>NC_090447.1:1192579627-1194052127 GCF_031143425.1 Pleurodeles waltl
TGTATTTTGAGGGAGGCGGTGTGTACCGCCAATGGAATACCGCGGTTAAATGACCGTTGCGTGGATTCTTGTGTCGTGATAGTGTGGGCGTATTCCTGTTGGCGTGACGGTGGAGGCTTTTTTTATCGCCAGTTTATCACTGACCTTTGGTGTGGCGGACTTGTGTGGGTGTCTGGATTTTGCCGGATTCCGGGCTGTGGGTCGTAATAGCTGTTGCGGAATTCCACCGCCGCAGCGGTGTGTTGGCAGTCTTATGCACGGCGGTAAGCGGGATTAACCGCCAATGTTGTAGTGAGGGCAATTGTGTTCTCTATTGGGCCTTTATTGGCAAACACGTCTAAATACATTCACCACTATTTGAGACCTTTTTTCTTGGCTTTGCCTGCTTTCCTCAAGGATACCACACACTTTTTAACTATCATTGATGGAATAGGCTGGGAGGTCATTTTCACTCTAATGTCACCAGTCTCTACACCTGTATTAAACATTAGGTTGGGATACAGGCTTGTAGGTATTTTATGAAGGCAAGGCCATTGTCATATTTATTGCAATCTGAGATTATTGCAGACAGGATCCACTATTGCTTGAACAACAACTATCTCATATTTGACAACAAGGTGTAAAAGCAGACAAAGGGAACTGCAATGTGCACCTGATTTGCCACCAGTTACTCAAATCTTTTTGTGGGCTTCTGCCGTTCAGCCCAGTGGGAAAGTTGTAATGGGGTCGACAGGTAGTTCACCACCATGGCGGCGACCACCCCACCAGGAGTTTGGCAGATTGGTGTTTCCGTCTGCCAAACTCCTAATCAGCCCCTAAGTCAGATTGAATTGTGGGAGTAGTGCAAGTGCATCAAACAGAATACACTGTAGATTATGGGTGACTTTGACTGAATCTAGAAAAGCTCCAACCTTCCCATTGAAATATAAGTGTTGTTTTTTTTATATCTGTTTGGGAACCATTTGTGTTTTCTTCTTATGAATGGTTGTTTCATATTTCAGTGCATTGTGTTCTGGCTCAAATCATTGAAATTGCTTAGAACGGTGTCCCCGAATTCCAATAATAGCTCAGCGAGGGTCCTTGGATTCCAGTAGTGATTGTTATGGCGCTCTGAAGTCATGAAGTCAAAAGATCAACTGTTTCAAAGTTTTTTATTCTGCAAATGGTTTGTTTTTATAAATTAGTTTAATTCCTGTAGACCTATGATCAGTCAAAATTCACCGAATGCACTGGAAATACCCAATGACTATGCCATGACTTTGTTCTCTGCACAACAGCATGTCTTTGAAATAGCTATAGAAACCCATTCATCATAGCTAGCCTCTTGGCAAAGTTCTGCAGCCAGTGACATCTGATTCGTACGAAATAACATTGAATCCCATTGAACAACCAATCCTGCTGTCATCCAGCACAGGCATCTGGCACTCCCAACCGGTAAAAAATACAGTAGTTTCACTCCCATTGACCACTTCTGGTTGGGAGTGTTCAGATATGTGGATGAGTGTTGGGAGGAAGGGCCATTAGGTGTCCTTCTGAGCTCATCACAGAGGAAGTGGACTAAAACGCTGTTTGTTTGTGCCATTAACAGAACACTTGGACTAATGAACACACACTTGGACTAATGAACACAATATGAGCTTTTCGGTTTCTCAGGTACTGTTACTTTGCCCTGTTAGTTTGTGTAGGTTTCAGTTTCTTAAAAGATTTCTTAAGTCCTCCATTTGTTCTCCAAAGAGCGTTTGACCCTGAAAGGGTATAAGATGCAGACAGCTCTTTGTATCACTGTCTACCCACCCCTGTTTCGAGTCTCAAATTGCCACTGCTGCTCTGTAGGAACTGTACTTGTGCTTCCTTGTTCAAACATTCATAGTAGGGGTGAGTATCTTGAAACCTCCACAGGGGACTGATGAATAAACCCCATAAGAACTAACTCAATCAGCAACACTGAGAGCAGGATAGGTCCTGATTACTCTATCTTTATTTTCATAGGGTGTCTGTCTGGGAAGATTGGCCAACACTGGGTGAAGCTATAAGATCTGTGGCAAATCCAGTGATGAAGTCATGGGTACTTGCTACTTGTTGGGCTGATCAGCCTCCAAAGGCAGTTCCAGGCTGGAGGAAAGATTGCCAGTATAGCCCTGATGGAATACTCACTTGTCAAAATCAGAAATGTCTGTCAGCCCGACAGACAATTCTACTGCAGTCATGTTGTTTTTTGTGAATGTACTGGAAGCTTGCCATACGGCTCTACAGAGAAGTAGAGTAAGTTCAAAACTTATTTTTATTTTCAAAATCAAAACTTTAAAATGGGGTTTTGTTTTTGAAAATACAAAACAATGCCCTGTTCACCATGGGATTCATCTACTATGGCAGTGGAGGCATTTTTGGCCTTTTATTGCCCCTGCTGCCAGGGTTTGTCTTTTAAACTGGGTGGGTGTACATATAGCCAGTTCTCCGACGGCCCTTGCTCCTCTGGGCCTTCAGAGAAGTTTGACAGAAACTGAGTAGTCTCCATCGTTGCCAAACTATGGTCTCCCTGCATAAAACTTAGGCCCATATTTATACTTTTTTTGCGCCGCCTTTGCACCATTTTTTTAAGCAAAAACGTCGCAAACTTAGAAAATACAATTATAGTTTGTAAGTTTGCGCCGCTTTTGCATCAAAAAATGACACAAATGCAGTGCATAAAAAGTATAAATATGGGCTTTAGTCTAGCAGACAATTATATTGGCGGTGAGCCTACTCCATCTCCATTGTGAAAGAGTATGTTTGCCAATCTATAAATCAGGTCCTTAGTCATAAACTTGGTGGGTTCCTTTTGCCATCGGCACAAAGCCTTTTATATTTGATTAATTCATGGCCTGAAGCTGTACATCCTCTAATGCAAACACAACAGATACCTGGTGGTAGAATACCATTTTAGTAAAACGGAAAACTCACAGGAAGCCCATCATTCCTACTATTTATGTAAATATAGTATATACTCAGCAGGTCCTTCAGTCACCTGTGTTCATGGAGGAATGCCAGTTGCTGATTGTATTTGCAAAATCTGTCCTTTCTCTCCTCTCTCATGGGTTGCTATGACCTTTCTCAGGTCTCTAATGTGTTGCCCTGACCTGAATGTGTCATTGCTCAGGCTTTGCAGTGATGGTGACTCTGCATCATACACCCACAAATGTGGCCACCCCACAGTGGATGCTTTTGCTTTGACTGCGACCTACCTTACCTGGATACGGATGGGATGGATAGGAGATACTCAGATCCTTATGCAATGAGAAACACCTCTGCATTGCTTGATTCACACCAAGCACCCCAGCCTGCTCCGTATCGTCCTGTCATTTTATATTCAGAATAATTAGTTACCTTCCTGAACTCCACATTAGATATGTATTTTTAGACCACATTGCGAGTAACGGTAATATGGTCCAATATTTCCATCAAGGAATTCTGGCATTTATTTTAATGTAGTTAGCTTGAAAAAGCTATTTTCTTCATATGTGGAGCTAATAATAGACATTGTTCGGACTTCAAAATGTTAAGTTTTGTTTTCACTTTCATGAATAAATTGTAGATAAAAGAATGGACTATAGTGAGGGCCAGTGGATTTGTGTCATTCTGTGGCTGCAGCAACTATTGCATAATTATGGATTTAGTGCATTTGCCAATTTCACAAAAAATGTAGTCTTTAGCTCAATTGTATGATGCTAATACTGTCAGAGAATATGATGCGTAATTTGTGTTTTTGCCACACAATAAAAAAAAAACCTGCCACATAATTTGGCACTTAATGCTGCATTATACTAGTTGGCCTGACAATGGTTAAGCCGTGCAAAATTAAATAAGGGTTTTATAGCACTGCATTTTCTGTAATAAAAACACTCAGACATATATATAGTAATTGGCTCAAATGTACCCCTGTGGAATCTGCAAGTGTAGCAAGCAAGTGTGAATGTGCTGTCAACAAAACACATTTTAGCACACCTCTGATAAGGGCCTCATAAAAGATCAACGGAGCATACACCTGCAAAACAGATCATCTTGTATATGTTCTGATATTCCCCCGCGGGCTTCAATAAGAGGGGAGTACGTAACACTTAATCCACAAAAGGGTCCTGCAGCATATCATGCCATAAAGAAAAGAGAGAAGGCCTACCCAATGGCCATGCACTTTTGAGACATCCACTGTAGTAATGATAGAGAGTTAAAGTACTTTCTTATCGATGCAGTGCCTAGAACCATTACAGGATATAATGGGGAGAAGGAGCTCAGCAAAATAGAATCCACATACATGTTAAGATTGAAGTGCAAAAACCCAGGGGGCTAAAAATAGATGAAGAACTGCACATTAGGAACACATTTTCCTCTGATTAGGGATGGTATAGTGCATTTTAGGTTTAAGCATTTCTACTTTAGCTGTTTTAACTGTTTCTTAAGGGGGATCCTGTGTTAGACACATCATGCATGCTACATGGTTGGAATTGAGTTAATCAATTAGGGTTGCAGGTTATTGATTTGTGTTGGACCTGGCCCTTTTTACAGAGTCATCCCAAACATTTTGCCTCCTTCCTCCTATTTTTTCTGACCAGTTGTTGTTGGCTTTATCACCCTGGGCACTTTACCACTGCTAACCAGTGCTAAAGTGAATATGATCTCTGACTAAATTATATTGGTGATTGGCTTTTCCATGCTTGGCAAAGTTGATTTACCAGTAAGTCCCTAGTAAAGTGCACTATGGATGGCCTAGGCCTGTATATCAAATGCTACTAATAGACCTGCAGCACTTATTGCCACCACATCAGTAGTCCTGTAAACATGTCTCAGACCTGCCACTGCAGTCTGTGTGTGTGTGGTTTTGTACTGCAAGTTCGACCTGGCAAGTACATCCATTTGCCAGGCCCAACCCTTCACTTTTACCACATGTAAGTCACCCCTAAAGTAGGCCCAAGACTGCCCCAGGGGCAGGGTGCAATGTATTTGAAAGGTGGAACATTTACTGGTGTGTTTTACATGTCCTGATAGTGAAATACTGCAAAATTCGATTTTCACTATTGCAAGGTCTATCTCTCCTATAGGTTAACATGGAGATTGCCTTAAAATACCTTTTAAGTGTAATTTCCCATTGGGAGCAGATAGAGATAGGGAGTTTAGGGTCTCTGAACTCACAATTGAAAAATACATCTTTTGGTGAACTTGATATTTAAATTGTGAGTTTGAAAATGTCAATTTTGGAAAGTGGGCATTTTTTTTGCTTAACCATTCTGTGCCTCTGCTTGGCTGCTGAATACACATCTGGGTCAGACTGACAGTTGGTCTGTTTTCAAATTCACTCTAAACGGTAACACAAAGGAAGCTGGGGTGTGTCCTGTATATCTAGATAGGTCTTACTGGGCCACAGTGGAAAGAGGAGCTGACACTTGCACCTGAATAGGACTGTGCCTATCCTTACACAATACAGTCTCCAACCCCTTGAGTATGTCTGGGGCCAGGATGGGGAGAAGCAGGGTCGTGTGCACTACAAAGACTTTCCTTTGAAGTTTGCCTACTTCAGGGCAGAAATTATTATAAGTACTAGACTGCTGACCCCACAGCTTCAGAACACTTCTGGATTGAGAATATTCTGGCAAAGAAAAGAGCTGTATGCTTTAGGAGGACCTGCCACTCTGCCTATTGCTTTTCTGGCCTGCTGCTGCTACTTCTGCTCTAGGAGTGGAAGGACTAGATTTTGCTTTCTACATCCTACTTCCCAAGGTTCTACAAGGGCTTGAACTGAGCTTGCCTCCTGTTAGAAGCCTCAGGGACAATCAAAGACTTCGTCTACCAGAACCTGTGCTTTCTTGCTGAGAATCCTGACTTGCCAAATGGTGCTAAATCCAGTTCTTGGGCCCTTGGAAGTGAGTTCTGGTGAAAAACAAGAAGAACCAGGCACATCGACTCAGGACGACTCCAGAACCGGCACCACTGCCCGAATCCACGCTGCTGCCTGCACCAAAGCTGTGGTTCCTGCTAGAGTGCGACCACCGCGACTGACCCTGCAGGCTCAATGCTGCTGCTGCAGCTCTGAAGTCCACTGGAATCATGAGTCCTGAGTGCTGTGTCACCGACGTCCGTGACAACCGACTCCACTGCGGCCCCTGTGGCCCCTTGGTGTGACCATGACCCCAAGAGGTCGCTCCATTGGGTCTTGACCCACCGTATTCATCAACCCCACTGGATCGTAAGGAACCGAGGCCGCACCATCAAAGCCGCATCACTTCCCCTGCAACCTAAGGAACCGACACCTCACCTCTTCTGCCTCGCAGTAGGGGACCGATGCCTCATCTCCTCTGTAGCAGTAAGGAACTGACACCACACCAGCTCAAGCAATTCCTCACTTCCCCGACTCCGTGCAAAGTTTTTGTTTCATCGTTTTCTAAGGTACTGTACCTGGGCATCCGTGCAACTTTCTGAACGGTGCCGCACTCCCTTGTGAGTAACGTGGGACTGTTGGGAATGACTCTGTCAACGATGCCATGATAGCCCCATTGGAGCTATTGTGTTTTTAAGTGCTTTATTGGGATTTATTCTTTAACAATTTGGATCTTTGCTTGTGTATGTTTGATTTTTGTCATTATTATCTTGTTTTACTCATATAAATGCTGGCTATCTGTCCAAACTGGTGTGGGGTACTTTTGTGGTGTTTCCACTGTTACTGTGTGTGAGAAAATACTTAACACATTGCCTCTGAAATAAGCCTGTCTGCTCGTGCCAAGCTACCAATGGGGTGAGCAGGGATTGTCCTAGGTGTGTGACCTTTACCCTGACTAGAGTGAGGGTCCCTACTTGGACAGGGTGTAAATCAATGCCAACTAGAGACCCCATTCCCAACACTTTGCTTGACACATTAAAATGGAACATACATCATAGCACCAAGTCTCAAGAGGCATTAAAAGATTTTTGATTAGGTTAAAATTACTTTCTTTTCTTGCTTCTTTTTGGGCTGAAGTTGTAAGCAGAAACATGTGCAAGTATACATAAGTGTCAACATTATAGCATGCCCATGGTCACAGTGAAACATTAGAAATCTGATTTGCCAATATGCCTTGACTAATGACATCAATTTGCACTAATGCACTTTAAGATGTGATCACGGAGGTACACTTTTATTATGTTCATAGTGATGCGATGTTTTGGAAATTAATTTGCACTTGCCCATCTGGGCTGAATTTGTAAGCATAATCATTTGCCAGTAGATTTAAATATGCATACTATGACATGGCCATGGCCACAGTGAAATATCAGTTCAATGATTTGCCAATATGCCTCGACTGAGGAAATTAATTTGCAGTAATGCAGTTTCTTTTCAGGACAGTTCTGTAAGGTTGTTAATTGATTAACCTCAATGTTGTATTCAATTTGAATTCCTAATTGAATAGTATTTTTAGTCGCACAACAGGCAATCATGCAAAATATAACTATGATCACAGAGCAGCACTTCCACCATGTTTATTTTGTTGTAATAATTTTAGAAATTAACTTAAACTTTTTTTCTTTAGGATGAATTGTACCTAAAATGCATCAAAATGTACTTTTAAGTTTATGGCAAACATAAGCAGACAAAAGTATCCACCCGCGTCTGCCAAGAACTGAAAGATCATTCCCTTCAACTGGTACTTTTCTTAAACAAGATAAAACGTCTAGTGGTTCTGCTTCATTCAAACATTCATCCCACCTTTCTGATAAACCAGCCAAATGTGAAAATGCATTTGCTATTTCATCGTAGGGTGGGTGGCACCATACAGAAATTTGAAAAACACACTGTTAATACACATTTTTAGAAGCAGGTGCTTTAGTCTTCCTGACAAACATATGTTCACTTTTAAATGTCCACTTTTAGCCTACAAACCCTTATCCTGCCGACTACGCCAAAGTGTTTGCTTTACTTTTGACTGTGCCAAAATACAAACACTGAAAGGAGTCGAAAAGATTCTCTGGAATGCACTTCTTAAACTGAAGAAGACATTTATTACTGCTTTTATCAAGGTTCATGAAGGAAGGCTTGAATAGCCAAAAGTGCACTTCTAAAATGTAAAACAATGAAGTAAGACCAGGTACAAAGAATCTTCAATCTATAAACAGCAAATACATACATGCAAGGATACAAATACTTATATTGATATATGTATATATAATCATACAAAATGCAAAGCAAATATTTAATAAAAATGCATCACCGTAGGGCCTGTCAGGTACTTCATCTTTCTTCTTCCAGCAAGCCAATGACCCCCTTCGACTGAGAGAAAGAGAGAACTCTACCCTCACGGGAAATATATATCAGACATTCGACGTCTAAAATCCTGATTGAGGTCTCAAATCTCCCACTGTCGATCTGGGTCTCTTCTATATTTTGAACAAATGAGGAAGGAGCTTTCTGGAAAAGCCCCTCCCGCTGTTCAAGTATTAAAAAATGCTGGCTATTTTAGGTCAGGGTTGAAAGAAACAGGTTGGAACTGGCCAGTTTCCCCAGGTGTTTCTCCCAAGCCTAAGCCATTCCCTGCTGTACCATAAACATCAGTCTAGTACATCCTTATCGTGCTGACTCTTCAGTGAGAAATGAGAAAAGAACACGCAAAATAGAAAACACGTTGCATAACATGTTTTGTATGGAAAACTACTTGTACCTTTAACGTGGCGGTGAAGCTAAAGCTAAGATGAATACAAAATGGAGTCTGTAACTGGTGATCACTAATGTGACGGTGGACAGCTAAGCCAAGTGCAAAATGGTGCAACATTAAGTCAATGGTCAAAATACAAATATCACTAAACGCTGCAACACTTTTGACTTTGATTCAGAGTCGAAGTGGACTCCTCAGACTCTGACTACTGGTGGGGCTTACCCTGGATGTCGCCTAAGATGAGTGGGAAATTACCACTATCGCTTGAGCGAGGAGGAAGTGGAATACAGGGACCTGCCTACAAAATACTAGGGCCTGACGTTAGGGGACTGTGTAATTGTTTGTGAATGGTGGTTTACCCTTTTTGTTGTTAGCAGTAAAATAAAATACTTCTTTTATCATAAAAGTGACTATTTGGCTGGCCAGTAATTGATTGCTGATGCTGCTGCGAGTATTTTGAGCTGCAAGCCTGTGTTCAGTCCCTGTATCAATCTCTCCCCCCCGGGGGAGCCTTCGACGCTATAAGTGACAGTCCACTGCCGAAGGGGTACTTAGCCCAGTTGCTTAGGATCCATAGTAGGTTGTGCCCTGGGACATCAGGAGTAAAAGGCTTCAACCCCCACGGTTGGGCCCAGTAGCACCTGCTTGCCCCATGTCTCTCTGAACAGGGTTCTGACTCAGTTCCTTTAGCAAACATGATGTGATAGACTGCATTAAGAAGAGTATAAAGAAACTGCATATATGAAACCATTATTGGTATTGTTCTGATTGTGGTTGTTATACATATTGCCATTATACTATTACTGTGCATCATCCAACAGCGATTTCTAAGGCTGATGGGGAAAGTGGTAACAACAAGATTAATAAACAAGTGATGACACTGGATTCTATTGAATTATTGTATCTGGATTTTTCCCGCTTGGAAAAAAAGGGGGCTGTGAAAACCTAAATCCTGTTTGTATAGTGTTCATATACTCCTATGCACTCAAAAAATGGATCAATATTTAATCATTGAAAATGGGTGCCATTTTACAGTTGTTTGAAGCTCCCTGCAACTTTGAATATGCTTGCTAACGTTCTAACTTTTGTAGTCAAAGAGGTCTGGGTGTGAGAATGCTTAAGGTTGTACATGTGCACATTTCCTGAAGGTGCAATCTCGCTTTCAAACCTGGAAAGTGGAGGCGGGATTAAGGATAGTAATAAGCCTCCTAGTGTATGTATGAATATGCCTTTTCTACAAGGACATTCTGCCCTTCTGTACGAAGAAGGTCCCGTCACCTGCACCTCAGATATGTTTTTGCTGAGAGTTACAAGTTTCTGTCACAACTGAGTTCCATTTACTTTTATTGAGAAAAAGCATGGATAAACACACACTGGTCTAAAATTATACGTATTTTATGCTTCAACTGTCCTTTTTTTCGAGTCAAAGCCCTGGACAGCTGAAATGGCAATTGTCTTTGATCCCTTTGCTGTGCTGCTTGGCGTTTTGCATTAAACGCTTGGTGAACTTTAGCCCCCCTAAAGTGTTGCGTTTTATTTTTATCATTCGAGTCTGAACTCAGTAAGTGTGCTGGGAAACATAGAACCCAACACACATATACATACTCCAACACAATTCTATGTCAGGACCAGAGGCTCAGATTATGCTTCTCTTTCCATGCTTTATTTTTAACAGTAGCCAATGAAAACATGGAAAAACAAAAACTACATATCCCAACACTCGCAATATCACGTGATGACCATAGAGGAGGAAGCCTATAAAGTGTTGAACCACACCCAGCCACTCCTCTTTCTTTGCTGCTTTGCAGCCAGTTAAGTGGTTTTCCCTTTTTTCCTATTTACGTATATTTAATTGTATTGTATATGGGAGCGTTTTTTCCCTCCTTATAAAGCGTCCATTTGGATCGCTTTTTACTTCGGTGGAGTGGGAGCAGGGGAGCGAGGACTCGCGCATCTCCGCGCAGTCCTCTCTTTATGGCCGGTGAAATTGCCTTTTATTATTTATATTATTTTATGACTCGCGCTCTGCGTGAGCGCGTTATCCGGAGCTGTACAACACATGTGCACGCTCTCCGGAGCTTCATTCTGCCTCGGAGGCTCTGCGTTAAGCCGCGTTTGTTTATCTCTGCCCCAGGGGGCCTGGAATTCACTCGCGTCCCGAGCGCTTTGCAGCCGGGCCGAGTTCTCTTTGTTTGCTTTGCCCCAGGGGGTCCCCTGCATTTAGCGCTCGTGCTGGAGCTTGTGGCTTTCAATATTTAAGCCTTTTCAAGGCGATTTCACACTCGTTTTAGCGTTTATTCTACAGAGATTCTGCATTTGTTCCTATTAAGCGCGGGAGCGCTGTTAATTAATTTATTCTTTTTCTTTCACCGGCTCAGCTCCCCACCTACACCCCAGTGCCTGTACACTTGGGTTGAAATAAATTATTATTCAGGCTGGGCCTGCTTACAAGAATATAATTAACTCTTTACAGGGCAGCTCCCTCCACATCCTAATTGTTTTGTTTTTCTGCCCTGCTTCTTTCACCTGTTTATACTGCTCCTTTGGAGCCCTTTCTGCTGTTCAACAGTATGGCTGGCTACGATGACCAAGCCGAAGAATTGTATTATCTGGATGATACAACTGGTTCTTTTGACCAAGATTTAGTGTATGCTCTTGATGCAGGAGTGCGTCACTCGGTCAATCAGGCTTTAGCTCAAGCCATTCAACCCATCAAACACCATCTCTTGGGTTTGGTGGAACAACAGGGCTGGGTTGCCCCTCCGGGCCCCCAACCCATTGGGGAATCTTCCCTTTCAACGAACACCCAGGCTTCTAAGCAGGTTACTAACCCGCATGCTGCTGACTTTGAATCCCTTCTAAGAAATATGGCACGGGAGCATGACTATAATGCGGGATCGCAAAAGAAAGCTGTTAGTGACCCAGCTTCCTCTTCTTCTGGGCACTCCTCCGAGCAGGGAGATGATCCCCCTCGTAAGCGCAAAAAGAAAGTTCATCACCAGGAGGCACCTACCCCTAAGGTTCTGACATTCGAACCAGAGGACATTGTCCACCCCAGATATTCGCTTTGGTTACCACCCCCGGAGGTGGCGGATTATGTGGAAGCCCACATTAGACACAGCTTCGATAAGGATATTCGCTCTAGGTTAAGGTCAGAACAGATTTTCCCTCCAAAGTTACAGAGACCCCCGAATTAGATCCTACTCTGGTCACTTTCCTCAAGAAATCCGCAAAGGGCCCAAAGAAGGGTATAGATCGTGCCTGGCGCGGATGCCAGGATAAGCTGTTCGACATTTCCGGTCCCTTAACTAAAATCTTAGAGTTAGCCTTTCAGGCCAAGGAGTCGGGTGAACTGATCAACCTGGACATTTTAGTAGGTTGGGCTCAGAGAGCTCTTTGTTTCTTGGGCAATACCAATTGCGCTATATCTTCTGAACGTCGCAGATCTGTGCTGATGAAGCTAGACCCCAAGTTGGCAGACCTCGCTGCATCTGAATCTGGCCCCGTGGCCAAGGGTTTACTGTTTGGGTCCCCCTTTATGAAAGAACTGTCCAAGTTTGTGTCCACCTATGCCAGTTTGGACAAGGCACAAGGATCCATCAGGAGAGTGCTGCGTCCGCTTTTTAGAGGGGTGGGACGCTACAGAGGGCGTGCCTTCGGCCGCTTCAGCCAACAAGGCCCTCAACGTGGCTTCTACCAGCAAGGAATAGGAGGTTTTCAGGAGTACGACTCCTCCTCTTCTATCTTCTACCCGACGAGACCAAGATCTGGTCGAGGCAGATTCCGCAGGGGGAGATCCAAAGGCCATCAATCTTTCTCCCAGGAGTCGGGAGGCACAGGTGAGCTTGATTGTAAGTTCAGAGGTAATGTTGGGGGGCAGAACTCAGTGTTTTTTGGAGGCTTGGCGTCTGATTTCTTCAGATGTTTGGGTCTTAGAGACCGTGCAGGGGTTCAAGCTAGAATTTTACGAATACCCGTATCAACAATGCCTTTCCAGGCAAGTATATTTTTCTCTTCAAGAACACAGTCTCATTTCCGCAGAAATTTCAGCTCTAGTAAAGAAGGGCGCCGTTGTTAGGGTTCCTCATCACCCTTCAGGGTTTGTCAGCCCAGTGTTCCTAGTGGAGAAGAAAGGTGGCGGTTCTCGCCTGGTTCTAAACTTAAAAGGCTTCAACGGTTTTTTACTATATCGTCATTTCAAGATGGAGGGTATCCATTTGCTGAGAGACGTTCTCCAAGAGGGAGACTGGCTGGTCCGCTTAGATCTAAAGGACGCTTACCTGACCATTCCTATTTTTACTCCACACCGGAGATTTCTCCAGTTCTATTGGGAGACCGAGTATTACGAGTACAAAGTTCTCCCCTTTGGTCTGTCTTCTGCCCCTTGGTGTTTCACGTGGAATTCCTTCGCTCCCAAGGGGTCCGGTTAATAATTTATCTAGACGACATTCTGATCATGGCTCAAGACCTTCTGTTATCCCATCTGGAATGTTCAGTGTCTCTACTTCAGAGTCTGGGTTTTATAATCAATGCCCAGAAATCCATTCTGGTTCCCTCTCAACGGATAGACTTTCTGGGTTTCCAGATAGACTCGATACAATCTCTATTGATTCTTCCTCCCGGGAAGATTCATTCAATCAAGAGAGAGTTGAGGTCTCTATTATCCAAACAGACTGTATCATTGAGGGCGATTGCCCGCATGGTGGGCCTGCTTTCTTCTTCGATTCAGGCAATTTTTCCGGGTCCCTTGCATTACCGAGCCCTTCAACGTTCGAAGATATCTCATCTTCAGAAAGGTCTCAGTTATGCGGATCAGGTTCCCCTATCAGAGGAGTTGAGAAAATGTACATAAACTTAATCATACACCATAGCTGCTAGGCATCTGTTTATCGTTATTATGTTGCCATGTGCTCGACAAACCTTCTGAACTTTGATGTTTGACCTTGTGCTCACAGCCTTGGGCTGCAATCTGCTTATCGCTGCCATTTACTTTTTCCAATCACAGTTCCGAGAATTGTCGTGCTTAATCAGTAACTGCCAGAACAGGTTCGTACAGGTCGTTGCCACTTCCTGCCAGCTGCATCTGTACCTTCTCCCACCACACGTATCCCTGAAATATTCTGAAGGCCGCAGAGGACCTTGAATACGCTAGCGGTGGAGTTGTCCTCTGACTAAGCAGTTTTGTGTGTATATAAGGTTGGGTGCCCCGGAGTGAAGGGGCAGCCTCCGTAGGATAGTCACTTGACTGTCCTGGGACTCTGTATTAGCTCAAGCTATAATCCATGTAATAAACTTCTCTTTATTCCTCCAGTTGGTGACTCTGCCTGATTTATGTACTCTCTGCTAAACGGACCCTGAGGACAAGGGTGTCCCTCCACCACTGGGAAGGAGACCCCGGGTGGGGGTCTAATCTTTCCTGGTTCCTCAGTTGGTGCTCGGACAGGGACCTGAGTCAGGCATCCAGGGGACCGGCCCGGTGACGGAGGACTCACGATTGGACTTCCAAAGGAGGCGCCCTCCTGTCTAAAATCGGTCTGTGAGTATTGTACCATTTCTATCGCTCTTTGCAAAGATCGACGTCAGTGGTAAGACTGACCCTAGTTGTCATTTAAATATATAGGAAGCAAAAGGCATATTTGCCATTTATTTGGTGTATTTAAACCACTGATGTAAGTATTTTTAAAATTTTAATACAAAAAAAATTCCAGCGTTCAGTTGTTTCAGGAAATTATGTTGTTGTCTTTGCAGTACGGACTCGCGCCTGGAGGAAACATGCCCTGCTCCTCCGGCCGGGACTCCGAATCATGATATATATGTTAAATATGGCATAGGTCCGATTATTTGGTCTGATATATGGAGAAAAAGAACCAAAGGTAGTTCTGATTTGCAATGGCCAATTCATGGGACGTTTGATAAAGATAAGTTAGACTATTTACAGGAACGTTTATTTGTGACAAAAAGTAGACCAGGGATGTTTGACTCACTACGGACTTGGCAGAAAGAAGCAGACCAAAGACGTAGGAAGGCAGAGAAAGAATTACAGAGACATACGACCAGGACGGTGACTGAAAAAGTATATGACTCTGACGTAGCTGAACATTTTAGAACATGACCAAAGGCTAGGCTTACAAATTGATAAGTGTTACCCTTCCAGGACAGTAGTGGATAAGCCACAAGAGGAAGACCCCCTTTTAAACGATATGTTAGATAAACCCCCATTATATACTCCACCAATATATCCTACACTACATCCTCAACCTGCACCAGGTGATCCCATTGTGCCACCCCCGGTTGGATCTCAGGCAAGTGCTCCGCCACCCACCACCACCCCTCCTGTCACCAGACCTATAGAGGATACACCCCGCCCGACTGTACCCACCCCTCGACTGGCCCCCGTTTGGCCCAGCCCTGACTCCTGTTTATACACCACACATACCCCCCGTCCCATGACCCCGCGAAAGCGCACCCTGCGCGGACACTTGTTCTCTAATTCACAAGAGGAAGATGTAATTGAAGAAATGACACGGAGGTGGATGACTAATTGGAATGACTATGGGGTCAGGGACATTGTCCACACTATGAAACAATGGGATAGTTTAGTTCAGTTACATGCAGCTACCCTTATGTGCAACATTATAATACAAGAATATGAGGATGATGGTTCCTCAGCTCCCGCGGGACTGGTGGACCTCCGAAAACGCGCCTCTACTGGACTGCCTTTTGGTTCTGGTCTACATGATTATGTTGTTACTCTCCTTGCATATAGGGACCGCCTGTGGATGTGTAGTCCTTCTGTAAAGGCATCCATGTTTCCCATGAGAGAGGTTCCGCCGGTTTGGCGAGAACCGGTGATGGATGCCGCTGGCCAAGTTATTACAGCAGGGCATTTTCAACAAATGTGGGTACACACCCCATGGAAAAGATCTGAAACATATACCCTAAAAGCCGCCTTACCTGACCCCCGTAAGAATCCTGCAGGATATTATAAAGAACTGCAACAAATTATTGAATCCTGTACTATGACGTTGTCCGATATTGACATGTTAATGGCAGCAGTAGTCCCCCAGGAAGTATGGTCAAAAGTACGGAGGCACGACCATGCTGAACTAGGGGGCACGTGGGACCAATTGCAAGCAGCAGAAAGGGACAGGGTTGGGGGAGCGAAACCAGACCCACTTATATTGGCTCTCCCGCTGCGTATTTTGGATTTAATGAAGACCACACAGGATAAATTGGGATAAATTGGCCGCCTGTAAACAGAAAAAGGACAAGGGTGTTTCGGACTTTATACAAGGTTTGAGGGTGTCTTTTCTGATTACAGCGGCCAAGACATGACTACTGAAGGGGGGATAAGACTCTTTGTTGACAAATTTGTGGACAATTTATTACCAGACATAAAGGGAAAATTGAAATTGTGTGAAAGTACGTGGCCAGTCTCTACTGCCACTGGAATACTGACAATAGCCCAATATTATGAGAACAGGGAGATAGAAGAACAAGAAAAGAACGAGAAAAAAACGAAGGAGTTGAAAACAAAGGTATTATTTCAGCAGGCCTACCCTCAGCCCCGTCAACAGCAGTCCAGATCAAGGTCACAAGGACCTCCCAATGACAGAAGGCAGTCCCAACGCCCTCCCCGTTCTTCCCTCTCCTACAATCAGTGCGCCTATTGCAAACAGGAGGGCCACTGGAAGAATGACTGCCCCAATAAGGACAACTCCACAGGCCGCCCCATGCCCCCACCGCAACAGGACAACAGACCACGCGGTAGTTCTGGTCCTCCAGATAGACCCCGCCAGCAGGCCCCTTCACGGTCCCACAGTACCTCCCGCCCAAATTATTTTGATGCGTCAATATTTTAATGACTATGATGCGTATGAAGGTCAGGGGTCCTCCTTTGACTAGGACAGCCTTCGACAGAGGGAGGTGGGACCAGTTACTATTCCTGTTAGGTAGAATGGCCCTCACGTTGAGGTACAATTAGACGGTACTTCACATGATTTTTTGGGAGACACTGGGGCCACCAAAAGTTCTGTTAAACAGGAAGAGGTCCAAGGGGTCCCTCTGTCTGGCAATATTAATGTCTCTATGGGTTTTTCTGGTGTTCCGGTGGCTAACCCCGTCTCCCAGCCGCTGCATGTTGCTATAGGTCCTTACACTATTAGCTCCCTTCTCATTCTTACTTCGGCCTGTAGTGAGAACTTATTGGGTTTGGACCTATTAAAGACATTGTACGCCACCATTTATTGCTCTCCGGATGGAGTTCATATCACTTTAGGTCCAAATATTTCCCCGTCACAATTTTTGTCAAAACCACTTCCACCCGAACTTCGAGATTTGCCAGACATTTTATGGGCCACACATAAGGACGATGTTGGATGTTTGGACATACCACCGTATGTCATACGCTTGAAAGCCAATGCCAAATTACCTCGTCTTCCCCAATACAAATTATCCCAACACATTGAACAACAACTCAAAAATATTGTGACCCAGTTGATTGATTTGGGTGTCATTGAAGAAACACGTGGTAATGATTGTAACAGTCCTGTCCTTCCTGTTCATAAAAAATTATCTGATGGCACCGCTTCTCCAGGACTCTGATTTGTTATTGATTTACGGGCGGTCAATAAGATTGTAATACCCCAGTTCCCTGTTGTTCCTGACATTACGACATTATTAACAATGATACCTGCCTCCGCTACTTGGTTCTCTGTTATCGATCTTAAGAATGCATTCTTTAGCATTCCTATTCATCCAGATAGCAGACACATCTTTGGGTTTTCACTGGGTGGTCACAGTTTCCGGTTCTGTTGCGCTCCACAAGGCTATACTGAATCGCCTAGCATTTTTAGCCAGGCCCTCAAGGGTCAATTAGATACCCTTGTTTTTCCTTGCTCCTCGACGCTGGTTCAATATGTGGATGACCTTTTAATAGCATCCACTTCAGAACAAAATTGTAAAACAGATACTGTAGCCTTATTGAAACATCTTGCACACCATCACCATAAGGTCTCCCTCTCCAAATTCCAATATTGTAGACAGGAGGTTATATACCTAGGACACCTCCTGTCTAAGGAGGGATGTACGTTAACGGCTGAGAGAATAGAAGCTATACGAGACATACCGGTTCCAAGGACACAGAGAGAGGTTAGGGCCTTTATAGGTATTACCTCCTTCTGTCGTCAATGGATTCCTAATTATTCTCTTTTGATAAAACCGTTTTTGCATCTCACCCACAAAGATTGTCCTGAAGAAATTGAATGGAATGATGATTTTCAGTCTGGTTTTGATTAATTGAAAAATACACTCTGCACAGCACCTGTACTGGGTACGCCTGATTATCGTAAAGATTTTCAGTTATATGTGAGCAAGACAAATGGATGTTCACTGTCAGTGTTAACTCAAGAGCATGGTGGCAAACAACGCCCCTGTGCTTATTTTTCGGCCCTACTGGATCCAGTGGCCCGTGCACTCCCGAGCTGTCTACGGGCAGTAGCCGCTGTAGCGGTCGCAGTGCGCCAGTCGGCCGGGATAGTCATGGATTCACCCCTCACCCTGTTGGTCCCACACACTGTTGACGCACTATTAAATAAAACAAAAACACAGCATCTTACTAATGCACGATTAACTACTTATGAACTGAAACTTTTAGCTAGTCATATAACATTAAAAAGGTGCAACACGCTCAATCCTGCCACTTTATTGCCAATTACTGAAAAAACTGAAGATTCTTGTGATGACATACATGACTGCATTCTCCGGACGTAGGATGAAACAAAAGGGAGAGTGGACTTACAGGACACTCCACTGAAAGACCCTGATGGCATATTATACGTAGATTGCTCATGCATCAAGCTACCCTATGGCACTACCTCTGCAGCCTATGCAGTTACAACAGCTACCACTGTAGTTGAAACAGCTAGAATACCACACAACTCTGGTCAGGCCGTAGAATTAATAGCTCTAACACGAGGCTGTGAGTTAAGTAAAGGACTTAATGTGAACGTTTACACGGACAGCCAGTATGCATTTGGCGTAGCACACAATTTTGGTCGCTTGTGGGCAGAACGAGGATTCCTCACCTCACATGGGACACGTATTCAACATGGGACCCTTATAACTAACTTACTTTCTGCCCTGGCATTGCCCAAAACAATGGCTATCATGAAGTGTAGTGCACACAAAAAGGTGACAGATGAAACTGGAGGACGGGGCAACGCCTTAGCCGATCATACAGCAAAAGATACAGCGTATGCAAAGACAGGACACATGTATGTGGTAGATAGTACAGAGAAGGTTCGTCCCCATGAAATATTTGGGAACACGGTAGAGAGTGTCAGGAAGATACAGGATGAGGCAACTGAACAGGAGAAAAAGGAATGGGAAGGCCCAGTTAGATGAAAATATGCTGTGCTGGACAGATCTGTCATAGAGGGAAAGATGGATGTTTCCCGATGCATTTGTTCTGCCAGTAGTGACTATGGCCCAGGGTCCTGCACACGTTAGTGCAAAAAGTATCTGTGATTTGCTTGATCCGGTTTGGTCTAATAAAAATATCAGAAGAGTAGCTGACCAACTGGTCCAATCCTGCATGATTTGTTTACAACATAACATATGGAAGGGTGCCTCAGTCCCCGCTGGGCATTTTTCACCACCATGGATTATATTGAGATGGAAAGGTGTAACAACTTGAAATATGTCTTAGTTGTGGTATTTATGTTTAGTAAGTGGGTAGAAGCCTACCCTACTAAAGATAATACTGCCCTTACCACCGCAAAGGTACTTCTGAAGGAGTTCTTCCCACGGTTTGGGGTCCCAAGGTGTGTCTGGTCAGATAATGGGAGTCATTTTGTAGGGCAGGTGATGAAAAGGGTGTGTGAAGGGTTGGGCCTCCAACAGAAGTTTCATGCAGCTAACCACCCCCAGTCAGCAGGACTAGTTGAAAAATATAATGGCACACTTAAATTGAAGATGTCAAAAATATGCGCAGAACGTGGTATACGGTGGCCGGACGCGTTGTTCCTGGCTTTCATGTCTGTCAGGATGACGCCTCATTCTAGATCAGGGTTGTCACCCCATGAGGTAGTGATGGGAAGGCCAGCAAATATCTGGGGGGGGTCCCTCGACCACGCAAGTATTCAGAACTAGAACATCCTGTTTTGATGGACTATTTAAATGAACTCACTAATTCTTTGCGTTCTATTCACCAACAGGTGTGTGAAGCACTCCCATCTGTATCCACTGATCCAGGCCACAAGATACTACCTGGAGACTGGGTCCTCACAAAGAATTTCCAGCGGAAAAAGAGTCTCGAACCTCGATGGAAAGGTCCGCGACAGGTCCTCCTTGCTACTCGAACAGCAGTTAAAGTCGATGGAGCTAAGAATTGGATACATGCATTCCACTGTAAGAAAGTACCCCTACTCGTACCCTCTGATGAAATAAAAAGTGGTGACCACCCGACGACTAAGGACAGTTTCAGCAACACTACGCGGAGTGATAAAGAAAAGAACGACAGTGTGCTGCAGGAGGTTCCCTCAGATTTTGGTCCCACTGAACAATTGTTTCCTGACCATACCATACCACAGTCCACAAGATAAGATTTTCGCCCACGAAAATAAGAAAATGAACAATGAACTGATTGCTTGTCACCTGTTCTAAGTCTGACGATAGCTGCAGGGCCGTGATTTTGTCTGTCGGGGCGGACCAGAGTGTGTCAATAGGACTGCTGGAATCACCCCACAGTGAAGCAACCACCAGTCACGGGCAGCACCTAGGTTGGACTGAACTGCTAGTGGGACAAGCAATAAAGAGAAATGGGTGTTATACAAGAAGACAAGAGGAAAAAGAAGAAAATAAGTAATTTAAAAAGACTATTAGGCCCACGTATCGCTTGTCTCACCATAACAATACTATTTTTGGTACTTCTGTCCTGCATTGGGTGGGTAAGACATGATTCTGATTCAGAGGTCTCACCAACTACGCCACCGCCTTCAGAACACAGCCATGTTTCCTTACCACCCCATGAGGAAGGACTACGTAAGGAATATGAAAACAATACCTTCATATCTATGTTACATCAACATCAGCTGGCTGTAAATAGAACAAATTGTTGGATATGTGGCTTGCTACCGAGTTCCGTGCAAAGAAGGTTGCCATATATTTCATTCCCTTTTTCTTTTGATGGCTCCTGCAGCGCCTGGTATGAACTATCAGCCATTTGGGCTACCTCAATGGATGCTACTAATTCCGGACTATTGGTCACCCACCTATACCGGCTATGCTGGCCCACTGGAACGAGAGTTTATGGAACAAAGGAAGAAAAGTCAGAATATGCTGACCGACGAAATAGGTCTACTGACATATATTTTTTATCCTTTAATACCACACCCCGGATTGACCGAAGATTTTTTGTAACACAGGTCAAGGCTCCACTTTGTTTTCAGAAAAGTGGTAATAGAAGTGTAGGTGCCAGTAACTGTAATGCTACAGTAATATTGAATGGAACTGATTGGCCTACCATGATACCATCACGAAACTCGTATTTTGTTTGTGGTAATAATGCCTACACCTCCTTGCTGCCCACCTGGACCGGTACGTTTTACATTGCTTGGCTACTACCACCAACTTACACAGCTGGCCCTCAACACCACAGGACTCGGAGGGAGGTAATATCTGCAGAAGATACCTCAGCACAAGAAGCATTGGACTACTTTAAAGGAGTCCTTCCATTTTGGGGCCCTATGATGAACAGTAGGGATATCAGACATCTCACATGAGTCGTGGAAGCAACAATAAATGAATCAGCAGGAGCTCTGAGTAACATCACTGCAGAGCTCGCTGCTGACCGCCTTGTTACTCTTCAAAACAGAATGGTTCTTGACATCATCTTGGCAGACCGTGGTGGAGTTTGTACTTTGATCGGATCGAGCTGCTGTGTTTATATACCGGACAATGCCCCTACAGTATATAAAGCTATTCAAAGGTTGCATACGATAGTGTCCACAATACACCAAGACGAAGGCACATGGTCCTTGACCGACTGGTTTTGGGGCTTGATTTCCCAATGGGGCTGGCAGATACTAATATTCCTTTTTGTGCTCGCTGCTGTATTCCTCACCTGTTGTCTTTGTGTACAGTGCCTACCTGCTTTGTGCGGTTGCTGTATGGCATCCCTTGCCCCCTGGCCTGTTCGCCCTCCTCAACACACGGCTATGCTGTCCCTTGAGCAGGAGATAAAAGACCTTATGTCCATTAACATAGACATTGAATGACATTCAAACTTGCCTCACAATGGCAAAAGGAGGGATTGAGAAAATGTACATAAACTTAATCATACACCATAGCTGCTAGGCATCTGTTTATCTTTATTATGTTGCCATGTTCTCGACAAACCTTCTGAACTTTGATGTTTGACCTTGTGCTCACAGCCTTGGGCTGCAATCTGCTTATCGCTGCCATTTACTTTTTCCAATCACAGTTCCGAGAATTGTTGTGCTTAATCAGTAACTGCCAGAACAGGTTCGTACAGGTCGTTGCCACCTCCTGCCAGTTGCATCTGTACCTTCTCCCACCACACGTATCCCTGAAATATTCTGAAGGCCGCAGAGGACCTTGACTACGCTAGGGGTGGAGTTGTCCTCTGACTAAGCAGTTTTGTGTGTATATAAGGTTGGGTGCTCCGGAGTGAAGGGGCAGCCTCCGTAGGATAGTCACTTGACTGTCCTGGGACTCTGTATTAGCTCAAGCTATAATCCATGTAATAAACTTCTCTTTATTCCTCCAGTTGGTGACTCTGCCTGATTTATGTACTCTCTGCTAAACGGACCCTGAGGACAAGGGTGTCCCTCCACCACTGGGAAGGAGACCCCGGGTGGGGGTCTAATCTTTCCTGGTTCCTCAGAGTCTCGTGCAGAGATGAATTGGTGGTTGGATCATATGGAAGCATGGAACGGCAGGGCCATCTTCAGCTCTTACCCAGACCCAGTGATAGAGTCTGATGCCAGTCGTTGGGGCTGGGGAGCCCGGTGCGGATCAGTGTCCACGGGAGGCAGATGGTCCAGCACGGAGTAAAATCTACACATCAATTGTTTGGAACTCCTAGCCGGCTCATTTGCAATCAAGAGTCTTTCTCCCATCAGGGCGAACTGTTGTATTCTCCTTCGCATGGACAATATCTCGGCGGTGAGATATGTCAACAAGTTGGGGGGAACTTGTTCCCGCATTTTAGCGGAGATAGCCAAGGAGTTTTGGCACTTTTGCCTTCAACACAGGATTTCAGTTGTGGCAGAATACCTTCCTGGGGCCAACAACTTGGTGGCGGACTGGAACTCTCGTCACCTGAGGGACTTCAGCGATTGGAGGTTACATCCCAGAGTTTTCAGAACTCTTTCTGCACGGTGGGGTCCTTTTTCAATAGACCTGTTTGCGTCTCGCCTCAACCGGCAGATAAAACGTTTTTTCAGTTGGAGACGAGATCCAGAAGCATCGAAGACGGATGCCTTTCTTCAGGACTGGTCTCAAGAACAGAGTTACGCTTTTCCTCCCTTCTTAATGATACCCAGGGTCTTGGCTCAGATCAGACGTCAGCAAGCGGAGTTGGCCCTGGTGACTCCTCTTTGGAGGACCCAGGCATGGTTTCCGTTGGCAATGGAGTTGAGTTGCGAACATCCGATCCTTCTTCCCTTCCGGCAGAATCTTCTCCAGGACCCTCTGGGTCTGTTGCATCCATTAATCCTGTCGGGCCAGCTATCCCTGGTGGCTTGGCGTCTTTCAGGGAAAGATGGAGCATCCCAGGGCTTTTGCAAGAGTCTTCCGAGTTCATTGCAGGTTCCTGGTCCTTCAGTACTCACAAGAAATACGCTTCGGCTTGGAAGCAATGGAGTTCTTGGTGTAGTTCTCGGAGTGCGGATCCTTCTTCAGCAGGTTGCTGTCTGGTCCTAATTTTCCTATCTTCTCTAGCGGCGTCAGGTCTGGCTTATCGCTCTATCAATAATTATCGGTCTGCTATTTCGGCAGGCCATTCACCAGTGGAGGGTAAACCCATCGGGGAGTCTCCAATTGTGTGCAAATTAATGAGGGGTATCAAATTGGCTAACCCACCTCGTCCTCGTTATTCTTCCCTTTGGGATGTTAATATTGTACTTCGATTTTTGGAATCTTGGCCGTCTAATAGATTTTTGTCTAGGAAACAGGTGTCTGCTAAACTCACTATGTTATTATGTTTAATTTCTTGCAAGAGAGTCTCAGATGTCAGGGCTCTGGATTTGGCTGGGAGAGTTTTTTCCCCGGAAGGGGTCTCCTTTTCTATTTCGCGTAGAACTAAATGCAATCTGAAGACCATTTCTTATCCCTGTTTTGAGGACAACCCCAAACTTTGTGTGGTGCAGTGCCTTAGAGCTTACGAGGTGAGTACAGAAGAGTTTTGTTCTGATTTGGGAGGACAATTGCTTATTTCATTAGTTAAACCTTATCATCCTGTTTCGTCAGCCACCCTTGCTAGATGGATGCGTTGGTTACTGAAGGAAGCAGGCATCGATATTATTAGGTTTGGTGCTCACTCTGCCAGAGGCGCTATGGCTTCTAAGTCTTTAGCTTTGGGTTCTCGTTTAGAGGACATTTTAAGGGCAGCAGACTGGTCTTCTCCATTGACTTTTAAAACTTTCTACTGTAAACCTATTGTGGATATTGCATCGGTGGTTGTAAATCAGCTTTGAACAAGCATAATCTGAGCCTCCGGTCCTGACATAGAATAAAAAAGATTCTAGCGTTCGCGTTAAGAATTTTTCAATTCTATTAAGGACACGGAGGCAAGGATTATCCCGCCGCACTGTTGTATATGTTTTATTGTGATACATTTTATTGTTGAAGTTCAGGTATATGTTACTGTATTTCAGTGCTATCCCACCCTGTTTGGTAGTATATATAAGTATCTCCTTATGGTATTCAGTTTTTATGGCCTGAATTTTCCTTTTTTCCTAGGAAATGACGAGAAGCAATTTCGGCCCATTCTGGTATCGTTCTAATTCCAGTCAAGGTGGATTCCAGTTCTTCTGTTTTTTCAGGATTTCGTTTCAAGTTAAGACTTTGACTTATCTGTTGCGAGTTTTTGGACAAAGAAAGAGAAGTGGCTGGGTGTGGTTCAACACTTTATAGGCTTCCTCCTCTATGGTCATCACTTGATTTTGGGAGTGTTGGGATATGTAGTTTTTATTTTTCCATGTTTTTATTGGCTGCTGTTAAAAATAAAGCATGAAATGAGAAGCATAATCCTCGCCTCCGTGTCCTTAATAGAATTGAAAAATTCTTAACGCGAATGCTAGAAATGTTTTGATTACAGCCAGAGTGCTCGGGTAGAAACTGGAAATTCAGTATTTACTGCACAGAGCGCCTCGGAATACAGGCTGACGCTGGGGCACGTTCTAATGGCGTTGCTCTTTTTGCGTCACTGCTGGGAAGATGCCGCTTAAATGCAGTGGCTCCGCTCTGTATTTTTTTTAATGGTAAACAGGCACGAAACAACAGTAAAATAATACCTAGCTTGCTGTGGTGTACATCCACAAAATGCCATGGACGATCCCATCACTTATTAACAACAGTCTCAGGCAATACATTTAAGCTAGTGGAAGAAACAATGCCGATGTTTGAAAAGAGCTGACCAAAATCTCCTTTCTCTGTACATTGCATAATAACGATATAAAACAAACACAAGTTGAATAGAGCAGGGAGGAGTGTTGGAAAAAATCACTGAGTCGTACTGAACGAAGAGACGGGTTACGGGGAAAAGCATTATTCAAAAATTGTATCGGGTCACATACAAACTGAACTGCAGAAATGCAGTAGTTGGTGGAAACCTGCCAACCTCAAACTCGATCAGCTGCTCTTTTTTTTCAGCCAGAAGCAGTTGGTGGAAGCCTAGCAACCAACCAAGCTCAGTTGCTATTTTCGCCAACAGATTAGAAGAAAGACTAGAACATAATGTCCTGTTCCATCTAAACGGGCGTAAACTACAAATTGCAGTAATCTTCCTGATGCGTTTTTATTGATTATATAAAAATATGCGCTGGAACAACAATAGTCACAAATTATTTGTGAAAATTTTATCAATTCTATATAATATTTACACCGTTCTTTTTTAAAATAATAATTGTACATAAAAAATAAATTGTATTTCTTTACAGATTTTTAACATCTCTGAACTTTCAGCAATGTAGAGCAGCAACATTACATAATGCATTTTCATTCCTGGTTTGGTGTGAACCTCAGAGCATAACCCAAAACCTTTTTCAAGATGGCCGTCCGTTCTTCCTGTGCCAGCGTGATGTTTCGTTCACCATTTTCTCTCTCCATATTAGCTGGAGTTCAGCACCGAGGTCAGCACGATTCAATTTGCTTCCAAATCCCGCGATCCGATTGGCCGTTTCGGATTCCAACCTATAACAGATTAGCTGTGTGACCCGGGGCGTAAATGCTCCAATTCAAACGGTGGGAGCGAACAACGGCTGGTACTGATTTAGCAATTTCATAGTGCAGTATAAGAGAACGATCAGTCATGAGCTCCGCAGTGTTTTCTGTGCCGCGGCAGTCCCTTAGCCACCGATTCCTGTCTGGAAGAGGTGAGTTGGTGTCTTTTACATTATTGTCTTTATTTTAATTTAAGATTGTTGCATTGGTTTAGGTTGGGAGGAATACCTGAATCCAGTTACTAAGCATGTTGTGGCTACTTTGTTGTAACACTAAGTGGAAAGCGTGGTGCTTTCTTATTGTTATCACTTACTTTCTTGAGATGAAATGCCTGCTCTCACTCAGTTTTAGTTATTTCATGTTTAATTACTTTAAAGTATTTTGAGTTGTTTTGATCTTTATTGGATCGTGCCCATCTTGGAGAATTTCAGAATTTAATAGTAAGTGAAAACTGATATTATGCCAATGTGCTTGACTATTCCTGGTATCGTAGCGTCACTTATTCCAAAGTAACACCGCTTTAAGTCCCTGTATCTTCTGTAGTACTAGTGGCTGAAAATCCCGGACCCGTTCAATGGATGATGCTTGATACGGACAGTTGATAGATAGCTTTGAGGACCCTCTAATTCAATTTGAGAGCAGGTATATAAAATATGCGCCGTTTTCTTACAGAGCGCATTCTGTGCAGGGGCGACAGCTAATATGGGAGCTCAGCAGAGTTATGCTCTTTTGGAGGTGGGCGTGTAAGAGTACTCGTTGTGAAATATCAGGTGTCTCAAGGAAAACGTATTATTCCGTGGGTCTTTTTCGGAGCTTTATTTTTCGAAGAAAGCCTAATGGCAGGGGATAAGACAAGATTTCAAAGGAATACCAAATGATGCACAGCTAATTGGTAGTTAGTATGTACGAGTTGAGTGTCACTTGGCAGGTGTGCCACGACAATGGTTGATGACGTTTCTCATCCAGACCCATCCCGTACTTAACAATTTTCTGGAAAGTCACGTTACTTTGTTTCGTGACCATGTATAGAGATGAACGTTGTGTAGGTATTAGACTCAAATGTAGGGTTTGTAAATTGAAGTGGCTGATTTAGCATGTGTGGCTTTTTTTCTTTTTTTCCCCCTCTTTGGATATACAAAGAAAAACGCCACCAGGAACTCTCTGTAGATTACAAGGTATGTTTAGAGTTGACTACAGTTCGCGTTTCCTGAATCTAGACCTGCTGGAGAAGAGTGCAATAGACTTTTGATGTGCTTCTAACATTCAGTGAGGCTCTGATAGCATTCAAGAAACCTGTGGTGGGAGCAGTCAACATCGGCAGTCTCTAAACTTTTACAAGAAAAAATAGCCGGTGCTATCAGACCTGTTTCATTGCTTCTCCAATATCTGGCTGGCTCGGGTATCTTATGCACAGCTCAGATCGAACGATTCTTAAAACCTTCTCCGGAAAGCAAACTGGTGTAGCGGGTTTGCACGCTCTTTGCATGTAGGAGACTGGCACCTAATGCAAAGTGTTGTTTGGTATTTGCACACCGTTTGGAAAATGTCAGTACTGCCGTGGCCTAATTTGCTGAAGCAGAAGTCCCTCAGTGTGTTTTTTTTGAGCGTGAATGGATGGTGTGCTGCTGTCTATGGAGACTGGTTTGGTGCTACTGGCACGAGAGTACCAGATGGGCCTGGCATTGGCCCAAGAAGGAAGGCGTCCATGGGGTGTGTTTTTATATTTTTTTTATATATATCTCCACAGGATTTTAGGTGATGTCCGGGCAGTTACTGGGAAAAGTCATATGATCAGAAAAATTAAGGTGTGTATGTGGTGGTGTGTGTTTTTTTTATTTAATATATAGAAGGAAGATCACGTTTTCAAAATATAAGCAAAGTAGAGTGACGGCTAGAGCGCTTCCTATTGGCTTCCACCAACAATATAAGATGATTCTAGACTAATCACCAGTTTCACAAACCAACAACCTCTGCCTCCTCCACCAGGGTCGGATTGGTAAAGCGGGCAGCCGGCCACGGGCCGGTGCTTAAGTGCCAGCAAAGGGGGGGTGCTTTTTTTGGAGCCTCTGTTAACTGCCTACAGTGTTTCCTATTATCCTCCCTGGCCGCCTCCATTCCTATATGCCCAGGTCATTGTTTTCTGGGGGCTGGCATGCAGGCTAGTCAAACATAGCTCTGTTTTGAGATGGGGCAAGGATGTGGGTGCTTGCAACATCATCGTTGGGAGGCTGCATTGGCCCCTGCAGGGCTAGACCGGACTCCAGAAAGTGTTCTCCACCAGCCGCTACACTGAGGCCATTGTGAGCAGGGGAGGGAGGAGTGTCAAGAGGCCAGGTGTGGCTGTGGCCCGCTGAGCCATTCTCACTTGGTTGCCAGTTCTCACCTCGGCCCAGAAATGAATCAATGTCATTCACCTTTCACCTGACCCCTCCCTCCACAGGACTTCACATTTAGGTCATAGTGGGAGTGGGTGTAAGAGTGCATAAAGGCTGGAAGGCCAGGTGTTGTGGCCATTTTCTCCTCGGTCTGGCCGGTCCAAATTTAATTAAGTAATTTGCCCTGCACATGCCCGTTTTTTTTGCATACATGCTGGAGAGAACCCTGTTTTGTCCAGTCAGTTTTAAGTTTGCATAAGTTAGCAGAGATGGTTTATGTACCTGCTGCAAATCACAATGTGTGGTTTGCAGATCAGATTTGTATTTTATCTAGAAAGGTCAGTTGGCTACTACTTCAAGGTCCTTTTGTTATTTGCAGCCTATAAGTTATAATCAGGGCCACTGGAATTATGCAGCTTGGGCGGACCAAATAATGCAGTGGGGTTGACTAAATTTTGGGGCAAAAAAAGACAAATTATTCAACGTTTGTCATGGTATTGCTTTTATTAATTTGTCACTTTAAATCATTGTAACCCAGTCTGGACAAATGTTTCACCGCATTAGTATCCGTTTAATAACCAAACATAACAATTAACAAAAGGATGATGACCAGTCAACATTTAAGAAGGACCTTCCAATGCGCAGGAACACGCGTCAACAAGTTATTGGACTTCTAGTGGCTCCGTCAGTCCAGGAAGCCCTGAAGACACATAAAAGTCCTTTATATTTCAATATTCCACACTCTGATATGTCGACGTTTCGACCCAGTTGCAGACAGAAATCAAAATTGGGTCATCATCAGGGCAGGTAAATTCAAGTCGGTAGCACCTATGGGTAGTATAAATATCTAGCTTACTAAAGGTATAAGTACTCGGAGTCAAAGATTATTTAAGGGCAGGGATTAAGCAGTCACCTAAAATCCAGTGTGGGAATACAATCTGGTGGTCAGGGAGATCTTCCTGGTAGGGAAATGGCAATAGATGTGGTATTCTATTTATATGATGAGTGTATAGAGTATACTCTTCTATTAGCTAATAAACACTTACATGTAATTGCTTCACTGTGTCCCGCGGTCTGGGGGTCAAGTAATTATCCAGTGGTAGGTATTTGTGTTCCAGGTCAAATACCTTTAGAGCGCCAAGCATCAATGAAATCCAGGGCTCACGTTATCTAAAATTTAATAAAGGATGTGTGAACTAGCCAGTGTTTTTAGGGAGTATAAATCAAAGAAGGAAGAATTATAAATATATTATTATATATGGGTATTGATCACTTACTAGTCTGAATCTGATGATATACTTTCAACGGGCCAGGGCAACTCGTCGTGGAACTCCCGGCTGTGCACGATGGCTTGTGTGTTATTCAGAAGCAAGCCGCACGTAATAGCGACGTGCTGGCTTAAGAATGCTTCGCTACCATCTTGGAGCGGGCATTCGCGCTAGGGATTGGTCTAGGATTTGACCAATCAAAGTTCTGGGGGTAGTGATGTCAAGCGGCAATGCAATCATACGGCCGGCGGACCAAGAAGGGGGGGAAGAGTTTTCTTTCTGGTCCGCTACGTGCATATGTATGTTTATGGGATTGGTCTAAGAATCGACCAATCAGCGTGCTGGGGCTTATGATGTCAAGCGGCTATGGAATCGTACGGCTGCCAGCCGGTGGACCCGGAAGGGAGGGTTCCCTTTCCGGTCCGCTATGCGCGTATGCATATATGCTTATGGGCCGTGTAGACTATGCACGGAAAGGGGACACACAGTCTATTCGGTGTCTATCTGTATCAATAATGAAGAGATGTGGGCTAATTCTAGCCCACTGATGATCATGTCGGTCAAGTGTGGTCGCACCGAATGTAGTGTGGGTGCGCCACATAAATGTCAAACGCATGGTGATCATCGCGCAAAGCATTATGTGTTTGTGTATTTTAGCATGAATAGATTAATGAGGAAATCGCACAGCGTATGATATGCGGTTTAATATGAATGGAACAGACCACAGGTGGTCGTAACAGTCAATTGAGGGCGCACATAATGCAGTATGGGAATGCATGTATATATTGATGTGTGTTATCATAAGTGGCAGCCATCGCACGGGACACTGTGTTCAGTATGTGTCTGTACAATTCAAAGTAATCGTATTAGTGAGGGGATCGTACTGTGTGCGATTTTTACAAAAATGTGGGCCAAAAATGGTCCTATTGGCACACTGCGGTCGCGCGGAATGTGATGTGGGTATGCTTAATGTAGTTGTGTATCAACCCACAAAGCAGCCTGAGGATGGTCGGAAAATAAGGGTCATAGGATGGCATACAAATGTCTGCGTCTAGTGTGCGGTGTTTTCACCTGGCAGTTATGAGGTGACAATGCAGTAGAAAGACCTGTATCCTAAGTGTCCGGGCTCTTAGTGTAGGACTCTGGTAATGACAGGATGAAAAAGTGGAAGGAGCGAGAAGGGCCCTGATTGTGGTCTGATTCATTCATTTTAAATTGCATATCATATACTGTTCGATTTCCTCATTAATCTATTCATGCTAAATTACATGATCACCATGCGTTTTTGACACTTATGTAGTGCACCCACGCTACATTCGGTGTGACCACACTTGACGGACATGATCATCAGTGGGCTAGAATTAGCCCACATGTCTTCATTATTGGTACAGATAGACACTGAATAAACTGTGTGTCCCCTTTCCGTGCCTAGTCTACACGGCCCATAAGCATATATGCATACGTGCATAGCGGACCGGAAAGGGAACCTTCCCTTCCGGGTCCACCAGCTGGCGGCCGTACGATTCCATAGCCACTTGACATCATAAGCCCCAGCACGCTGATTGGTCACTTCTTAGACCAATCCCATAAACATACATACGCATGTAGCAGACCAGAAAGAAAACTTCTCACCCCCTCCGTGGTCCGCCGGCTGACGGCCGTATGATTGTATTGCCGCTTGACATCACTAGCCCCAGAACTTTGATTGGTCAAATCCTAGACCAATCTCTAGCGCAAATGCCCGCTCCAAGATGGTAGCGAAGCATTCTTAAGCCAGCACGTCGCTATTACGTGCGGCTTGCTTCTGAATAACACACGATCCATTGTGCACAGCCGGGAGTTCCATGACGAGTTGCCCTGGCCCGTTGAAAGTATCATCAGATTCAATCTGACTAGTAAGTGTTCAATACCCATATATAATAATATATTTATAATTCTTCCTTCTTTGATTTATACACCCTAAAAACACTGGCTAGTTCACACATCCTTTATTAATTTTAGATAACGTAAGCCCTGGATTTCATTGATGCACAGCGCTCTAAAGGTATTTGACCTGGAACACAAATACCTACCACTGGATAATTACTTGACCCCCCCCCCCCCCCAGACCTTGGGACACAGTGGAGTAATTACATGTAAGTGTTCATTAGCTAATAGATGAGTATACTCTATACACTCATCATATAAATAGAATACCACATCTATTGCCATTTCCCTACCAGGAAGATGTCCCTCACCACCAGATTGTATTTCCCACACTGGATTTTAGGTGACTACTCTGAGTCAAAGATTATTTAAGGGCAGGGATTAAGCACTTATACCTTTAGTAACCTAGATATTTATACTACCCATAGGTGCTACCGACTTGAATTTCCCTGTCCTGATGATGACCCAATTTTGATTTGTTTCTGCAGCTGGGTCGAAACGTTGACATATCTTTGAGTGTGGAATATAGAACTAAAGGACTTTTATGTGTCTTCAGGGCTTCCTGGACTGACTGAGCCACTAGAAGTCCATAATATTCTGAAAACCACCCTATGTACATGTACTGTGTGTATCACCTTCACTTCTTTGCACTTTTTTTCACCTTCACTGTTTTGCCTAGGAGCACCTATTCAGACAAATGCAAACTTTATGTCTAGAATAACATATTTAAAGAAATATAGACCTTATGTCTGGAATAACATGTCTAAAGAAATACACAATGTAATACATTTCTATTGATGTCACATTGTTTGTACGCATAGAATTACTTTAGTCATAGGATTACCGCGGGAATCTAGGTTACTTCCCCCTTGCATTGACCATTATTCTATTTGCATTTACTACCCTGGTCATAAGGGTTAAGGGGTATTTGCCTCATTGTTTATGTATCAACTTTTAGGAAGGTTCCTGTGATGGTTTTTCCCCTAATTATTATTATTTTTTTTTTCAAAACAAGATCAGATGGTGCATTTTAAAGCAGAATTTTTCACATAAACTGGCTCCTCTTTCTCTCTTTCTCTCTTTAAAGGTGTAGCAAGCCACTGAAGATACACTCCCCAGGAGTTGACCCCATTTAATTCAAAATGTACAGCGGGTGCACCTATAAATTAATAATAATTACCTCTGTGTCAGGGCTCGAATTTTGGTATGAATGGGTCCCATATGCCATGGGCACTCTGTTATGCTACAAATTACATACACTTTGCAAGTGACAGAATGTTGCCATTGGCTGCATATATATATATATATATATATATAATGGGTGACCCATAGGTCAAAATTAGCGCTAGAATGTGGCCTGAATTCTGTTGTGATTGCCTGTGTCCCCCGCCCTATATGCCATGGTCGTCCTCCCTAATGCCCAAAATTATCTTGAGTATGATAGCACAAGCATTTTGCTACAGGTGTCCCATATGCCAAGATTGAGCTCCAATATGTCAGCGCCAGCATTTTACTACAGGCGTCCCATAGGCAAATGTTAGAAATGGGGTCTCTAGTTGGCAGAGGTATACACCCTTGTCCAAATAGGGACCACAATCCCAGTCAGGGTAAGTCACACACAGTCCAAATTATCCTGTGCCCACCCTCTGGTAGCTTGACACTGAGCAGTGAGGCTTAACTTAGAAGGTACTGTGTAAAGTATTTGTGCAATAAATCATACAGTAACAGTGAAAACACCACAAAAATACACCACACAGGGTGAGAAAAATAGATATTATTTATCTGGATAAAATAAGGTAAAAAAGACAAAAATCCAATAAGCACAAGTTGAAATATCTCTTTTAGACGGTTAAAAAGAGTCTTAATCCTTAGAAATAAACAGTTGTCTCTGTTACACACTACCTGGCATGTGTCAAAAATAACGACGCACGGAGACTGCAGAGGAGGAGATGCGTGGAAAAATAAGGTGTGCATGGGGATGTGGCACAGACAATGCATGGTTTCTTTCCACGCTGCAAGGGGTTTGCGTTGTTTTTCAGCGAGCAGTCTTGGTTCCTCACTGCGATGCAGGGATATTTTGTCGCCCAGGGACGATGTGGGCAAAACCTTGTCATGCTGGAAGAAGGCACAGGCGCTGCGTCGATCCAGTAGGCGATGCGTCAAATTTTTCTGTTGCAAGGCAGGCGCTGCGTTGAATTTCCACTCAGGAGGTCGGGCTGCGTCATTCTGACCAGCTGTGCGGCGATTCCTCGTTCACAAGTCAGGCTTCACATCCATTTCAGAAGGCGGTGCAGTGATTTTCGACGCACAAGGAGTTTCCTGAAGAGATTAAGGGCCTGATTACAACTTTGGAGGAGGTGTTAATCCGTCCCAAAAGTGACGGTAAAGTGACGGATATACCACCAGCCGTATTACGAGTCCATTATATCCTATGGAACTCGTAATACGGCTGGTGGTATATCCGTCACTTTTGGGACGGATTAACACCTCCTCCAAAGTTGTAATCAGGCCCTAAGTCTTTTTGGTCCTGAGACTTCAGAAAACAGGAGGCAAGCTCAATACAAGCCCTTGGAGAGAACTTTTGGGGAAGGCAGAGACCTTTTCAGCAAAGTCAGAGGGCAGCAGGGCAGCAGTCCTTCTCAGCAAAGCAGTCCAGATGAGTCCTTTGGGCAGCCAGGCAGTTCCTCTTGACGGGATGCAGGTGTATTTCCAGAAGTGTCTGAGTTTGTGGGGTCAGAAACCCAGTTCATATACCCAAAAATCCTTTGAATTGAGGGAGACTTCAAAGAGTGGTTTTGAAGTGCACAAGTTCCCCTTTCAGCCCAGTCCTGTCTGCCAGGGTCCTAGTGGGGGGGGTTGATCAGTCTACTGTGTGAGGGCAGGCCACTGGCCTTTGAAATGTAGGTGTCAGGCCCTCCATCCTTCCAGCCCAGGAAGACCCATTCATAACAGAGACCGCCAGGGTTGGGGACCGCGGGAGCACTGCCAACAGGCTGGCGGTGCTCCCCCTGGGCATTCTGACCGCGGCGGTACAGCCCTGGTGGTTTCGGCCGCCAGGAACAGGATGGCGGTATGGGGTGTGGCCAATGGCATGGGCACTGCAGGGGCCCCCTAACAGGGCCCCACAAAGATTTTCAGTGTCTGCCATGCAGACACTGAAAATCGCGACGGGTGCAACTGCACCCGTCGCACCCCTTCCACTCCGCCGGCTCCATTCGGAGCCGGCATCCTCATGGAAGGGTGTTTCCCGCTGGGTTGGCGGGCGGCCTTCTGGTGGTCGCCCGCCAGCCCAGCGGGAAACCCAGAATAACCGCGGCGGTCTTCTGACCGCGCAGCGGTATTCTGGCGGCTCCCGCCGGCCCTGCGGTTACCGCGGCCGGCGGGAGTCAGAATGACCCCCCTGAGTGTCCTATGTTGGTGGTTGTCAGGGTGAAATGCACAAGGGAGCTGTCGACCAGCACAGACCAGACGTTGATTGGAAATGGGCTGTAAGGCACAGATGGTTTTGAGTGCAGAGAAATGCTCATTTTTAAAAAGTGACATTTCTAAAATAGTAATATAAAATCCAACCTCGCCAATAAGCAGGATGTTCTATTACCATTCTGGCCGTACTAAATATGACCTGGTAACCCCTTTCAGATCAAAATCTACCACTCAAAGTATATGAGGGCAGTCCTAATGCTAGTCTATAAAAGGCACAGGCCTCACATTAGTGGAAACAACTTTAGGAGTTTTTCACCACCAGGACATATAAAACACATATGTACAGGTCCTGCCTTTTACCTACATAGCACCCTGCCCCATGGGTTACCTAGGGCCTACCTTAGGGATGACTTGTATGTAGAAAAAGGTGAGTTTAAGGCTTAGCAAGTACTTTAAAATGACAAGTCGAAGTGGCAGTGAAACTGCATACACAGGCATGAGACCTGGTGAAGGGGCTACTTATGTGGGTGGCACAATCAGTGCTGCAGGCCCACTAGTAGCACTTATTTTACAGGCTCTAGGCACATGTAGTGCACTTTACTAGGGGCTTATAAGTAAATTAAATATGCCAATTGGGGGATGAACCAAAGTTACCATGTTTAAGGGAGAGAGTATATGCACTTGAGCAGTAGTAAAGTGTGCAGAGCCCTAAAAGCAGTAAAAACAGTCTCAGAAAAGTGGAGGGAGACAGCCAAAAAGTTGGGGGATGACCACCCTAAGACTGTCAGGACTAACAGCAACAAATTACCTCTAATGTGCCAGCATTTTGCCAAAGGTGCCCCATCCCATATGCCAAGAATTACCTTCAGTATGCCAGTGCCTGCATTTTGCCATAGGTTCCCTTTGTACCAATAATTATGCCCAGTATGTCAGCACCAATGTTTTTGCCACAGGTGTCCTATATGCTCCAAGAATTACAGCTTATGTGCCTGCATTTTGCCTGTGTACATCATATACCAAGAATTACCCCTTCACTCTTCTTCATTCTCCCTCACTCAGTCACTCTAGCTCACACTCACTTTTATTAACTCTTATTCTAACTTAGTCTCACTTTTTTCCCAACTCACTCAATCTCACTTAGTTACACTATCTCACACACACACTCTCCCTCACCCTCTCACAGGGTTTTATTTTACTTATTTACCTTCAGCTACCTGACCTGTTGTGCTGCAGCTCATGGTACTAGGTAGACTTGCAGGGCTGGTACACACCTTCTTCCATCCTCAAGAACTGAGGTACATCGTTGAAGTCTGCATGATGATACATAGGGTATAGCTATAAATTCATTACCTTTTCACTGCACCTTCTCCCATCTGGTCATAAGGTAGGGTACAGTGAGTCAGGCTCTTGCCAAACCCTCTCATGTGATGAGATGGGAAAGGAAGAGCTGACTGCATGACTGATGGTAGCCCTAGGTACAGTAGTCATTACAACAGCACCCAGGGCTACTTGTACAGTGACACTATAGCATGTCACTAACTGGGAGGACTTGAAGCCTGGCAGTATCCAGAAGCCAAGGTTAGGACTTTGCTAGTCCTGGTCAATCTGTCTGATGGCTGTTGCAGGTGCCTCCATGCGCCTTTGTTAACCATTAAACTGATTTACGGCCTGGCAGCAAGGGTGGACATATTTTTTATTATACTAGTGAATAATAGGTTATTATTAATCACCGGCATTATTAGTAGAAGAAAAAAAAAAGGGGGCAGAAACAAGGGCGAGCGCCACTGAAAATTACAGATTTTGTTCTGTGAAACCCCTCTACAGTGAGTCATCAAGAGAACGAATTTCAGAGCTGCGTTTTCTCTTTTTTTTTTTTTTTTTTTTTTTTTTTTTTTTTATTGTAGGTTCTTTTCCCAGGGATCCTGACCGAACCTCTTTTGCCTCTTGGCTTTGTACTAGATTTCTGATTGATGTTATAATCAGGGTTGAGGACCTAGTTGATTGGGAGTGGGATTCTTGCAACCTTGTACAAGGTGATGAGACTGCAATAAGCACTCAGTGTTTTTTTTTTTGTTTTATATATATTTTTTTTTTTTCCAGCTACTGTGTTTCCAGTCTTCACCAATAATACAGACCCTACAAGCTTTAACATGCTTAATGTACCACACATTTCTCCAAAAATTAGCCTCCTGATATTAGCCAAGCAATGTTTTGGAAAAGGTCGTGCTCCTCCCATGTGGGCCACTTTTTTTTTTAAGCTGCCCGGGCCTGTTTGTGGTCCCAATCCGACCCTGTCCTCCACATCATTTCTTTCGCGTGGCAGTATAGATTGTACATCTTCCTTCACTAACATAGAACCCTCATGTTCCCGAATACTGAACATCTATACCATAAAAAGCGCTTGTCACGTTCTTTTTTTCAGAATTAAACATTATGCAAGTCTTTTAGAACTTAATTGGTTTGCCTGTCTGTACAAGCTTCCATATTTCGCACTTGGGTGTATGGTAAATGTTGAACATGTGAAACATCTCGGGCTAACGAGGTAGAGAACTCGCTCACAGCACAAGACATTACTGGTACTCCCAGCCCTCCATTTTTCAGTGTGTACTTGAAAAGTTAGCTCGGTCAGCTATACTTTACAATCTTACGTCGTGCGGGCCTCCTAAATTAGCGATGTTTTAACAGGTGCTTTGTGTTTGATCCACTTGAAGCTTAGAAAATAGACATTGTCGGGTTTGTAGAGCTGCCTGCAGAAAAAGGAATGCACCTAAAGTAGGTGTAGGGATATCCTGACTGGCTGCGATTTCTGTCTATAAGCAGTTCTCTTGGTGGCAGTCTCCTCAAGCATTTGGATGGAGCGCACGAGCCTCTTCATGACAATGTGACCTTCAGTGTTAAATCGCCGTCACTGAAGGTAGTTTACATGATTACATGTTTAAAATGGCTTATTTACTATTTTATTTGTTGTTGTTCCCCCACCTTTAGGACACCCACAAAACGTTGAGCAGACTCTCCGTAGGTGCTGGCCCCAGAAAAGCTTTTAGCCCTTACCGTCACAGAACAGGTTGCTAAACAGATGAACAACTTTGGAGAGTATGGGTGTCATAAAATAGGAAAGTCATCGGGAAGCATGCTATTTCTAGGTGGTTCTGGTTTTAAAACGCTGATAGGAAACCCACCCAGAGACTCCTCTCTAAGAATTGTGAGCTCTTTCCACTCGGAGAAAGCCTTTATTCCTGAGTTTTTCAAGGGACCCTTTGAGCACCTATAAATCACCTTTTTTCAAACAGTTCTGTTTGGATATTCTTGCTTAAGCTGAGCTCCTGCTTTATGTATTGAACTACTTCTGCCATAGTCCTCCGCTTACCTTCTTGTAGTGGGTCGTATAAGAAATCTGTACGAAAGTGTCTCTTAGAACAACAAATTACTTCTGAGGCTTTGTTGGAGGACTAGTCGTAGTATTGTTTGGTTCTACTATCTCGTTACATTACTTTTTCAAGGAAGTGGTAAAACATATGACCAGAATTAAGCCACTGGAACCTCTGGCGTCTTAGATAAATCCACTACATCATATTCATGTGTCCCTCTTTCGTTGCATCTCACCACCTGTTGATGGGGACATGGCATTCATTGCCAAGAATACAATTCTGGCCTTAGGTGAGCCCCTGTCAAAAAAATCTCAAATGGAATTTATGGGAGATGACTACCTATGCATCAGTAATAGTTATCTAAGTTAGAGTACCAACCTTCTACTTGGACCCCCTGTCATTTTAATTTGTAATTCGTTAGGCATATCGAAGAAGTTAGAATGGAAATGTATCTTCTCATGTATATTTGTATTTTTTGCAGATCAAAGGCCTCGAGAGACTGAGCAATTTTCAAGGAAATCATCCTTTGGGGGCCCACGTATAAATATCAAGGTTGCCCACCAAAGCAGGTTAGTTGGGTGTTTGTGTGTGCGCATGGGGGTGGTGGTGTTCGGGAGCATTGTCTATTCTCAAGTCACGCCTGAAACTGCTATTTAAATTAAAAAAAAAAAAAAAAAAAAACACCGATGTGGGGTTGTATTTGTCTCTTTAGACTGTTGTGGTGTTTCTGGAACCACCTGCTAAACATTTCTGAGCGGATCCCGAGTGTAATTCATAAGTCAGGTTTTTCCTGACTCCTTTGCTACATTGACTAATTGTTTATAAGCAGCTGTTAGTTACCTTTTAATCTAACCAGGCAGAATGGTGGCGGTTCGGAGATGATGTATGTAATAGTCTTCCTTTGGAAAACCAGCCCTGAATGCAGAGTGAAATATTTTGGACGTCTGCCTGCCAAAGAAATTGGAATGGTGCTCTACCCTTCAACAAGAGCTCTTACTTTTGAAAGGCCATGTAATTGGTAAACTTGGGCTAGTACAATGTTATGATCCAGTGTATAGAACATGGATATGTCCTACCGTAGAACAGGAGGAGCATCACCCAAAGGTAGTCCCTTGTCTTGGGGCTGTGCCCATGCTGCACAAGTCAGCCACATCATGTAACTGGAATCCTGTCTGGGTGATTACTTTTGAGGAGAATAACTACGAAAGCATGAGTGTAGTTAAGATTGCAGACCATTATTTAAAAAATATAGCTTCTCAAATCTGCGTGCTAGACAGGGAATCCTTTTACTAAGATGTTTGTAGCACAAAATGAGAGCTTACACTGCTGGTGCTGTTAAGCTGCACAGATCAGCCAGTAAATGTGGCAAAATGTAAGCACTTTACACAACCTTCCTTTATTATCAACATTCTTTTCAGTGTCTGGAATTTACCCCTCCCTCCTTCCCCCCCCCTCCCCCCCTTTCTTGTGCTGAGCCGTGCTTCAGCCTTTTAGCTCTATGGCTGAGAGACTGAGTTACAAAAAAACGCGTGAATCTGTGTAATGAACTAGTCTTAGATTTGCATCATTGCGAGTTTTGGGAAACTTCACACAATCCTGAAGGAGTGTGCTCTGACATTTATGCAGACTGTAGGTTTCCGCGCATTCTCTTGTTCTTATGTTGGACAGTACAGTGAAATGTGTAGGGTGGAAATGTACAATGGCACTGTAAGGGGTGGAGGGAGGTAAACCTTATGGTACCACCTACTCCCTCCCTTTTAACAGGGTATCTACTCCAGATTTTAAATTCCTGATATCTAGTTTTTAATCTCCATTATAGATGTAATTAGTCTGTAACTTCCTAGAACATTTTTAATACTTTTAAACTACAGAAAAAGGCTTGTAACCCCTCCATGGTTTATAACACCAGGAGGCATCCTTTCAGTCACCACAAGTAATTATTTTTGTGAGTCTTGCACCTTCCTCACTTTCTGGCAAATGCAAGTCTTTCATTCGAGTACGAAGAAATGTTTTCTTTTGTCTGCCCTGGAAACATGGACTCCTCATAGTGCGGCTTCTAATGTGATGGCAAGATCCAGGTATAGGTACTCTGGGTTCTTAGACTGCCTGCATTCCTTACCATGACATTGCAACTACACTGCGATAGAAAGCAACCTGTTAGGCACCAGCAGACCTGGACGTCAAACAAATTGTGCATGGGGGTATGCTCTGCATACGTTCTGGGGAAATAATTTCTGCTCTTAACCCCGAAATAAAGCTTCCAGTTGCCAGCCTACCTTTCACCGTTATTTCAGTCCTCACATATGTGATAGGAGATCCAGCGTATGAAGCCTGGAGTCTAAAATTGTATTTTCGGTAGGCTTGTGTGTAATGAAACTGATCAAATTGATTGCATGTGAAGATCAACTCATCGTCTCCTACTGCTTCAAGACTGAAGAACACCTTTTCTACGTTGAACGGTCTGTTCATATGCTTTCCTACAGGCCGGAGGCTATATCCTCTAATTTCACCTCCCTCCTGTTTTCATTTACTTGCCAGTTATTCTCTGGTCTCTTGCCTCTAAATACACATAAGAATGTGCTATTTCTATAGTTTTTACATTGCCAAAAGGCAGTGGAGCACCATAGAGGCTCATAAAACAGTGAGCGAAAGGAGCGGTAGCTGATTACTGACTAGTGGACTAATAACGCACTGTAATTCTTTAGAGGTGTATCTTCAGCTCTTTCCTAAATTGGTACAGCATTGGGATTGACTTGGTTACAAGGAAGTTGTGTATAGCTGGGGAAAGTCCTGCTTGTTTTTGTGTCCGTGTGAGCGTCGGTGTGTGGGCTTTTCCCCACCAATTCCCTTCTGACTGAGGGTGGGCCAAGAAGCAACAGAGATATTGAACTTGGCTGCAAGAAAACTGGAAGCAGTTGCTTGTCATGAGTTCTTTGAATCACGCTGATGACTTTGAAGATGGTGCCAGAGGAGTTTCATGTGGAGGAGGATGCCATACTACTTTAGGCCCTGGATGAGACATTTTCTCACGTGTTGTAATGAGTTTATTGGGGTGCCATTCTGGAGTCTGGGAGGCCGTGGAGAAGGCCTCCCAGACTCCAGAATGGCACCCCTTAAGTAAAATCTTTATTAAAACTGAGTGTTTTAAACAAACTGAGAAACACTCCTGCCCTTATGGCAAAGCTATTGGTAAACTAAGAGGCAAGTCATGCATGGATCATCTGTACCCTGTAAGTGGGCTAGATTTATTATACATGAGCACATTTTTAGGTTATTTAATTAAAGAAAAGAGGGTTTCGTTACAGCAGAAATGCTGAACTCGTATATTTGAAGGTGCACTCATGTGAGCACGAAGAAAAGGGCTACTGTAAAATACAATACTTGCCTAGGATCACACAATTTGAGACCCGTTTCTGGGTCAAGTACATTAGTTAGATCGAGCATAATATTCAAGATACTAGACCTGCAGGTCTAGTGTAATTTTTATGATTTGTCGAGGCCAGCTTCAAAGCTTTGTCCACCTGTTAGTGGCCTTCTCTCCCAGGTGTCTGCATTTTTTGGCTAGCCCATTTAGCCATCCACACCAAGTCAGAATCCTGTGTTGCCACTTCTCTAGTATCTCCCAAATTTCCTGCCATAACTCTTTGCCCCACACCTCCTTAGGATGTATTTGCCAGTTGTGTGCATGCCACGTGGGGAACCAAGCCGCCAACCCATTGGCAGCAGGCCAAGAATTTGTATAACTGTGACATTTTCCAGGTAATTCTTATTTTAAGGCTCGATACACAGCATACAATTCTGCATACTGGCTGCTTTTTCTTTCTCCTTTAGTAGAAAGCAGCTTCTTGGTTACATGATTATGTGACACTGCCTGCCAATGTCTCTTGGCAGCCACAAACTGCTGAACTATCAGTTAACCATACATGCTTCCTATCCTCTGGAGACAAGGACTCAAATGGCTCACCCCACCTCACAAGTGACTTTTACCTCTGACGCCTCTTCATCCTGCACGGGGGAGGCCTGTGTGTCTTTTTTTTTTTTTTTTTTTTTTTTTTTTTTTTTTAATGCAGGGTCACAGTTCCTGCTGGTCCTACTCTGGCCCTAGCCTGTGTGTACCATTTCCACTAAATGACACTTGTTTCCTGCGCATGCCCTATTTGGTGAGTTTTGGGTGAACTCATCACCCACTGTATTATCGGGATCTCTGGCCTCAGGATCACATTATGCCCTAGTGTCATTTGCTCAGTAACCAGCACACCAGTAACTGTTTTTCAAAGGGAGTGTACTGCTCTCCAGCAGCTGATAACTTTTTTGTTCAGAATTATTGGGGCACACTCTTTCTTCCCAGTTCTTGGCACGTACTCCAATTTGCATATTGCCCCAGCATGTACGCTGGAGGAGATAACTGAATGATCTTGTTTTGCACTGACAGTCAGTGGTGCATATAATAAATTGTGAGCCTAATTATTATTAAAAAAAAGTTCCTTTTTTTTTTTTTTTTTTTTTTTTTTTTTTTTTTTAATCCCCCTCCGCTCCCCCCCTCCTCCCCAACCTCAGTTCTGTACATCGTATCTCTCCATATGTACCAGGGTCTATCATGTGGTGGCCAGTCTGACTCTTAATAGTATTTGTGGTAAAACTATGAATTGCACTAAATTAGTTGCTTTGTCTTCCTTGTAACTCCTAAGTTGCTCCTGCTTAATTGGGTCTGTGCTAAGGGTACAAAAAGTCATTGCATCTCCCACATACAACACCACTCCAGAAGCTCCTGTTTCAAACAATCGGACCAGCCACATAAGTTACATTTTCCCAGCTTTTTGACGAAAGCTAGCCATGATGTAATTTACCTCCTGCTGTGAGACTGGACGTTCTGCTGCACACAGGGACTGATATTTAACTATAGGCCATGTATAATACACTTTAAATTTCTACATCAGATATATTAGCTTGGGTGTGCCCCATATTCAGAGCTCTTGGCATGATGTTGGGGATGCACTGGCAGGCATGATCCTGGACAATATGGAGATGCCTCCTCCACGCTGCATCCTGGGTCTGGTTAAACCTGTATCCGCAGCTGTGTGAAGGTTTGTAGTTCTGTTACAAATGACGAAGAAACGAGTTTCAGTATACTGGGATAGGGGTGGATGCCTGTCAAAAGAACAATGGTAAAGCATCTAACATATTGTAATGATTAATTGGACATATGCAGATGAGGTACCAAAGGCGTCCAGGCCAGAGAACATATTGGGGGGGGGGGGGGGGTGCTTTTTAAATGTATACCTCCTGGAGCAAGCTGTAAATATGACTCAACAAGGGAGGGATAGGCAGAAAACCCCAGATGATAACCAAGATCCTGATTGACTAGATATGGCCAAATGTAGCTGAAAACAGAGCTGCACGTCATTAATGTGCTGTTTCCTGGATAGTGGTTTGCATGACAGTTTGTAAATGTAACACATCTGCAGTATGTTCCTGTGTAAGTTGCGACTTCTTTCATTGTGTTACCTTTTGTTAGTGATATGAATACTAATTTAAAAAAAAACAACAAAAAAAACAGATGGAGCCTTAAGGAGAGTAACAAAATAAGTGAGCTGTCGAAAGGCAGGTTGGTGATGAACTTGAAGAATGTGAGCAACTCAATGTAACTCCATTGTATGCAAGTTCTGCTATGGGTTGCCAGTCGCTGTTTGGTAGTCAAAATCTGACAGTCCCGGAAAGCTGCCATCTGAGACAAAAACCATCACCGTTGCAACTGAATAACTGGACTCACAAATGCCTTATTCTTGTGGCATTTCTGACCTCTTTTCTAGGATCTTTAAGCTTAGTAAGACTGATTCTTGACAGCTAAGTGGGACTTTTTGAGGAATTTTACCAAACAACCTCTGGAATTAAAAGGATTTACTCTCCATAAGGTAAGTAGAGTGCACCAGTTGGGAACTAGAACATGCATTGAGCTCTAGACTGGGTGCAACATAAGTAGACCGCTAGAATGAGACTTAGCCGTTGTAATGGTAGAATTCGCTATAACCAGCTCCTGTCAGACCCGGATACCAGGCAGCAATCCCAAGATGCTAGACTCGAGTTGAGAACCAATTGAGTAAACGGAACGACACAAGAAACCCAGCAGAAGAACCAGTAAACCACTGGAACAAGGGAGAACCTCTGACGGTGGGGAACTCTAAAGGGAGAAAACGGAGGTGCAAGGATGGGTGAAAACCAAAGCTAAGCAGAGAATCTCTGAAATTAAACGACGTGTTGCCAGTCTTGCTTCATCTTGGAAAAAGACTTGTATCCTGAAGCTCTCTTAAAACCTTGGAGTACTCTGATTAATATAGAAAAAAAGGATCGAAGATGAAACTGCAGTCTAGAGTCTGCGTTTGCTCAATCTCCGCTGCCTTGTCTTCTATAGTTTTTAGGCCTCTCCAACCCTGTGAATGATGTTGTCTAAACATTTTCAGATTCTTGACTAGTACATGGAAGCACCCCTGAATACCTTTTTAAATGAAGAAAATGCCTGCTGTGCAGTCCAAGATAACCTGTATATTTAACTTGTTTGATGGTTGATAATCAACAATGGAATATTGGGCACCCATGTGCTGAGTCTGTTTGAATATGAGATATATATATATATATAATTTTTTTTTTTTTTTTTTTTTTTTTTTGCTGGGGGTTGCTCCTTTGCAGTTGTCTGTAGAGTCTCATTGTGAAGGACAGGAACAAGTAATTGCTAACAGTCCAGGCAGCAAACCTGATTCTCTATAACAAACTTGCAGGATCTCAGCAAAGTTTTTGTGTATCTTTTTACGCTACCTGCTGAAAGTGATTTTTGGAGATAGCAGGTGGCAATTTTAGCTTCTGTTGACACAGGGATGGTGAGCAATATATTTCAATTTAGCTTTGCCTGGGGCATCCACAAGCCCTGGTACTGTGCTATGCTTCGATGTTCAAATTACATTTTTAAAATTGATCAAATAATCAGTCCCCAGTTCAGAATGCCAGTTATCAGTATCTGGTTTTGCAAGAAATTATGCGAGCTGCCACCTTGTGTTCACGTACAGTTAATCCTTTAAATTGGCTAGAAAAAACAGTTTTTGTTAGCAATGTGGCAGGATCTGGCTTTTGTAGTCTGCCTTCTGATCTGATTGAGACTTCCAGGGAAAGAACTAAAGGATGGTAAGAATTTACTCCTGTTGCTCTTTTCGGTTCTTATTCAGTTGCTCTGAAGTTTCGAGAGTCCTACGTGGCAAAAGACATTCTAATTAGGTTCACAAACTTGAGCATCTAGGGAACTGCTCAATGGGACCCTAATTGGGCATTCAAAATGCTAGTGGGTCTATAATGACCTGGAAAGGAGGGTGAAGTTCCTTTTTTAGCCTTATTTTTTTTCCTCAGTGGATAGAGAAAGTAATAATCTTTACAGTTGCCACTCATCTGTCGTATGATGTTGAATCTCCTTATTGAGACTGCCTGAAAGAGCTCAACATGGAGTACTACGTCTGCTCTTAAATGAGATCTGTAGAAAACTGCCTTTAATATGATCAGTAAATGGAGAGAGAGGGGAGACTTACTCTACTTGAATTCAAGGTTCTACAAGTCCACCCTATGTCTGACGGGTTGGTGGCGCAAGTGTCCTCCCCAAAAATGAAAATCTGTTGTGTGTGGGTGTGTTTTGGGTGTGGGTGTGTTTTGTGTGTGTAGGTGTTATTTATTTTTTTTTTTTTCCCCCTCTCCTTTCTTCCCCCTGCTATACAACTTCCGATTATTGCCCCATCCCTGTCACTTCCTTGACTGTCGGGCCTCAATCATAAAAATGTTACCTGACCTGCAGGTCGAGTAGCTTGAATAATCTACTCGACCTAACTATAATGTACTTGACCCAGAAATGGGTCTCCAATTGTGTGATCCTAGGCAAATATTGTATTTTACAGTTGCCTTTTTCTTCATTCTTCCATACAAGTGCACCTTCAAATATGCAAGTTCAGCATTTGTGCTGCTTTAAAAAAAAAAAAAAAAATCCTCTTGTGTTTGATTTAAATACACTAAACGTTTGCTCCATGTATAACTAAATTGTACCCACATATAGGCTAGGCATGATTCATGCATGACTTGCCTCTCAGTTTACTAATCGCTTTGCCATCAGGGCAGGAGTGTTTCTCAATTTGTTTAAACACTCAATTTAAATAAATATATCACTAAAGCATGATGTGGTAGCGTACTGTCATTTACTGACAGTAAATTTCCAAGGAATGTCCAAAAACCTTCCCAGTAACTGGCAGCTTTACTGATAAAACTATATAGTGTATTAACAATCTGTGAAAATTCTGTTTCAGAGAACATTTCATTTGCACATCACAAAGTAAAGTGTTCGTGTGTGTTTTTTTTTTTTTTTTTTTTTTTTTTAATTCTACTAACATAGTGTTTTCATCACACAGAAGTACAAAGTCTTTCACAGCTACTGAAATATATTTTGACATGTTTGTAAAGTTGACTTAGTTATATAAATGTTGTAGTTAGCAAAAACCGGATACCATAAGTCAGACCGTTCACCTTACAAAATCCTGCAACTCTGCAGTCACAAGGAAAAGTATTTGCATTGCAAGAAGACAAAATTACTCTTAACCTCTGCCCCTGAACACAGAGCAAATGTGACAAGAATAAGATTTAAAGGCATCTTAATTGCTAATTCAGTTTGACTGAACATAACACCTTTTCTTTGCCCACTCCCTAGAAGGGTCGAGTGGAATTTAAAAATAGCTCGACCAACAGAACTTACTAACGTAGACCTACTAACCCACATGTTGTAACATGTCATGCTGCCTGCTGTCTCAGGTCAACGGTGGCAGGCTCTGCAAGGATTACTTATTTGTTTTTATGGAGCGGGGAGGAGTTTGACGGGAAGATCTACCTCTTGGACAGCTTATGCCATAACATCTCAGAGGTCCCGCTACCTTAACTCGTACGGTTGGTAGGGGTGTGTGTGTATGTGTTAACAACCCACCCCCACCAGGCATGATCTGCAAGCTAATGTGATAGGACATGGTACAAGGATCATTAGGGTTCTTGACTAGTTAATGTATTGTCTGCAAAGAATAAAAATCTGAGCCAGTATGAATTCATTTTAATATGATCTGTTTTATATTTTAAAGGGTTAACTTGAATGCATTAAATGGTGTAACTGTTCGAAAGAAAAAAAGCTACAAGAATCTTCCACAAATAATGGTGAGTAATCAAATTACTTGTACATGTGGATAGGAGAGGTTTTTTTGGGGGGGGGAGGCAGAGGGCAGATTATAAGCTGCAAAATTGGGAAACTTGAGCAACTTTGTGGAGCCTTGTCTCTGACTCTGCAGATGAATAAATTATTTCAATGGACAAAGCAGCAGCCTTCCATCAGTTTCTTATTGGCAAAAGAAATAGACCAGGCTGCAAGCGGCTTGATGGATGTGCCTTATTGTGACAAAGTACTTGGGCACTAATGTCCTTCCTCAAACATTATACAATGTTCCTTATTTTTTTTAATTTTTCTTTTTATTATTTTTTTTTTAATATATTTATTTTTTTATCCTTCATATTTCTATGCCAATCTGCGTTACAGAAAGAAAGTGGGCTGTTAACTAATTATGCATCTTGTAGAACAGCTGAGGTCCCTCTCCCAATCCCCACCATACATCATCCAGCTAACACAATCTGTATGTTCCGATATATAAATATGAAACATTTGGTATGGTTCTAAATTCCTAAGTGCATGTTGTAGGTGTCAAGACATGTACAGTAAATGCTTTGTATGTGTTCATCCTTTTGACATACAAAAAATAAATAAATTTGATTTGCAATCAAAAAATGCTGGAAAAGTGCAACACTATAATTGTTACTGCCAAGTTGAGGAGCAAAATGGAAAGGAAGCACCAATGATCATTTTCTTGTCAGCTTTCTCTAAAGGAAAACTAGACAGTCGCCTATCCATGAAATCTACAGGTTAAGCGCATGTTTCAACCAAATATAAACCAATAGCTTCTTCATCTGCCACATTCCTTCAGATTCAAGAAGCTCCTACTAAAGATATGAACATTGATCTGAGGTTGGGTAAAAAAGTGGATGCACCACAGCCCTCTGGACCAATGGGTATATTCATAGACAGCTGTATGCCTATGCCTTGACCCTCCAATAAGGTCTTACTTCATCCTCTTCAAAGATGAAGAAAACATGTTTTTTTTATATATATATATATATATTTTTTAATTGTCCAGCAGTACTGTAGCTCATTTAGAGGTTTTACTTCAGGTACTCTGTGACCTAGAAGATATTAAACTTTTACTAACTAGATCAGATTTTCACTGTATATCCTTCCCACATACTTTGGTGGTCATTCTGACCCTGGCGGTCTTTGACCGCCAGGGCGGAGGACCGCGGGAGCACCGCCGACAGGCCGGCGGTGCTCCAATGGGGATTCCGACCGCGGCGGTAAAGCCGCGGTCGGACCGGCACCACTGGCGGGGTCCCGCCAGTGTACCGCCGCCCCATTGAATCCTCCGCGGCGGCGCAGCTTGCTGCACCGCCGCGGGGATTCCGACCCCCCCTACCGCCATCCAGATCCCGGCGGTCGGACCGCCGAGATCCGGATGGCGGTAGGGGGGGTCGCGGGGCTCCTGGGGGCCCCTGCAGTGCCCATGCCACTGGCATGGGCATTGCAGGGGCCCCCGTAAGAGGGCCCCTACATGTATTTCACTGTCTGCTGTGCAGACAGTGAAATACGCGACGGGTGCAACTGCACCCGTCGCACAGCTTCCACTCCGCCGGCTCGATTCCGAGCCGGCTTCATCGTGGAAGCCTCTTTCCCGCTGGGCTGGCTGGCGGTCTGAAGGCGACCGCCCGCCAGCCCAGCGGGAAAGTCAGAATTACCGCCGCGGTCTTTTGACCGCGGAACGGTAACCTGACGGCGGGACTTTGGCGGGCGGCCTCCGCCGCCCGCCAAGGTCAGAATGAGGGCCTTTGCATCTTGTTATTGATGAAAGATTGGTCTGAATGACCTCTGCAGATCTTCCAGGATGGGGTTTGTCAATCAAGTTGAAGAATGGTATTGTCTGTCAATCTGTAACATTATTAGTACAGATCTGCAGAAATTTGCCCTCCGATTGTGTATAGATTTTTTTTTTTATTTTTTTTATTTCCACTTTTCTTCTTCTATGTTAGTGACCGATTTTCAACTTCTGTGATACATATGTTCCCCTGCTTGGGTGACTGGCTGATCAAGTTTCCACTGCTTGCAAGGAGCACCTTTGCTTAACCTTCATTCTTCTAAAGTTTCCTTCAACCATAAGTCAAATCCGTTCAGCCCTTCTGTTTTCAACGTTGTATAAAGACACCTGTTGAGACGTGGGGGTTGGAGAAACGGGGTGTCTCACTTCACCTCTGGAGCAGATTAGCATCAAGGAAAATATTCAACGTTTTTCCAACTGTCATGCAACTCCACTGTAGTACCTTCAGACTCTTATTGGTCATCCTTGTAGAAAGTTTATCTGGCTTTGAAAGTGGGATGACATTGCCAAATCCCCATCCTGATGGTACTCCACAGGCTTCTCTTGCAAATTTGCACTGTCTTGCTTATCTTCCAGATAAGCTCCTGGTCTCTGGTGGTTCTCTGTACACCACTGCAGACTACGAAGTGTAAAAATGATAAAAACAAAGCAGCAGACCTTTCGGGTGTTTGCCCCCAGGATCTGGAAGAACATCCTCTTATCCGTCCGACTGCTCTAGTGCTGCTAAAATTTAGAAAATAATTGAAGTCTCATCTCTTTAAGGACACAACATCGCAATGTATTAACAGTCCATGATTAAACTAGTACTCCTATGACTCATTTGACCCTACAAAGTGCTCAGCTGTTTTTGGCTAGATTCATGTTATAGTAATGCCATTGTAATGCAATTTACAGGTATCTGGCTCAGAACTAGAATGTGTGCATATCCTGTCACACTTCCAGTGCAGGTTCTAAAGTCCCTTTGCTTCTGATCTGAGATTCAGCTTCTGAGGGATACCACTTGTATCAGGATGACAACCTAGTTTCCTTGTACAGCTGTAGGATCTTGATGCAGAGACCCACAGTACTTGAACTCCTGTGTATGTCAACACAGCCCTAGACAGAAGCCACATTTAGATCATTTATCTATGTCTGGAGTTTACTTTTCTTAAATACGTGGAGAGGTGCTCTACTGTTTTCTTTGTGCCCCCATTTGGGGGCTGATGGGTTGGGTTTCTATGTTGGCAGCATCAATGCAGAGTTCCCTACAACAGTGAACTAACTGCAGACACTGGACGTTTAGTAAAGCAATACACTGCTTAGTAGCCTCACTTTAAATCTCAACAGTCCCCAAGCTAAGGTCTGATTAACGTTTCTGTTCAGGGAGTGCGTGTCTGCACATGCTGCTACATTTGTAAGTATGCCATAATGTATGGAATTCCTCAGCGTGTCAGTCACTTTCCAACTAAAAAAAAAAAAAAAAAAAACCTTCATTCTCTCCATTCTGTAAGCTGCTGTAGGCTGCGCTTTTTCTAGTAGCATCCTATCGGAGGAAAAAATAACGTGAAGGCAGACTGAAAACCACTGAGTTCACAGGGAGAGATGGTAGTTCTGACCATATTCTACATGACTATATCTACGAATAGATGGAATTTAGATCATGTGTTCTATGGCAGAAACCTCCTTAGAGTGTTTGGGGGTTGGGTGGGGTTGGTGGGGGAAGGGGGTGTCAATGCCTATATATTTTTTTCTTTTTTTCTTTTTTTCTTTTTTTCTTTTTTTCTTTTTTTCTTTTTTTCTTTTTTTCTTTTTTTCTTTTTTTTCTTTTTTTCTTTTTTTCTTTTTTTCTTTTTTTCTTCTTTTTTCTTCTTTTTTCTTTTTTCTTTTTTCTTTTTGCATTCTATCACTCATCCCAGTTCCCTTAGTTCATTGTTGGACTCTGGCATTCAAGAAGTCCATGAACCTAGCGTAATTTATTATTTCTAGTTGTGGCTTTGCCAAAGTAATTTTATGACCTTTATTCTTTTCAGTTTGACATTCCTTATAACACCGAGGGCTTATTTAGTCTTGCTCCCATTGTTGAACTTACAGGCTTTTTTTCATGAAAAAGTTGCATATTCTCTCCATAGAACTTTTTCTGCCCATGGCCTTCAGTGATACTTATAGAACTGTAAGCCTAGTGTCCTACTGGCAACTGTCTCTGCCAAGAGGTTCTTGAGCTTTGACTGAAGGACCTTGTTTTGCCTTCTGAAAGACTTCCTCCATTCTCTGTCTCAGAGGTTCTAATTGCGCCTATTTAGAGCTGAGGTTTTACTTTCAGTATTGCTGTAGGCAGTCCTTTGAGGAGCCTTAGACCCATAGCCTCTGTACATTGCAGGAAAGATCCGTTACCTGAATATTGGAGCCGTACTGCTAGATCTTCCTTCTCTTGGCTCCACACTTGATCGGAGGGTAAGTTGTTAAGGGTCTCAAAGATGAGTGTTGCATTGTTTTATTGTGAATAGACTGGAAATATCCTCTCCTGTTCTCCATGCATCCTGGGTATTTAACATTGGGATTGTTCTCTGGACAACAGTGTTTTCTGTCCATATATTCTGTGTGGTGTATGTGTGTGTGTGTTTTTTTTTTTTTTTTTTTTTTTTTTTTAATATAAAGGTCTGTCACACACTCGCCTGGTTCCAACCATGGAGACTATGCTGGACCTCTAATCCCAGCTGAGGCCAGCTAATGAAACCAGTAACAACTGTCTGGTTCTATCAACTTCCCCCCAGATGGCAAAAGGGGGATGTGATAAAACAAAAGTCCAACTTGTCACTGAAGAGACTGCTCTGCTGTGTTGTGCACTTCCTAATTGGATTGGAACTCCCTGGACCTTGTCATTATCAATGCAGGGGTGTACTATTTCCCATAGGTTTACAACTCCGAATGATTTATCAATGCTATACAAGATATGTACACTTACAGGCTTCATCAGAAATATTATAAGAAGGGGCCAAGGCAAAACCATTTCAGGAATAAACTGTAGATTTAATGGTAATGGTGGTGCAGGTGCAACTCTGAAGCCTGCTACGTACCATGAATGCTGACCTGCCCAGTGGCTCCTTGAGGATGAGGAGCACCGGAAGTGATGGTGAGAGAGACACAGACACTCCTCCACCTCCAGACCCCCCCCCCCCCCCCCCCCCCCCCCCCCCATACTGCACAGCACTTTTCCATGCAATTAACACCTCTAAAAGATACCCTGGAAGGGAGAATAGGAGAAGTCAAGTCTGAGGTCTACCTGCTCTGCCAGGGCCTCCACAACCTCTTGGAGCCCGTTACACATGCAAAACGTAGAATATCTGAAGTAGAAGACTTCAGCAAAGACCTCCCCAGAGTAGTTGCTGAACTTCAAACTACCTTCAACGACATGTCCTGGAGGGTGGACAATGATGAAAATAGAGCGAGAAGGCATAACCTCTGCTTTGTGGACTTCCCATAGGATGTGGAGGGCCCCAACATGGGGGTTTTCCTGGAACAATGGTTGAGAGACTCCCTCCTGCTGGCGAAGTTCTCTTCATGCTTCATCAAACATCCCTACAGAACCCTGAATACAAAATCATTGAGAGGTGTGCTAATGTGACCTGTCATTGTCTGCTTTCTAAACTACCAAGACCCGGATACAATACTAAGAGAAGTGCAAAAACTTGGTGAGTTCAGCCATGCCCAGTCCAAAAATCATGGTCTTCCAGACATTCGGGGAAATACAAAGACTAACTTTGTTTTGACTCTGTCAAGCAGAATCAGAGAGCACGGAACATACAGTACATGCTGCTGTTCCTTGCTAAACTTAAAGTAATTTTTTAGGAAGGATGATAATTCGGACTCTGAAAGAAGCATGGCCCTGGCTAGTGGTGTGCCCAGTCTGGCACAGGGACAGGGACAGGGACAGGGACAGGGACAGGGACAGGGACAGGGACAGAGACGCTCAGGAGATTCAGCTAAGGTCAACATTAGTAGAGGCCACGCCTGATATCCCAGGAGCTGGGGCAAGGCAGCAAAGTAGGAGGATTAGAAAAATGGTGAGCAAAGATCCCACTCCTGCGGAGACGGCAGACCGTGAGACCCAGACCCTTGACTGATACAGGAGCGCAAGTCTGCCAATGGCCCAAGAAGAACAATCTGGATAGGGCACAGAAAGAGGTTACATTGGATCATTTGTAACATGAATACTCCACAAACTCTGATGACCTCTACCTATTATTGGAGGCAATAGCCAACCTGGAGGGAGAGGACTTGCCTAGGGTGTCTCCAAACCCTACCATGGACCCACCGTGCAACAAGGGAGATCTCTGATGTACTGATCGAGCTGGCCGGAGTACCGGATGTTGGTAATTGGCACAAATCAGGCCACTCTCATATTGTGCCGATCATGAGACAGACAGAGAGGGAGACTGGCTGGACTGGCTAGCAGAGAGGCTAGCAGAGAGGGAGACTGGCTGGACTGAGTAGCAGAGAGGCTAGCAGAGAGGGAGACTGGCTGGACTGAGTAGCAGAGAGGCTAGCAGAGAGGGAGACTGGCTGGACTGACTAGCAGAGAGGGAGACTGGCTGGACTGACTAGCAGAGAGGGAGACTGGCTGGACTGACTAGCAGAGAGGGAGGGAGGGAGGGAGATTGGATGGATGGATGGATGGATGGATGGATGGATGGACGGACGGACGGACGGACAGACTGGCTAGCAGAGAGAGAGAGGGGGGGGAAGATGGGATGGACTGGCTAGCAGAGAGAGAGAGGGGGGATGGACTGACTAGCAGAGAGAGGGTGGGATGGACTGACCGACTAGCAGAGAGAGAGGGAGATGGGATGGACTGACTAGCAGAGAGAGGGAGATGGGAGGGACGGACTAGCAGAGAGGGAGACGGGAGGGACGGACTAGCAGAGAGGAAGACGGGACGGACGGACTAGCAGAGAGGGAGACGGGACGGACGGACTAGCAGAGAGGGAGACGGGACGGACGGACTAGCAGAGAGGGAGACGGGACGGACGGACTAGCAGAGAGGGAGACGGGACGGACGGACGGACTAGCAGAGAGGGAGACGGGACGGACGGACTAGCAGAGAGGGAGACCGGACGGACTAGCAGAGAGGGAGACGGGACGGACGGACTAGCAGAGAGGGAGACGGGACGGACGGACTAGCAGAGAGGGAGACGGGACGGACGGACTAGCAGAGAGGGAGACGGGACGGACGGACTAGCAGAGAGGGAGACGGGACGGACGGACTAGCAGAGACGGGACGGACTAGCAGAGGGAGGGAGGGAGACGGGACGGACTAGCAGAGGGAGGGAGGGAGACGGGACGGACTAGCAGAGGGAAGGAGGGAGACGGGACGGACTAGCAGGGAGGGAAGGAGGGAGACGGGACGGACTAGCAGGGAGGGAGACGGGACGGACTAGCAGGGAGGGAAGGAGGGAGACGGGACGGACTAGCAGGGAGGGAGACGGGACGGACTAGCAGGGAGGGAGACGGGACGGACTAGCAGGGAGGGAGACGGGACGGACTAGCAGGGAGGGAGACAGACGGGACGGACTAGCAGGGAGGGAGACAGACGGGACGGACTAGCAGGGAGGGAGACAGACGGGACGGACTAGCAGGGAGGGAGGGAGACAGACGGGACGGACTAGCAGGGAGGGAGGGAGACAGACGGGACGGACTAGCAGGGAGGGAGGGAGACAGACGGGACGGACTAGCAGGGAGGGAGGGAGACGAGACGGGACGGACTAGCAGAGAGGGAGGGAGACTGGACGGACTGACTAGCAGAGAGGGAGGGGTGATGGACTGACTAGCAGAGAGGGAGGGGTGATGGACTGACTAGCAGAGGGAGGGAGATGGACTGACTAGCAGGCAGGGAGGGAGATGGACTGACTAGCAGGCAGGGAGGGAGATGGACTGACTAGCAGGGAGGGAGGGAGATGGACTGACTAGCAGGGAGGGAGGGAGATGGACTGACAGGGAGGGAGGGAGATGGACTGACTAGCAGGGAGGGAGGGAGATGGACTGACTGGCTAGCAGAGAGAGAGGGAGGGAGATGGACTGACTGGCAGGGAGGGAGACTGGACGGACTGGCAGGGAGGGAGACTGGACGGACTAGCAGGGAGGGAGACTGGACGGACTAGCAGGGAGGGAGACTGGACGGACTAGCAGGGAGGGAGACTGGACGGACTAGCAGGGAGGGAGACTGGACGGACTAGCAGGGAGGGAGACTGGACGGACTAGCAGGGAGGGAGACGGGACGGACTAGCAGGGAGGGAGACGGGACGGACTAGCAGGGAGGGAGACGGGACGGACTAGCAGGGAGGGAGACGGGACGGACTAGCAGGGAGGGAGACGGGACGGACTAGCAGGGAGGGAGACGGGACGGACTAGCAGGGAGGGAGACGGGACGGACTAGCAGGGAGGGAGACGGGACAGACTAGCAAGCAGGGAGGGAGGGAGACGGGAGGGGGACGGGACAGGGAGGGAGGGAGACGGGAGGGGGACGGGACAGGGAGGGAGACAGACGGGACGGACTAGCAGGGAGGGAGACAGACGGGACGGACTAGCAGGGAGGGAGACAGACGGGACGGACTAGCAGGGAGGGAGACAGACGGGACGGACTAGCAGGGAGGGAGACAGACGGGACGGACTAGCAGGGAGGGAGACAGACGGGACGGACTAGCAGGGAGGGAGACAGACGGGACGGACTAGCAGGGAGGGAGACAGACGGGACGGACTAGCAGGGAGGGAGACAGACGGGACGGACTAGCAGGGAGGGAGACAGACGGGACGGACTAGCAGGGAGGGAGGGGGACGGACGGACTAGCAGAGAGGGAGGGAGACTGGACGGACGGACTAGCAGAGAGGGAGGGAGACTGGACGGACGGACTAGCAGAGAGGGAGGGAGACTGGACGGACGGACTAGCAGAGAGGGAGGGAGACTGGACGGACGGACTAGCAGGGAGGGAGACTGGACGGACGGACTAGCAGGGAGGGAGACTGGACGGACGGACTAGCAGGGAGGGAGACGGGACGGACGGACTAGCAGGGAGGGAGACGGGACGGACGGACTAGCAGGGAGGGAGACGGGACGGACGGACTAGCAGAGAGGGAGGGAGACTGGATGGACGGACTGACTAGTAGAGAGGGAGAGGGAGAGGGAGAGGGAGATGGGATGGACGGACTGACTAGTAGAGAGGGAGAGGGAGAGGGAGATGGGATGGACGGACTGACTAGTGGAGAGGGAGATGGGATGGACGGACTGACTAGTGGAGAGGGAGATGGGATGGACGGACTGACTAGTGGAGAGGGGGATGGGATGGACGGACTGACTAGTAGAGGGAGGGAGGGAGATGGGATGGACGGACTGACTAGTAGAGGGAGGGAGGGAGATGGGATGGATGGACGGACTGACTAGTAGAGGGAGGGAGGGAGATGGGAGGGATGGACGGACTGACTAGTAGAGGGAGGGAGATGGGATGGACGGACTGACTAGTAGAGGGAGGGAGATGGGATGGACGGACTGACTAGTAGAGGGAGGGAGATGGGATGGACGGACTGACTAGTAGAGAGAGCGAGAGAGATGGACTGACTGACTGGCTAGCAGAGAGGGAGGGAGATGGACTGACTGGCTAGCAGAGAGGGAGGGAGATGGACTGGCTAGCAGGGAGGGAGGGAGATGGACTGACTGACTGGCTAGCAGGGAGGGAGGGAGATGGACTGACTGGCTAGCAGGGAGGGAGATGGACTGACTGGCTAGCAGAGAGGGAGGGAGGGGGAGGGACTGACTGGCTAGCAGGGAGGGAGGGAGATGGACTGACTGGCTAGCAGAGAGGGAGGGAGGGGGAGGGACTGACTGGCTAGCAGGGAGGGAGGGAGATGGACTGACTGGCTAGCAGAGAGGGAGGGAGATGGACTGACTGGCTAGCAGAGAGGGAGGGAGATGGACTGACTGGCTAGCAGAGAGGGAGGGAGATGGACTGACTGGCTAGCAGAGAGGGAGGGAGATGGACTGACTGGCTAGCAGAGAGGGAGGGAGATGGACTGACTGACTGGCTAGCAGGGAGGGAGATGGACTGGCTAGCAGAGAGGGAGGGGGAGGGACTGACTGGCTAGCAGAGAGGGAGGGGGAGGGACTGACTGGCTAGCAGAGAGGGAGGGGGAGGGACTGACTGGCTAGCAGAGAGGGAGGGGGAGGGACTGACTGGCTAGCAGAGAGGGAGGGGGAGGGACTGACTGGCTAGCAGAGAGGGAGGGAGATGGACTGACTGGCTAGCAGAGAGGGAGGGAGATGGACTGACTGGCTAGCAGAGAGGGAGGGAGATGGACTGACTGGCTAGCAGGCAGGCAGGGAGGGAGGGAGATGGACTGACTGGCTAGCAGGGAGGGAGGGAGATGGACTGACTGGCTAGGAGGGAGGGAGATGGACTGACTGGCTAGCAGGGAGGGAGATGGGACTGACTGGCTAGCAGAGAGGGAGGGAGGGAGATGGGACTGACTGGCTAGCAGGGAGGGAGGGAGGGGGATGGGACTGACTGGCTAGCAGGGAGGGAGGGAGATGGCATTGACTGACTAGCAGGGAGGGAGACGGGACGGACTGACTAGCAGAGAGGGAGACGGGACGGACTGACTAGCAGAGAGGGAGACGGGACGGACTGACTAGCAGGGAGGGAGACGGGACGGACTGACTAGCAGGGAGGGAGACGGGACGGACTGACTAGCAGAGAGGGAGGGGTGATGGACTGACTAGCAGAGAGGGAGGGGTGATGGACTGACTAGCAGAGAGGGAGGGGTGATGGACTGACTAGCAGAGAGGGAGGGGGGATGGACTGACTAGCAGAGAGGGAGACGGGACGGACTGACTGACTGACTGACTGACTAGGAGGGAGGGAGGGAGGGGGACGGGCGGACTGACTAGCAGCGAGGGAGGGAGATGGACGGGCTGACTGACTAGCAGGGAGGGAGACTGACTAGCAGAGAGGGAGGGAGACTGACTAGCAGGGAGGGAGACGGGACGGACGGACGGACTGACAGGGAGGGAGACCGGACGGACTGACTGACTGACTGACTGACTAGCAGCGAGGGAGGGAGATGGGACGGACTGACTGACTAGCAGAGAGGAAGGGAGACTGACTGACTAGCAGGGAGTGAGACGGGACGGACGGACTGACTGACTGACTGACTGACTGACGAGCAGGGAGGGAGGGAGACGGGACGGACTGACGGACGAGCAGGGAGGGAGGGAGACGGGACGGACTGACGGACGAGCAGGGAGGGAGGGAGACGGGACGGACTGACGGACGAGCAGGGAGGGAGGGAGACGGGACGGACTGACTAGCAGGGAGGGAGGGAGACGGGACGGACTGACTAGCAGGGAGGGAGGGAGACGGGACTGACGGACTAGCAGAGAGCGAGGGAGACGGGACTGACGGACTAGCAGAGAGCGAGGGAGACGGGACTGACGGACTAGCAGAGAGCGAGGGAGACTGGCGGACTGACGGACTAGCAGAGAGCGAGGGAGACTGGACGGACTAGCAGAGAGCGAGGGAGACTGGACGGACTAGCAGAAAGGGAGGGAGACTGGACGGACTAGCAGAAAGGGAGGGAGACTGGACGGACTAGCAGAAAGGGAGGGAGACGGGACGGACTAGCAGAGAGGGAGGGAGACGGGACTGACTGACTAGCAGGGAGACTGACTGACTAGCAGGGAGACTGACTGACTAGCAGGGAGACTGACTGACTAGCAGGGAGACGGCCAGAGAGGGGGAGACGGATGGAGACACAGAGAGGGGGAGACGGATGGAGACACAGAGAGGGGGAGAGGGACTGGGAAACACACTGGGAGACAGAGAGAGGGAGACGGGCTGACTGGGAGACGGAGAGAGGGAGACGACCTGGGAGACGGAGAGAGACTGACAGAGGAAGACTGACTCACTCTTACTTGTTTCACTTGCTATTTTTCTCCCTACACACGTTTAACTGAGAGCTCATGATCATCTGGGGGACTACCTGAAGTTGAGAGCGGTTTAAACTAGAGAAGGGAGGGCTACAGACATCTCTGGCTTGACCTGCAACAGTTGCTATGTTGGGGAGTTGCGGGGGAGAGTGCTGGGAAACTAGATCGGAAGAACAAGATGTTGCTACAAATGGGACATATTCATGAAGCACGCAGACACAGGCACGAGGTCCTCACCGGGAGCAGACCAGATATTACAGAGTAACCAAAATCATGGGTTCTGTGGAGCAAAACGAGAGAGATTCCATAATGCCGTAGAATGTTATTGGACCCTGCAACAAGGTCAAGAGAGGGCTGGTAGCTAGGTACATTAAGAGACATAAACCTGATATGGCACTCTTACAGGAGACATATTTGTGAGGTTCCCACTGCGGTTTCCTTTGAAGAGAGGCATACACAACATTAGCACATGCAGGTTTCACCACCGGATCCTGTGCAGTAGCCATCCTGATCAGGACCCCCACCCCAATCTCCCCATAGAAAAAATATGGGCTGAACTAAATGGGACTTAGGTGGCAGTGATGGGCCTCTGGGGGTCAGAGGGATGTTACCCTGGCCAACATATATGACCCCTGCCTTAAGGTTACAAAATGTAACCCTAGACACAGTGGCAGGGATACTATTAGATGTAGGCTCCTCTACCCGCATTATTGGGGGTGATTTCAATTTCCCCATGAACCCGACTCTAGACCGTACCAACCTGGTTAAGCAACTGCAGAAGATGACAGTTCTGGTGGACATGAGTTAGAACACTACAGAGACAGGCTGATGACATTCCCTGAATTCAACCTGCTTGACTTCAAGTTAATGACCAATGTGCTGGGCCGGGGTAGTATATCTAGACTGTACAAACCCATAGTCCCAAACATGCCCAAACCCCTGGGAGCACGGCGGTCCAGGTGGGAAGAGGATGTGGGGGCCCTGGACATTGACGACTGGGCCGAGGCCAAAACGGCCAGAGGATGGTAGTGATATCAATGCGTCTTCGGTTGGTCCAAATACTACAAAAGGATTTATTATTCTCCTGAACGCATTCGGCATATGGGCCGGATCCACAACCTGCTTGCCTATGGTGCAGGGCCAACCTGGGTTCCTTTTACCACACTATCTGGATGCATCCAGGGGCGCAGGCCTAAAGGTCTGCGGTCAATAGGTGCAAGGTGGTGGGTTTCCCTCTATCACTTGACCCAAAAATTAGTGTGGGGATTCTAGAACAGCCTGTTCCCTCCTTTCAACAGGTAAGAGATGGTAAGATGTGGTGGCTAAGTGAGTCTTTGGTCCACCCTCGAGAGGTGTGCAGGCCCCATCCAAACGAGTGGATTTGAGGAATGGATTCCTGTGCAACACCTGAAAAATTGGTTTACAAGGCGAGGGGCGTTCCACAGAAATTCAACCAAATCCGGGTCATGGACCGAGAACTATATGTCTGTTGAGGCCATGGTTATTCGTAGTTTTTGTGTATGTATTCCTGCTACGGCAGCAGTGGTGGCTGTCATTTTCAATACTGTGAATGACTCCGTGCAACGTACCTGTATTGCTCAGTGTTTTAACTATGGCCGTCATTGCTTCAGCTTGATGGTTGTATTGATTGTGTTGCTACATCGTGAATACAATAAAATGTGTTAAACTTTATTTTTTATTTTTATTTTTTTAAATCCATTTGGCTTGGTAAGCATGGGTATTGTTCCTTTGGAGGATGATAGGAGGAGCACTGGGTAATTTACAGAGGCAACGGTTCCCAGGTTCTGCAATTATTTTTTTGCTCACGTGCTCTTTCTTTGCATAGATTGAGCTTAAATGTAGAAAGATGTGTATCTATTGGCACCAAGTATCTAGTTTCCTATTCTTGGCGGTCTCCTTCAATATTTCATCTTATCTGTGGAATTTGTAGCACCACCAGAATGCTTCATGACTTTCAAGACCATTTGCCTTCTTTGAGTGCTAAGATCTGCAGTGTTTCTGTGCATTACTACAAGGTGCTAAGAGAAGTCTGTTGATATACTCTCACATTATTTCCATAGATAGTGGGATATTTAAAAAAAAATCATACAACGGAGGACATTTGCAAGTTGTCCAGCTTCCTGACTGTAATTTAAAGCTCATCTACGGAACTCATAATAGCTCTGAAAGTCCCCAGACTTCACTTGGAGCATTTGCTCCTTTTCTTCTGGTAATGTCACCTGCTACTGCACCAATCCTCCCTTTAAAGGCTTTTTAAGGTAGATTCCATGGCTACTAATGATTAGCCAATATTACATGACTTTTTTTTAACTCTGGCACCGGCATCACCCTTCTGACTGCGTGCAGTTCCACTATTCAGGGGCCCGTTAGGTGTTCTCCTGACTGGACTACATCTTTGCACCAGCTGGCAAAGTAAGAGGGTTGGAAAAAGCAGAGTACTTGGCCAGGGCCTCTCAGTTCACTCCCTGCTTTGACTGATCTTTGGGGGGGGTCACAGACACATAGGGGGATGTTGACCTACCAATTGAACGCCTCGGAGCAGAGGAACGAAACTGTGGCCAAGGAGATAAAAGTAAATACAGAATTGTATTTTGAGGAGGATAAAGACTCTTTTACATCAGCTCTGGACCTTTTGGAGGCCTAAAAAGTAGTTCTTAGAGACAGGGTGCAAAATATCATAATGTATAGGAGGACTAAGGAAGTGCAGGAAATGGAGGAACTGGAACAGACACTCTTGGAGTTGGAAGGCAGAACAAGGGTTCAGTTGGATCCTGCAAAACTGCACGGGATCATGACAGTCCGCAGGGAATACCAGGCATTGGTACAGCGAGAAGCCACCGCTTTTATCCATGCAGCATCGTCTATACGATGCCAGAGATAAGGTGGGGCGGCTGTTAGCCTGGCTAGTCAGAAAGGAAGCCGAGGCCAGGTAGGTGACTAACATTACCTATGTTGCATCTTGAGACATTGCAAACGAGTTCGCACAATACTATGAAGCCTTTTATATGGCTTGGCCATTGGCTGATACAGCTCAGATAGAAAACTACCCGGGGGAGGTGACAGGAGGTGAATAACAGGCCTTGGAAAAAGACATAGAACTCTCAAAGGTACTAACAGCAATTGGCAGTTTAAAAATGTGGAAAATGCCTGGCCCTAATGGCATACTGGAGAACTTTAAAGAATAAAAAAAAAAAACAGACTCTTGGGTCCATACCCGCTTAACGTGGGGGGGTGGGGAGAGGGACCGGTCAAAGAGACTAACAGCGACTCAGATGACAATTGATGCCTGGAAGGAATCAGAGAGACTGACAAAACGAGGCACCAGGTTGACGATGGAGACTCTCCAGTGGGTGGGAACACGTTTGAAGGAATTTGGGGAACTGAAAGATTTTGGACACTATTGGAATCTACAAGGTGGGAGTCCTCATAAAGGAGACACACTGCTTCCCCCTTTAGTTCCCTACAACGGAAAATCACCTACGCAATAACCAATATTTAAAATATTTGCAACTGAAACCCAAGAAGGTAGCACTAGAAGACGATCCCTGAATATGTGCCCTTGGCTTGGAAGGGGGGGGCTCCTCCAAGGTGAGAAAGTGGTTTCCTGAGACAGTTCTCAACATCATCCTGGATAACCTGACAAAACTGAAAGCAATATGGGCGGGTTAGGTGGTGGAACTAGACTATACAGATTTGGGAGAGGACCTGATACCCCCAAGGGAGGTGGCAATCAAGTCCCGATTAAGACTTGTTCAGTTTAAGGTCCTTCACAGGATCTACTATGATGGGGCACGCTTACATCGAATGCAGAGGCCCCTGTCTGACATGTGGAGGTGAAGATGTCATTCCTGCACATATTATGGTCTTGCCCCCTGATGAATTCATATTGGACTGTCGTTGTAGAGGAGCTTAATACAATATTGTCTGAAAGCCTGGTAATAGACTCCCAATTGTCCTGTTGGGGGATGGACACAGAGGTAGATGTACCCATACACAAACTCCTGTTTAGCAATCTGGGTCTTGTAGTGGTGAAACAAGATGTGGCCAAATCTTTGTGTGCCCCTGAGCCGCCAACACTCAGAATGGAGAGTAGGAATGGACCTATATATGTGGTGGCCAAAAAAGTTACCTATAAGGCAATAGGCTGCCCAAAGAAGTTCCATAAACACATGGGGAGTCTTGGCTCAAATATTATGACATTAACATGGGAGGGGATGGGCCTGTTTCTCATTAACAGTACTGTCAATGAAGGGGGAGTCCTCAACCTAATATGGGTGAACTGTGGGGGGCATGCTGATTGTGCATCATTTTTTAAACTCTGCACGATAGTATTTTGAATCAAAGTGGCATTGTTGATTGATCAATGTTTTGCATCAGTTGTCTCACAGAAAAAAACGAATACATTTTATTAAAAAAAAAAAAGAAAACAAAAATGGTGGCTAACATTCAGTTTCGTAATAATTAAGTTCAGAGCACTACAATGCAAGAGTTCAGAGCCCTGGGCCTTTAGGGGTAAATACTCTGCCAAAGACGTGCTTACATCTTCATAGGCATCAGTCTTGAAATTACCTGCTAACCTACAGATTAATGTGCACTAACCGGAGTAGAAAGTACCTAGCCTCGTCTAATACGTTAACTGGAATCTGTAGACAACAGGAGGCTACAGTGCAAGAAACTCAGAGGTGAAATCGTAGATCATGAAGGAAGACACTAAAACCATTGCAGATGCCAGGATCATGGGAATTATAAGAAGGTGAGTGCAGGGATGATGCTTGCAGTATTAGTATGAGGCCAAGTTCCAATGCCGGTTCAGAGGGGATATTTTTGCTCAAAGAAAAAAGTTCCAGCAGGCATGTGGAAGCTTTGAATATTCCAATGAACCTGGGGAAAATGTGTTAAACAACGGATAAGAGGCCTAACAGGTGGCTGGTGCAAATGCCATTTGGAAACAATTAAACCCAGAGTGCATGACGGTACAGATCGCTGATTACAAGTGGATAGCATAACTTGTACTAAAAACATGTCATAATCTGCAGGTGCGAAAACAGACTAAAATTGTTTAGCAGCAGAACAGGAGGTTTAATGGCTCAAGCTTCCTGTGGGTTGGAGGGGCTGGGGGCAGAGGGGAGACGGAGTGTTCTAGACAAGAAGAGCCACAAGTGAAGGATGATGTGGTGTGCTCGGGACAGGGACGTGCCACAGGAAGAACGACATGAGCCTGGCTCGTTAAGGTCCCCTCATTTCAGTATTGACCAATTTTTAAGACTGCCTGGCAAAGTATCTGGCTTCTCTCCCCTTTGACACATTTTGCAGTACAGTAGGCAAGTAATATTGGTACAAAAGCTTTGGGATTGAAGTGTAATTTAAAAAGGGGTCATGAAGCACTTTATCCCTATTAACAGTATAGATATTTAGGCCTTCTTTGTGAGGTGGCCCAAATAATTCTAAACTCAGTTTGGAAAGGAATTGGAATTACAAGTTATGTGATTATCACTCCCAGAAATGACTGGATCCAATAAAGTTTGCATGCCCTGTTAAAGTTTTGGAAGTCAGAATTTAAAAGATGAACATATTCTACCTGATTATGCTATTTTAGTACACTTGATTTCCCTTTTACCCACTCCCCGCTAAAGTTTAATAAGTACCGTTTGTCACACTCCATGAATTCTGACCCTTTGTGGTGGCAGATTTCAGCTGGTGCAAGAAGCATCGCAACCTACTCTAGGCCACTCCTAATGAGGGCCTACATAGTAAATAATAAAGCATGTCATGCCAGCAACATTGGTTGAGGTTTTGCCTACAGAGCTTCAAGTAAATCTAGATGAAAACCTTTTATTAACATTGGCCATAATATGGTAGGATAGACTAATTAATATCTGTAGATTGGGGAGAGGGAGAAATGTGTTTTACCTAATGATGCCTGAAAAGATACCGTGGCAAATAGTACATTTTATAGAGTAATTGACTAGTAACGTTACGAAAAATTGTAGGCTGCAGGACCAATTTACACTTGGGACTTAAAACACCTTGCGGTTTTTCAAGAATCGTCTTTTTGCACACTGTGCGCAGCAGTTTTTCACAATGACCTTGCTACACAGACTACGAATTCCATAATCCCTGGATGGGAAATTTCCTGTCAAAATCTCCATTTCTGGATTCCAAATTAAAAAGGAAAGTATATTTTTCCTTTCATGAGTGGTGGGCACAGCCCTCGAACACTGCAGCTTTGTAAGCTGCTCGTCCTTATGCTTTCATTTATGGAGAAAGTTATCGTGCTCAAATTCCATAACTGATTCTGGTACAGCAGACCGATTGGGCTATGCTTCCATAGTTGCCTTAAATGAGCTACATAAGTATATGAAATTATGCCCTAGTGCCTGCCTGAGCACCCTCTAGTCAGTCAGGCAAGTCTTCGCAGTAGCTTTGCTCGGAGAACCAAGGCATGCTGTTTTAGAAGAGCACATTAGTTCAGATTAGCAGGCCTCAGTATACAGCAAAGGTCAGATATATATATATATATATATATATATATATATATATATATATATATATATATATATATATATATATATTTTTTTTAAAGTAAGCAATCATTCTACCAAGATCACTGCTGGGGTCCTTAGTTGGGAAAAGCAGCTCTGAGGAGTGAGAGGGCGAGAATTCTGTCAGGCCAATGTTCTTTGAGCCACATCCAAAGGTTCTAACCAGGAAAGGGAGATGTTACTGACCAGTTCTAGGTAGACTGGGAGTACTGGAGAAGGGTGATTTGATAGATACATAATTTTTTTTAAAAAAATTGGGGGCGGGGGGAGGGTGAAAAGAGGTTCTTAACTTAAATGGTTTTTTTTTTCTTTCAAAAAGGGGAAAATATTTATTTTGTGTATTCACACACAGGCGCACTATCACAATTGCAGTGTCGCCCGACAGCCTTTTTCACACTTGCACACATACAAACACACTGAGCAAAACAGCACGCATTGCAATTCACACACAGTGATCTTCACTCCTATGTGGAGGGCACACATAGATGCCATACTCGCCCAACAAAATGAATGCAAACAAAAAAAGACCATGATGACTTCATAAATGCATAAGCCACTCTCTCATGCAAACAGTCTGAATTTAGCACACGGATTCTTTTTAAAGGGCTTTCTTATTTCTGAGCATTACTATAGATATTAATTTGAAGATGCATGTATGTGGTATTTCTATAAAACTAACCAAGCCAAAACACAGTTCATACATAACTCTTCTAATTTACTACGAAAATAATTATTTAAAAAAAATCATAATCTGACCTGAATCTTAAACTTGGATTGGACAGGGGCAAAACGGTTCACAGCTAAACAGGTGGCAGAAATATTGCTGTCCACAAACACAGAAGAAAGCAGTAATGAAGATCTGAGTTCAGAGAACAGTGTTGGAGGGGGCTCTGGTTCGGAGTATGTGCACAGTGGGACCAACTGACGCCAGTGAACATAACAATGAAACAGAACAAGGGCAGCATAGGCTCAAGCATACAGAACCTCTAAGACTTCTTGTAATGTGTCCAGTGTTTCAGCTAACCCAACAGAAATAGGAGTGAAGCCCCTGGATCGCCATGAGCTCCCAGGACCACCTGGATGAGCAAAGGTCACCTTGCGGTGTGACTGCATGTCCTAACCCATTACCTATTATCAGTGGGCTGCATCAAGCCTTTATAATTAATACTTTCACTGAGTCTACAGGACACATTTTTAACCTATAGATTTCTTTTAAGCATACATCAGTGACACTCTTTAAACATATGGTTTAGGAAACCTCTATACACAATTTTATTTTTTCAACAACATCCTAATTTGCCTTTTCATGCAAGGTCAGGTCATGGATACATACTGATTATGGAATTGAAATGATTTTGAGCTCGCATTAGACAAGGGTCTTGTCAAAAAACTCAGCTTGAGTCATACTAGCCAAGGCAACCAGTTTGGCACCCCCCCCCCCTAATTCCTTCTATAGCGACAAGACATAAATATCAACTTCTGCGATTTCTACCTTTTTAATGACAACAGAATTTCCCTCCCAAAGGAACACCCAGCACTTGATCGGCTGCACAAACTCCGGGCTCTTATTAACCACCTCTCTGCGCAATTCTCTGAGGTGTACACACCTACCAAAAATAAATCGGACAAGTCTCCCATGCTCTACCAGAGTAGACTTGTATTTAAATAGCCTTTACCTATGAAGTGCTTACTGTATGGAGTGAAAATATCCAAGATATGTGAAAGTTCAGTTCGATACACACAGCACGTCAGTACTTATTGGTAAAGACAGTCATTTCACCACTCCAGATTGTCCTTCAACTCCTAATGTCCTAGAAAAACATTGTTTGGCGCTTGGGGCGCCCTATGCTAAATATTGGCTATCACTTGTACGTGGAAATTTTTTATACTGACTTGCCATTATTCAAAGCCCTTTATGCCAAAAGCACTCTGGCATGGGGCACAATACGCCAAAAGGGAAATGGCTTTCCAGTAGAATTGACTGCTCCTAAACAGAAAAGAAGGCAAACATCAGCAGTGAGATGTACAGAACCCATAGCAGTAAGGGTAATAGACAAAGGGTGTGCAGCTCCTGAAAACTGTCCATGGTGAGTTAACAAAGGAAGCTGCCGTGTCTGATCCCGGCACCTGTCAGAAAAACTTTGTGTACCGAACTAACTCAATACATGGGTGACCTTGACAAAACTGATCAAGTGATGTATTCAGAAAATCTATAGCCTGGTTAAAAAAAAAAAAAAAATCATATAATTTGAGTCGTCACGATGCATTTATCCTCCACAAGACTGAATCAAGAAATCAAAAGCTGACGTTTTTAAAGTTCCACATTGCTGTTCTTTTTTTTTGTGTGATCTGCATGGTGTACCGGAGGTATAAAGGTAGGTGCAAGAGTGTCATACACCTCACAGAGCAACATTATGCCAGGAAAGTGCCATCTATCTCCAAGAAAGGAAATCCACAGAAAATCTGCAGAGTGTGCTGGAAGTATGGGGTAAGGAGGACTTTGTGAATCTGCTATGACATATGCCCTTCGAAGTCTGGCCTCTGCATCGATGGTAGTTTTGACATGTTTCATACCAAAATGGACTACCTGGTGCAAAAATAATTTCCATAATAAAAGTACATTATAGATAATTATAACAGAATACTTAACATAAAATATATAATTTTAACCCTGCCCTTCTCCCTAGAGAGCATGATTATTTTACTTGTTAACTCTATATTCATCACCAAGATAATGCAGGTCATGCTATTAGTTTCATGGTATTTGTTATACATATCCGGTATTCCCATATTTAGATGTAGGGGAGCTCCAATGTGAGACAACCCCCTGGCAGGCATACGTTTCTGTGCAAGGGATATATAAAAAAATAAAAATAAAAAAAACTCCTTGAAATAATTTTAGCAGAAACTGTCAAAGTTCATGTTCAGCACATTTTGGCATCTAGCCAATCTGAGGTCTGGCACCTACTAAAAGAACCCTTAGAGTGTGTAAATGTTAAACATATGGTTTTGGTATGCAATTTAACTACACCCAGTTTATCGCTTGTGGGCATCCCAAACTCACAAAGCCCTTAAATTTCTGTATCCCCCACATTCAGGAGACCTCTGGGAACAACCGTATGGAATCAAGCCCTTTTTTTCTGTGAGGTAGATGGGAGACAATAACTGTTTTGGAAAAATATTGCTGAAAATCTGTCAATTGTCATCAGCTCTTTGCGACAGCCAGCCGTCTGTCAGTCATTATCTGCCTGTTTCCCCAGACAGACAATTAGGGTAAGGGAGGTCTGGTACCTACCTAAAGAAACCCTAGCATGTTTATATGTTAAAATAGATCGATTTGTTAGACTTCTAACCGCAGGTTCCTTAGCTTAGAATATTACCTAGACTTCAGACTGGACCCGGAAACTTTTTGAGCAGTACCTCTATGTGCCGGTAGGTGGCATCTAATGGGTTGGCATCAGAAGTGATGTGTATGGTTCCTGTATAAGAGCTACCGCTTTTTTCTCTCTTTTCAGTGAGGGTCTAGAGAGCTACCTCAGCTTACTATTTGGAAGACTTTTTTTAATGTTTTGTGTAGTCCTTTTGATCTTTTCTCCATGTTTGTTCAGGAATTTCCCCTAAAATAAAATCTGTGGTGTTCAAACCCTGTGGGTCCAATCCTAGGAATATGTTTGTGATGGACCCCCACCTGGTTTCTCTCTGATTGGAGCTGGGTCACAAATCCAATACCCGTGAGGACTGTTACGCCCTGAATCCAAAGGCACTGCAGGATCAGTTGTTGAAGCTGCTGGTCAACCAATGCCTCTGACCCTCCAGGTTCTGTTTGTGCGGAAGGTCTCAAGACTGCTCATGACGCTCTTCATTGAGTTTGAAGTCATCATCTGATAAGTCCCACAAGGAGTCCGAAAAATCAAGGAAGTCAAAGCATTCTATGGCTTTGTCATGCCAGTCTGAGCCATCAAACAAAATGCAGGAACAGTGTTACAAATGCAGGCCATGATCCCACACATCAGCCCTGGAGCCTGTACTTGGGGCCGATTCACGCCTCCCAATTTCCCAGCCCCAGAGTGGCCTCCGTCCAACTAGAGATTTTAGTCCAGGCACCTTATATTTGGGTGGCCTGACCCCTCTGGAGTTTGGGGGAAGAGCCCACTGGATTCCCACTGGTGGGTTCACTCTCTGTGCCAGTCAACCCCCCTGGATCTGGAGCCACTCCACCTGCAAAACTGCAACCTTCCCTGGACCCCATTCCTGTGCAGTTATTCCTGACAAAATCCCAGGTACCTCCCTAGGCACTGGCCTGGTCTCTCCTACTGTAGCTATGGAGTAAGGGAGCTGTAGGCCATTTCTGTTTATCCTCCATACACATTTCCCATCTAAGCTGGTTCTGACAAATTGTTGTTTCCTGTTGAAAGTGGGGCTACATTCTTTGCTCTGCCTCACCCTTCCAAAGACGAGAAACTCCACTGCCCAGACACACAAAGAGCTACATTGACCGCACCAAATTTCTGGGTGGAATATCAACCCTGTTCGATTCTTCAGGGCAAAGACAAAGTCAGTGTAGAAATAGACCATCTCACAAAGGCTTGTGCTCAGAATTAAAACCTGCTAAGTACTGGCAGTGAAGCAACCCCCTCCCCTCCTTTAGAGTTTGTTTGCTCATCCCACAAGAGCTAAGGCTGCGATCATTGTTGGCTTGCGGAGTCCCTGTCCTGGACCTCTGTCAGGCAGCAATGTGGGCATCTCTGCACATGTTTAGGAAGAACTACTGCCTGTGCAGTCAGAACGATCTTGATGTGCACTTTGCCCATTTGGTCCTTCAGGACTCCTGGTTTGAATCTGTTTACAGACCCACCTCTTGCGAGGTATTGCTTGGGTGCTATTCTAAGGTAAGGAATCTGCGAGTAAAAGTCCCTGAGCTGCACAAGTTATTTACCTTTTGGTAACGTCTTATCTGATTGAGACTTTGTCTAGCTGCAGATCCCTTACTGACTCCCTGGTTTGCAAACTGATTTTGCTGTATAGGATAACCTAATAGTGCCCTTAGTGTCTGCACACTTCTGCATTCGCAACCTCCATGGCTGTGTGCTCCTGATGTGGAAATGTTTTGAAAGGTAACTGTCAGTGTGCTGGGGTGGTGTCTATATAGGCATGTCAGTTCTGGCATAGCTGCAGCAGAACCAATAAAAACTACCTCCCAGAGCATAGAGTTAATGCATGAAAAGTTTCTGAATCCAATCCGACACCTAGGGTGTATTCTAAAGTAAGAAATCTGCAGCTAGATATTCTCGGCCAGGTAAGATGTTACCAAAGGTAAATAACTTGTTCATTTGGTTTGATTTCAAGTGCCACAGGGGTGGAGATAGCCACCAATACACAGCTGACCTAAACCATTTTTAACTCTGCTTTCCAAATTAAAAAAATTTACTACTCCCAGTTTATTGCCTGTTTGCACCCCAACCTCCCAGAAAATACATACATATCTGGTATCCCCACACTCTGACTCACACCGGTGTTCCCATGGGTTACCAAACACTGCCTCTTGCAAGTATATGTTCTTGCAAGAGGCAGGTAGTAGACAATAACTGCATTTTGGAAAAATATGGCGAACAAGTTTAGCATATTCTCCCAACCAGCCAATCTAGGGTGAGGGGTTTTGCTTGCACCACTGAATAGCTTAGTTTGTACAGAATATACAAGGATATAGATTTTAGATTCTTTTTTATTTTTTATTCTTGAACTGGTTATTTGACACCAAAGACTTCTCAATTCCAAACAGACATTTTGCCCCAGTTTGGAGATTAGCACTAAATCTTTATTAACTGTGAAACCCCACATTTATCATTCATTGGGAAACCCCACATATATCCGACATTGTTGGACTCCAGACGTTTAGAGCAATACTTTCTTACTTTTGTTCCGTGATTTTATGCTTTTCCATTTGAGATATAAAACAAAGTCTAGCGAATGTGTTATAAAGAAAAATATAGAAATTGTTCAATTTGTATCCTTGAGCTAAAATGAGAAATTGATGCAGGGTATGTCCCGATACGTGGTCCAGAATATCCTATGAATGAAAAATATAGCCTATAGCAGTGCACAGCGAGTCAAGAGGTATGTGTTTGGGGGAAGAAAAAAAAAAAACATCAGTTTTTGGAAAAAACACAAATAACTTGGCAGCAAAGGGGTTAAATATGGCAACCTGCCATTTAAAAAAAAAATATATATATATATATAATATTTAATACCAAATACCTTGGGACCCTGAAATATTTGTGCTTTTAGAGAGTATCCTAGGAAACAGCTGTCTGGGAGTAGCTAGAAAGAGGAGAAATAATAAGCATAGCCTCTTCGTTTCACGTAAAAAATAAAATAAAATAAAAAATGCTTTTACCTCTGACAAAAATGACAGTTTATGGTTTCACAGGCAACCTGTTGCTCATAAGCTTTATGTTGGGGATCAATGTTCTGACAAGGAGAGGATATTTTTCAGGACTGTCCATTCCTTTTAGCAAAAGGGTTTACATTTGATTTTGATTTGAATTGATCTGCCTTTCAGCAAAATCTCTTTACTTCAGCACAAGCTTGTAAAATCTAGATGCCTTAAGTGGGGTATGTTTGTTCCCCCCTAATCACCCTCTGCCCCTTCCAAGATTCATCGTTGAACATTAGTTTTTGACAATTGGTGGTTTTGATCTTGGGAATAAAGCCACTACCCCCCTGCCCCTTTCAGACGTGATGGTGGAGTGGCAGTAATAGCGGATGTTTAGTACTCATTTGGGGGAACTCTAATAGATTTCCCATTAGCAGAGAGATTTAGTTTTTCAGTGTCATTGTCTGCCTCTGTTTTACTGAGTGGAGTGGTCTGTCACCGAATCTTTCATCAAAACGCCATGCACTGAACTTAACTTTTTTTGTCAAATTTATTACAAATACATTTTCGTGTGCATGAGTGACCATTACTTTATTTTTTTTTTTTACAAAAGAATATCATGGATACAAAAATACCCATGTGCCAACTTATCCATTCCTGACTTTGTCAACAAGATGAATTTCACTAATGGGGCCAATAATCCGGTCATTACAATCCAAGGATCTTAAAAGTATATTGAGTTTGTGGAGACCAGGTTTGAGTAAGACCTGCCACTAAAGACTTTTAGTACCAAGCAGGACAGACCTTCCACCTTGTGATACACTGCCCTACTTAAAGCCGATGTGATTGAGGTATTCAGGACCTTTCTGAGTTTTTTTGCAGATTGTCTTGCTTCCCAGGTAGAAGATGCGGTGGGATCGGGCGGTGGGGGTGTGGGGGGGGGGGGGGGTCGGTTGATGCTCCAGAGTGCACAGAGTTCATGATGGAGATGGTGTATTGCGTGGCAGGAAGGTCACATTGGGTGCAGAGGTGGTTGGGGTTTGTGTGTGTGAGCTGGGTGATACTGGTGCGGGAGGCTTAGAGTTCAGTGTTTTTTTGTTTGTGTTTTTTTTTTTTTTTTTTTTTTTTTTTTTTTTGTAGGTGGCAGAGATATTGTTGTGGAAGAAATCAGCCAGGGTGTTGCACAGTTCTTGGGAGGGTGTGATGTCGTTCTCTGCAGCAGTGGGGTTGGAGAAATCCTTCAGGATGGCGAAGAGGTCCATGCTGAGGTTTGTGCTGGCTGCAGCACAGTCTGCTGGGGTGTTCATTTCTTTCAGGAGGTGCTGGTACTGTTTGAGAGCTGTCTTAAAGGCGGTGCAGCCTTCTGTTTTTCTGCTGGTGCACCACTTCCTTTCTAGTTGCCGGCTGATGCACTTGGTGGATTTCAGTTCCTCAGTGAACCAGCTGGCTCTTTTAATTCGCCCTTTGGTGTTGGCCGTCTTTTGGGGGCAATTGTGTCAGGGCATTCTGTGATCCACTGGGAGAAGTTTTTTTCCTGCTTGTTCTGGGTCGGGTGTTGAGTTTGGGAGCAGAGTGCTGTTCCACTGGTCTCTTGGGGGGGGGGGGGGGCTGTCATGGTGCTAGCATTGGTGGGTTTTGATATGAAGTGGATGGTGTAGTGGTTGGTCCAGGTAAGCTGTGTGGCTGTGGCATAGTTGTATTTGACAGTTGCTGGAAGTGAAGATTTGGGGGAGTGGTGGGGGGGGGGGGGGTGGAGGTCACGTGTGTCCTGCGATGTGGGTAGGGATGGTGACCAGTTGTTTGAGGCTGATTTTGTTCATGCTCTCCAGGAATTTGGCTGTGTTGGCATTGCTAGGGTCATCTAGGTGGAAGTTGAGATCCTCTTGGAAGATACAGTGCTCAGAGTTGATGGCGATTGGGCGAGGAGGTCAGGAATGGGGCGTGGTCCTGGAGGTCTGTAGGTGAGGGTGCCTCTGGTGCTTTTTCCTTCTGTGTGTAGTTTAAAGTTGAGATGTTCCTTAATCTGGGTTAGGTTGTATGGTGAGGTTGTGCATTGGATGGTGTCCTTGTAGATGATGGCAATTCCACCTCTACGTTTGGCTCAGTCCCAGTGTATAATGTTGTATCCTTTGGCACTGGCAATGTATGATGTAGAGGTGGGGTGCAGCCAGCTCTCTGCTAGGGATAAATTTGTGTCCCAAATTTCCCTTGCGTGTTTGCCGAGTGAACGTGCATGGAGTACAATGCACTGGAGGTTGTCTGAGGTGGTCTCAGTCGACATGGTAGATGCAGTTGTGTTTGTGTGGTGTCTCTGCTGTCTGCTTTGGTTCTGCAGGGGAAGTGGCACTGTCGACTGAAGTACAGTCCTCTGGTGCATGGGGATGTGCAGCATCAATGGTTGCTGAGGTGTTCAGGATCCAGGGCTCAGAGGTTAGCAACTGTGTAGGTGCTTGGAATGGAGGAGCTGGGGTTTGTGGCACTGGGCACGGTTCAGGTGCGGACGGGCAAAGAAAGGCTTACCTTTGGTGCGTATCTGTGCAGCATCCTGCATAAGTAATACTTGGAGGTGGGAGGACGGGGGAGCGAGAAACGTCAAAAACACAGCAGAAATTGACAAAATAAACAAAAAAATGACAGTGGGACAGAATAAAACACAGTATTTAAAATGCCGGCATAATAATTGGAGAACAACATGGGAAAACAAAAATCCAGGAAAAACCATCACCCGAACAGCAAGTTCAAGACGAGCTTGAGGACTGTCTGCATCAAAGTGCTTCTACACTATCGGGAGGAGCAGAGTGCTTGACTTGGGAGTTCAAGGTTTACTGGACTCTGTTGTGGTCCAATTTCCTCCATCTCCAGTAAAGATGGTACAGGCTTTTCTTTGGATCCTGAGCCAACGCTTGAAAAACAAGTTAATCATTTGGCTTCCACCTGCTTCTTGTTTAGAATAATGATGAAGATTTCACCACTTCTTCCTAAATTGGCCTATTGGCTGGTGATTCGAACAACTATTGCAACTCATTTTCTTGGCTTGTCAGCTGGACTCGTGAATGAAGTGCAAAGGATCCAAAATGTCACTATTAAACTTGCTTTCCGTTCCTGTGTCTCTCCTGGCTCTACTACACTGAAGAACCTGCACTGGATTCTAGTGGAGAAGAGAATCCTTTTCAAATCCCTATATCAAGTCTTTAGTGCTCTGCATGACACCAGCCCTTCTACTTGATTTTAAAAAAAATAAAAAAATAACATTACCGATGTCCTTGCTCGCTCTCTCTGCTCCAAGACAGCGTTCCATTTAACAATACCAAGATTCAGGCTTCCTTGGAGGTTCCAGTCAAACTCTAGAATTCACTTCACCATACTCAGAATAAAGAACACACAATGCTGCAGTTCAATAGAATCTTAAAAACCTAGCTCCCTAGTCTACCTTTTTTTTTAATGACCATCTTCACCTACTCATTTTTCTCAGCGCCAGGACATCTGCTCACTTTAGAAATCCTATAACATATATTTACTTGCTGCTTCTATCAGCAGCGACTACTAACAGTGCTCCACAGGCCAAATTAAGGCATCAAGTATGAAAAGACCCAATAAATTCTTGTTGAATTCATAGCACTTTCTGCTTGTTAGAGGCCTACCGGACTCCATGATGGGAAAGCAAGACCTTATGTCACTGTCACCACTGGAAATATATTTGGGGGGTGCGTGCTGTGTCGGTGTTAGAGGTATTTAAAGTAACTATAACTTGTGCCCTAAAGTAACTATAACTCGCAACCTCGCCATGCACTGCTTATTACCCCACAAATTACAGCACTCATGACATCTTTGATAACATCATTGAAAATGTCACTATCAGTTGCAGTAACATTGATCAGATAAGTATGCATGTCGGTGATGCAAGTTAAAGTTACCTTAGGGCAGGAGTTATAGTTACTTTAGAAAACTCTAACAGGTGAATTTCCATGGTTTGGTACATTAAACATGTAAGCCTAACTATAACGTCCCTGTAACCTTTGTGGTTTTTTAAATTTATTTTTATTATAGTAAGGACCTAGCTTCAATACAAAAAGCAGTTTTTATTTTGCCAATAACTTTGGTGTGTGTGATTAATCTTAAACTTTTTCCCAAAAAACAATGACGCACACTTCAGTGTCTGTCTGGAAAGTTTCGAGGTGATCCGTCAAGTGGGGGTTAAGAGAGAGGTGGTTACACACCACCATCGGCATTTTTCTATAGGGAATTTGAACAGGAATAGCGTCTGAACTACTAGACAGAATTACACCAAATTTGGCAGAAAGGTAGCTCTTGGTCCAGAAAACGTCCTTTGTGTTTGGTGTAAACCTGTTCTGTAGTTTTTGTGAAACTAAAGGAAAAACAAATTTGACGTGAAGTCTCCGCGAACTCTCTTGATCTAATGCTGAGATCTTATTGGCTGCCAACACTTTACCAAGAAAGTGTTGACAGTCATGTTGGCAAATCAGCTTCAGCCGACTCCCAGAAATAATGATTAAAAAAGAAGGGGGTCTACAGTACGGACACCCTGACCCCTTAGCTCTGGTACTGGAGACCCAGAGCAAAAAAGCATTTTTGTTTTCCAGTTTTCGCCGGGAGTTGCGACAGATCCTGCGAATTTTTTTTAAGAAAGTGCGGGTTCTTGCGCTTGTTTAAGTGAAGGACCTGGGTGGGCCAGGTCCTGGGTGCATTGAAATTTTGTGTACTGTGTGGCGGGAGTGCGAGTTATAGTTACCTTACGGCACAAGTTAGTTACTTAAGATAACTAACTATAACAGGTGATTTTCTATGGTTTTGTACATTTAAAAGGCGAGCCTTTAACATCCCTGTAAATTGTTTTTTTAAGTGAAAACGAAGGTTACAGGGACATTATAGTTGGGAAATAGAATTAAAACTTTAAAAAAAAAAAAATAGAGGGACGGTATAGTTACGTTCAGATTTTACACTCTCAAAACCATAGAAATTCAATAGTTATACTTCTCTTAAGACACTAACTCGTGCTCTGAGGTAACTATAAATCACTCACTCTATTACCCCACATATTACATCAGTAATGACTTTCTTTGTAAAATAATTTCAATTTTAACTGCACCATTTGTAATTAAATTATTGATGAGAAAACTGTGCACGGTGGGGACGGAGTTTTAGTTACCTTGGAGCACAAAAATGTGCACATAGTCTTTCTGTCCCCCCTGAGGGCATATTGGGATGATTACCCCAGAGAGCCCACTACAGACCAGGCATTGTATTTTATACAGTATTTGTATTTGGATTCCCTCCCACCCCCACCACACATTTAACTTTCTGCTCCCTGTGGTTTGATAGGGGTATTCTTCCCAATCTGCCCCTAGGTGCAGAAAGCTACATGAACACCAGGTATTTCAAAACAATGCCAATACAAATAAAAGGAGGGGGCGGCCTACCCTGGCATCGAGCCCTGCCCCTGTGGGGATGGTATGTTTCTGCCCACTGGCGTGTAGAAAGTCCACCTGACACCTGGGATTTTGCTTTTGTGGCAAAAGTGGTCAATAGGAGTCCACTTGTAAAGGCTCCCATTGGCCTTGGTTTGATACTTTTCTGTTGCAAGCTGCAGTCCCAGCCACAAAAGTCGTGTGATCTTTTTATCGGCACAAGTGGGGTAACACTGGGTGCTAGGAAATTTGTGGATTGTTGCAGATTCCAGAAGTTTCCATTATAGAAATGCAAGAAAAATGCACGATTTCAGGTAAAGTTTGAAGGGCATTGTGGGTAAGAAAACCTCATGGGATTTATGCAAGGCACACTACCTTTGAATTCCTTGGTGGTCTAGTTCAACAAAAATGCCTGTGGTTCTTGGGTGGCACCACAGAACGGCCCCAAATACTGCAGCTACTCCAATTGTTTCTCTCTCTGTAGCTTTTAGGGCCTCAGAGTCGTGATCTCAGCCCATCCACACAAGTGGGGCTATCGTTATTATCGGGGACAAATGGGAAGTCAGGGTGATAGGAAATATGTGTCTCCCCACAGATTCCAGAGCTTTCTATCACACAAAAATGAAGAAAGTGTGTTTTTAGTCACAGCTTTAGGTTTGCAAGGGATTCTGGGTACAATTGCCTAGTGAGAGCCACACAAGTCACGCATATTCCCCTGGCTGTCTAGTTATAAAAAATGTGCACATTTGCTATGTTTACCTACATGCTGGCTGACCTAGGGCTCAAAATATACAGCTACCCACTTTGCAAAAAAAAATAAAAAATCCAAGTTTTCAGTGGAAAATTATGATGTATCAATGTTGCGTTATGGACCATTTCTTGTTGCGGGCACTAGGCCTACCCACGCAAGTGAGGTACCATTCCTATCGGGAGCTGTGGGGGAGTTCTTTGTGGACCTAAGTTTGTGGCCCCTCTGCAGATTCCAAGTCTTTCCATCACAGAAATGTCAATTTAAAAAAAAAAAAAAAAAAATTGTCATAGTTTTAGGTTTGCAAGGGATTCTGGATAGAAAAAACACCCGATGACAGCCATGCAAGTCAACCCGCCCTGGATTCCCCTGCATGCCTAGTTTTAAAAAACAATGAGAGTTTGCTAGGTTTCCTTAGGTGCCTTCTGAGCTAGGGCACAAAATCCACAGCTACCCACTTTTGGGGGAGAAAAAATAAATAAAGAAAAAATGGTGATGTATCCATGTTGCGATTTGGGCCGTTTCTGGAGACTTGGAAGAATCCTGGGTGGAAGGAAGTTTGCTCCTCCCCACAGATTCCAGATCGCTCTTCAAGAAATATGAGAGAAATATTTTAGGTTTGGAAGGGTTTCTGGATTGTTTTTTTTTTTTTTTTTTTTTTTTTTTTTTTTTTTAAACCTGCTGAGAAGCATGTAAGTCACCTCACCAGAAATACATAGGTTTACTTGATAACCCATTTTTCATCATAGGAATTATCTATACTTGCTAAACAATGAAAAGCCATTGTACGGTACAGCTCAGTTCTTGGCTCTGGGTACTTTGGTTTCTTGTAGAACCTACAAATCCTATATATCCCCACAACCAGAAGGGTCTGGCAGACATAATGGTATATTGCTTTTGTAAATCGGCCATTGTGACAAAGGTACAGTTGCAAACGTCACAAATGGCTGTTTTTTCCTACTCATTGTCAAAATTTCTTTCAGTAGTTAGTTTGGGAAAGTCTTTAGGGATCTACCCATGAATCCTTGCTGAATTTGAAATTTGTCTCCTTTTCGAAATCTATAGCTTTTGTGAATCACCTATGGGTTTCACACTGGTTTCCGCCACAAACGAAGTAGATTGAGCGCACAAAAAAATCAGAAAAATGCAAAAATGCATTTTTAGGGAAAAAGCACTTCTATTAAGAGCACTTTTTCTCCAAAAACGAACTCAAAATTAGGTATATTGTGCTATTTTTCTTCACCCCCTCCACAAACCTTTGAAATTCCCAGGAAAGGGTGGGGCACAACTTGTTCACAGATGAATCATGTGGTGGGGTGTTATGTATGGGGAGGTGGGGAGGTATGGAGCCCTAAGCGCAAACTATTCCAAAAAAGGGCTCGGCACTGGGGAGAACCAGCCCAGCAGCTTAAAGTGTTAAATAAAACAATGTTGAATACATTTTTATTATTTTATTATCTATATATAATTTTTGTTAGAACTAGAACTGTTAAAACATGTAAACATATACATTGAAAAACTTTGAAAATTAAAGAAAAATGAAAAAAGTGTTACATATCATTATTCTATGGAAATATGTAAATGGGATTTATTACAAATATACAACCAACTGTTCATTATCTTTCTAAACATAAACAATACTAATTAAATGACAAACTACTCCTACTACTTAGAAATACTTTTTAACAAAGGATTTTTTTTTTTTTATGCATACAAGAAAAAGTGCTTAGATTCAATAACCCAAACTAAAAGCCTATATATTTTAAACTAAATATTAACATATAAAACATGTTCTATTTAAAAGTATATTTTTATTTATCAATATTACTAAACTTTTTAAAGATAACATAAAAATAAATTCAAAATCGGAATGTACAAATCATTAAATATTTAAAACTAATTTTCTAATATAATTTATATTATATTTAAACTAATGAATAGATAATCTCAACCGAACTTATTCCAATAACCAGGATAATAAAAAATCATTAAATGTTATTCAGATTTAAATAAACCTATAACATCAAAATACAATCCTATTACATAATTCATATGTGTTTTTTCTTAATTTAATCATACATCATTACTAATGTTTTATTAATTTACAAATATGTAATAAAACTGAATTTACGAATGATTTACATTAAATTTAATTATATTTTTTCCAAAATGTTTATAATTAAAATAATTATTTTAAGTGGCAATAAAATACTATTTGTCTTCATGTAATATCTATCAATGTATTAAAAATTAAGACATTTTTAATAAAATGTAATTGTTTAGGAATGTATTAATTTGCACATTATTAAAAAATTAAGTGTGCATTTAATTGAAGCAGTCACTTGTATAAAATCTCTCCACCTTTTTATCCACTAAACTCAACATCCCAAGACTAAACAAAATTACATATACCTTATTTCTACACATTAATAAAACTAAACATAAACAAATGAATACAATCTTATTTAACGCATAAACTTTAAAACAAGACACACACTACAATAAAATATCACAAACAATATTGTTTACAGTATTTTCTAAAATGATATCTATAACATTATTAAAAATAACACTTAGTGATATTTTTACCTTGGCTGTTCTTCTCCACAATATTTTTGACATCACGATATTCTTGACACAATATTTTTTTCTCAAGATAATTTCCTATTCAATATTTTGTCCAAACACCGTATCTATCTGCTTCCATTTGTTCAAAGCCTCAAACTCTGTAGGTCTTTTCTTTCTCGGTCTGTCTCAAATCTAGCTTTAAAATATTAAAGATACCTTCTAGAGAACTGTCAATCTTTGTCAAAAGAAGTATATTCATGCCATTTGCCTATCCCAGATACACGTATACCAGGTTTGATGACTTAGTGGACTAATGCATCCACTGTAGGGGCCTGTGTTTGAAATTATGGTCACAGGTCCAAATCCTAGCGGCGCCACCCAGCCTTTCATCCTGCTGAGGTTCGATAAAATGAGTACCTTGGAGTTGCATATCAATAAACATGTTATTCAATGACAAGATTCCCTTCTGGATGAATGTGTGCTTTATAAATACACGTTGTGTAAGGTATAAGTCCCAATACTCGTAATGTTGTATGTAGGTGAAACCTTCCATAGCAGGTACGCTAGGGGCTTTAGTATTTTTCAACAAATCACCCATTATTCTAACTGAAAATAATCCAAAAAGCACACAAAACAAGCTAAAGAACAACAACAACAACAACCAACCCTAGTGCGGCTTTGCCAAAAGTCAACTAATCACAGGGTAGCTTTGACATCAACCAACTGATGGCAGCCCAACTCTGTGGTGATGGCTCGCCAGTCCCAGCACTTATCATGGCTGACTAACTAATTCCAGCGTGACTTGTAGATGAAAGAGAAACAACTGTATAGACTCTCAATGAACACACACTAAGTAAACCAAATAAGTCTTCTGTGCCCAACTTAAATAGGCAAAGTCAGAATAAAACAAATCTTACAAAGACTACAAACCAGACTAGTACCTCCTTGTCACCTGTCAGACTCCATTCACACTAAAGCAGACTCTCGTCCAGCAGTAATCCACCTGTTGCTAGTGTATTTACTCCCATGCAGTGGAGAGCAAAGGAGACACCAGCCTAATTAGACATGCAAACCCCTGGAAAATAAAACTTATCAGTTCAGTAAAAGCCCTATGTGTGTATGTGGCATCTCAAAATGTGCTACCGTTTTAATGCAGACATCTTCATCTTGAATTTCAACTAATTCAGTTACAAAATCTACCAATAAGAAAAAGCCAAACATAACAATACATAAAAATTAGATATCAAATCACCAATTGAACCCAGAATCAACATTGCATAACCAAAAACCTCCAATACAGCATAACAGTCCATCACGTAATACGGACCACAATACTTAAATAATACACCAGAACAATCTGAAGAATCTTTCCACCCTATTCATATTTACAGTCTGTTTCACTCAGGAGCAGCATTGCAAGGCAGGAATTCAGTAAAATCCACAAGGAAAGTACACACCGGAAAATGTACTAAGGCAAGGCAAAAAGGTAAATCCGAAAAGGAGGTGTTCTTAACTCGCAACCATCCTCTACCAGCACAGATTTGTGGGGGTGTGAAACCCTAAAAATTATACACCATAAAACTTTACCTCAACAGATTCTCTACCTCAGCAGGATGTTAAATCTCCATTTCATGAGGCCGTGTGTCCCCAAAGTAAGGCACCTCAACACTTAAAGTTAATTACGTAAAGTCCCACTCCACTACTAAGTTCTAGAGCAGCAGAATAAATGTAAGAGTTCTATTACACAATTAAAAAGGATTATTATACGGAGTCAGCATAAAGTCATTACCATGAAGACTCTCCACAAATAGGATGTACAAAATAAGTGCAAAATGAGAATAAATCTAAGTTCCAAATGAGCATCAAAATCAGTAGAGAAATGGGCAGCATCCCTAGAGTCTTCTGGCTCAACCCTAAAATCAAGGGTTTATGTAGAAAATCTTCTCATAAAACAAAATGGAAAGTGCAAATTCATCATGGTGTGAACATTGACACAGTTTTATTAAACGTTGCATTGCCTTAGCATCTCAGCACTACATGAATATTGATTCTTCTCACTCTACGCTAATGTCAGGAGATGGTAGAACAAACTAGATACATTAATAACAGCAAACTACTGTGAATGAATAGGACATGGTGAGCTAGCAGAATGACCTTGACGCAGAATACAATTTTGTGACCAAGCTAGAAAGATTGCTTATAGAACAGCAATGGAAATAAACAAATGTGACCCAGCTTGTCTGTCTGCAGCAATAATATCAAACCGTGAAATATGCAGGGGGAAGACGAGGAGACATTCGTTTTAAACAAAATGGTTACCAGGTCTAAATTGAGGCCTAGTTAACAAGTGTCTAGAAAACACCCACTTCTACACGTCATACAAAGTTTGTTTCAAAGGCAGTAACACAATTAGTGTTTACATTGGCAATCAAGAGGGATATATTCTGCATGTTGATAATGATGCACAAAAATATGAAAGCACAAACATTTTTAACCTGGGTCACAAGTTTGTTGTGAGAAAGTGGGGGGGGGGTTTAATTCTGCTCAAGTAGCAGCCACAATCCCTGTTAAGGTAAATCATAAACGTCACTAAACCTGTGCTTAACCCTCTGGAGCTTGCCACAAAGCTATTAGGCTTAACTTGGAGGCAATGTGTAAAGTATGCAGTACACAAATAAAAATAAAGTGACAACGCATAAACATTTAAGAAAAACTGAGTAAAATGTAATAAATTAAATGACACCAAAACAATAAAAAATCTAATCAGTAGAAACAGAGTTGTGATTTTTATTTTTTTTATTTTAAAGTCCTTGGTGAAAATAGTGGCAAAAAACACAGCTTTACTTGTGTGTGTCTGATTGTGCTGGACCAAGTTAAAGTGTCAAGTTCAGGCAGACCGTGATGGAGTGAGGGTCAGATACAGGGACCAGGTTTGTTCTTGTGAAGGGTATACCTTTTCAGAGTCCAAATCCACACAAGGAGCCTCAGCCAGAGCTTCACACAAGATGAATCCCACAACAATTTAGAAAAATTGAGTAAATTTTTAATAATTTGACACCAAAACGACAATGGTGTGAATCAACCGCTGATGTTCATTTGGCTAAAAAACATTATCCCCCCCCATGCAAGTTCTTATTTTCTTGTTTAAAAAAAAAATATATACTTTCTAATAGCACCATCAAACATCTTATAGCACAACAAAACGTTAAAGATGTAGCATTGTGGCATGGATGCAGTCTGGTGAATAAATTATAATCTGTATAACAAGGAGACTCATTCAAATCCCGATTGTCTAACTATACTAACATGCAGGGGTGGCTCCTCCGATAAGGCGGAGGGTCGTTGCCCCACTGGATTTGGGGAAAGGAAAAAGAAAATGATAATACTGTGATATTATCATTTTACTGTTCCTGGGTGTAAGGGGCTGGACTGGAGGGAGGGGGCTGGAGGAGGGCTGTTGGAGGGTTTATAAAGCACAAAGTGTGCATGTCTATTTGGCTGGCTGTGTTGGGCCGGCCAAACAGACATGCATACTTTGCATTTTCTCTACCCAGCTGTGTTGCACAGCCGAGAGGAGAACATGCACAAGCTCCCACCCCCAGTCTGGGCGGTGAAGCAGGCCGTTGAGACCAGTCACGATGCTGCTGTCATGCTGGTGACAACAGCGTCGTGATTCGCTGGGAGTCTGTGTGTAGCCCAGAAGAGGACGAAGGGGAGACCAAACGCGTCTTCCCCCAAGGTAAGCATTTAAAAAAATAGATATATTCTTTATATTTACTAAATGTTTTTTATATTTGCTATTCTTGCATGATAAACCGATGGTGGTGGAACAAATTTCGGAGTGGGGGTGCTTACATCAGTGGTAAGTCACTGAAGTTATGGGAACTGTGAAAAAATTCAAGCCTCAAAGAATGAGTAGCAAATGTGTCTGCAGTATGTGGGAAAATGCACACATTCACATTCGTGTGCACACACATCTATACAAACATACAGACAGCATTCAAGACATTTTTTTTAATGCTCCGGTACCTGTGGTCTCACTCATGTATGCTGTGCATCCCAACTTCTGACCGCCCCACCACCTTTTACAATCGATCACTTGGCTACCATCATGGTCACTTTCTTTTCCCCATGTATGGCGAGACATGGCAGACAACAGCACTTATGTCAAAAGTACAGTTTGATTAACTGCACAGGATCCAATTGGAACCTGCACAGTCAATTAAGAGTGTGACTCTAGCCCTACCAACCATCCCTCCCCTTTAGCCCTAAAATAATGTACCTCATTCATTGTGGCTCCAGATTAGGGCTACAGGCACTGAGTGACACACAGAACACATTCGATGCCAGCAACTCTTGCACTGGCTGAAAGCCTCGCTGTCAGCAACACTTCTGTGAGTACCGGTAGGCTTTTTGGCCAAAGTTACGATCTGGTACTGACCAGCCTATTTAAAACACTGGCAGTGACGCAACCAAATGGGCCACAATCCCCCATCATTGTACATCAATGGCTACAAGTAGGATGGAACCAACTGTCCCAGATAAGGACTTGCTCTGCTCCTGCTCTACTTAGTATTAGATAAATCTGCCTGTTCTACCTGAATACACCCAGTGCACTAACCTTGGGATGGACCTTACTTTGTTTTTACCTCTCTGATGCCACATTTCAGTCTGATTCATGTTTCAGACGAGTAGCTTTTTTACTTGGTATCGTTACTTTTATTCCCATGCAATAGCATGGCTACATTCTTACCCCTGTTAAAACCGTCGTTTACACAGCAATCATATTTATGAGTTGTTATAATTAGCACATTCCCACAGTTTCCCCTGATGGATTCTGGCAGGTCAGACCTGCCAAAATTTCCAAGTGAAAAGGTCTTTGCACCCTTTCAAGGTGCAAAACATGTCTTTGTTATACTCAGTTTCTGCTTGTTATGCCTCATTTGCAAGTTAAAAACTTGGATTATGGGGTATTTCTCTAGTCTTAAATACCGCACCCTATGATAAAGACACTTACCATTTTATTCCATTTAACTAGAAATGAGTCTTATTCCATAATCCAAAATATTGTGGGCCTGATTAACAAAGATAAACTTAGACCAAAAGCCTACATTTATGTACTTCGGTGTTCACAAAGGTAAGTTACAAGTAATACCTTTATGTCTGAACTTGGTGGTGGAACCTCTGCACACTGGGAGGAATCTCAGTCCCGAGTGTGGAGATTCTGCCCCAAGTGCAGACGTAAAGATACGACTCGTAACTTACTTTGTGAATACCGAAAAGTAGTAAACTTAGACTTTGGATCTAAATTTAGACCAAAAGTCTAACTTTAAGTTTGTGAATCGGGCTCTGTGCAGTTTTAATGAGATTTTAATGTGACACACATTATCACCGACACTGTAATAACAATCAACTAAAACCACTTTACACACCGTTTATATTACACTTTTTTTTCTACAGCTCAACTAGTGAATACTGAATCCTTACTTTCTAGGACCAAATACCAGAGCAAAAGCTTACAGCATTAAGGAAACAGTTCTACCGGGCCAACATAACATATTGCAATCAGAAAAATAGCTCCCAATTGTACGCAAGAGAACTGTTTTTCTAAGTATTAATTGTAGCATGCTTTGCCACAAAATTAATTTACTCACCCCACACCCAACCGTTGTATGTGGCAGAGCAGTCCTGTGAAGTAAAATGTAGAACTGCAGAGTTTGCAACAGTTTTGTTTTCTCTTGTAAATAGCTCAAAGTCGAGGTACTTAGGTATAGCACTCAATACAGTTCGATACATAATCATCACCAATACCGTTTTTAACAACTACATAAAGGTCATTCCATAATGTGTTCTTTCACAGTACTGCCGTGTTTTATGAAACTGACAGCAGAAATGTGCTCTGAATCAAGGCATACCTTGATAAGGGTACCTACCATGCACATTGATGTTCTCTGAATATTTTACATGCCCTGGCACTGACCAAATCACCATTAGTGTCCTAATATCACATACGTTGTGTTCTTCGTTCTCCTCACCCTAATGACTGATCTTGCACTGCATAGGAGTGCTGGGTCATACATGAAAATGGAAATATGTATGTTATATGGCCTCATTCGCAACGGCAGGGTGGTTCTTGTAGACCTAATTTAATTCTTCATAGGCTCTTAAGTGAATCAAATACACCTTACTATCTCTATTAAAGCAAATTAGATAGAAGAACACTTTTCTACATCCTTTTTTTTTGTGTGCTTAAAGCCATGTAGCCTGCGGGAAACAGAGGATTTAAAACAGATGTTTAGTGAATAGACATTGACAGAGGTGTTAAGTGGAATATTAGTGTGGCTTGTGCTTGGTGCAACAAATTTCAAATGACTTATCTTCTCCGCCACAGCAGTAGCGCTTCCAAAAAGGCAGTGGCTGCAGAATGTGTTAAACATTTCTGATGGATACACCTACCTGTGGATTCCTCACCAAAAGAATTCTCCCCTCGCGCCAGCCTCGATGGAAATTTCTTCTAGCTCTGCACGTCGACGATGACGTCCCAATCGCCCGACTCCACGCGATGCGTATGACGTCATCCAGACAATAAGAAGCCCTCGCCGACGTGCAGACGTCGGTTCCCTTTTTTCCGTGCCCGAATAACGGTTAATTCTTCGAGGCTCACAGGGAGCTACTGTTTCCAACGGACGGTTACGATGTCGCAGCCTAGAAAATCCGGCTTTAAACCTTGTAGCCAGTGCGGGGTCGAATGTCTGTTACCGACCCCCACGAAAACTGCCTCTGGTGCCTTAGTTCCGACCATGAGATCGAGGCATGCGGTTCGTGTCAACGCATGAACCCTAAGGCATTAAAAGAAAGGGAGGCGAAATTGTTCTTGGCCCGGTCCAAGAAGGAGAGGCGTCATAGGAGGGAGTCTTCGTCGAGATCCTCCAGGTCTCGCCACCATCATAGTGGCTCTCGGCGCCGTCATGGATCTCGGCGCCAATCTAGCAAGGGACGGTCCAGATCTAGATCGGCTTCTCCATCGGCTCGGCGTCGTCCGACGTGGGAGATAAGCCCGACCGTCACCCCTCCGCCTCCGATGACCCGACGTCACCCGGGTCGGTCTTTGAGGTCGAGCCTTCCCAGAGGCCTGAAGGTTCTCCTGGCCAGGAGTTACCTGGACCCTCTTCGGCAGCTTTGCCGGTGCAGCAGCAACAGTACCCGGCTTTCCCGACTCCGGGGTCGGATCCTCCAGCGTTTTTGAACGCTATGTATAACATCTTTGCTTCCATGACGCCAGGTGGAAGTCATGCAGGTCCGTCTGGCCCTTTGACCTATGATTTGGGTGTTCCGGCGTCTTACAGGTCGGCGCCGTTCACCCCGTTTATGTCTGCTGCATCTGAAGCGGCGCCGATGCCTACGACGTCGCTCAGGATGGCTATACCTGTTAAGGCGCCGTTGGATTCGCCTCGGATTCGATCGACGTCCAAGAACACTTTGGAGCCGGAGCCTCCGGCTTCGGACGAATCTGAGGTTCGGCGCCGACGAAGATCTTCGGCGTCGGCCGACGCCTTGTCGACTCCAGGCTTGGAGTCAAGACTTAGGTCAAGACGTCTGGCCCTTCGTCTCTTGGAGGAAGAGGAGTACGTGAGGCAACACCTGGAGGAAGGAGAAGTTGTAGAGCCCTCAGGTGACTTCCAGGGACTGGACTCAGCTAGTGGCCTTGACGCTACCCCGGAATGGGATCTGGCTTCCCCTGGAGAGGTCACGGAGGAAGCAGCTTCTTTCCATAAAGTCATCCGTAAGGCTGCAGACTTTTTGGATATTCCCCTTCCTACCACGGAGGTCAAGAGAAATTTATTGACAGAAGTCCTCCATCAGACGTCTGCTTCTGCTGAGCCTCTTCTACCATTCAATGAGGCTCTGCTGGACCCTATTAAGGACATCTGGCTGAAACCTGTATCCACCGCTGCAGTCAACAGAGCGGTGGCTCGGCGGTACAGGACGGCACCTGGGGATCCGGCGTTTCTTTCCAGGCAACCAACTCCGGAGAGCCTAGTGGTCCAAGCTTCATGTTCCTCCAGATCCTCTCCTGGCTCGTTTCCTGGGGCCCCTGCGGACAGAGAGTCAAAAAAGATGGACCATACTGCTAAAAAGACATTTTCATCTTGCAGTATGGCCCTAAAATCATCCAATGCCACATGCATACTGGGGCGTTACATCCATGCCCTTATGGAAGAGGCGAAGGGCCATCCTAATTTGTCCCAGGAGATGCTGTAACTATTAGCGGATGCGACGCAAGTGATCCAGTCTGGATTGGACACTTCGGACTCGGTGGCTAGGGCTATGGGCACGCCCATAGTCTCTAGGAGGCAGTCTTGGCTTCGATCATCAGGCTTCTCGACGGACGTGCAGGCCACACTCCTTGATCTTCCGTTTGATGGGGAAAAGCTCTTCCGCTCTAAGGCTGACTCAGCCTTGGAACGTTTTAAAGAGAGCAGAGCGACAGCTAGGTCTTTGGGACTCCAGTCGTCGGCCTCATCCACCTTTAGAGGCTTTTGGAGATTTAAGGGATTTGGACGTGGTTCCTTTCGAGGAAGATTGCAAGGACCACAACAATCTGCTTCTACCCTGCCTTATAGATCCTTCAGGGGCAGGGGCAGAGTCCGTACGAGAGGAGCCACCTTGCAGCACTCTGCCTCTTCCTCGGGAGAGGTGCAGCAAGGAAAGCAGCCGTAGTCCTCCACCATTCCCTGTCCATTCGTCTCTGGTAGGGGGGAGACTTGCCTTTTTTCTTCCAATGTGGGAGGTCATAACATCGGACTCCTGGGTCATCGACATTGTGAAGAGGGGGTACGCTCTTCCCTTTCGGGAATTCCCTCCGACCTTCCCTCCCCGCCCTTCCTTCTGTTCGGAAGACCATCTTCTCCTGTTACAGCAGGAGGTATTCTCCCTATTACAAAAAGGTGCAATAGAGTTGGTTCCCGAGCAAGAAAGGGGTCAGGGGTGCTATTCAAGATACTTTCTGATTCCCAGAAAGGATGGTCGGCTGAAACCGATTTTGGACTTGAGGATTTTGAATTGGTTCCTCAAACAGGAAAAGTTCAAAATGCTGACCCTCTCACAGGTTCTTTTGGCGTTGAACGAAGGAGACTGGATGGTGTCGGTTGATTTGCAGGACGCGTATTTTCATATTCCGATCCTCAAATCGCACAGGAAGTATCTCTGGTTTGTAGTGGGATCGCAGCATTATCAGTTTGCGGTCCTTCCCTTTGGTCTTACTTCAGCACCTCGAGCCTTCACAAAGGTGATGGCGGTGGTAGCAGCAGAGCTCAGAAGGAGGGGGATAGCTGTGTTTCCCTATCTGGACGATTGGTTAATCAAGGCCAAAACTCCAGAGCTCGTGCGGTACCATCTCCAGTCGATGACTCAATTGTTGTACGACCTGGGTTTTTCAGTCAATGTACCCAAATCTCACCTGGAGCCCTCTCAACGCCTCCTGTTCCTAGGGGCAGTATTGGACACAACATTGAATCGGGCCTTTCCTCCGCCCCAGCGGGTTCAGGACATACAGGCTTTGATTCCAATGTTTCGAAATGGAGCGGTAGTTCCAATCCTCAAGGTCCTTCGTCTGCTCGGTCTGTTTGCTTCTTGCATACTGTTGGTCACTCATGCACGCTGGCACATGAGGGCTCTCCAGTGGTGCGTCCGCAGGCAGTGGTTTCAACACAAAGGGGATCTCGAAGATTCGATAAAGATCTCCAGAGACACTGTGGAGGATCTTCGATGGTGGGCAGCGGTCGACAACCTGTCTCAAGGAAGGCCGTTCTCGCTGCCTCCTCCAGTGGTAACGGATGCTTCCACTCTAGGGTGGGGAGCTCATCTGGGGGACCTGGAGATCAAAGGCCTTTGGTCTCCAGGGGAACAGAAGTTGCATATCAATCTGTTAGAGTTGCGGGCAGTACGTCTAGCACTCAAGGCCTTCCTCCCTTCCATTCGCGGTCAATCAGTCCAAGTTCTAACGGACAACACGACCGCGATGTGGTATATAAACAAACCGGGAGGAGTGGGGTCGTATCTTCTCTGCAGAGAAGCTCTTCGTCTCTGGTCTTTGCTTCAAGACCACAAGATCTGCTTGATTGCACATCACTTGGCCGGAGTCCTGAATGTGCGTGCAGACATTCTCAGTCGACGCAGCTCGGTCAATCACGAGTGGCGTCTTCATCCAGATCTAGTTCTGGGTATCTTCAGGATGTGGGGATATCCGCAAATAGATCTGTTTGCCACACAAGAGAATGCGCAGTGCCCGCTATTTTGCAGCCTCCAGTATCCGGTGCAAGGAGCTTTGGGGGGATGTGTTTCAGATGACCTGGAAGGGTCAGTTGCTTTACGCGTTTCCCCCCATACCCTTGATTTCTCGAGTTCTCAGGAAGATCCGCCAAGACCGAGCCCAAGTCATCCTAATAGCTCCAAATTGGCCGAGAAGGGTGTGGTATTCGGACCTACTCCAACTCTCTCAGTGCCCTCCGCTCCGTCTCACTTGCAGGGTGGACCTCCTCTCGCAGTTGCAGGGGCAGATTCTACACCCCCACCTCCAGAGCCTGCATCTTCATGCCTGGAGATTGAACGGGGTAATCTGAGTTCCTTTTCTCTCCATTCAGATGTGGTGGAAGTTATTTTAGTGGCCAGGCGACACTCCACCAAGTCAATCTATGCAAATCGTTGGGCTAAGTTTACAAGCTGGTGTGGAGAGAATAGTTTAGATCCTTTAAAAGCTGGTTTAGCTGACATTTTGTCATTTGCGCTCTATCTAGCACAGAAAGGTTTTTCATTGGCCACTGTTAAGGGTTATCTGTCTGCACTATCTGCTTTTCTGTGCCTTCCTGATCAACCATCCTTCTTTAAATCACCAATTGTTTTAACGTTTCTAAAAGGACTCACTAATAATTATCCGCCCACACCATTCGTTATGCCTCAGTGGGACCTTAACTTAGTTTTAACTTTTCTTATGGGGGCCCCGTTTGAACCTATGCACTCTTGTTCTTTACGGTTCCTAGTATTTAAAACTGTTTTCCTGGTGGCCATAACATCTGCCAGAAGGGTTAGCAAGCTTCAGGCTCTTACTGTGGAAACCCCATACCTTTCTTTCTTTAAGGACAAAGTGGTGTTGAGGACCAAGGCGGCTTTCCTACCGAAGGTTGTTACACCCTTTCACCTGGGGCAGTCGATTACTCTCTCTTCCTTTTACCCTCCACCTCACCCATCCAAGGAGGAAGGGAGGCTCCACCGGCTAGATCCGTGAAGAGCACTGAGCTTCTACATTGCCAGGACGAAAGAGTTCAGACAGGATGAACAGCTCTTCGTTGGATACGTGGGGAAGAGGAAAGGTAGAGCGGTCCACAAGAGAACGCTATCCAGGTGTCATTCTATGTATTAAGATCTGCTATTCTTTGGCGAAGAGAGATCCACCTGTGGGGCTTCGTGCCCATTCCACCAGGGCCAAAGCAGCTTCATCGGCTTTGGCTAGAGGTGTTCCTGTGGCTGACATCTGCAGGGCAGCGACCTGGGCATCCCTCCATACTTTTGCCAAACATTACTGTTTGGACTCTGAGGTCAGGAGGGATGGCCATTTTGCTCGCTCGGTGCTGCAATATTTCTTGGTTTGACCATTTGGGCACCCGCCACCGGAGGTTATACTGCTTGGGGACTCTATTCTTTTGGTGAGGAGTCCACAGGTAGGTGTATCCATCAGAAGAATAAGTTACTTACCTTCGGTAACGCTTTTTCTGGTGGATACAGTAACTACCTGTTACAGAGACGTTATGTTCATGTCTTAACCACACAACCATAGAAATTCAGCAGTTATAGTCATACTTATAGTTGTATTTGTTAATAAACTGTAGCTCGTAGCCTAAAGTTACTTAACAGCACTAGTTCTATTTTCTTCAGATGAGTATAACTATAACTGCTGAATTTCTAAGGTTTTATGTGGGCAAAGTTAATTATAAAATCCCTGTAACCTGTTTGCTTTTCAGTGAATTTCTATGTTAATTATTTATTACTATATTAAAATAAAAAAATCTTGCAGTAATACAACCACTGCAGAGCATGGAACTTAGGCTGTGTGCTGTGGGGTTTTGCTGCAGGACCTGGCTGCAGGACCTGACAAAATCACTAAAGCCACAATCTGCAGACCTAGATCTAGCTTTATGCCAAATTTGGTCTAATTCCGTTAAGCGGTTCAGGATGTAGCTATGTCTAAAACTTGCAAAGTCCCCATAGACATTATATGGGGGGGGGGGGAGGAGGGAAGGAGTATTTTGCCCCTCCCCCCCCCTTTTTTTTTTTTTTTTCTTTTTCAGCCTCCCGCTTGATGAATCACTAGGAACACTTCCAGACAGCAGACTCTTGTACACTGCTTTTGGAAATTTCCTCAGGATTCATCAAACGGGGCCAAGGTTATAAGAAAAACAAAAACAAAATTCATCTGTGGGGAAAGTTGCTCCTAACTATAACTACCTAGTTGTTTATACTTATGAAAATGGTTAAGCTCTTCAGCTTTCCTCACTGCCTCTGTACAGACACATTCGCTTTTGTCCCTATCCTCAGGCCTTAATTAGGGTGTGAAGAGGCTTCTATTTGGAACGATGGAGCTGGTTGGCTATCAAAAATAGGCAGCGGTTACCATTATAAAAGTAATGTTTCTATCACTTTGTGATCGCAAACTTAACTAGTCACAATTGTCTATTTGTAGTATTCGGCGACAGGGCAAACACCTGTACCATGCTGGCTGGCGTTATCACTTAGGATTGGTTTTATAGTGGTGGTTTCTGAGCTGTTAAGTTTCCCACTAGTACATATGTTTTTAAATGTTCTTTGATAGAATGTGATTCCTCTCCTGATATTGAGCTAGAAACAATTATCTACATCAAAGACCCAAGTTCAGTAATCTCTGAACTGATTTGGTTGACTATTAAAGTTTTAGGACCAACAACGTATATAAAATAGTTTATTTTAAATTAGTTTTCCTCTATCTAGTATTGAGATGAGCTTCCACTTTATTCATTGTCCATAAATACTTATGAAGATTTCATAAAAGAGAGAGCATCTTCAGTCTTGGCCGATCTCTTCCAAGTAAGCTTATTAAAATAGAAAATAATGTAATGGCCGAAATATTGATTTCTCATCAGACTCCATTTGTTTTAAATGAGATGAAAAAATGTTTTTACCCTGGTATCTGGTGTTTCAGTGTTCTTTGTTTCACATTAAAAAAAAATGCTCGTTTCATGCTTTTCGCTGCTATAACATTGAAATGCACAAACTGTCAACATTAAATTATTCTTAGTTTTATACACCTGTTTAATTTTTCTCCCTTGATTGTAGGAAGATAAAGAAAATGCAGAGAAGCAACCTGTTCAGGTGAATCCAGTGGAAAGGAGTGGGACCACTGTACTTCAGACAATTCAGTCTCCCAACTTGTGTGCTGTGATTAGCAAAGATTTTGAGAATCATCGATTAGAGGAAGAAAAGTATCTCTCTTTGGAAAGAAATACTGCAGGTATTCCGCGTAGCCACTCACTGGTAAAATGTACTGCACATAAACATTCAGTGGTGGGCGCAGGCAATGCTGACGTCCAGGTGACCAAAAAAACAATGCCTGATGTCGAGAAGTATAATTCGGATGCCAAACTGAATAAGAAACCTGTCCGTGGAGTTTTTCGTGGAAGAGTAGTACAATCCAAGATAAGCTCATTCTGGAAAGTGTCAGACGATGAAAGCCAGGCAAAGGCTTCGGTTCTTTCTAACAACTTTGCGAATTCCCAGCCTGCAAACAACTTAACTGCTAGTCCACGAAATACTGCACATTTCAAGAATAAATCTTCGTTTAAAGCGTCAAGTTGCCCTTTGGACAAGGCACATTCCGCTGGGGTTTCAAAACGCCCTGCAAAACACTCTGCTTCCACTGTTAAACCCACTGCCAAAAGCCATTGCTCTGTTTCTGTCAGGGCGACCAGTGTGTCGAGCTCTGTTAAACTAAGTAGCACTGCATTTTCTGCACGTGGAACTGCAGCCCGAACTAACAGCTGCTCAGCCTTGGATCAAAAAACGAAGCGCGCCACGCCCACAGAACTGCCCGGTGGTAAAATGCATCCTTCTACATCGTTCAAAGTTTGTAAAGATGTCAAAAGCAATAAGAAGCCGTTATCTGCTGCTGTTGCAGAAATTCCCAGTGGTAAAATGCAGCCTTCTAAATCGTTCAACATATGTAAAGATTTCAAGACCAAAGAGAAGCCATCATCTACTGCTGTTACTGTGGGGAAAAAATCTTGCCCGGCTCCAATAAAACAGTGTCTTCCTACTAGCCAAGGTGCTGTATCTGAAGCTAAGCAGTTTCGTGTCTCAAAAACAAATCCTTTGGCTTCCTCGAGCACCATTTCTGCTCCTTCCCGTCCCAAAACAGTACCTGAAATACTTACTGCTGTTTCTACTAGGTTTGTCCATCCAAAGGAGTCTGCAGAAGAGCGGAGGTAATGGTCTTGTTTTTCACTGAAAGTTTCATTGCTTGTGATGTTGATTCTGTGTGGATTTTTTGGTTTTAGACTACTTTTGGTTTGTCTGGCTTCCTTTGCAAGCCATTATAATAAATACTGCTTTTGAAACCAAGTTAATAACTGCTCTGACGTCAAGTTGGTGAAAATCCGATCCAAAGCCTGTCCTCTAGTGAATGCTGATCGACCACATCCTCAGGCGAAGAGGCTGGAGGTGGCCGTGTAATGGTAGCTGCCAGCAGCTCTCTTGGGTCTCAACCCTGTCCAACTGCTGGTCTGTACAAAACTACTACTGGCTGGGAATGGGGCGGGATGATTTCAGGTCCTGCTGACAGGGGCTGTGTAGCAGTCTGCATGGCTCCCCCGTGAGTTCTCTACCCCTCAACACCGTAGTTGGCTGAGAAGGGGAAGAGAATTTAGGGTAGGCATATACAGTAAAACAATTTTTTTTAATCGCTATATGAACCAGAGGTGGAAAGCTTCCTGTTATAAAACACAGCAGCAGTGGCCGCCAAGCATCCATCCATAATTCCTTGACCACCATTTTTATGGTAGAGATGAAACCATTAGTCCAATCAATGTGAGGTGAGGCTTCGCACACACCCACAAACAGTACTCATGCAAACACCACCATGAATATTCTGACAAGCACACACACAAGTAGGTGCAACAAACACCTATAGCACCTGCCCTTTTACCTGGATGAAGTCCATTCAAGAAGCAGCTCTTGGGTGGTAGGAGAATTTTGCATAGGATGTTATATATTTTTTTTTCTCAAGAGGAGGTGGGCAGAAGGGCCACAGACATGGTGCTGTTAGAAGTGGGAAGGAATCTTTGGGGCATGAGGGAGCTGCTTGTCTCCTTAATTGCCACCTTCAAAAGCATGTTGGGACCCTCCGCATAGTCGCTTGAAACCCTTTCCTAGATGCCAGATTTCGACCAAAATTGTTTCTCTTGTACTCCCACCTCAAGCATTAGTGACATGTTGACTGCCATTCAACACACCACACTGCTCATTCTACATCTCCAATGGATGTGGGATTAGAAGCAATGGAATGTTCAACTTATTTGAATTTGTTCCTGCAACTTTTGCTTAGTTTATTTTTCCCCCATTTTTTCAAAATGTCTGAGGCAGTTGTCGTTTAGTGATCTCCTTGCCTGTCCTGTTTTGTGACTTCTGACACATGATGCGCCCTAAGGAACTTAGGGGAAAACAGGTGATGTTGGCCTCTTTTACTTGTCTTGTCTTGAGGAAGAAAGGGTCATCTTCAGAGTCTCATTACAGATTGGTCTCATGAGAAGATTCGTAAACACAAAAACAACTTAAGAATTCTAAGAGGAGCCAGTCCCTGTGTGGCAACCAGTTAATCAGGTGAATTTTCCTAAAGCTAGGGCTTCAGTAAAACCTTTACTAAGATAATGATCAAGATTTTGATGGCTGATTCCTCTGGCATTCAGGGTCTGGCTCCTAATGATTTCTTCTGCACCCTAGGTAACTCAGATGCTGACTACTACATTCTCAGCACTGCAACCAGTATCTGATAGACATCTAGCTGCAGATTCCTTACCTTTGAATTTCCCCAGGCGTTGGACTGGATCTGGAAACTTTTGTTCGAGCGGCACCCCTATGCGTGCCATCAGGTGGTTCCATTTAGCTCCGTGTGGCATTGTTTGTGCCGGAAGTTACTTTGCAGTCATCTATATAGGCACCATACAGGCATGTGGACATCAGTTCTTTTCTTTCCGTGCCAGTTAGCGCAGATCCGGAGAGAGCTATCCCCCTCTGTCGCTTTTTGACAGCCCTTTTTTTTTTCAACATTTTGTCAAGGATTTTCAAGTATGTTGATGATGTCTTTGAAGATGGCTGGCTTCAAACCTTCTGGCACCTGTCGCCATGCCAATTACGGACCCCCATCTTGTTTGCCTCTGGTGCCTCGAATGCGACCACAACTCATTCGTGCTGGACTGCTGGGGCCATGGTGCAGAAGGCTTTGAGGGAGCAGTCCCTAAAGCTGCTCACAGCCCGGCATGTGCGACTCCTCGAAGGTCTGTTGAAGGAAGTCACAGGACTGCTCCAGGAGCCCTAGTCCTCTTTCGACCATTTGAGTTCCTCTGTACACTCATGAGAGGCACAAAAGTCCAAGAGGACTTCACCTCGTCCGTCAGCCAACGAGATGAGTGGGGAACTTGTGTCTTCCTGGCACAGTTCTGCAGCGCCATTGCCCAATTTGACTCTGCAGTTTTCTCTCCCTCCCCCCCGCCCCCCTCCCGCCCTCCACCCCTTTAAAGCCTCAACCCGCCACCCACCCTCCCCCCTGGTTTTCCAGGAAACAGATCAATACCCGCTCAGATTAAACGAATTTGTATGGGGCCATGCACTGTATTTTTGCGGGCCGACCCCTCTGGTGTGCCTTCAGGCCCCACAGTCGGAGGAGGCCCCATCCAGTTCCACAGCGCGGCTTCAGCCTTGGCTTGGATGGGGTCTCATGGATCTGATTCCGGACGGGCCCCAGTCATACCCAGGCAACTTTCTCCAGTGCTGATGCTCCCACTGGTGGTGCCAGCCCCATTGTGATTCCTGACGATCTGGAGTTGGAACATTTCAAACTTATTTCACACAGCAAGGCATGGGAGAATATTGGAAGGGGGGGGTCACTGGACCCTTTAGAACATCAGTTGGAGAGTAATTTGGACTGGTATGAGCAGCTAGGAAAAGCTAGTGGACTGGACACCTCTCCAGATGCTGGCTTGCTCTCTTCCCCTACTCTGTCCCTATGGAGGAGGGAGCTTTCTATATGATGTGGATGCATAGGGCAGCAAAGGTCCTCGACCTCGTACTGCCCTCGGTGGCTGTCAAGATTAACATCTTGACGGAAGTGTTAGAGTCTGAGACATGCACATCCAAACCTCTTCTGCCCTGGGAACTTTGTCCAAGCCCAGAATAGGGCTGTCTGTAAATAGGACGATCATCTGCCACCATTGCCCTGCGTTTGCTGGAGTTTACTATAAATATGCCAAAGTCACCTGACTCCCTGTCAAGAGCTCTTTCATAGGAGCTCTTCTGGACACTGTAGTTTCAGGCTTATCCTTCCGAGCAGTGAGTACAGGATATTCAGGCTATGATGCCGATGTTTCGGCCTATACCCTGGGTTTTGGTGAGACTGACTGAGGCTGCTGGGCCTCATGGGCTCCTGCTTCCTGCAGGTAAAACATGCCAGGTGGCATATGCGGGCTCCTCAGTGGGAGTTGAAGTTCCAGTGGGCTCAGCTTCTGCGGGAATCTCTCAGACATTGTCCAGATCTGAGGGAACTGCGAAAGACCTGCAGTAGTGGATTATGAACCACAATTGGGTCAGATTACTCTTCCTTCCCCAACCAGACCTCACAGTAGCAACAGATGCGTCACTTCTGTGAAGGGGTGGCCATCTCGTAGAGGTTGATATCAGAGGAATCTGGTCTTCAGTTGAATCCAGACTCTCCACATCAACATGTTGGAGCTCCGGGCATTTCTTCCCTCCATGAAGGGGAAGTTGGTACAGGTGTCCACGGACAACACCACTGCCATGTGGTACTGCTCAAGCAGGGCTGGTAGGGGTTGTGGACCCTTGGTCAAGAGGCCCTGCATCTGTGGACATAGCTGTGTCGCGTAGGCTCTCATTATCCTAATGAGACTACTGGATTTGGGTGGCAGAATCACCTGTACTGTGGGGTACTGAGTCTGAACCCATACCAGGTGACACCTGTTGGCCTAATCCCGGTTTTGTTCTGGTTAACTAGCAGTGCCTCATCTCCACCCGAGGGCAGGGATGATTGGGCAACCGAGCGCATGACACAAATGACTCCTCAGGGAAATCATGGTCACTCAGGGACGATTGGGCAACCGAGCGCATGACACAAATGACTCCTCAGGGAAATCATGGTCACTCAGATCCTATCCGTTTCTCTCAGTTACGCTAGTCTCACATATGCAAGGACAATCGGAGGCAGAGTATAGTTCAATAAGGTTTTATTGAAGCACCTGCATCTTAGCTAGTAAAGCAGGTATTGCAATAACTAGGACGATGATGAAGCAGGACGGGATTAGAATCGTGACAAGAACAGTGAAACACCAATAGAACGCTACCATGTTGTCGCTACTTTTTTTTATTTTTAACAATAGTTCCTACCTAGACTGTTACAGCACAGCTTGTTAAGCTCGAATTCTGCCCTTCAGGTTACCATGGGAAGACATCATCCCGCATACCTGAGCAAGAGGCCTGTAGTCTGCATAAGCAGCTCCAGCAAAGCAGTTAGCATACAGTCGTGGTCATCTGGCTGGTATCTCCCACGAACGAACATGGGTCGAACTTGTGTTTTTATAATAAAACCGCTGATGTTCCAAGAAAGGATCCCCAAGTGAGAGTGTGTATGTTTCTGTGAACATTGGAGATGAAGCGTACCACTTTTGCTGGCAACCTATCTTATTTCAGCCTTGAGAAAAGCAGAGTGAAAAATGTTTTGTTTAAAAACGCAGTGCTGGCCTAGGCAAAGAACAGCTAGATAGAGAAAATAAAACAAGACTGCAAATGTGGCTATTGTTAAAATAATAAAAGCGAAGCTGAATGAAATATATCTAGGTTAAAGGGCACAGCGACAGGCCTTGTTTGCTAAAATAACATGTATAATAATATAGCTAAAATGGCAATACAACAGGGCATAACCCTGGTGGTTCAACACCTGGCAGGTTCTCGGAATGCAAGAGTGGACAAACTCTAATGATGTCTAGCAGATCACGAGTGGCGTCTCCATTTGGAGGTGGTGCAAGGTCTCTTTCAGAAGTGGGGAGAGCCTTGTTTAGATCTATTCGCCTCCGAAGAGAACGTGCAGTGTCAGCAGTATTGCACTTTGGAGTTTCCAAGGCAGCAATCACTTGGTGACACTTTTTGTTGCGAGTGGAACTCAGGCCTCCTGTACACCTTTCTGCCCATACCACTCTTGCCCCACATTCTCAAGATCATCAAGAACTAGGGCAAAGTCAACCTTGTGGCTCTGGACTGGGCACGGAGAGTCTGGTATCCTGAGCTTCTGAAACTAGGCACCAATCAGGCTGCCCCTTAAGAAGGATCGTCTGTCGCAGGAGCAGGGGAGGGTTCTCCATCCGAACCTGTCAACTCTGCGCCTACATGCGTGGAGAATGAGCTGCGATATTCAACAGCTTTTGACCTTCCTTCCAAAGTCTAACATTATCTTGGCTAAAGTCCTCTCCACAAAACTGTATACCCCTTTTGTTGGCAAAGATTTGTAAAATATTGTACAGAGAAGTCAATAAATCTTTCTGCTTCTCTCTCTGATATACTTTCATTTTTTTGTGTCCAGCAGGGCTCTGCTCTGGGCACTCTTAAGGGCTAAGTCTCTGCTTTGTCTGTTTTTCTGCAGCTGCCTGACCAACCCTATTTCTTTAAGTCCCCTATTGTAATTCTGTTTCTAAAAGGGCTCGTACATATGTTCCCCCCCCCGAACCCTCTATCATGCCTCAGTAGGATCTTAATCTAGTTTTCACTAACCATATGTGTGCTCCCCCTCGAGCCACTGCACAATTGTCCCCTCCAGCTGCTAACCATCAAGACACCCTTCTTAGTGACAATAACATCTGCCCGGAGGGTGAGTGAGATGCAAGCATTGTTATCCAGTCCCCCATATATCATGATATTTCCAGACAAGGTAGTGCTGTGCACCCGTGCCTCCTTCCTTCCAAAGGTGTTGACCCCATTTCATGTGGGTCAAATTGTCACACTGCCCACCTTCTTTGCTTCCCCATGAGCGACTCCACTGGCTGGACCCAAAAAGAGTGTTCTACTTTGACTGCAAAGGAGTTCCGAGTGGACGGCCAACTCTGTGTGGGGTATGTGGGAGCAAAGAAGGGTCGGTAGTAGAGAAATGGGCCATTTTACCCTGGGTCGTTCTCTGTATTAAGATCCGCTACACCCTAGCTAAGAAGCAGCCTCCCAAGGGCTTATGAGCCCATTCCACCAGGGAAGACGTTGTGACCACAGGATTGGCCTGTGAGTCCCAGTCCTAGACATCTGTCAGGTAACCACGTGGGCGTGCTTGCACACATTTGCCAAACACCACTTCCTGGACAATCTGGTCCGTAGCGATAGGAATTTCGCCTGTTTGGTCCTGCAGGACTTTCTAGTCTGAAAACATTTGTCTGCAGCCCACCGCCAGGAGGATATGGGTATCTAATCAAAGGTAAGGAATCTGCAGCTAGAAGTCTCTATCAGATGAACACGTTATTTAACTTCAGTAACGCATTATCTGGTAGAGACTGTCTAGCTGCAGATTCCTTACATCCCCCCCCTCCCCCCCAAAGAAAGTCTGCTTTCTAAGGGAGAAAGCAGACTTTAGTTTCTTTTTTTTTTTGTTTGTTTTTTTTATTCTCCAAAACCCAGTTATCCTTAGTTGCTGATTCAGATATAATTGAGTTTGCTAAGTAGCCAGTCTAAGCCTATTCTTTTAAAACTGTTAACATCAAAATCTGCCTTGTTAGCCCATCTCCACATTGAAAGTGAATTGGAGACCACCCTGGAATATAAACCTTGGAGTCTGAGGAGCTACCCTCTGAGTAGTCTAAAATTGCAACTACTGTTAAAGCAGCTGAGATATTGGCCATCCAGTTATATAAGCTGGAAGAGAGACACCCCATTGACAGATTCTGAAAAGGAAGAAGTCTTTTTCCGAGCTTTTCTTTTAATGAAGCTCTTATCGGCCAGGTGAACGAACCGTGGTCTAAACCTCCTTCAGTACTGCTGATGATTAGATCTTTCACTAGGGTGTAAAATCTAGCTACTCCATATCCAACAAATCTCTCTACACAAGACACCTGAAAGTTTGGTGGTGGAAGCCTTTGGCGTGCAAGTTGAAAAGGGTCTCTGTTCTTATGAATCCAACTGATGGGCAAGAAGGTGCTTCTTTGGTGGTTAAGCTTTTTGTCATTTAATGCAAAATGTTTACCGGACCAATATCCTTACACAGATACACTGTGGGAGCTGGCAGCCTTGGCTGTTTGTGTTCTTCCTAGCAATTTAAAGGGTTTCTTTAAAATAAAAAAATAAAAATCAGCAGTATGGATGCTTCAAGGCAAATCATGCATACTGGCCCATGCACCAGATGTGATTGCACAGCTCAGGGGTCCCTCAGTGGTGGTAAGGTGTCCAGTATAGATGGGCACTACTTTTTTTAACCTGATGTCCAGGCTCGGTCAATACACATTTTGGTGTGCAACGACCCTTCAGGGAGAAAGCAGATTCCTTCTTCCAAAAGTTTGAAGCAAATCATACCACTTTTAGGATGTTGGATCTTGCCGTTCTTGCTAAGAGGTTTCAGATAGTACAGAAAGTTTAGGGGCTACAGCGTACAGCTTGGCAGGGAGCATCAGCCCTTTCCCTGTGCCACTCAGAAAAGTCATGGAAGTGGTAGAGGCTGGCAGGAATAGTCCACCCCCTCACCACCAAATTCTCCTGATGGCTTCAGTCTAGATGTACATCGGACACCTCTTGGGAGTGCAGAGGCTGACAGGAATAGTCTTCCATAGCTTACTCCCTCTCCACTCCCCACCCTCCCATTAGAAGACCATTCTCCTGATGGGTTGAGCCTAGATGTACATCAGGCACCTCTTGAGAGTTGGTGGTCTTCCTCTAGAGATGGCAGCAGATTCCTTTAGACCAATGGGTGTTACAATAGTAGAGCATGGCAACACTACCAATTTGGAGAAACCCTCCAATTGTTCCTCTGTTGCTGCCCCCTCCGTTCACTCCCCTTCTCACAAACAACCAGATGATGCAGGTACTGATGCTGTGGGAGGAGACAGCTATAGCTATTCAGTTTTTTTCAAATAAGTCTTTAGTCTCGTTTAGTTTTTGACAAAAGAGTTTGCACCTAATCCAGGATCAGCAATTTCTGAAAGGGTTCAGAAACCAAGAGTAATTCAAGTTGTTGACTGTTGGGTACATCTTGCTTTGGTTTTGCAGGAGTAGAGTTGATTGATGTCCTTGATTCTCCAGTACTCTTATTTATGCATTTTGTGTGCAGCTGGACCAGGGAATATCTGATGGTCAACAAGAGAGATCTAAAATTTCAATTCAGAGTTTTAATCGTCACTGCTTCTTGAGTGTTTATCAAGGTCATGGTAGGAGCAGATCATTAGTGAAGAGACTGTTTCCATCTCTTCTTACTGGGACATCTGGTTGATCAATGCCTGTTGTCCTTCTTTAGAGTCCAAGTGTTTGTCTGTTCAAACCCTTATGCAGGAGTTATAATTGCCAATCAACTTGAAAGTCATATATGGTTCATTCTCAAGTTATTCGATATACCGTAATGATCTTTGACGCTCATCTTATGAAGACTGTCACCTTCAGGGAGGGTTTGGTCTAATCGGGAGATACATTTGTTGTTCAGTCAGTGGAGCACAAACAGCCAGGTCTGTTCTGTGTCTTCTGTTGTTGGGGTATTGCTTATTCCTTTCACTGCAGCTTCGTTTGAGAATGAGAGCCCTTCCGTTTAATGTGAATTCTTGTGGAATCAGTTGTTCAGTGGCATTAAATACCTGGCCTTCCTCAGTGCTTATGTGGTGAGGGAGTTGCAGTGGCCGAAGTGTGTGGATCGTCTCATCCTTCAAGGCTAGAAATTATTCTGTTGTCATCTTGGGTTGGGATTTGTCATCCAGATGGAATCTGGTAATGCCACCAAAAAGGGTTTGAGGAGAAAAGAGGCTCTATTAGGCTAATTTAAACCTCAAACTAAGTGTTGCGCCCTCTAACACTGTGAGCCAGTTGGATAAGATGAGGATTTTGAGGTCCTATAATTGATATGGTCATAAGTATTTCGAAGTATAATTTCATGTTGGGGAGACTGTTGCTTATAAACATTTATTTGTAGTAGGTTTCTTCTTGGACATTGGTACCAAGCATTGTTCAACGTGCTTCATAACCTTTAGCAATAGTCTGACTTCTGCAGAGCCTGAACATTGTGTATAAACGTTTCAAAATTTTACATAGATTTACCAAGTACCATATAATTAGTACAAACAAAGCAATTTTATGCAGCAAGTGAAAAATATGAAACATCATGAACAAAACAAATCTTTATCAATTCCGACATTATAAACAGACAAAATATTTTACACAAAGGTAGCAACATACCATTTTAAATATCAAGACATTATGATGGGTCAAATATCTAAGTGGAATCACCAAAGTGTAATTTAAATGTAAAAGTAAATTGTGAACATAATTAAGGTTAGATTCCCTTTTAGTAGTAAACAAACACCTTTTGTGTTTTACAGGTCAAAGCGTAAATATTTATGGCCATATCAACTATATTACCTCAAAATTCTTATCTTAGCCATTGAATAATGTGTTCTTCACACAAAGCCTCACACCAGACTGTGGCAACTCTCAGTGAGGAACAGCAGTCCCGCTGCTTCACTGCCCTAAATGGAAAGCCAAACCTCTTAACATAACTCCCCATATCTGTGTGCAGTCACCTATCTTTAAAAAAAAAAAAAAAAATCCTCAGTGTTTTAAAAAAGAAAAAAGAAAAAAAAAATGCTAATCTTGTGGCATTGACAATGGAGGGCTTGTTTATAAGCATAACTGTCAACATTACCTACCTGTTAGAAATTGGGTCTTTGGTTGGCAGTCAGGTTACCCCCCTGTCCAAGCAAGGACCCTCACTCTAGTCAGGGTAAATCACACACAATCCAAATTATCCTATGCCCACCCTCTGGTAGCTTGGCACTGAGCAGTCAGGCTTAACTTAGAAGGCGATGTGTAAAGTATTTGTGCAATAAATCATACAATAACACAATATAGCACCACAAAAATACACCACACAGTGTTTAGAAAAATATATAATATTTATCTGGGTATTTGCAAGTCAAAACGATAAAAGATGCAATAAGAAATTGTAGAGATCACTGAAAAGTGATATGAAGTGTCTTAAGTCTTTAAAAAGCAAACAAAGTCTCTTTCAAGCACAAAGTACCTGGTTTGGAGTGAAATCTCAGTAAAGGGCCGCAGAGGAGGAGATGCAAAGAAAAATGGTGTGTGCATCGGTTTCGCCCCTTCACACACGGACTTGCGTTATTTTCCACGCGGGGAAGACATGCGTCGATTTCCAGCGCGCAGCAGGTCTCCTTTGCGGGTCGCAGGGTTTTCAGATGGCCCGGGGTCTGTGCGTCGAATCCTGGGCTTGTTGTCCGGCTGCGCATCGTTCCGGTGGGCTGTGCGTGGAATTTTCTTCCTCGCGGCAGGCACTGCGTCGATTTCCTCTCTGGAAGTCGGGCGGCGTTGTCCAGACGGGCCGTGTGTCGAAGTTCCAGTCGCACCGCAGGCGTCGCGTCGATCTTTTCCTTGCGGGGTCGAGCGGCATCATTTCGGACCGGCGTGCGGTGAATTTTTCACCGCGGAGCAAGCTGTGCGTCGAATTTTTAGCCGCACAAGGAGTCTAGTTGCAAGAGAGAAGTCTTTTTGGTCCTGAGACTTCAGGGAACAGGAGGCAAGCTCTATCCAAGCCCTTGGAGAGCACTTCTGCAGCAAGGCAAGAGTTCAGCAAGGCTGCAGTCCTTTGTAAAAAGCAGTCGGGTGAGTCCTTTGAGCAGCCAGGCAGTTCTTCTTGGCAGGATGCAGGTTCTGGTTCAGGTTTCTTCTCCAGCAAGTGTCTGAGGTGGTAGGGCAGAGGCCCTGTTTTATACCCAAATGTGCCTTTGAAGTGGGGGAGACTTCAAAGAGTGGCTAAGAAGTGCACTAGGTCCCCTTTCAGTTCAATCCTGTCTGCCAGGGTCCCAGTAGGGTGTGTGGCAGTCCTTTGTGTGAGGGCAGGCCCTCCACCCTCCCAGCCAAGGAAGAACCATCCAAAATGCAGATGTATGCAAGTGAGGCTGAGTACCCTGTGTTTGGGGTGTCTGAGTGAATGCAAGAGGCTCTGTCAACTAAACCCAGCCAGACGTGGATTGTAAGGAACAAAGATTTAAGTGCAAAGAAATGCTCACTTTCTAAAAGTGGCATTTCTAGAATAGTAATATTAAATCCAACTTCACCAGTCAGCAGGATTTTGTATTACCATTCTGGCCATACTAAATATGACCTTCCTACTCCTTTCAGATCAGCAGCTACCACTTCAACAATGTATGAGGGCAGCCCCAATGTTAGCCTATGAAGGGAGCAGGCCTCACAGTAGTGTAAAAACGAATTTAGGAGTTTTGCACTACCAGGGCATGTAAACTACACAGGTACATGTCCTTTCTTTTACCCACACAGCACCCTGCTCTAGGTGTTGCCTAGGGCACACATTAGAGGTGACTTATATGTAGAGAAAGGGGAGGTTTAGGCTTGGCAAGTACTTTTAAATGCCAAGTCGAAGTGGCAGTGAAACTGCACACACAGGCCTTGAAATGGCAGGCCTGAGACAAGGTAAAGGGGCTACTTGAGTGGGTGGTACAACCAGTGCTGCAGGCCCACTAGTAGCATTTAATCTACAGGCCCTAGGCACATACAGTGCACATTACTAGGGACTTATAAGTAAATTAAATAGTCCAATTGGGTGTGATCCAAAGTCACCATGTTTAAAGGGAGAGAGCATATGCACTTTAGCACTGGTTAGCAGTGGTAAAGTGCGCAGAGTCTAAAAACCAGCAAAAACAGAGTCCAAAAATTGGAGGGAGGCAGGCAAAAAGTTAGGGGTGACCACCCTAAGGCTGTCCGGTCTAACACTACCCTATTCATGAAGACCCAATCAACTACCTCCTTATGAGTCGCTCAGTCAAAACTTGCCCCTTGAAGAGCATCTTGTCCATTACTTCTGCTTCTTCTCGTTAACTACCAAATCCTGCTTTGGATGCTAGCCATAAACTCCATTGACAACAACTAAACTACATTTGTGAGACCCTAGAGAGCTGACCAAACCGTGTTTTCAATGACTGTTTTTACAGTTGGATCACCTTGGTTCAGTCCACCTCTGCAATGTGTATCATACCAGTGATGGAAATCTCCCATATTAAAGTGCTGGTCAAGTTTCCTGTATAGATCCTGGAGGACCAAAATGGTGGAAGACACACTGAATGCAGCTTCCAAACTTTCTAAACCTTTGAAAATGGAGTGGGTCAAGTAGATCGTAGACTGAGAAAAAGCATGCTGGTTACCTAGTGACTTATTTGGACCTACTTGACCCTCTTTCTCCAGATTACTCTCTTCCTGAAACAGAACAGATGGGGAGGCAGGAAGATGAAATGCTGAAGTTCTATCCACTTTCCTTTCCTCTGAAAACATTCCTGTAAATCGGGACAAGGAAGGCCGTGGGCCAGACATCATTCAAAAGTAACTTGTGTGGTTATGATAAAACTGTAAATAACTATATTGTGCTTAATCCACGGTTGTTGCGATTTTAAAGCATGGTCAATAACTGCTGTTCATGTTAACCATTTCATGGTACTTGATTTACTAATAATGTAAGGATGAAATGGCTAGGACCAAGAAATCTGACCTACAGGTCACTCAAATTGTTGTCAGCAAGGTCTTAGATTGCTGGTCCCTATTACCCTAAAATATGCTGCCTCATTCGAGGAGGAAGTAGACAATGACACTTAAAAAAAATAAAAATATTCTTCCTGCCCCACTCGAACAATAAATATTTAGTATGTATCCTTTACAGACGGACTTATTGGTTTAGGGTGAGGCGCATGCTTCCTCACTTAACTCATTAGAATGGATATGGATTCTAATTGGCTTTCTTCTGTCGCTTTTTGTATACAGGGCTCGGCTAGCTCAGTGGCAAGCTTCAAAAGGTAAGGTTATGAAGAGACCACCAATGGTAAAAATGAAGGTGCATCCACCTGATCTGCCTAAGGAAATGGCTCAGTTCCTCCCAGAACGCATAAATGAGGACCTGCAAATATTATCTAAGGAAGAAGCAGATGAAAAGGACTCTGAATGCACCAAGCTAAATCAGGTATGCCAGTACTTGCATGTACAGTATTAACATTTAATAATTTTGAAATGTAGCTGCTAGTGTACCTTTCTGTAAAATGTACATAGGCAAGAATACTTGATCTGCTGTAGAGGCCTAATTCAGTAGTTCTCTTTGATATCTTGTGTAATTATGGCTTAGCTAAGGGCAGTTTGTTTCCATTTACTACTTTTTTTATTTTATTTACTCAACGTGGGACTGGTCTTTTATCAGACGATACAAAAGTAAAATCGTTTGATGTAAGATGCCTATCCTCCAGTCCAGTGTGGCTGACGTGTTTTGTTGCACATCTATTTAATAATTCAAAAGAGGATCCCTGGGTACCTTTCTGCTGTGCAGAAAGGGATTAACTAAGACTGTAGGAAAAAAAGATAGGAACTGTTGTCAGTGTGTTGGGTTTTGCTTTTTTATAGCTCTGAGATGTCGGTCTGAGTGTGGACCCAGAATTATGATATTGGATATCTTTACAGGAGTTTTGCATAGCTTGTTTGGCCTGTGTGGGAATCTCAGTGTGAGGAAGCTGCAGGTAGATGTACTATCGACAAGAAAGATTGTTAACAAATGTGATTTATTCTTTAAGGTACTGCTATATTACCCCAGTGACTCATTTTGCACATAGCTTTTTTTTAAAGCTCCAAATGGGCTGTGTTGAACGTGTAGCCAAGTGTACTTTACTCAGTTGAAGGGATGGTGTTGAAATAAAATGTCTTTATTAAATCTCCACAACTCCTGCAAGTGATGTCTGGGAAACAATCACGACCAGTTAACCTGTGACTGCTGCACCTACATGCAATCCAAAGGTCAATGGAGAACATGAGAAGTTTGGAGCCCACTGGGCAATGCTGCAATACCGGTCTCTCTCTTTGCAGCCAATTGCAGTCTTAATTTGAACTGGAATCTTTTTGGTTCCATTAGCTGACACCCCCCACCCCCACAATTCGAGGCTTTTTGGTAGGATATTTTGATGTCTTCAGCACTGCCCGCATCCCTTTGGTACAATCTCCAAGAAGGACTCGACTTGAGGTTCAGCATTTCAACACCACCTGACTTTGCACCTGTGAAGGCTCATACCTCAGCAATGCTTTAGAGGAAGCCTTGCCGCTGCAGAGCCGGCCCTTTGGACCTCTGTGCAATATCTTGCGCCATTTTAGGTATTTGCCCCTGTTCTTAAAGTGGTCAGAAATTCTTTGAGAAGCAAACACCTCTCTGGAGCCTAGAGATTTCCTTGTATGGAGGAGCCCTTCGGCGCAGATTCTGATTGATTGATTTTTTTTTTTTTGATTTTTTTTTTTAAATTTATATACATGCCTTACCGGGAGCATTGGTGCATAGCAGGACATGTTGCCTGACCTTGATTATAGATGTATGTAGAAAAATAATGCAATCAGTCCCCTCAGTCTGTGTTCATCAATGCTGGATCTAGACCTTCAAAATGCTGCTGGCCTTGACACCTATTCAGAAGGTGGTATTCCATCCCTTTCTCTGCCTCCTGGGAGGTTCTATGATATTGCTGTACATAAAGCAGCCGAGGCACGTGAGTTGCCTTTAATTCTAATGGAGTCTAAATAAAATCACCTAAGTGAAATTTTGCAGTCCACTTTGGCGGCCCCAGAACCTCTTGCCCTTAAGCGATGAATTTATTGTGCCGCCGGTGCTGGCTACTACGGAGAAATATTTTTTAGGTCCTATAGTCCGCATGTGGATGGCTAGTTTTCACAGCCTTATGTCTAAAGATTCCAAGTTCTTGTCCACACATCCTTCCCTGGAGATAAACTAAATCATGAGGCATTTCCTACTGCTCCGAGTTCATACGTCTTGCCTTCATGGCTGAAAAGTCTTTGCATTAGGCAGTTTATCTGTGTATAATGCCAGTGCACATGCCTTCTTGAGCAGTATGTCCATTCTTTTAGTGGTGAAGATAGGTGTGAAATCTTCTCAGATCACATGAAGAAAGCCTTCCCAGCTTTCGTAAGTCACTGCATCCTTCTTTTTCTGTTCATTTCCCAGACTGCCCACCTTCTATTAAGGAGCTTTCTGATGCCTTGTTCAGCCTGGGAGGTGGAGAGGCTTGCTTTCCTCCACAGAGCTGCCATCGTATTGGTGTACTTGGAGAGGGGCACAGGATTTTACTGCCTTTGCTTTTGAGTCCCAGAAAGGGCTGTTATCTGAGAGCCATTTTGGACTTGAGGCCCCTAAGCTGCTATGTTATGCAGAGAAGGTTCAAAATGCTGTCCCTCAGTCATGTCCTAGTCATCCATTATGCACAGGATTGGATTGTGCCCCTAAATCTCTAGAGTGCCTATTTTGATCTGCATGTCCATCTTCAAAGGTGTTACCATCACTTCATGGTGTGAGCTCAGCACAAATTTACATTACTTCATTTGATCTTGCTGCTACTACTTTACAACTCTTCACAAAAGTGCTGTCTGGTGGTGGCTTCTCTGAGGTCAGAAGTACATCAGATCCCATACTTTGACAACTGACTTGTGAAGGTGGTTTGTTTCATTCTGTGTCTATCCGGCAGCGAGGTCATGAGGTGCTAGATACGATCCCGCCTACTCTGTAACGGCTGCAGCTTCTCTTCAGTATCGTACAGAACTTTCCACAAAGATCCTTTTGGGTGGGAAGGCAAGTGAGCAAGCGTTTGAGTTGATTTCCACTTTTTTTTTGGGGGGGAGGGGGTTCTTCTGTTTTGCAAGTTCGGTCCTCCCAGCGAGCCTCGTCCTTTTCACAACTGTCCCTTCTCCATGTGGAATGTGTGCCAAGTTGGCGATTGGGACCACAGTAGCACTAGACGGCAGGTGCAAATGCCCAAGACCCATTGTGAGTGCTGCTGATGTGGGGTGGGGGGTGTTGAGGTGTCAGGTGAAAGGACAACAGCGGTAGTGAGATCTTTACCCGTTTCCAAACAGAGCGTATGCCCTGCAAGCGTGACTTCGGTGGAAATAACCCTGGCTGCCCCCGCTAGCATACTGTCTGTGGTCACTGAAGGTTTTACCGCACTAGCAATACCTGTTTTTATGCACTTGCCCTTTGTAGATTGGAAGGGACAATGCCCAATGCACTTTCCCGGTGCACCACGGGGGGTAATGGTGGACGGTACCACACTTAAGAGACCTGGCCCAGCCTCGTCCGGCTGCAGACGGGCACGCTCTTGGTTCGATCTTCGCCTGGGTGCGTTCTCCGTCGTGGGTCCGTGCAAGGCAAATGTAGTGCTCCAAACGCGCTGCAGGTGAAGGCACGCCACTTCTGCCGCAATGGAAGTTGATGCCTGGAGTCACCCAAATCCCCGCTGAGCCTTCAAGCTGCTCCTGCGCTGCGGATTCGTGCAAGGCAAATATAGCGCTCCACACGAGCTGCATGTGAGGCAAGTGGGCAGGGGAAGGTACGTGGCTCCTTCCGTAATGGAAGTTGGTGCCTGGAGTCCCCCAAATCCCTAAACAAAAATAACATTTTAAATGAGCACACAGTGACTGGTATGTGAAATCGAAACGTGTTATGCATAGCAAGCAGATGCCCAATGTTTATTTAAAAATAAAGCGAGGTCTAGGTACACGTCAACTTTAAATGCACATTAGCTAACTAAAGTCAATCAAAACATGCTTCACTCTGCTAACCCTAAAAATAAAACAATATGGAAAATAACATGTTAAAGTCCTGTGCGGAAATAATTAATACATTGTGCGTAAATCTTGTAAGTCTGTTGCAGTATCATTTATTTGTGCTTAAATAATATGTATCATCACATATGGAGCTGACGTTTCATGTTACCGAAGTGAAATAGAATGCATTCATGTGGACCTAAAACCAATGTTGAGCTAGTCCAGTTACGAGCAGTCGGTAATTAGGCAATCATGAAGGCCGTGATTCTGGATGGCCTAACTGTTTGGCCCTAATTTGAGCACTAATAGCACGAGATGAGATCTAAATTCCTTTAACACTCTTTCCTGGCACTGGTTTGCCAATATGTTAAGAGCTCGGAAAGTGATGAACATTAGTCCCAACTTTATACTCATAAGGCCAGTGTGCATTTCTCCTTGGTGAACAGAGACTTAGTTGATACAGCACTTGTATTGGATAAACCAGCGGTATGATAAAATGTAACATACATATTCAAGGATATCCAGTATTTTTGCCTGCAGACAGATTAACGTCAGAAGTCGTAACTGTAGCAACACATGCACATTTTTAGGTCTGGCAAAGGCACCACCAGATCTGTTGTGCTCAATAAACAGATTGAGTTTTGGGCCAGCCCCCCTCAAACTGCTGCCTTGCTTGCTTCAGCACCCTGATCCTTTGGCTTGAGACCTCCTTAATCCTATCGTAGGGCAGTTGTTGGGCCGATCGTCTCACTGTTATTCTGTTTGGGTGTATCCTCCTGCAAGCACTGAAATGCGTGAGAGAGTATAACACATGTGCAAGTGTAATAAGGTTTGTTGCAGGAACAAACTTTTTTGTGCCGGACTACAAGCTAAGAACCTGCAGTATGCCTCTGTCAGTCTGTGGCTCTCTGCTCTTCATACTTACCAATAGCTAGCCACTTACACAGCAGGGAGCCTAGTGGCTCTGCTGAGATCCCACAAAGAAGCTTCTTGTAAAGTGAATGCACCCAACAGCTCATCACACTAACCACACCAGGCAGTTTGTCTACTGCTGCCAGAACACTGCTTCAGTAGTGAGTGTGCTTAACAGCCCCTATCTCAGGGGGTCTCCAGCCTTTTCTTTAATAAGAACTACTTGTGTTCAGTGAAACTGATCATGAGCTAGTGTTAGCATTCGTGTTGTAATAGTGACCCCAGGTCGCTATCAGACAAATTTACATTAGAGGCTATCATCTGCAAAGATCACCTCAGGCGTAGTTGTTAGAAGTAATGTTAAAAAGTCTGTCAGTGTGGAATGCCTCTACATGTGTAATGCATAACCGCCATAGCTGCACTGCTGCTGGCACAAAAGTAGTGCTCTTAGTAGTACGTCTCCAAGGCTGTATGATTTATACCTCAAATATCAGCTTTAAGTATAGTTTGGTAATTCAACCATTTTTTTGTTTGTTTAAAAACTCAGCTTACAAGATCTGAACATATACATATTTTCACCTCAAATACACACTTTTTATAATGGATATAGATAAATATATTCAACCAAACAAAAATGTCTATTTTAGTTGGTTTTGCTGCACCCAGGAGTGCTACTGACAGGCTGCTGGAGAGCTACCAGTAGCTCACGAGCTACTTGTTGAAGGTGCCTCCCTATCTTATGCCACAGAACCTCTGGCTGCTTCTATCTTCAGTACTGCTCGTGGCTCTGCTCTAATTCTGCAGATGCTGATGTTCCGCATGCACAGTAGCTAAGTCCTGCTACAAACACTGGCAAAGTCAATAGGTCTGACATCTAAATTACATACAAGGCAGACCGCTTGGCTTTACCAGTGTTATTTGTTTTATCTGAGAACAACATCACAATGTTTAGGAAAAGTAGTAAGCTCATTTTTAGAGGTCTACAAATTTCTAGGAATTTTCACAACTACTCCTCGTTTGGCAAACTTTCAAGTTGTCTATAAAACATGGTTGTCTAATGGCTTCTATAATAATTTCTCAAGATGTATTTATAAAATTAGTAGGTATAGGTGTAATTTATCAGTTTGTTAAATGTCAAACATGACTTGGTACAGCAGCAGAATTTTATTTATTTTTTAACCTGGGTGATCTTACCAAAGGTTAAAGTCCTCAATAACATATGGATTCTGTAGTCTTGAGGCAGCTTGGCATGTTCCTACTCACTTAAAAAATCTTGATTTTATTAGAGACGTGAAGGATAATATTAAACCCCGTTTATCGCCACTGCTCACTGCAGCCCCTTGAAAAACAGAACATACTAAAGATTCCAAGGCATACAAAAGTCTAGAACCCTCAGTCATCTTCCCCCTTTTTTTTTTTTTTTCAGCTAACTTGGAAACCATAACTTTAACCTTTTCAAAAAAATGTTAAGTCTCTAAATATCTGGTCGGAAAGAATTCCATCCAAAACCTCTTTTGTACTCCTCCAGTGGCAACCGGTCACCTTCACAAACTGACAACTGAAGATATTCCGTCAACTAGCCCACAAGCTAAAAGTAAAACAATAATGAAACAAGAGCTGGGTCAATGGTGACGATAATATTAGCCTCCATATCTTTAATAAAATTCAGATTTTCTGCCCACCAGACTGTGGAAAATATACTTTTTATGGCAAGACCCGGTGGCTAACATTATGCAAGTTTAAAGCTTCTCCAACAAACATGCTGCACTCGCCCAGGTTTGATGTAAAACTTCCTAAAAGTCACATCAGGTGACCAATTTGCACTCCTCTGAATGTCCTGCAAAGCACCTCCTATCAAAACAGCCTCAGACGCAACCGCACCTCTTACCAAATGTTTGCCAATCACACTCTTATCCACACCCACTCTCCTCATAACCTCTTTGACCCATCTTGCAGGTGTGGGGGAGAAGAAACAGCTTTCAAAGGTTTCCTAAATGAAATAAGCAATTTCTTCATCCCATTCAGTCTGACATCCTTGATTCGTTTTTCGTATGCCTTTGCACACAGAACCACACACATTTTCATCGTTCAAGGGCTAAAATCTTGTCGAGTTCGTTTGTCCTTTTTTGGCAAATAAAAACATGCACCTTCAGGAGAAAACCACCTACTTCGAACATCGAGAGCCCTCACATTAGTCGCCTTCCTAAAAGAATTGAAACACAATAACATTGTCAGCTTAAAGCAAATCTTTCAGTGATAACTCCTCATTCAACCCCCAATTCATCAAAAAAGATAAAATCCTTGAAACCTCCTGAAACAGGCATGTTTACAACTCCGCACATGACAGACGGTGATTGGTGGTTACAGGACAGTGAGGAATGCCCCAGGGGTACCAAGTCCTGAGCACTCCGCAGTTATGTTGCTGCGTCTGGGATGTAGAGCACACGGATTGGACGATAAGGGATGAGAGCCTAGTGGTGACATTGGAAAAAGGAGGACGGAAACTAAGAGAGAGGAGCCAGGAACTGGGGGAAGGACGCAGAAGGCTAGCACATGAATCTGAGCCCCTGAGAAGTGACATGTGGAGTGCTCTGATGGGACACAAGAATGGGAGAAAATCCATTGTGCGCAAAGGAGATGACACACTGCCCAGCCGTGTCCCAAGAGGGGCGTGGCTTACCAAGGTATGTGACCACATACAAGGTCGGAGGGACTGGTTTCGAGTTGACAGAGGTTGGTGGAGTAGTAGGCAATGGGTAGTCTTAGCAGCGTTTCTATTGCATGACTTGTTTCTTGAAGGCTTGCAAACACATGTGAGCACAGAAAAACATAGATGTAGGAGACACGTGTGATCTGGTTACCAAGGCACAAGATGGTGTATGTATTAGTCCCACACTAGACATCAGGGAAACCCCATCCACCCCCTAGACACCTTAAGCGAAGCCCTTCCCTATAGCTGACCTCCTAATAAGGATATGTACCAAGGACTCCAATGTTATAATTGGTGAATGGGACCACATAGCTAGACACTGCCCTCATAAACCTCCCAGTCATGAGCCCATGGAGGTAGAGTTTACCTGGGGAAGGGTTCTGTGTACTGATGTAGAGGGCCCCGGTTTTTGTAAATCGAATGGACACACCAGTCTTACTGGACTCCGGGTGTAAACCATCTGTTGTCAGAGCAGACAGTGTGACGACCAGATAGTGTATGTCCCCAAAATTGGAAAAATGGAGACTCTGTATTGTGTGTGTCCATGAGAGATTTGTAGACCTGTAAACCCTATCCAGTAGCCGAGATCCATATCAATTGGAGAGGATTTGACGAACCTTTGATAGTGGGAGGGATACCTCATTTAGCTGAAGAGTTGATTATTGGAACTGATCCTCCTGCCTTCAGGGAGCTCTTAATTAGTGTTGGTGCAGAGAAGGTGGGCAATTGGTTACATTGTTCCCATAAACGTGCTCTGACATTCGATTTGTGTCAAACGTGTACATATGTAGGATGCGTAATGCATGCAGTGATACTTTGTATGTATGAGCGAGCCTGAATAATTAAGGCCATTGAATCCTTTTTGGAGAACAATATGTACAATGAAGCCTATGCTCCCAGACATTGGAAGTATATTGCCTACATTTCTGTACCTGGAGAGAGGAGATCAAACACTGAAGTGAGGAGGATGTAGACAGGGCTACCTTTTAGAAATTTCAAGAGGCCTTTTGTTAGCAAAGGAGTGCTGATTAGACTTCTTGGATACTTCCATTTCGTGTGGGTGTGGGACTGCACACTATTGAGAGGGAAGGACATGTCTAGGTGAAGCTTTCCTTTTTGTCTGCTCTTAATTAGTCCTTCAGTTGGGCTGATTATAACCAGTTGTGGAAACCTCATACCGCTTCATGCCTCTCTTGTGGGTGCTCCAGTTTGGAGACATCCCAAGCGATATCTGCTGTGGGAAGGTTGTCTGGAGAGCAGCTTGAGGACACGTGTAAGAAGAACCACACCACACTAAACTGATTCTTTGGTTTGAGACCGTGGATCCACAACCTTGTTTAAAAGTGGTGTATAATTGTGGGACTCGAACCACCCCGCTACGTTCCTTTTATATGTCCTTTACAACCAAGGAAAGGAGGCCTCCACCGAACTTAAGACTGTCCTTTAACCAGAGCTTATGTCTGCCTGATAAGTCTCCGAGAGATGAGGAGGGCAATCCTGGAAGTGGGCCTGCCCTGAAGCCCCTAAGCCTGTCTTACTGCGAATGGAGTGGATGAGTATACTCCGTCCTTTAGGAGGAAAGACTATCCATGTGATGGGATGCCTAGTGCATCCCAAGTGACTTTGGGACGTCCAGTGAAAGCTGACTGCACAAGAGTGAATTAGGGAGGTCTTTGTGTTGTGAACGGCCCTTTGGTATTCTCTCCTGGTTCCTGGCAGGAACCACAATTCTGTGCCCATTGTCTTTTCTGCAATTGCCTGATTGCTTTAGGCCTGGGTGAGGGCTGCAAATGCATGATGGCTCTAGGTCTAGACAGGACAGCACCTACCTCTTGGGATATTGGAACCGTGACTGCTGTGAACACTGCCTGGACAACCTGGGTTGCATCAGTCCTCTGCCCAAATGGGGCTGCATCACTGCAGCATCTGTAGATTACAGCAGTCGGACCAGCACTTGCCCCAGCTCCACATACATGTAACACAGTACCTCTACTGCAATGCATTCCAGGGGACCTTTTGGCTTGCCACAGATCCCTCATTACACGTGGGAGAGCAGTCTCTAACAAGGGTTAAGACCAAAATGACTGGGTGTGCATTTGACTGGGGGCATAGGACTCTATCTGAGCTTGAGTCATGCTAACTCTTGATTTCTACAAGAGCACACCACATGTAGGGGTGCCACCTGGGAGGGAGTAGCAGAGGGAGAGATGAAGCGCTTGAAGAGACTCACTCGAAGGCAGACTCGTAGAATTATTGGAATTACGTAGTCTTTAGTGCAACTGTAGGAATTTACGGAAGAGCCCTGGAATGGATCCACTTCTTCCTCTCCGGGAGGACACAGAGGGTCAGACTTCCGCCCTACACCTCCAGCCCCACAGGAGTCCCTGAAGGATCCTCACTTAGTCCCACACTGTTCAACGTATACATGGGCCCTCTTGCTGCTGTCGTCCCAAACCATGAAATGAACATCGTGTCATATGCCGATAACACAACTGATTCTTTACCTCACCGAAGACACGGGCAAAATGAACTTTCACGCAGGAATGGCAGCTGTTGCCACCTGAATGAGAGAAAGCTGCCTCAAACTCCACTCTGACAAGACAGAGCTCATCATCTTCGGAAACGCCACCTCGGCTTGGGATGACTCATGGTGGCCCACATACCTCATTGCCCCCCTGTGCCGACCAAGCACACACGCAACTTAGGAATCATCCTGGACTTCTCCCTGTCCATGACCCACTAGGTAAACTGTCACCTCCTCCTCCTGCTGGCACACACTCGGGAAGGTCTTCAGATGGATCCCAGAAGACTGTCGCAGGACAGTCACCCATGCCTCAGTCACAAGCAAGCTCGACTACAGCAACGCCCTCTATGCCGGCACCTCAACTAGGAACATCAAAAAACTTCAACTCATCCAGAACTCTGCCGCCAGACTCACTCTGGACCTCCCTCGCCGAGAACACATCTCCAAACACCTGAGGACCCTCCACTGGCTACCGGTCGAGAAGTGAATTACCTTTAAGCTTCTCACCCACATGTACAAGGCCATACACAACGCAGGACTGTCCTATCTGAACCACATGGTCTCCTTCCACACCCCGCCAGATCCCTCTGCTCTGCCCAGATGGCCCAGGCCACCTTCCCTTGCATCTGCAAAACCACCTCCAGAGGACGGTCTTTCACCTACACTGCAACGAAGAGCTGGAACAACCTCCCCCTGCACCTCCGACAAAGCCAATAGCTCACGGGGGTGTGGAAAGAGACGCTGTGGTTCATGTAGGCTGGTCCTGCGTTGTGTATGGCCTTGTAAGTATGTAATGTAACCAGTGCTCATGTAAAGCCCTCAACTACCTTCAGGTCAAGTTTGCGGTGTTTATAAAGGTGCAAAAATAAGAACTGAAATGGGCTAAAGCAACAAGTTGCTCTTTAGCGTGTTTTGTGTTTTTTTTGGGGGGGGGTGGGTTGGGCAGGTGGTAACTGTAGAGATTGACGAAATTAAGGAGTGGGTGGTATTACCATCTTAAGATCAGTGTGCTAATTTTTTTAAATTATTTTAGCTAATGTTTAATAAATATTTACATTTATATGCAGGATTCACAAATACTTGGTGGCCCTATGGTAATGCTCTGCCTTCTAGTTTAAGAAAAAGACATTCAAAATAGCCACCATGCATATGCAGCAGCTGGCAGCGCGAGAATGTGGTTGGGGCCACTGACTGCTGGGGATAAGAAGCTCCTTTTTTGTGTTTTTACTGAACAGAAAGATAGAAGGGGGCATGGTAAACCACAAGAGACTGAGGGAGATAATAGCCATTCTGCAAGGCAAGGCCAGGCCTGACTGCAGTGGAAGGGTACATGAAGAAATCAAAACCGAGTGAAGTGGAAATGCTTTTTGGGCAGGACAAACACAAGCAACCTATGAGAACCAGGGATGTAGGATAAATAGTCACTGATGGATGCAAAGTCCTCTCTTAATCTATATTGAATTGATTGGGTCTTTGTTAACCGACATCTGAAGCTCAGTAGGCAAGTCATGACCAGTAGAAAGGAAAACGTAAAAAAAAAATATATATATACTAGACACCATAAATCGTTAGCGCTGGAAAATTACTAATGGGGTTTGGTAGCTATGGAAAAGGATACTGCTATCCTGCTATAAAATTGTGAACACCTTTAGATTAATTTATAAATCACTTCTTACGTTTTTTGGCCACTACACTGCTGTGATCTTGGATTTAACATACCTTTCTTCAACAGACAGTCGACATGCAACATAACATTCCTTTGGACCAACACCCGTGCTCCCCAAAATACGAGACTAGTAAGTAACTTTTCAATAAATTAATAGCAACACATTCAAGGTTGGCTGCATAAAGGAATGAGTATTTCATGTTTGTAAATGTGTGCATCTTCTGCACTTATTTTTGTTAACCATGGAAAAGCTGTGCACATACGTAAATCTGTGTATTTTGCAAATGTGTTCTGTTGAGTGCATCATTTGCTATTGAACAGTTTATACATGCATTAGAGACTCATTTGAGTCTATGTAGTTATGGTTGACACAGCACTTCATAGGAAAACACATTTTTTCATAGTTAATAACTTTGCTCACCACCCTCCTTGCCACTTCTAGAGTAACGTGCCATACTTTGGAACTGGACAGTTTAAAATATAGGAATACATCCTTCGGAGTTCGATTTTTAACCCTCCGGCTCTTACCCAAGAATGTGCGGTGACTAGTGGAACCCAGACTTAAAAAATAAAAAGGGTACAGTGGGATTCCCAGAGCTTCCTTTAGGTCCTCACCCCTACCTTGCTCTTGGAATCTTTCAAAAAATAAATCCTGGGTCAGCTATGAGGGCTGTAGTCCTTTTCTTGCAAAATGGTGCAGGTGAATGAAAACTAAGCTGGCTAACAGCTGAGACAAAATTCATACCCAGTATTGGACATGGCGGGGAGGTCAGTGGGGGAGTGCATTCTCCTTATTTTAGGTGAGGGCAGTACCAAATCTCCCCCTTTAAACTATTTTTCTCCCCATCAACCAACTGTCTGACGTATGAGAGAGAAAGGGGTGGCTACCAATCACCCATACATTAACCATACCCACCTTGGAGTTGATGCCAGGGGCGGCATGATGCTGATATGGAGTGTTATTGCTCCTTCTCAGTGATCTGAATTCAGTGGGGGCATACATGTTCATTACTGCTTTGGTGCCTTAAGGGTCGTGGTGACTACCTTATTAATGCTCTTGCCATCCAGTGTCTAACGTGGCACCATTACTTACATTACTATATGCGTTCTATTTTAATTTGACTATGAATCTTTACAGTGCCCTCATGCAAGGAAATTACAGAGCATAGGGGAGGGGGGGGGTGCAGAAGTCTCATTTAGAAGTCATTTTGTCACCTATGTTTTTTTTTTTTTTCAGAAGAGGTGGGTTAGTAAAATGATTAAATCTTTTTATTTCAAGAGAAGAGTCCGGTATGTGCAGAAACCAGATCCAAACAAGTTCTGACTTTACTGAAGCAGTGAGAGACTGTACTGGGAGGCCTACCTTAGACATCTGGTCAGGCAACTATTAAATGAATAGATTTTGAGAGATATCCCTGGGCTGTGCCTTAAAAGGCTTTGTGATAGGGAGAGGTTTTCTTAATATGCTCCTGTAGTTGAGCAGGTGATGGAAATTGTTTAATGCAGGGTTGATGTAATGAGATGATAACCTTACAGGCTGGAAATGAGTAGGCCAGCAAAGTGTGCTTGTTGTTTTAGCTGGGAGACCACCATAAACGCCACTGCAGTAGTCTGCATGTGAGAAGGCCACAGCAATGACCAGGGTGATTCAGGCTTGAATTTGTAGCAGTTGGCTCATTCCTGGGTAATATTCTGAGTGTATAAAACTAATTCAGTTTGGAAAACTGACTCCAAGGTTTCCAACCACATTAACATGATCCAGCCACCTCAGTAGGTTCCCACCCGTCTCTTCTAAGTGTCCAGTTTTGGAGTGCAAATGAGCAGGACCTCAGTTTCATTACATTTTAAGTAGACAATTGTTCATATAGATTGTGATGTGGATTTGGACTTTGACATACATATGGTAATCAGCGTTGTAGCTTCTGCGAACTGGTACAAAGGGAGGAGAGTGCCATGGTCCTTGAGGCAAGTGCAATTGATGTTGAAAACCTTAGGTCAAGTAGCCAAGTTTTATTTGAAGGGTGCAGTAAGCAAATAAATACTTGAAACCATTTGAGAACAGTTCCTTTCCCACCAAACGCAGACGGCATTTTAGATAGAAGAACTTTACCTTTGATTGCACACAGGTGGAGAGGAATCCAGAAGAGGTCTCTGGCATGGAGTGGTTTTTTAGTGGTAAAATTACTAATGATAATTTAGGAGATTTGATTAAAAAGTCTGAAAGTTGTACTTTGACTATTGCTTCCAGGACTGATGAGGGGGGACATTTATGGTCATTGTATAAATTACCTGGCCAACAGATGTTTATTTTTCCAAGGGATCATTAATGCGCATTACACTGGATATTCAGGCAATATTTTGTAAAGGGGAAAAGGTGCCAATTGGTACAAAACCTCAAAAGACAAGACCTACAACAGTTTAGATAGCAGTGAACTCCGACCCTGCCATCTTTCTGACTTCAATTTCATTTGTACATTTTGGTAATCTTTACAAATCAAGAGCATCACAAATACAAACGGATAAAACATGAAACCACAATATGCCACAAACCTTTCCATTTTATGTGGAACAGTGACATAGGATGACGCCTAAGCATAGCAACAAACATACAGATCTCCTCGATATTACACAAAGAAATGAATTTATAAGTGTTTTTTTTCACTACAACACAATGATTGATTCAGTGACTCAAAAATTGTAATTTATTTAAATACCACATGCTTGCCAACTTTTACCCGTGTTGCCCTTAATTTGTCACTTACTAGTTGTAGTTCCCATTTTCTTTTGTCTTGTGCTGAAGGCACAATTGATTTCAGATCAGTATAACTTGACCTTAACATTTTTTTTACTGAGAATATATTTCTGTGTTTAATGGTGTACTTCAGGTGTTCTTGTTAAGGAAAACAATGAATGATGTGCTCACTGCTGGTTTTGTTTGACTGTGCCTATTATCAACCATCTCTTTTGGACTAGGCCTTAGCTACTCAACCAGCCTAACTCGGAGGCCTGGGATGCCCCCTTTTCTGTTGCATATAGAGTAAAAAGTGCCTTGGTTTGTGGGGAACAGTTGCAGTCTGTCCACTTGCTAAGTGGTTTCTTGACCCACAGTTTGGGTGCAATTGACTTTGTGGCTTAAAATGTTCTTACCTCTATGTGCACTAAAAGAACTTGAGAAGTTCATAAGTCTTGCACAGGCCAGCCTGTGTGTGAGACTAGATTTAACTGCCTTTGACCAAACCATTGACTCTTATTGTTCTGTGACATCTTTTTAATTTTGAGGGATTTGTTTGTGGTTAACCCACAATTATGAGAAAGTCCTTCTCCCAAATCAGTCCAGAAATAAAATGTTCTTGTTTACTGTTAACATATCAGAGTTGGGTCCCTCATTAGGTCTTTGATGGTGGCCCGAGCAGTGCCCATTAATGTGTGTAATTGGGGATTGAACATGCCTAACTGCTCATCTAATAACACCTTAAGACTCCATCGATATGTAGGACGAAGGCAAACCAATAACGGGTTTACATAGCAACCATGACCACCTGTATTGGAGATGTATACAGAACCAGGGCTAGAGAAGTCATGCATTTGTATTTTTGCATTAACCAGTCTACCCTCCTGAATGCCTCTGTTCTTTCACAGTTCGAATAGTTCTTCCAATTAAGATTGTCATGCCCTGATTCAGTGTTGCTGGGCAGCGATTGTGCTTTACCCATCTGTGCGCTAAGTGCTTCTTTGCTTCTGGAACTGACAATTAAGTTTATAATGTTTCTTCTGCAGTCTTTCAAGCCCATTTAAGGTAATACCTTTCGTGCAGGTGGATTCCTGCTAGTACCCCTAAAAGAATTAGGTTTAAATTCCTCCCTTCCTGCAAAGTCTTTCCGTCTTCTGCAAGCAGGAGGACATTTTACTTATTTTGCTACTTCCTCTTACTGCTGCCCACACTGTGACCTATAACTAGCCCATGTCCCCTTCTATGGCTGCTTCACTTCCTAGGGGCACACTCCCAAGGCCCACCCCCCAAGGGTAGCTCTGGACTCACTTGACAGAGATGATGCAAACCCAAACATTGTCACCTGTTACCTTCATTAGTTATGCTTAAATGTGTATGTAGAAGGCAACAGCTTGCTCCTTTTGTGAATTTAGTGCCCTATGACTCTGTGGCCGCCTCTCTCCCAACCCCGCATTCCATATTTTATTCAGCATGGCATCTCATCTGAGTTGCAGCCTTCGCTGCTCCAAAGGCCTCCATTCCGTTACCAATTCCCATCACCTCTCCAGTACCTTTGGAAAGGTTGAACAGTCTTGATGTACTCTGTTAAGTGTGGTCTCATAGCTAATGTAAAATAGCATATCCATTTTCAATAACTCACTGTTAAAAATTGGTTTTCTGGTTGGTAGAGGTATGCACACTGTCCAAGGAGGAACCACAATCTTAGTCTGGGTAAGTGTAAAGAAATGGCTCCCTGTTGCAGTTACCCCCCACTTTTTGCCTGATACTGATGCTGACTTGACTGAGAAGAGTGCTGGGACCCTGCTAACCAGGCCCCAGCACCAGTGTTCCTTCACCTAAAATGTACCATTGTATCCACAATTGGCACACCCTGGCATTCAGATAAGTCCCTTGTAACTGGTACTTCTAGTACCAAGGGCCCTGATGCCAAGGAAGGTCTCTAAGGGCTGCAGCATGTCTTATGCCACCCTAGAGACCCCTCACTCAGCACAGACACACTGCTTACAAGCCTGTGTGTGCTAGTGAGAACAAAATGAGTAAGTCGACATGGCACTCCCCTCAGGGTGCCATGCCAGCCTCTCACTGCCTATGCAGTATAGGTAAGACACCCCTCTAGCAGGCCTTACAGCCCTAAGGCAGGGTGCACTATACCATAGGTGAGGGTACCAGTGCATGAGCACTGTGCCCCTACAGTGTCTAAACAAAACCTTAGACATTGTAAGTGCAGGGTAGCCATAAGAGTATATGGTCTGGGAGTCTGTTTTACACGAACTCCACAGCACCATAATGGCTACACTGAAAACTGGGAAGTTTGGTATCAAACTTCTCAGCACAATAAATGCACACTGATGCCAGTGTACATTTTATTGTAAATTACACCCCAGAGGGCACCTTAGAGGTGCCCCCTGAAACTTAACCGACTATCTGTGTAGGCTGACTAGTTTTAGCAGCCTGCCACAAACCGAGACATGTTGCTGGCCCCATGGGGAGAGTGCCTTTGTCACTCTGAGGCCAGTAACAAAGCCTGCACTGGGTGGAGATGCTAACACCTCCCCCAGGCAGGAATTGTCACACCTGGCGGTGAGCCTCAAAGGCTCACCTCCTTTGTGCCAACCCAGCAGGACACTCCAGCTAGTGGAGTTGCCCGCCCCCTCCGGCCAGGCCCCACTTTTGGCGGCAAGGCCAGAGAAAATAATGAGAAAAACAAGGAGTCACCACTGGCCAGTCAGGACAGCCCCTAAGGTGTCCTGAGCTGAAGTGACTCTAACTTTTAGAAATCCTCCATCTTGCAGATGGAGGATTCCCCCAATAGGGTTAGGATTGTGACCCCCTCCCCTTGGGAGGAGGCACAAAGAGGGTGTACCCACCCTCAGGGCTAGTAGCCATTGGCTACTAACCCCCCAGACCTAAACAAGCCCTTAAATTTAGTATTTAAGGGCTACCCTGAACCCTAGAAAATTAGATTCCTGCAACTACAAGAAGGACTGCCTAGCTGAAAACCCCTGCAGAGGAAGACCAGAAGACGACTACTGCCTTGGCTCCAGAAACTCACCGGCCTGTCTCCTGCCTTCCAAAGATCCTGCTCCAGCGACGCCTTCCAAAGGGACCAGCGACCTCGACATCCTCTGAGGACTGCCCCTGCTTCGAAAAGACAAGAAACTCCCGAGGACAGCGGACCTGCTCCAAGAAAGGCTGCAACTTTGTTTCCAGCAACTTTGAAAGAACCCTGCAAGCTCCCCGCAAGAAGCGTGAGACTTGCAACACTGCACCCGGCGACCCCGACTCGGCTGGTGGAGATCCGACACCTCAAGAGGGACCCCAGGACTACTCTGATACTGTGAGTACCAAAACCTGTCCCCCCTGAGCCCCCACAGCGCCGCCTGCAGAGGGAATCCCGAGGCTTCCCCTGACCGCGACTCTTTGAACCTAAAGCCCCGACGCCTGGGAGAGACCCTGCACCCGCAGCCCCCAGGACCTGAAGGACCGGACTTTCACTGGAGAAGTGACCCCCAGGAGTCCCTCTCCCTTGCCCAAGTGGAGGTTTCCCCGAGGAACCCCCCCCTTGCCTGCCTGCAGCACTGAAGAGATCCCGAGATCTCTCATAGACTAACATTGCGAACCCGACGCTTGTTTCTACACTGCACCCGGCCGCCCCCGCGCTGCTGAGGGTGAAATTTCTGTGTGGGCTTGTGTCCCCCCCGGGGCCCTACAAAACCCCCCTGGTCTGCCCTCCGAAGACGCGGGTACTTACCTGCAAGCAGACCGGAACCGGGGCACCCCCTTCTCTCCATTCTAGCCTATGTGTTTTGGGCACCACTTTGAACTCTGCACCTGACCGGCCCTGAGCTGCTGGTGTGGTGACTTTGGGGTTGCTCTGAACCCCCAACGGTGGGCTACCTTGGACCAAGAACTGAACCCTGTAAGTGTCTTACTTACCTGGTAAAACTAACAAAAACTTACCTCCCCCAGGAACTGTGAAAATTGCACTGTGTCCACTTTTAAAACAGCTATTTGTCAATAACTTGTAAAGTATACATGCAATTTTTATGATTTGAAGTTCCTAAAGTACTTACCTGCAATACCTTTCGAATGAGATATTACATGTAGAATTTGAACCTGTGGTTCTTAAAATAAACTAAGAAAATATATTTTTCTATACAAAAACCTATTGGCTGGATTTGTCTCTGAGTGTGTGTACCTCATTTATTGTCTGTGTATGTACAACAAATGCTTAACACTACTCCTTGGATAAGCCTACTGCTCGACCACACTACCACAAAATAGAGCATTAGTATTATCTCTTTTTACCACTATTTTACCTCTAAGGGGAACCCTTGGACTCTGTGCATGCTATTCCTTACTTTGAAATAGCACATACAGAGCCAACTTCCTACATTGGTGGATCAGCGGTGGGGTACAAGACTTTGCATTTGCTGGACTACTCAGCCAATACCTGATCACACGACAAATTCCAAAATTGTCATTAGAAATAGATTTTTGCAATTTGAAAAGTTTTCTAAATTCTTAAAAGACCTGCTAGGGCCTTGTGTTAGATCCTGTTTAGCATTTCTTTTAGAGTTTAAAAGTTTGTAAAAGTTTGAATTAGAACCTAGAACTAGTTGTAGATTCTTAAAAAGTATTCCAACTTTTAGAAGCAAAATGTCTAGCACAGATGTGACTGTGGTGGAACTCGACACCACACCTTACCTCCATCTTAAGATGAGGGAGCTAAGGTCACTCTGTAAAATAAAGAAAATAACAATGGGCCCCAAACCTACCAAAATACAGCTCCAGGAGCTTTTGGCAGAGTTTGAAAAGGCCAACCCCTCTGAGGGTGGCAACTCAGAGGAAGAGGATAGTGACTGGGAGGAAAATTCCCCCCTACCAGTCCTATCTAGGGAGAACAGGGTCCCTCAAACCCTGACTCCAAAAATAATAGTCAGAGATGCTGGTTCCCTCACAGGAGAGACCAACACCTCTGAAATCACTGAGGATAACTCCAGTGAAGATGACCCCCTGTTAGCCAGGATGGTCAAAAGATTGGCTTTGGAAAAGCAGCTCCTAGCCATAGAAAGGGAAAGAAAAAAGATGGGCCTAGGTCCCATCGATGGTGGCAGCAACTTAAATAGGGTCAGAGATTCTCCTGACATCCTAAAAATCCCCAAAGGGATTGTAACAAAATATGAAGATGGTGATGACATCACCAAATGGTTCACAGCTTTTGAGAGGGCTTGTGTAACCAGAAAAGTAAACAGATCTCACTGGGGTGCTCTCCTTTGGGAAATGTTCACTGGAAAGTGTAGGGATAGACTCCTCACACTCTCTGGAAGAGATGCAGAATCTTATGACCTCATGAAGGGTACCCTGATTGAGGGCTTTGGATTCTCCACTGAGGAGTATAGAATTAGATTCAGGGGGGCTCAAAAATCCTCGAGCCAGACCTGGGTTGATTTTGTAGACTACTCAGTAAAAACACTAGATGGTTGGTTAACTGGAAATGAAGTGTGTGACTATGTTGGGCTTTATAATTTGTTTATGAAAGAACACATTTTAAGTAACTGCTTCAATGAAAAGTTGCATCAGTATCTGGTAGACCTAGGTCCAATTTCTCCCCAAGAATTGGGAAAGAAGGCAGACCACTGGGTCAAGACTAGGGTAACCAAAACTTCCACTGGGGGTGACCAAAAGAAAGGGGTTACAAAAACTCCCCAGGAGAAAGTGGGTGACACTAGAAACAAAGAAAAAGAGTCCTCTGTAGGCCCCCAAAAACCAGAACAGGTTGGTGGGCCCCAAGACACAACCCAAAACAAAGGTGGGTACCAGGGTAAGAACTGGGATGCCACTAAGGCATGGTGCCACAACTGTAAACAGTCTGGGCACCACACCAAGGACACTTCTTGTCCCAAAAACAAACCCCAGAACAAAATTCCAGGGGTAACCAGTGTAGCCATGGGAGATGACTCCTCAGATGAGGAGGTCTTCATAGCCTTCAACTGGAAACAGGGCCCAACAGGTGAGTTGGAGATTCCAGAGGGAAGTAGACACTTCCACCACCTACTGGTGAATGGAATCCCAACCACCGCCCTGAGAGACACTTGTGCCAGTCACACTATTGTGCATGACAGGCTGGTGCTTTCAAACCAGTACATCCCAGGTGAGACTGCCAGGGTAAGAGTTAGCCTAGACAGGGTCACTAAGAGGCCTGTGGCTTTAGTGCCCATAGAAGTGGGTGGCACTCTTAGCTGGAGAAGGGTAGTAGTCAGTACAGACCTCCCCCTTGATTGTCTCCTTGGAAATGACTACCCAGAGGTTAGTCAGAGCCCAAGAGAGGAACTGGTCCAGTGCCAGTCCTCTCCCAAGGATTCTGGAAGTCCTGCCTCTGCAGTAAATGCAAGCAGGCCCCAGAAGAAGAAGAAAAGAAAACAGAGTAGGAAGGGTGGACAACCTTTAGCCAAGGTTACAGCAAGCCAAGGAGATTCTGCTCCAGTAGGGGAGAACTCCAAAAATGGCCCTGATAAAGTCCAACCTGACCCACAAGAAGTCCTGGCTAGTCAGGCAACTGTTAAACCGGAGTGGGTGGCTCCTCAGCTAACAGAAGAAAGAGTGGAAGAAGGGTGTTTACTACAAGATGTGGTAACCCCCCACTCTAATACAGCAGACAGGCAACCTGAACCCAAAGAGGCCTGTAACTTAGCCCCTTCCCTTTTAGGTGAAGAGCTAAAGGTGTGGTTCTGGGCACTGACAGCTGTCAGTGGCCTCTGCTGGGTGTTAGCCTTTATGGCTGCACTATCCTTAGCATGGTGGTCTGACCCCATGCCAAATAGCAAGTTAGGCCCCCTGACCCTATTGGTCATGGTGGGGTTACTCCAGCTCTGGGTAACCTCTCTGGGTAAGCTAGGGGTAACCCTGGCCAAGATAAGGTTAGCAGAGGTGGATACCTCTAAGACCAAAATAGAAAGAATGGGTGGAGACATTGAAGAGGCAGACAAGAGGCAATTCAGACTAGGTCCTATCACTGTGGAAGTAGGTCCGTTCCCCAAAGGGAATGACCTGAACAGAAGGATGTAAGGCAGAGTAGGCCCTGCAACTAACCAGCCTATTTCTCCTACTCTTCCTCGCCTGACAGACTAGGAAGACTCTCCCAGCTTGGGCTGAGTCTCCTGGCCTGTGGGCTGGGGGGGGCTTGTGTAAAGAAATGGCTCCCTGTTGCAGTTACCCCCCACTTTTTGCCTGATACTGATGCTGACTTGACTGAGAAGAGTGCTGGGACCCTGCTAACCAGGCCCCAGCACCAGTGTTCCTTCACCTAAAATGTACCATTGTATCCACAATTGGCACACCCTGGCATTCAGATAAGTCCCTTGTAACTGGTACTTCTAGTACCAAGGGCCCTGATGCCAAGGAAGGTCTCTAAGGGCTGCAGCATGTCTTATGCCACCCTAGAGACCCCTCACTCAGCACAGACACACTGCTTACAAGCCTGTGTGTGCTAGTGAGAACAAAATGAGTTAGTCGACATGGCACTCCCCTCAGGGTGCCATGCCAGCCTCTCACTGCCTATGCAGTATAGGTAAGACACCCCTCTAGCAGGCCTTACACCCCTAAGGCAGGGTGCACTATACCATAGGTGAGGGTACCAGTGCATGAGCACTGTGCCCCTACAGTGTCTAAACAAAACCTTAGACATTGTAAGTGCAGGGTAGCCATAAGAGTATATGGTCTGGGAGTCTGTTTTACACGAACTCCACAGCACCATAATGGCTACACTGAAAACTGGGAAGTTTGGTATCAAACTTCTCAGCACAATAAATGCACACTGATGCCAGTGTACATTTTATTGTAAAATACACCCCAGAGGGCACCTTAGAGGTGCCCTCTGAAACTTAACCGACTATCTGTGTAGGCTGACTAGTTTTAGCAGCCTGCCACAAACCGAGACATGTTGCTGGCCCCATGGGGAGAGTGCCTTTGTCACTCTGAGGCCAGTAACAAAGCCTGCACTGGGTGGAGATGCTAACACCTCCCCCAGGCAGGAATTGTCACACCTGGCGGTGAGCCTCAAAGGCTCACCTCCTTTGTGCCAACCCAGCAGGACACTCCAGCTAGTGGAGTTGCCCGCCCCCTCCGGCCAGGCCCCACTTTTGGCGGCAAGGCCGGAGAAAATAATGAGAAAAACAAGGAGGAGTCACTGGCCAGTCAGGACAGCCCCTAAGGTGTCCTGAGCTGAAGTGACTCTAACTTTTAGAAATCCTCCATCTTGCAGATGGAGGATTCCCCCAATAGGGTTAGGATTGTGACCCCCTCCCCTTGGGAGGAGGCACAAAGAGGGTGTACCCACCCTCAGGGCTAGTAGCCATTGGCTACTAACCCCCCAGACCTAAACACACCCTTAAATTTAGTATTTAAGGGCTACCCTGAACCCTAGAAAATTAGATTCCTGCAACTACAAGAAGAAGGACTGCCTAGCTGAAAACCCCTGCAGAGGAAGACCAGAAGACGACTACTGCCTTGGCTCCAGAAACTCACCGGCCTGTCTCCTGCCTTCCAAAGATCCTGCTCCAGCGACGCCTTCCAAAGGGACCAGCGACCTCGACATCCTCTGAGGACTGCCCCTGCTTCGAAAAGACAAGAAACTCCCGAGGACAGCGGACCTGCTCCAAGAAAGGCTGCAACTTTGTTTCCAGCAACTTTGAAAGAACCCTGCAAGCTCCCCGCAAGAAGCGTGAGACTTGCAACACTGCACCCGGCGACCCCGACTCGGCTGGTGGAGATCCGACACCTCAAGAGGGACCCCAGGACTACTCTGATACAGTGAGTACCAAAACCTGTCCCCCCTGAGCCACCACAGCGCCGCCTGCAGAGGGAATCCCGAGGCTTCCCCTGACCGCGACTCTTTGAACCTAAAGCCCCGACGCCTGGGAGAGACCCTGCACCCGCAGCCCCCAGGACCTGAAGGACCGGACTTTCACTGGAGAAGTGACCCCCAGGAGTCCCTCTCCCTTGCCCAAGTGGAGGTTTCCCCGAGGAACCCCCCCCTTGCCTGCCTGCAGCGCTGAAGAGATCCCGAGATCTCTCATAGACTAACATTGCGATCCCGACGCTTGTTTCTACACTGCACCCGGCCGCCCCCGCGCTGCTGAGGGTGAAATTTCTGTGTGGGCTTGTGTCCCCCCCGGGGCCCTACAAAACCCCCCTGGTCTGCCCTCCGAAGACGCGGGTACTTACCTGCAAGCAGACCGGAACCGGGGCACCCCCTTCTCTCCATTCTAGCCTATGTGTTTCGGGCACCACTTTGAACTCTGCACCTGACCGGCCCTGAGCTGCTGGTGTGGTGACTTTGGGGTTGCTCTGAACCCCCAACGGTGGGCTACCTTGGACCAAGAACTGAACCCTGTAAGTGTCTTACTTACCTGGTAAAACTAACAAAAACTTACCTCCCCCAGGAACTGTGAAAATTGCACTAAGTGTCCACTTTTAAAACAGCTATTTGTCAATAACTTGTAAAGTATACATGCAATTTTTATGATTTGAAGTTCCTAAAGTACTTACCTGCAATACCTTTCGAATGAGATATTACATGTAGAATTTGAACCTGTGGTTCTTAAAATAAACTAAGAAAAGATATTTTTCTATACAAAAACCTATTGGCTGGATTTGTCTCTGAGTGTGTGTACCTCATTTATTGTCTGTGTATGTACAACAAATGCTTAACACTACTCCTTGGATAAGCCTACTGCTCGACCACACTACCACAAAATAGAGCATTAGTATTATCTCTTTTTACCACTATTTTACCTCTAAGGGGAACCCTTGGACTCTGTGCATGCTATTCCTTACTTTGAAATAGCACATACAGAGCCAACTTCCTACAGTAAGTAAAATATACACCCTAAATTAACCTGTGCTCATACTCTGGTAGCTTGGCACAGAGCAGGCAGGCTTAACTTAAGAGCAATGTGTAAAGTGTTTACAACACTTAATACAGTGGAAACACCACAGAAAATTAATCCACACCAGATTAGAAAAAACAAAGCTTAATTTAATGAAGACAACAAACTTCCAATAAGTAGAAGTAGAGATATGGATTTTTAAAGAATATCTGCAGTAGTAGTGCACAGAAACTTAAAGCGCCAACTGGGGGCTATCTGGTTGTGCTAAGGTAAATCTAAAAGTTCTGGCTGTCGCTGGAGCACGGGCTGGCAACAGGGTCCAGCCTTGTCCTGCTGAAACAGTACCTTGTGTGAAGGGTTGCGTTTACATAAAAAATCCCATGCAAGGAGTAGGAAAGACAATGCAATGACGATTTATGGTTTAGATCCACACAGTCTGGGATTCCTCTTTGAGCTTGCAGTCGTTGGTGCGATGTTCTCGAGGTGCAGTGTTTAACCCTTTTACAGTGAAGAGGATGCCTCATTGAGCCATGCAGCTGGTGATCCGTCTATTCCGAGCCGCACAGTGGGTTCTCTTTCGCAGTGATGATGTGTCGAGAGATGCAGCAGTTCCGATCAGCGTAGTGAGGACTATGCATGGATTTCTGTAGAAGACTGCTGCAGAACCTTCTTCCAAAGGCCCAGGCCTGGATTGGCACCACTTAGCAGGATAGGGCTCATTTGGCAGACCAGGACCTATAGCAGAGTTGAATTAAATCTTTGTCCTTGAGAATTCAGAACAGGAGGCCTGCCCTTGGAGTGACTTTGGTTCTGGGGAGTATGTGGGTCCAGTCCTTCTTACCCAGGCAAGGAGGGGTGAAGGTCAGCACAGGTCAGAAAGCAGTCCTTCAAGGTCAGCAGTCCAGAGTAGCAGTCCTTGCAGCAGCACAGTGGTCCTTCTTCCTGGCATCCACAGGTCCATAAGTGTAGTAATTTGGTAGGGTCATCAGGGGGTGCAGGGGTATGCAGTTCTTTGTGTGGGGACTGGCATAGCCCTATTCAAGTGCAAGTGTCAGCTTCTCTCTCCTATCCTGCACAGGATGGACCACCAGTCTGGTGATGGCCAATGAGGATGTGACTGGCGCTTCAGGCACCCGTTGGCACTCTGTGCCTGACTGTCTAGAGGGAATGCACGCAGTCTAGATGTCACTGAAATCATAGATGTATTGGAGGCAGGCAGCAGACACAGGGCTTAGGAGGAAAAAAATGCCAGCTTTCTAAAAATGAAACTTTTAAAGTTGTAATCATAAATCCAACTTTTCCGTTAAGGAGGATTTATTAAGTCTGTAGGTACCAAACATAACAGACATAGTCCTTTTCAATCAGGAATTGCACTTAATAAATGTACTGAGGAATCCTCAGTGTTACTCCGAGATGGGTGGACCTTGCAGTAGTGGAAAAACGGATTTGGGAGTTTTCACTACCAAGACATGTAAAACTAAAGTATGTGTCCCACACTTTACTTACTCCAATCAATTGGTGTAAGTAAATTGGTGGCCTTTTACAAAATGCAATAAAAAGGGGAGTATTGGAAATGGCCCTTTATGCAGGATTATCCACAAATGTTTTGTTTTTTTTCCTCCTATTTTTTCTGATCTGTTTTTCTTTGTTTTATGACTCTGGGCACATTACCGCTGCTGACCAGTGCTAAAGTGCTCTCTGTCGAAATTGGATTGATGATTGGTTTATCCATTATTGGCATATTTGATTTATTGGTAAGTCCCTAGTAAAGTCCACTATGTATACCCATGGCTTGTGTCTGGGTGTGCAGTTTTGTACTGCCAGTTTGACCTGGCAAGTGTATCTACTTGCCAAGCACAAACCTTCTTTTGCTATGTCACCCCTAAGGTAGGCCTAGGCAACCCCATGGGCAGGGTGCAGTGTATTTAAGAGAGGACATGTACTGGTTTGGTTTATATGTCTTAACAGTGAAATACTGCTAAATTTGTATTTCACTAGTGCAAGGCCTAGCTTTCCCATATGGTAACATGGGGATTGCCTTGAAATATCTTTGAGGTGCAGTTTCCGATTGGGAGCAGATTGAGATATGGCGTTTGGGGTCTCTGAGCTCACAATTTAAAAACACATCTTTTGATAAAGTTGTTTTTTTAGATTTGTTGAAAATGCCACTTTTAGAAAGTGGGCATTTTCTTGCTTAACCATTCTGTACCTCTGCTGGCTGCTGAGTCCACGTCTGGGTCAGACTGACAGTTGGGCTGTTTTTGAACTCACTAGACACGAACAGCAAAAGTGAGGCATGGCAGGCAAAACGTTTGGAGGGGAGGACCACCCTAAGGCTGAGGGGTTTAACATTTGCCAGTTGCCATATTTAGTGTGGATGCTTCTCTATCCCTCTGTACCAGCTTTTCTTGCTTTGCAAAGTCTAAGATAAAGTTATTTGCAAAAACTCAATGCAATATGATTGGCCCCCTGATGTTGATTGATGACATTTCCTCTGATGCACAACTGACAAGTGGAAAAAAGTAAACGGCTGGCGTGCTCACTCATCATAACAGTGGGACATGTCGAAACAGTCTCTTCCTGGTGGAGGACACAAATGACAACTGACGGAAGTAGACCTGTACACCATGACAGGAAGAAAACATTCCACTAGGCATGAGTTTTCTACCTATAACTAGCTGCCTGCCTACCTTCAATTTCTGAAAACAAAAAAAGTTGTTCAGATAGGTGGGATATTTATGAGGGTGGAGGTGATGGTGGCAGGGAGATAGCTTATAGGGTGATGCTGCTTCAAGTACTGATCATCAATTAAAGATGAAGGGGTAATGATCACAGTTAAATGAGTGGTTTATATCTTCATGTGTACGTTTGATTTTTATACATTTGTTTGACTAGGAGAGAAAAGGCTTATAAAATATAACATCAGTGATGGATGATGTGGAGAACAATGGCTGCAGTTGAGTGCACTGCATGTATGCAGAATATAAATCTGTCACATGTAAAGTGTTTTTTGTTTTGTAAACGCTCATTTCTTGCTACAGAAAGTTGTCCAGCTGGAAAGTCGGAAGGAGTAAGTAAAGAACTGTGAACCTTTTGAACATTTATCTTTTAAACATTTGGAAACTGTTCATTACCATGTCTAAATAGGTTTCCTATTCTCATATCTGCCTTAGAGATCGGGGAAGAGGAGCAGAATAATAATGGAGAACTGGAAGAAAATTTGGAACATTTGGTCAAGAATGAAGGGCTTGTTGACCATGAAACAAAATCAGAAGTAAATACTTCAGAATTGCCAAGGACTGAAAATAAGTCTTCAAAAAAGAAGTTAAACTTGAGACGGGCCTACCAAAAGGGAGAGGATGACAAAGGAGTGGTGCAATTTATGACATGTTCGCAATTCATATCTCCAGACGATGAAGTAGAAGGTTCATCTGTAATTCGGTTTAATGTGAGGACTACACCATCCTTGCAAAGGTAATTGTATGTGTTTTTCCCTCCCATTTAGAACCCTTTCATGGATTTCTCCATAATCTTGATTACAAGTAGTTTGCTCAGTTCTCGTTTCTGCTTTTTGAGGGGCAGCCCTGAATGCTTATCTTACAGCTTTCCTTAACTCATCCAACTACACCCCTCGTTTTCTGCCATGTTTTCTTCTATTTTGAATTGCGGACACCTTATTGTGGTTTGTCTTGTCATTTTTCAAATTGTTTAGGCATGGTGAATCTGTTCAAACCTATTACCAGGGTATACATATGTGAACGGAGTGGAATGAATGGCTGCTAACTTTGGAATGTGGGGGGCTCATGTTTGAATCCTGGCCTCAGAACTTCACATCCTGTGATTCTGGGCAAATCACTCTCTCCCTATGCTTAGAAATGGGAAATATAATTTTTGCATCGTAGGATCTTCATTGATAGTCATAAATGTTGACTAATTCCCTGCTGCTTGTTCAGACTCCGGCACACCTTTAAATATGTTGTCCTTAAATAAATTAAATTAACTTTGTAGAATGTTCTAAAACCAAGTTAATGTCCTATGGCAGTGGTTCCCAACCTGTAGTCCGGGGACCCCTGGGGGTCCGCAAAGCCTCCTCAGGTGGTCCGTGCCTGCTAAGAAAAATAAATAATATGAACAGATTAGGTCCCCCCCGCTTTCAGTCAAAATCTGCTTCAAGTTGATCAGCGTCTCCACTGATACCAAAGATCACGATGGCAGCACAGCTGAGCACTTTCGTCGTCAATGTTAACACACATTTTGAAAAGGCATAGATCACGATCCACTGCAGCCAAAGTCCAAAAAAGGCCCAGTACGGCATTGAATCTTTCTCCCTTGATGTACCCTGTCACAGTTGGTACTCTTCTGCTTCACCAGGATGGTCATCGCCTTCTGACCATGCACATTATCTGAAGTATTTTGTGAGCCCGCTAATCAAATAGATGGAACTTTTTTTAATTGTTGAGCAGTAATACCTCCAGAGGATCACTTGTGCACACACTTGGATTCCTTGGTTCTCTCACCAGTTAGAGCAAAGAAGACATCTTCCATGCCTCCTTTACCGATTAAGTCCACACCTCTCAGAACAGTCTCTAACAGAAGAGATGCATCTTATTCCCGAACCAGATCAAGATCACCTTACGCTGATTTGACACATACTACTTATACACCACCAGTCACCATCCAGAGTATCTCCTGTAGAATATTTCCTTACCTTTCAGGATGCTTTAATTAGATGAGTGACTAGCTTACACATCAATATATATATGCCTCAACCAATGGTTTCTGCAGCTCCAAAGCCTCTTCTGCACTTTCGATCAGGGCTGTTGGACATTGTGGAAAGAAGTCTTAACCTTGCCACAGTTAACGCTGCAATGCCAAGGCTTATTAAATATAAGCTACCCTAATGAGATCCTGATATTTTTAAAATGGATCCTTCACCTAACTCAATCATAGTTACGGTAGTTACATTGAAGCATGCTTCTGCTTCAAAATTCACGGCTCCTCCTGACATAGCAAAATAATGAATACTACAGGGAAAAAGGTCTACAGCATGGCTTCTCACCTAAAGAAAGCTAACGCAGCAGCTCTTCTGAGGAAATACCACAGAGATGGTTTGTATGGAATCTTTTGTCTCTGACCTACCATCACATAGGTAACTTTTTTTTTATTTATTTTTTTAAGATCTTGTTAACCGGTTTCATGCGTCAGATGGCAGGGAGCTGTCCAACGGTATAGTGCTTGTGTGAGTCAGACAGCTCCCAGCCGGCCGCGCACATGGCACTGGAAATCTCTCTATTGCTAGAAACAGTCTTGGGAGCTGGGGGAGAACTGTTTGTTTTCAGTGAAATGACATCAGTGCGCATGGCGCGCTGATGTAAATTCACTGAAAACTGAAGTTAAATGAGCCAATCGGCTCATTGCACTTTCACTGTATCAGTTCAGGCTGCACAACTTCGTTCCAGGAATCCTTCCACACCACCAGATAAAGAGGGGAGACTCCTAGATAACATTGGGAAGCGTTTTTCCTCAATGTATGTCATTGTGGTAAGAGCTGCCAATTCTCTAGTGCTCCTTGGTAGATACATCAGGCAGCTCTGGTGAGACATGTCTCAATGTTTAGAAGAACTATCGGAGAGTTCCAAGATGGAGGCAATAAAAGGTGCTCATGGAGGGACAACTGTCTTCGGTAGAAATCATCGATTGTGCACTGGAAATTGCCGCCGTGGGCTTTAGGCTGCTTGCTGGATCTGCTGTCTTGAGACGTCCGGACTGGGGAAAAACCACTAATTTTCGCCCCCAAGTTCAGACAAAAATTTTAGATCTTCCCTATGACGAGGAGGTGCTCTTTGGGAAGCACGTCGATGACGCCCTTCAGACTATAAAGTCAGACACAGACAGCCAGATCATTGGGCACTCTGCCGTACAAGAAAGTGCCTTTTCGTGGAGCCAGGGGCAGAGGTCAGCCTTTGTTTGGTGGATGATACCAGCACTACAGATATCCATCTTACTCCACCACGTTCCAGGCTTCTAGACTGCAGTACCAGCAGAGGCAGACTCTCCCGCGGATTACACCATACCTGTTAGAAGTGGGTTTTTTGGTTGGCAGTCAGGTTACCCCCTGTCCAAGCAAAAGCCCTCACTCTAGTCAGGGTAAATCACACACAATCCAAGATTATCCTGTGCCCACCCTCTGGTAGCTTGGCACGAGCAGTCAGGCTTAACTTAGAAGGCAATGTGTAAAGTATTTGTGCAATAAATCATACAATACCACCATATAGCACCACAAAAATACACCACACAGTGTTTAGAAAAATATATAATATTTATCTGGATAATTGTAGGTCAAAAAGAATAAAGTTGCAATGTGAAATTGTAGAGATATCACTGAAAAGTGATATAAAGTGTCTTAAGTCTTTAAAATGTAAACAAAGTCTCTTTCAAGCACAAAGTACCTGGTTTGGAGTGGAAAATCTCCTCAGAGGGCCACAAAAGAAGAGATGCGTGGAAAAAGGGTGTGTGCGTCGTTTTCTCCCCAGCACACACGGACTTGCGTCGTTATTTTTCACGCAGGGAAGTCGTGCGTCGTTTTCCGGCACGCGAACAGTCTTTCTGTGGATCGCGGGGATTACCATATGTCCCGGGTCTGTGCATGGATTTTCCTGCTTGTTTTCCGGCTGTGCGTCGTTCTGCGGGGCTGCGCGGCGAAATTACGATCTCATGGCAGGCGTCGCGGCGATTTCTCCTCTGGAGGTCGGGCGGCGGCGTCCTTGCGAAGCCGTGCGTCGAAGTTCCGGTCGTCCCGAAGGTGTCGCGTCGATCAGCGTCGGTGTACGGCGTTTTTCTCGCTGCAGAGCAAGCTGTGCGTCGAAATTTTCGGCGCACGGAGCGTCCAAGTGAAAAAGAGAAGTCTTTTTGGACAGGAGGCAAGCTCTATCCAAGCCCTTGGAGAGCACTTTCACAGCCAGACAAGAGTTCAGCAAGGCAGCAGGCCAACAGCAAGGCAGCAGTCCTTTGTAGAAAGCAGACAGGTGAGTCCTTTGAGCAGCCAGGCAGTTCTTCTTGGCAGGATGTAGTTTCTGGTTCAGGTTTCTTCTCCAGCAAGTGTCTGATGAGGTAGGGCAGAGGCCCTGTTTTATACCCAAATGTGCCTTTGAAGTGGGGGGAGACTTCAAAGAGTGGCTAAGAAGTGCACCATGTCCCCTTTCAGTTCAATCCTGTCTGCCAGGGTCCCAGTAGGGGGTGTGGCAGTCCTTTTGTGTGAGAGCAGGCCCTCCACCCTCCCAGCCCAGGAAGACCCATTCAAAATGCAGATGTATGCAAGTGAGGCTGAGTACCCTGTGTTTGGGGTGTGTCTGAGTGAATGCACAAGGAGCTGTCAACTAAGCCCAGCCAGACGTGGATTGTAAGGCACAGAAAGATTTAAGTGCAAAGAAATGCTCACTTTCTAAAAGTGGCATTTCTAGAATAGTAATATTAAATCCAACTTAACCAGTCAGCAGGATTTTATATTACCATTCTGGCCATACTAAATATGACCTTCCTACTCCTTTCAGATCAGCAGCTATCACTTCAATACTGTATGAGGGCAGCCCCAATGTTAGCCTATGAAGGGAGCAGGCCTCACAGTAGTGCAAAAACGAATTTAGGAGTTTTACACTACCAGGACATGTAAACTACACAGGTACATGTCCTGCCTTTCACCCACACAGCACCCTGCTCTACGCGTTACCTAGGGCACACATTAGAGGTGACTTATAATGTGGAGAAAGGGGAGGTTTAGGCTTGGCAAGTACTTTTAAATGCCAAGTCGAGGTGACCGTGAAACTGCACACACAGACCTTGCAATGGCAGGCCTGAGACAAGGAAAAGGGGCTACTTAAGTGGGTGGCACAACCAGTGCTGCAGGCCCACTAGTAGCATTTAATCTACCGGCCCTATGCACATAGAGTGCACATTACTAGGGACTTATAAGTAAATTAATAGTCCAATCAGGTATGATTCAAGGTTACCATGTTTTAAGGGAGAGAGCATATGCACTTTAGCACTGGTTAGCAGTGGTAAAGTGTGCAGAGTCTAAAAGCCAGCAAAAACAGTGTCCAAAAAGTGGAGGGAGGCAGGCAAAAAGTTAGGGGTGACTACCCTAAGACTGTCAGGTCTAACAATACCCTATCACGAGCCAGCCAGGGCGACAATCTAAAGAAACTGCACAGAGGCAATGACTGCCTTGAGCTGGTTCTTCCCCTATTCTACTCCTACAGTCTTCCATAGGATATTGAAACACCATATCTAGCGCTGGTGACAAATAACCAAGGACAAATGGGTGCTGGATGTAATTCAATTTGGACACCTGAGTTCATTCAGATTCCCCCATTAACGCCTCCATCCCAGGCTCATCAAAGACATCTTCGTCTGCTCAGCTTAGAAGTGGAAACCATGCTGATAAAAGGGGCCATAGAGGTTGTTCCATATTCAGAGAGGAAAGGGTTTCTACTCCTGATTTTTTTTTTTTTTTTTTTTTTCTCATTCTGAAAAAATCTTGCTTATGGAGGCCAATCCTAAAAATACCTAAAAAACAAACAAAAAAAAAAAATGTTGAATGGTCACCCTACAAGACGTCCAACTTCTAAACAGGGCGGACTGTATTGCGTCCTTGGACCTTCAGGACTCGTACTTCCATATTCCCAATCATCCACTACACAGGAATGTTCTGAGATTTGTTGTGAACCGCAGACCCTTCCAATTCAAAGTCCTTCACTTTGGGCTACGCTCATGAAGGATCCCTTTGAACCCATCCACAGGGCAGACATCAAGTACCACACATGGAAGGTGGCTTTCCTCCTTGCCCTTACTTCGGCACGAAGGGTCAGCAAGATTCAAGCTTTCACTATACAAGAGCCTTTCTTGCAACTCAAAATTGAGTGATTCTGCGCTCCAATCCCAAATTAATTCCTAAGGTGCCTTCGGATTTTTCATATTAATGAGCCAGTAGTGCTAAAGTCATTTTTCCCGAACCCTCAAACTACTGCGGAGAGAACCCTGCATTCACCATCTTAAAAGATGCATCAAATTTTATTTGGACAGAACGAAATCCTTTAGGAAGACTAACCAGCTGTTCATAGCCTTCAGTGCCTCTAGAAAGAGCACCCTGCAATGAAGCAGACTATTTCTTGATGGATTAAGGACACAATCGTTTTCTGCCATCAGAAGGCAGGTAGACCATTGCATACGGGTGTGCAAGCACATTCCACCCGAGCAATATCTACATCCTGTGCACTGTTTGCAGGTGTGTCGATACTGGACACTTGTCGTGCTGCAACATGGAGAACTGCTCATACTTTTACACAGCACTATTTCCTCCATTCATGGGTCGATGCCACAAATTGGTTAATGTGTTTCTTTTGGGAAGCTCTGTCTTCAGTTACTACTTCATTGCTGCAGGGTAGACTTAGGCCTTCATTATAAACATGGCTGGATAGTTTGCCACCAACCATGCTGACGGTCAACGGAATACCGCCAGTGGCAGATATCCCGCCATAGTCTGATGCATGGAGCCTCACCGCCATTGATGGTGCTGAGACCCACTAAGCTGGTGGTCTGTAGCGGGGGTGGATGCTGCTCCACCCTCACCGCCACATCAGTCCAGACACCGCCATGCCTATCATGATGCAGTCATAGGCGTAGCGGTGTATGGAGGTGCGGCGATGCAGGCGGAGCGCATCCAAGGAGCCCATTCCCTCCCGGAGCAACGCCATGGAACAGGTAAGTGTTGTCTGAGAGGGGAGGGCAGGGGTGTGTGTGTGTGTGTGTGTGTGTGTGTGTGTGTGTGTGTGTGTGTTGAGTGAGTGCATGGGGGAGGGTGTGTGTTTGTGAAGGGAGGATGTGTGTCTGCGTGTATGAATGAGTGTGCATGTAAGAATGTGGGGGTGATGGGGAGACCTGTATGGAGATGGGGGAGGGGGGGGGGTTTGGGAGGCCTACAGGCAGTTTGGAGGGATGGGGGGGTTGGTTTTCAGGGTTTGGGGGAGGTAGGGACTTGGGTGGGTGGGGGGTTGTGGCGGGGAGGGGGCTTGTGTGTCACATACAGGTGACCGTAATGAGAGTTCCTGTTACCCGTATGCTATCTGCCAGGGATTACCTGGCGGGGTATCCCGCCAGGAAATCCCTGGTGGAAATGGGATCATAATCCCACCGCCAGTCTGGCCTCCACTGCCAGGTCAAAAGTGCCTACAGTCAGCCCGGCGGTCGAATCTGGCCTGGTGGTGGGTAGTAGTGAACTGACTGCTTTGCAGCCAGTTTATTACGGTGTTCATCATGTGACGGTCTGAACCCCCATGCTGTTTGCAATAATGACTGCTGGCGTTAGTCATTACCGCCATGTTCGTAATGAGGGCCTTAGTCTTTAGAAGCGTTGTTTTTTTTTTTTTTTTTTTTTGTTTTTTGTTTTTTTGGGGGGGGGTTTTAGAATACAAAATATTCCTTTGGTCATATCCCATCACTCCGGGGTGAACTTCATAGAGTTAACTTTGGTTTAAAGCTGTATTTGTCTCTGGTCACACCTCTCCTCTATTTCCAGACTTCTCGGCCAACAGAACATCTCTCTGTACCCTTAGAAGCTATTGTGCTCACAATTCAAGGCCAATTTGCAAATCCCCCAGTATTAGTACCACTTTTACTCTTCAGATTGTTGTTTGGAGACTGTTTTAATACCACCTTCACAAGCCTTTCCCTTCTGACGGATACTTTCACCAACAGATGCTGCGCCTTGTGAATCTCGTACAGTTGGCAAACTGGATCTTGAACCTTCAAGTAATGCTCCTGCTTTGACAAGTGTTGAATCTGCTCAGGGAATCATCCTTTGGCTTCGATCCACAAATATAACTTGCCTTTTGGTGTTATTTTCATTCCTTGCACAAATGGTTTTTGCGAATCTCCCTGACAACCTTCATGACCATTTTGCAAAGGTTGTCTGCAGAGGGCAGGGTGCAGCAAAACCAATTCTGCGCTCTGTCTTGGACACAGGGATTCAGTGAAGTCCATAGGCTCCTACAAACCAGCACTCGTGAATGTGCTCCACCAGGTTCTTGGAGATGTCCAAACTAATGTTTGGACCTGCCCCACAAAGGGATCTGTCCTAGTCGAGAAAGCAAATTCTGCCCTAGAGTGCCTGGTTTCTGATGCACTCCAGTTCCACCCAAAGTACCTCATGCTCAAGGGATACACTCGAGGCCAGCGGTGTCTGCAGTGCCAATACTTGCATACTCCTGCAGCCCACTGAGTATTTAGGAGCTAGAGTGTGAGAGTTCCAGAGGATGTTGGGCAACAGTAATTTTCTCTTGCTTTCCAGTCCCTTCAGTGAAACTGCTTTAATCTGCCTTAGAGGGAGCATAGTTGGCCCATGGAGCGAAAGAAGTTCCATCACATAACTTGTTGGCAGTCCATTACAATTGATCATTGGGTCCTTCATGTTATCGAGAAGGGCTACACCCTTCTCTTCCAGGACTTGCCCACTTCCATCCCCTCCTTTCTCCTCCATCACCTCCGATGGCCATGCTTCCATCCTGAAGCAGGAGGTTTTAAATATTTTGAGAGAGTGCTGTGGAATAGGAGTGGGTGTGCGTAACTCATGGAATTACCCAGGAATTCTGTAAGATTACGCAGAATTATGGAAGAAGAGTAGTTCTATGTTTAGCACTATTTCTTCGTGCAAAAATGTCCCCTCGAGTCCAAAATGGAGAAGAATATAAATAGCAAGTGTGATCAGCTGCTCGCTAAATGTGCTCTTGAGGTATAATTCTCACCCCACTTACTCCCAAAATGTTGTGCTTTTTTTAAAATGGAAGCAAGAATGCATTTTGCACTAAGAAATGGCGTTAAATGAAGCAGAGCATAAATAGCAAGCGGCTGTTAATCCGCACTAAATATGTACTTCTGGTAGTATTTCCCACCCTCACAAATTACTCTACATTACCCAAGGAGGCGTAATTGCATACTTGTTGGTAATTCTGCATCAAAGAGTAATGCGGAATTACCAAAATTGTTCTGGTTACTCTGGTGTAGTTGAAATTTCTCCCAGGCCTACTGTGGCATAGGGATGCAATTCTATATTCATGCTTCCTGGAATGTTGAGGACCTCTACCCCACTCTAGACCTTTGTGTTCAAAAAGCATTCTTTCACAAGTAGAAGTTCGAGATGTCTCTTACACAGATTCTCTTTAGTCTGAAGCTGGATGGGGCCCTGAGACTTGCAGGCCATGTGTTTTAGAATACTAATGTTGCTGTTCCACTGGAGGTACTCAGCTTGCTGGGGAAGGGGTGGGATTTCCCTCACTATCAATTTGCAGCCCCTTAATTTGGGTTTACATCTGCCTGGTATCTTCACCAAGGTGGTGGTGGTTGTGGTTGCAGTTGCAGCACCTCTTCACAGGTCGAATTCCTGTATTTGTATACCTCAACTACTGGCGGTTGAAGGCATGTTCGCTGTGCTTAGTGTAGGCACCATCTGCAAGCCACATTCTTCCTGCTGTTCCATATGGTGTTTTCAGTCTTGCTGTAGACTTTTCCGCTTCCCAGTGGGTTTCGGGTATTCCGGCTATAATATGGATGTTTCAGGGAGGAGCTCTTCTACCAGCCCAGACAAAACTGCATCTTTTGGGAAACCTCTCATGAATTTCACTGGCAGCTGCATGAACTGCAGTGGTGCCTCAGCTGTTCCAGTGGGGCCAACACAGGGGCATCCTTGTGGACAACATGTGTATGTCACCAGAGGCATCTCTGGATCTGTGGGGCTGGCTGTGATAAACTACCGCCCCAAGGGTGAACTGCCAACAGTGGACAGGTTAGTGACTGATGCTTTTGCCCTCTATTGGGGGGGTGGGGGGGAGATCATCTCAATGCCCTGGAGATCTGGGGTCTTTAGTCTCTTTCAGAATTAGTTTCATTACAGCCTGGCCCACAATCCATTCCAGCCCTCCTTCCATTCCCAGCTGATTTGGTCCTGACAGGCCACTGCACTGTTGTGGTGTGGGCTTGGGTCTCCTGTGTATGGAAACACTGAGGTTATGGTCTTGGACTGAGGCTCCCAGTGTTTGAATGACTGGTTATGAACCATATGAGCTGACTATCTTGCTTTGTGCCATTTTGCTGACTGAGTGGCATAGTCACCTGGAGGTGGTTCAGTCCATCTTCACCGTCTGGGGCACCTCTCTGGTGGACCTGTTTGCCACTCTGAGGAACAGAAATTATTTTCTGCACCCTGCAGTTTCTGCTGGAACAAGCCCCAAAAGACCAGTTTTGTCTAAGTGATTCGATTTTCTCCACTACACACTCCCTTCCTTTCCTCAGATTCCTTGGGATTGATGGAAGGCGTGTTAGTACTGCACACAGATATTAATCACCCGTGACTGGTCGGGACGTTTTGGTTCTAAGAGCTGATGCCCCTGTACCCTCTTCCTCTCGGGGTGGACATCCTCTTGCAGTTGGGGGGGTGGTGGGGTGGCGTGGCGGAGGTTCTTCATCCAAACCTCCACCGTCATTGTTGGGGGTTGAATGGGGTAACTTGATCTCCTTTGACCTGCCTATAGAAGTTGTGAACGTCATTTCTTCTTCTGCCAATCCTTGATGCTAGGTGTGAATTTGACAACGCATTTATATCTATAGATTGTCTGCTCTACATTACTGCAGGTACAAAAAAAAATGGGCTCTTCATAAGAGCGTGGGTGTGAACCTGTGACTGCCCTGAGAGCACTTGGGGCTGGTTTGTGAGCTGAGGTTCACTAAGTTTTTTTGACCCTTACATACAGTAAATAGTGAACATTTCTGTGATATCAGATTTTTCATTTTTGTTTCTTTTGCAGCCTTTCCAACAATATGCACAGTCAACTAGGAGATTCTGCCTTCAAAGACTTCAAGTTTTTAACTCCAGTGCGGCGCTCTTTGCGCATTGAACGCAAATCATTCAGACTTCCAGAAATGTTACACGACCATGACCCTTGTCTTTCATCTCTTGGGGAGCTGGCGGAGTTGGAGGGTGAAGTTAATGCATATATCTACAGAGAGAACACCGCGCTAAGAGACCTGGCTAAAAACGCCAATCTACAGAAGGAGAAATGAAAGTTACTTTTGTTTACATTACTTTATATGTGCCTTTTATCCTCTCGTGATATATTTGTGCTTTCATGGCAGTGCCTGCACTTTCGTGGGCATTTTGTTTTCTAGAGACCACTTACTTGTTAAGCAAAAAAAAAAAAGGGTTTCATTGTAAGTTTGGTTTTGGCTTTACTCCCAGATGTGGCCAGGCCCTTTTATCTGTTTGTGTGTCATGTACTTTTAATTTAACTCAATATGTCTATTAAAAGTATACCATATATAATGTTACACTTTTTTCAGTGTGAATGCCGTGTAGCAAGTGTAAAATAGAGCCCTTTTATCTCCTACATGAGAATGGTTATCTTGGCAGAACTTGTACACGCAGGAAGAGGTGTGGCATAATGGCAGCTGCTACCAATTTTTGCAACTGGGGAACAAAGGGCCTCGCGTACGAAGAACCCATCAGGTACAAGGGCCTGCAATGTAAGCTCTCATTTTTACTGAATGTATTCCTATTTTGCGAACCCACTAACGTATTGATAGGTCAGTTCACAAAACACAGAATCGTAGTAGGGCCGAATTTGACCTACTTAATAAATAATATTGATGTAGGTCAAAAATTGAAACCCACTACGATTGCCTACAATCACGGGCAGGGTGGCCTGGTGGGATCAGCAGGCCACCATGTCTACAATTGCTTTTAAATATATATATAGATTTTTTTTTTTTTTAATGCAGCCTTCCTATATGAAAAAAACGGGATGCGTTTATATATTTAAATATATATAATATATATATATTTTAGAGGTTTACAAACTTTTTAAAGATATGGCAGTGGTCTTCTGGACTACTCCCTACTCCTAAACGTGTTTTTTCATCATTCACAAAGGTGAAGGGGTCCCTTGGGAGGCCAGTTCACATATTTGCAAATGGATTGCTGTTCTTTCTGAGCTGGTGGTGAACTATTAATGTTTGTGTGGTTTCGGTCCCAAAACATTAATACATACCTTAAGGAATCTGTGTTTGGAAGAAACTGTTAAAACATCCATTCCAAATAGCGATTCTTTAATGTTTCCTAAACCCTTTTATTTAATGAGTCAGAAAATATTTTCTGAATCGTTAAGTGTGTTCACTATATTTAGGAAAGTGTTTTAGCGGTCTCAAACCCTCAGATTTACTTTTCTGAGGGTTTGACCAGTAAAACGCATCGTACAGCCTTAGGTTTGAGTCCTATTGTCTGCTCAACATCCTGTTATTCTGGTGGGCAAATCCCTTAATCACTGGTGACATATATATATATTTTTTTTTTTTTAAAAGGCTGACTTTGTGTAATATCTGGTGTTAATATAAAGCTGGCCAATGCCATTGGACCGAGAGTTCTCAGAGTATTGGAGTCTTTCACAGATTCACATGCTTGAATCTTTCTCAGTCGTCTAAGTGTGAGTCCCACGCTATCATAGAAAAGCAGTAGAGAAAAATCTACATTGAAGTAAATGTTGAGGACATCACTTTAATAATAGTTTGTCAGCGTTATTAAAAAAGACCCAAAGTCCAGCTATTCAAGCTACAGCACCCTTCAGAACCCTCACCACAGAGGCTCCAGTCTCAGATTTTCTACTGCATGTCATGTGATGGGAGTCTTGTTGAGCTCTGCGCAGATTACTGCCTTTTTCCTCAAATATTGAAGATTTCTCTTCAGGACATCCTCTGTTCTTTAAATGTACATATATTTCTACTAAATCAACATGTCCGAATCACCTTAAAAAGGATTATTTAGACCCTGTGGGGAAATGAGGCTCCACTCAGAAGACCCACATAAGGACTGCATCGACTGCCTTCATCCGGAGCACAAGGTGAGAGACTGCAAAATATGCCGCACTATTCCCAAAAGACTGAGGTTAGGATGAAATCTAAAGAATGTGCTCTCTGAGGAGGAAGTAATGGGTCCTCCAACTGTAACATCCCACAAATGGGACTGGTCTGGTTAAAAAGGGGTCTGCAGGATCACCTCATAAGCCTATGAAAAAATCCCATCATAACTCTGCAGAACATTCTAAAAGACAAGAGTAACATCCCTCTTCCTTAAAAAAAAAAAAAGGAGAACATTTCATCAGGAAAGATTCATTCTGAACCATCCACTCTTTCCCTCAATAAGACTCAAACTGAGAAAACATCTAAATCATTGCCACTGTCGACAAAATCTCTGTCAGTTTCTACTTCACCATTCACCTTCCTGTTTGTGACACCGCTGTCAATGGTCACTTCATTAACATCAGCCATGATTACAACTACTTCACCATCGACATTTACGACCACATCCTCGCCCATGATCATCTCGCCGTTGCCCCTATCCTAGACGACTATCACAAAAGCCAATATACTTTCCAAACAGAAGTCCCTATAGACTGCAACATCACTGTCGATGACTGCCCTGTCCACAACACTGAAAACAAAACCGTTGATGAAGGAGCCTTCAAAGAAAGAAAAACCCATTGATGCAAGATCTGTTGATGAGACTATTTCAGTCGATGAGGAGAACCATCAGCAACATCATTGGAACTCAACTCATCTCATCAACGAAAACATCTTTTATTCCGTTATCCTTGATAACAGTAAAACGTAAATCCCCAACTGAGAGAATTCTACCGTATCAAACCTCCCCAGTAAGGTTTCACCTGTTCCTCCGACACATTTCTTGTATGATAATGACGACTCTTGAAAGGAAAGCTCATTTGGGGTGGCTCATAGCCCATCCAAAACTATGAGGAGGATAAATAGTATTATAAAGAGCATTACACTGCTGCAGACCAGTCTAAACACTACCAGGAGCAATACTCCATTTTTGGTCCGGAACAGCAGGATCCTACAATCCAGATGCCATCTTTGATAAACAATTTGGAAAACATGCTACAAGACTACTACCACAGTGGCCACAGCTCCTTTGCCATAAATGCCCAAGCCACAGCCATCTCCTGCAGCCTGCACACTGGTAGTGTGTTCCTTACAGCTGTTTACTGCACCTGCACCCCCCACCACCAACAATGCCTGCAACACTAGCTGATCCTCCAGTGGACGACACCCCTTCCACTGATTACAACCTGGAGGAAGGTGAAATTAGAGTGCTGCCTCCATCCTCTACAAATGGGATGACTGCTTCATCCAAACGCCACGACCAGTGGATTTCCCCACTTCATAACATCCGTGGCATCCATTATCCTTTGGAATGGGCAGCCAAAACATTTCAACTCCCAATAGTCCGCAAACAATCAGATTGTTTTCTTTGACTTTAAAGAGCCTGCCAAAAAACCTGTTTGATCAATTCCTATTGTAGATTTTATATGAGAAGAAGGTGTCCGTTATGAAAAATCCAGTAACTATTGGCATTCCTCCCTAGGCTGGCCCCAAAAAATAAAGAGCCTGATGACTTTCTGGCATGTTTAATTGGACAGCCTAAGCTGGACTTATATCACAAGTGTCCTAGAGTTGCTCTATAAACCTGTCAAACCCCCCCCCCCCCCCCCCCCCCCCCCCCCACACACACACACACACACACACACACACACACACACACCTTTCTCTCCTCCAGACAGCTGGACAACATCGGGAAAAGATTTTCTCCCATGGGAGTCACAGCCATCCGAGTGGCTAACTCCCTGGCAATTCTCAGCCATTAAATGTGGTCGGACAGCACCTCTTGCCAGAGGAAGCAAAGATTGGGGCACTAGAAATTCTGCAAGAGGGTGAAAGGATTTCAGCAGAGATAGTCATCGACAGGATTCAGACAACTAGGAGAAGCAGCGGTCCTCAGAAAAGGGATGGCTAAAGGCCACATCTTTCCACCCAGAGATTAAAGCTAAAATACTAGATATGCCTTACAATGGCGACTCACTGTTTCGGAAACATGTGGATGATGTGATTCAGTCCATCAAGACTGACACCGAAACAGCCAAGTCCCTTGGAACTCTGCAATTCAGGAAACAGCCCCTTTAGGCTTAGAGAAGGATACCACTACTACAGACAACAATACCAACCTTACCAGGATCAATATTATTCACAATATTCCCAAAAACAGCAATACAGACAGCTGCTGTTGGTGGCGTACAAACATCCAACCTGGGGAAAACTATCATCCAGAGGCAGAGACAATTACAGAAAACAGTGACCTTTAAATGGCGTTGGCTACCTCCTGCATACTGTCTACTCAAATTAGAGGCCAAATATCAAATTATCTCCACCAATGGTCTTATGCAACATCTGACAAGTGGGTGCTCAATATCATCACCCAGGAACATACCCTAGAGTTTATCAAGCCTCCAAAAAAATGTTCCACCAAAAGGACAACCACCTCCACACCTAAAACAACTTGTGATGCAAATATCAACCATGCTGAAGAAAAGGGCAACAGAAGTTGTCCCGAAGACTCAGGAAGGAATCTGTTTCTACTCTCCCTTCTTTGTCCAGAACAAGGCAAGGAGACTGGTTCCCCATTTTAGATCATCAGAAACTCCAAAACATTCTTAAGGAAAAAGTCCTTTCATATGGTGACCCTTCAGGATATACTGCACCTTCTCAACCAAAGAGCTCGTATGACAGCTTTAGATCTCCAGGATGGATATTTTCATGTTCCAGTCCACCCAAAGCACCGCAGATCTCTATAGTTCAAGGTAGCAGGCACCCACTACCAGTTCAGGGTGCTACTGTTCGGATTGAACTCTGCACCACAAATGCTCGCTCCAGTGGCAGCTTATCTCAGACACAGGAGTGCACTGATAAAGGCACACACAGTTATCAGCAAGCAGCAAAGGACACAACAACTTGGGAATTGCTCTTCCACAGTTTAGATCTCACGGTCAATGACCAGAAATCACACCTAACCCCCCCCCCCCCCCCAGCAACCCTAACCTTCTTGAGTGTTGCTAGATACAATCCAAAGCTTTTGCCTCACAGGAGATGCAAATGAAAATTCAACAACTGGCGTAGAAATTAAGCACAAAAGTCAGTTTTCGTTGGACACTACAAATCATTCCTAAGAATGTTCTCTCCGTTGCCTTCCTCTCATACCGAGTTGTTGCCTTCACATGAGACTGCTACAAGCGGAGCTAGACAAACAGTGGGTAAAGACACACGGCTCATTCATCATTCAAATTACCCCACCCATTATCCAAGCCATGCTTCGATGTTTGCGCAGCCGAAACCTATCTGAAGTTCTATAGTTTCTGCCACAGATTCTCAAATATGTAGTAATGGATGTGTCCCTAGAGAGATGGGGCGCTCCTCTCCAAGACCTGGCAATCAACAGAAAATGGAATCTTTTAAAGAGAAAACGAAATATACACTTCCTGGAGCCAAAAGCAATTTCCCTGGCACTCAAATCTTTACTGCCCAGGATATCAGTCATTGTTGCTCATCCGCACAGACAATACCACCAGCATGCACTACATACATAAGCAGGGAGGAACACAATCTTCTGCACAAACCCCCACAACAACAAGCACAGGAAATCTGAAACTAGGCCCTCCCACACCAAATAACTCTCAGAGCAGAAAAAGTGCCAGGAATATCCAAATTCCTTGCAGACTGATTGAGCAGGACCAGTACCACCTGCCATGAATGGGAGCTCAACCTACAAACTCTGAAAACACTTTTCCATCGTTTGGGAAAACCAAACTTAGACCTGTTAGCCTCAAGAGAGAACCAGAAATGGCAATTATCCAGTATTGGATCTTTCATAGATTCACATGCTTGAATCATTCCCAATCATAAAAGTGGGAGTCCCATGGTACCTTAGAAAAGCAGTATGTAAGAATCACATAAGCTATAATGGTAGCAGCCATCAATTGAATAGCTTATGTCCTTTTGAAAAAAGAGGCAAACTTGACCTATTACCAATCAGGTGTCTGCACCCTCTAGAATACTCCCAAGAGAGAGAGACTTCCTCAGACTTTTCTACTGCACATCGGGTGAAGGGAGTCTGACGTCTGCTCAGTGTTTTCCCGTGGAAACTTATTTTTCTTCAGTCTAGAGAGGAGCATTCTAAAAGTTATTTTTCGCCCATGTAGGTCCTGTGGCAAGAAAAGGCTTCATATTGATGACCCTCATAGAAACTGCCTGTACCCTAAACATTGAGGTAAAGGACTGTAAGATCTGTTGCACTTTCCCCATCCAAGACTCTGAGGGACAGAGAGGGAAGACTTCTTTTGTGGCTACAGGTGAAGTCCAGTTCTTCAGGTGAGGTCAGTGGCAATGCTTCAAGACCCCAGAAAAGGTCACGATCTGCTGACCAAGGGAGTTCTTAGGAGACCAGGAAGGCTGCTAAGGCTCACCATAAAGACCCTTGAGAGGAGAAATCACATTTATTCTCCACTGGGTCATCCTCCACAGCCGTCCTCTCCATACTCTAAGCAAAAGGAGACTTGTCATTGTTCTCCTTCCTCTCAGCCATCGACGTCAAAACGGTCTCCAAAAGTCCATTCGACGACGCCACAGTCGACCATGTTGATGACCGCCACAGTGGACTATGTTAACGACCACCACAGCTACTACAAGCACAGTCTTGTTGATGAGGCCATTGTCATCGCTAACATTGTCAACAATGGCTATACGGCACCAATATTGTAAAAGATGTTCGGTGGCACAGGTTATTTTGAAACCGTGGATTTGACATCACCACTGAAGAAAAAAACCTCTGTAAACTAAGGTGATTTCGGAACCGTCGTCGAAGATAGCTTCCCTGTCTCATTCATAAAAAGTTACTGTTGACAAGGTCATCGCCAATGACAACACCGTCGACTAAGCCATCGTCAACGACATCAGCATCAACCGCTCCATCAGTGTTGACGCCAGTGGTGATGAAACCATCATCGATGACAGCACTGTTGACGGTGTCACTTACAGCAACACTATCAGGGATTTCCAACGAGTAGCCCGTGAGCTACTAGTAGCTCTTGAGCTACCCATAAGTAGCTCTACTGTGTGTTGCTCAGCCTACAAAACCAAAAAAGTTTATATTTAAAACAAACATGTACACCTGTCTGATCTGGTCAGTATTAACATTTTAATAATATTCATAGCTCCTAATGATTTTCACCAATATAAGTAGCTTTTAAAACAAAAAGGGTTGGAGACCCCCGATTCTATGGTAACGGAACTACCAGGGCCACAATACACCATTTTTACCACCTCTTCAAATCCTGCTGATCCTTATACCACTATCAGAATTGCCAAAGTAACAAGGTCTGCCTTGCCTCCTGAGGACACACCTCCTAGCAACGTGTCCATCGTACTGCTCAGCCACCTCTTGGATTGGGAAGAGTCTGAGGAAGGGGAGCCATTTGTAGACACGGACAGTGTCAGAATTGCGCGTTGAATAGCAGGATGACTAAGATGAATATGACAAGCAAGACTATAAATCTCATTATACTCCTCATGGTAGACAGTATGAACCATTCCAACTGCCTCAGCCACGCTATTCAGTTCAGATGCCTATGTCTCATTCAAGACCTTCAGGACGTGCTTCAGGACTATAAACATAGATTCCCGGATCCTACTCTGGACCAGCCACAACAGCCTACACAGCCACACCCTCCATCTCCGGCAACCCCAGAAAGTTTGCCTCCACCTCCTACAACTCCTAGATTAACACCAACATCTGCGATAACCGTTCCCTCCAGAGATGATGGTACCTCCTCTGAAGAGAGAGCGATTGTTGCGCCTCATCATGTTCATGATGAGTAGGATAAGTATTTGGCTCCTACACCATTGCCACCCCTTCCTCATCCTTTGGATTCTCCACCTGAGGACATTGGAGGGTTCCACAATCTGATGGATAGAGCTGCCGCCTGTTTGTATCCACCAACATCTGTCTTACACACAGTTTTTTTTTTTTTTTCCATGACTTCAAAGAGCAAGCCAGAAAATATGTAAGGGTGGTCCCTATAATTGGGTATATATGGAATGAGGGAATTAAAATAATGAAACATACAGCCATGATGCCACCAGTACCACCTTGTCTTGATTTAAAAAAAAAAAAAAAAAACAAGGCTATGGAGGACTCTCCAGAATGCTTAACCCATTCTGTGCTGGGGATGTAATGGTTACGTCCACCGGCACAGTGCTCCCTCCCCTCCGCCCCCCCCCCCCCCCCCCCCCCGAAGTCTGATGACATCAGCGCACATTTGCTCGCTGACCTCATCAGAGGCAACTTCCCCATCCGCGATCGGAAGAGAAATGCTTTGCATCATGTGATGGGGACCTGAGAGGCTTCAAAGGGAAGGAAAGGAATTTCCTTCCCTTTCAAGTCTCTCAGAGCATTTCAGAAGCCGGATCGCCTCCACTAGACACCAGGGATTCATTTTTCAAGGGAAACTGGCATAAGGGGAGCGAACCCTTGGGCAAGGGTCGCTCCCGGGGGGGGGCAATTTTTTTCAAGGCCTTTTCTGCCCCCTCCTGGGGCAGATCGGCCTATTGTTATTAGGCTGAAACCACTGAGAGCCAGGGATCATTTTTTTTTTTTTTTTTTTTTTTTGTATTTTCAGAGGTGGGGAGCGACCCCTTAGGCAAGGATCGCTCCCCTAGGGGCAAATTACATGTAGGCCATTTCTACCCCTTGAGCCCAGTCTGCCCTCAAAGGGGGCAGAAACCACTAGACACCAGGGAGCTTTTTTTTTTTTTTTTTAGTATTTTTTTTTCATGGTGAATTCACGGGTTGCTCCCTGGGGGAGTGGGGTGGCAAATTTATTGTAGACCATTTCTGCACCCCCCCCCCCCCCCCCCCCCAAGAGGCAGATCGGCCTATTGTTATTAGGCTGATCTGCCACCAGGAGAAGCAGAAACCTCTAGGCGCCAGAGATCTTCTTTTTTTTTTTTTTTTTTTTTTTCTTTTTTTTTTAAATAGGTGGGGCGCAACCCCTTAGGCAAGGGTCGCTCCTCTGGGGAGCAATTGTATTTAGACCATTTCTGGGGGGCAGGTCGCCGATTTTAGTTAGGCCAATCTGCCCCCAAAGGGGGGGGTGGGGGCGAAAGAGCTAGGCACTGGGTTTTTTGTTTTTTTTCACCAGTGTGTGTGTGTGTGTGTATGTGTGTATGTGTGTATGTGTTTTCTTTATGGGGCCAGCCCCTTGGGTAAGGGTCGCTTCCCATGGGGGCACATCACTGTTGGCCATATCGGCCCCCCTAGGGGAGATAGGGCCTATAGGCAATAGATTGGCCTATTTTTGGAAGGCCCATCTGCCCCCAAGGGGTGGCAGAAAGCCCACCAGAGACCAGGGAAGTTTTTTTTTTTTTTCTTCCAAAATAAGAGGGTGGGGGTATGGCCATCCACCCCCCCCCACCCCCCAAATAAATGGGGCCAAAGTTGTTCTGCCTACCAGTGGGCAGATGGGGCAGTTACCCCTGATCCACATCCCGGGGGAGGCAGAAAGTCTACTAGATGCCAGGGAATTAAAAAAAAAAAAAATATATATATATATTGTAGGGTAGTGGCTCCCAACCAGTATGAGCCTGGTTATGCCCCCACCCCAACTGAAGGGGGTAGCAGTCTTTCAGCTCTCCCCCACACACCAAATCATCTTATCCTACAGCAAGCAAGAAGACATTTGATTATTTTGGGTTTTGGTTTTACATTTGGGCCATGAGAGCTTGGCTAACTCTCAAAATCGTCCCACTTGGAATGGTGAGGGCTACACTTTATGGACTTTAGGACGCTGCCATGTAGAAAAATCCACAAGACCTAGACACATCTGAAAACTAAACATCTGGGTGGTTCCAGGGTGGTGTGTTTCACATGCACCCCACACCATTTTCTTACCCACAATGCCCTGCAAACCTCCAAGTTTGCTGGAAATCAGATTTTTTCCCCACATTTTTGTAATGGAACCTTCCGGAATCTGCAGGAATCCACAAAATTCCTCCCACCCAGCATTGTCATGTATCCCAAAAAAAAATCTGCTGCACTGGTCAGCCTAAAAATGTTTTTTTTCAAACTGCCCTTTTGGTCCCGCTTTGGTTCCCCCTCAATTTCGACATGTTTTTGGCTTTTCCCTGTCACAAGCACTTGGTCCACCTACACAAATGAGGTGGTATTTTTATCGGGAGACTGAGGGGAACGTTTGGTGGTATGAAATTTGGCCCAGTGCAATGATCCCACACGGAAATGTGGGAAAAATGTTTTTTTTTTAATTTTATTTTTATTTTTTAGCTAAATTTGAGGTTTGCTGAGGATTCTGGGTATGAAAACATTGGGGGATCCACGCAAGTCACACCTTCCTGGACTCCCTCAGGTGTTTAGTTTTCAGAAATGTCTGGGTTTGGTAGGTTTCCCTAGCTGGCTGCTGAGCCCAGGACCAAAAACGCAGGTGCCCACCCCCCACAAAAACAGGTAGTTTTGCATTTGATAATTTTGATGTGTCCAGATAGTGTTTTGGGGCATTTCCTTTCGCGGGCAGTAGGCCTACCCACACAAGTGAGGTACCATTTTTATCGGGAGACTTGAGGGAAATGCTGGGTGGAAGGAAATTTGTGGCTGCTCTCAGATTCCAGAACTTTCTTTCACTGAAATGAGAGGGAAAAGTGTTTTTTTTTTTTTTTTTTTTTGGGCCAAATTTTAGGTTTGCAAAGGATTCTAGGTAACAGAACCTGATCAGAGCCCCACAAGTCACCCCATCTTGGATTCCCATAGGTGTCTAGTTTTCAAAACTGCCCAGGTTTGCTCGGTTTCCCTAGGTGCCGGCTGAGCTAGTGGCCAAAATCCACAGCTAGGCACTTTGCAAAAAACAGCTCTGTTTTCTTTGTGAAAATGTGATGTGGCCACGTTGTGTTTTGGGGGCATTTCCTGTTGTGGGCGCTAGGCCTACCCACGCAAGTGAGGTACCATTTTAATCGGGAGATTTGGGGGGAACACAGAATAGAACAACAAGTGTTATTGCCCCTTGTCTTTCTCTACATTTTTCCTTCCAAATGTAAGACAGTGTGTAAAAAAGACATCTATTTGAGAAATGCTAGTATGGCCACCTCAGAATTCAGAGATGTGCAAATAACCACTGCTTCTCAACACCTTATCCTGTGGCCATTTTGAAAATACAAAGATTTTCTTGATACCTATTTTTCCTTTTTTATTTTTCAGCAAATGAATTGCTGTATACCCAGTATAGAACCCGTTGCAAGGTGCAGCTCATTTATTGGCCCTGGGTATCTAGGGTTCTTGATGAACCTACAAGCCCTATATATCCCCGCAACCAGAAGAGTCCAGCTGACGTAACGGTATATTGCTTTAAAAAAGCTGACATCGCAGGAAAAAGTTACAGAGTAAAACGTGGAGAAAAATTGCTGTTTTTTTCACCTCAATTTCAATATGCTTTTATTTCAGCTGTTATTTTCTGTAGGAAACACTTGTAGGATCTACACAAATGACCCCTTGCTGAATTCAGAATTTTGTCTACTTTTCAGAAATGTTTAGCTTTCTGGGATCCAGCATTGGTTTCTCACACATTTCTGTCACTAACTGGAAGGAGCCTGAAAGCACAAAAAATAGTAAAAATGGGGTATGTCCCAGCAAAATTTCAAAATTGTATTGCAAAATGGGGTTTTCTAATTCAAGTCTGCCTGTTCCTGAAAGCTGGGATGATGGCGATTTTACATCCGCAAACCCTTTGTTGATGCCATTTTCAGGGAAAAAGCCACAAACCTTTTTCCTCATTTTTTTTTGTTTAATTATTATTATTTAAAAAAACGAAAGTTTTGCTGTTTTTTGGCTCATTTCTTGGTCTCCTTCAGGGGGACCCACAAAGTCTGGGTACCTCTAGAATCCCTAGGATGTTGGGGGGCTGGGGGAGAAGGACGCAAATTTGGCATGGGTAGCTTATGTGGAGAAAAAGTTATGAGGGCCTAAGCGCGAACTGCCCCAATTAGCCAAAGAAAGGCTCAACACAGGAGGGGAAAAGCCCTGGCAGTGAAGGGGTTAATAGGCCATCTAAAACCATCCTCTGTTGTCTCACAAGCTGCCCAAAGATGTTCCAGGAATCCGTCAAGCCCAATATCGGCTCCACTGGTTAAGGAAGGGAGATATTGAGAAGAGGTTCTCTCCTATGTCAGCCATTACTGTCCAGGCAACAAATAAATTAGCAATATTAGGTCACTATGACCAAAAAATCTGGTCTGATTTGAGTGCCTTCCTTGATCTCATTCCGGAATACAACCAACCTGAGGCTAAGAAAATACTACAAGGTGGTGAAGGCACTTATGCAGAAATAATTGATTGTGCCTTGGATAGTGCTTCCACGGGTTTCCAACAACTTGCTGGGGCATTGGTTTTACGCCTTCTGGGATGGCTGAAGACTTTGGCAATCAAAACGGGCACTGATACTGCTAAGTCTTTTGGCACTCTGCCCTTTCAAGGAGCCTGGGGCAGAGGTTTCACATCTTACAGAGGTGGTTATCAGAAACATCAGCCTCCGTCGCAATTCAGGTCTACTTAGCATCAATTCTATCGTCAACCTCCTGCAGCAGAATACAGCAGACAAGGAGGCAGGCAGAAGCAGCCCTCCTGAGGTTGAGACATGAGCCACAAGAAATGATTTCTATCTGGTAACTGGTTCAATTTCTCCCCCTCATCTCAACCAACCTGGGGCAAATATCTCAAATTACTTGCATCAAAGCAAAGATAAAACATCAGACAAGTGGGTGCTGGACATAGTGTTACACCCCAGAGTGTGCAGAAACCTCCAAATCATCCTCCGAAAGAAGCACTTCCACCTCATCTTCACTTACTAAAACAAGAAATTATTCAAATGCTCTCCAAAGGGGCAATAGAGAAGGTTCTTTCTCATCTGGGGCTAGTAGTGAATCACCAAAAATCATCCATCATCCCAACACACAAGATGATATTTTTAGATGCAAAAATCAATAGAAACAAGGCCTGTCTCTCAGAAGAAAGAAGCAAATGTTAACCACCCTGGCTCTAGATATATCCAGAAAAAAGTTTATTTCTGATGGATACAGCTACCCATGGATTCCTCACATATTGAATACTCCCATTGCGCCAGCATTCAACGGAAATCTTCTTCCTAGCTTCTGCACATCGACGAGGATGTCACAATTGCCCATGCGACGCCGTCTGACGTCATACAGGCAATAAGAGGTCCTCGCCGACGTCAGTTCCCTTTTTTTCTGTGCCATTCAAAACAGTTATCTTCGAGGGAGCTACTGTTGCTACTCGACGTAGTTACAGTGTTTTTTGGGTGTTTTTTGGTTTGAGACATTACAGTGTCCCAAAGAAAGTCAGGATTCAAGCCCTGCCACGAGTGCGGAGGCAAAATGTTGGTTACAGACCCACATTCTGACTGTTTGTGGTGTCTTAGTTCCGACCACAACGTTGACAAGTGCGATTCTTGTCAACGTATGAATCCAAAGGCCTTAAAAGAACGTGAGGCCAAGCTTTTTCTGGTGAAATCACAAAATACTTGGGAAGTTAGTCCCACCGTCTCTCCCCAGCTGCCGACGCCGTTAGCATCTCCGACTTCACCGATGTCACCTGTTAATCCTCCTTTGGTGTTCGAGGTTCCACAGCCTCAGGTGTTTTCTCCGACCATGCAGATGTCGGGACCAGCGTCTGTCGCCTTCGAACCAGGCACCTCAGTACCCGGCTTTCCCGCCCCCTGGAGCCGATAGTTCCGCATTCTTGAATGCAATGTTCTCCATCTTCCAACAGATGGCTCCAGGTGGTGGACCGGCTGGTCCGTCAGGCCCTTTGGCCTTCAACATGGGTGCTCCGGCTCCACTACGACCGGCACCCTTTATGCCCTTTCTTCCCTTGGGAAATGTGGGCTCGGCGCCGGTGTCGGCACCTGTGGCGTCAGTGTCTCAGCTAGCGACGCCGACTAGACCTCAACCGGCCCCGGAACAGTCTTCAGTCCGTCCTACTCCTCGTTCGGCGCCGAAGAAATCCATGGCGCCGTTAGATCCGGCGTCTGATAGATCCGAGAACCGGCGTCAAGCTTCGACATCTGCTGACGCCATGTCGACGCCGAGGATAGAGGAGAGACTGCATTCGAGGAGGCTTGCTCTTCGCCTCCTTGAAGAGCAGGAATACCGGAGACAGACATTGGAGGAAGGGGAGATTGAGGACTCTCGTGAAGGTCTCCATGGCTTGGATACGGCTAGTGGTCTGGACACCTCTCCAGAATGGGACTTGTCGTCACCTGGGGAGTACACAGAGGAGGCAGCGACTTTTCATTCAGTCATTAGAAAGGCAGCTGACTTTTTGGACCTCCCTTTGCCGGTGTCTGAGCCCAAGCCAAACATCTTGACAGAAGTGTTGCACCCTGTCTCAACAACTGCAGAGCCACTTTTGCCTTTTAATCAGGCACTGTTGGACCCCATCATGGAAATCTGGAAGAAGCCGGTGTCATCTTCGGCGGTGAATAGATCTGTGGCTCAGAGATATCGAGTTGCACCTGCTGACCCAGGCTTTCTTTCCAGGCATCCAACACCTGAAAGCCTAGTGGTTCAGGCTTCTTGCTCAGCCCGTTCTGCTCCAGGATCCTTTCCAGCTGTGCCCTCAGATAGAGACTCTAAAAAAATGGACATGTCATCAAAGAAGGCTTTCTCGTCATGTAGCATGGCTTTGAAATCCACCAATTCTACGTGCATCTTAGGGAGATACATTTATGCCCTTATGGACGAGATTAAGTCGACGCATACTGAGGTTCTTCAAGAATTATTGAGCCTGGTTTCTGATGCTCAAGCAGCGGCAGCCCAGGTTATTCAATCTGGGTTAGATACGACCGACTCTGTTGCTAGAGCTATGGGTACTGCTGTGGCTACAAGGAGGCAAGCCTGGCTTCGTAGCTCTGGATTTTCCTCTGATGTACAATCGACCCTCTTGGACCTTCCTTTTGATGGTGATAAGCTTTTCGGCGCCAAGGCTGATTTGGCTCTAGAAAGGTTCAAGGAGAGTAGGGCCACTGCCAAGTCGTTGGGCTTGCAAGCCTCTTCTTCCTCCAGATTTTTTTATGAGGTTTCGAGGATTTGGTCGTGGTTCCTCCTCCTCCTTTCGAGGAAAATTCCAGCAACCCACCTCTGCTCTCTCCTATAGATCTTTCAGAGGGAGGGGTAGGGTCTGCACCAGGGGAGCCACTCAGCAGCACTCTGCCTCTTCCTCTGGAGGGGTGCAGCATGGGAAGCAGCCTTAGGCTTCAGCCAATTCCTTCTCACTCCACTCCTGTAGGGGCGAGGTTATTGAATTTTCTCCACAAGTGGGAGGTCATAACATCAGACTCCTGGATTACCAGCATTGTGAGGAAAGGCTATGCCCTACCCTTTCGGGAGTTTCCACCCCCATCCCGCCCCGTCCTTCCTACTGTTCAGAAGAACACCTCCTGTTGCTAGAACAGGAGGTTCAAGTCCTCCTTTCAAAGGGTGCAGTGGAGTTGGTTCCAGAGCAGGAAAGGGGTCAGGGTTGTTACTCAAGATACTTCCTGATCCCCAAGAAGGATGGTCGATTGGGGCCAATCCTGGACCTGAGGATCTTGAATTGGTTCCTCAAACAGGAAAAGTTCAAGATGCTGACCCTAGCTCAGGTGCTTTTGGCGCTGAACGATGGAGATTGGATGGTGTCTGTCGACTTGCAGGATGCTTACTTTCATATCCCAATACTCAACTCGCACAGGAGGTATCTCTGGTTTGTGGTGGGGTCGCAGCACTATTAGTTTGCGGTCCTCCCATTTGGTCTTACTTCAGCACCCCGAGTCTTCACAAAGGTGATGTCGGTGGTTGCAGCAGAACTCAGAAGGAAGGGGATAGCAGTATCCATCCGGATCAAGTCTGTCTAATCTTCTAGATGTGGGGGTTTCCTCGGATAGATCTGTTTGCCACCCGGGAGAATTCGCTCTGCCCGTTATTCTGCAGCCTCCAGTTTCCGGTACAAGGAGCATTGGGGGACGCGTTTCAGATGACCTGGTGCGACCAGTTGCTTTACGCGTTTTCCCCCCCCCTACCCTTAATTCCTCGGTTTCTGAGGAAAATTCGCCAAGACCGGGCCCAAGTCATCTTAATAGCTCCGGATTGGCTAAGGCGGGTGTGGTACTCGGACCTTCTCCAACTCTCACTGTGCCCTCTGCTCCGTCTCCCTCTCAGGGCAGACCTCCTCTCGCAATCGCAGGGGCAGGTTTTACACCCCCACCTCCAGAGCCTGCACCTTCATGCCTGGAGATTGAACGGGGCAACCTGAGTTCCTTTTCTCTCCCGCCTTATGTAGTGGATGTTATCTTATCGGCCAGGCGACACTCCACTAAATCTCTCTACGCTAATAGGTGGGCTAAATTTGTGATTTGGTGTGGAGAGAGGCAAATTGATCCCTTACGTGCTCACTTATCAGATATCTTGTCTTTTGCATTGTCTCTGGCACAGAGGGGTTGTGCAGTGGCTACGGTTAAGGGATACTTATCTGCCCTGTCAGCCTTTCTATGTCTTCCAGACCAGCCTTCTCTATTCAAATCCCCTATAGTACTTAGATTTTTAAAAGGTCTTAACAAATTTCTTCCACTCCTTTCATTATGCCTCAGTGGGATTTAAACCTGGTTCTGACTTTTCTTATGGGTTCCCAGTTTGAGCCTAAGCATTCTTGCCCCTTAAGGTTATTGGTCCTAAAGACGGTTTTCCTGGTTGCAATTACTTCCGCAAGAAGAGTGAGTGAGCTGCAGGCTCTATCTGTTAAACCCCCTTACACATCTTTTTATGGGGATAAGGTGGTGTTGAGGACCAAGGCTGCTTTCCTACCGAAGGCTGTTTCACCCTTTCATATGGCCCAAACGATTTACTCTTTCCACGTTTTATCCTCCGCCTCATCTTTCAAAAGAAGAAGAGAGACTACACCGCTTAGACCCGAGGAGAGTGCTAAGCTTTTATGTGGACAGAACGAAGGATTTCAGGCTGGAGGATCAGCTCTTCATCGGGTACGTGGGAAAGAGGCGAGAAAAGGCAGTCCACAAGAGAACACTCTCCAGGTGGGTCATTCTTTGCATTAAAATGTGTTACTCTTTAGCAAAGAAAGAACCCCCTGATGGTATAAGAGCTCATTCCACCAGAGCTAAGTCTGCCTCGGCTAGGGGTGTTCCTGTGGTCGACATCTGCAAGGCCGCAACTTGGTCATCCCTCCACACTTTTGCGAAGCATTACTGCTTGGACTCTGAGGTTAGGAGGGATGGCCATTTTGCACGGTCAGTGCTGCAGGATTTCTTGGTTTGACCATTCAGGCACCCACCACCGAGTGCGGTACTACTTTGGGACTCTATTCAGTATGTGAGGAATCCACGGGTAGCTGTATCCATCAGAAGAACGAGTTACTTACCTTCGGTAATGACTTTTCTGGTGGATACATTAGCTACCTGTGGATTCCTCACGGTCCCACCCGCCTCCCCGTTGCCTGTCTGGTCTAACCAAGTTATTCTTGGCTGTGCTCCTCTTGGTTTTTGAGGACTTGTACAAATACTGTATATATATAATTATTTGTGTATTTATTTAAAAAAAAGAAAAAGTTCTTGAAGTGATGTATTTATCTTGAATGTCATTAAATATTGTTATTTGATCATTTATCTCAATGGCCTATTATTCTCAGGCACGTAAAAAATGTTGGTACTGACGTCGGCACGTCAGCGAGGACCTCTTATTGCCTGTATGACGTCAGACGGCGTCGCGTGGGCAATTGTGGCATCCTCGTCGACGTGCAGAAGCTAGGAAGAAGATTTCCGTCGAATGCTGGCGCAATGGGAGTATTCAATATGTGAGGAATCCACGGGTAGCTAAAAGTCGTTACCGAAGGTAAGTAACTCGTTCTTCTATGAGGCTCTTCAAGTTGTTGCTTGGGATGATTTCTTCATCAATAAACCTAGTACCTCTAGCGCAGCTAAAGAGGAGTCTACTGCAGGAAGAACTCCAACTCCAATGGATTAAATCTCAAGGGTCCTTCGAGGACTTAATCACTGTTACGCCAAGAATAATAAAGGCTTTCAGTGGTGGACTCACAGCAATCTCATTTCCCAAGGTTCGACATTCCTAATCACAGTTCCAGACTTCATCATTACTAAGGACTTCTCTGTAGCTGGCTGGGGTGGTCATTTACAGTACATGTGCATTCAGGGAAAGTGGCCTGAAAATATAAAATCGATGCATATCAATCTCTTGGAACTGAAGGGCATTTTCCTCATGCTAAAAGCCTGTCTTCCACGGATCTCAGGTCCATCAGTGCTGGTCCGCACAGACAACACAACCAGCATGTATTCTATAAACAAACAGGGAGGAACTCAATCCTGATCCCTTTCACAATAAGCTCAAAGCTCTGAAATTGGCTCACATTGAACAAAATTTCTCTTAGGGAAGAACATGTGTCTGATGTCAAGAATGCTTTTGCAAATACGCTCAGCAGGACAGAAGACAGTTGCCACAAATGGGAGCTGGATCAACAAGAGGTGAACAGGATCTCCTTGCGTTGGGGTTGACCAGCTAGGGATCTGTTTGCTACAGATGAACACCAAATGCCAGTAGATACCCAATTGTGGGGGTGGGGTGGGAATGATCTTTCGATGCGATGGTCTGGGATCTTTGTATACGCTTTTCCTCCTTTCCTGTTGATTCCAATGGTTCTCAGGAAAATGAAAGCGGAATGTTGCCAGCTCATCTTAATAGCTTCCAGATGGCCCAGACAACATTGGGTCACGAAGCTGATTATCTTGTCTGTGACCAAACCCATTCCACTTTCCAAAAAGCTAACACTACTAAAGAAGAACCAAGGCCAGATATTGCATCTGGAACCAGCCTCTCCCCAGTTGTATGAATGTTTCCTCAGTTCTATGAATTAAGAAACATGAATATCGATCAGAAATGTAGAGATACTCTCCAGAGCACAAGCCGAAAGTACAAACAAGGCTTAAAGACTTGAAGTGGAAGAGATTCTGTGCTTGGTGTCAACAAAACAATTTGCATCCATTTGAGGCTTCACCTGAACAAATCATGACTTATCTCCTCTCGCTCGCCAAATCTAGACTCATCTTTGCTTCCGTGAAAGTCCATCTGGTGGCAATCTCAAGTTACCGGTGTTCTGCTAATATGGTTTCCCTTTGTTCTGCCAGGCTCCTCAAACAGTTTATGAAAAGGTTATTTCGTACTTCCCTTCTGTGCTCCCACCTTTTCTGGAGTGCCATCTCAACATTGTTCTTGCTCAGCTTATGAAACCTCCATTCGAGCCAATACATAAACCAAAGCTAAACTTTCTCACATATGAAGTAGAGTAGAGACCCTCCCTCACCTCTACCTGAAGAGTCAGTGACCTACAGGCTTTTATGACTGCGTTTCCCAGAACAAATCCAAAATACATAGCAAAGGTTCCATCTCAACAAACCCATCATCCTGCAGACATTCTTTGCAAACTCAACAACACCAGCTGAAAGAGTTCTACATTTACCAGACATCAAACGATGTCTGAAGTTTTATCTCCACCGCGCTAAGTGGCTCCGTAAAACAGATCAATTATTAGTCTCCTACAGTCAAGGACGTAAGGAAGCTCCAGTGAGGAAACCAACAATAGCACAGTGGATTTCAGCAGCCATTCAGTTTTTCCACTCTAAAGCTGGCAAACCACTGGCCAAGAAACCTAAGGCACATTCCACAAGGGCAGTGTCAACCTCCGCTGATCTTTTTGCAGGCTTATCAATGGATAATATATGCTGGGCTGCGGCGTGGAAGACTACTCTTTCCTTCATGCTGCACTACTGCCTGGAGTCAGCACAACGCAGCGATTCAGCAGTAGGACAGGGCGGTGCCTCGCCATCTATCTCAGTAAGGAGAGCCTAATTTCTAATGCAAACTGTTATGTTCTCTAAAGCTTGTTTTGCTTCTGTGTTTCAACAAGGTATTTATATATGAAATATACTATGTATGCATAATAATTGTTTCTGATGGATACACCTTCCTGTGGATTCCTCAGCTAAAGAATTCTCCCCTCGCGCCAGCTTTGACGGAAATTTCTTCTAGTTCTGCACGTCGACAATGTCGTCACAATTGCCTGACTCCACGCGACGCCGTAGGACATCATCCAGGCAATAAGAAGCCCTCGTCGACGTGCAAACGTCGGTTCCCTTTTTTCCGTGCCTTCGAATAATGGTTTTTCTTCTAGGCTAACAGGGAGCTACAGTTGCGCATCTGTAGTTACTATTTCGCAACCAAGAAAATCTGGTTTTAAACCTTGTAACCAATGTGGGGGTCGGATGTTGGTCACTGACCCCCATGAAAATTGTTTATGGTGCCTTAGTTCCGACCATGAGATCGAGTCATGCGGTTCCTGCCAGCGCATGAACCCTAAGGCACTTAAAGAGAGAGAGGCTAAATTATTCCTAGCCTGTTCCAAGAAGAGGAAGGGAAGGCGACATCGTAGAGAGTCTTCTTCGAGGACTCATCGTCGCCATTGAGACTCTCGACGTTGTCACGACTCTCGGCGCCGATCGAGTAGAGGCCGGTCCAGGTCCAGATCTCCATCAGCTCGGCGCCGTCCAACGTGGGAGATTAGCCCAACCATCACTCCTCCGCCTCCTACGACTCTGGCTTCTCCGACTTCTCCTTTTTCGGTGTTTGAAGTCAAGCCTCTTCAGGAACTGGCGGCTTCTCCGGAGCAGGAGATGCCTGGTCCATCATCGGCTTCTATGCCGGCGCCGACTCCGCAAGCATATCCGGCTTTCCCGGCGCCGGGTACGGATCCTGATGCATTTTTAAATGCTATGTTCAATATGTTTTACACCATGGCGCCTGGTGGAGGGCATGTGGGTCCGTCAGGCCCTTTGGCTTTTAACTTGGGTGCTCCGGCTCCTTACAAGCCGACACCCTTCATGCTGTTTCTGCCTTCTGGAGCCGCTGCAGCGCCGATGCCCTTGGTGTTGCCCAGGAGACCTGTGACGCCTACAACGTCTGCTACTCCGGCGCCGGTGGATTCGCCACGGATCCAGTCCACAGTCAAGTTGCCTGTGGTGCCGGAGGGTCCGGCGTCAGATGGATCCGAAGAGTGGCACCGGCGAAGATCTTTGGCGTTGGCTGACGCCTTATCGACACCGGGACTCGAATCCAGGCTCTGGTCCAGGAGATTAGCATTACGCCTCCTGGAGGAGGAGGAATATAGCAGACAGCACCTGGAGGAAGGCGAAATCTTGGAGCCTTCAGGTGATTTTCAGGGCTTGGACACAGCAAGTGGCATTGACACTTCCCCTGAATGGGATTTGGCTTCCCCTGGGGAGTATACCGAAGAGGCTGCATCTTTTCATGCAGAAATAAGGAAGGCTGCAGACTTTTTAGATCTTCCTCTTCCGGCTGCTGAGATGAAAAGGAACCTTTTGACTGAAGCGCTGCATCTGGCTTCAGTAGTGGCGGAGCCTCTCTTGCCCTTCAATGAGGCTCTCCTGGACCCCATCAAAGACGTTTGGAAAAAGCCAGTGACTTCTACAGGTGTCAACAGGGCAGTAGCAAGGTGCTATCGTGCTGCTCCGGGTGACCCCGACTTCCTCTCCAAACATCCAACTCCGGAGAGTTTGGTTGTTCAGGCATCGTGCTCCTCCCGGTCAGCCCCTGGTTCGTTCCCCGGGACCCCTGCGGACAGGGAGTCTAAGAAAATGGACCACACAGCAAAGAAGGCCTTTTCTTCATGCAGTATGGTCTTGAAGTCGACCAATGCAACTTGCATTTTGGGGGTTACATTCATGCCCTTATGGAGGAGGCGAAAGGTCATCCTAACTTGCCACAAGAGGTGTTGCATCTGTTAACGGACGCTCAGGTGGCGGCGACCCAGGTGATTCAGTCTGGGTTGGACACCTCAGACTCCGTGGCAAGGGGTACATCCATAGTGTCGCGGCATCAGGCTTGGCTGCGTTCATCAGGCTTCTCCTCGGATGTACAAGCAACTCTTCTGGACCTGCCTTTTGACGGGGAAAAAGTCTTTGGGACAAAAGCAGATTCTGCTCTTGAATGTTTCAAAGAGAGCAGAGCCACAGCGAGTTCGTTGGGACTTCAGGCAGCCACTTCCTCTACCTTTAGGTCATAAAGGAAGTTTAAGGGTTTTGGGCGTGGCTCCTCCTTTCGTGGCAGGTTCCAGGCACCACAACAATCTGCAGGCTCCCTGCCTTACAGATCCTTCAGGGGCAGGGGCAGAGTACGTATACGTGGAGCCACCCAGCAGTACTCTGCCTCTTCCTCTTCGTCAGGAGGGGTGCAGCAGGGAAAGCAGCCTTAGTTCTCCACCACTCCCTGTTCACATGTCTCCGGTAGGGGTGAGACTTGCCCAATTTCTTCCAATGTGGGAGTTTATAACATCAGACTCTTGGGTCATCGACATTGTGAAGAAGGGGTATGCTCTTCCCTTTTGGGAGTTCCCTCCTCCCTTCCCTCCCCGCCCATCCTTCTGTACGGAAGACCATCTTCTGTTACTGCAACAGGAGGTGTTATCCCTATTGACAAAAGGCGCAGTGGAGTTGGTTCCGGAGCAGGAGAGGGGTCAGGGCTGTTATTCAAAATACTTCCTGATCCCCAAAAAAGATGGTCGGGTGAGACCAATTCTGGTCTTGAGGATTTTGAATTGGTTCCTCAGGTAGGAAAAGTTCAAAATGCTGACCCTTTCACAGGTTCTTTTGGCGTTGAACGAAGGAGATTGGATGGTGTCTGTCGATTTGCAGGATGCGTACTTCCATATTCCGATCCTCAAATCGCACAGGAAGTATCTCCGGTTTGTGGTGGGGTCGCAGCAATATCAGTTTGCGGTCCTTCCGTTCGGTCTTACTTCAGCACCTCGAGTCTTCACAAAGGGGATGGCGGTGGTTGCGGCAGAGCTCAGAAGAAGAGGGATAGCGGTGTTTCCCTATCTGGACGATTGGTTGATCAAAGTCAAAACTCCAGGGCTCGTGTGGGGTCACCTGCAGTCGACAACTCAGTTGTTGTTCGACCTGGGTTTTTCAATCAATGTGCCCAAATCTCACCTGGAGCCCTTGCACGGCCTCCTGTTCATAGGGGCAGTACTGGTACAACATTGAATCGGGCCTTTCCTCCGCCCCAGCGGGTTCAGGACATTCAGGCGTTGATTCCAATGTTTCGAAATGGAGCGGTAGTTCCAGTCCTCAAGGTCCTTCATCTGCTCGGTCTGTTTGCTTCTTGCATACTGCTGGTCACTCATGCACGCTGGCACATGAGGACTCTTCAGTGGTGCATCCGCAGGCAGTGGTTTCGGCACGAAGGAGATCTCGAGGATTCGATCACGATCTCCAGAGACACTGCGGTGGATCTTCAGTGGTGGGCTGCGGTCTGCAACCTGTCGCAAGGAAGGGCCTTCTCACTGCCTCTGCCAGTGGCCACAGTCGTAACGGATGCTTCCACTCTAGGGTGGGGAGCTCATCTGGGGGACCAGGAGGTCAAAGGCCTTTGGTCTCCAGTGGAACAGAGGTTTCACATCAATCTGTTGGAATTGCGGGCAGTACGTCTAGCTCTCAAGGCCTTTCTCCCTTCCATTCGCGGTCAGTCAGTCCAGGTCCTGACGGACAACACTACAGCGATGTGGTATATAAACAAGCAGGGAGGAGCGGGGTCGTACCTTCTTTGCAGAGAAGCTCTTCGACTCGGGTCCTGGCTTCAGGACCACAAGATTTGCTTGGTAGCAAATCATTTGGCCGGGGTTCGGAATGTACGTGCGGATATTCAGTCGACGCAGCTCGGTCGACCACGAGTGGCGTCTTTATCCGGATCTGGTTCTTTACATCTTCCAGATGTGGGAGTGTCCACAGATAGATCTGTTTTCTACTCAGGAGAATGCACAGTGCCCGTTGTTTTGCAGCCTCCAGTATCCGGTGCAAGGAGCTTTGGGGGACGCGTTTCAGATGTCCTGGAAGGGTCAGTTGCTTTACGAGTTTCCTCCCATACCGCTGATTTCTCGAGTTCTGAGGAAGATCCGCCAAGACCGGGCCCAGGTCATCTTGATCGCCCCGGATTGGCCAAGAAGGGTGTGGTATACAGACCTCCTCCAACTCTCTCTGTGCCCTCCGCTCCGTCTCCCTTACAGGGTGGACCTCCTCTCGCAGTCGCAGGGGCAGATTCTACACCCCCACCTCCAGAGTCTGCACCTTCATGCCTGGAGATTGAACGGGGCAAGCTGAGTGCTTTTTATCTCTTACCGGAAGTGGTGGATGTTATTTTATCGGCCAGGCGACACTCCACCAAATCAATCTATGCAAGTAGGTGGGCTAAATTTGTACGTTGGTGTGGAGAGAACCGAATTGATCCCTTAAAGGCTCACTTGTCTGATATATTATTATTTGCTCTTTCTTTGGCACAGAAGGGTTGCGCAGTTGCCACAGTTAAGGGCTATTTATCAGCACTGTCGTCTTTTCTGTGCCTCCCAGTTTGTTAAGGGTCTCACTAATAGGTGTCCGCCCACACCGTTTGTTATGCCACAGTGGGATCTTAACTTGGTATTAACATTTCTAATGTGATCGCCATTTGAACCAATGCATTCTCGTGCTTTGCGTTTGCTAGTCTTTCAGACTGTATTTCTGGTAGCCATAATATCGGCCAGAAGAGTGAGTGAGCTTCAGGCTCTTAGTGTAGAGTCTCCATACCTTTCCTTCTTTAGAGACAAAGTGGTGTTAAGGACCAAGGCGGCTTTCCTCCCGAAGGTTGTCACACCCTTTCACTTGGGGCAGTCTATTACTCTCTCTTCCTTTTACCCTCCGCCTCATCCATCCAAGGAGGAAGAGAGGCTCCACCGACTGGATCCACAAAGAACATTGAGCTTCTTTGTCGACAGGACGAGGGAGTTCAGGCAAGATGATCAGCTCTTCATTGGATACGTGGGGAAGAGGAAAGGCAGAGCAGTCCACAAGAGAATGCTATCCAGGTGGGTCATTCTCTGTACTAAACTTTGTTATTCCTTGGCGAAGAAAGGAACCACCTGTAGGGCTTCGTGCTCATTCCATCAGAGCTTAAGGCTGCTTCTTCGGCTTTAGCTAGGGGTGTTCCTGTGGTTGACATCTGCAAGGCGGCAACTTGGGCATCCCTCCATACTTTTGTCAAACATTTTTGTTTGGATTCTGAGGTTAGGAGGGATGGCCGTTTTGCTCGCTCGGTGCTGCAGGATTTCTTGGTTTGACCATTCAGGCACCCACCTCCGGAGGTAGTACTGCTTTGGGACTCTATTCTTTAGGTGAGGAATCCACAGGTAGGTGTATCCATCAGAAGAATAAGTTACTTCCCTTCGGTAATGCTTTTTCTGGTGGATACATTAACTACCTGTGGATTCCTCACGGTCCCACCCGCCTCCCCGTTGCCTGACTGGTCGTTCCACAAAATCCGTGGGTGAGCATCATTGTCTTGTGTGTATATATATATATGCCGGTTTTATGTATATAATTATAGCATGTATATATGTAATTCTTTCTCTGGTTTTGATAATTCGAGTACACATGATTGGATTTGACTAGCATTTTTGGTTTCATATGGAACAGTTATTGCTGTTAGTTTCTTATTATTTTTATTGTAATAAATGTTGCGTTTTCACTTAATTTGATGTGATTGTTCTCTTCAAGGTCAATGATCACCTGCTTGCCTCTAAGGCACGTAAAAAATGGTGATAACTGACATCTGCACGTCGACGAGGGCTTCTTATTGCCTGGATGATGTCATACGGCGTCACGTGGAGTCCGGCAATTGTGACGTCATCGTCGACATGCAGAGCTAGAAGAAATTCCCATCGAAGCTGGCGCGAGGGGAGAATTCTTTAGGTGAGGAATCCACAGGTAGTTAATGTATCCACCAGAAAAAGCGTTACCGAAGGTAAGTAACTTATTAATTTCTCCTAGAGACTGTTGTGAACAGTTTTCTATTCACCCAGCATCCACTAAGGGTCATAATACTTGCTCTAAGTACTGCTTGCTATTCTGATTCAAGCATGTGAATCTATGAAAGATTCAATACTGGATAAGAAAACAAGTTACTTACCTCTAACTGCAGTTATCCAGTATTGATATCTTTCATAGATTCACAAGCGACCTACCCTCCTCTGCTTTGAGATTCTCCTTCTACCTCTGTATACTTCACTCTTGTGCTCGAAAATCTGAAGGAGAGAGCCTCTCTTAGGAGTATTCTACAGGGTGCTGGTGCCTGATTGGTCATAGGTCAAGGCTTTTTTTTTCTTTTCCTCCAAAGGACATTGTTAGGCTATTTAGTTGATGACTGCTGATGTTGTAGCCTATGTGATTCTTACATACTGCTTTTCTAAGGTACCATAGGACTCCCACTTTGAATGGGAATGATTCGAGCATGTGAATCTATGAAAAATACCAATACTGGATAACTGCAGTTACAGGCAAGTAACTTTTTTTCTTCTTCGCAAGCTGGCACCCACAGGAGGGATCATCAGGGGAATGCATTTTCAGTCAAATGGTAAGGGATCTATGCGTATTCTTTTCCCCCAGTCCTGTTAATTCCAAGGTTCCTCAGGAAACTGAAGAAAGAACCTTGCCAGGTTCGCTTCATTGCTTCTAGGTGGCCTAGACCATTCTGAGTCACAGAACTCCTACTCCTCTCAGAACAACCTCACGTTCAGCTGAAGCCAGTACCAATGTTGCTAATGATGAGCCAAGGCCAAGTTCATCATCCCAACCTGACATTTCTGCACTTTTTGGCCTGGCTCCTGAGTTCAGTGAGCTTTTCTGGCTAGGTATTCCGTCTGACTGCAGAGAAATTCTTGCAAATGCCAGGGCAGAGACCACTAACAAAACATACAAACGTAAATGGAAACGCTTTTGGCTCTGGTGCAAGGACTCAAAAGTTCATCCTTTCACATTACCACTGGAACACATTCTTCTGTATCCTCTTCAAATAGCAAGGTCTGGCCTCTCCCATTCTTCCACCAGAGTTCATCTGGAAGGGATTTCAAGTTTCAGACGATCTAATAACCTTTATAATCTACCTGGATCATAAAACAATTCCTTAAAGGGCTATTAAGGAAGTTTCCTTCCATGAAAATACCTCCTTCTTGGCACCTTAATTTTGAGCTTTTACCACTTACGAGATATCCGTTGGAGCCCATTCGCAAGGCAGAATTAAAATCTCACTAGGAAAACAGCAGTTGTAGTAGCACTCACGTCAGCCAAAAGAGTGAGCGACATCCAAGCATTCACAATAAAACAACTTTTCCTCCACTTCAAGTCAGTGTAATACTTAGGACCAACCCTATGTTTTTACCTAGAGTCCCCTCTGACCTTCATCGAAATGAACCAGTAATACTGAAAACATTCTTCCCAAATCCTCAAATAGCAGCTGAGAAGTCTTAACATACTTTAGACAACAAACACTGTCTCAAATTCTTCTTGCACAGGACTCATCACATCTGCAAGGCGGATCAGTTATTTGTGGCCAATAGAGACTTAAAGGGTTTCCGGTTTCTAAACCGAGCATAGCCAGATGGAGTGCATCAGCCATACACTTAAGTCACTGGCACACAAGAAAACCATTAACCAGCAAAGTCCAGGCCCATTCCATCAGAGCGATCTGCCCCTCCACAGTTCTCTTTGCTGGTGTACCCCCATTTAACAGATATGCCGAGCAACAGCATGGTCCAGCAGGCTTACTTTTACTGAACATTACTGTAAGGAAGTGCCTCCTTGGCATGGTTACCCCTGACATTTTGCCTTTGCTGATGCTAAGTTATGATTTGAAAGTGTGCTGGGACCCTGCTAACCATGCCCCAGCACCAGTGTTCTTTCCCTAAACTGTACCTTTGTCTCTACAATTGGCACAACCCTGGCACTCAGGTAAGTCCCTTGTAACTGGTACTCCTGGTACCAAGGGCCCTGATGCCAAGGAAGGTCTCTAAGGGTTGCAGCATTTCTTATGCAACCCTGGGGACGCCTCACTCAGCACATGCACCCTGCTTCACAGCCTGTGTGTGCTGGTGGGGAGAAAATAACTAAGTCGACTTGGCACTCCCCTCAGAGGGCCATGCCAACCTCACACTGCCTGTGGCATAGGTAACTCACCCCTCTAGCAGGCCTCACAGCCCTAAGGTAGGGTGCACTATACCACAGGTGAGGGCATAAGTGCACGAGCACTATGCCCCTACAGTGTCTAAGCAAACCCTTAGACATTGTAAGTGCAGGGTAGCCATAAGAGTATATGGTCTGGGAATTTGTCAAACAAGAACTCCACAGCACCATAATGGCTACACTGAAAACTGGTAAGTTTAGTATCAAACTTCTCAGCACAATAAATGCACACTGATGCCAGTGTACAATTTATTGTAAAATACACCCAGAGGGCATCTTAGAGATGCCCCCTGAAAACATACCCGACTTCTAGTGTGGGCTGACTAGGTTTTGCCAGCCTGCCACACACCAGGCATGTTGCTGGCCACATGGGGAGAGTGCCTTTATCACTCTGTGGCCAGGAACAAAGCCGGTACTGGGTGGAGGTGCTTCTCACCTCCCCCTGCAGGAACTGTAACACCTGGTGGTGAGCCTCAAAGGCTCACCCCTTTTGTTACAGCGCCTCAGGGCATCCCAGCTAGTGGAGATGCCCGCCCCTCCGGCCACTGCCCCCACTTTTGGCGGCAAGGCTGGAGGAGATAATGAGAAAAACAAGGAATCACCACCCCCCACTCAGGACAGCCCCTAAGGTGTCCTTAGCTGAGGTGACTCTTACTTTAAGAAATCTTCAATCTTGTGGATTGAGGATTCCCCCAATAGGATTAGGGATGTGCCCCCTCCCCACAGGGAGGAGGCACAAAGAGGGTGTAGCGACCCTCAGGGAGAGTAGCCATTGGCTACTGCCCTCCCAGACCTAAACACTCCCCTAAATTCAGTATTTAGGGGCCCCCAGAACCTAGGAAACTAGATTCCTGCAACCTAAAGAATAAGAAGGACTGCAGTGAAGACGGAGACGACAACTGCTTTGGCCCCAGCCCTACCGGCCTGTCTCCCAACTTCGAAGAAATCTGCAAACAGCGATGCATCCAACAGGGACCAGCGACCTCTGAAGCCTCAGAGGAATGCCCTGCACCCAAGGACTAAGAAACTCCCATGAACAGCAGCTCTGTTCAACCATCTGCAACTTTCTTGCAACAAAGAAACAACTCTAAGGACTTCACGTTTCCTGCCGCCAACGGCTCCGGCTCGACCTGTGGCAAACCAACACTACAGGGAGGACTCCCCAGCGACTGCGAGCCTGTGAGTAGCCAGAGTTGACCCCCCTGAGCCCCCACAGCGACGCCTGCAGAGGAAATCCAGAGGCTCCCCCTGACCGCGACTGCCTGTAACAAGGGACCTGACGCCTGGAATCAACACTGCACCCGCAGCCCCCAGGACCGGAAGGAACTGAACTCCAGTGCAGGGGCGACCCTCTGCCTAGCCCAGGTGGTGGCTACCCCGAGGAGCCCCCCCTGTGCCTGCCTGCATCGTTGAAGAGACCCCCGGCTCACCCCATTGCTTTCAATACAAAACCCGACACCTGTTTGCACTCTGCACCTGGCCGCCCCTGTGCCGCTGAGGGTGTACTTTCTGTGCCTGCTTGTGTCACCCCCCCTGCTGCCCTCCAAAACCCCCCTGGTCTGCCCTCCGAGGACGCAGATACTTACCTGCTGGCAAACTGGAACCGGGGCACCCCTGTTCTCCATTAAAGCCTTTGTGTTTTGGGCACCTCTGTGACCTCTGCACCTGACCGGCCCTGAGCTGCTGGTGTGGTAACTTTGGGGCTGCCTTGAACCCCAAACGGTGGGCTACCTTGGACCCAACATTGAACCCTGTAAGTGTTTTACTTACCTGTGAACTTAACAATTACTTACCTCCCCCAGGAACTGTTGATTTTTGCAGTGTCCACTTTTAAAATAGCTTATTGCCATTTTTGTCAAAACTGTACATGCTATTGTGATTATTCAAAGTTCCTAGAATACCTGAGTGCAATACCTTTAATTTGAAGTATTACTTGTAAATTTTGAACCTGTGGTTCTTAAAATAAACTAAGAAAATATATTGTTCTATATAAAAACCTATTGGCCTGGAGTAAGTCGGAGTGTGTGTGCCTCATTTATTACCTGTGTGTGTACAACAAATGCTTAACACTACCCTCTGATAAGCCTACTGCTAGACCACACTGCCACAAAATAGAGCATTAGAATTCTCTCTTTTTGCCACTATCTTACCTCTAAGGTGAACCCTTAGGACTCTGTGCACACTTTTTCTCACTTTGAAATAGTATATACAGAGCCAACTTCCTACAATTACTGACTGGATTCCGCTGTAAAAAAGTAATGCGATAGTAGGACAAGCAGTTCTGCAACATGTATTTCAATAAGGTGAGCCAATGCTATTTCCCGCCTCCCGCTATATAATTATGTTTTGTAGCTTCATATGTTAACTGCTAACTATTCTGATTCAAGCATGTGAATCTATGAAAGATCCAATACTGGAGAAGAGAATAAGTTACTTACCTGTAACTGTAGTCCTCCAGTATTTGTATCTTTTATAGATTCACATGTGACCCACCCTCCTCCCCTTAGAGGCTCACCTTCTTTCATTTATGTGTACATCGCTCTTGTGCTAGACATTCCGAGAGACTGGAGCCTCTGTGGTGAAGGTCCTAAAAGGTGCTGTTACCTGATTGGCTGGACTTTGGGTCATTTTTAAGTAACGCTGACAAATTATTATTAAAGTGAATGTCCTTAACATTAACTTAAATGGCGATTTTTATTTTTTTTATTTTTTTTTCTACTGCTTTTCTATGGTACCCTGGGACTCCCGCCTTGATGATGCAGAATGATTCAAACATGTGACTCTATAAAAGTTACCAATATGGGAGAACTACATATGCAGACAGGTAAGTAGCTTATTTTTTCTATGCAACACTGGAAACAAAATTCACTTTAAGCAGACAAGGGTGTCTGTTCAGAAAAGCAAAAGAATTAAACATGCTTTCTGTCTCTTCATTCTGTTATATTGGTGATTCTGTTTCAGTAGTCCAAAATGGATGTTCTTTTCTGTGGTTTGGTTAGGAATTGAATTAAGGAACCTGCTAGGGAAAGAAAAACCTGGTGTAACCATTGTTGAGACTGGCAAAGATCTGCCATTCGTCCATCCTTTCTGTTCCAGCGGAACTTATGCATGGTATATATCTCCTCAGCTGTGAATGTTGTGATTATATGCTTCCATCACCCACAGGAACTTGATGCACATGGTATATCAATATTCAGGCTCAGTCTGAGTGAGGATGACCCACCAACAGAGCAACTCCAAACTTGCACAGAAGGGTCCAACAGAATAGCAAATCTGGTATGCAAGTAACAGTCTGGAAGCTAATGTGGCAATACCGTCATAGTTTATTTGTAGATTAGGACAGAGCCCACAACAGGAACAGGGCATGTAAGAACCAGAGTGTCAGCAACTATCTGTGTCAAGCAAATGACTACACAACAGGATGCCAAGAAGAATTCCAGAACAAACGCACCATTACATGCCAGTACCATTACAGTCAAAGTAGAAAGGTACATGATGTTGCAGCCCATTGCACACAGACTGTTATTCATGACGGGGTGATGGGGTCAGGCCCTGCTAACCATGAAAAAAGCAACACTGATATGGGCTATAGTGGGGCTTCCAAATAGAGGACCAGCCTGAGGGTGGTCACTGTAGCAGGCTCGATCTAGGAGTAAAGTGCTGTAGAAGCCTGCTTCTTTAAATGGGAGATGGGCAGATGACCCTCTCCAAACTAGCTGCATGTCTGGAGGGGGTAGTTTGGGCAGAAAGATGGTAGGGCAGTCTGCCAGTGGGGTGTGCAGCCTGCCAGAGAAGTCAGCGACTATGAACAATGGTTATATGTCAGAACTGATCAAAGCACATCTTGATTATTCGTTGGTGACTTGAAAAATGAATTCACAGCAGCAGTCAGCAAAATGTGAGAGGGGACACTGGCTGAACCCAGAAGTCATGGACACAATGTAAAAGGAGAAGGTGCCCGTAAATTAGATGGTCATAAACAACCATGCGTTAAGTACAACCTCCATTGACAAGAACATACCCGCAGTGCCATTTACTTGGCCGCTGCAAATTTATTGTGAAAATCTAGAGAATTCAATGTCTGTTCCACTAACATAAATTAATACTAGGGATGGGAGCTTAGTAGTTTTCTCTAGGTTTTAGATAGGTGTGCACAGAGAATACAATTGCCCTTGAGCTAGTCAGTACAATGCAGGTTTGCTTCAAGAAGGGAATCAACAAAATGGTAGGGGTTGTAAATAAAACCTGTCCAATAGAACTCCAGGAACTGTCATGATTGCTGCACCATGAATCTGAAGGTGATTGGGGCGTAGTAGACAAAACCCCTGGCAGTCTGCCATCGCAAGACTCCATACGGTTTCAGGTCCCGGTTGCGTGAAAGGTCCTGGTCCCACTTACAGAGTCGTTCCTGTCTGTCTTCGTTGCGGTCATTGTTAAGTCCCATAACCATTAAAAAAAAATCTAAGAAATCAAAGTGCTCTTCGACATCTCTGGGCCAGTCCAGGTCGTTAGAGAACGTGAGGCAATGGAGATGCAGGTAGAGGCCCTGCTACCTGCACTCCACCTGCAGAGTCTGAGCGTGTGTCTGCACCCAGCCTCCCTGAATTTACTGGAGCGACCCCTGCCCACTCAGGTACGTTTTGAGGCTATGCAACTCACTTAAGTGTGCAGACCACTCTGGAGCAACTACGGGTCTGAGAGGTGCTCTGACTAGACTTCTACCAGCAGATTCGCCCTCTGTTCCATTAGGGCCCTCTGGATTAATATCTGGACTGACGGGTCACAAACCCATGACTTTTGCTGGGGTTTGGTCCTGTATTGCCGTTTTTGCTGAAGCAGACATCAAACTCATTGCCAACACTGAGCTGGTGTTGAACTGGTGTTCTTCAGCACCACCCAGATCCCAGAGATTGGCTGGGTTGGAGACAGTGCCTTCCTTCTTTGAAAGACCTGTTTGGGATTCTGGTTGGGCAGCCATTGCTTTATCTGTGACACTCCACCACAATGCCTGGCTGTCATCTTGCTTTTTTTGGAAATGACTAGGCATCTTACATGGAAGTGCCATCTAAGAGTAGGGTCACTGCTGAGTCATTGGGGCTCGCTATTGCCCCACGCTACCTCACTTCTCCTTCTTCCATTTCTACGGTAGCGGCTATCCGCTGTATCCTTTCTAGCACAGCTACCATGACCAACATGCTCCCCAGCCCTTTTGTGGCTGTGGATGCGGCTGCCACAAGTCTTGTGGAAACCAAGGCCAGAGATGTGCCCATTCCACCACGTGCCTGGCATTCACAGCCTCTTAATGCCATTACTATTCACTGGCAACATTAACGGCACCCTGTTGGAGGCACTATCATTCACCACCTTTGGACAAATGGGTGGTCCAAATTACCCAGTGGGATTGCACCCTTCCACTCTTTAGAACCCTGCCACTGTCTACGGATCAGCTGTTGGAGGACCACCTTTCTTTGTTGCACCAGAAAGTGCAGGCTGTTTTAGTCAAAGGAGCCATCAAGAGTGTGCCAGCATCTGAAGTAGGTTGTGGTTGCTACTCCTGATATTTTCTGGTGTCAAAGAAGGGCCTCTGCCCTATCCTAGTTCTGCACTCTTTCAATGCCTTCCAGAGAAAGGAGAAATTCAAAATGCTCATCATAGCCCAGATCTGGTCTGCCCACAACCCATGAGACTGAATGGTAGCATTGGACCTGCAGATTGCTTATTTTCATATACCCAGTCTGCAACCCCTCTCACTGTTACCTGCAGTACAGTGTGAAAAGCATTTTCAGTTTACTGTGCTCCCCTTTGGCCTCACCAGTGTCCCTTGGGTGTTCACAAAAGTGATCGCAATAGCTATAGCACATCTGCAGAGGTCAGGGGTTCCGGTCTTCCCTTACTGTCACTGACTGTTAAAAGGTGGGCTCACCCCCAAGCAATCACCACCTACCTCCAGAGTGCTGCAAACCTGCACTCACTTGAGGTTCCCTATCAACACGCTGAAGCCACACCAGCCCCCATTCATCTGAGCCATTCTGGACACTGCAGTGCCGTGCTTATCCTCCGGAGTGGAGAGTTAAAGGCATTCATGCTATGATCTGATGTTTTTAGCCTTAGTCCTGGATTTCAGTGAGACTGCCTCTGAGACTGCTGGGCCTGATGACCTCCTGCATCCTGCTGGTGGAGCACATTTGCTGGCATATAGGGGCTCTGCAGTGAGATTTGAAGTTCCAGTGGTCACAACACCATGGGAAGTTCTCGGACCTGATCCAGATTTCGAAGGAGACTATGAATGATCTACAGTAGTGGCTAATGGACCATGATTGAGTCTGCGTCAGATCCCTCTCCATTCCCTACCCAGAGCTGACTTGGTGACTGATACATTGCTACTGGGATAGGGCCGCCATCTGAGAGTAGTGAAAGTCTGCAGCCTCTGGTCTCTGTTGGCGGTTCTGCTCCATATCAGACTTCTGGAACTGAGGGCAGTTCATTGCCATTGAAAGCTTTTCTGCCATCCATCAAAGGAAAACTGGTTCGGTTGATTATGGACAACACCACCGCCATGTGTTATAGCAACAAGCAGAGTGGAGTAACACAGAACCTGGTGGAATTTCTAAATGCCAGGGCAGACTAACTCGCTGTCAATGCCTTGCGGACCACAAATGGCATTTGCACCCGGAGTTGGCTCAAGGTCTCATTGAGGACTGGGGAGTATCTTGGCTAGATCTATTTGCCACTGCCAAGAATGTGCAAAGTCAGAACTTCCGAGTGCTGGAGTTTCCAAGGCAGCTCTCTTTCTCAAATAACAAGGGAAGGTCTTGTTATTCGGGTTTGGAGATTGAGCTGGGACAGTTGAGTCTTCCATCTCCCTCCTGAGGTCTGTGAGGTCCTCTTAGCACCCAGATGCCTATCATCAAAAACTGTATGTTCCTGCCGTTGGGACAAGTTTGTGGCTTGGTGCACTGAGAAAAATGTTGACCCACTTTCTGCACCCTTGTCCGAAGTGGTGGTGTTTTATCCTTAGCCTGGTAAGGCTTTATTCTGGGCACAGTTAAGGTCATCTTTCAGCCATCCTGGCCGTTTTGCAGTTGCCTTGCCAACCCTCCCTACTCAAGTCGCCCGTTGTGATGCACTTTTCGAAAGGTCTTCTGAACATGTTTCTTCACAAACCTTTTGTTATGCTTTAATGGGATCTTAGTTTAGTTTTAACCTATTTGACGTGGTCACCCTTTGAACCCATGCACCGCTGCACTGTGACTGCTGATGATCACAACTGTCTTCTTGGGGGCCCTCACATCGGCCGAGAGTCTGTGAGCTACAGGCTCTTTCTGTTAACCCGCCATACACCAACTTCTTCCCATATAAACTGGTGTTCCGAACTCCGTGCCTCTTTTCTGCCAAAGGTCAAGATACCTTTCCACATTGGCCAAAATATCACTCTGCCAACTATCTTTGCTCCACCTCACCCCTCCGAGGACCCTAAAAATGCAGTCATTCTACATTATTGCACCAAAGAACACCAGGTGGACGGTCAGCTTTTTGTATGGTTCACTGGAACAAAGAATGGAAAAGCAGTGCAAAAACAGGCAATCTCCAGTTTAACTTTACTCTGCATCCAGGCCTGCTACGCATTAGCCAAGAAGCAACCCCCTGAGCCTCGCAGGCTCATTCCACTAGAGCCAAAGCTGCTTCTAGTGCATTAGCTCATTGATTTCTTATCCTGGACATCTGTCTGGTAAACGTGTGCAAGGATGTCCACACAGCAGCCAAACACTACTACTATCAAGGATGTTTTGTTATGAGCCAGTTCACAGGTTCACTTCCAGGGGAGTATTACTTTGGCATCTAATCTGAGGTAAGGAATCTGCAGCAAAAAGTCTCTATCTTAACTTACTAAAGTTACTTACCTTTGGTAAGGCCTTATCTGGTTATCTGGTAGAGACCTTCCATTCTCCCCTGCTCCGAGTACTGGACTTTTCCACCTAAAAGGTTCCCTGTACGTCCTTGGACTCTGCACACTGGTCAGTCACCCTTCTGACACGGATCTAGAACAAACTGATGTCAGCGTGTTGGGGTGGCATCTATATAGGCACATGCATATCACATCTGGTCCAGACATGGAGCTGTTTTATGCTACCAACTTGCAAGCAGGGGTAGTGCTCAAAATCTTCCTGAACCGATCTGATGCCTGAGGAATGTTGTAAGGTAAGATAGTCTCTACCAGATAAGGCATTACTGAAGGTAAGTAACTTGTTCTACTTGTTCAGTGGAAAGGTAGCCCAAAATAAGTTCTCATTGAGATCAGGAGATGAAATGTTATGACTAGGAGTCGTCGATGAATCAGTAAAGCTCTCTACGCGCTCAGACTTTGTTTCAGAAGTAAGGAACTTCTCTGGCAGTATTTCAGTGGGAAAACACTAAAATTGTCTTAATCTCAAAGTTTCTTGTGACCTGCCTGGAGGGATGGGATAACAAAACATATTTTTTTGTTTCTGTTTCTGCAATGAATAGATTTTTTTGTAATTGTCATGGCCTTTACTTACATACCAAGGTTTCCTTCTAAAGGCATAATTTTAATGGCTATCCTTCCCAACACAACTGGATGTGAAGCTACATACAACTTTCTGATGGATACAACTAACTGTGGATTCCTCATTTTATGAATTCTCCCATGCGCCAAAGACGTCACAATTGCACGGTTCCACGCGACTCCGTCTGACGTCACTGTGCCAATAAGAGGTCCTCACCGGCGTGCTGACATCAGTTACCTTTTTTCCGTGCCTTCAACGCTAACCGTTTTCTCCTAGCTCTTGCTACTGATGGAGGTGTTCCATTTTGTTACTAGTTTAATCCGGTTTCTAGTTACAGTGTCTCCTCTTAGGAAGTCAGGGTTTAAGCCATATTGAGAGTGCGGGGTCGCATGTTGGTTACTGACCCTCATGATGATTGCCTTTGGTGTCTAAGCTCTGAGCACGACATCGAGGAGTGTGTTTCCTGCCAGAGCATGAATCCTAAGGCTCTGAAAGAGTGGAAGGCCAAACTCTTTTTCGCCAAGGCAAAAAAGGGGCAAAAGAGTCATTGTAGATTCTCTTCCCATACTTTGTCAAAGAGACACTAAAGACAACGTCGTCATGACTCTCAGCATCGTTCGGCTCGGAACCGGTCAAGATCAAGGTCTCCATCTCAACAGTGACGTGGGAGGTGAGTCCGACGGTGACTCTGCAACCTCAGAACCCGCAGGCTTCTCCAGCAACACCAGTCTTCGAGGTAGTAGCACCTCAGGAAAGTCCTTGATTTTCACCTGCTGCATCGGAGGTCCAGCAAGCACAGGTGCAACATGGAGACGAGTGGTATCCTGCCTTCCTGGTTCTGGGAGCGGATCCGGCAGCATTTTTAAATGCCATGTTCTCAATGTTTAAGGCTATGGCCCCTGCTGGTGCACAGGCTGGTCCCACGGGTCTATTAGCTTTTTCGTTGGGCTCCCCGGCTCCTTACAATATGCCCTTTTATCCGGTTGAGGGTGCCAGTTGGGTGCCAATGATGTCACCTCGAGGTCCTGTGGTTCCGATGACGTCGCCTTCCAGACCTATGGCGCCGATCTTATCGCCCGTCAGTCGACCCCGATGGTGGAGCCTCAAGTGTCCTCGGCGCTGTTAGGATCCACTCCGGTGCCGGATCCGAATGATGGATTCAACCTAAGCCAACCTTCCTCTCTGTTCTGCGTCTTCAAGTTTTGAAGCCAGTGTCGTCGACGCCGGCCAATTCTATGTCGACGCCGAGGTTGGAGGCCAGACTGAGGTCGCGTAGAAAGGCCTTGAGGGTTTTAGAAGAGGAAGAGTACCAACGGCAGTTGTTGGAAGATGGGGAGATTGTGGAGCCCTTGTGTGAATATCAAGGTTTGGATTCGGCCAGTGGGCTTGACACTTTCCCAGAATGGTACCTATCTTCACCAAGGGAGTTCATGGAGGAGGCAGCCTCCTTCCACACGGTGATTAGGAAGGCGGCAAACTTTTTAGATCTTCCATTGCCTGCTGCAGAGGTTCAGACAAATATTTTGATGGAGGTCCTACACCCTTTTACAACTTCTGCGGATCCTTTGCTTCCGTTCAATGATGCTCTTACGGAGCTCATATTAGAACTTTGGAGGAAGCCTGTGTCGTCACTTGCTGTTCATAGGTCTGTGGCAAGAAGATACAGAGTGGCGCCTGGAGATCTGGGGTTCTTATTGAAACATCCTACCCTGGAGAGTCTGGTTGTTCAGGCCTCTTGCTCCACATGGTCTTCTCCAGGCTCCTTCCCTGTTATTCCATCAGACAGGGAGTCCAAAAGGATGGAGCAATCGGCAAAGAAGACTTTCTCTTCTTGCAGCATGGCTCTCAAGGCTGCAAATGCTACCTGCGTTCTTGGTAGATATGTACACGGCTAGGGCTATGGTTCCTGACCTGCCGCAGGATGTACAGGGTCAGTTTGGTGAACTTCTATCTGATGCTTGGGCTGCAGCAAAACAGATAATCCAGTCTGGGCTGGATTCCATGGACTTGGTGGCTAGGGCAATGGGTACCTCTATTGCTACCAGGAGGCACGCTTGGTTGAGGTCCTCTGGGTTTTCTTCTGATGGGCAGAATATTGGATTTGCCCTTTGATGGAGAGAAAGTGTTTGGTGATAAAGCGGACTCTGCCTTAGAGTGCTTTAAAGATAGTCGGGCCACGGCGAAGTCTTTGGGTCTGCAAGCCTCCTCTGCTACCCCTTTCAGGTCCTTTGGGAGGTTCAGGGGGTTTGGGCGTGGAGCTGTCTACTGTGTGATTCCACAGTCCAACAGCCTGCCAGCCTCCTATATCGATCCTTTAGAGGGCAGGGGAGGGTTAGGACAAGAGGGGCCACCCAGCAGCACCCTGCATCATCCTCTTCCTCTGGATGACAGCAACAAGAGAAGCAGCCCTAGTTTTCTCCCCATTTTCAACCACATTTCTCCTGTAGGGGGAAGATTACGTCTTTTCTCCACGAGTGGGCGTTGATTACATCAGACTCATGGGTTCTGAACATTGTGAGAAATGGATATGCTCTCCCTTTTCAGGAGTTTCCTCCTCCCGTCCCTCGTTTTGTTCAGAAGACCATCACCTGTTGTTGCAGCAGGAGGTTCAGATCCTGTTGTCAAAAGGTGCGGTGGAGTTGGTTCCAGAGCAGGAAGGTTGTTATTCAAGATACTTCCTGATCCCCAAGAAGGACGGTCATTTGAGACCAATCCTAGACCTGAGGATGTTGAATTGGTTCCTCAAACAGGAAAAATTCAAGATGCTGACTCTGGCACAGGTACTTCTGGCGTTGAACACAGAGGATTGGATGGCGTCTATCGACTTGCAAGATGCTTACTTTCATATCCCTATACTCAAGTCGCAAAGGAAGTATCTCCGATTTGTGGTGGGGTCGCAACACTACCAGTTTGCGGCCCTTCCGTTTGGTCTTACTTCAGCACCTCAAGACTACACGAAGGTGATGGCAGTTGACGCAGCAAGTTTCAGAAGGAGGGGGATATCAGTATTCCCTTACCTTGACGACTGGTTGATCAAAGCCAAGTCTCCAGAGCTTGTGTTGAGTCACTTGCAGATGACAACTCAGTTGTTGTTCAGTCTGAGTTTTATGATAAATGTACCCAAGTGTCACCTGGTGCCCTCTCAACACCTCCTGTTCATAGGGGCAGTACTGGATACCACATTGAATCGGGCCTATTCTCCGCCTCAGCGGATTCAGGACATCCAGGAGTTGATTCCAATGTTTCAAAATGGAGTGGTTGTTCCAGTCCTCAAGGTCCTATGCCTGCTTGGTCTGTTTGCTTCTTGCATTCTGTTGGTCACTCATGCACGTTGGCACATGAGGGCTCTCCAATGGTGCCTCCGCAAGCAGGGCTTTCAACACAAAGGGCATCTCGAGGAGTCGATAACTATCTCCAGAGACGCTGCAGTGGATCTACAATGGTGGGCTGTGGATGGCAACCTTTCTCAAGGAAGGCTGTTTTTACTGCTGCCTCCGGTGGCCACGGTCATGATGAATGCTTCCACTCTAGGGTAGGGAACTTATATGGGGGACCTGGAGATCAAGGGTCGTTGGTCTCCAGTGGAACAGGCTTTTCATATCAATCTGTTGGGATTGCGGGCGATACGTGTGGCTCTCAAGGCCTTCCTCCCATCCCTTTACGTTCAGTCAGTTCAGGTCCTGACTGACAACACCACTGCGATGTGGTATATAAACAAGCAGGGAGGTGTAGGGTCGTATCTTCTCTACAGAGAGGCTCTGCGACTCTGGTCCTGGCTTCAAGACCATCGGACTTGCTTGGTAGCGAATCATCTGGCCGTAGTGCTCAACGTATGTGCGGACACTCTCAATTGACATTTTTCAGCTGATCACGAGTGGCGTCTCCATCCGGATCTGGTCCTGCACATCTGAAAGATGTGGGGTTCTCCAGGGATAGATCTGTTTGCCACTCGGAAGAACACGCACTGCCTGTCATTCTGCAGCCTCCAGTATCCAGTGCAAGGAGTTTTGGAGGATGCGTTTCAGATATCTTGATGCAACTAGTTGCTTTACGCATTTCCCCCCATACCCTTGATTCCTCGGGTTCTGAGAAAGGTTCACCAAGATCGGGCTCAGGTCATTTTCATAGCCCCGGATTGGCCAAGAAGGGTGTGGTTCACGGACCTTCTCCAACTCTCGCAGTGCCCTCTGCTCCGTCTCCCTCTGAGGGCAGACCTCCTCTCGCAGTCGCAGGGGCAGGTTCCACACTCCCACCTCCAGAGCCTGCACCTTCATGCCTGGAGATTGAACGGGGCAACCGGAGTTATTTTTCTCTCCCCCCAGATGTATTGGATGTTATTTTATCGGCCAGGCGACACTCCACTAAAACAGTTTATGCCGGCAAGTGGGCTAAATTTGTGGCTTGGTGTGGAGAAAAGCAAATTGACCCTTTAAGGGCCACCTCTCTGGTATTTTATTATTTGCTTTAGATTTAGCAAAGAAGGGCTGTGCAGTTGCTACAGTTAAAGGTTCTTTGGCTGTTCTGTCAGCCTTTCTTTGCCTCCTGGATCAACCCTCCTTGTTTAAATCTCCTATTGTGATAAGGTTTTTGAAAGGCTTAGTTAATAGATTTCCTCCCACTCCTTTTTATATGCCTCAGTGGGACCTAAATCTTGTTTTAACATTTTTAATGGGGGCACCTGTCAAACCCATGCACTCTTGCCCGCTAATTTTTCTGGTGCTAAAACCGTTTTCTCATTGCTATGACCTTGGCTAGGTGTGTTGGTGATCTTCAAGCTCTTTCTGTTAAACCCCCCTTTACCTTGTTCTTCCCGGATAAAGTGGTGTTGAAAACCAGGGCGGCTTTCCTTCCAAAAGTTGTCACTCCTTTTCATATAGGGAAGACCATTACCTTTCCATCTTTCTACCCTCCTCCTCACCCCTCGAAGGAGGAAGAGAGACTTCACCGTTTGGACCCTAAAAGGGCTCTTAGTTTTTATATCGAAAGGATGAAAGACTTTCGCCTGGAAGACCAGCTGTTCGTGGGGTATATTGGACAGCGGAAGGGCAGAGCTGTCCATAAAAGAACAATCTCCAGGTGGGTCATTCTTTGTATCAATATTTGCTACTCGTTGACAAAGGAAGTTCCCCCTGAGGGTATCAGAAACCATTCCACCAGGGCTAAGCCTGATACTTCGGCCCTAGCAAGAGGGGTTCCAGTGGTAGATATTTGCAAGGCAGCAACTTGGGCGTCCCTCCACACCTTCGCAAAGCATTACTGCTTGGACTCTGAGGTTAGGCGGGACGGCCATTTTGCACGATCTGTGTTGCAGGATTTCTTGGTGTAATCAGACAGACACCCACCTCCGAGTGCGGTACTGCTTTAGGACTCTACTCATAAGGTGAGGAATCCACAGGTAGTTGTATCCATCAGAAGAACAAGTTACTTACCTTCGGTAACGCTTTTTCTGCTGGATACAATAGCTACCTGTGGATTCCTCACAGTCCCACTCGCCTCCCCGTTGCCTGTCTGGTTACATTAAGATATGTGGTTTTGTAGGTGTATATATGTTTTGATGTCTTTTTCTGTATAAATATATATATATATATAAATGATGGTTTTGATTATATTGCATCATGGTGGTTTTATGTATATATGTATTTATTGGAGCTATTGTGAGGTCGGTTTTCACCTGTTCGCCTCAAAGGCACGTAAAAAATGGGTGAAACTGACATCAGCACGCCGGCGACGACCTCTTATTGGCACGGTGACGTCAGACGGAGTCGCGTGGAGCCATGCAATTGTGACGTCCTCGTTGACGTGGAGAGCTGGGAAGATTTTCCGTCGGATGCTGGTGCATGGGAGAATTCATAATGTGAGGAATCCACAGGTAGCTATTGTATCCACCAGAAAAAGCATTACCGAAGGTAAGTAACTTGTTCTTATGGTATTCTGATGCCTGTGATGTCACAAATCTTGTTGTAGAATGTTGACATTGAGTGAACGATTAACAGTAGTTGGAGGAGTTTTGTAGAAAAGGATTGAGTGTATCTACCCTTATATAAAAATAAAAAAATGTTCAAAGTCGTCATCTCTATCATTTTTTTATTTCATTTGGTAGTTGAATCACCTTGTGTCAATTTTATATAGATAGATAGATAGATAGATAGATAGATAGATAGATATTTAGATAGATATGTTGGTACATTGTGAGCAGCCAACACTTATTTACCCCCCCCCCCCTAAGCAGATCAATAGCCTGGGGCTTTTTCAAGGCTTATTGAAAATTTTATTTTAAAATACTTTTTCTTCACGCTGATTTAGGTAGTTCACAATGTGGTTCTTTTGGCTTGTGCCTTCAAGGAAACCAGCCATACCAAGGATTTTAAATAGTTTGCTGGGAACTGTCCCTGTTCTTCCCACACTTCAACGAAAGGGTTAATCTCCTTGTCAATCTTTCTGAGAGAGTCCCTCAAGGCTTCCAACATTTGGTCGATTTCATTGCTGTGCCCACTCTGGTGCTCTGGTGGCAGTTGTCCCAGCACAGGCACATTTCAGGGCAACAGTCTGTCTCAAGAAACTGAGGTGTCTTCAGCACGGATCACATAGTATACAGCCAAGAGCACTACGCCTTGGGGAAATGCTAACATGGGGGAATGACTGAAATCACTCCCAACTGCAGTAGTGGATTGCAGTGGAGCAGTCTTGTGATGTTTCCTTTCATTGGATTGGCAGTGATAAAACCTCTCCTATGGTAAAGGTGGTTTTGTCATTAATAGCTGAGAAATGCCACTTCTAGAAAGTGGGCATTTCCCTGCTCTAATGTTTATGTGCTTAGCTCCAATCAACACCGGTGATTGGGGAGGACATCTGTGCAGTGACAGCTATAAACACTGGACATGCAAGCGTAACGACAGACCTCTGCCATTTGAGTGCCTAGCTGGCCAGACTTGAGGGAGAGATTTTGACACGGCCTCTGGGAGCCAGATCATGGCCCCACTAAAGATTAAGATCTGCATTCCACCGCCCCATGGCAGACCGGTTGGAAATTTAGGGGAGACATCTGTGGTTCAAAGGGAGTACCTTGGAACCACCCCCAACTTTAAAGGCACACTACAGTAAAACTACTGGTGCCATACTTCAGCAGGGCAGAGATACACTTGCAGGGATGTGGTACTGGAGAACCTGATCTCTGTGGTGCACACTGCCAGAGGAATATGTTGTGCACAATGAGGATTGCTGTCCTTGGAAGGGAACACACACCCTTCCTCAATTGTGTCTGGCCTGGACAGACTGCCTGCTGTGTGGCATCTTGAAGTGTGCTCTCCAAGGGCTTGTTGGCTTGCCCCATTCTCTTGTGGCAGTCTTGGGGACATCAAAGACCTCCTGCAAGTGGCCCACATCGTCTGTTCAGGACACCTGGAGAGAGGTACCCTCATAAGTTCCCACATCACCTGCTGGGTTCCAATTGACAGCACGGAGTGAGCATGAAACTAAGAAGTGTGCCTAGAGACCCGATTGCCTGGAGTGGAGCCCCAAAAACATTGCCTGCCAGTAGTGTGGACCCTGCATCGTGGGGACTCAGCACATATAAGCGTCTTGGTGTTGCTGTGCGGATTCACCGGTTGTGGGACCCCGCTTGGCCTGCTTCATTGATAGTGCTGCATCTTTCTTGTGCGTTACACCAACTGCATGCTCATTGTGTGCGGTGTCCAATTCACAGGTTACGACCTTCGGAGGCGGGGACATAACTGTAGTAGTGCCTCATTCTGCCCCATGCAGCACTACTGAACTTGTGCCTGTGTGTGGGACCAGAACTGTCTGGTGTGACCCGTAACATGCACTGGGCGTTGTGCCTCATTTTCAGGGAGGTAATGAATTTGCATCATTTCGATTGTGTGTGATTGGAACTGTCTTGTGCGACTCTTATCAAACCACACCAGGCAATGTGCCTCACTTCTCAGGAAGCACAGGATTGGTAACTCCTCATCGTAAGTGATCAGAACCTTTTGGTGGGACCTGTATCCGCGAACACCAGAAATTTTAATTTCCAGGGAGGCACAGGATTTATAACGTTTCATGGAATGTGACCTAAACTGTCTAGTGCAACTCGTATCAACGTGCACTAGGCGTTGTCTCATTTCCAGGGAGGCGCAGATTTTACAACTCATCATTGCATATGAAGCCACAATTGTCCGGTACGACCCGGATCATCGTGCACCAGACATTTTACCAGGATTGCCTGGGTGCAACTCTGATAAATGTGTACCTGACGGGGCGCCTCTGCCTTCCAAGAGGCTCCCCTGCTACATTCCCCTCTTCATCGGTTGTTCCTTTTGGGCTCTATGAGCGGCAGACTCCCACCCCTCTCCTCACTCTGCCCCAACAACAGGATGTGCCAGGTAGTATTTCCCAGACCGGGGCTGGGTGGCGAAAGTAATTGACTGGGCTGGAGGGACTGCACAACCCATTTCTTCCCCCTGGTTATTCACAGAACTGTGCTGGTGGTGGAATGCATATCACAGAATCCTTTAATTGAATGAACTATTGCTTTCAGCCGCTTCTACTCCGCATCCTGTGGGTGAACTTTGTGTGGTGGCCAACCCCCTTTTGTTTGCCAGCTGCCTCCTAATCAGTCCTGCTACCGACTTCCCCCACCTTCATCCCTGGGACCTCAACTAAGTGTGACTGTGGCCGAGAGCGGCATAATCTCTGGGGGAGGCGGGAAACCTGATCTCGTTCTAATCTAAGTGTGTGGATCTAGTAGGGTGAGACGCAGGGTGGAGGAGGATTTGGGCCATGGGGTCCGCACTGTGCTACAGATTGACCTGCCAGATATCAGTTGCACTGCATTACAGTGCTACGTGTGTGGGTGCAGGTGTGCTCCATATGGACCTACCTTATATCAGTAGCCTCGCTAAGTGAATGTGTGCGTGTGGAAGTGCTTACTTGAAGACTGCCTGCTAGTGATTACATCGACTGGTGGTGCTGCTGCACATGTTTTTTTTTCTTTTTCTGGCAAGTGGATAATACGTTTGACATGGTTCTACCCGTGCGGCCGTGGTCCATGGCACTGCTAAAAGTGTGTGTACCTATTCTTGATATCGTTATGGTCAAGGATGCATCCTATAACTGTGTGGTATTGCATTATATTAATTGCCAGAGTGTGCCTAGTTCTGACAATGTTTTGCACTGCATAATGGTGCTGAGGGATAACTTAGGATTTCTCCCACGAGTACATACTACTGATATAATTTTAAAGAGATTGGGTCTAGTACTTCTCAATATATTACCAAATGTGATTTGTGCCCAGATCGGGATTTTTGTGTAGTCAATGAATGTGTGTATTGAATACGAACTGTGTATACCTACTGCACATGTGAAGTCTCTTTTGCAGTGCTCAGTGTATTTATTGCGTGAGAGTGCAGTGCCAATGCTTTACACATCTCCTATGTGATAAACCTGACTGCTCAGTGTCAAGCTACACAACGGTGAGCACAGGTTATACAGTGAGTGTAATCACCCACCCCTGACAGGAGTGGTAGGTTCTGTGTGGCTGGGGCCCCACCACAGTCAACCAGAACATGCTGTCTCCAACACATCCTTTCTTTAAAAAGTGAACTCTGTCTTCCATCTGGGACAATCCATCATGCTTCCTGTGTTCATTTCCCCACTACATCCATCTCAAGAGGATCTGCACTGATATAATGAAGAACTACAGGGGGTGAAGGACAAGGCAGCGCAGACAGACTTTTCACTGATGTATCGTTGGGAACACAAACCATTATGCCCAGGCAAAAAAGGGAGTCTGCTAAAAATAAATTTGAGTCCATTTCACCCAGCATAGGCCAATACTACTGCCCTGGTTAGTAATGTTATGGTTCTGGACATCTGCATGTAGCCATGTGAGCCATCAGACCATGGATTGATCTGCCTTAAACACTCCTGGGAACATTATATAACCATGGAGGCAGTAAGTCAGATCTACCTGCTGATGGTGGAAGTCACAGGCTAACACCCTAGAGGCCCTTGCGCCCAAGAAACAAACAAGTAATCAGTAATGAAATTTCTCTGAAGAAACCAAATATGTTTTTACTATCCTCCCCACATCAAGAGCATGAAATTTTAATCCAGCCAGGTCAGATTAATCGGGGGTGGAATGGTGGTGGTGGTGGAGGGGTTGGCAAGTAAAGCCATAGCCTTAGTCTCATGAAAGAAATTTGGGCTTAAGTTGCCAACCCTGCAGAAAAAACCTAGGGATAAAAATACTTGCAAAGGAGGTCCCAAATCTCCAAATCGAGTTGTTATAGAATCCTGCATCTAACAAGAAGTGGTATGTTATATGTGTTTGTAAATTGGACCACGCCTACAAGGGTATCCTGGCACTGAGTAATTGTGGGTCTAGCCCTGCCGTAGGGTAGGTTGGTTAATTGAGAAGCCAGGTCTTCAGCTTCTTGTGGAATTCAAGAAGAGAGGAGTCGTCTCTGGTTTTGACTGGGAGGTCTTTCCATGCTTTAAAAGTGAGGGAAAAGACTATGCGGTTCTGTATATGCGTAGTATGTGTGCATGTAGGAGTTCTGTGCAGTGGATGTGTCTGGGTGGTTGGTGGAAGGAGATGCAACGTTAAGGTAGGTGGGGCCTGAGTTATGTAGAGCTTCGAATGTGGGTGTGAGGTTTAAAATGAGCGCATTTGTGTATCTGGAGTCAGGGGAGCTCCCTGTGATGTGTGATATGGCTTCTGTGTGTGAGGTTGGGGATGAGTCTGGCTGCTGAGTTCTGGATGGTTTGTAGTCTTCTACTGAGTTGCTTGGTGATCCTGGCATAGAGGGTTTTCCCACAGGTTGCTGGTGACACAGGTGTGAATCATAGTTTTTCTATTTTTGCTTGAAAGCCATTTGAATTTTGTCCTCACATCTTCAGGGTGTGGAAGCAGGATGCAGTAAAGGGGTTGATAAATGTGGTCATGCGCACTTTGCTTTCACTAATGATACCCAGGCTCCTGGCATGGGTGCAGGTTGTGGGTCAGAGTTCAGCCTGCTACCAATTGGGATCAGGTGGTGAGAGGTTCTTGTTGAAGATCACTAGTTCTGTCTTGTCCGTGTTGAGCAGACATACTTGGCTTTCATCCAGTTAGTGGCTTCAGTCATGCAAGTGCTGAACTTGTTTCTGGTTTTGGGGGTCTTGTCCGAGAGGGAGAACATGAATTGAATCTCGTTGGCTTAGGCGATTGTTCTGTGCGCAGGTGATGCTTTCCAGAGGGATCATTTATGCATTGAAAATGGTGGGGCTAAGTTTGTAGGCTTCTGAGGAGTGAGGTGCCAGGTTGACAGCTTGTGTTCTATCTATTATGAAGGAGCAGGTCCAGCAGAGAGAGTAGGTCCTTGGATGCCAGTCCTATGCAGGAACCTATTGAGGATGGGATGAGAGACCATGTCAAATGGTGCTGAGAGGTCCAGAGAATGAGGACTAAAGTGTGTCATCTGTCAAGGATCATTTGGAAGTCTTCTGTGGTAGCGATGAGGGCTGTTTCTGTACTGTTGTTGGGCCTGAATCTGGACTGCATGGCATCGAGAAACTGGTGGTTGCTGAGGTGGTCGTTGAGAAGTTGGTTAATTAGTTTCTCTAAAACTTTACCCAGGTTTGGATGGAGGGAGATGGGTCTGTAGTTAGAAAGCACAGATTCAGCAGATTTTCTTGAGCAGGGGCATGTTTCCAGGTGTCTGGGAATGTGGCTGAGACGATGTGGCACTGAGGATGGGTGTTAGTGCTTCACTGATTGGTAGGGGTCCTTTGGTGAAGGCGTGGTAGGGGCAAGGGTCAGATGGGGCCCCCAAGTGGATAGTCATTAAGGTATCAGCAGTTTCAATGATGCTGATGATGAGCCAGAAGGTCAAGGTTCATTCTTTGGCAGTGATGGGAAGTTGAGGTGAGACAATGATAGGGTCTGGTTGAGGGTCAAAGTTGCTGTATAAGGAGCTGATTTTGTTACAGAAGAATTCTGGGGCTTGTAAAGGTCTTGCAAGGGGGTGATGTTACTGGAGGTGACAGGGGTGAGGTCAAATCTTTTATGGCAAAGATTTCCTTGCTGCTCTTAGTGCCTGTGTTGTTATGATCTGCAAGAGTCTTGCACTGGCTGTATTGTTTCTGCTAGTGGTAGCGTCTTAGTGCAGATTTAAAGATGTCTTTATCTGTGGTGTCTTGACTTGTTCTTCATATGTGCTCCAGTTGCTTGCAGTGGTGTTTCGGAAACCTGAGTTCTGCTGTGTACCAGCCGGCCTGTGGTCGGGCTCTTGCCATTGGGATGCACTGCTTGAGGGGAGCCAGGGTGATTGCACATTTGATGATCCAGCTGTTGAGGTTCTTCATGGCTTTTGGCAAGTTGCTGGTGTTCTCATGCTAGTGCGTGCAAGGCTCTCTTCTGTGGTGCTTTTCCAGCTGAGACAGGCAGGTGCGGTGGTGGTAGGTCTGTGGTGGTGCAGGATAGGTATGCTGAAACGGATGTCCAGGTTATCATTCCTGACTTGTTAACTGTGATGTTGCTGATTGAGGAGAAAATCACGTCCGATAGGTGTCCGGCATTGTGGGTCGGTTTGGTAATGGGCTGGGTGAGGCCCAGGTTTCCAAGCTCTTCTAGAAGAACCAAAGAGCTTCGGTTGGTGTGATCTTCTTGGTGAAAGTTGAGGTCGCTGTGAGCATGACAATGCTATTGTTGATGAGGGGTGCGATTAACTTCTTGGTGTCGCTGGTGAAATTGGTGCAGGTTCCTGGTGGTATTTATATGATGGTTCCTCCCAGGGAGAAATTGACTTTGACTTGTTTCTGGAACATGAGGTGTCTCATGTTGCTGGTGGGGGGGTGTCCGTGTAGGGGGTGCAGCTGATATTATCTTTGAATATGATAGCAACTCCATTCCATGGCTTGTGCTGATTGTCTTGCCTTGAAATCTTGTAGCGAGCAGGGATAGCTGTAGGGATGTCTGGCGTGAAGATTAGGATTTGCAATGCTTCTGTGAGGAGCAGGTCTATAGCATGGTCGTACAGTAGGTCCCATATCTCTGTACAGTGTTGGGTGAGAGAGAGAGGGTGTTAAGGAGAATGTATTTGAGTGTGGAGTGTTGTGTTGGTGGTTGGTCTGTATGGGTGTGAGCACGTGGTTGGTTTATGCGAGTGTAAATGAGTAGAGTGGTGGGTGTTGTTGGTGTGGTGGATGCAGGGTGTGGGAGAGTGCATGACCACTTGCAAGAGACGTATGTGAACACTGCTTCCGTGTTGTGTGGTGCAGTGTCAGAGTAGTTCAGTGAGCGGTGGCTGGGTTTGAGTGTGCAGAAGGGCATAGCAGGGTAGCAATGGGTAGGGAGAAGACACGGATTCCTGCTGCTGGGTATGGTCCAGGCCAAGTCTAAACCAGTTCTGTGGCTAAGCCACTGGTAATTCCTTTGCTACAAGAATTATTTCCGTCTTGAGAAAGATTATTGATCCCCTGCATTTATGTTATTTTTTTTCTGGAACGATACTCATGGCAACTCTACAAATTTGTATCTCAAATTCAAGAGGAGAACTGGATAATTGAATGGTATATCCGCTTCTGACCACCATTAATACTCAAAGTCTGAAATACAAGCATCACAATGATCAATTAAGACAAAAAGTTGACTTGCCACTACATGAGATGGTAGACGTGAATGGAGATCTGTTGGTAGTCAAAACAATTTTTTTCTAATGCAAAAAGTTGTTCTTTTTTAAGTAAGAAGCAGAGTAAGTATTAGGGGTATAACATACCCTCTAGAAATATCAATAATGGTATCAGTTTTCAGATTCACCTGCTGACACTCTTAATCCTACCATCTCCCCGGGCAGAGGAAAAAAAAGATGCAACCATAGTGTGTTTAATGAAGCAAACTAAACAGGAAAGGAAGGAGGATTAACACATCATAGGTCTGTTCTAGAATAATATTAGCAATTCTCATACTAAGAAATAGTCTAACTATTTGGTTCCCCTCCCAAAGAATTGGGTTATGATTCCAGCAGGGAGTCATGATGCAGGTGGGTTTCCAAACATTTCCAAATGTTGATTTGCGACTTAAAGCATGAGATAGAAACATACACTTATTTCAGTGACTGAGCGTATTTGGTCATAGCACTCCATTATGGCCGGGGTAGTGTCTTCTTCCAATAAACCGCAATGCCTGTTTAGCGGGCAACAATACGTTCAGGATTAATGCCCAGTTAGCATTGTTACATTCCACATATTCCTGGGTCCAGCACCACTGCAGTCTAATCAGCCGAAATGGAGTACCCCACTTTTTTCATGGCTCAATACCTCTTTCGAGAACATTTTTAAAACGGTATATGGTCATCAAATATGCATCTAATCTCCCATACCTGAACACTGTCTCCAAAACCTATCAGGCTTATTTGCGTACAGAGCTTTACCTTTTCGAGGTGTTAAGTAGCAGTTAAGCATTATCTTTTTGCTATTCTGGATGCTTCATGTTGCCTTCACTAAGTTCCTCTAAAGTGTCTGCCATTGCTCTACCTATTGCAGTATTTAGAGTCCCCTCCCACCTGGTCAGATACAGCCAGTTGGATGTGGTATAAGACATAAAACGCTGTGACGGACATCAAATACTTTTGACTCCTTTACTCAAGCCTTCTTATTCAATAACGCCTTTTCCCATGGACTGAAGAATGAGCTGCCTTAAATACGCTAGTATGAACCTCTGCCACGGGCCTGGGGGAACACGTACACCTTGGTGAAAAGACCCTCTCCATCAAGTAGCAGGGGATTTAGGCCAACAAGGCGAAACCAGTTTTGCATCTTCCGCCGTCTTTGACCAACTCTTCAAGCTTCTGCCCAAATAGCTTTTGAATTTAAAATAATGCAGTTTTCATGTTTTTGGGATTCTAAGTACTGTGGTAGGGGACAATGACCTCAGTGCCTCGAACCTCCATCACCAAACACCACTGGTGTGGCCTTCAGTTATATGTTCCCTAGAGGTTACTCTGGGTTTATCCAAGAATTTCATTATTCATTAGTCTTGGACAAAGTACTCCAATTACTTCATATGTAACATTTATTTTATTTCATTTCACCAAAAATCTTCAAACTCCAACACAGCCAACACGTTTTTTCAAGTCATCAAAAAATCAGGAATTTTCTATTGTAGAGTGTATCCATCCATTATTCACACCGTACTATAAATCTCTGATTACCTAATGTCTAGTGTCAGAGTTGCAATCGGGAGTTTACTCTAGGTATCGTGGACAACGGCTCACAGCAAATTATTCTATTAGAAAACGTGCTTGCTGCCTTGCATTGAGTAAAATCTTGGTAAATATGACCCTTGCTGTCTTTCTCCCTGATATAAAAGAGTAGGGTTGCACACATGAAGAAAAAAAGTAAAGTCTGTAGTGCAACGTTAAACATACCTAACAGGCGTTAGTAATGTAACAAAAACCTATTAAAATAAGTTTAATGTACATCAGGTTTAGAAAAAGGATGTAGATCAGAATGAGTAGTAACTTGCAGAGAGTTTTTATTTCCTGTCATGAACAATAGCGTGCACAAAATAATTATGTTGCCATAAATCTATCCTTTGTACTGATCATAGTTCATTCTAGGAAACAAATCATATGAAGAAAAGTGTTTATCTTTTTTAATGCGGAGGTATTTTTCTATGTTTAGATCAGATTGCGTTTACGCCTATAGAACGTATTTTCCACAAAAGAGATTCATGTCAAATTTGTGTCCTTTTTCCCCAAATGTTGGGGATTCTCATTGAGGGACCTAACAAAATACTGTTTGTTTGGAAAATTAGTAAAAATAAACTGGGCAAAAAAGTGTGTGGGTTGATTTACAATCAATAAAAGGCGTGCTATGCTAAACTCCCCCTCTTCCCAGCTATCTTTTTTTTTTGCTAACTATTAAAGTGGTGGTTAATAGTTCCTATTTTTGTAATTTCTGTTCATTTCTTGCTGTTTATAGGGTAAAGAGGAGTGGAACTCACAGGTGAGACTGGAAAGCTGTACATTTCTGAAAAGTAGATAGAATTCTGAATTCAGCAAGGAGGCCTTTGAGTAGATCCCCATGATTTTCCCAAAGAAAAGAATCAACATTATCATTCCTGAGTGGCACATATATGAAGCTCTGGCCGTCAAGCAGAGCGGGGTTGACAAGGACGCAGATTGGGGCAGGTTTACCCGCTCCCTGCTGGGCCATTAGTCCATGTCACAGTCAAAGTATCCAAATTACCTCTCACTTGTTATGGGGATGGCTGCAGTATTCAGGCTCTGGATCCCAGAGGTGGCAGAAAGACAACAAGTAAATCCAGTATGCAAGGGAACAATGACCCTTCTTAAAATAATAGGTTTCAAACCATACTATAACTGTAGAAAGCAGGTGTTGTTCATGCACCAACTTAAGATCAGTTTCTGCACTTGGGACATGACTTGAAGTTATGCTATAAATGCACCCTCATGCATTTGAAGGCAGTCCAGGAATGCAAAGCCTTTCGTCACCGAATATAAGATGTCATGGCCCTTGCGTTAAGTCCTACTCTGTGTCACAGGAATGGGTTTGATCTTACCAAGGCTGTTTTTGGGAGAGGTCAACTTTGTGGTCAAAGTCCTCCAGTAAGTCCAAACACAAAAAAAGCAATGCAGAACCCAACCCTGTTCCCCCCCACAGTGTAGCAAGAGAGAAGGCGCAAAGGCATCTCAGTGTTGGTCGGTCTCCCTCTATGTCCCTTGTGGAGTTAATTCCTAGTTGATCCCAGTGTATCCCAAGTTCCTACTAGCAGAGAGCAGCAGATTAAAGCCCTCAAGGAGACCATAGTACTATTTTTGGGGAAAGTCCAGCTTCTGACATGCCTTATGCTTTTTGGCCCCATGGAACTACGGGGTTCTCCAACCAGATTACTGATCCCTCCTCAGTGTGATCTGACCCCTTGGCACTAGTTATAAGCCCCATACAGACCCCGATACAGATGTCCACTCGGTCTCCAAAACCTTCTCTTGGCCCTTCCACATCGAGGCCATAAGTGGGGGAATGGGATCCAATGCTGATTCTGATGTCTCACACTGAACCAACTCTAACCTGATCTCAACCAATGACAATCTATGGGAATATATAAGCACAACCTGTTGTTACACAGCCTGACTCGTAGCCAGGACAGATGTACCATAATAGGCTCTATTATATTTTTGGCATTGTCTCTGAACAAAGTACAACCAAGGATGCAGATTTTGCTGATGATGGCGGGGGCGGGGTGATTTTCATCCTCTTATCATACAGATGACAGCTTTACATGGATTTACAAGAGGCCAGTGGACTTGATACCTCTCCTGAAACAGGACACGACTTGCCGCTTTGACCACCAACAGAAGAGTGTACATAATTTACAGTAGTGATCCAACAAGCAGCTGAGATCCTGGAATTGCTGCTGCCCTCAGTCAAGACCAAAATAAACATCCTTACAGAAATTTTGCAGCCAGGGCCAGCCACGTCTACACCCTTGCTCCCTTTTAATGATGCCCTCATTGACACTTTGATAGGCATTTGTTCAAAGCCTTGTTCCTGCTCACCAGTAAATAGGCAGGTGGCCAGCACCACAGACTAGTTACTGGTGACCCTGATTTTCATACTACACATTCTACTCCAGAAAGCTTTGTGGTTCAGTCTTCTACTAGTAAGGTGGACCCCAATTCATTTCCACAACTCCTCTGGATAGGGAGTCTGAGGATTGAGGTATTTGGCAATCATTGTTCTCCTCTGTTACCCTGCAATGCAATCAATAAATGCTGTTAGTTTACTGGGATACTACACACTTGCCTCCTGAGACATGACCAGTGAGTTCGTGCCAGAGGGCCTGGAAGAATTTGGGGCCCCTTTGGCTCAGACAATTCATGATGGATAAGATGCAGCCAAATAGGTGACTTGTGCTGGCCTAGATATTGCTGTCTGCCTAGGAAGAGTGGTTGGCACCATTGATGTGCTTCATTGACACACATGGATGAGTTCCATAGAATACAGGCATCTCTCATGGATATGCCCTTTGATGACTTGCATCTTTTTGGTGAAAAAGCTGATTCTCCTTGGAATGTTTTAAAGAAAGTAGAGCCACCTGTGTCTGCTGAGCCCTGCCAAGCATTTTCTACATCAGTTCAGAATGTTCAGTGGCTACTCCAAGGGGCTGGTGAAAAGGCAAATACATTCTACCCCAACCATAATAGCAGCCACCCCAGATCTTTTGAAGCCACGGACGTGGGTCTGGCAAGCAACACATAGGTCAGCAGGGGCATGAGTCATCCCAGTCCCCTTCTCCTACGGCAACAACCACTGATCTACTTTAGTTTGTCCTAAGTGGCTGTAAGAAGTTGGATTATTAATTGGAACAGGTGACTACATACTTCAAGGGACCATCACAAACCTTCTCAATGTGAATGAACCATAAAAGTGACTATATTAACCTGAGCTCAACCCTCTAATAGGTATGGCACAGAGCAGACAGGCTTAATGTAGAGAAAATGTGAAAAGTATTTATGCAGTACCCATACAGTAAAAAAGTTGAAATGCAAAACAATAAAATTGCCCCACGAATTTAGAAAAACACGGTAACATTTAATAAACAATATGATGCTAAAACAACAAAAATCTAACAAGAGAACCAGAGATAATAATTTTTAAAACTTTAAGTAGGAATAGCTCTAAAACGCACACAGCACCAAAGAAAGTCAATGGGCACAGCAGCCCGGAACCTATGCATCATTTAATGCTAACCGTGATGAAACATGAGTCGGTGACACCAATGATTTTACCTACCATAGTACTTTACATCTGAATTCACAACAGGAATGCACTTCTAAAGCTCTCTAGAACTTCAAGGGAGGCACTTAGAGACTCAATGGGTGTCAGGGAGGGCCTGGAACAGGTCCACTTGCCACCGATTGTCTGGGCAGTTGCATTAAAGGCCTCTTGTAGGTTGTTCACTGAGTCACAGAATCAGCCAACCCATGAACAACTACTCTTCCAGATTCAGACCGACCCCCAACTCCTCCTTCCTTGGTACGCTCATCTACAGACCACCTGGTCTCCAACCTCAGTTCAGCGAAGCCATTGCCCGCCTTGTTGCCCCCAAGCACTTGCCTCCAATGACTACATGCTACTCAGCAACCTCAACTTCCACCTTGATATTCATTGTTAGAAATAGCATCTCTAGTTGGCAGTCGGTTTGCACCCTGTCCAAGTAGGGACCCTCACTCTAGCCAGGATAAGGGAGATACCCGCTCAGATAACCCTTGCTCTCACCCCCTTGGTAGCTTGGCACAAGCAGTCAGGCTTATCTCAGAAGCAATGTGTAAACATTTGCACATGACACACAGTAACATGGTGAAAACACTACAAAAGGATACCACACCAGTTTTAGAAAAAGAGCCAATATTTATCTATATAAAACAAAACGAAATACGATAAAAATCCAACATACAGTAATTAAAATAGGAATTCCGCAAGATTTACTCAAAAATACAGTTCTTTGAAGTCAATAGCTCCACCTAGGGCTATCTCAGTGTCATGATCAACAAAACCAACAGTTCAGGCCGGTCGCAGTGTCGCAACCAGCTACAGTGTTGGGGTGACCTGCAAACAGTACCTTTGGACTTGCAGGGCGTCATGATCCTTGCGGTGAGCTCGCGGCATCGCTAGTGTTGCTGTGTCAGTTCCGGAGTCGGTGCGGGAGCAGTCGGGCCCTTGAAGTCACAACTGTTGCAGATTGAACTCTGGGCTGATGAATTCAGGAGCAATGGCGTCAGGGCTGCGGTGCAAAGCAGGATGATGCGACATGCGGTACCCACAGGTCACGGTGCAGGCAGAAGCTCAGTGACGGCATCCAGTGGCCTCGGTGAGACCAAGGCTGTGGTGTTAAGTGGGGCTGTGCGACGTGCGGTGTCACCAGGTCATACTGCAGGCAGTGGCATTGACGTTGCTGAAGCACTGTCATCGGTAGGCCCAAGACGGCGGTGTGGGACGGGACGGTGCTTCGTGACGCTCACGAGCAGTGGCCACGGGGCAGGCAGGGATGTCTGGTGACGACACTGGAGTCTATCGGGCTGGTGTCAGTGGAACGGGGCTGCAGTGCGGGACGGTGTTTCGTGTACCTCACGAGCAGTGTCCACAGTCCACGGTGCAGGCAGCGGTGCCAGTGTCAGCAGGAGCGCCGGTGTCGGGGTGCCCAGGCTGTGGTGTGAGCAAGGCGGTGCCAGAAGCAGGTCTCACAGGTCATGGTGCAAGCAGCGTCTCAGAGACGGCGTCAGATGGCGGCATCGGTGAGACCAGGGTTGCGGTGCAAAGCGGGACAGTGCGACTCCGTGTGGCGTCGGCAGGTCACAGTGCAGGCCTGTGGCATCAATGGCGGTGTCGCAGTGATTTGTCTTCTTGAACAGCACAAAACACACAGCTCCCAGTGCTGTAGGCAGATTAAACTGAAGTCCTTGATATCCCTAAGACTTCCAACAAGAGGCAAGCTCTACTCCAAGCCCTTGGAGAACTTTCTCAAGCAGGATACACTGCAGAGTTCAACCTTTGCTCACTTTTAAGGCAGAAGGAGCAACTGCAGGCCAACCCTGCAAGGCAACACAGCAAAGGGGGGGCAGTTCTCTTCCTCCATCTCTTCTTGGCAGAGGTTCCTCTTGATTTCAGAAAGATTCTAAAAGTCTGGGGTTTTGGGTCCAATACTTATACCCCTTTCTGCCTTTGAAGTTGACAAACTTCAAAGCAAAGTCTCAAGTGTTTGCAAGATCCTTCCTTGTCCAGGTCAGGGCCCAGACACACACCAGGGGGTTGGAGACAACATTGTGTGAGGGAAGGCACAGTCCTTTCAGGTGTAAGTGACCACTCCTCCCCCCCACTCTAGCTCAGATGGCTCATCAGGATATGCAGGCTACCCCCCCCCCCAGCTCCCTTTGTGTCACTGTCTAAAGGAGAGGTGTAAACGGCCCAACTGTCAAACTTACCCAGACAGGGAATCCTCAATCAGGCAGAGTCACAAAATGGTTTAAGAAAGAAAATGCCTACTTTCTAAAAATGGCATTTTCCAACACACAATTTACAAACAACTCTGACCAAAAGATGTATTTTTAAGTTGTGAGTTTAGAGACCCTAAACTCCATATTTCCATCTGCTCTCATAGGGAATCTTCACTTTAATAATATTTCAAGGCAGCCCCCATGTTAACATATGAGAGAGCTAGTCCTTGCATAGTGAAAACCAAATTTAGCAGTATTTCACTGTTAGGACATGTAACACACAAGTCCATGTCCCACCTTTAACATACACTGCACCCTGCCCCTAGGGCTACCTAGGGTCTACCTTAGGGGTGCCTTACATGTGGTAAAAGGGAAGATTTAGGCCTGGCAAGTGGGTACAATTGCCAAGTCAAATAGGCAGTTTTAAAACTGCACACCCAGGCACTGCAGTGGCAGGTCTGAGCCATATTTACAGGGCTGCTAATGTGGGAGGTACAACCAGTGCTGCAGGCCCACTAATAGCATTTGATTTACAGGCACTGAGCACCTCTAGTACACCTTACTAGGGACTTACCAGTAAATCAAATATGCCAATCATGGATAAACGAATCAACAGTACAATTTATATGGGGAGCACTTGCACTTTAGCAAGTACAGCATAAAAATAGGAGGTGAGAAGGCAAAAAGACAGGAGAGACACGTCAAAAAGCTGCCAGGTCTAACATCCACGATGACCCCAACACCACAAGCCTCTTGGACACCCTTGCAACGCTTGGCTTCAAACAACTTGTCAATGGCCCCACCCACACAGCTGGGCATACCCTTCACCCCGTTTTCTCTGCAGCAAACAACTTCACCCTCTCTCACACCATTGGACTGACTGCAGGTGTGTCCACCTCACCTTCACGAAGCACACTGCAAGCCACTATGCCCCCGCAGACGCTGGGGAAAAGTCACAGAAGCACCAACGCACTCAGCCACTCCTCCCCGCCAGACGCAGCACAAATGAATAAATTCAGACGTAATCTACACCGTTGGATCTTGGAATGCGCTAACAGTGTAGCTCCCCTCAAGGAACCCACAGGAAACCAACAAAATAAAATTCCTAGATGGTTGACGATAGACCTTCAAGAGTCCAAACGCTCCTGCAGGCAATTGGAAGAGAAATGGAGGAGCAACAAATCAACCGAAGACACCATAGCCCACAAGAACGCAGTCACCGCACACCACCAGAACATCAGAGCCGATAAGAAAGCAGTCATTCAAGAATGCCTCAGCACCAGCACTCATAACAGCAAAGAACTCTTCAGCACTGTCAAAGAATTTAAAAAAACCCGGGACAGACACCTCAGCCCTATCCCTCTCTCTCAAGACGTCTGCAATGACCTTGCCTCCTTCCACCGGAAAATCCAGGACATTTATGAAGGCTTCAAAAGCCAAAACCCACCGCACTGCTCACAAACACCAACACAGACCCCGCACCACATCAAACCTTGAACTGTTGGGCCCCCAGCACCACTGAGGAAACCCAGAAACTCATGAACTCCATCCACTCGGGGGCACCCTCAATCCGTGCCCACATTACATCTTTAACCTGGTTAGCGCCACCATAGCACCAGGGCTCTGACGGACTATCAACAGATCCTTCGAGACCACCACCTTCTCATCTGACGAAGCACACCGCGATCAACACGCTACTGAAGAAATCTACTGCCAACCCAAGGTAGCTAAAGAACTACAGACCCATTTCTCTAGAAGTACTGACTGATTGATTGATTGATTGACATGGAGTTAGCCCAACCAGCAGACTAAATTCTATATTCAGGTAAGCTATGAAGGGCTTCCCTTTGGCAAGTCCCTGCATTATATAGTAATGTTAATTCATCGATTACCCTTCTGGCCCACAATTATAATAATATAGTAACACTCAGCACCCAAATGTTTTTCCTAAAACCCTAATAATCACTCCCTTATACTGCACTTATAGTCACGTAAGACAGATCTGCTACAGGTCTGGTCAATCACCAAACACTGTACCAGCCCATAAACCTACTGACACCAAATGGACTAACATGGAATAACTGAAGAGAATAACTATTCTGCTGGCCAATCAAAAGCCTCTAATCTAGTCCACCAATGAAGGTTCCTACAAGCTCCATACTATGACCACTTCTTGACATCTCATAATGATAAATATCGATTGATTTTAACAAAATCCATCCTAGCAGATCTTCCCATTATCTCACCCTTCCTTCATGCCTTCTTAGGACCATAAACTTTAAACAGGTATCTCAGAATGGACACCCTAGTGCAGTAGCAGGCTAAGTGGACTGTAATTTATCGTACCTTCAACAAAAATAACAGGAAAAGTCAAAAAGACAAGCAGATCAAAAAATTTGGCTATACACACTTTTGATCATTGATTGACATTTTCATATAAATTCTTTGCTACCTTAATAGCACTTTCATCATCATCCCCTCTCTTTTACTCTACACTTGTATACTTCTTCTGGGTAGATGGTGAGATAAGGAACTGAGGAAGGGAGGACCAAAGGTGTATGTGAGATAGGGTGGGTTGGGCGCAACTGGGCATGACATTGATCTTATCCTAAATGAGAAGAAGGTCTCCTGTTTAAGATGGAACAGAGGCATAATTAGACAGAAGTCTGGTAGAGCAAATGTAGGGTTTTCCATGAACCAAACAGTGGATACACAAGAATAGTTTTGCCATCCTGTTCCCTTTTTTTGGGGTGTTACATGTAAACCCCAGAGTCAGAAGTCTGGGTGAAGTCTGGTAGAACAAAAGTAGAGTTTTCAGCAACCAAACAGTAGATATAGAAGAAATGATTTGGCGTCCTCTTTCCCTTACTTTTAAGTATGCCCCAAAGTGTCATATGTAAACCAAGCAGATCTGTGAAGCAGGATTTGACATTCCAGCTGGACTTCACATTGTATTGTCAACAAGCATTAGCAAAGCCAATAGGTTGCCCCTATGTGAAATCTACTGGCTTTGTCAATGTTTTTTTTTTAATGCTGCACAGTGGTTGAAGCTGCTGTGTTACATAGCTTAAAGTAAAAAAAAAATTTTTTTAAAGCAGGATATGACGTAAGCTGACCATGTCATAGCACCTTTGTAATTCAAGCTATGTATGTACAAACAAGTTAAACAATTTATTTTCCCTATACTTAATGTGCAGTTTATGTTATTGAACAGCTGTCCATTACATTTACCAGCATGTCAAATTGTAGCTAGCTGGAACTCTGAGCCTGGAAAAGCTCTGGCACTATGGCCATAGCTGCCGATATTGGAGCTGGGGAACCAGATTTGGGTCTTGGCGCCAGCTCAACATCCTGTGATTCTAGGCAAATCACTTAATCTCCTCAGGTCTGTATAAAATGTCTCCTTGTGTAATGCAACTGGCTAATATAGAGCTCTCCAAGTCCTTCCGATTGACTTCACACTATATAAAACAAGCTATGCAGGGTGGGGATGGGGGATACAGTGATGGGAGTGAGGTGGTGGGAGGGACAGGCCAGCAATGAATGGGGAAAGGCATGGAGCAACGGAATTGAGGTGGTGGTAGGGACGGGCAAGCAATGAACAGAGAGAATGCTGAAAAGTTTACATTGCTTTTTTTAAAAGTACGTACAAACAAGTTACAATTGTTATTTTCCCTATACCTAATATGCAGTTTATATTCTGGAACAAATGCCTATTGCCGGTACCAGTGTGTCAAACTGTAGTTAGCTAGACCACTGAGCATGGAGATGGTCTGGCGTAACAGCCAGAGCTGCTGACTATGGAGCTGGGGAATCCGGGTCTAGTCACGGCGCCACCTCAACATCCTGCGATTCTAGGTGAATCAATTAATCTCTCTGTGCCTGTAAAAATGAATGTTTCCTTGTGTAATATAACTGGTGCTCATATAGAGAACTCCAAATCCTTCCTGTTGACTTTATGCTATATAAAGCAAGCTATGCGGGGTGGGGAAGGGGCATACAGTGATGTGAGTGAGGCGGTAGGAGGGACAGGCCAGCAAAGAACGGGGGAGGGCATGGAGCGACGGAACTGAGGTGGTGGTAGGGACAGGCAAGCAATGAACAGAATGAGAATGCTGAAAAGTTTTTTTTTTTTTTTTTAAATGCATGTACAAACAAGTTTACATTGTTGTTTTCGCTACACTTAATATGCAATTTATATTCTTGACCAAATGCCTATTGCGGTTACCAGCATGTCAAACTGTAGCTAGAACACTGAGCATGGAGAGGCTCTGGCATAACGGCCAGAGTTGCTGAGACTTTGGTTCTAGCAAACCAGGGTCGAGTCACGGCACTGGCTCAACATCCTGTGTTTTTGGGCAAATCACTTAATCTCCCCATGCCTGTAAAAATTCATATATCCCTATTTAATGTAACTAGTGCTCATCTAAAGCACTTTAACTCCTTTCAGTTGACTTTGCAGTATATAAAACAAGATATGATCGAGGTAGGAGGAAGGCAATTAGTGATGGGTTGAGAAAGGGGCATGCAGTGATGGAAGGGAAATAGAGGGAGGGGAAAGGCCAGCAATGAACGGGGAAGAGGCATGCAGCGATGGAAGTGAGGTAGTGTAAGTGACGGGCAAGCAATGAACAATGCGGATGCTGGAAAGTAAAAATAATAATAAATAAAATAAAATATGTTAAAAGTGTGTAGCCAGTGGAAGGACACTGGACACCCGAAGCAGTGCCTGGTCCAAGCTACACAGCAAGGATGACGACATGAAGCCAAGCAGGAAGTTGGAGGCAGGAGGGAGGAGCTGACCAACAGGAAGAAAGGAAACAAGAGTGGCATAGGAGCCAACCATTGATAAGTAAAGGTAAGTAATGGGTGGCCTCTACGCTGCATTTAAGATTTGTTTTTGTACAACAGATTTTGCAAGCATAGCGCAAAACGAAACCTGAAAAGGATGCTCACAGCCTCACCCTGCATATTCTGTCAGGTTCAGAGAAGTCTCTGGCCATTAAGGTAAGGCCATTTTGCTCTTAGGGAGCATTTCACACCTTTTTCACATCTATTCAATTGCTAAATACTGTAAGGCAGACATGGTAGAGCAAAAGCAAATTTAGCTTCCATGGACTTCAGACAGAGAAAAGGCAATTTTTAAACATTAGTTTCTTTATTATTTATTAACACTCTGACTTCACCATTGCATTGGATTTGCAATAACTATAAAAATAGTTGTTTAATTATGTTTTTAGCTAGTCCCATTCCCGAGACGTAGTATTAAGATTTTAATCTATAGTCTGATTTTCTAGTTGGGACAGCTAGGACTGACAAAGTGAAAAATAGATTTTGTGTGCTAGCCACAAAAAGGACATGTTAACATTAAATTTCTACATGTCCTACTTTTACATACCATGCACCTTGCTTTCTGAACTATAAGGCCTACTTTGGGCTGACTTTTTAATAATTAAAAGGGATGTTTTGACCTGTCAAACTTGTTTATTTTGATAGGTAAATTTGCAGTACTGTGCCCCCTTAAATGGTATTTCTTAAACATTTTCAGGATACGGGAGTAAGGGACTGATATAGAGTTTGGAGGACTGGTTACTTTCACAAATGTGACAGGTGTCCCTCCTGTCGTATTCTAAGCTCCAATGGATACAATTCAATTGTAATACGGCGGATAGGATATCTGCCACGTTTGTGACAGAGTAACCTCGCCAGCCAAACTCTAAATCAGGCTCTAAGTCACAAGTCCTGTAAAGGCTGTTGCAACGTATTGGAGCCAGCCAATAAGCAAACTTGCTCTTAAAAAAAAAAAAAAAAAAAAAAAAAAACACAGCCCTTCAGAAGGCTTGACTAGCAAAACAAAAAATGTTATTCCTAAGGAAAGTCTGACCTAAGTCTGGCTCAGTGGCCATCACCACTGTATAATATACACACATACCTACATATATATACGATAATAGCTTTATATGCATATATCCTCACTGAAAAATACAAAGGTTAAAGTGACAATATAGTTAGGCCTTATAATAATGTAAAAACTATTCTTTTAAAACCAGAAAATCACTGAAATTCAAGAATTATAGTTTAGTGAGCTAACTAGAACTTGCATCTCTGCCATACACTGCTTATGACCTCACATATTGCATCACTCACGACATGTTAAATTACACCATTGATTACATCACTGAGGTCATCAAAAATGACTTCTGTGATGACATCACTGATAGCACTATAATCATATACAGCATAGAGGTACTGAGTGTACACGTGTCGGTCTATAGCATGGAAGTAGCGTTAACCATGGCAGCAAGCATTACTGTGTATGTTGAAAGCTATGTGGTGCACAGGTTACTAAATTTGGGGGTGCAAGTATTACTCTGTGTTAAACAAGATAACGCCTGAACATACTTAATATGGGTTGCAGAGGTATGTTTGAAAGTAGGTTGAGGCTTAAAGCTAAATCTGTGATAAAAGGCCAAACTGTTCACAATTGATAATCCACAAGTGGATATGTGGGCACAATTGATAATCCACAAGCAGATATGTGGGCATGTGCCCATATTAAATAGTTGTAATGCAGTGTTATAGACAAGCCTATGTAGCATAAATGTTTATAAAGTGTGAATGTCTATTTCCAGAACTTATTTTGAGTATTGCCAATAATTGAATAATGTAGAATGAAGGGCTATCCTACTTAGAGAAGGTTTACCTCTCACTAGTGTTGTAACCATAGCACTAAGGTTGTATGCCACTGTGCCCATCTCAGGAATGTGTGTAGTGTACCTTACTAAACCAGGGAGTGTAGTTGATGGGGCAGGGTAGAAAGTGTCTTTGCAGTGGCAAACGTATACCTGTCAAACTCTTTACTTAAAACCGAGTTATGTGAAGTATTTAGATGGCTTATCTCATTAAGGTGAACAGAAACTTGTCCACACCTGTACTGTGAAGTATTATTTTAAGATCAAAACTTGACTGGATGGAGCCACAATCACTGTACAATGTTTTCACTGATGGTCATCAATGAGGTAATTTGAGATGTCATCAGTGATGTCATTTAACATGTCATGAGTGATGTAATTTGTGAGGTCATAAGCACTGCATGTCGGGTGCATGCATTACAGTTAGCTAAGTAAAATATAATTTGTGAATGTAATTTGTGCTTTAAAAACAATAGTTTTGATATAATTGCAAAGCCTAACAACAAAGTCACTTTATCCATTGTTATTTTCCAGGGAACTTCTAGTTTTTTTTTAAATATGAAGTTAGATATTATTACCATACCTATAATAATAAAGTCACTTTAACATTTGATTTTTTTCGGTGAATTTCTCTGTTTTTTTTTTTTAGTTAAATTAATCTCTATTTCCACATCTTGCAATAACATTGCTTTAACCTTTGTTTTTTTTCAGGGAAATTTCTCGCTTCCCCTGCTGCAGTACTATATTACCTATGGCACAACACAATTCTTTTTAACTTGGCCACTGAGTCTGTTCTGTTAATGCTGTGGCCAGCCAATCAGGTTTCTCAGTCCTGCAGCCCAGATTGGGCCTGCCTGAAAAAAAGCCCTCTTAACCAATCAGTTCGGTCTATTTTTTTAATTTGCCGTACCAGTGTAGTAACGCTGTACTTCTGTGGGGCCAATCATCCAAATATCACTAACCTTTGAACCTTAATTTATCAAAAACGGCATGCATTCTGAGTAAAGATCTAGCTTTCTGCCAAATTTGGTGCAATTGTCTTCAGCTGTTTTTTCTAAAACGCTTCTTAAAATTCATATGGGAAGTTTCATGGGGAAAGTGTGTTTTGGGACCCACCACTTTTTCTGCCCTCTTCCCCCACTTGGCAGATCACCCTGAACCCTTCCAAGATGTAGATACGAGGGATGGCCTTTGTTGTTTGAATGTTTTTTTAAGGTTTGTCAAACGGCAGCAAAATATATATATATATATTTATATATAAATATATATATATTTATATATATATTTTCACTGAAAAAAACAAAGGTTACATGGACGTTTTAGTTACGTTCTGAATTTACTCGTACAAAACCATAGAAATTCAGCAGTTATAGTTACCTGAGCTAAGTATAACTTGCGCTCCCGTAATGCACTGCTTATGACCTCACATATTACATAACTCATGACATGGTCAGTAACATCACTGATGACATCATCCAGTGAGTGTAAGTTGTTGTATCGATAAGTGTGTCTATGGATGAATGAGTGGTTGAAACATTTGCTGAATGGGAGACTGAATCGATGTGTAAGTTGCTCTATAGGTGAGCAAGTGACTGTGGGAGCAGCTGCATTTCATTTAGTGATAGGATATGTGTGTGGCTGCATGTGTGAGTGAGTGTCAGAGTGGTTGCCTGGGTAAGTAAATGGGTGTCACTGTATTGGTGAGTGACTTGGTGAGTAACTTACTGTATGGCTGTAAGTATAACTGAGAAGGTGTGTCAGTGACTGTATGCAAGAGTCAGTGGGTGTATGAGTAGCTGTATCGTAAACTGAGTGGTGAGTCAGTTTTTATTTAGGATAGTGAATGGATGTGTCAGAACTTGTGTTGGTCAGTGAGTGGCTGTGTGAATGGCTGTATGGGTGACAGAGTGGGTATGTAAGTGTCTGTTCATGTGAGTGAGTTGGTGTGTGAATAGTTGTATAGCTGAGTGATTGCGTGTGTAAGTGACTGCAATAATGAGTCAGTGACTGTATGGGTGAGTGTGTATGTGTGTGTGTGTCAGTGTTTCTACAGCTGATTAACTGGATGTGTCACTAGAATGGTTAATCTATTATTGGGCTGTGTGAGTATGAGTGGGTGTGTAAGTAACTGTATGAGTCTGTGAATACCTCAGTTAGTGTATGTGTGAGTGAGTGGTTGTCAGTGGCTGTTTGACTGAATGAATGTCTATCTCACTACTTTTATGCATCTCTGAATACGTATGTGAGTATATGTGTGTGTTAATAGGTATACAAGAGTTTGTATCAGCAAATGAGTGGGTCTATGACTTTGTGTGGATGATGTCATCAGTGATATCACTGACCATGTCGTGAGTGATGTAATATGTGAGGTCATACGCAGCATTACAGGAGCGCAAGTTATAGTTAGCTCAGGTAACTGTAACTGCTGTGTTTCTACGGCTTTGTATGAGTAAATTCAAAACGTAACTATGTCCATGTAACCTTTGTTTTAGTTTTTTCAGTGAATTTCAAAGTTTTTTACATTATATTTTCTAACTATAACGTCCCTGTAACCTTGGTTTTGTTCAGTGAATTTCTATGTTTTTTTTTAACATATAGTAATTTTATTTACTGTACGTTAATCCAATCACTGCCATGCAGGCCTTTGGCCGTGTGCGGACGGAGGTTGGCCACAGGGCCCGGCTGCTGGTCAGACCCAGAAGCAAACCCACTATAAGCACCCAACTGTGCACATCCTTCACCCATGCCGAGGGGAGTTTGCCGGCAAGACCTGGCCTGCAGCTAAACTCTGCGGCCAACACTCCTCAACTACACAATCCCACGCTGTGCACAGCCCTTTTGCCGTGTGCACTGAGCGTTAGCCGCAGCTTCTCTGGGTGTGAGAGGGTGTATCTGGGGGTGAGAATGGCTGTCAGATTGTCTGTGTGGGTGTGGGAGTGTGTACATCAATGTTTTAGTGGGTGTATCAGTCTGTGCACAAGTCTGTGAGTGGCTGCATGAGGGTTTCAGTGAGTCTGTGAGTGGGTGCATGAGTGTCTGAGTGCGTCTGTGAGTGTCTAAGTGGATGTGTAAGTGGGAGAAATTGAAAGAGAGACAAAAAGAGAAAGAAAGTGAGTTTTTTTAGGCTTCAATATATCGTTTACTTAGAATTAGATATTTTTGTTTGATTTAATTTAAAAAAAAAAAATTGATATTTAAATTTTTGTAATTTTTTTTATTAAAAGAAAAAAGGGAAATGAGTCCAGCAGCAGGACTCAAACCCCCATAGTTCATAAGGTCTGCGACCTTCATACTGAGCTATGTTTTTTTTTTTTTCTTTTCAACCCTTTGCGGGCTTTGCAGTAAAAAAAAAAATATATAAAAAAGTAGGGTGCACGGGGGGAGCCCTCAAGAGTCCCTAATTTAAAAAATATATATATATTTATTTATTATTTGTATTTAATTTTTTTTATAATAAAACCGTTTAAGGGCTATGTGGGACCGTGAGGGAGCCCTGAAGGGCTCCCCCTGCAGTCCCTACTTTTTTTTTTATTTTTTTTTTTTAAACAATGCCCTTATGGGCTACCTGCCACTGCGGGTGAAGCCTTAAGGTTTCCCTTGCAGTGCCAATACTCCAGAAAACACGGAGCTGCTTTGATAGCAGCTCCGTGCTTGCTGAAGCATTTCATCTCTGTCCCCTGCACGTGCATTTGTGGTTGTCCCTAGGGTGCGGGGGGCCACGTGGCCCCCCTCCTTCAACTACAGTCTTCCCTAGGGAGGTGGTGGTCCCTGGGGCAGTGGGGGGCCATTGCCCCCCCACCATGCACAGTTATCGGATCAATAATTTTACTTCGTATGTTCCAGTGACATTATCAATGATGTCATCGAAGATGTCATGAGTGCTGTAATTTGTGCAGTAATTAGCAGTGCATGGCGAGGGCGAGAGTTATAGTTACTTGAAATAACTATAACTACTGAATTTCCATGGGTTTGTATGAGTAAATTCCGAACCTAACTATAACATCACTGTAACCCTTGTTTTTTTCAGTGAATTTCTAGGATCTTTTAACGTGAAGTAATTTTAATTCCAATTTGTTAATCCAACCACAGCCCTGCATGGCCTTTGGCTATGCGCAGAGGGGTTTGGCCGCAGGGCCTGGCCTGTAGCCAACTCCCATAATCACCCAACCCTGCACCATGAACAGCTTAATGGTCTGTCTTCCTGGGTGTGAGAATAAGTGGGAGAGGGTGTCTCTGGGTGTCAGAGTGTCTGCCTGGGTGTAAGAGTGGGTGTGTGAGGGTCTGAGTGGTTCTGTAAGTGGATGTTTGATGGTCTGAGTGGGTCTGTGAGTGGGTGCATCAGTGTCTGAGTGGGGCTAAGAGTGGGTGCGTGAGGGTCTGAGTGGGGCTGTGAGTGAATTAATTAGTGTATGAATGAATGTTTTTTGTTGTCGCTGATATTCACAAATTTGTCGTGCGGTTACACGTGGGTCGCACTGAGTGTCATGAAATATTTGCAAATAACGTGCTGCGTGGAAAACAAAATATTTTAAAGGACATAATTTCACCCTTTCAGACTCCTGTATCACAGCTCTGGTGTCAGGGTACCTCGACCCTACCCCTTATACCATTTATCAAATTTATGTTGAGCCCCAGGAACCATGTCCTGTAAAATAATATGGCAGCCACAACTTTCTGGTTGGGTTGCATCCAACCAATCACAGCATTCCTAGTAGCATGTTCATTCGCGCAAAAACGTTGTGATGGATCGAAGGCCCTAGATGTACAAATGTATTTTCCCTTTAATATCTCAAAAACAACTGAATGGATTTACACCAAATAACTGACAGCGTAATCCGTGTACAGACAGCTACATTTTTGCTAAACTTGGTGTAATTCTGCCCAACGGTTTGGGCTGTTGTCGTGTTCAAAACACCTATAGGAATTAACGCACATTTTTTTTATCTTCCATTCTTCTTGGTCCCCGTTTGTCAGATAACCCCAAAATTTCCCATGCGCAGCAAGAATCACCGGCACACTCTTTTTGGAAAATTTTGTTAAGATTCGTCAAACGATGCCAAAGATATAGGCAAGTCAAAAAAAAATAATTCTATGGATACATGGTCCTAACTATAGCTACCTACTGGCGACTGCCATATTTATATAGATATGTGTATTACCTTCTGCCAGTCACCAGTAGGTAGTTATAGTGGGTACCTAGTTTCCATATACAAAGCGTTTTTTATTTTGCCAATAACTTTGGTGCTGTTTGACGAATCCCGACAAACTTTAAAACTAGTAGACAACTCACTTCACCTGCTGAGTGGAAAGTGTAGGGTCAATTGGTCAAGCAGGGGCTAAGGAAAAGGGAGGGCCCCAAAGCTCATTTTCTCCATGCAATTTCCTATGGGGTTTTAGACATGACTACCGCCTGAACCGCTGAATAGAATCACACCAAATGTGGCAGAAAGCTAGCTCTTAGTCCAGAAAGAGCCCTTTTTGTAATTTTATGTAAATCTGTTCAGTAATTTTGGAGGTATTAAAGGAAAAAAATATAGATATCATGGGACGTGGAGGGTCCGTGGATCCCAGAGATCTCAAAATGAGATCTGATTGGCTACCAACACTTCAACCAGGAAGTGCTGGCAGCCATCTTGGGACTCAGGCTCAGCCGAGTTCCCAAAAAACATTTAAAAAAAGACAACGGGCTGGTTAGAAATACCCTGACCCCGAGACCTGGTGGTGGAATCTCAAAAACATTTTACCATGAATTAGCGGAGGATCTGTGAATCTGCTGTAAAATTAATAATAATTCAAAAAAAGCGCGGATGCCTGCTTTTGTTTGGGATATACTCCCCATGTGGGCCAGGTCCTTGGGGAATGGATTATTATTATTCTGGGGGGAGGGGACATGTGTGGCTCCCCTCCCTAGGCCGATTTCAGCCCCGGGGATCCCATCCCCCAGTGCCCAGCTGAATACGAGGGAGGGGAGCAACGCGCTCCTCTCCCAGGCTGATTTTGGCCCTAGGGACCACTATCGGGTCATATATACATATAGGGGGAGGGGGCCATAACACCCTCCTTCCCAGACTGATTTTGGCCCTTGGGACTGCCACCCCCTGGGGCCTGGCGATTCACAATTAGGGGGCGGTGTGACCCTACCTCTAAGAGCCATTAACAGTCCTGGAGACCCAATCATTCAGTGCCAGGCTCCTGCTAGGTCCCGGGGTGCTCACCCCTGTAGCATAGTGGTTTCCCAGCCCCGTACTAGTGCGGGCAGGCAAGCCTCTGTTTGCTCTGTTCCCAGCAGACGGAAGCAGGAAAAATGCTCCCGTCCACCGGGAGCTGACTTCATCTCTTTCCCTGCTGGCTGTGAAGTGGGCAGGGAAACAGATGAATAAATTGCTCCTGAATGCAAGGAAACAGTGTTTTTTTGCTGCCCTGTGGGAGCAGGGGAGCCGGCAGCGACCGCTGGGGCATTGGGCCTCCACCTGGGCCCCCAATGAATAGGAAACGCTGTTGTGCAGATGAGCAGTCTTCAGACACCAAAGGGCCCGATAATGCAAGGGCCCTGGAAAGATGGCTTGGATGGATGATCCCAAAAGACCCACAAGTCATGCTAGCCAATGAAGTGTTATTGTTGGTCGGGAGAGAGATTTGCAAATTTCCTATATTATTGCTTTGATCTTCTGGGGTGTAGGAGGTAAGGTGGCTGAGATAGAATGGATGTAGAATCCCAGAAATGTCATTTGATGTGCTTGAAGAATGTTGGAGTCATTATAATTGATGACAAAATCTGGAGACTCTAACAGGGCAATTGTGAGACTCAATTGCTTCATGAGCAAACTTTGATTGTGAGACATCAAGAGGAAGTAGTCTAGGTAAACAATCAACTGGATCCTTCTCTCCCTCAAGAGCTCTTCCACCGGCTTCAGCAGTCTGGTCAAACATCAAGGGGCCGACGAGAGCTCAAAGGGCATTGCCAAAGATTTGTAGGTAGTCTCTCGCCATTGAAACTGCAAAAAACAATGGTGTGGAAGAAAGATTAGGACTGTTAAATAAGCATCCTCTAGGTCCAAGCAGCCCATGTGGTCACTCTCTCGCACCAGATATTGTAGCAAATGAATCTCTTCCATTTTGAAATGACGGTAAAGGATCCAAGAGTTGAACTCTTTGAGGATGATGACTAGGCGTAAGCCTCTGCCTTTTTTTGTCCACGAGGAAGATGTTGCTGAGAAATCCCACATGACAAAGTTGGCATGTTCTTTTTGCTATTGGCGCCCTAAGTGGGGAGGAGATGCCCATTTGTGTGTCCCCTGCTCACTGTGCCACTCGATTCAAGCTAGCCTGGCTGATGAGGGGTGATGTTTGTTTACGGTCCAGGGAGGACCTGGCCTGGCACAGCGGGCTGGACTGTTCCCCTGGGTAGCAGGGTCAAGGCTGATTTGCATATGGCTGGGTCCAAACCGGGTAGCCTGGTGAGCAAAAAAAATAAGATGGATTGCTTTTGGTCTATACACTGATGTCACTTCTGGTTGGATATCGGACAGTCTCAAGACATATGTGGTTATGTTGGAACTCTGGGATTTGTTTTTATTACATCTCGATTTTCCGTATGTTTCCATTTGTTAAAAACAAGCATTGGCAAAGCCAACTGGCAAGCGCTATTGGCTTTGCCAATATGTTTTAGCCATGTTGTACACCAGCATGGCTGCTGTTCGGCATGGCTAAAAGTTAGTGGTTAAAGGAGAGTGGAGTAGAGTGTCATAAAATGGAGTAGAGTGGAGCATTATGGAGTGGCATAGAGTGTTGGCGATTTGAGTGGCGTGGAGAGTTGTGGAGGGAGTAAAGTGTAAGAGTGGGAAGAGCATAGAGTGGAGTAGATTTGAGCGGCATGTACTGTCAAAGTTGAGTAGAGTCGTAGGATGGAGTGGCTCAGAGGATCGTGGAGTGGGGTAGAGGGTGTTGAATAGAGTTGTGTTGTAGAGTAAAGTGGTGTAGAGAGGAGTAGATTGTCGTAGAGTGGAGTGGCGTAGAGTAGAGTGTTCTAGAGTGGAGTACAGTAGAGTGGAGTAATGTGTCGTAGAATTGAGTGGAGTAAAGTGGCATGGAGTGACATTAAGGGAATTACCTAGAGTGTTGCAGAGTGGATTAGTGTTGTAGAGTGGCGTGGAGTACAGTTTAATGCAGTAGAGTGTCATAGAGTGGAGTATTGTAAAATGTGGTGTCATGGAGTAGAGTGGCCTAGAGTGAAGTGGCAGAAAGTACAGAGGTGTAGAGTAGATTGGCATAGAGTGCATTTGTTTTGAGTAAAGTGGTGTGGAGTGCATTGCCGTGGAGTGCAGTGGCATAGATTGCATTGGTTTTGAGTAAAGTAGTGTTGAGTGCATTGGCATAGAGTCCAGTGGTTTAGAGTAGAGTGGCATACAGTGGACTAGAGTGGCATAGAATGCAGTGGCATAGAATATAGCGGCGTAGAATAGATACAGGGTAGAGGAGTGGCAATTAGCAGTGGCATAGAGTGCATAGGCGTAGAGTGTAGTGTTGCAGAGTGGGGTGGCATGGAGTGGCATAGAGTGGAGTGGTGCAGAGTGGAGTGGCCTAGACTGGGGTGGTGTAGAGTGCATTAGCAAAGAGTGCAGCAGTGCATAGTAGAGTGGGGTACAGTGCACTGGCAGAGAGTAGAGTGGTACAGAGTGGATTAGAGAGGTATAGAGTGCAGTGTCATGGAGAGCAGTGGTTCACAGTAGATTAGAGTGGCGTAGAGTGCATTGGGTTAGAGTGCTATACAGTAGTGCAGAGTAGATTGCACTGGCCTAGTGTGGAGTAGAGTAGAGTGGCATAGAGTTAAGTGTAGATAGTGCAGTGGTGCAGAATAGAGTGGTGTAGAGTGGAGTGGTGCACAGTAGAGTGGTGCAGGGTAGAGTGAAGTGATGCAGAGTGTAGTGGTGTGGAGGTGTAGAGTGACACAGAGTAGACTGCAATGGGGTACAGTGCAGTGGCGTAGAGTATAATGGCGTAGATTTCAGTGGCAGAGAGTGCAGTGTTGCAGAGTAGACTGTCAGAGTGCAGTAATGTATTGTAGAGCATGGAGTGCAGTGGAGTAGTGGTGCAGAGTAGAGTGGCATAGAGAGCAATGGGGTAAAGTACAGTGGTACCGAATAGAGTGCAGTAACGTAGAGTACAATCTCATAGCTTGCACTGGCATTGACTGTTGCAGAAAACAGTATAGTGCTGTATAGTGCAGTGGTGCACAGTAGATTGGCGTAAAGTGCAGTGGTGTACAGAGCATTGGTTTTGAGTAATGTAGTGTAGAATGCAGTGGTGCAGAGTAGAGTACAGTGGCGTAGAGTGGAGTGGTGCTGAGTGCAGTGGCTTAGAGTCGATTGTTTCAGAGTAGAGGAGTGGTGTACAGTGGAGTACAGTGGCATAGAGAGGCATTGAGTTCTGATTAGAGTGGATAGGCATAGGGTGTACTGGGACAGAGTTGAGCGCTACAGAGTAGCGTGAATTGACACAGAGTGCAATATTGCAGAGTACAGTGGCATAAAGTGGATTAGCACAGAGTGAAGTGGTATAGAGTGCAGTAGAGAAGAGTGTAGTGGTGCACAGTAGAGTGGTGTACAGTGCATTGGTATAGAGTAGAAAGGAGTAGAGTGAAGTAGCATACAGTGGAGTGGTGCAGAGTAGTGTGCAGTCACAGTGTGGAGTGGCATAGTTTTGAGCAGTGCAGAGTAGATTCAAGTGCTGTCAAGTGGAGTATACATGGTGTAGTAGAGCACCGCTATTACAGAAAACACATCTTCAATTGAAATTACCATTACATATGCACAGACATACAGTTTATGATAAAAGTATATAGCGCCCAAACAAATGTGGCAATATAATCACCAAGTGTATTGATTTGTTTTGATCCTATTAAAATATTTGTTTCCACCACACTGCAGAATTACCAAATATGTGCTTTTCTAATGCTGATATATTCTGAAATATCGCCACAGTTCATTTACAGACATTTAAATTTTGTTGTGTGCTAGGAAAAAAAAATAACATCGTACATCTTTCCTCAAGCACACCCCCAGTAGCTGGCATGATTGTCACATAAATCCTCTCACTTTGAAGTCAAACAAAGAAAAAAAAACACCAAGCTTCCTGGAAGACAGAGCCTGTCATTTGACCTCTGTCTTTGAATGTGCAGCAAATGTGACAAGGTAAGATACAGGATTTAAAGGCCTGGTTACAGAAATCTAGTACTGGTGGGAAGAATACAGTACAGAGGGTTTGAGCAAAGAAAGGGACAAGCTTAAGCTGGATAGTGTAAAACAAATAGAGGCATCAAATAGAAAGTAACCACATCTGAGTTACAAACCGCAAAGCCAATGGAAAGCAGTGGGCAGAATGCATTCCAAAGGGAAGATTTTCGAATGCCCCCAAGATGTCATTAGCAAACAAAACAGCTGCGCTGTCTGGTAGGCTTTGACCTAAAAAGCGAGAGGCATGTTTGTATTGTTTGTGATTTAGTAAGTGAAAGACTGGGCCTGAAAGAGAATATATTTTTAATTGTTGTCTGTGGTTAAAGGACATAAAGGATGCAGTCTAATTGTTAGAGAGATGTGGGGTGAGGTGTAGGTATACACAGTGTTAAATGAACCTAAAGGCAGATGTTGAAGCTTTAAAGTTGAAAACGCAGAGGGAGAGGAGTTTGGGGGCGCTTAGACTAATAAGTGGATGGAGGACGGATTCTCAGAGTGGCTCTAAAATTGTGGGGTTTGTTGGTTTACAAGTAGAAGGAAGGTAAATGTTACAACTTGAGCATTTGTGCATAAAAGCACAAAGGAGTGAAATTACTGTTGTGAAGCGAGTGGAAGTGCTTCCTGAATGGAAGTTAGGACTTTGTAAAAGCATGGGGGAGTGGAGATGGATGATTTGACTCTAGGCACAAAAGAGGAATATGTAGATAGGTGACATGAAGTTGTTGTTTATGTTTATTGTGTTTGTGCTGGGCATAGTTGTAGGAAAGTACCCTCTTTTTGGGATGTTACCCCCAATTTCTGCCTGATGTCAGTGTGAGTTTGACTGTATCACTGGGATCCTGCTAGTCAGGACACCAGTGCTCATGGTTTATGGCCTGCTTGTCAGTGTATTTCACTGTTTTCTAAATTGTCACTGGAGTCCTGCTAATCAGAACTCTAATGCTCATGCGCTCTCTGTTTCTAAATTTGTCACTACATACTGGTGACTGAGTATCTCACTCCAAATTGGCATTCTGGACCCCCTTATAAGTCCCTAGTATGTGGTACATAGGTACCAGGGCATTGAGGTTTCAGGGGATCCTTAGGGGCTGCAGCATTTTTTTTGCCACCCATAAGGAGCCCATACAAAGGCTTCTACAGGATTGCCATTGCAGCCTGTGTGAAATAGTGCATGCATTATTGCACAGCCATTTTCACTGTGCCAGGTCACTTATAAGTCACCTATATATCAGGTCTTCCAACCCTGAAGTCTGGGTGCAAAGGGCTCCCATGCACTTGCAGAAGTGCCCTCATGTCGTCCAGGCCAATTTCCCCGGACTTCGTGAGTGCGGGGATGGCATTTTAAGTGTGCCCTGCACATAGGTCAATACCTATGTACAGTTTCACAATGGTAAATCCAAATATGGCCAAGTAAGGTGTCTAATAACTGGGAATTGTACCCCAATACTAATTCCAGTATTGGTTGCACAATCCCATTCACTCTGGGGGCTCCTCAGTGGACCCCCAGTACTGCCATACCGCCTTCTGAGGTTTTCACTGCAGCCCCAGCTGCTGCCACCTCACAGACAGGCTTCTGCTCTCCTGGGGCTTGAACAGCTCAATCCCAGGAAGGCAGAGAAATGCATTTCCTTTAGGAGAGGGGTAATACACCTTCTCCCTTTGGAAATAGGTGTTACAGGCATGGGAGGGATATCCTCCCAGAGCCTCTGGAAATGCTTTGAAGGGCACAGATGGTGCCCTTCTTGCATAAACCAGTCTACACCGGTTCAGGGACCCCCAGTCCCTCTCTGGTGCAAAACTGGACAAAGGAAAGGGGAGTGACCACTTACCTGTCCATCACCACCCCAGGGGTGGCGCCCAGAGCTCCTACAGAGTGTCCCTGGGTTTTGCCATCTTGGATTCCAAGGTGGTGGGGCACTCTGGGAGCATCTGAGTGGCCAGTGCCAGCAGGTGATGTCAGATACCCCTCCTGATAGGTGCCTACCTGGTTAGGTGACCAATCACCCTCTCAGGGCTATTTAGGCTCTCTCCTCTGGGTGTTTCTTCAGATTTGGATTGCAAGACTCCAGCAGGAATCCTCTGCATCCTTTACTTCATCTTCTACCAACGGATCAACCGCTGACTGTTCCAGGAACTCTTCAAAACTGCAACAAAGAAGTTAAAATGACTTCTGCAACATTGTATCTTCAGCTCCTGCCAGCAACTGCAACAGTTTCCCGGTCGTGCATCCCCCGAGGACTGCCTGTCTTCAGCCTACACCAGAAGAACCAAAGGAATCTCCCGTAGAGTGACATGGTCACTTTCCGGCTTCAGCAAGCACCTCTCTGCAGCGACAACCAGTGGCTGGGGTCCCCTCTCCAGATGACAGGCGTGGATCCAGCAACACGGGTGGTGGACTAAAGTGGCTCCGGTAGTCCCAACGTCCAGCTGTGAAGGTAAGAGCTTGCCTCCCCATGCAAGACAGTACCCCCGTGCACCGCGTGACTTGCAGTTGCCAAGGATTGTGTGCGACCTTCCAAAAAGTTCTTCATGTACAGCACAACTTATGCCCCCAGCACTCCATCCTGCGATGCACAGCTTGCTGAGTGGTTCTCCGGCGGCGTGGGAATCCTTTGTGTCGTGGTGCATGGGCCTCCATTCGCACCTCCTTTGTCCCCGTGCTGTGGGACTGCTATGGGCACTGCCTGGTCTTCTGAGGGCTCTCTGAGTTGCTGGGAGCCCCCTCCGTCTCCCTCTCCTGGGTAGAGGCCACCAGGCCCCTCCTGGTCCCGTGAAGCTCCATTTTCCGCCAACCACGTGTTTTGCATGAGCCAAGGCTTGGTGGCGGAATCCAGCAACGCAAACCAGACTGCATTCATCCATCCGGCATGGGACATCTGCACCAACGAGGAACCCGCATCTGTCTTCTTTGGTGCAATACTGACTTTGTCTTCTCACCGGTGGTTCTTCTTTTGCACCATCATCCCAGTTAGCAGGAGCTCCTGTTCTCCCTGGACTCTTCAGTGCTTCTTGGACTTGGTCCCCTTCTTCCACAGGTTTCAGGTCCAGGAATCCATCGTTGGTGTCTTGCAGTCTCTTCTGGTTCTTGCATTATCTTCTATCACAACTTCTAGTATGTTTTAGGAAACTTTCTGCATTTTACTCCTGCTTTTCTGGGCTCTGGAATGGGGTATTTTACTTACCTTTGGTGTTTTCGTATAGTCCTAGCGCCCCTCTAAACACTACACTTGCCTAGGTGGGAAACCGAGTTTCACATTCCACTGTTTTTGTATATGGTTTGTGTTCCCCTTAGGCCCATTTCAACCTATTGTGATTTTCACTGTTTGCATTATTTTCTGGCTATTTACTTACCTGTTTTTGGTTACTAGTGTATATATTGTATAATTTACTTACCTCCTAAGGTAGTAAAGTATCCAAGTATTTTTGGCATTGTGTGACTAAAATAAAGTACCTTTATTTTTGTAACACTGAGTATTGTCTTTCGTGTGTGTGAGTACTCTGGGGGTTATTACAACTTTGGAGGAGGTGTTAATCCGTCCCAAAAGTGACGGATATACCACCAGCCGTATTACGAGTCCATTATATCCTATGGAACTCGGATATACCACCAGCCGTATTACGTCACTTTACCGTCACTTTTGGGACGGATTAACACCTCCTCCAAAGTTGTAATAACCCCCTCTGTGACTACAGTGGTATTGCAAGAGCTTTGCATGTCTCCTAGTGCAGCCTTGGCTGCTCTGCCTACAGCTACCTCTACACAGCCTGGCTTGTAGACACTGACTACATTTCACTAATAAGGGATAACTGGACCTAGTATAAGGTGTAAGTACCTTTGTTACCCACCACAAACCAGGCCAGCCTCCTACAATAGTGGCACTGTACCTGCTGCACAAATGTAATGTCCTGTCTGGTAAGTGTTGTTCAGAATGACTGATAATGAGAGAGGTGTGTTGTTAGTGTGTGTGTGCCCCTAAGCAGGGTGATAAGTTGTGGTATTAGGAAACCATAGCCATGAAAGACCATATTTTGTATTCTAACATAGAGGTAGGTTCAAATGTATATTTTGATCTAGGTAGTGTGTGGTATCCCCTAGTGCAAGTAAAGAAAGTGTGTTCTTTTTGTCTGTTTAAAATGTAAGTTGAAGCATTAGCATAGGTTTAATGTTTCCAATAGTTCTTATTGTCCTGGTGTCACTGCACTTGCTGTTTGAAAATAAAGTATGCTCCTGGAAGCGCGTGTTCAAAGGATGGTGAAGAAAAAGGTGGTTTGAGGTCATTAGAAGAGCTGTGATGTGTTGCTGTTTGTGAAGAATGACTTTACCTACTTGGCTATGCTGAACTTGCCCTGGTGTAAGTTTCAGACACTGTGACACAATTAGCAACACCTGCATGTTGCCTGCTTTCATTCCTAGCAGTAACAGGCAGGCAGAGGGGACTTTTTTATTTATTTTATTTTCACCTCCAGCTGGGCCAAAGTTAAGGGGCCCTTAGGCCTCCTTTTCTTCCAATGTGGTCCTGAATGGGTGTGGTCTGGAGGTTCACATTTAAATGCAAGAAAGGCTCACAGCTTGTTATGAATTTACAAGTGCATAACCCCTTCCCTGCCAGGCCTTTCCCCACCCCCCCTCAGGTGCCAAGCCTTTTTTTGGCTATTTGGGGCAGTCCACGCTTAAGCCCTCATAACTTTTTGTCCACATAAGCTACCCACACCAAATTTGCGTCCTTCTTTACCAACATCCTAGGGATTCTAGAGGTACCCAGACTTTGTGGGTTCCCCTGAAGGAGACCAAGAAATTAGCCAAAATACAGCGAACATTTCGTTTTTTACAAAAACAATTGGGGGAAAAGGGCGGCAGAAGGAGGCTTGTGGTTTTTTTTCCCTGAAAATGACATCAACAAAGGGTTTGCAGTGCTAAAATACCCATCTTCCGAGCTTTCAGGAACAGGAAGACCTGAATCAGAAAACCACATTTTTCAACACAATCTTGGCATTTTACTGGGACTTACCCCATTTTTACTATTTTTTGTGCTTTCAGCCTTCTTCCAGTTAGTGACAGAAATGGATGTGAAATCAATGCTGGATCCCAGAAAGCTAAACATTTTTGAAAAGTAGACAAAATTCTGAATTCAGCAAGGGGTAATTTGTGTAGATCCTACAAGGTTTTCCTACAGAACATAACAGCTGAAATTTAAAAAAAAATGAAATTGAGGTAAAAAAAACAGCCATTTTTCTCCACGTTTTACTCTGTCACTTTTTCCTGCGATGTCAGATTTTTGAAAGTAGTATACCTTTACGTCTACTGGACTCTTTTGGTTGCGGGGATATATGAGGCTTGTAGGTTCATCAAGAACCCTAGGTACCCAGAGCCAATAAATGAGCTGCACCTTGCAATGGGTTTTCATTCTGTACCGGGTATACAGCCATTCATTTGCTGAAATATAAAGAGTGAAAAATAGGTATCAAGAAAACCTTTGTATTTCCAAAATGGGCACAAGATAAGGTGTTGAGAAGCAGTGCTTATTGGCACATCTCTGAATTCCGGGGTGCCCATACTAGCATGTGAATTACAGGGCATTTCTCAAATAGATGTCTTTTTTTACACATTGTCTTACATTTGGAAGGAAAAAATTTAGAGAAAGACAAGGGGCAATAACACTTGTTGTTCTATTCTGTGTCTCCCTAAGTCTCCCGATAAAAATGGTAGCTCACTTGTGTGGGTAGGCCTAATGCTCACAACAGGAAATGCAACATGGACACACCACATTTTTACATTGAAATCTGATGTGTTTTTTTGCAAAGTCCCTAGGGAAACCTACCAAACCTGTGCATTTTTGAAAAACACTTTTTCCTCATATTTTGGTGACAGAAAGTTCTGGAATCTGAGAGGAGCCACAAATTTCCTTCCACCCAGCGTTCCCCCTAGTCTCCCAATAAAAATGGTACCTCACTTGTGTGGGTAGGCCTAGTGCCCGCGACAGGAAATGCCCCAAAACACAACGTGGACACATCACATTTTCCCAAAGAAAGCTGTTTTTTTGCAAAGCGTCTAGCTGTGGATTTTGGCCTCTAGCTCAGCCGGCACCTAGGGAAACCTACCAAACCTGTGCATTTTTGAAAAGTAGACACCTAGGGGAATCCAAGATGACTTGCGGGGCTCTCACCAGGTTCTGTTACCCAGAATCCTGTGCAAACCTCAAATTTGGCTAAAAAAACACATTTTCCTCACATTTCGGTGACAGAAAGTTCTGGAATCTGAGGGAAGCAACAAATTTATTTCCACCCAGCGTTCCCCCAAGTCTCCCAATTAAAAATATTAAAAAGGTACCTCACTTGTGTGGGTAGGCCTAGTGCCTGCAAAAGGAAATGCCCCAAAACACTATGTGGACACATCAAAATTATCAAATACAAAACTAATTGTTTTTCCGGGAGGCCTGCGTTTTTGGTCCTGGGCTCAGCAGCCATATTGGGAAACCTACCAAACCCAAACATCTTTGAAAAATAGACACCTGAGGGAGTCCACGGAGGTGTGACTTGCGTTAATCCCCCAGTTTTTTCTTACCCAGAATCCTTTGCAAACTTCAAAATTTGGCTAAAAAACACTTTTTCCTCACATTTGGGTGACAGAAAGTTCTGGAAACTGAGAGGAGCCACAAATTTCCTTCCACCCAGCATTCTCCTAAGTCTCCTGATAAAAATGATACCTCACTTGTCGGGGTGGCCCAGGTGCCTGCAACAGAAAAAGGCCAAAAACCTGTAGAGATTGAGGGGATAGAACAGCAAGTTGATAAGCACACATTTTTCTTTTATACATCTTTAGGCTGACTCTGCTTTGGGGACCCACACGAGTGAAGTATCATTTTACTTGGGAGACTGAGGAGAACGCTGGGTGGTACGAAATTTGTGCCTGAGAGGTGATCCTACAAAGAAAAGTGAGGAACAGATGCTTTTTTAAGCAAATTTTGAGGTTTGCAGAGGAGTCTGGGTAAGAAAATGTTGGGGGATCCAGGCAAGCCACACTTCCCTGGACTCCTTTGGGTGTCTAGTTTTAAAAAATGTCTGGGTTTGGTAGGTTTCCCTAGATGAAGACCGCACCCGGGACCAAAAACGTAGGTGCCCTCCCCCCCAACACAGGTAGTTTTGCAATAGATCATTTTGATGTATCCACGTACTTCTGTGATGTTCTAGACACTAAAATTGTGAAAAGAAATGCACTTAGGTTATGTTAAAAAGACCCCTCACCCACCAACCAAGTTGGTGGAATGCTTCATCATCGGGGTCCCACCCGAGACACCTGGCATGTCACGGTTGTGCTGCAACTCCTGATTACAGCGGAGCAGATTTTGTCATTTTTTACCACACATACTGGTTGGATTTGGCACGAGGGTGAGTGATGGTTCAGTAATTTAAATTTTATTAACAAGAGATTTCACAAAAGTGAAATTCACTGTTAATAACTGAAAGGCCAAAAAACTGAACCAATGACTCACAGCTCGTGAGCTGTAAAGCCACGTCAAGGCACCAACCGCTTTACAGTCCATTCACACACCTTTCATACATGACATGCACAAGACCATTCACGCCGTCAGCCGTGGGCCCAGCGCAATATAACACTCGCATCAACAGACAGACTTTCATACGCCCACATGCCTTATAGAGCAATCACACAAGCTGATGGGAGTGTGTGGACTGTTGTTTGGCTGGCACCGCCACACTGCCAGCCACGCACCACTTTGCGCACACCGCCAGTCAAGCACCACCCCACACACCCCACCCCACGCACACCGCCAGCCAAGCGCCACCCCCCACACATGGCCAATCAAGTGCCAGTCCATGCACACCGCCATCACTTTTTTTGTTGTTTTTAAACAAAGAAACCTCTAAATATAAATAAGTACAAAACTACAAACACAAAAGCTGTAACTGAATGCATGACTGTAATGCCAACCGTGAAAACTGAACATATGAAAATATAAAACAGCAGTTTACGCTCACGGTATTTCCCAATAATTTTTCTATGTGTTGTAGCTCCTGAAACAACCACCCACACACAGCCCAGGCTTTGAAGGACAATCAGGGCTGTACATCCTAGTCTCCTTCCTGATACATCTTCGAGCACAGACACTACATCTCTTAGCAGGAAAGTCTTTTTCGGCTGTGGGAGGAATGTGCTCAGCAAATTGACGATCTTTCAATCTAGCCACATCCTCCACCACTGCTTCTCTAGGAACTGTTGCCTGTTCCAGGACAACAAGGCTCGCTATGATAGACTCCTGAATTTTCATAAATGTCATCCTTGACTCTGGAGAACTATCCTTGAACACAACAGAAGCATTAAAAGTTTCCATGTGGAACAGGTGAACCGCTAATTTCTTATACCGAACATAAGCCTTACGAGCAGCAGTAGGAGGTTCCAACCTCTGATCTACTCTATCAGCACCACCCATGTGCTTATTGTAGTCTAAAATGCACACAGGTTTGCGCACTTCAGCAACTTGACCCCAAAAAGCCGCAGGTGAAGTACTCTCATCATGGATGGTAGTTAGCATGTACACATCCCTCCTGTCTACAAATTTCAGAGCTAGCAGCTCATCATTCCGCAAGGCACTGCACTGTCACTTCTCAAGTTTTAGTTTTTTTTACACATAAGCTCTCTTGGATTACCTTTCCAATTAGAGCCGATTGTGCCACAAGCAACAGTGTCCACTCTGAACAATTCCTTAAATAACTGAACTCCAGTATAGAAGTTATCTACATATAAATGGTGACCGTTGTTAAACAGTTGTCTACCAAGTTCCCACACAATTTTCTAACCAACTCCAAAAGTTGGTGGACCACCAGGGGGGTGGGGGGGTTCAACACCGGAATCCTTTACAGTGTAGACCCGGAAATTATAAACATATCCTGTACTACTTTCAGACAGCATATACAATTTAATTGCATACTGTGCCCTCTTGCTATGAATGCACTGCCTAAAAACCAAACGACCATTGAACAGGACAAAAGACTCAGCTACAGATATTTCTTTGCCTGGAACATAGATCTCTGAAAACTGATCTACCAAATGATCAAGGACAGGTCTAATCTCTAGTCTTTATGGCTTCTGGCCCCCCCTCCCCGGGGGCAGATGGGCCTAAAAGAAATAGGCCAATCTTCCCCCAAGAAATGGCATAGAATATATTGCTCCCTTTGGGCGGGCGACCCTTGCCCAAGGGGCCACCCCCCCCACACATAGCACACACATGATCCCTAGCGCTAAGGGGATTCTGCCCCCCCCCCCCGGGGGCAGATGGGCCTAAAAGAAATAGACCGATCTGCCCCCAAGGGGGGCAGAACTGCCCAATAGTGCTTTTTGACCCTTGGGGGCGACCCTTGCCCAAGGGGCACCCCGACAACACACAAAAAAACAGACACAAAAACAATCCCTGGTTTCTAGTGGCTTCTGCCCCCCTTGGGGGCAGATCGGCCTAAAAATAAAAGGCCGATCTGCCCCCAAGGGGGGAAGAAATGGCAATAAATATATTGGCCCCCCAAGGGGAGCGACCCTTGCTCAAGGGGTTGCTCCCCCACTCTGCATACACACACACACATAAACAAATTCCCTGGTGTCTAGTGGGCATTCCTGCTGCCCGATCGCACCGCGATCGGGCAGCAGGAATGCTGAAAGAGACATTGAGGGAAAGGAAAACCCTTTCCTTTCCACCGCTGCCTCTTTTTTTTTTTGCAATCCCCCCCCACCCGGAGGAAAAACTCACCTCTGTGTTCGACGCGCTGGAAGCAAATGGCTTCCAGCGCATCTGGCACCCTCTGATGATGTCAGCGCGTGATCGCAAAGCGATTCTCCTTCCAACTCTGACCTGGGGGGTGGAGGGGTGGCCCTCGGGGAGCACTAACGCTTCCCCCGAGGGCCGGTACCAGTCCTTGGCAGGGAAGGGGTTAAGAGAGGCATGCTTTTGACTTTGTTCAGTCCCTGTAAATAAGAGAAATGGATACACTGTAAGAATGTCAGAAGTGTTGGTCTGTCCCAGTATTTGCACAAATAACAATGTAAAAAACACTATTTTATTTATTTTATACCACTACTCATCCCAGTGCAGGGTGCCAGGGTGCTTTTAGTGTCATACATATATTATACATTGACAATAAATCATGTAAGTATGTAAATCGGTGTACAAGATGTTTGTTGCATAAAACAGTGAGGATTAGAAGGTTTAGGGGTCACATGTCCTTCACATTGCTATATTAGAAGGATTACATTTTATTAACTACAACTAACAAAAGAATCTCTGTGTTAAAAGCAGTAAACCACTCACCTATCTACCCAAAATAAAAATCTGTCATCCGCGTGTTACATGATGTGATATTTGAGGGGTATGTTACAGCCTCGTAGACTGGAGAATAGAAGGGGCACAAGCCTAAAAATGCTCTCACTTTGAAGTCACAGAAAGGAAAGGAAACACTAATGTTCCTTGAAAGACAGAGCCTGACATTTGACCGTTGCGTTTCAATGCACAGCAAATTTGACAAGATAAGAACAAGATTTAAAGGTCTGCTTACAGAAAGTGAGATCTCAAAAGGATGTGGAAAACAGGGTTTGGGCAATGGAAGAGAAGAACTCAAGCTGGACATCCTAAAACAAATAGACCCAGCAAATAGAAAGCAAGACAATGTGAGTTACAAATCACAGACAGCTGTACTGTTTGGTCTGCTTCAACGTAATAAAGCAAAAGGGAGAATGTATGGTGACCACGAGTGGACAGTCCCTGTTTTTCAGCAGCTGTCCCAGCAGATTTCAGCAAAGTTGGCTTGTGTCCTGGTTCTCAGCAAGAGTCCATTGAAAACAGATGGAGCATGTTTTTATATGCTCCAAAGCAGAACTAGTTAGCAGCTGTTCTCAGAAAGCAATATAATTAAGAGGTGTGATAGTGGGATTAAAAATTGCACTTTCTTTATCTTCTCACTGCCCCATCTGTTTTTCTAGGCTGATATGCACGGTAATTGTGTGGCTTTGGCTGATGAAAAATTGTAGTCCTTCCTCTCAATTCCAGGTTTTTTTTTTCTTTGAATTCTGGGACTTGTAGTCTTCTTTTTCCATTATAAAACAGGATTACAAAACCCAGTATGCAAAGGAAAAAACCTGTAGTGGAGCAGCATATCACGCATGGACCTGGGAAACTTGGCAGCTATGATTGTCTTTTATTTTAATTAAATCTGGTCACCCTAGAAGAATGCATAAACTGAAGTCTCTGTCATGACATAGAATCCCTATCCAATGAGTCAATGACTCTATATCTTGCAGAACACCTGTTCTGTTTGGACCTGGGACCCTTGAAAACCCCACAATTATTAGCTTGGTCGACAAACACCGCGAAAAGTTTCCCCGTTTATGTTGCTTTCCAATTTCCACAGAAACCTCATCATGATCTGCCTCTTGCCTTACGCCTGCTTGCAGGAAGGCGGCGCTGTCTCTTCAACAAAAGAGGAAGAGAAGGCGGCAGGGCCAATGACAGTAAATACGGAAGTGTTACGGGCCTTGGTGTGAGCGTCCTTGCCGAAGCAGCACTTCGTTGCGTAAGGGATAGTTTGCAGCGTAATCATGGACCGCTTTGTATGGGCTACAGGACTGCTGGAGATTAATGAGACACTGGTGATCCAGCAGCGCGGTGTGCGGGTCTACGATGGGGAAGAGAAGGTAAGGGGCGCGCTCTCAAACTCCAGACTGCGCATGACCCGAGTAATTCCATGTCGGAGTCAGGCAAAACAACACGGTCTGGCACATGGGTGGAGGCGTAGACTGCTGTTCGTGTTCATATACTTAACCACTAGTGACGTTTGCCTGACTCTAAAATGTCAAGCGTTGTGACTTAGGAGACTCACTATACAGAGGTTCCCTGTACTCCTGATTCTTTCAGGAAATTTCAGTTTGCGAAATATTTTTAAGGATAGGATACAATAATAGCAGCTTTGCAGAGGTGCCACATTTTCAGCTTGCTTCCGTGTGGCATTTCCATGGTATCCTGTTTGTGTGGCATTCCACATTTGTATGACCCTTCGAGACGCACTTTATGCGGGCAAAACCAAGTAATGAAATCCACGAAACGAAATTAATGTCAAAAATACCCGAAACTGCTCACGGGAAGATTCTAGAAATTGCGCTGAAACCGCTGTACCAACCTCGAAGGCTTTGGGCTTTAAACGTGATAGCACTGCGGACCAGGGAACAGTTCATCATCACAGCATGCATGCAGCTACTGCCAATATTTTACAGTGCTAGGTGACGCAGACACAAGCAGGGTATAGCTTCCACATGGTCTGCAATTTCTGCAGAAAGGGTGATCCTAGCATAGAGTGTGTTGCCATATGGCTCGTGATTAGTGCTTGAGTGACAGTACGTCTGTTGTTTAGGGACAGCCATTTGTAGACTTTTCATAACATTTGAAGTGTGCAAAAGCAGGTAGAGGTGACTGCATTGATCTGGGACTTCATGCTCAGTTTGTTGTCCAGGATTATGCTGAAGCTTTTGGCATGGCCGGTCGGTTTGGGTGATGGTCCTATTTCTGCGTGCCATCTGGTGGTGGTGGTGCCAAAGATCAGCACTTCCATTTAGTCTATGTTGAGCTTCAGTCAGTTGTCCTTCTTCCAGTTGGTGATGCTCGTCATGCACCTGTGGAAGTTTGCCCTTGTGTTGGCGGGATCTTCTGAGAACGAGAGGATGAGCTGGATGTTGTCTGCGTAGGATATGATGTTTAGTCCGTGGGATCTGACAATGTTGGCCAAGGGGGTCATAAAGGTTGAAGAGGGTGGGGTTGAGGGAGAATCCTTGAAGGACACTGCAAGATGATGTCCTTGGATTTGGAGGTGAATGGAGGTAGGCAAAACGTCTGCGTACTTCTGTTGAGGACGGAGGCGATCTACTTGAGGGTGTTTCCTTGGATACCGATGTGATAAAGTCTTCTGATCAGAGTGTGATGAGATATGGTGTCAAAGGCTGCTGAGAGGTTGAGGATGTTCAGGGCCGCTGTTTCCCCTCAGTCGAGCAGGGCTCTGATGCCATCAGTGGCTGTGAGCAAGGCAGTCTTGGTGCTGTGTCTGACACGGAATCCAGATTGCAAGTTGTCTAAGAGGAGGTTCTGCTGCCGATATTTCGTAAGTTGTTGGTTGATAGCTTTTTCCAGGACTTTGGCGTGGAAAGGCAGATGGGGCAGTAGTTTTTGAGTTCACTCAGGTCCGCAGGTGGTTTCATGAGGGGTGCTTTGACTTCTGCATTTTTCCAGTTTTCAGGAAAGGTGGTTGTGGCAAGTGAGGAGTTGAAGAGGGTGGTGAGCTCGCTGCTGATCCTGCTACTTCCAAGATTAAAAATGTGGTGCAGGAAGGGCTCCGTGGAGGCTCCTAAGTGAACAGCGTTCATGGTGATGGTGTCCTGGGTGTAAGCTGGTCCTGTGAGATAAGTCGGTGGTCTGTGTTGATTTTGGTGAGTGCGTGAAGGAAGTCTGAGGGCTTGGGCTGGAGTTCGAAGTTCTCATAGATGGTAGTGATCTTGTAATGGGAAAAGTCAGCAAGTCTGTCACATAGTTCTTGGGAGGAGGTGATGCAGTTTTCTGTGGCTGCAGGTTTGGCAAACTCTCTGACAATGTTGAAGAGCTCTTTGCTGTGGTTGGAACTGGACTCAATGTGGTCAGCAAGGGCTTCCTTCTTTGTCTCTCAGTATCCAGTGGTAGAGGTTGTGGGAGGTCTTGAAGGCAGTCCTATCTGAGGTGTCCTTGCTTGTGCACCATCTTCTTTCCAGTTGCTTGCAGTGGTGTTTTGCTGTTTTCAATTCCTTGGTGTGTAATCTTGCCTGCTTGGTGGATCTCCTATGTCTGATAGTCTTGATGTGAGCGATGATGTCAGCACAGTTGGTGATCTAGGAGATGAAGTTTTTGACTTCTTGGTCCAGGTTTGATGCAGTGTTAGGGCGTGATGTGTTGAGGGTGTCAGCCAATTGGCTCACTGACACTTTGCTCCAGCTGCTGTGGGGTGGGGGCGGTGCTGAGTGGCTTGGCGGTGGAGCTGCGGGGGCTGGAGATGTTGAACTTTACAATGGAGTGGTCGGTCATGGTGAGTTCGGTGACATGCTGTAATTGACCCTGTTGCTGGCACTGAAGATGGGGTCCAGAGTGTGTCCTGCATTGTGGGTGGGGGTCAGTCATGAGTTGGGTGAGTCAGATGTTATTCATCCCGTCAAGGAGGCTGGTGGTGTGTTGAGGTAGTCAAGCTGGAAATTCATATATCCAAGGGAGTTGTAGTCTTTGGAGTCAATGGCGAGAGGGACAATGAAATCGGGGATGGTGGTGTAGAAGCTGGGATGTGGTCTGTAGACGAGGATGCCTCTGATAGTGTGTTTTTTGTCTGCTTGGAGTTTGAAGTTGAGGCATTGTTCGTATGGTGTCTTCTGTCTCAGTGGTGCAGTGGATGTTTTCTTTGTGAATGGTGATGATCCCTCCTCCGGATTTGTTGGTGCAGCCTTGGTGTGTGATCTTGTATCAGTCTAGTGTTGCTGTGGTGAAGTTTGTAATGGATGCAGGGGTGAGCCAGGTCCCAGTGAGGAAGATTACATTAGGGCGAGGGTGGTGATGGTTGGTTTGCTTGGTGATGGATGGCATCTTGGTTGATGATCTGATGATGCAGGAAAAGGAGCAGTGGATGCAGGAGAAAGGTCCTAACATGGATTCTCTTATTAATACTCCTCTTTAACCTCTTTTCCTTTCATACTTGTCTGTTTTCGTATTTGCTATGGGACCATTTCCTCCTTTAACCCTCTCTTTTCACCGCCATCAACTTCTTACTTACTTACCCTTGCTTCTTTCCTCTTCTTTTATTTTTTCCCTTAGAGTGGTAGTCTGCATCTTTTGTCTGGCTCACGGTAGACCTAGTGGAAAGACTACAGCATCCTAATTTGTTTTTCAACTTTAGTCCCTTATTTTAGTATTTTACTAGTAGTTGTAATATTATCTTTTGATACACGTATTACAGATCTAAGATTTCATCCCAGGTCCAGCATATCTTTTCCACAAATATTGTATTTTTGTGGAAAAGATATGTCATTCAGTCTTTTTCCCCAAATTGTTTTGTCAGCCTAATTTCGCTAGGCTGTCGTTTTTCATTTTGGGGCTAACCGAATACCACAGCTACCACTGCTTACTCTGCATTCTTGGAATACAAATCAATGCCATTTGCTAGAACAGACCCCCTTGATAAGCAATCGGCTCTCTGATTCCATCAAAGATGTTTAATTTGAAATTATACTCTTGTTATCTGATTACGAAGTGTACCAGTTGATGTTCTGCCTAATTCAGTGTCATCCATTAAGTAAATCAAATGCTTGTGTACATAAGATAAATATTGTAACCATCAATACGTTTTTGATTTGTCAGCAGCCCATGCACAAGTCAATAACTCCCTTTCAGTAGTGCTATGGCGTTTTCCAGTTCCTTTAAAGTGAGCGAAACAAAAACAACAGTTATTGACTAAACACTGCTCCCAGACCAACAGCTCTGGCATCAATGCTTGCAGTACTCTCATAACCAGATACAAAGGTTTGTAATGATGGTTCTTGAAAAAGTATGCTTTTTACCATTTCAAAAACATTTTTTTGGTATCATCCATCATACATTTTCCCTTTTTTCTTAATATTTTGTAAAGGTTCTTTAACAAGAGCACAGCATTTAAAAAATCTAGCTTAATCTTCAATTATCAAATAACTTACCTTAGCCGGGCTTTGTTAGTGGGTGAACGCGCCTCAGCAATGGGTTTTATCAGGTCACTGTTCAGCCGCATGCAATCTGCGTAACATAATTGCATAGATAACCTACTGTAGTAGAACAGAATTTGTGCTTACTCTTGCTAGCAGTCATTCCTCTGTTTCACAACTCTCCTCTCACTGTGTCAAGAATTTCAATATGTTTCTCAGTTCAGTTGAGAGAATAGATATATCCTCTTAGGACGCTAACACACTTGGAATTACTTTAAACAGAATGTACATTAATTTCTGAAATGTGCTGGCTGCAGAGACCAACCCAAATGGTAGCCATAAATACTTATGTGCCCCAAAAGGTTTTACAAATGTGGTTAATAATTGTGACTTGAACTCTAAATCTACTTAAAAAATATGCAGCAGGAAAGGCAATTGTGGTGCAAGTATTTCTTGACTTTTCAATAGCCACAATTTTCCTGTTCAGGGAAAGATTAGAACACAAATTTGGCTTGACGTTTTTGCAATAAAATTGCAGAAATTCATTCAGTACAATCTATAGTTCAGGAATTTCCTCCTTGCACATGTCACTCATTAAGTCCTTCAACTCATCCTTTAGACCTACTGGCACATTGCTCATTTTATGTGCCTCTTCAATAGCACCTTACTTTAAAATTATCTTGTGCTCCTGTCCACACAAGCATTCCACTTTGTCAACAACCATGTCCGCATTTCTCTCATATACTGTTAAAAGATATATTCACAAAATCAACAAAATTAAATAAAGTAGTGGTATGTTCCTGCATAACAGTGCCCAGTTTGCTTTGATCTAAACAAACCTCCATCTTTTTTTGTATATATAAACTTGTGTATATCTTTCTGTCCTTTAAATTGTCAATATGCATTAACTAGCCCAATGTCCTTCCTTATTATCTGTGTCAAAGGCTACAGCCTTGACATCTGACCAATGTAAATTATATGTTGACAAAAAATTATTAAATGGTCTGATCAGATATTATGTCACTAGGTGACCATAAGTCAGTCATAATTGTCAGTGATACATTCCCAATACTGGTATCACAATAAGATCCATCCCCGTTAGATAGAAGTCCCCCCTCCTCTAGTTCCTGCATGAAAAACCAAAATGGTTATACCCTATGCTCCCTCTAAATTTAATTTTCCTGTGCGGCAGTGCAGTGTCTGGGTGCTCACTTTTCTGAGCTCTGTGTGTAACTCAGTTGTAACAGGAGGTCATACACTGACGCATCTTTCTGCTCATCTTTCACACTACTCTCATGAACCATACTCTCTGTACTCTTGTGTATTGTAAAGACAATACCCATTTGTAGCATTTGCGGCACTTCTTAATAATTACAGGACCATTATCACGGGTCCTAAATTATTTTTTGATCTGCATCTGTAACATAGTATTTGTGTTAGCCCTGGTCTATTCATCCCTTTCTTATCCTCTCTCCCAGCTTTAACCAGGGCTTTTACACCAGAATAAATACAACATTTTTTATCACAGGACAAAGCCTTGCTGGCCTCCAAAAATCTACTCGCCCGTTCGCTAACTCACTATGCCTTGTAATGTTTTATCAGTAGAGCTATTTTTAGGACCTACTCGCCCCCTCCTGTCGAGTTGACAAAGAACAGGTGTTTTGTTCAGTCAGAAAGTGAAGGAGCAATAAAAAACACCTTTAAATCTTGTTCTTGTCCCATTTGCTCTGTGTTCAGAGACACACATCAAATTCAGTTTGTCTTACAATTCGTTTTCCTTCTAACTACAGAATTCCAGGATGTTGTCAGGTTTTTCCTAACACACAACATTTAAATAGCTAAGTCAACTGTACAAACATTTCAGAATATATTTCAGTAATTGTAAAAGCCCATTGTTTGTACTTCTGTGTCATGACAAAAATATTTTAGTAGGATGAACACGAATCGGAACACTCTACTTGGTGATGTGCATAGAATAAACATGTTTTCTGAAACCTGCTTTTCAAAGATTGTTAATACATTATATAGTTTTATCAGTAAAGCTGCAAGTTAATGGGAAGGTTTTTGGACATTTCTTAGAAATGTTCGGTCTCTTAATGACAGTGTGTGACCACATCATTCTTTAGTAATATATTTATTAAAAGTGAGTGTTTACACATAAACCTAGAAGCACTCTTGCCTTGGTAGCAATAATATTTGTAAACTAAGAGACAAGTCATGGACCACGTGTCCCCTTTATGTGGGCTAGATTGTTTTTATTCATGGAGCAAACGTTTAGTCTGTTTAATCAAACAAAGATGTTTTTTAGTACTGCAGAAATGTTGAGCTCACATATTAGAAGGTACACTCATATGTGAGAATGAAGAATAAGATGATTGTAAGCTAAAATATTTGCCTAGGATCACACAATTTGAGACCCGTTTACAGGTCACATGCATTACAGTTCTCGTTGAGTAGATTATTCAAGTTACTCGACTTGCTTGTTGAGTAATTTTTTTATGATTATTCAAGGCATGCTTTGCAAGCATTACAGGGTTTTGGATGCCCTTTGCAATCGTGTTATCTCTTCAGGAGATGTTTCTCTTGAAATATCAAATGTTTCTACACTTTCTTCAAATTACATCTAACAGCAATTTGACTATGTAAACACTGGTCAATATGATTGTCAAACTTGCAGGAAGCAGCTAAAATTCCACAACAGTTTATCAGTTGATTCTATGTGGCCCTGACATCTTGTTAAAAATTGTGTGTTATAACAATAATGATTAGTTCATCTGAAACCTGCAGATCGAGCCTTGTAATGGCATCCTTGCACTGATCCATTTCTCAAGGTCATTAGCAGACTATCCCAGGCAAATTATTAATACATCAGCCCCTCACAGCCAACATTGTGGTCCCCCTATTTAATGTATTATTTAGCATCTATTCAACACCCTTACCAGCCTGATTAAATCATTCACCCTCACCTGTTATAACTAATCGAACATCATGCAAATCATTTTAAAAAGTGACTTCCCATGAGACATCTACCACTCTAACTTTGGCAACTACCTTTGCGCCATAAATGCAAAGATGTTGGGAAGTCATGCAGAGTTCAACCCTGCAACATCAAGCGATGTAGGAAACCTAGGGGTAACCATGGATTCAGACCTATCCTTCATACTACATGCCAACAAGTCACAAAGCACATTCTACAAAATGAAAATACTAATTTGCTTCTTCCCATATCTTTGATACAGCAAAAGCTACAAGCTGTCCTCACACTTGTAATCTCCAAACTTGATTATGCCGACTGCCTATACCTTTGCACACCCATTTTAATTTTATCCATAATATAGCTAATCCAAAATGCTGCTGCAAGATTCCCTCTTAGCCTTCACTTAAGAGAACACATGACGAGAGTCCCGCAGTCACCCTATTGACTACCCATAGGTAGAATAGCAATGTTCAAGGTACTCTTCATTAGTCACAGATCCTCCCATGGAAAAAGTAAATGAAATTCAAGCAACACAAAGAAAATAGGACACTGTGTTCCAGGCTTGCCCCACAAATCGTTATACCACTTTATTATTAAAAATCCATAGGAGGCAATGTGTTTTCACTACATTCACCAAACTCTTGAACTCGCTACCAGAAAAGATTTGAATCATTCGGGAGCATACAGACTTCAGAAGAGAGGTGAAAACATGGCTATTTCCAAGATAATTACATAAAACAACCCGGGGATAGAATACATTATGATAATCACACCTTGAAGTACAGTAAACTATTTACAGCCTTCAGACAAGGAATCAGCCCAACCGGCAGACAACATTTTTATATTCAGATAAGTTATGAAGGGTTGCCCCTTGGCTACTCTGCATTACAGAGTAATGTAGAGTAATAAATAACCCTTCTGACCCACACTAATAGTAACACTAAGCGGCCAGCAGCCAAATGTATTTCGTAAAAGCCTAATATCTCTCCCTTATACTGCACTTATAGTCACATAAGTCAGATCTGCTACAGGTCTCGTCAATCACTTTGCACAGTACCTGCCATAAACCTGCTATTGCCAAATGATCTGGCATGGAATAACTGAAGATAACTTCCACATTCTGCTGGCCAATCGCAAGACTCTAGTCTAGCCGACCACTGAATGTCCGAACAAGCTACATACTATCATCGCTTCTCAACATCTCACAATGAGAGAAATGGATTAATTTTAGCAAGTTACATTCAGCAGATCTCTCCGCTATCTATCCCTCCCTTCATGCCTTCTTAGGGGCATAAACCTTTAAAAACATATCCCAGAACAGACATTCTAATGGAGTAATAGGCTAAATAGACTGTGATTTACAACACCCTTAACAAAATTGTCAGAAAAGCCAATGCTTGAACAAACACAAGTCGAGCACAAATCAAAAAACGTGGAATTCATGATGTGGTAATTGATTGACATTTTCATAGGCACCTTTTCTTACTTTAATAACATCTGTACTGTTGGCCATTTATCCCCCTTCCTTTATATAATCATCACCCCTTCTGTTGTATTCTATACTTGTATACTCCATCTTGGTAGATGGTGAGGGAAGGAACTGAGGAAGGGAGGACCAAAGGTTGCATGCGAAACAGGGAAGGACCCGGATGCATCTGGGCATGAGCATTGATCTTACCCTAAATGGGAAGAATGTCTCTTGTTCAAGATGGAACCGGAGCATAAGCACTTCGAGGAAGAAGTTGTTATACTAAGCAATGCGTTCTTGGTGTTTCTGCCCATTCCAGGGAGGCCCATTGCAGGTGTTCTTGTTCATGCAAAATGTTTTAATTGGCTCTTTTTAGACCCTTGATGGAACATGTAGTTGCCATTCAATGTGTAATATTGAACTTGTTATTGATTCTGGTTTTCATTTTCAATCTTTTTTCAGGCAAAGTTTGACGCTGGAAATCTACTCCTTACTACTCATAGACTCATTTGGAGGGACCAGAAAAATCATGTATGTATCTGTGATTTAAAAAAGAACAGATGATTGACGGAATGATGAACAATGCAAACATTCACACCCAGTCACAAAGATCTGGGCTTAATCCATTGTTGTTTGGCCCGCCGCCCCAGTTTGGATCTAGTCATATGCAAATTAGTCTTGACCCTGTTCCCCATGGGAACAGTCCATCCCAAACAGCCAAGCCAGGTCCTCACTGGACCGGAAACGAGAATGCTGTGACCGGTTTCGGGATATCACCCTTCGTCACCCACGGGCAACAGAGTCAAGACTGATTTGCATATGGCTGGGTCCAAACTGGGGTGATGTGGTGAGCAAAATAACAATGGATTAAACCCAGATCTGTGACTTGGGGTTAGTGTTTGAAAAGTTTCAACACTACGTCCATCATTTTATTTTGTTTTGTGATGTTGCCTTCTATCTATTATTTCCTCTGCCATAACATAGTAGACCAAATGTTTACAAACATTCATGATCATACATCCCTAGTCACTTAGACATCGTATATGGTTTTGCAATAGTTTGCTGTTTTTTATGATAAAAAAAATAATAATAATTAAATATTTTTAAAGCAAACTAACGAGTACAGAATAAAGACAGTTCTTAAAAGTCATGAACATTCATTATGTGACTGTAACATCAATATGGTCTTATTTCCAGGAAACATGGGTAACAGGAAGCAATAGAATGGGCCGGATGGCAAACATGGAGAGGAGGTTAGGTGGAGTAAGAAAAAGGGAGAAAAGAAAGTGTATCTGTCAAAAGAAAGTACACATAGTACAGTGATGAAAAAGAAGAAAATACAAACACTTATTTAGAAATGAGTATGGATAAGCATCTCAAGGATGATACAAAGTATTAACACGTTAAACAGTGCAAGGATGTGTTATTGAAACAGAACACCAATTCTAACAATATGATAAAGTATGTTTACAACTTCAAGTGTCAATGGCAGGGCAGGTCTGAATGGTGAGGTTGGTGTTGATGATGTCAGGAAACACGTTCCAAATTCAGTGCAATGCAATGGAAAATACAAATTTGGTCCTGCAACCTATACTTCTGTATCCTAACAGTTATTACTTCTGTGGACTCTGTGTAGAAAGTAATAGGTTGTAAAATGACTCGACAGTGCGTATTGAGATTGCATTCTAAAATATTGTTTAGACGGAAACTGATGACTATTTGTAGGAAGCCACCAAAACAGGATTCAAGCCTCCATTGGGGTGACTTCACATGTGAATGCATCCACTTCCCTGGCCCGCTTACCATACTGAAGCAAAAAGAGGGCAGGCCTTGCTCTGTACAGGTCACTATAGATCCAAATGAGGTGCAGGAATGATGGATGATGGTCCGGTGTGTGTCATGCCTCTCCACCCCCTCTACCCCACACAACATTTTTGGGTCTCCACAAACCCTCTGTACTAAAGTGAAATGAAAACGAAGCTCTGAAGTTGCCAACTGCTATATCGCCTGCCTGCTGTGAGTCTGTGCAGAATTGTTGCTGCCAACATTTGACCAGTGGTTTTGCTCAGTTGCCTGGAACTGGTTTTCTGTTTATCGTAATTCTCTGCAGCACAGTGAAATTAACGTTTTTCTTAAAAGACAGGTTTTTCCTAGGCTTTGACCTCTGCTTGTATCACAAATCGTATAGATGAAACACCTACCATGGATATATAATCCTGGCTTTTCATGTATTAACTCTGTTTGAGATTTAAAGTTGTATTGTTTTTTCAGAGTCTGACGGCACCTACAGCACTACCAGAGATAACCAAATAAATCGGATTATTAACAACTTTGTTATAAAACTACCAAGTTTCAGGGTTTCCATGAAAGAAAGGAGGTTGAAAGATTTCTGTAGTATTTTCAGAAAGGGTTTCATGGGGCAGCTTCCTAGACAGTGCATTTTCGACCCCACTCAGTATATGGAGGAGGGGACTAAACCGAGAAGTGTTTACATGGATAGCAGAGAAAATTCGAGGTGGAGAATGAATTTTAGGGCAATGCAAGAGGGAGCCAGGAGCAACATTCTGGATAGCTTTATGGATTATTTATGTGCTATGTTTCTTCAGTGTGGCATAACCTAGCAGAATCGGAGATTTTTATAGTAAGCACTTTTTGATAGGAAAGAGAAACAAGGAAGGAAAGCTAGATAGTGCAGAAAAGAAGACACTTCGTGCAGGGGTTTGTCACTCATGTTGCCCGATGCCAGAGACATGTTGATTTTTGTCAGAGAAAAGTTGACTTACTATCTGTTTTGTGTGATGCACAACTAAACACTGGAATACTGTGGCACTCTAAAGCTCACAACCAAATGTGATTGGCCAGATGTCTCAGAGAGGAATGTAAGTTTTGGCTAAGGGAACTCTGAGCTGTCCTCTGTAAAATATTTCTTCCTGTTGATAAATACAACCCAGAGGTGGGCTCAGGTTTGCCACTGTGCTCCTTTTAGCTTGTGGGAGGGCGGATACATCAACAGCAGCATCAACACCAGCAGTGTGAAGGACAATACAGCTCTAAAATATACACCCCCACCACTGGTAAGAGGCTGAAAGTCTGGGACTTAAGAGGGTCTGTCATGCAAGCCTTTTCGTTGCCCTACCAAAATTCTTTGGTCTGCCGTGGGCTTCTTGTGACTATCCTCATTTTAATTTCTCATTGGACTCCATCTCTGCCCCTCCTGACATTGCCCGAGATATTTGACCCTTCTGGACCACTTATGCCTGCCTATTTGTTGTCTCTTATCCCTTCCATTGTAACTCTCATGTCAGCTATTGGTAGAGTAGGTAACCTTGGAAAGCCTTCATGACCTATTTACAATTACACTGCAGCAATACTTGTGAGGGGGCCTTCGCTTGTTTAGAAGGTGATTGGGAGCTTTCTCCTCTCACCTTGCCCTCTCATGCTTGCCACCCATGCCCCTGCTCGGCACTCATTGATCCTTCCAGGCCTTTCATTTGCTCTCTCACGGCTACTCATTGCTTCCAGCCATGCTTCTGCAGTATGGTCTTGGCCTCTAATGCCAGTGGCTTTATCATGCAAGAGAAGTTTATTTGCAAAGTAATTGGTGCTGCAAGGTAATTGGGAGTGAGCATGGAAGGTGTTCAATAGTAAAATTGTCTTCAAACATTTTTACCTTCTTCATTGCTACTCCCTTCTTGCGTGCCCAACTCAATTTATTTGTGAGACATGACTGACTTCGGCGAGCTACTGTTCATGGAACTCAGTTCAGGTGAGCATTCATTATTCCTAGTCTGTCTGGCTTCATATGGGCAACAGGCCAAGCTCAGCACAATGGGAGACCTGTAAATAAAAAATGTATTATGTTGGTAGGGGGGTGTATTGTATTGTACAATATGGAAGACCTAAAGCTTGCACCCACATCTTGAAACGTAAAGTAATGAGACATTTAAGCTTGACTATTTGTATTTATTACAATGCACCCTAATGCTCCTGATAAGCTGAATTATCAGAACAGGTTGATGGGAACAGAAACACGACAAATACCAGGAGCTACTTTTCTTCATGTGGTCTGGAACGGCCCTTTGATCGCACAGATTTGGGGACAATTAGTAGATCAGTTCCAGAGACTACAAACTTGCAGATACAGAAGCCACCTGAGACCTCTCCACTGGACATATCTCCCTAATTACGAAACCTGAAATGAGTAAAGGATTACTTGGCTGTCACTTCTGTTGCCCAAAAGCTGAAAGGCCTTCAAAAGGGTAAGCACAGACACTTTTAAAGAATGACTTAAAACTGAGGATTGGTTGCACCCCTGCAGTGTTTGCAAAGGAAGGGTGCTGCCGCTGCCTGATGTTGGTGTACCTATGAGGAACCTGTCTCAGCCCCTGAAGCAGAAGCCCTATTCTTGGCCTAGAGGCTGCAACTGCAGAAGACACTCATCCTCCTGAAACAAATTCTAAGGCTACTGCAGCTGAAGACAAGCAACCTTCTGAAATTCGCTTGAGGGCTGCAACTGCTGAAGACAAGCACCTGTCTGATCCTGGCCCGGAGGCCACTGCTTCTGAGAACGAGTGCAGAGCGAGGTCACTGGAGCTAACGCTGAAGGTGCAGGTCCAATAAGTGCACCCACCAGTGCTGCAGAAGTTGCACCTCTGTGAGCAGTCTGAGCAGAATCATGAATGACTGAACTATCACGTGGAGATAAATCATTGGTGAGATCACTAACTGTTGCCACTGTGACCTTTTTTGCCAAAAACTGTTAGAACTGGGCTATGAATTATCCTGTGGGGTAATCACTAGTGAACTGCACGTATGCCTACTCTGAGTCTGTACTGCAGCTACTTCTGTTAAGCCACCGAAGTCATTGAGAGAGCCTCCTACGGTGGGGAAGGGGTACAGTAGTAAGTGTAACACTTGACTAGAAAACAATAGATTATATTGCAAACCTGTAGCAGAGCCCCTATTGAACTGTATAATATTTTGTTTTGCTGTGATATTTAAGTACTGATTATTTTTTTTGTTGCTAAGATATGGTGTGGGATGTTTAGTATGTTATTGTGTCTGTTTGATTGCTGAATTGTGAGGTCTTGCCCCTGTTAACGCATCCCTTTCTGATTATTTTATTCACTCTGGGACTCGTTTTAGGCCAATAAATCTTTTGACTCTGATTGAAGACACCTTAGGACGAGATAAATAATCAATATGTCAATAACGTCATCAATAAGACTCAAGAACCAATATGACCTTTCAGTCATGAATAACCACACCAGTTTAGTACAATTATATGAAGTTTATTCCCTATTGATTACAATTCTACTAGTAAGTTTGTTAATCTGAAAATCAAGAAACACATTAGCATAGTCCTAATATGGCAACTCAAATAGGATTTCAATAAGGCGAGAATCACAAACATTAGAACATAGCACGACGACAACATAGGTTAACCTCAGCAGAGTATCATTAAGGCGCTTATTCAACAAAACATTGAACCAGTCATTTGTCTGTTGCGTCCGTTTAGTGAACCCATTAACTAACCTCGAATTAGCATTGGCATGTTGTGCTTCATGCAAAACAATTTGGTAACTCGAATTTGGAAAAACATCTACCTATGGTCCCTGTCAAAAGAAGCAGTTGGTACCTAGAAAGGAAAGGCAATCAGACAATCACAATTTCATCATCATAAAGTTACCCTCCGTAATGGGTCGGCATACAGATTCTGTCTTCGTCCTCAGGACATCAGTTGATTCGCCATCAGTCAGGGAAACACAGCAAAATGGGTAAAAGGAACACTTCCCTCATAAGGGGGAAAAGTATATCTCGGGCAAGGCAAGGCAAGGCAAGGCAAGGTAAGGATGGTTTGAAGAACCAAACAGCAAAGTCTCTATGTAGAGTGACAAAGTGTCTGGGTCATAACAAGTTCGCAATGGCATCTCTCCTAATGGTTTCTCGTGTCGAAGGTTTTTATCCCTTTTCTGTTGTACAGTCCCCTAATTCTTCATTGGTCAGGGTTGGCACCCCATTATCTCCATCCAATACGTTTGCAATGATTTCATCAAAATTGTCACCCCATAACAGTTCTCACGTAGTTTATTGGTTCTTATGATTGACGTCTCCAGGGGGCAGAATGTCCGGTATGATTTCATACTCTCGTGGTCCTCTCGCATCTTCAGTCAGTAGGTCCATTGTCTGAACCGGTTCAGGCGACCTTGTACCTGATACTAGTCTACAGTGTTGCATTTAGCAACAATGTTTCTCCTAGCAAGTCAAATTTCATGAGAACGGATCTACTACGGTTACATTGATCCTTTAGCTTTGGAAAAATACGAGTACATGTCCTTCAGCAAGCCAGCACACTGCACGTTCGAAAAACACATTTAATATGAAAAACCGGGCAGCTAGGCCTCGACTCATGCCAACTAAAGCCTAATGATTTATTAGCAAAACCTTAACATATAATTCTTATTAGTGTAAAATCATACGTTAAACATCTCATTTTCATTATTATTAGTCAGTGTCCTTAGTCATTGTATACATTGGTGGCCACTCCCCGTGGGCACATTTCAAGTGCACGAATAGTAAAAGTACATTAATACATTTTCTATGCGGCATTATTATGCATTAGTTCGAAAACATTTTATGTTAATATTGAATATAAATGCTACGCTCCCTCACCCCTTACACTACCACCCTAGGAATCCTTTGACTGCTTGCCCTTGCAACTCTGCAACATCAATGCCAAAAGATTGCACTTGGCTCAGTTTTTAAAGCCAAAGTACAACAGACCCCAAGACACCAGTGACAAACCACCTCAACCCCCACATTTGTAGCCTAGTAGCCTCTATCTGTGCTTTGGTTCCCTCCACTGGGTCTGACATATAGGATACAACCGGAGTCACATTTTATTCCAGTGTAATGGTATTTTTGCTCTTGCCTTAACGCTTTTTTTTTTTTTTTTTAGATATCTACAAAAATCAATTGAAACTGTTTATTGTAAAAGGGATATGGCAAGGCAAAGGATCAATAAGAGCATCTGCAGTGAGGCACCTCTAGGCCTGCAGGGCACCGGTCTAACCCCTGCAATTGTCTGGCCTTACATGAATTAAGTTAATGTGCGCTCTGTCAATGAAGATCACAGAAAGCCTTGTTGCATCTCTTCCCTCTTTCAGATTCTGGAAGTCCAGTGTACCTTTAGTCAGACAGCTGTAGCAGCACTTAGTGCAATTACAGCTAGCCATTCTACATATCCTGGTAGCACCCTCCATCAGCTGTGGATTTACTGGAGTCTAAGCCTGCTGATGATGTGCAGTTTCTAAACAAAGTAGAACGAAAATGCATGCGTTGGTCAGGTATGTTTGTCTCTGCAGGGTGCCTCTTCCTCTTTAGTGTGTGTCCATATAAATGTGTATGCATCTTTACAAGGGCGTGTATATGAGTTCTTCTTCACATCTGTCTTATTGTCCTTTCACCATCACAATCTTACTACTTCACTTACAACTTGCATCACTGACTGGCTATATTCTTCTTCTCCATGTACCTTTTCTCTACTCATCACTTTCTAAAGAATTTAGGTCAATAGGCACACAGGTTTTCAAACTTGATGTTGCACAGAGTGTACTGTTAAGATCTGCTGGCTAAGCACATTGCTAGTCAAACTAGAAATGACTGTTAGAGACTCCAAAGAGGGCTTGATAGTAGGATTGCCTGCAGTATTTTGCCCTCTACCTTACCTGTTCCAAGGCGATGCTTCAAAGTAATTTTTGTGTATAGCAAAGCCCACTCTTGCACTCATTCTTCCACTTGCCCTCTTCTCAGAGTCACAGTATGGTTGGGGCTTGATTTTCCAGAAAGCACGTGTCTTCTCTCAACTTCTTGGTAATATCGTTTCGTATAGCTCAACTTTTTTGCTGTGTTCAGAATAACAGTTTAATTGGAACCAATGAACGAGGCTCCCTACTGGTGCCATCTAACTCCAAAATCTGTATACCATAAAAAGGGACTCAGTTACTGTATCTTCATTTTGTCTACTTTAGATGGCTTGATGCTGCCTAGTTTACCTGGAATCAGCCATAAGTAGGTTGGTTCAGTGACTATTCCCAAATTTCAAAGATTTGATGGGCATTTGATTTTTTTTTAGTTTCAAGGAGGACTAAGTGCAAAACGTTTCTTCTTAGATATTGACTTTTATCATTTCCAGCGCCTGGTTATTGGAAGAGGAGAGAATTTTAAATGCTGATCTTATTGCAGAAACCATGAAAATGTATGTTTTAACCGTGGGTGTTGGACTTGAGACAACTGGGCCCATACCTTGTACACTGTTCTTGCCATCACAAATTTGTTGTTCTTAATAACATTTTGACCTCCAGCTGTACCTCAGCACAGCTGACTGAAGGTGTTGATGTGCTTTCTTAAACCAGCTTGTGGATGTTTCAGCATCACTCCAGTGCCAAAATTGCTCCTAGTCTCTATTTCACTCCATCTTCCAACAGGTGAAAGGTGGTGGCTATTTAGGACTATGTTCACATGTACTGGCTTATCATCCTCTCTCCTCTTGAGGCAGTGTTGCTGAACCAGTGATGGTTGTAGTGTGTGGAGCATTGCTAACACCAGGATGAGCGTACAGGTTATACATGTGTAGTGCTCTTAACCCTGAGCTATTATAACTTACAGTCTACCCAGGTTCCCATTGATGTATATTTTTAGATAATGCAGTGCTTGGCAATTTTCACTGAAGCAGAGAATCATTTGGTATCCATTTCAATGTATACTTGTCATGCTGAACTTTGTGTATTGTATCTCTGTGTCTTTTTTTAAATTTTTTATGAAACATTTTATTGGCATTTAGTATTCAGGCAAAAAAAAATAAGGACAAGTCGTCATCCTAAAGTAACCGTATGAAACAAGAGACGGGACTTCCTCTGCTTCCAACATTAGCTTGCAAGCCATAGCGACCACACCCACACTCCCTGTCACCCCCCCGAACCACAAGTAAATTTCAAAACCATCAAGTCACTAAGGGATCGGGATCATCATCATCATCATCATCATCATCATCATCATCATCATCATCATCATCATCATCATCATCATCATCATCATCATCATCATCATCATCATCATCATCATCATCATCATCATCATCATCATCATCATCATCATCATCATCATCATCATCATCATCATCATCATCATCATCATCATCATCATCATCATCATCATCATCATCATCATCATCATCATCATCATCATCATCCTCATCATCATCCTCATCATCATCCTCATCATCATCCTCCTCCTCCTCCTCCTCCTCCTCCTCCTCCTCCTCCTCCTCCTCCTCCTCCTCCTCCTCCTCCTCCTCCTCCTCCTCCTCCTCCTCCTCCTCCTCGGGACAGAGCTCAAGGGTGATCCCTTGGTATTGGGCCCAGTCTCTTCATATTTTGCCATGTTTGTATTGGCAACCTTTAACAGCGAATATTGACTTCTTGAGACTAATACACCTTTCCCGTGCCTTTTTCCAGTCTGTGAACAACAGAGCTTTCATATAATTCCAAGCTCTGGCTATGTCACATTTGGCCACCACCAAACTGAGCCACAAAAGGGGCCCCCCTGTTGCTCTTGAAATCTGTTGTAATGTGTAATAGAACCAATTTGGGATCCCTAGGGAGAACAACCATCTGAGGCATGCCAATCCCCCCAGTCCAGAATGAGTTGAGCAGTCCAGAGCCCCACATTGTGTGGAGGATATCCCCCTGCAGGGCTGAACAACGGAGGCAGAATGATGAGGTGATCAGCCCGAAGTTCTTCAACTGGTGGAGGAACTCCAGCTGTATAAATGGAAACGATGGCCTCCTCCGGCAAACCCAAAGCTTCTGACCAGTCATCATCTATCAAGGGATCTTGATCTTGAGCCCAGGCTTAGTGTAGTCGAAAGGAGTCAGGAGTAGGGATGACGAGAACTTTGTATGAAAGAAAGTTTATGGGTTCCCTATGTCATACCTGTGCCTCCAATGGGCTGTACTCTGGAACATTCTCCAACCTCCAACATAGGGCCAAAGCGCATGTCTGATTTCCAACTAGCAACAAAATTGACTGTGGTGATGATTGTATTTCACCTGTAGCTCAGAAACAGATTTAATGGTGGTCCCCTAGTCAGAAGATCCCCTAGACCAGAGCTCCAATAACCTCCCAGTCTTTAAAGCCCCATAGATCTAAGACCTGCTTGAGCCAATGCCCATTCCACAAGAGGTCTCTTGCGTTAAGCTCCAGTTCAAGCACAGGGCCTTGTGTGTCTCTGTAGATGTCAAACACCACTGACATAGCTGGAAGAAGAGACAAAGGGGGTGATTCCCCCCCTTACAAAACATATGCGATTGGGATTCCCTGCATAGTCTATTTTTCAGAGGCGTGGGCTGGATCCTTTAGTTTGACAAACCTCCATTCATTAAGAATGACTAGATGTGGAGCTCTCTTGTAAATAAGGATGTTTGGTGTGGACACTCCATCCTCAAAGGTGGATTTAACACATTTATTCTTTGCAGTTCTGAGTGGCCATTAATTACAGAGAAACCTCCTCAGTTCAGCCTTGAGATGATAAAAAAAAAAAAAAAAAACTCCAACGATTGTGTATGGGGAAATTGTGGAACTGATATAGTAAGCAGGGGAGCCCAACCGTCTTAAAGATCCCCAACCTGCCCATAAGCGAGAGAGGAAGGGATGATTAAAATTCAAAGTCTTGGGTGAGCCCATCAAGCTGTGGCTGCAAATTTTCATCCCAAGCCTCTTGAGCATCCTCAGTTACATATATACCCCCTGGTACCAGAAGCCCTTTGTGAGTACCTGCAGTTCTGCAGCCCAGGATGCTGCATAGGAGGTCCTTCCAAATGGGTAGATGGAGGACATTGGGACATTATTTCGCAGTCCAGGGTGATCCCCAAAAATCCACAGACTGAAGGGTTCTAAGGCCCGACCATTTTGGATCATCTACATATAGTGCAATCTTATCTGTCACCTGGGCACCCTAATCAAATACCTTTATCTGGGTCAGTCAACCCTCAATAACTCACTAATGGCTCTAGTCATTTGCTAATTTGGTAACAATCTCCCCCCTTAATGTTGCCTTGAGTGCTTCCAAAAACACTCCAGCCGAGTTCACAGACCCACTATTGTTTACTAGATATTGGTCAGTAGCTTTTACTATGTAGTCCTTGCTTGATGGGTCAGTGCAGTAACCATGCGCTGGGGCACCATTTCGCCCCAGCCTCCATGGCCCAAGCCACAAAAGGTTCAACTGGAGAATGATCCTCGAGCTATGATGCACATATCTGCTATTCTAGATGCCTCGGGAGTGTGCAGAAAGAGGTAACTGAGCCAAAAGAGCACTTTATGTGCTTCTCAGAAGTGGGTGTAACATCTCTTCACAGGATGGAAGAAGTGCCAGGCATCCATAAAGTTCATATTCTCAAGGTATTAAGCGAGGCGTGTTGTGGTTGCCCGACTGCAGGGGAGTAGCGTCAGGGAGGATGTTTGGGTAGTTACACCCCCCCTAATAAATGCACTTTCTAGTAAATAGTTGGGTTCAGGGGCTTTCAGTCGAATATGGTGAGGTGTTTGTTGGATTTCACCTGCGATTTTTACATGTACACACAGGCAAAACACACACACGTACACTCCCTCCTTCCTGAAGTTTAAAAAAAAGGTAGGTTATTTTACAACATATTTCGTTTTAAGCACCCCTGACAATCCACACTGCTCTGCCTTTCCACTGACCCTTAAGCTCCCTCATGCTCTGCTTCTCATGCATGTATTTTGTTATGATGTGCCTGAGTGACTGAATATTTAAAGGTCACGCCCCCCCAATCTTAATGACGAAGCTACGCCACTGCCCAACTGCTTTGCTTGCCAGTGGACCTATCCATCAAAAGATCTACAAATCCAATAAGATCACCTCCAAAAACCCAGGGCCCCTGGAAAAATTGCACTCATTTCTTGCTCAAGGTCATAACAAATTCCGTGGACTGCGGGGGAGGAGCATACATGCTAATAAGGGAAAATTGAAACCCTGCATCAGCCCGTAATCACTACATAGCACCCCCATTTATCATGGCAGAGCTTTGTGGTTGTAAATGAGACATGGTTGTGAAGAAGAATGGCTATCCCCTGACATCCCATACACCTGAAAGAAGCCCACACAAGCCCAGAGGGACAGCATTTGTCTGCCAGTTGAGTCTCCTGGAGCAGTGTAGGGCCACCTTTAAGACCGTCCTAGTGATGAGCTGTAGTTGGCCCTGTTAACGTTCTGAGTGGTGAGCCACAGCTGGCCTCACTCACTGGATTAGGGAACAATGGCAAATGTCAAAAACTGGCTTATTGTGGAAGTGTCATGGCAACGTCAAATGTGTACAGAGAGAATTGGACTTAGGGAACCAGAAATAAACTCTAGTATGTTTAAAAAAAAATATGAAAAAAACCTTCCTCTTTGGGCACTTGAACTGCAAACAAGTCCCTGCCATGCAACAATCCCTTCAACCACCCCATAACACAACACATGAACAAAAAAGTTTGTGATCAAACCCCGCTACAATAAAAGCGTTTAGAAAAGGCAAAATCTGCTGTAAGTATAAAAACAATGGGAACACCAAACTGTGTCTTTTAAGGTAGTGCAGCTGCAGTCTCTGTGAGGTCCTCTGCACCTGAAGCTGGGCAGTGATATTTGGGACCACTAGCAGCTGCCTCTGCTGTATAACAACACCATCTATTTTCACGGGCTCCTACGAAGCAACTGCTACCAGGCCCTGGGAGGACCTCACCATCTAAGGAGCCTCCACCCTTAGCCCAACTACGTCTCCGCCTGTCAGGGCGTTCCTCAGTTCAATCCAAGTGCTTTCTGGTGTATCAAAGTAGAGAGTAGAACAATCTTCCAGCGCCCCTTAGAGCCAGTGGGAATCTCGCCAGATTCAGGAAAAACCTGAAATCATGGCTATTCCTGAAATTGTTGGGGGTAGGGGGCTGGAATTGGATATTGTGGGCAGACAGTGGCAAAGCATGATATGTTCAAGTCTCACGTATGGTAACTGGCATGGAATAATAGCGCCAAGATACCTGTCAGGTGAACTTTGTGCTCTAACAAATGGCTGTTACTTATTTAGTCTTGTTCCTGTTGATGGGCCGGGAAAAGGAGCTTGTATTTTATCTGCATGGCCCTCTTTTTTTTGCTTGACTCCCAAAATAGAATGCTGTAGTGGTCTGTGAGGGGCCTTACATGAGATTTTTATGTTTTTGTGAGGCTCGCAGGATGGCATCTCTGTCTGCAGAGTTGAAGATATGGGCAATGAGGGTCCTCATTGGAGCCCCCTCCCTGTTGCTGGGGGCAAAGGATCTATGTGTGCACTACACTAAGAAGCAGACTAATGTCATGCACTGGAACCCACTGTTTCAGCCATGGCATAATGAACGGTGTAGGGGTTGCCTCCCCGGGAAAACCCATGAGCCGGGTAGTAATGCGTCGAGAGCGGACGTTATCATTTTCTGCCAAGCTCTCAAAATCCAAAACTGTCTTCTGAAGGTGCACAGATTTTTTTTTCCTGGAATCCTCAAAGGATGTCCTCCACTTCAGAGATCCGACCTTTAGCCTCTGTGACCCTGTGCACAGTGTTGCATTGATCTTGGTGAATGGGTGGAAAGGTCAAGGCTGAGTTTGTCATTCTTCCTCTACACTGAGGTTCTCAGCTTCTGGATCTCCAGCAGAATGGATGCTGTAGGGTCCAGAGGCGAGCCTGTGAGTGATTGCATTTGTACATTTGTGTCACAATTGGGACCCTGGGTAGGTTTCGTGAATTTTCAAGGTGTCCCTGGGCAGACTGGGATCTGTTTATCTTTTCCCATGAGGGCTATTAGGACATATATGTGGTGCAGTACTAGTAGGTGGCAAAGAGATGTACTCCCTGAAACAGCCAGCCAATAAGCCTAGGCCTGACCATGAACTTAGCACATTCCAGCAACACCAGCTTCAAAGAGTCACTAGGTCACTCAGCAAAGAAACAAAGGGCCAACCCAGAAGACCACCGGATGTGGCAATAGCAGACCACCACAGTTTGCTGGGTGCATCTGCCTGGAACCCCAAGCCAAATCCATCAAAGAGAGTGAGACAGTGCAGCCCAGAGAATCTGGGCTCTGGTGGTATCCCCAGCCTATACACGGTCAGAGGCAATCGCAAAATCCTTATTGATCTCGCTGTACCAGCCTGGGCTATGGAGACAGTTGAACATATGTTGTTAGTGCTCTGGAATTCATAAGGTCAATGTTTCTCGCCTGTCCAGCAGAGTGCCTGCAACAGGCAGCATTGATCTGCACCTTCAGAGGAGAAGGGAGGTACACTTGCAGCCATCAATCAAAGCCCCAGTGCCAGTAATCCACACGGCAGATCCTTGCATCCTGGAACAGCCCATTGGCACAAACTGTAAGTCCAGACAGTGCCCCTCTCTTACCCCAAAGAGTCACATTGGGGATGGGACAGGTCTGTTTCGATAATCTAGGAATTTGAGCATTGGTGATGTGCTGTGGGTGTTCAGACATTCAAGGAGAGCGACCTCCCTCCACTTGAGGGTGGGTGACTGTATCCACTGTCCAAACCACACCTAGAAGAACTGCTGTGTCTCTGCTGGCACTTGTCACTTCTCTTGTATGCTTGCTGAAAAGGTGAGACTACTTGAGTTGTCATTTCTTTGCTACGGGTAATGCCGAGAGGGCCTATGAAATATTCAAGTTGGTAATTTGTATGCTTTTTCCAATTTTGGCTGCTATTAATTAAATGAGTTAATTTGTTTGTCAATGTCACCATAATTCTTTTGCTTCCTGACGGATGTCATGATTGCTTTAGTCTTTTGGTTGATGGTCAACTGGCTCTGCTCGCTGTTTTTGGTGTACCTCCTTCATATCTTTTTGATTAATATTCTCGTCAGTCATATAGTGGAAAATCCCCTATTGGTGCATATTGAATTCTTTTTAGCAGTCTACATCTCACTTTCAAAATGGTTCTAAATTTTCCTTTACAGACTGCATGGTGGTTAGACTTGTGAAGATGTGTTTTCTTTACTGAAAATGGGTATCATTCTATTTTAGTTGATTGTGTCAACTTCAGTAAGTTGCTGTGGGCAAATATGCTGATGAGTGAGACTGAAGAGCAGTACATTGTTGCTTGTGCATCTCAACAATCAGCTAACCTTTCCTGGATCAAGTGGAACACACATTCTTCATGATGCAAATTGGTACAAATGGATTGCCCTTTTTTTTTTTTTTTTGCAGCCAACTTTATTTCTTTTAATAGTATATATCAAAGACATTGAGCACATATCAGTCCAATAAGTAAAAACATCTAAATACACTTGATGATAATAACCCTTTTTCCCACAGTAACAAAGTAATTCCACCCTGGAGGGCAACCCATTATAATCCCACCATTTCCCCCAGATTTTCCCATATTTCTGAGGGCATCCCCGTGATTCATATATCGGCTTTTCTAGTTGGGAGCACCATTCAACCCCAGCTCACCATTTAGACATTGATTGTGCCAGAGGGTGTCTCCACAGTTGAACAATATCTATTTTAGCCACTAGTCATGCAACCCCCACAAAGGTTCGGTCTGCCCTTAGCACACCCAACTCCTCCAAAAGCCCCAGCACTGCCACCTTAAGTCAGCTTAATCGGACGCTCCAGAAACCCAGAAAACTCCCGCCCCAATGCCTTCCAGAAGGCATTCTCAGGCGACATGCAGAAGGTGCGCCTCCAGGTGACCACATCTCGGACAACCAGGAGGCATCGCCCGATACATGCATTGCAGACGCAATGGAGATTGGTATGCCATATGGAAGTAATTGTTCTGTACCATATGTAAGCGTGCGGATATGGCCAGTTCTCTACGTGCAAGGTATGCTTCCCTCCAGGCATCCAGTTCTCCCACCCAGGCTGTCCACCTGTCTTGCAGCATGGCAAGGCCGTCAGGGGCATTAGTAAGCAACGAGCGATAAATCTGAGTAATGGCTCCCTTCCCCAGGTGGCCCATAAGCAGCTTAGCCTCAAGAGGGCTATGATCCGGAAGGGACAAATCAGATGGCAGATGGGCTTGTAGGGTGTGGCGCAGCTGGAGGAAGTGGAAAAACTGGGTATTGACCGGGCATATTGCTCCTTCAGCTGCTGGAAAGACATCAAGCATCATACACGTCCCCCAGGTAGGTAATCCCAATATTGTCCCACTGCCTGAAGCCCACCCCCACCCGAGACACCTGTTGCAACTGCGTGCCCTGCCATAAAGGCATCAGTTTGATAAGGCACCGATCCCACCCTATCAGCCGTAGGGCCGCCCTCCAGCACCGCACCACCACCCACGTGCAGTCAGGGGTGGCCTGTGGAAGTGGACCACCGTACAATAGAACCAATAGGCCATTGAATCCCAGATGGTACATTTCTAGTCGATAAGCCAGGTCATCCCACCTACCAGTGAACCACTCATTGACGGGTACTAATTGGGCCTCTTTATAAGCATTCAACATGTGGGGTACCAGGTATGGGCAGAATTTCTTATAATATTCAGTGGGATACCCATTGGGGCCAGAGGTTTTCCTCGACTGAAGGTCGGAGATGGTGTCATCCACCTCCTCCTCCTCTGTTAAGGGTAGATCTAGCGCTTTAGCCAAAGAGGATAGAATGGAGGGAAGTGGAATATCCCCAAGAATGGGGTTCACTTGTTCCTCTGGAGGCCGGGGGACCCATGTATAAAGATCATTGTAATAGAAGGCAAAGGTCTCGGGCGATCACCAGCAGCTCCTCTTGCACGGAACCTGCCTGATCCCTGATGAGCAGTATCGCCTGGGCTGACACGTTGCAAGTCGCCAACCAGTAGAGCAGCTTCCTGGTTTTATCTGCTAGCTCATACACCTTTTGCGTTGATGCTTGCCAGCATTGTCTAGCCTCCGCCAGTGTGCACCTGAAGAAGCTCCGTGCACATGAGCGCCAGCAGTCTCCCCAGCTCTCCCACATCTGACCGCAGAACCCGACGCTCCACATCCGCTATTCTGCTCTCCAACCAAGTTCTACAATGAGATTGCAGAGTTTCTTGCTGTCTGACATATCCTTTAATGATTCCCCTCAGAGAGGGTTTATCGGCTGCCCAAAAGACCATTGTCGATGACATTGACCCATAATTCTCCCTGAAATAATTTCTTAGTTCTTGGTCTATTAATTCTACACAATCGGGATCTTTCCTGTACCAGGCACTAAAATGCCACATCAGGCGCTGAGTTTGTGAGGGGGTGCCCCATCTCATATGGATGGGGGCGTGTTCAGAGATACAGCAGGCAAGAATCTGGATCGAAGTCAAGGCCAAGAGATTCCCTGCTGGAAGCCTTATACGGTCTATACGTGCTTCTTTGTGATGAGCCACGGATTGGTCTGTGAACGATCTCCGTTGTGGGTGCCATGAACGCCACGCTTTGCAGAGGCCCAGGGAGTCCACTCATGCTGACAAGATGTCGATCCAGACCTCTGGCCAGGATGAGGGTCACCACTTACTACCGTAGTACCCTGTGAGAGGATTGACAGTAGGGTCTGCAGCCTTGCCAGAATGGGACGTAGCATCTGCGGAGGAACATAACCAGAGACCAGGTTGACTTGCTTACCGACCATTTGGCCTTCTATGCCAACATACCTCCCCTGAGTGTCGGCGTGGATCTTGTCTACCGACATTGGCAAGGATTTATGGAGCATGAGGGCTACCCCCATTGAGCCTCTGGAAAATCCAGCATGGTAAACTCGATCGCAGCCAAAACGTCCCAGAAAAGCACACTGGGTACCCGCCAGACCCTAGGATGATATATTTTTATACATCGCAGGACGGCTGATCTCTTAACGCAGTCTAGCAAACCGTTGACATTCCAAGAGAGTATCGTAAGCATGGCGTTGGGTTGTATATGAGTGTTGGGCTCAGCCGGGGCCACTGTGGGTGTGGGCCACCCCAGGAAAACATGATCATCATGTCATCAGATAAGGCACTCACTGTGAACACAGCTAACCTGGAAAACAAACAGTTAAAGCAAACATACCAACATAACGCAACTCCCCATGACCCCCTCTAACACCTGCCACCCCATACTTCTACCCCTGAAGCATCTGTCGCCCTTACCCAATGCATCTTGCAATAAGCAGCAGGCTAAAACAACTCATTTTTGGGGTCCTAGCGGCCAAATCATGCCTTTGATACGGCGATATCTCCTGATAGCAGTGGATTGTTCAGCAAAAACAGTTCCGGTCACTTGGGCCATGAATGCCGCTCCAGGCCCAGAGGCGCAGTCTGGTCATGGTCCCACGCGTTGGACCACCCCCTTTTGGCCTAGCATACCGTGCCTGTGATCAAGTCTGAGGGATTCAGCATCTCCTCCATTGAGAGAAAGAGGGCGGGGGTGGCCACCAAGGCAACTTTAGGCCCATCTCTGCCTGTGCCACATGTGACGGCGAGGCCTGTGGGTGTCCGCTCTGCTCTCCGCGATCCGATCGCGATTTCTGTGAGCAAGAGTGCTTCTTCCATGATCGGGTTGGCAGGGAGGTCCCTCCAGGACCTCTCGCTAGCACCTCTTTCCGCTTTAGGGTCCGCAAGGTGCACATTTCTGCCACCCACTCCTGCTCCGTAGTCTCAAAAAAGTATGTGGTAGATTGAAAAATTACTTAAAGGCAGGCTGTGAAGAATAGCATGTATCGAAGATTCAGCACCTGCAGTTTTTTGCTTAACTGCCTCAAAGGATCTGCACTTTTGCTGCACTGCCCTAGAGTAATCTGGAAATATCAGAATTCTAGAGTTCTGGTGAGATCAGGTTGCACCCTTGCCTCGTGTAGGATTGCATCACAAACCCTAAGGTTCAGGATCACCGGGTGAGGTGGAGCGCCCACAGGCGGCCGAGGTGCCAGGGAGCGATGTGCCTGTTCTTTAATGACTTTGGAGGAGTGTTTCTTAGTGGGCACCCAAGAGCTAAACTCTGTCTCAAGGGCTGTGGCTAGATCAGGGTCATCCAAATTTTCAGGCAGGCCGACCAGGTGCAAGTTTTGTCATGCCTGGTTCTCTGTATCCTCCGCCCTTGGACCACTGCCTACTCTTAAATATCTGTTTCAACCTTCACAAAGGAGAAAGCTTCCCATGTGGACCCCTTCCTGTCTGCGAATGGTTACCATCACCCTTGAGATGTTGATGATCAAATGAATGTTCAACACCCATAATTCGGTAGCAAAATATTTATACATAGCACTGCAATTTGGTATTTGTACTGGACACCCTAAACGTGCCCCATCCAAATACCAAACCGCTAAACACAAATTGAGATTCGCTAACATGTTACCTGATCTCAGTTTGTCTTCTGCATTTATGGGAAAGCATTTTTGCAGCTGCAAAAATGCTTTTGTACATATGCCCCTTTGTTGGAGTTTTCAAGTGCTTCCTATAAATCCCAAGAAGAATAAAGTTGGTGGATCAGAGGTAGAGGCATGTAGATAAGACAAACTTTGAAAATCGGTGCAAGGTCACTACCAGGTTTTTTTGGATTACTGAGATGGATGATGTTCAGTGAGGGATAGGAGGAGGAGGTATAAAGAGAGGGTATTAGATTTGATAATGAATGCTTGCAGTGGGTAGTAATTATTAGATTGGAATCCATACTTTTAAAGTTTTGGGAGTTGGGTACAGCAGTTGAAAATACAAGGCAAAAAGAGTGCGGTAAATGCACTCAGTTCAATTACCAGTAACGCACAGTGATTAAGATTCCGGTAGTGAGATTCACTCACAGTAAAAGTCCAAAAACTGGGTGATCTAAAGTGAATAATCCTGGTGGACTAAATGAATCAAACCAATTTGCCACAGTCACTTTAGGGGTCAACAAGCAGCTATGGGTGTTAACCTACCTACAGAGGCTTGTAGGGTGAAATGCACTGTCCAGGTGTTGAGAACTTGGACTGTGCATACAGAATGTAGGGATTGCTAATTCCTTACTGGGGTCAGCAGGCCACCATGTGTGTGATTGCTTTTTAATAATCAGTCTTTTTTTTTTTTTTAATGCTGCCTATTTTCTTTAATGGAAAAGACAAATAAAAATGTCATAATAAGTACCTTGTTTCCTCCTGTAGAATCTGTTCAGTAAGTTAAGGCAGAAGTGAGTGCTGCATAGATGGTAAGATTCTTTACTTTAATGGGAGCAGTTTTTCTAGACCCTTTTCGGTGTCTTAGATTTCTTTTTATTCATTTTAGTGACCTTTTTGCTGTTACTTCCCAGTTTCAGCATGCATTTCTTGGCGTGCCATGTCCCATGTTGACGGAGGCTCTAAATTAGCCTAGACTCTATCATCTTAGGTCTGATATCCAGCTGTTTTATAGATCATTTGTGTTCCGAATGGCCTGCCTTCTATCTATTTCCATTCTGTTTTAAATTAATATGTTTTAATTTTTAATGATTTGCTTATGCTTGCACCAAATATCGTTTTTGAAAAGTTGTTGCTTTCAAATCTTGAGTAAGTCTTATTCAGTTTCATTTAAATGCTTCTGTTGTCTAGGAATGCTGCATTGCCATCCCCCTGTCCCAGATTGTTTTCATAGAAGAGCAAGCAGCTGGAATTGGAAAAAGGTAGGTGGTCAATTTGTGTTCATATTTCCATGTGGTGTTTTGTATGGGTCCCACCCACACTTTGCTGACTTCTGTTGTCAGACGAGTCTTGGGGCCTGATTTATATATTGGCGGATGGGTTACTCTGTCACAGCGGTGACAGATATTCCATCTGCCGAAATCTAAATCAAATAGGAAATAATTAGATTTAAGATTTCGGCAGATCGGATATCTGTCACCGTCGTGACGGAGTAACTCATCCGTCAATATCTATATCAGGCCCTTATTCTCTTCCCTTGTGTGACAGGAGCGGGTTATGTGTTGGTTTCTTAAACTTCGAAGATGCAAAAACAGCATAAAAATACTGTGTTTTCTCTAGTATTAAAGAAATTACATATTAACAGACGGTGGCCAAAGTATCAAGACTCCTGTAAACTGAGATAAATAAATGGGATAACTTAAATAGACCGTTGTACAAAAGGTCAGAAGGAAGATGCATCTTGACGCTTTTATGGAAAAAGAAAATGAGTATCTCACTAATCTTGTGTCGATACGGTGACTGTACCAGTGTTACGTGGTGCTTGTGCTACATCAGTAAAATATAGAATATGGTATCTACTGAGGGTATTTTTCACAGTGCTTGGTACGTCACTTGGGTTTGGTGGATTGAAGTGGTAGAAGCTGCTGCCTGCCAGGAGGCACTACATACAAATAAAGTATTGTTCTTTATCTTTTCAGTTAACAGTAAGTTTTTAATTGCTTCACATCTCTCATGGTGGCTTCTGAACACAATTTCCTTGCATATATAATGGACAAGATTCTTAAAGCATTCTTCCTTGAGTATGTGTGGCTTACTTACGGAAATTCAGGAGAAGTCTAGTGTGAGTTGAGAATAAGTGATGCCTACATACTAATAAAATATGACTCATCTTGCTAGTCTATAAAATACAATGAACAGTATTACAAGAACCATAAAAATTATCATAGGGTGGGCATTAAACCAGCATAGGCGTTTCCAACCCTTTTGTGGCGTTAATTATGCCCTTGGGGCTAAGGGCACGTTTAATGACCTTATTTTGTAAGAGCCAATAGTCTTCAGAGGGCAAACAATTACAGTTGCTTAGAGGGAGGTGATGTTGTGTAGTGACTAATTAATAGATAGGGTCCGTTTATTGGGTGCATAAATGATTGCTTGCTGTCTGGTATTGTATTCACCTTGTACACCTTATTCACAGGCATTAGGAGCAGACTTGAAGCGGACAGTTCAATAAAAAGTAGTTTGATCTAGGTCTTACTGCCATTGAGAGTGAGACTGTCATCTTGCATCGAGGAGTTTATCTGTTTCAACCATTCAGTGAATACTTCGCTGTTCTTGACACTGTCATATTCATTGAGAAGATGATGCTCTTGAACCTCATCTGGTGTGGCAGCTGAGCAAAAACAACTTTATGGTCAAATGTATTGAAAGCCACCAACAAATGATGTGGGTGGCTGGTTTCATGATAAAATGTTTATGGAAAGCTTCAACACAACGTTCTCTGTTTAATAGAGGAGGGGTGCTACCTTCGCACTTTTGTTTTCAGTGTTTCAATGATTGTCTACAAGTATTCATTTATTTCACCTGCTGTGAAAAATTAGGGATGGGAGCAAATCTTTGAGGGGTGTTTCACATCTGCCTTCAGTTTCTTTAATTAGGCAAGAAGTTGTAGGTTGACAAATACTTATTCTAGGACATTGTCATTATGTTTAGGTGTAGTATAGTTTTGCAAAAGTGTAATCTGTAAATACAGGAGTATAAACATTTGGTGATAGTTTGATTGAGCCATTGGTTGATAAGAGCCATTCTTCACAGTCATCTGCCATTGGTTGAGTCTGTCATTCATGACTTTTGTTGCATAATCCGTGTATTAATGTCATTACTATTTGATGCAGAAGTGAGATGAGTGCAGATAGAAAGAAGCATCCTCCTGTCTTTTCTGAGTATAGAGAACATTTCTGGAAATGGACATGAATGGTGGCAGACAGTAGGGTTTTGAGGGACTGCGAGGGGAGGGGGTGGCATTCAGGGATGGAAATCTAGCCCTGGGTAAGAGAGGGGAAGTTATCAACTGATTGTCCAGTAGGCTGTGGTACAGTTTTTCTCATCTCATATACGCTCAATATTGACACACTGCCATGCAGGGGCTGGACCCCAGAACTGGAGGCAAGTTAACCTGGCCATGATTTGTGGCAAGAGTGCAAGGAAGTCCATTTTGGCACTCTTAGTTTTTCAGTGCAGTGAGGGGTGAGGAAAAATGGGGGAAGGCTGGGAATAGATATGGATTCCGATCTTAAATTGGATAAACAAGATACTTTTTTCTTTCCAAGCTAACAGTTAAACTGTTAGCTTGGAAGGTTAAGTCCGACCTTTCTAAGAGGCATATTTTATCGGTTAAATCAGATCTTACGAATCAGATTTGTGTGGATCAGGAAGAGATTGAGGGGGCATTTGTATCTTTTTTTTCCAAGAAATGTATTCAGAAAGCTTGGTAAATTCAGAGGAGTCGATCAGAGCATTCTTGGAAAAAGCGCATCTCCCAGTCTTAGAGGAATCAGCAAAGCTTTCATTGAATTGTGAGATAAATGAGGCTGAGCTTGTTGAAGGCATAAAAGCTTTTAAAAAAGGAAAGGCAGTTGGCCCAGATAATCGACCTAGTGAATTATATAAAGTTTTGGGGGAAGAACTTAGTCCATTTCTATTAGAATTATTTAACTCTATGCTGGTAGAAGGGGCGCAGATACCTAAATCCTGGAGAGAAGCGACAATCTGTTTATTGTTAAAGCCAGGTAAGGACTCAATGTCTTGTTCATCCTATAGACCCATTTCCTTGTTGAATGCGGATTACAAATTGTATACAGGGATTTTATCTAGGAGATTGGGGAAAGCCATAGGTAATCTGATCCATTTGGATCAAAAGGGTTTTATGAAGGGTAGGCAACTCCACGAGGTAACTCACGAGCTATTCGCTGCAGTAGACCTGGCGGAACAAGAAAAGGCTCCATTAGCGATTCTGACTTTTGATGCAGCGAAAGCCTTTGATCGTGTTAACTGGTCTTTCTTGAGGGTTGTGTTGGAAAAAGGGGGCTTGGGAATCCCTTTTGTTAGGGCCGTTAGGGAACTGTATAGATGCCCCTCTGCGAGAGTTTTGGTTAATGGCCAACTATCACAGGAATTCAGGATCGGGCAGGGCACGCGACAGGGGTGTCCTTTATCTCCCTTGCTTTTCAATTTATATATTGAACCTTTGGCAATTTTACTGCGGTCTTGTAAGGACATTCCCCCATTTCGGATCAGCAGCTGGGAAAAGAAAGTAGCGTTATATGCGGATGATCTTATGCTATACACTAGCGATGTTAGGACTACTCTACCTATGGTCAACACATTGATGGAACAATTTGGTAGATTTTCTGGTTACAGTATAAATACAGAAAATACAGAAATTATGTGTTGGAACTTGGCTTATGCTTCTCCCTTAGTTAAACAAGAGATCAAATATTTGGGAATTTGATTAACAACTGATCTTAATGATGTAGCTAAACTAAATTTTGACATAACTTACAGGGAAACTAAAAAACTGCTAAAGGCGTGGGCTGCTCTTCCACTTTCTATAATTGGAAGATCTAATATCTTGAAGATGTGTATTCTTCCAAAATTCACCTTTTTATTTAATACAATTCCACTAGAGTTTAAGGGGAGCTGGTTTAAAAAACTACAGGGAGATCTATCCTCGTTTGTATGGGCCTCCAAAGGAGTAAGGATTTCTTGGAAAAAGATGAGCAGAAAGAAAGAGTGCGGGGTATTGTGTATTCAGACTTTTTTAGGTATTATTTGGCTTTTCAACTTAAAAATACTAGAATGTTATTGAACAAGAAGTCAGAGTATGATCCGGTCTGGAGAGCTTTGACGGCAAATCTTGAGGAAGGAGCAGACCATTTTTTATATAAATTTGGACACCCAAAGTACTTCAAGAAGGTTCGTTTGAAGCTTCTCAGACAGGCATGTAATGTTTGGATGTATTTTTGGAAGCTGTTAAAGATACCTTATTATTGTAGTTCTGCTCCCATCTGGGATTCACCCGGTACCCCTGAATGTCTTACCGACAAACTATCAATTCCTCTGAGAGCTAGTGGGATGGTAAGATGGGGTCAGATTATAGAAGGATCGGAATTGTTAAGCTGGTCTGCTTTTCAGGAGGGTACTGGAGGGACAGTCTCAAAATTCAAGTATTTTCAGATATCTAGTTGGGTGAAATCTCGACGAATAGGAGAAATAGGGAGGAGCTCATGGGAAGGGAATTTAAACCAGATAGTCATTAAAAAAGAAGTTGCTTTGTGGTATCATGCTTTGTCGGAAACAATAGAGGATGGTGCATCCCTTCCCTTGTTGAAGTGGGGGGGGATTTTCCCAACCCTAGAAATTACAGCATTGTGGCAAAGGTCTTTTTCAGAATTGTGGTTTACTATTAAACCTGCAGGGTTGAAGAAAAACCATTTGTTTACACTACACAGGGTTTATTGGACACCGGCTAGATTAACAGCTATTGGGAAAGTTAAGAAAAACTGTCCGCGGTGTGGGGAAGACAAGGCGGACGACGTTCACATGTTTTGGCAGTGTTCAAAGCTGATGAAATATTGGGAGGATATAGGAAGTATCCTAAAGGTAATCTTTAATGTAAATTTATAAATAAATCTTTCTATGGTGGTGTTTGGGGTTGGTGAACAGGGTATAAATTACCAGAGAATGTCAGTACATCAGGAGCACTTGTTTGTATTAATGCTTTTAGCGAGACGAGAAATATGTCGTAAATGGGTGGACCCTATGGCCCCCCTTGTTCAGGACTGGCAAAAATCTGTAAATCGACTGTGCAAAATGGAACAACGAGGTCCTTTTACCAGAAGAGACAACTTTTGGGTGGACTGGGAAAATGTTTATCAGTAGTTCATCAAATTTGTGTTTTGTAGGTTCTTTGTTTGGTTTCCTCCTATTGAAACTTAAGTCCAATGATTAGAACTCCCCTCATCCTATTGGGTGCTGCTTTGGTTACGATCAGGTCTCGAGGAAAATAATAAGACTTGGTTGATGGCAGTCGATTGGGAAAAGAGCAATAAGTAGAACAGGTGGGGCGGCCCAATTGAGGTGTGGATCGCATACTACTATTTGCCTTGCCCATTGCCTTTTTCCTCTCAACCAAAGCATGGGTGATGAGATGAGGACAAAAAAAAAAAAAAACTTTTTTCTTTTTCATAATTATTTATATTGTTTAAAAAAAATCAAATTCCAGATATAATTCCAGATATAAAAGCCGTAGAAAAAGGGAAATGAGTCAAAACAATTAGGCTTGCATTCAGTCTAAAAAAAAGTCATCCACCAGCTGATCTCAACCAGAAACAATTTAAACCACAGATCTGGCAAACAGATGCACCTGCACCAAGTTCAGTGCCGGTGAATTTACCCACCATCCTTACGGATTCCTCAGACTGAGCATTATGTAACGCTCAGTTAAAAGCGGTTAGTTTTAGGGTTGTTGAGGGATACATACTCATAGATACAGCATCATGGCTGTAAGCATAGTGATGGACTAGGAATCATTGTATGGCCAAGCGAATCAGGACCTTAGAAAATATCACTCAGAGCAGCACACACTGCAGTGGCACATTAGTTTTCGAAGGGTATCCTCCTCAACAGTGTTAGGGACAGCTGGATATCTATAATGACTCTGTGTTCCATCAACAGTGGCATCAGGTCCACAAATTTGTGTTGTTGTTTTATACTCTTCATCAGCTGTAACAAGCATTTGCAAAGCTAAGAGGTCTCACTTTTAAAAGGCTTTAATAATCCTTGTTTATTTTTACATCAGCGTTTTAAAATTGTCATCAGCCATGTTTGAATGTTGAAGTAAAACAGCCAAAATGGCTGACGGTTCGCGCACATCTACATAATGCAGCCATTGTGCAATTGTTTTATCCATTCCTTGGTGGTGCCATGTGCACACATGTATCAGAACACATGTATACAGACAGTGTTCATGTTGTGCATCGTGAGGCAATGACTGGTATTTTGGCTGTTTTACTTTACAGGTCCAACATGGCTGATGGTTATTTTAGAAAGGTAAAGTAAAAATGAAAAAATAAAGTGCACAGGCGTGTGGAGAGGTAAACAAACAGCCTTGGTAGCACTTTACAGCTGTGGTTTCTTCAACAACAAAAAAACAGTAGTGGAACCCAGATGGTCTGAGAGCAGTGAATGAACGGACCAAGCAGTTTAAGCTTATAAAGTGAACTCAGTGGTGTAGGGGTAGTAGCCCTTGTGGAAAAACAAATGCCATTGTATGTGTGTGAACTTAGTTTTTATGATGTTTATGATGCATTTATGTTTTTATGATGTTTACATCTATGAGATGCTGTGTATGTGACTCTAGCGCTTATTGACAACTCTGTTAGCCATTGCTTGAAGCCAACTGAACCAAATAGCCAGTGACTGAAAGGGCTGTATGTGTGTATTGCATGTTTTATTGAATGATACCAGTATCCTCACTGGACATCTAAAGCTAACAGTGACACCAACTTCTAACTCAGTGGTTTTAAATGTAACTTAAATGTCCATTCTTCAGTTAAGCTAAATATCCTGCATGCATCCAAGATAGAACTATATGTTGCTTTCAACAGCCTCCACAATCTCATTCCCTTCATAAATCTACACATCAAACAACTATCAATTGGATTTGTCACACTCAATAAATTAGCTGCTGCTCCTGTCAATCGTAATCAGTTCACTATAATTTAATCCATTTTCAAATAATTGTTTAGAAATGGACTACCATTACCTCAAAAGGGATCCAAACATTCTGTACCCCAAATCACCCAAACATTACTTGGCCTCCTGCATCTCCTCCTTGTTACTGAAGCCAGTGAGTCTTTTTGCAGTAGCCTCTTCTGAAAGGCCTTCATACTGTCTTAAGCTACTGATATCTTTCAAGCAGGAAGGTTCAGTACCCTTCTCCCTACTAATGGATGGTCTTCTCCTCGAATCCCTCTCAACTTCTATGTGGTGCAGCGTCAGTTTCTCATATTTCTGTAATTGAGCTGTTAATCCAGAAGCAAACAAATCTACCTCTAATGGAATCCAGTTGTCGTGGATTTTCCAGAAATATTTTTCTTCAACATCCAATCACTGTAAGCTGTCAACTATCTCTAATTCCAATACTGTCTACTCTGAGCTGTATCCAGCATTACAAACAATAACATATATTCTACTTTAATTTTGCTTGATTCTGCAACCTTCCCCCTCCCAATCGTTAATATACAGTACAACTGACACATTGTCCAAATGTAAGAGAACCTCACACCACTCTATGCATCCTCAAAATCTCCTCAACACAATCAAGCCAAATTTAATTTCGAAGCATGTATGTACTGTATCCTGCCCCCCCCCCCACTGTCCATTTTCCACCTTGCTGTCCCAAGGGTCCCGCATCTATGGCAAACTGCATCTGATTCCAACACAGAATTGTATCAAAAATTGTATGCCCAAGCATCCCAAATCTCAAACCTCCTATTCAGTCTCGGCGTATCTCCTTACCAGGGACCACCACACAATATTTTTGCATTTAACCACCAAAGTGCTCTGTAATTAAGGGGCTTCGGAATACTGGCTGAATCACTGAAGCTAGAAAGCCAATACCACTCATCAAGACACTCAGACTTAGCAGATCCTTTCTCAACATTTGAAATATTTTCTCCACTTAATAATTTCACCTTCCTCACCAGCAGCTTAAAAACTGCTTCAGCTGGACCAAACTGAAACCCAATAATCTCCAATACGCTACATAGAGCCATAGCTGACTTCTCCACATTTATTAGAAAACTTAAGATTTCAACATACTATTTGGTAACCATAAGTTTTCCTCTATCTTTTTTTTGTCCTGTGAAATTAATAAAATGTCACCTAAGTAATTCTGATTCTCCTCTCGGTGAGATAATCCCCAGTGGTTGAAGGCTCTTCATAAAACACCAAAGTGCTGAAGACAGACTGAAAGGCAAACTTCATAAAACTATTACAGCTGTCTCTTGCATCTGAACTGTAGCTATATCTTACTGTCTTGAAGTATTGGCAGAGTGAACTAAGCATCCTTTCAATGTAATGTTTCTGTTAGACCTGGCATCCTTGGCGTGGCCTCCCCTAATCTTTTGCCTCTGCTTCCCAGGTTGTTGCTGTGTGCTGGACTCTGTTTTTTCTGTTCTTGTTAATCTGGGCACTTCACCACTGCTGACCAGTGCTAAAGTTCAAGTGCTCCCTATGTGTAATTGTCTTTTCCGTAATTGGCATATTTGATGTACTAGTAAGTTGCTAGTAAAGTGCACTAGAGGCAACTAGGGCAAGTAAACCATATGCTACTATTGGGCCTGCAGCCCTGATTGTGCCACCCACACGAATAGCCCTGTAAAAATGGCTCAGACCTGCCACTGCAGCGTCTGTGTGTGCAGTTTTAAACTGCCAATTCGACTTGGCAAATGTACCCACTTGCCAAGCCCAAACCTTCCCCTTTTATACATGTAAGGCACTCCTAAGGTAGATCCTAGGTAGCCCCATGGGCAGGGTGCAGAGTATGTTAAAGGTGGGACATGTACTGATGTGTTTGACATGTCCTAACTGTGAAATTCTGACAAATTGGGTTTTCACTGTTACAAGGCCTATCCCTCCCATAGGTTAACATAGGTTAACATGGGTCTGAGAACAGATAGAAATATGAAGTTTGGGGTCTTTGAACTCACAATTTAAAAATACATCTTTTAGTGAAGGGCATTTTCTTGCTTAAACCATTCGGTGATCCTGCCTGTTTGTGGATTCCTTGTCTGGGTCAGACTGACAGTTGGGATGTTTGTGAATCTCCTCTAGACAGTGACACAAAGGGAGCTGGTGTTGTAGCCTACATATCCTGATGAGCCATCTGGGCTAGAGTGGAGGGAGGAGTGGTCACTTACACCTGAATGGGCTGTGCCTGCCCTCACACAATGCAGTCTCCAAACCCCTTGTGTGTGTCTGGCCTGGCAAGGCAGGATCCTTTAAACAGCAGAGACTTTACTTTGAAGTTGGGTAGCTTCAAAGGCAGAAAGGGGTATAAGTATTGGACCCAAAACCCCAGACTTTAAATTTTCGTCAAGATTCACTTCTGGAACCAAGAGAAACCTCTACTAAGGAGAAGAGCTGAAGAGCTGAGGGGAAGTGCTGCCCCTGCTTGTGACTGTGCTTTGTTGGGCTATCCTGCACTTGCTGCTTCTGCCTGAGGAAGGAGACCAAGACTAGACTTTGTGGTATGTTCCTGCTTGAGAAGAATCTCCAGCAAAGACTGGGCGACAGGGGTCACATCATTGGAAATGAATTTTTCGCACTGCCCTCTAACACAAAATTTGAAAAAGGCATCTATAATTTTCGTAGTTGGACTCTCGCTCCTAGGCGAGACTGCTGGTTTAGGAACGACAGCACTGTTTGTAGGTGACTAGGCCAATCCTACTTCAAGTCGCAACTGTCGGCCCAACCCTCCCGGGTCACAAGCAGTACATCACTAAAAACCTACACAGAAAAAGGTGATTTCTGGTAGCCTTTGCGCATGGACTCTAGATTGCGACATCTCGGGAGTCGTGGTGGAACGGAGATTGCCCTTTTCTCACATTAGCAATAAGTCTCAGTCACACACAGGCAAGAAAAGGCAGAAAGGTTTTCAATATATTTTTTTAAATGACTGCAATCTACAGTAAAATGCATGAGCTGCAATGATTACAATAATGAGTAATGAAAGAAGTAGAATTGTGAAGACCCCCACCATCTTGCAATAAATATGAGATGTAAAACCCTAGCATGAAGAACCTAATCTCTAACCTAATGAGAGCTAGGTGTGTTAAACCTAATCTGCCAGTACCATGTCCACGAGAAGCGCCCCCAACCCTCTTTACCTTGGAACGTGGTCTCTAGATCAGACTCTGGTAACACAAAGGCTGGATCTGCATCAAGGTGACGTGTAGCGTAGATGTTGTTGATGTCATCTGGTAGGAATCCCTGTGGTCACCCTGTCTGAGTGAAGTGTATTTATACAGACCATGTAGGACCCCTGACACAGATATGTTCCAAAACAATAGATAAGAAGGCATAGTTGTGGCAGCAATTATGTAACTGATCCACAACAAGTGTGCATTATGTTCCTGTCACCCGTAAGGGAGAAGTGGACATAATGTGAATACCCATGTACATTACTTGATTATGACACTGATAGTGACCCCATCACAGAGTGACACTGATAACGCAAATCAAAACATTTCTCTAACTAAAAATGAAGGCAGCCATCTTAAAAGAAATAATAAAATAAATAGGATAAGGCTCTGCAGGCAAAGTAGGTTAAAAGTCACTACGTGACTGGGGCACAGGTCTGCAAGCCACAAGGCTAAGCTAAACTCCTGAGTCCCATTAAAACTAAATAGGATCCACTACATAATTAGCCAATGTATTTCGTCCTGGTGCAGAGCTATTGTGGTCACAATGAATCAACTGCATCATCGATTGTTGGATTCTAGGGCCCAGGATATTTTCCAAAACTTTACAACCAAGAATTAAACCTGGAAACTGTATGCTATAATTATTTATTTAGTAGGTGCTTACGAAGATCTGGACTCATTACTATAATGGCCTTTTGCATGGTGGCAAGGAGATGACCGTTCGAGTCATCACTTGTATAGAGTTTCTGTAGTTTGGGGCTCAAAAGGACCTATTATGTACATACAGCTAATAGTCCATTCAGTCTGCCATCTCAAGTGCCTCACATTCCATGCAAATGTAATCCACCGAGCCTTTGTTGGTTTAAGTTAAACCTTCCCATCTTACTTTATATTTAAGCAGTAGGCGATATAGGTGAAATGTTGGTATTTTAAGTGATGTGCCCAGTTTGCCATCTGTAGGAATGGATTGCAGTCCAATAATGTCTTGTCCAGTTATTTTATTCCAAGTTACTTTCCTGCCCAATTCCTGCCCTAACAGGATCTTTTCTTATGCAATATATTGGTAAATAATAGGTATGTTCCGTATCATGGGAGCACTGCCACACATCACAGAATACGTTTTGCCACAGAACTAAACTTTATATTAAGTTTTGTAAACAAGGTTGAGGCCTGGTTGACTATGTAGTTCAAGTCGCAGCCTCACAAGATGAAGGGAAGTGGCATCTGTATTGGCAGTACATGAGTGCGCTGCTATGGAAAAACATAGTATGGTCTATGTTGGAAGCTTCAAAATTCATCAGACACTCATGGTCTCAGTATAGACTACCAGTGGCTAACCGTTATCTCCTGTTTATGACCACAATTGTATTAACCACTTGGAACACCTACTACCCTTATCATCTTTAAGTGCTGAGATAGTTCATGTCCTGAATCCAAGGCATTACATTCTAGGCAACAGTTTCTAGTTATTTTTCTATCTGTGGCAATTCACTGTGGCAAGTGTTCTGTTCAAGATGATAATAACTTCATTCATGTCCGGTCTTAGTATCACAGCCTTGTGGATTCCGTTGCTGGAGTTTGGATTCCAGTTCTGCATCAGTTGATGCATCAACTTTCTTCAACATGAAATTGCAATTCAGAATCAGTGCATATGGCAACCATTCCTACTTCATGCATCACTCTGCCTCAGCAACATATTCCTTTGCTTCCATGACTCTGCAATGACGTCAGCGTGGCCTTTCCCATTTGCTCCTTTATAGCCTGCCTTTTGATGCATCAGTCACTTCAGTGCCCCTTCTCTCTCTACTACTGGGTGCCTTCTTGCCCCTAGCCTTTCCCATGGTATTTTAGTGCTTCTTCAGAGGTAATGATTACATTTGGTGGACCATCTGCGGTAACCATCATTTTTTCCAAAAACACCACCATATATAACACTCCCATGTCTCAAATATTTGCCCACAATCAGTTACAGTCTTTCCATGGCATGTGCCACCTGCAGAATGTAACCTGAGTCCCTGTCATTGCAGAGTCACAATTTGATGGCTCACGGAAGAGCAGCAGGAGGAGGAGACAGGATCTGAAGCCCTGTGCATGTGTTAACTGTAAAGAAGTTGTACAGACCCTTAGCTCCACCTTCGAGCAGTCAGTCTTCTTGGAAGAGCTCCATAATCTGCAGTTTGAACTTTCAAACATCCCTATCATCCAGATGTTGTTGCAGCACTAGTGGCCATCTGTGTCTTCTGCCTACTACTAGGAATTTAATGCAGCCTGCCAGCACCTCCTCTTGGTGTTGAAGGGAAGCCACACTTGATTTAAGGCCGGTGACCGATGTGAAAGCTTCTATGACCCATTCTAAAGTCTTAAGAAGGACAAAGCTTTAAAACATTGTAGTAACTACAGATTCATCAACTGGTTATGTTGGGGACAGGTTTGGCCATGCCTTTCTAAAAATGTTGCTTCTGTGATATTATGCTTTTGGTTTAGATCAAATTGGACAATATTTGTACCACTGTCAGACTTTTACTGCTGTGGTATATTATTGATGGTACAGACTTTGATTGCATTGTACCCACACATTTTAATATTTAAAATGCATTTTAGGCTACCCTACTAATGGTTGTAGTTTTAATATATGCAATTTATTCTAACATTGCTTACATGTTGTTGATTTCTGTTTTGGTACGTTATGTTATAATCAAATCAATGTTTTATTTGTGATATGAAATGACTGTATTTATTTAATCATAATGAAGGGCCAAATCTGCAAAGAAATTTTAAAATCTACATTTGGAGACATACATCTACATGTGTATGTTGATTGATTTAATTTCTGGGGTTCAGATAGGTTTCCAAAATGACACCTGGAAGGTTGCAATAATCGCAGCTTTTCACAAGTACCCCTGGAAAACTCTTGTCATTTTCTGTTCATGTTTATTTAAGGCCATCTGTGTGTGTAAATTAAATTATGCATACAATTACCTTATTGGGAATGCACTGCCTTTCATTTTTATTTCTTTTTTCTCCAAAAAGTTAATATTGTTTCAGTGTGGAGAATCTCTTGCCCTACTTCCCTTCGAATTTTGGGAATGTTCAGTATCCAGTCTCACCCTGTATGTTTGTGTGTATTCTTTCTATATCATGAACCTAGCTAAAAATGGAGCAGAGCACGGTACATTGTCCAAGGCAAGCATAAAGTGAACAAGTAATAGGAGAGGAAGCTTGGTTTTGGAGGGTAAATGCATTTTAATGGATTGTGCTTTGAAGGACTGAGTCTTCAATTCTTTCCTAAATTGGAGCAGTGTTGGGGTACTCTTCATGGAGATGGGGATGTTGTTCCAGATCTTTGGTGTATTGATGGAAAAGGACTGCTGCCTTGTTCTTTTCCTTTTTACACTTCTTATTCTGCAGTCTGATGGTGTCCTGCTGAGGGTGTGACGAAAACCACCAGAGATGGTGCATCCGTCTGCAAGATAAGTGGGGACACAGAATGTGATTGCTTTTTTGAATAGTAAAGATGTTGGGGGATGATAAAGTGAGTGTATGGAGGTCCATTTTGATGGGGATAAGGTGATCATATTTCTCCAGGCCCTGGATGAGAAATGCACTGCGGCATGTAGGATTTGTATAAGCGGTGCCAGTGTGAAATCTGGGAGGCCATTGATGCAAGTGTTTGAGGGCTTGTTTTTTATTGAGTCAAATACAAGAACATTAACTTAACATTGCCAGGACAGAGATATGCAGTTGTGAATATATATGCATAAGGAATATTGTACTTATAAATGCATATTAAACATGTACATGAATTAGGCATATACAGCAATATAGTATCAAAGACTCCAAGTTTGAATAAAGAAAGAAGAAAGAGAGAGGGAGAGGGAGAACGGCTATAGGGATAGAAAAGGGAATCAAGTGATGGCCATGTGGAGAGAGAGGTAATAGACATTAGTTACAGCGAATGTAAGATGAAATAAGTATATATTAGAAGAAAAACAGGAAATATATTGACATTTTTTAAAAAGGAGGAGAAAAATCAATTTCCTTCGCAGTGCGTGAGAGATAGTTACTTAATGGCAACGATAGCTGATGACGTTTGAAGAAAGTTCCTGTTGAATCAAGCTTGTAGCTGTCAAGTCTATGATGATAACATACAGAATTCCACCACTGTCTGATAGTAATGTTCTCCGAAGATTTCCAGTTAGAAGTAATAATCGAGATTGCAATAGAAAGCAAAAGGTCTACCAATTTTCCAAGAGGCCTGAATGAACTCCAGATATCGTGTATGCCACCCAAAAACAGTAATTCATATGACATTGGTAAGGAGATCTGAGCTATTGCTGAAATGCGAGACCATATTGAGGACCAAAAAGTAGGTAGGGATGGACAGGAAAAAAACATATGAAAGTCAGTACCCTGCTGAGTGTGGCAGCGCCAAGAGGCAATTTTGTTTTTGACAGCGTATTGTTTGTGTATGAGGATGGTGTCAAGGGTCAATCCAAGTGACTTGGCATTTGATGAAAGTTGTTTTTCAGAGCTGTAAAGATTCATGTCATTGAGCCAGGCTTGTATTGTATCGTGTTTGTTGTTCTCTGCGAATAACAGGAATTCTCTTTTGGCTGGAATGAGCTTCAGGGAAATGCTGGACATCCAGATCTAGATACTGTGAAACCATTGCTTGAGGCAAGGATATCTGAAGCACTGACTTTCAAGTAGAGTTCTGTATCTTGAGCATTCTGGTGAATCTTGATGCTGTTATCTGTGCACCAAGCAGCTCAATGTAAATGATGAAGATGACAGGAGAATGTATGGAACGCTGGGGGACTCCACAAGTGATATTGATCTTTTGTGATCTGCAGATGCCCATGTGAACAAACTAATATAGGTTGGAAAGGCAGGAAGATATCCAGAGAAGGACACTGCTGGTGAATTCCTGTTCAAGACTTAAGAGTGCATACAAATGTTGGACAGTTGACTGTGAAGGCGGCTGAGAGGTCCAGCAATATTAGGCTACTGGGTTCATCTTTATCTGTGGTGAAGAGGGCATTGTTTACAAAGTGTAAGCTAGAGGTCTCTGTGCTGATATATGATCTGACGGCAGTTGGGTAGTCATGCAGAGATGGTGAGAATTCATGTGATGTTGGAGTTTATCTTGCTGATGAATGGTAAGTGAATTATGGGTCAGTAGTTGCTGAGGTCATCAAGGTCTACTGTAGGTTTCTTTATGAGTGGCAGGATGTGGCCTGTTTTAAGAGCTTCTGGGATGGTGCGTTGAGTGAGGGAGGCATTGACAGGTGTAATAGAGCACCCCTGGGGAGACCTTTGATGAAGGACAATGATGATGATACTTCAAAGTGGATTTGAGGATGTTCATTTTGTTAACAGAATCTTGAGAGATGGGGCTTTGAAGGCTGACCTTGACAAATTCTACAGAAGGGGTGGGTGTAAGAGATTAAACAGGCTTGGTATCATTGATGTGCTGTTGGATCTTCTGTATATTTTTCACTGAAGAAGAGGTTTATGGCATTGCACTTCATTGTGGAGTAAGGAATAGATGGGTCTTGAGCACCTGATTGTCTTCAAGAGTGTTTGGCTTCATTTAGTGGCTTCATTGATTGGGTTGATTTAGTACTTGGCTTTGGCTGATGTAATGAGCTGTTTAGTTGTTGGCTAGAGGGTCTCCAGTAGCAAGAGGTCCAAAGGAGTTCTGGTTTACTTCCATTTTATTTCTTGTCTGTGGAAAGATTGTTTACTGTCAGCAAGGTCATTAGAGTACCCAAGTGCTGAAAGCCTTGGCTTGCACTTGCTTGTTGTAACTTGAGCATGGATGTTCACATAGCTTTCCAAAAACATGTTGAATTCGACAAAATAAATAATTGGTGTTGAAATCAACACCAATTGTTGATTTTGGGCGAGGTTAGGTGGACTGTTTCTGTGAAATTGGCAGAAGCTAACATTATATTGAAATATAGGAAGACATATCAACAGCAAGAAAATATTTTTCACTGAGAGTTTTCAAGTGACATGAAAGAAAAGTTTGAGTTCTTGGTGTTGTCGCTCCCAAAGCATTTTTTAATTTTATTAAGAAATTGAAATAATTATATGTATAGGTATATAAATCTTTGTTAACATGACGCAGCCATTAGTCTATTTTTAATTTACTAATAGTATCTAAACAAGTCTTTGCATTAAGTGCAGTTCATTTAGTTATGAAGGTATAATCTCACAAAAAAAGATTTCAACCCTAAAAACCCATAGTTTGAAGATTGTGTTTCAAACAAATTGTCCCTTGCACAGTTATAATTGAAGATCATCACCTTTATTGAAACTGACCCATATGCAATTTCTGTAGAACACATTTATGTGCCAAAAAGTAAAAAATATCGCAATGTTTGCAGATGAAGTAAGATTTAAATCATTATAAACTGAAGATTATTACCTAGATGTAATATGACTCATGTGTAATACATCACACATGAGTCAATGTTACTGTTGGTAGCTCAGTTCCCTGCGCAGCTTCTGAAGATCTCAGATGAGACTTTGGGACCCCCAGGATGAAACCCTGTGATATTGAGGTACGCTGACAGAACATAGTATAGTTAAACTGCATTTTGGGGGGTTTATTTATCAGAGCAGGGTATTTTTGTGCTGTTTATTTCAGGACCTAAGTGGAAAAGATATCTTTCCTATAAGCAAGGCCACTGGAAGTAAGTGTCCGGGCAGGACCAATCTACACAGCAGTGTTGATTAAATTATGCTGCAAGGAAATTAAGTTATGTGGTGCGACGTGACACAATTTGTGGTAATTGTGGTATATTTCAACATTTATGCACATGTTGACGGCGTCTGGGCAAAAGTTTAATGTCATTATTAGCATTTTAACTCCTCAGTGAAACAATCTTCAATTAAAAGGTAACAACTTAACCTTTGCAAAGAGACTTTTGTTTAAGCTAGGTAAAGCTTTTGTGTTGCAATTTGCAGACTACACAGCAGATGATGGATTTTTTGGCGAGCGTGATCCATAATTATGCAGAAAAATTTAAAGCTGCCCAATCACATGATTACAGTGGCACTGCGTTTCTTTGTTTTTGTCAAAATGAGGTTTCCATTCCTGTTAGAACTTGGAGCCTGCTTCCGGTTTCTTTTGGCTATTGTGGCATTACAACAATACAAAAAAAGGATTAGATCTTCCTTGCTTTTAACGCAGCCCAGGAAACAAGAATTGTATTGAAGTGTTTTGTTAGATAACCATCATTGAGTTTACAGTTTAAAATAATATTTTAAACGTCCACCGTGTTCTACCCCCTTGCTTTCTCCTCACTCTTACCATTCCATAAAGTTTAAAGATCAGTGATTGCTGTCTTTCCTCTCCGTCTTAACTGTTTCTGCCTGTTCGTGCCTCCCCTTCCAAACCTTAGCTAGAGAAAGAGCAGTGCTTGCTTGGCAGTGGCTTAGTGAAGGAGAGAGCCTCTCTTGTAGGTCTTCCCTAACTTTCAGAGGCAGGGGAGATGCCAGTTGGCATTAGGACAGCATCTGTCATTGTCTGTCTGCCTTGGGCAATAGACACCAAGGGAAGGTGAAGTAGTGGGGGGGGGTGGGAGAGTGAAAGGGGGGTGGAGGAGGGAGACAAAGATTTATAGCTGCCATTCCATAGGCCCCTATATGTCTCAGTGCTATAGATCAGTGGTTCCCAACCTTTTGGTTTCTGTGGCCCCCCACTTTAACATTAATGGAACCCAGGGACCTCCACGGAATCATCATGGGAATCAGGGGACCCCGCCTGAGTTATTACTGGAAGCTGGGGACCTAATTTGTCAATATTTGTTAATATTTTTTAATTTTCTAGGCTCTCGCGGACCCGCTGAGAAGGCTTCGCGGACCCCCAGGGGTCCCCGGACCACAGGTTGGGAACCACTGCTATAGATATTAGGCATATGGAGGAACACAAGGGTGCTGTTGTTTCCTGCTTAATGTCACAGTGGTGGGGACAAGTTGTTTGTATCATTGCTTTGATGCCAGAGCACTGAATAACAAAAATAAAAAATCCTCTTCACCCTAAAGGCTTCCTGTGAAGATCGTATACACAAAAGTGCTGCTTTGTTCTTATATTTTCTTATGGTAAAAGCACTGTGCTTTGATATAATCACGCTCTGTGTAGCCTGTAGCATTGCACTTTCCAAGTGGGAAGTCGAAATCCGATGAAAAACGAATAAGCCACAACCTCTTCTTCTCCCACCCCTACTTGTTGTACGAAAGAAGGTTGACTATTCCCTATTTCTGTCATTTCTAGTTGCGTTGTAAGAAGACCTTTTGTTGCATTTTCTTTTAAGCAGCAAATTTTGATTTTCTGATTTTGAGAGATATAAAGTTATAATATGAAAATTAAAATTGTGTTCTTGACATGTAATTTATTTGATTATCTTTCCCCTTTGCAAATATTTGATTTTGATGTCACAAATATTTTCTTTCTGTATAGTGCAAAAATAGTGGTTCATCTTCACCCGTCTTCTCCCAACAAAGATCCAGGACCTTACCAGACCAGCAAGTACTCATTCATCAAACTTTCGTTCAAAGAACATGGCCAGATTGAAGTAAGTGTGGTGTTATGTTACAAGTATGGCTTAAGTTTTATTTTAACAATCGGATCGAGTAGCCTGCAGTTTAAACTATGAACAAAATCCTGAAGAAACACATTTAAATTTTAAAACAAGTTATAATTCTCGGTAATGTTATGGTCAGATAGCGTATGGGTCCATTAATTCTTTACTATTCTAATGCTATATTTGCCTACAAACATACCACATATGTCATGTAATATTTTGGGTAAATCATTTAATCAGTAACGAGAGCAAGAGCAGAAAGAAAGTTGCATTTAATTTATTTCATCATTTTCCACAGACCTACTGCACCAAAGACGCCCTTATTGTGCTTGACAGAGTAAATAACATTGAGTGAGGAAAACGTGCATTACCCCAAAACAGGCATAATAAATTAGCATTTGGTACTTTCTGAACGAAGGATGGTTGGTAAGGGATGAAATGTTTGACAGAAGTGTGTTCTATCACATTTTTGATGTACTCATAAATGATTGATTCCACTGTTGTGAGGCTTTGGATCTTTTGTGATTTAGAGACAGTTATTGCTCACTTCTTTTCAATGCTGAATTACAAAACCCCAGTAAGCAGAATCACTCCCTGTGGCTCAGTATATTCTTCAATTTCTGATGCCTCGTCTTTAAATCTATTTAGACATGTCATAATTTATTATGCCACATCTGCTCACTTGGGTCCACTACTACTCTAGGACTAACCAAATAATAATCTTCCTTACAAATGAGATCTTCACTGTTGGGAGTGGATATCAAAAAACTTCGTTTATCTCATTAATCTTCCTGCTGCACAAGTTTCATCTTTGAATCATCAAATACCAGCTGTCAGGTTGGTTTAACAGAGTGGCTAATTACAGAGGGCACAGAGTTCTATCAAATGAGAAAGCACATGAGCTGTGCTGTTCACAACAAAGTGGGGGTCACTTAAGCTTTAGGTGACACTTTGGTTAAATGGTAATAAATATTTTAGTGAAGGAGTATGGGGTGAGTCTATGTGCAATCGAAAAAATGTATCTAAGTAACAAAGTGTAAATGTCAAGCCATTGGCTGTATGCCCAACAAATTTGATAATAATTCATATAAATATTGAATATATTTACAGTATAAACAGTTCAGATCAAATGGAAAATACACAAAACACAACAAAATATCAAACAAAATGCGCAGTGTAAGGTAATGTTATAATCTGCCAGTTATCCTGCTATAAGCTTGGCAATATCAGTTTATTGTTTATTGTTGATTGTTTAATGGTTTGGATTTTTTCCCTGCTATTGAGCCGCGTCCCTCTCCAGCACATCCTCTCCCTCTACAGGTCATACCCAGTTGCTTCTGGATAGCCACATTTTCATCTTCCTGTGGGAGTACCTCAAGGGAATATACTTTGCGGGATGACTGACAGACAGTCTTTCCTTATTATTGCCTGGAATATGCAAGGGATGTATACCACACTCTAAGCACTATAAAATATTTACTTACCTTAAGTGTAAAGGTGTCCAGATAGTCTTATTACAGGAGGGTCACATCACACTGGCCAGTGGGGGCCAGACTCTAGAAGTGATGGAGAGGCCAGGTCTTTACCACCAACTTCTCCTAGTATGTCCAGAGTACATTGATTTGGGTGTGGGCGGGTGCCCCCCTTAATGTCATAATCCAGAAATTGGATTTGTACTCCTGGAAACCAAACTGGATGTCTCCCCACTACTCCTAGACAGCATTTATGCCCTGAACTCAGAACAGCCACTGTTTTTTCATTGTTTGTCCTTGCGCTTGACCACTCGGACCCGTCACCGTGGTTACTAGGAGGGGACATCAGTTGTGTGTTAGACCCTATGTTAAACCGCTTCCACCCTATCCTTTCTAATGTTCCCATGATCACTAATGCTCAAGCTCGACAAAATGGCTCTATCGGGGGTCCCTGGCAGATGCTTGGTGCCATCATAACATGGGGGTTAAGCTCTATTCCCCAGTACACAACATATATGCTTGCTTGGAAAGAATAGTTGACTCCTTTGTGCTGTGTCCCCTAGTTTATTCGACAGACTACCTCTGTTGGAAGTATTGGATCACAGCCGTGATCCTGGATGTGAATTATGGCACAGCCCCCTATCTCATCCCCACATGGCTCTAGCAACACTTTGCCCTTGTTTACGAAAACTATCTCTGATCATGTCATGGAGTATTTTGAATATAATGTGGGCACAGCCTCCTCTCCCTCTGCCGAGTGGGAAGACTTTAAGGTGGTGGTCACGGGCCTCTGTACACATGCTATCTTACGGAACAAAAAAAAGTTGTTTTGAGCATTTGATACTGCGGAACAAGATTACATAGAGCACAAACATCATGCTTTTGAAGACCCCACCCTCTGGCCCTCACTGCTTTGGCTCTGGGAAAATGAGGCTCAACATATGGAATGCTTGCACTGTTTGAACTACACCTCTTACACTGCCTGCATGCACTCAGAGGGTGGTAAGTTAGGCTGTCTTCTCTGACCATTCCCACATCCACCAGCTCTTAGCCGAATTTGGTGACCTTTCAGGCTTGCGGGTCAGTTCGCCCAAGTCCTGTGTATTCCCCCTATCTCCAGCAATGAGACCAATGCAGATTAATCTGGGAGAAGGCCTGGTCTGCTGGGAGCCCACCTCCTTCAGATACCTAAGGATTTGTATCTTCCATTGTGCCCCCGACCTGCTGTATGGCAACCTGATATGGCAGTGTTGTCACTTCATTTGAAAGTGATGTTCTGGCACTCTGTCCCTGTGTTTGTGATGGGCAGAATAGCCATCTCTAAGATGATCATGATGCTCCCCGTCTTATTCACTATTTTGAAGACCTCCCTAACATTGTTCCTCGCACATTCTTTTTGGGGTTGCATTTCCTCCTGGGGACATCATTTGGCACAACGTGTGCAGACGTGTGGCCCTTGTGAAATCAAAACCCCCTGCCTCCCTGTTCCCCCCGTCCCCGATCAGGGAGTTCTTAGGGCTGCAAATTTTGAATACTATTGTATGGTCTCGCAATTTCAGTGTGCATCACACTGCTTAGCAGATAGTTTCCTAGAGGACGCATGCACAGCCAATCCCCCTCTTTCTCAGGCATCACTCTTGATGGTAGTCCTCCTTGGTACCTGGCTCATAGCAGACTTCCCTTGCTTGCTTTGAGAGGTGCGTTTCTGCCCTGGCAAGGCATTATAGCTTACTCACTCATGCTCCTTATGCGTCTGCTATCCCTTTACTGGGCTTGCTGACTCCCGCAGTTGTATTACAGCCCAGGAGCTAAACCTTTGGACCCCAGCTGGAGTCAGGACCCTAGGAGACCTGTTCCAAAATAGACAACTCATGTCCTTCGCAGCCCTAGTAGATCAATTTGGCCTTGACAAAGGTCAGTTTCTATTGTACACTGCATTGACAGGCATGCTCTGTGACCTTTGGAGGGTCCAGGACGCTGAGCCAGCCAACCATCAACTTCTCCAGGCCTTTAGGTGGCAGAGTTAGGCTGACTATCTGGCTTGCCAGGGCCTTAACAACGCAAACCAGGATCTCTCTGCAGCCATTGAGAGAGGCTTGGGAGGAAGACTTTGGCAGAACTCCACACAAGAAGTAGTGGGCCAAGGCACAGATTTACCCAAAGAGGGTTTGCGTGCCTAAAGTTGATTCAGTTCTACTTTTTGCATAGAGCCTATCTCTCCTCCCATTGGATCTACTGAATTTTTACAGGCATCCCGTACACCTATGCGAGGTGTAACATTCCAGCTGCAGGTTTGTGGCATATACTATGGGATTGCCCTCAGATCCGCCCTTTTTGAGTAGCAGTACTGCAACGTCTTGAGGAAATCACAGGCATATTGGGGACAAACTCCGGGGAGTTATGCACCCTAGGTATCTTTAAGCGTCTTTAAAGACTTTGAGTCATTATTTGGACCTCATCCTTATTCTGGCTAAATGATCCATAATGATGAGATGGAAGCTCCCTTCATCCCTATGACTGGAAGCTTGACTTCACACCCTCATCAGATGGGCGAAGGCCGAGGCCAAAGCCCTTCAATGAGAGGAAGTTAGGGCCCTGCGTTGCCTTCCCAGCCCATGACTGGGAAAGATTTTTGTCCCGGTTGACTGACCCACCTAACTCCGATTCCTCGTTCAGTTATTAGCCCTGACCTGCCTTCCTTTGTAGGGACCATGGCTTTGCCCCGATAGAAGGGTGCTGGGAAAAAAGATAATGCTTTGGGGACCTTCAACACAACCAACTCCTGCCCCCCCCCATCTCCCTCAGGCCACAGGAGATTACCATATCAGCTTTGAGCCCTCAAAACATTGGGGACCTGCACTTCCACCTACTCTGCCCTCTTCCCCCAAGCCTCCATTCCCTGTTCCACACCCTACAGATTGTCTCCAGTTTCTACCTTGTTTGGCAGTTGCACCACATTAGGCCCCCAAAGACTCTGCCCAGACCACTTTACCTTAGCTAATGCAGCTTCCATACCATCACTTGTCACTTTCTTGTATCTGTTTGCACCAGCCCCTCCTAAGTGGACAACTGCGTCACCTCATCACTTGACACCTCTATGTGTCATTATTTACAACACCCATTTACATTCTGCACTCAGGGGTATCCTGTGATTTATTGTTGGAATAATGGTTGGTCTGTGTTGCTTTTCTCTTCTTTTGCTTGTGCTTTAGAAAATGTAATAAACATTTTTTTCTTTAGAAGGCCTGAAAGTCTCTCAAGAGCCTGATGCTGTCCTTTCTTGTTACTTGGCTTCCCACGTGAGCCCTGATAAGTGCCGGAGGATATGGTAGCCCAGAATCAAGTGGGAGACAGTACAAGAAAAAAACAGACACAGGTTCCAATGGCCCCAGGTCTGTCATTCGTTTAGACCGGTGGTGGTAGTCACACTAAATCCAACCAGTTGTCCAGTTGTGTGAACAAGTCATAAGCATTCATGAAACCACACATTTTTTGTGTAGAACAACCAGCAGCATGTAAAAGGAATGTGGTCTTACCCTTGATGTGCCAATTAACAAGTGATGAGCCTAGTGGTGACCCATCCACAAGAGGCGACTGGTGCGTGTGGCAGTGCTCGGCAGGTCGTGAAGCTGGATTATAAAGAATAAGCGACATTGTAACTTTGAGTAAACTGAAGCTGGAGTCTAGGACTAAGCCAATGAAACCGAAGTGCAAACACAAAAAGGGTATAAGAGTAAATCAAAGTGCAAACTACAGATTGCTGCAGGATAAATTTTGAAAACAACAAGTTGCGAAGGCAGTTGTGCTCCACGTGAATGTATTTAGTAATGGTAAGTTGCAAAGGCAACTGTGCTCCACATAAATGTACTTATTAATGGTACAGACATGCATGATGCAGACGTGTCCGCGGCCTAAACTAGGAGTGATTCCCTTGTGCCCATGTGCCCCATTCAGAGTTTCCACAGCCCTGTCTCCCAACACCACCAAGTCCCTCCGGTTTCAATAATTCCGCTATGCTCTACACCGGCCACTTACCTCTGGTAAGAGATGAAACCTGCCACCTGACACATCATCCTGCCTTTCTTTAGAGAGGTTACTGGACACCATTAGAACAGGTACAAACCTCAATACAGTACTAAGACCAGGGCTACTAACTGAAAAACGTATATATAATTTCTGCAACAAGTTCTAATTTTCACCAAGATTTAATGAGTTCAAAACTCGTAATGTTTGAAGCAGAAGACACCAGAACAGCAATGCAATATGGATACAGTAAGCAGAGTTCGCAAACGGCTATTGTTTGTCAAGTTCTATAAATATGAACACTGTTAACCAAAATCAAGGATCCTAAAAAAATCCACAATAAACAGGATAACTATATCTCTTAACATATTTGAAGGGGGAAAGAACGAATCACAGTAATTGCAATGTTTAGTTTGTCGCGTGGTATGGAGGATCAAGAGTTATATAAAAACAACCAAAAGCAGTGATGCAGATAAAATTAGGAGAAAGATGTCAGGATGTTGGACACATCTCAAGAGGTCCTAGGAGGAGTGCACCAGAGAGAACAGGAAAGATGAAATGTACCCAGGAGACATTGTTGGGGATTAATCTTACATTTATGGCATCAGATCAAGGGGATATTCAAGTCGTGAATAGAGGACTTTCAGTTTGTGAAGCAGTGATATGGGGCTTTCTTAACAGAGAAGTTTATCTGTCGACCCAATGTAGATATCGATAAACTAGCCGAACTTACCACTTAAGCATAAACCTGCATCTCTACTATGAAGTATTACAGTAACAAGAGAACTAAATGACTGCAAATGCACTTTCATGATGAATTAAAATGTTAATGACAAATGTGACATTTTTAGATTGTACTTTTATGTTTTGATGTGGTCTTCATCATTTTCTTCTCATGGTTTGATTCAGTGGCCATCAGGTTAAAATACGTCATTTTCTTTTACTCAGCAGTTGTGATTTCTCTATAAATGGTAAATTTCAAAATGTGACTTTCTGACAGCGTTTATCAAACACACACACCACCCAGCTGGCACTTTTAGTGCTGGTTTTGAAGAGACTACAAATAAGGCTTCAGCTTTTGCCTATAAGCATAAAAGAGAGATGTATATAGAGAAAATATTTTCTTTTGAAAGTCTTCGAAAGTTACTTAGGATTTATGTATCCATTCACTTTTTGCATACATGTATTTCTGTGTTTATCAATCTCTTTGCTGTTGTTTAGTTTCACAGACGTCTTGCAGAGGAAATAACGCAGAAGCGGTGGGAGCGTTTGCCCGCATCTCAATCAATTCAGCTGAACAAAGATACACAGGTAGGTTTGATGCAAGTTTGTCTTGTAAAGGTTTTTATATTTATGACTGTTCCGATAACAATGTTTTTTTCAGTAATCCGAAAATTCTAATAATATACATTAATTTATATCAGCTCTGTATCTTTTTTGCTTCTGTTTTACAGGTGACAATTGTAGCACCCTTTTCAAATTTAAATAAACCCTGTAGGCATGACAGTTCGAGAGAATTATCAAAACTCAAGTGCAGGATTCTTGTCTTGACACCTTTCAGTTTTGATACAAACATATAGACATAGTTGTGCGCCTAGCTGGTTAAGTACTCTTGCAGTAGCATTTACGATTTAGCCTGATATAAGGATACAAGATACCTGCTATTTTGGCTAACATGGCGCCGCCTAGCTGAAACAATAGAATATACTATGGGCTACCAACATACAAAAACAATAAGATAATAGGTGATGTCTAGCTACCATATTAATTATGCCTGTGCATGAAGTCGAGAGAATCTTTACAAGATGTTTCTTCTCTGACACCCTCAGAAACTCTTTCTCTAGCATCTCTGCACCTTGAAGAGTGAAGGAGAAAATTCTACAGTAATCTGTTTTTGCTCTGTCACACTGGTGAGAATTCAAAGCTTTTTGAGTTTACACTTATGTTTTTCGTTTCGATCTCCAGTTTGCAGTCACTATGCCTGAAACTGGCAAGTAAACATTTCCTTTCCATTCTGACTTAGAGGGTTATTTAGGGTTTATCAGTGCAAGATAATTGCTGTACACTGATGTATAGCTCCCGCTCTGCCAGTCATGAAGTTCTGCTTCCTCATTTAAAGATGATGAAACTATTGGGTTACCAATGGAGGATCTTTTGCTGGCACCATTATCAGAAATCACTAGCCATTGGCTCACCCACTGCAGGGAAGCCGACTTATGTATGTCAGAAATTCCCACCCTAATTTCGGCCATGCTTCAGATGTCCATTTTTCCTAAGATATTTGCCATTTGAGGTCTTGTGGACGTAGGCATGAAATGCCACTGGTGTGGAGGGAGAAAACTCCCTGCACATCAGGAGCATTAGTTTTTTCACTAGTCATAGATTTTGTTTCTGAAACAAAAAGGTTTATCTGTCTTCATTTTTTACCAGTGTCCCGTTTCTGCACAACAATATTTAAATATGGTGGACAGGCCATCACAGAGCAGGCACAGAGGGGTCTTGGTAGCCTGTCTGCCTGATGATAAATGCCCCCTAGATCTTGTTTCGTTCACAAAAAATTCAACCAATAGCCATAATACGTTGTTTTACGAATAATATTAATAATCCCATCCTATTTAATATAAAGGCAACAGTAGTTGAAAGTTGTTTTAGTTTCAATAACCTCTACCAACTGTGAGTCCATTACTAAAAACATCTAGAACATGAACCAGTTAAGAGAACTTCACTGTAACTGTGGAACTATGGAGTTAATTATACCCCCCAGATTAGATTACTCAAATTATTTAATTATGTTTTTAGAGTTTCAAAATTGAGTGATTGAAAAAAGAACATAAACAATTCTGTTCAATTGCTTAAAACGTTTACGTCCGGTAAAAAACGTTAGTTGAGGGGAATAGCTTGTGCCGTGAGGACGAGCTGGTAAAAAGGTAACTTGTATTTTCAATTACCAAGGTTTGCAGCTTCTCTGATATTTGTTTGCAGTGATAGTGAATTTGAACTGGACTGTCACTGATTGCAAATAGAGAGCAATGGGATTCGTGCGCTCAAACTGAGCCATTGCATTCTGATTTGGCAGGACTTTTTAGCACAGTGAAAAGGGAAAAACTGCAGCTAATTCATTTGTGGAATATAATGAAAGGCCAGTGATTTTAGATTCTGAACTGACAAAGGTTAGCAAAGCTCTTTAAGTACATAAAGAGGAAATTAACATGAGTTGGCAATAAACTGTGATCATATAAAGAGACCCAGGTCTCGCCGAGTTGTTGACTTTGGATGCACCAAAAACCCAGAGAATAAAAGAAAGTAAAACTTAATACCTCCTGGTACCTAATATAAATGAAAACATTTATTTGCAAAAGCTAGGAGTTTTAATTGTCTTTATCCGGAACAGAGGGAAGGATCATCCACGTCCAAAGCATAATTACTGCTAAAGATGAAAAAATAATTCAGATGACAAATCCACTGATTTCAATACCATCTAACCTGGCTTCTAAATCAAAGATTAAGACATCATTATAACCTTACAAAGTAAGCGTCAAACTTTGTAATGTTCAGACCGTCTTCTGACATAATCCAACAAACCAAGCTTGTCAACATTGGTGATGTTACCTTGGCGAAAGGCTTCCTGCATGATTGATGAAGCAGTGTTGCTGACCTGGGACTGAATGCCCTTGATAAATATTCAGAGATTTAACCACATATAAATTAGGACTTCCTTGGAAACTGGAATAGAATGAAGAAGTGCTGAATTTAGTTCTCCTAGCTGCAGTAAACACAAATCCAGCCGCAGTAAAGATTGTATCATCCATATTTAGACCTTTAATTCCCCACACTCTTCTGTGAGATTAGATACAGAATGGCATATACGTTTTGCTTCTACCCACCCCAGCAGACCCCATGAAGCCATGTTTCAGCACACTTCATCCACTGATTGTCTTGAGTTGTGAGTGATGGCATTATGCCTGATCACTTATGCAAAGCTGCCTGAAAAGAAACACATTTCAGTGTCAGGGCTGGGGTGTCTGGGCTGCACGTCACCCATTTATATATATATATATATATGTTTGGTGGAATGTGTAGCTGCAGATACACATGCTGTGCATTATCCTGCCATCTAGTGTTGGGCTCGGAGTGTTACAAGTTGTTTTTCTTCGAAGAAGTCTTTTCGAGACACGAGACCGAGGGACTCCTTCCTTTCGGCTCCATTGTGCATGGGCGTCGACTCCATCTTAGATTGTTTTCTTTCCGCCATCGGGTTCGGACGTGTTCCTCATCGCTCCGTATTTCGAATCGGGAAAGTTAGCTAAATATCGAAAATTCAACGGTATTGTTCTCATTCGGTACTGGGTTAGTGTTATTGTATCAGCACTGACAGTAGGAGCGCTCCGGCGGGCCTTCGGGGCTTCCGTTCTTCAGCGGGGCCTGGTCGGCCTGACCACATACATCGTCGAAGACTAATGGACCGGACCCCCTTCCTCTTTTGTCCGAAGTGCCATTCGAAGTATCCCTATACAGACCAGCACCTGGTCTGTAATCTGTGTTTATCACCAGAATACAGGGAGGATACTTGCGAGGCTTGTCGAGCGTTTCGATCTAAAAAGACCCTACGTGATCGACGAACGAGAAGACTGCAAATGGCGTCGACACCGAGAGAGCGACTCGACGTCGGAGAGGAGGAAAGAATTTCCATCCAGGTATCGGACTCGGACGAATCCGAAAGTGACCGAACCTCGACGGCGCAGCGAACAGTGAGTAAACCTGCCCCGTCCAAAACTCACACAAAGATTTTTAAGGCCAAGGGGATGCCACCGCCAGCAGGCCATGGCTTAACCCATCGAAAAGAAGGTGACCAAACATCGGCACCGAAAAAGGCCAGAAATTTGCCGAAGACTTCCGACTCCGGTCGAGATTCCGGCACCAAATGATCTCGACACCGAGAGTTCGACTCACCCAAAGTGAGAAAAATATCATCGGAACCAAAAAAGACATTTTCTGGAACATCGGTACCGAAAAAAGCGGCTTTGGAGCCGAAAAGAAGCTCTTACACAGAAGAGCAAGGACTTTCCAGCCAAATGAAGGAAAGGCATAGGTTTGAGCAGGAAATAAGTATGAACGAAACGGACCATACACAAAGGAGGTTGCATATCCAGAAAGAGACTGGAAAAATACAAACTCTCCCTCCAATTAAGACCAAAAAAAAACTGCCATTTCAGGAGACAGAAATGCAGGCGAAGGTGGCTAGAGAAAATTCCCCACCACCAAGGTTTTCACCACAACCTTCCCCACCACACTCACCACAACTGTCTCCAGTGGGAACACCTCCAATACAGTCACCCACACATACCGGGATGACACAGGATGATCCTGATGCATGGGACTTATATGATGCACCAGTATCGGATAACAGTCCGGATTGTTACCCAACAAAGCTGTCACCTCCAGAGGACAGTACTGCATATACGCAAGTACTATCCAGGGCAGCTACGTTCCACAACATAGCAATGCATTCTGAGCCAATAAAGGATGATTTCCTGTTCAACACCTTGGCATCCACCCACGCTTCCTACCAGAGTCTACCAATGCTCCCGGGTTTGCTCAAACACGCAAACCAAGTATTCCAGGAGCCAGTTAAAGGAAGGGCTATCACGCCTAGGGTGGAGAAGAAGTACAAGCCTCCCCCAACGGATCCTTTGTTCATAACACAACAACTTACACCGGACTCAGTGGTTGTAGGAGCAGCAAGAAAGAGAGCTGACTCTCAATCGTCAGGAGACGCTCCACTGCCTGACAAAGAGAGTAGAAAGTTTGACACAGCGGGCAAACGAGTGGCAGCACAGGCAGCCAATCAATGGCAGATCGCTAATTCGCAAGCCCTACTTGTCCCTACGACAGGGCACACTGGGACGAGATGCAACACATTAGACAACACTTGCCAAAGAACACCAGAAACGTGCCCAGCAGGTTGTGGAAGAAGGACAGGCAATATCCAACAACCAAATAAGGTCCGCACTAGACTCTGCAGACACGGCAGCACGAACGGTCAACACTGCGATAACCATTCGCAGGCATGCATGGTTAGGAAGCTCTGGATTCAAGCCAGAAATCCAACAAGTGGTGTTGAACATGCCATTTAACCAAGAACAATTGTTTGGGCCGGAAGTGGACACAGCAATTGAAAGGTTAAAAAAAAGACACGGACACGGCCAAGGCCATGGGCGCGCTCTACTCCCCACAAGTCAGAGGCACCTTTAGAAAGCCACAATTAAGAGGAGGTTTTCGAATGCAAACACCAGAGCCTTCCACCTCCCAAACCAGACCCACCTATCAGGCACAATACCAAAGGGGAGGGTTTTGTGGCTCCTATAGAGGAGGAAAATTCCCAAGAGGAAGGGGAAAGTTCCAAACACCCAAAAAAAGCCAGACCAAACAGTGACTTCAATGTCACAAAACCCCCAACACTTATCACCAGTGGGGGGGAGACTGACCGCATACTATCAAAACTGGACACACATTACCACAGACGCATTGGTCCTAGCCATTATCCAACATGGTTATTGCATAGAATTCCCAAATTTCCCGCCAGATGTGCCACCAAGAGCACACAATATGTCCAAACAACACTTAGACCTATAACAAATAGAAGTACAAGCACTATTACAGAAACAAGCAATAGAGCTAGTACCCAACCATCAGAAAGGAACAGGCGTCTACTCACTATATTTCCTAATTCCAAAAAAGGACAAAACGTTAAGACCTATCTTAGATCTCAGAACACTGAATCTCTTCATCAAATCAGACCACTTCCACATGGTAACACTTCAAGACGTGGTTCCCTTACTAAAAAAGGAGGACTACATGTCAGCATTGGATCTCAAGGATGCGTACTTTCACATACCCATCCATCCTTCTCACAGAAAATACTTGAGGTTTGTAATACACGGCGTACACTATCAATTCAAAGTGTTGCAGTTCGGGATAACAACGGCCCCAAGGATATTCACAAAATGCCTAGCAGTAGTAGCCGCTCACATAAGGAGACAGCACATGCACGTATTACCATATTTAGATGACTGGCTAATAAAAACCAACACTCAACAACAGTGTCTTCTTCACACGCAATACGTCATAGAAACTCTACACAAACTAGGGTTCTCTATAAATTACCAGAAATCACATCTGCAACCATCCCAAATACAACAATACTTGGGAGCAACACTCAACACACAAAAGGCAGTTGCGACTCCAAGCCCACAAAGGGTCCAAGCGTTCCAAAATATAACATCAAGCATACAGTCAAACCAACACTACCCAGTAAGGTTTGTAATGAAACTTCTAGGCATGATGTCTTCATGCATAGCCATTGTCCCAAATGCAAGATTACACATGCAGCCCTTACAACAGTGCCTAGCAAAACAGTGGACACAAGCACAGGGTCAACTTCAAGATCTAGTGTTGATAGACCGCCAAACACACTTCTCGCTTCAATGGTGGAACCCTATAAATTTAAACAAAGGGCGGCCATTCCAAGACCCAGTGCCTCAAACTGTTATCACAACAGATGCTTCCATGATAGGGTGGGGAGCACACCTCAACAAGCGCAGCATACAGGGTCAATGGGACAATCAACAGAAACAACTTCACATAAATCATTTGGAACTGCTAGCAGTGTTTCTAGCATTAAAAGCATTTCAGCCACTGGTAGCCCGCAAACACATTCTTGTAAAAAAAGACAACATGACAACAATGTATTATCTCAACAAACAAGGGGGGGACACACTCATCACAACTGTGTCTCTTAGCACAAAAGATTTGGCATTGGGCAATTCACAATCACATTCGCCTGATAGCACAATACATACCAGGCATTCAGAACCAGTTAGCCGGCAATCTTAGTCGAGGTCACCAGCAAACTCACGAATGGGAAATTAATCCCCAGATCCTACAGGATCACTTCCTCCGCTGGGGAACACCAAACATAGACCTATTCGCAACAAAAGAAAACGCAAAATGACAAAACTTCGCGTCCAGGTACCCACACCCTCAATCCAAGGGCAATGAACTATGGATCAGTTGGTCAGGGATATTTGCTTACGCTTTTTCCCCCTCTCCCACTCATTCCTTATCTGGTCAACAAACTAAGTCAAAACAAACTCAAACTAATACTCATAGCACCAACCTGGGCTCGCCAACCATGGTACACAACACTGTTGGACTTATCAGTAGTACCTCACATCAAATTACCAAACATACCAGATCTGTTAACACAACACAAACAACAGATCAGACACCCCAATTCAGCATCGCTCAATCTAGCAATCTGGCTCCTGAAGTCTTAGAATTCGGACATTTAAACCTTACACAAGAGTGTATGGAGGTCATTAAAGAAGCTAGAAAACCTACAACAAGACATTGTTACGCAAACAAATGGAAAAGATTTGTTTGCTACTTCCACACTAATCACATTCAACCAGTGCATGCCTCCACAAAGGACATTGTAAGCTACTTATTACACTTACACAAGTCTAATCTAGCATTCTCTTCCATTAAAATACATCTCACTGCAATATCTGCCTATCTGCAGATTACACATACAACATCGCTTTTTAGAATCTCAGTCATAAAGCATTTATGGAGGGACTAAAAAGAATCATACCCCCAAGGACACCACCAGTACCTTCGTGGAACCTTGATATTGTATTAACATGACTCATGGGACCACCATTCGAACCCATGCACTCTTGTGAAATGCAATACTTGACTTGGAAAGTAGCCTTTCTAATAGCTATCACATAACTTAGAAGAGTAAGTGAGATACAAGCATTTACTATTCAAGAACGCTTTATACAAATACATAAACGTAAAATGGTTCTCCGTACAAATCCCAATTTCTTACCAAAGGTCATATCACCATTCCACCTAACCCAAACTGTGGAACTGCCAGTCTTCTTTACGCAACCAGACTCAGTAGCCGAAAGAGCCTTACATACATTAGACATAAAAAGAGCACTAAGGTATTACATTGACAGAACAAAACAATTTCGTAAAACAAAACGATTGTTTGTAGCCTTCCAAAAACCTCATGCAGGTAATCCTATATCCAAACAAGACATCGCCAGATGGATAGTTAAATGTATTCAAACTTGCTATATTAAAGCAAAAAGAGATGTTCGATGGCATCTGTCGCTGTAGATACGCATGTTCTGCAATAGCTCGCCATCTGGTGTTGGGCCGGAGTGTTACAAGTTGTTTTTCTTCGAAGAAGTCTTTCGAGTCACGGGACCGAGTGACTCCTCCTTTTGTCTCCATTGCGCATGGGCGTCGACTCCATCTTCGATTGTTTTTTTTCCGCCATCGGGTTCGGACGTGTTCCTGTCGCTCCGAGTTTCGGAACGGAAAATTAGCTAATTTCGGAAGATTTTCGTCGGTATTGTTGCGTTCGGGATCGGCGTACTTACATTCAACACCGCATCGAAGATCGAAGAGCTCCGGTGCCCTTCGGGGTAGTTTTTCGATCCTCCGTCAGGGCCTGGTCGGCCCGACCGCGTGCTGAAGAACGCCGATGGAACGGACCCCGTTTCGTTTCTGCCCCAAATGCCACAATAAATACCCCTACACAGACCAACACTTGGTCTGCAACCTGTGCCTGTCACCTGAGCACAGCGAAGACACCTGCGAGGCCTGTCGTGCGTTCCGGTCCCGAAAAACACTCCGAGACCGTCGAGCCAGAAGACTTCAGATGGCGTCCGCACCGACAGCCCAACGGGAGTTCGAGGAACAGGAAGAGGAAGGTACCTTCTCGATCCAAGACTCAGACTCCGAAGGATTCGACGATACACAAACCGTGAGTAAGACGTCGAAAACCACACAGAGAAACATTTACAAGGCCCAGGGGACGCCACTGCCACCAGGCCATGGCTCGACCCATAAATTCGGTGACCGACCGTCGGCACCGAAAAAGGCCCAAACAGTGCCGAGATCGTCCGACTCCGGTCGAGACACCGGCACGCAGCCTTCTCGGGACCGAGAAAGTGCTGGAGACAAGCCTCGACACCGTGATGCCGGGGTGGACACGGCTCGACGCCGAGACAGCGGCACCGAAACAGATCGACGCCGAGAGGTTTCGGCCCCGAAAAGGAAAAAAGTCACCTCGGAGCCGAAAAAACACGCAGACAAAGTTTCGATGCCGAAACAAACTGCAAGCAACCCAGCTTCAGGCTCTTATACAGAAGAGCACTCGCTAACCTCCCAAATGCAGAAGCATAGATTTGAGGAAGAGCTACAAGCAACTGATGTGGACCATACGCAAAAGCGTATCTTCATTCAGCAGGGGACAGGAAAAATAAGCACCCTTCCCCCCATTAGGAGAAAGAGGAGGTTGGAGTTCCAGACGGATCAAACACCACAACCAAAAGTGGTGAAAAGAGTTACACCACCACCCTCTCCTCCGCCCGTGATTGACGTTTCACCAGCACAAACTCCATCACACTCCCCAGCTCACACCACCATGAGCCAGGGTGACCAAGATCAGGACGCATGGGACCTATACGACGCCCCAGTGTCAGATAACAGCCCGGAGGCATACCCTACAAAGCCATCTCCACCAGAAGACAGCACCGCGTACTCTCAGGTGGTGGCTAGAGCAGCACAATATCACAATGTAAGCCTCCACTCAGAACAGGTCGAGGATGATTTCTTGTTCAACACACTCTCCTCCACCCACAGCTCATACCAAAGCCTGCCTATGCTCCCTGGTATGCTCCGGCACGCAAACAACATATTTAAGGAGCCGGTCAAAAGTAGGGCAATCACACCAAGGGTGGAAAAAAAGTATAAGCCGCCTCCTACGGACCCGGTTTTCATCACTACACAGCTGCCACCAGACTGTTGTTGTAGGAGCAGCTAGGAAAAGGGCCAACTCCCACACATCTGGAGATGCACCACCCCCAAATAAAGAAAGCCGCAAGTTCGATGCAGCTGGTAAGAGAGTCGCAGCACAAGCTGCAAACCAGTGGCGCATCGCGAACTCCCAGGCACTACTTGCGCGCTATGACAGAGCCCACTGGGACGAGATGCAACATCTCATTGAACATCTGCCCAAGGACTTACAAAATAGGGCAAAGCAAGTGGTCGAGGAAGGACAGACCATTTCCAACAACCAGATCCGCTCCTCCATGGACGCTGCAGATACAGCTGCACGGACAATTAATACATCTGTAACTATCAGAAGGCATGCATGGCTCCGAACGTCTGGATTTAAACCAGAGATTCAACAAGCAGTTCTCAATATGCCTTTTAATGAAAAAGAACTGTTCGGTCCAGAAGTGGACACAGCGATTGAGAAACTCAAAAAAGATACGGACACTGCCAAAGCCATGGGCGCACTCTACTCCCCGCAGAGCAGAGGGAATTACAGCACATTCCGTAAAACGCCCTTTCGAGGGGGGTTTCGAGGTCAAAGCACACAAGCCAGCACCTCACAAGCCACACCGTCCAGTTACCAGGGACAGTATAGAGGAGGTTTTCGGGGACAATATAGAGGAGGGCAATTCCCTAGAAATAGAGGAAGATTTCAAAGCCCCAAAGCCCCTACTACTAAACAGTGACTCACAGGTCACTCACCCCCTCCACACAACACCAGTGGGGGGAAGAATAGGTCATTATTACAAAGCATGGGAGGAAATCACTACAGACACTTGGGTTCTAGCAATTATCCAACATGGTTATTGCATAGAATTTCTACAATTCCCTCCAAACATACCACCAAAAGCACAAAATTTAACAACACACCATTCCAATCTCCTGGAGATAGAAGTGCAGGCATTATTGCAAAAGAATGCAATCGAATTAGTGCCAAACACACAAATAAACACAGGAGTTTACTCACTGTACTTTCTGATACCAAAGAAGGACAAAACACTGAGACCAATCCTAGACCTCAGAGTAGTGAACACTTTCATCAAATCAGACCACTTCCACATGGTCACACTACAAGAAGTATTGCCATTGCTAAAGCTGCACGACTACATGGCAACTTTAGACCTCAAGGATGCTTATTTCCATATACCAATACACCCATCGCACAGGAAATACCTAAGGTTTGTATTCAAAGGAATACATTACCAATTCAAGGTACTGCCTTTCGGATTAACAACCGCACCAAGAGTCTTTACCAAATGTCTAGCGGTAGTCGCAGCACACATAAGAAGGCAGCAAATACATGTGTTCCCATATCTAGACGACTGGCTAATCAAGGCCCATTCGTTAATAGAGTGCTCAAATCACACAAATCATATCATACAAACCCTCTTCAAACTAGGGTTCACCGTCAATTTCACAAAATCCAAAATTCTGCCACGCAAGGTACAACAATACCTGGGAGCCATAATAGACACATCAAAAGGAGTAGCCACTCCAAGTCCACAAAGAATTCAAAATTTCAACACCATCATACAACGCATGTATCCAACACAAAACATACAAGCAAAGATGGTATTACAACTCCTAGGCATGATGTCATCATGCATAGCCATTGTCCCAAACGCAAGACTGCACATGAGGCCCTTACAACAATGCCTAGCATCACAGTGGTCTCAAGCACAGGGTCACCTTCTAGATCTGGTGTTAATAGACCGCCAAACTTACCTCTCGCTTCTGTGGTGGAACAACATAAATTTAAACAAGGGGCGGCCTTTCCAAGACCCAGTGCAACAATACGTAATAACAACAGATGCTTCCATGACAGGGTGGGGAGCACACCTCGATCAACACAGCATACAAGGACAATGGAACGTACATCAAACAAAACTGCATATCAATCACCTAGAACTTCTAGCAGTTTTTCAAGCACTAAAAGCTTTCCAACCAATAATAGTTCACAGATACATTCTCGTCAAAACAGACAACATGACAAAAATGTATTATCTAAACAAGCAGGGGGGGACGCACTCCACGCAGTTAAGCCTGCTAGCACAAAAAATTTGGCATTGGGCAATTCACAACCAAATTCGCCTAATTGCACAGTTTATACCAGGGATACAAAACCAACTCGCAGACAATCTCTCTCGAGATCACCAACAGGTCCACGAATGGGAAATTCACCCCCAAATTCTGAACACTTATTTCAAACTCTGGGGAACACCTCAGATAGACTTGTTTGCGACAAGGGAGAACGCAAAATGCCAAAACTTCGCATCCAGATACCCACACAAACAATCCCAAGGCAATGCCCTATGGATGAACTGGTCAGGGATATTTGCTTACGCTTTTCCTCCTCTCCCTCTCCTTCCTTACCTGGTAAACAAACTCAGTCAAAGCAAACTCAAACTCATATTGATAGCACCAACTTGGGCAAGGCAACCCTGGTACACAACGCTGCTAGACCTATCAGTGGTACCCTGCATCAAATTGCCCAACAGGCCAGATCTGTTGACACAGCACAACCAAAAGATCAGACACCCAGATCCAGCATCGCTGAATCTAGCAATCTGGCTCCTGAAATCCTAGAATTCGGGCACTTACAACTTACCCAAGAATGTATGGAAGTCATAAAACAAGCAAGAAGGCCATCCACCAGGCACTGCTATGCAAGTAAATGGAAGAGGTTTGTTTGCTACTGCCATATTAATCAAATACAACCATTACACACAACTCCAGAACAAGTAGTGGGTTACTTGCTTCACTTACAAAAATCTAACCTAGCTTTCTCTTCCATTAAGATTCACCTTGCAGCAATATCTGCATACCTGCAAACTACCTATTCAACTTCCCTATATAAAATACCAGTCATTAAAGCATTCATGGAGGGCCTTAGGAGAATTATACCACCAAGAACACTACCTGTTCCTTCATGGAACCTAAATGTTGTCCTAACTAGACTTATGGGTCCACCTTTTGAACCCATGCACTCCTGCGACATACAGTTCCTAACCTGGAAGGTGGCATTTCTCATCGCCATTACTTCCCTAAGAAGAGTAAGCGAGATTCAGGCGTTTACTATACAGGAACCTTTTATACAACTACACAAAAATAAAGTCGTCCTAAGGACCAATCCTAAATTTTTGCCAAAGGTTATTTCACCGTTCCATCTAAATCAAACAGTGGAACTTCCAGTGTTCTTTCCACAGCCAGATACCGTAGCTGAAAGGGCACTACATACATTAGATGTCAAAAGAGCATTAATGTATTACATTGACAGAACAAAAAACATCAGAAAGACTAAACAACTCTTTATTGCATTTCAAAAACCTCACGCAGGAAACCCAATTTCAAAACAAGGTATAGCCAGATGGATAGTTAAATGCATCCAAATCTGCTACCTTAAAGCTAAACGACAGCTGCCCATTACACCAAGGGCACACTCAACCAGAAAGAAAGGTGCTACCATGGCCTTTCTAGGAAACATCCCAATGCAAGAAATATGTAAGGCAGCCACATGGTCTACGCCTCACACATTCACCAAGCACTACTGTGTAGACGTGTTATCCGCACAACAAGCCACAGTAGGTCAAGCCGTATTAAGGACATTATTTCAGACTACTTCCACTCCTACAGGCTGATCCACCGCTTTGGGGAAATAACTGCTTACTAGTCTATGCAGAACATGCGTATCTACAGCGACAGATGCCATCGAACTGAAAATGTCACTTACCCAGTGTACATCTGTTCGTGGCATCAGTCGCAGTAGATTCGCATGTGCCCACCCGCCTCCCCGGGAGCCTGTAGCAGTTTGGAAGTTACCTTCAATTATTTATATATGTATCATCTCAACCTTAAATAGGTGCATACTTAGTCACTCCATTGCATGGGCACTATTACTACAATTCAACTCCTACCTCACCCTCTGCGGGGGAAAAACAATCGAAGATGGAGTCGACGCCCATGCGCAATGGAGACAAAAGGAGGAGTCACTCGGTCCCGTGACTCGAAAGACTTCTTCGAAGAAAAACAACTTGTAACACTCCGGCCCAACACCAGATGGCGAGCTATTGCAGAACATGCGAATCTACTGCGACTGATGCCACGAACAGATGTACACTGGGTAAGTGACATTTTCATTACCTATTACACCAAGAGCACATTCCACTAGGAAGAAAGGCGCCACAATGGCTTTTCTTGGGAATATACCTATGACAGAAATTTGTAAGGCAGCCACCTGGTCTACGCCTCATACATTCACTAAGCATTACTGTGTAGATGTGTTAGCAACACAACAAGCCACAGTAGGACAGGCTGTATTAAGAACATTATTTCAGACAACTTCAACTCCTACAGGCTAAACCACCGCTTTTTGGGGAGATTACTGCTTGTTAGTCTATGCACAGCATGTGTATCTGCAGCTGCACGTGCCACCGAACGGAAAATGTCACTTACCCAGTGTACATCTGTTTGTGGCATGAGTCGCTGCAGATTCACATGTGCCCTCCCACCTCCCCGGGAGCCTGTAGCCGTTATTAGTTGAATGAAAATTGTAAATTTGTAAATAAATATTCTTTTGATACACATTATATACATACATACCTACTCCATTGCATGGGCACATCTAGTATACTCACAACTCCTACCTCACCCTCTGCGGGGAAAACAATCTAAGATGGAGTCGACGCCCATTCGCAATGGAGCCGAAAGGGAGGAGTCCCTCGGTCTCGTGACTCGAAAAGACTTCTTCAAAGAAAAACAACTTGTAACACTCCGAGCCCAACACTAGATGGCAGGATAATGCACAGCATGTGAATCTGCAGCGTCTCATGCTACGAACAGATGTACACTGGGTAAGTGACATTTTCCATATATATATATATATATTTTTTTTTTTTTTTGGGCAAAATAAAAATTAAAGAAATGGCATGCTTGCCTAGCCAAAACATATTGATTTGACAATGCTTGCTTACTTTGCATGGCCTAAAGTAGATCAATGGCACATATGATTGTCTTGTATAGTGCAACTAGGCCATGATTCCAAACCTGATGCCAGGTCTCTTGGTATGCATTTATATGGGAAACAGATCGAAGGTAAAGTACATTGTAATTGTGAGCCTATGATAATAATATAGCAACTTTTGGAAGGTAACACAATTTATATAAATCAAAGAAAGGCGTGAGGGGTGCAAATTCTGACAGATGGTCTCTCTCTCTCTCTCTCTCTCTCTCTATCTTGCTCTCTCTCTTTCATCTTTCTTTTTTTCTTCTTCTCAGCCTCCAACTGTATATAATTATCCTGTGGAGAAGTACATCAAAGGTTTAAGTTCAGTGCATTCTTTACAGAAGAAATTTAATCACATATAACGCATTTAATAATGTTTTGGAACGTGACATAGTTCCTCTAGTTCAACCTTCATTGCAGTTCTATTTTTATCACATTCTTTTAAGTTCAATGCTCCCATGTGATTCTTACAGTCTATTTTTGAGCTTGATCTTATATATCTCCCAATATTTTTTTGATGGTATTTCTACTCTTGAAACACAAATACAGCATTCCACGTTTACATTTTCTTATTTAGTGGAGACGAATAAACTCTTGATATATTCTTTTGTTTGTATTTGTGAACAGTCAGGAAGAACAAGGGCTGTTGGAATAGTTGGCATTGAGAGAAAGCTCGAGGAAAAAAGAAAAGAGACCGACAAAAACATTTCAGAGGTAAATTATATACTTCTCCATACTCTAGGCCACTTACAGTATATATCACAGGTACAAATATGACTTCATCTGCGCAAACTCTAATATGGTGGTTATGGAGATTTATGATATGAGAAGTTCATTGCTGACATACTGGCTGACAAAAATGTTGTGTCCTAAATATTGTTTGCAAAAATATTGCCCCATAGGAGTTACAGTGGAACAATATTTTTTTAAACCAGGTTTATACCACAATACTTTGTCCAGACATTGTTTTTGTTAACAACATTCTGACGTACAACTGATGGAGATGGGTTATATGCAACTCGCTAATTTAAACAAATTACTCATTTGCATAAACAGATAGCTAGGGGCATACATTATTTGATAGGTAGCTCACTGTAAAGTAAAAACAAATCTATTGAAAGCTATTTTATCAGTTAAGTTATAGCTAGCTAGATGGAAAGGTGGTTTTGTTATTAGCCATCAGAGGTGGATAGATAACCAGATTCAAAGACAATATCAATATTGAGTGGTGAGTTGTAGATTACGTTAAAGGAGTATTGGAGAGACTATTCAAATAAGAATGCAGGAAGCCCAGGCAATGCAAGAATGCTACATATATGGTAACAGCCCACGAGGCCAACCCTTAATATGTAGAATTTCAAACCTTACAACAAAAAAAACTTAACTCCAAACTTAACTCCAGACCAATAGGATTTTATTTAGAAAAATATGTTTTGTTAATTTTTTTCTAGAACCACAAAATTCAGTTTGCAGGTAAATACTTAAAATGTAAGGTACTTTGCATAGAAATAATCAGGACTTTGAATGGAATCAACAATGTATACAGTTTTCTTTAAAATGGCAAAAAGCTATTTTAAAAGTGGACACTGCAATTTTTAACAGTTCCTGTGTGAGGAAAAGATAGTACAGTTTTACAGGTAAGTATTCAACATACAGTTCCTATCTCCAAGTTTTAGGTAGTCCGTCGTTGAGGGGGTCAAGTTAACCCCAAACACCCACCACCAGCAACACGGGGCCGGTCGGGTGCAGAGGTCAAAGAGGCACCAAATTAACGTGGGCTCCTATGGAGACGGGGGTTCTCGGAATCCAGTCAGCCAGCAGGTAAGTACGCGTGACTCAGAGGGCAGACCAGGGGGATTCAAGAGAGCACTGGAGGAGCCCCAAGTAAGCACCAAACATGCACCCTCAGCAGAACTAGGGTGGCCGGGGGGCAGGGTGCAAACAGGGCGCCGGGTTTCAAATGCAACTCCATCAGGGGACCCCAGGGTTACTCTGAGGCTGCAGACAAGGTCCAGGGGGGCTTCTCGGGCAAACCACCGGCTGGACAGGGAGGAGGGTAGTCTGCTGGTCAATGCTGCACTGGGGGTCAGTGTCTCCAAGGCCTCGGGGCTGCGGGTGCAGTGTGTCCTCTTTTTGTCAGATATCTTTGTCCAGAGCTCGCAGTCAGGGGAGTCCTCTGGATTCCCTCTGCAGGCGTCGTCGTGGAGGTTTGAAGGGGTCAACCCAGGGTGGGCTGTTGCTCCTGAGAGCCCAGGCACCCTTACTTGCTGGGTGGACCACCTGGGTGTCGGGTGCACAGGGGTCAGGACTCATGCATCCGGAGTGAGGTGGGAGTCCTTGGCTGTAGGTTTCTTTTAGACCGAGCACTATCCTCAGGAGTTCTTGGTCCTTTTGGGTGCAGGGCAGTCCTCTGGAGTTGGCAGAGGTTGCTGGGCCCGCTGGACCCGTTCCTGGTCTTTTTACAGGTTCTCTGAAGCAGGAGACAGGCCGGTAGGGCTGGAACCAAAGCAGTTGTTGTCTTCCTTCTTCTCTGCTGGGATTTTCAGCTTAGCATTCCTTCTTGTAGGTCGCTAGGAATCAGGTGAGCTGGATTTAGGGAGGGTCTTAAATCCTAGATTTAGGGGCATGTTGGGGGTCAGAGGGCAGTAGCCAATGGCTACTGTCTCTGAGGGTGTCTACATCTTCCTTGTGCCCACTCCCTTTGAGGAGGGGGGCACATTCCTATCCCTGTTGGACCTGTCCTCAAACCAAGATGGAGTATTCTGCAGGGTGGGGGTCTCTTCAGCTCTGGACACCTTAGGGGTGGTCCCGGCTGAAGTTGTTACTCCTCCTTGTTTTTCTTAAGTTTCCCGCCGAACTGGCTGCCCAAAGTGGGGGCTTGTCCGGGGGGCAGGCATCTCCATTAGCTGGAGTGCCCTGGGGCACTGTAACACGAGGCCTGAGCCTTTGAGGCTCACTGCCAGGTGTTACAGTTCCTGCAGGGTGAAGGTGTGAAACACCTCCACCCAGAGCAGGCTTTGTTTCTGGCCTCAGAGGGCACAAAGACCTTCACCGCATGAGGTCCGAAACTTGTTTGCTAGTGGCAGGCTGGTACAGACGAGTCAGTCCTACACTAGAGGATTGGGTAAAATACAGGGGTCATCTCTAAGATGCCCTCTGTGTGCATTTTTGAATAAATCCCACACTGGCATCAGTGGGGGTTTATTGTGCTAAGAAGATTGATACCAAACTTCCCAGTATCCAGTGTATTATGGAACTATGGAGTTCGTTTTGACAAACTCCCAGACCATATACCTAATATGGCCACACTGCACTTACAATGTATAAGAATGGACTTAGACACTGTATGGGGCATATTGCTCATGCAGCTATGCCCTCACCTGCGGTACAGTGCATCCTGCCTTAGGACTTACCTATGCCACAGGTAGAGTTTTGTGGGCATGCCCCCCTGAGGGGGATGCCATGTCGACTTTTCCTTTTTCTCCCCACCAACACACACAATCTGCACTGGCAGTGTGCATGTGTTATGTGAGGGGTCCCTTAAGGTGGCACAACACATGCTGCAGCCCTTAGAGACCCTCCCTGGTCACAGGGCCCTTGGTACCACTGGTACATTTTACAAGGGACTTATCTGTGTGCCAGAGGTGTGCCAATTGTGGAAACAGTGGTTCATTTTTAGGGAAAGAACACTGGTGCTGGGGCCTGGTTATCAGGATCCCAGCACACTCTTGGTCAAGTTAGCATCAATATCTGGCAAAACGTTTGGAGGGGGTGGTTGGGGGGGCGTGTGGTAAGTGCAACACGTGCCAGTTTCCTACATATAATATTGTGGCTGGGGACAGAATGACAGCGCATGTTATGTTTTGAGTTCACTTTGCATTTTGGCATACATTAGTTATTTTTCATAGTGTTATTATTGTAATTGATAGCAATTCAAAGCCAGTACCTTTGCGCTAATAATCATATTTCCCGCTATTGTGCATGAAAATTATAGAGGGTTTATACACATGCTCTGAGCACTCCGACCTACTGGGAAGCACCTGAACTGTTCTATTGAAATGATATGCTAGTTTATTTTTATTTTTTTATTTAACATTTTTATTGCAAGCATATGGCAGCCACGTTTATTTAGGCAGTAGCTTGTTTTGATTTTCCATTCTTCTTTTTATTTTTATAGCATATGTTTGCAAATGTTACCATCACAGCAGCTTACCGAGACGTATTTTCTTTGCTGATGCGTGTTTCAAATGTTTTCAAACTAACAACAATGCCTTTGCTATGCATGGTTTATCAGTCGCTTATTGGTGGTCAAATGGTCTAAACGTTCAGCTGAATTGTTGACAGCTCAGCCAAGCTGGTAATGATGTAACAAAATGCTTCTCTACTGAGACCTAGCCACAATAGAGAGTTTTTGCACTGTGGATCTCCAAGTAGCACAGCTCATTCATTGAATAATAAGCGTATTTGAAGTGTTTAGTCAACAGCCACATCTCATATCACAATTTGCCCCATCTCTCATGCTTGGTTCAAAACCAGTAGCAAGTGACCATTGAAACACAATTACATTTTTTTATAATGATTGTTAGACTACTACCTAGGGCAAAATGAAGAAAAACACGGCACATCTTGGGATCATAGTGCAAGCCATTTATTCCTTAGTGCTATATCAGGAAAGTTGCCTGCCTGCTGAGAATAGAGAAACCTTTGAGTAGGACAATAGTGCCTTGAAGAACTGAGGTCCGGTGGGTACCTTTGTTGAGTGGACACCTTAAGCAAAATTTGAGATTCACAGTCCTCTCAGAACCGCAGCACTAACCGGGTCGTCTGCCCTTCTGCTGGTCAGGTGGTCTGCAGCACTGATCAGGACATCAGCATGTGTGCCTCTCAAGTCGGTGAACCTGAGTGCCAGGTGAGGCCACTACAAAGGTTAAGGGCTGCCACATTCAAGCATCAATCTGAACGGTGAGGGCTGTTGCCCTGTGCAGTGCTGTGACCTGAGAGGGCCATCACTCTGTGCTAATATTCATGACCCCCTTATGCCAGGTGAGTGCTGAGATGAAGCTGACCCATTATTGTAGAAAAGATAAAGAACCAACACCGTTGTGCAGTCTGCGAAAGTGAAGTGTAGTGGGTTGTGATTTGTGTACCCAGAACATTTACTTTGCCTTCGGGGACAAGAAGCTGCCTGAGACATACAGCCAGGACAAGGAGGGCTTACTGCCCAACTGGAGAAGTACCTTGAGCATCCAGCCTCCTTCCCTGCAGCGATAATACTATTGCTCATCACCTAGCACCTGCTCAGATCGACTGCAAAACTCCAGGCCACTGAGGCACTCAAGGGCCTAGTGTATCACTGTACCAGGCTGAGGCAGTTTGACTTTGACAGCCATTTTGGAACTTCTAAGACTCATACTTAACTGGTGGGGCCTAGCCTTAATGTTTCCTAATGTGAATGGGGAATAACCAGTAAACCGGGGAGTGTGACTCGGGATCTTGCCAGGCAAAACTGGAGTGCCGTTCTCATGAAAACTGTATATATTATTTGTTGTGTGCTGTATTTCACTTTGTATCTAAATATTAGCTTTTATCATAAATGCAAATATTTGGCTGTACGTTCATTTATTGGAGTGGCTGAATGTGTTTTGAGTCTTCTGCTTTTGAAAGCCTGCACCTACCTCCTCCGGAGAAGCCTTTGACTGAGCAACCCACGCTACCACTGATAGTCAAGTGCTGACTAGTGGGCTAGTAACTCAGAGCCCATAGTAAGTTGGGCCTCAGGATTCATGGAGTAAAAGGTCTCAACCCCCAAGTTTGGGCCCTGTATCTCCTGCTTGCCCCCTGAAAGTGGTTCTGACACCTTGTTTCTTTTTTACATTTGTCTAAATTGTCTGGAATTAAGACAGCAAGATTTGAGTAAAATGTCTATGTTGAAGCTGAAAACATCTGCATTGGCTCTACATGAAGAGCTACAACATTTGAACTCCAAGGTAAACATCAAGCTCCTTTGAATCAATCCTCTCAGAGCTGACTGAAGAGCCAGAAAATGTGTGAGAGTGATTTTGAAATGGATAGATGAGTCGCAGGTGTCCCTGTAGGTTAGTTAATTAATTTAATAGACGTATTTAGTATACTAGCAGATCATAATTCTCTTCACCATTCAAAGAGAAATGTGCCATCAGAGCTGTCACTGCCTGATGATATACTCTGCTGGAGAGTATAGCATTGATCTCTCAATGGAGAAGCCATATTAAATGAAACAATAGAAACAATAATAACTGGCTTAGCTAATTATATTTTGTTGATGCCTGCTGATGTAAAACCGACTGTGCAGATGTCTTAACAGAAATACAAGGTATTTCCCAATGATTCTCGGTATTTACTTCTATGGCAGACTTAGTTCATAGATTCAAAAATTACAGAAGGTCTATCATCTGAAACTTCATGCCACTTGTCCCACCAGAAAGGGAGAGTAACGGCACAAATGCAGAAGTAGGAAAATATCCATACATGCATCTGTAACTTTATGGTTAACGAATTCTACATCCCTAATAGCAACATACGGTAGTGGTCTGTGTGACATGGATCATGGAGTCAGTATGTTTCCTGCAGGAGCGCAAAAAGGCTCACGCTGTGGCAATAACGTGGGAAGACAAGGTAGTCTTGGACAAGGCAAAATGCCAAAGGTAAGTCATTATGGGGGAATTGATAGAAATGCTAAACAGACATAAAGCCTCATGTGCTGAATATGCTAATTTTATTGGCAACACACTGTTCCCATATTAGCTGAGAGAGGACTGCACAAGTATAATGTGTGTGCAGCAGGGAGCATATTACATATCAACCCAGGATAACTTAGGGCAGTGTCTCTAGGTCTTGAATCATTTGATTTTTATTTTTTTTCTTTTTATTGATTTGTGAATATTAAACATGAATTTAGACAAGTAAATGCAAACACAAGTACCCCCAAGCTATCATTGTTGCTGCCACTGCCCTTCAACTTGTAGACCCGAATTGGACTGACACCCTCACCTAGGTTAAGATGGTCACTTTTGAGGTTGTCTCCAGCACCTAGCTCGGCTGATTAACAGCAGAGTAAATACACAAGGCAATTCCTTTAGCTTCCCAGATTCTTCAGTTCACTGAAGGGAAAAATACAGTGCAGACCAGACAAATAAACATGGCTGGGCAGCATAACTTTTCCAAGCCATGCAGAGGGCTTCCATCCCAACATAGTCTGACCAAAAGGTGTGCTAACAAGAAAAGGATGCTGACCCGCTACTGTATCTCCGGTCTAGAGTTAAAATTCTTTAACAAATAACTTAAACCCTAGAAGGCCAAGAACTGAAAGGTAAATTGGTTGTAGACTACTCATATTAGGGACAAAATATAAGCAAAAAAATGGTACAACAGTAGTCTAGCTTCCTGTTTTTTACCATGACTAGGCCAATTGTAGGAAGAGAAGAGGAGGCAGAGGACATGAGCAATGAGGACTATAATGCAAGGAGAAATGGAAAGGGGTTTAGATGGTAAAAGAGTATGATAGAGAAATATGTGAAGGTACAGGTTATAAATTCTGGCAGGGAATCCCCTGTTTAAAAACCAAAAACAGTACCTATTTAAAAAAGATCAAATAGAATTGGAGGTACAAGGGGAGAGAGAGAGGATAGACTTGGACGTGGGGATCACAGTGAGAGGAATAGTGGGACAAAACAAGGGTTTCATGGAAAGAGAGAGAGGGCTGTGGGGGTTTCCATCTATTCTAAATGAACCTTCAACTTTGGCATTACCATATCAAAAAGCAAGTTTGGGAAAATTAGCATGTTATTGAGGGTTCATCTTGACGGAACTTGTCAAGTTTTATTTGAGGGAGTGTAACATAGAGACGTTTAATTTGCCTTGTGATAGCACGGCTAAATTAACTTTGTATTAGATATTAGAAAAATGCACCATGTGCGGATAGCCCAAATCCAACTACAAACCACTTTAGAATACAAATCAAAATGAAAACAGACATTTAAAAGATTAGAAAGTAATCAACTTCAAAATAATTGCAAAAAAGAAAAGCACAGACAACTTTTACAAATGTTACAGAGATCCGGTTCCTTTCCATATTCTGCTGAGTAAAATTCTATATCAGGCTCAATATATATATTTTTTGTAGTAATTAACATAACTTCATGTTTTGTAATCATTGCGTTTTTCAATATTAAATAACTTTCAGCAAACATCAGAGGGTATCATTGTGCATACTGGTAAAAGTTTCATTTAACATGTGTCTAGATGAATTTAAAAAAAAAAAAAAAGCTCTTCGCACAACCAATATTACTGAGTGCAGTTTGCCTCTGTTCTGGCATTTGTAAAATTACTGTACAAATAACAGTGTGGCGTTCAGTAAGTCATTGGCTTTAATCAGAAGCCAGCAGCACTTCCATCTGTTTGTCTGCTCTCTGGCCTAAATAAGTGTAGAAATACCAACTGAACTAAATTCTTGAAATTCAGAAACAAATATTTAACCATATTGAAGTGCACACAGTAGTGAATTTCTCTAGTAACTTTTCAAATTCCCATTACGTAAAATATGTTAAACAAAGCAATTCTAGGAACATAGCATTTAAAATAGATCAAGCATTAAACAAAAACACTACAAACAAATTACTTTATCTACCACATCACATTTATGAAATAACCTACCATTAAAACATAACAAATGAATGCTAATTCATAAGAGTACAGCAAATCACATAGCCATGATCAACACAAAAGGCTCATCATTAACTGAAGGTAAGTGAATGTTACATTGTTGTGCATTCTCAGTCTATCCACCACCTAATCTTACCTACCTGTGTTCTAATCAATAGCCTTCAAATAACAGTTTGATGTAACTGGGATTCTTCATCAGTATATCCACAATTGTATCATCACTTCTTCTCCACTCCTGTCAAGTTCTTTTTGAGGACATTAGTTATGTTGTTACTCACTGAGTGCAAAGATACACTGTTTTTAAGGTCTGGCTACTGAAAGCTTGCAAGACCTGTTTTGCAAGATGGCATGTCAGCATACAGCAGATACAACAGGCATATACAGCGTTCCTGATTCATATAACGCAACGTCAACGTCATCCCTTTCCAGTACTTGGATTGTTTGGATGAGCACCCTTCAAGCATTGGCTGAATGGTCTGTCTGTCATGTTTTAGATCAGAGCACGGCATTACACAGATGTTTACATATTTGCAGTATAGAATTTAGATGGTGAGGAGATAAGCAAAGTAGCACCAGAGGACAGGCTCACTATTGCCCATTCTTCCTGTGGCAACTCGAGTTTTTTTTTAATTTTTCTTTTAGAAATGTTTACCCAAAAGGCAACACAATATTCCTTGGTAGCACTACTTGTATGTTGCCTTACATTCTGTTTTTTAATAGGTATGAACTGTTATGCGCATGTACAGTACGGCCACCCTTCTGAGAATTGAAACCAGCCTTATCATTGGGATCACTGTGCTGCACATGCGTAAAATAAAGATCTTTTACTGTGTGTGTGTGTGTGTGTGTGTGTGTGTGTGTGTGTGTGTGTGTGTGTGTGTGTGTGTGTGTGTGTGTGTGTGTGTGTGTGTGTGTGTGTGTGTGTGTGTGTGTACTGTGTATCAAAAGGAACTGTATAATTGCAGGAATGCTGCAGTGTACAGGCTGAAGTAAGTTTCTAGGTTGTGCTCTGGTGCTTCTTATTGTCACGCTGCTCTAGATTTGTGTTGTGTAGATTTTCTTGGTCCTCTGCTGGTTGTTATGTCTCCATTATTCTATGTAAACAATTCTCAAAATTGGTGTATTATTTTACCAATTTAATGGGTTGAAAACAAACTGGGGTACAACCAACCCTTACTGCCACCAAAAAGAATAGATAAATTAACCCAGTTATGCACCCCATGAGTTGAGTCCTTGACTAGACTATTGATCACTCAACATATAGAAAGAACTGCTTCTCAGCTGTGTACCAAATGCAGCATAACCAGCACCACTGGCACACTAGCAAGCCATGGGGAAAGTGCAGACGTGGAAAGGGAATGCAAGACAACATTTCAGCAACCTCTCATGACTCCTCATCCAAACTGGTGACATACCTGAACATCTTTTCCAGAAGAGGCACTTAGCACTGCCCCTTCGTTCATATTTTACATCTAATGCTAGTCTTACTTTCATTTAGACCTAGCACCCAAAAGTCCATGCTGGTAGACACTTGCGATCAGTGCCTTCATAAAATGATCCTTTAGATGTTACATAAAATCGGAGAACCCTGGCTACCCAGCTCAACCTCTCAGTTTTGATTGGTGCACGGAAGGTTCTCCTTATTGTTTATAGCAATTACTATGAAAAGCTCCTTTATATTTTAAACCAAAGTTGTTGGCCTTATTAGCATGTTTTTGGGGGTGTTCCGCAGCCCTGTCCCACTGGGCCATTAACCAACCCCCTCAATCACATTATGATAATTTCATTTTTGATATATATGAAAAACACATCTATTAATTGGTCTCTTGGTGTCGATCTTTCCAGTAGATATAATGGAATGACAGAACAGCAATTTGTATAATTATAGACACCCACCTTATCTTGCATGTGATCTACTTGTCAAGTGGTTAGTCCTTGAATCCCAGGTTCTCCACTTAGCCCAATTCCATGCACACACAAGCGGAATGACGTTTTGTATAAACATGTTTATTCAATCTAGTTTCTACTATGGCTTGAGATCTCACTGTTACATCTCTCGGTTCCTCTCTTATATACAATTAGTAAATGTTGTGTATCTATGTGAGTTTCAAAATATATATGTGGCTTCCCAATTGCGTTTTTAGCAAACCCAAAAAATGAACTGCTAATGTCCAGGAAATGAAGTGAAATGCATGAATCACAGTTACTTAGAGCAGTTTCCTTTTCTGAAGTGGCTACTTTAAAAAAGCGATGCTACCAAAGTTAGAATTTGAGGACAATATCACCTGACCTCTAAGCCTTTGGCTAGTAGCCAGGACGATGATTTAATGAGTTGAAAGCTCCATGTTCATTTGTGATCTGCAGGTTGCAGTAAAACATCCCGGTGGGCTTCACTCTGCCCCTCATTCTTTTAGTGCTTGTGAATTGGGTGTCATTGAATTGTGTGATGGTAGCATATGATATTTACTCATCAGTACTCGGAGCTATACAAAACTGGTTTATTATTATTATCATCTGCTTCAGTATCACTACTGTCTTCATATATTGTGAACCAGAGTGAAATATTTAAGCATTTTTCTATAGTCGTCAAGCATTGGCAAAGACAGTAGGTTGTGCATACAACTGAAATTGCAAGCCAGACCAATTGGCTTTGCCAGTGCTTGTTTGTCTTCGCAGTGCAACTGTTTTCAGAATTGCTTAATTTTAATCGTGCTCTTAAAGATAAATATATTTAGCCTTTTGGGTAACGTTTACTCTGCATTCCACAGATATCAGTAGCTCAGCATAATAGACACAAAGGAAACAATAGTTGTATGGTGTTTTCTCCTCTTTCTTTAAATGGTCTTAATTAATATGTTAAAAGGCCAACTTCATAGCAGGAGGGTGGTGGGGGTGGGTCAACAAAAAAGGCTTCCTGCGCCTGCTGCTAGCAGCTGATAAGAATAGAGCACTGTGGCCCATTGTTTATCTCAGGAAGTTCCTGTTAGGTGTGTGCCCACGTTCTTGGTTGTTTTGAGACTAGTTCTGAAGCATGTTGCTGTGAGGATAGTTATGCTGCTCTTTGGAAAAATACAGATTTGTTACATTTTGTCAAGTGTGCGTATGTTACAATTCTATGTGCTCACCTGCGCAAAATTAGAGGCTCTAGCCTTATTTCCGAAAAAGCATAAGCAGACACCTAGGGGATCCTCACAGGAGCACCTACCACACAATACAGAAAACCTGGCGATACCTAGCAAAGTTCTCTGCTAGCAACAAACTGTATAGGCAGGGCACTCAGCTCAGTTATCAACTGCCTGTATGAAGCTCATGAGGTCTGTGCCTCAATACCGCTGACCGTGTGATACTTTTGAGTTTCAGATTTCGCTCACCAGGGATACACTCTACACTCGCTTCACTCCATTTGGCAGTGACATTTTCATCCGTTTTCCACACGACAGCTTGATAGAACCTGCCAGGCAGTGAATTATTTTCTCTATTGTTTTTACATATTTGCAGAGTGGAACAAAATTTCAATATGTAATGCTTCTTTTAGGGGGAAATACTGCCTGTAATGTTTCATAGAAAGTGCCTTAGCATCTAAGGGTCTGTACATAAAATAGAGGAAGCTAAACATTAGAAGTCAGTTACATATCAGAGATTAGGCTCCTGTAGACAAACTTCTTAAAGCTGAAATGGTGTAACCTCATTTTCGGCCAAGGGTGTGTTTTACCTGCGGCGCGCACTATTTATGGGATATCCCTTCAAGGATTTAGCAAAATGTAATGAATTTGTTCAGTGATTTCATCTTTTATTTAGGCAAATATGTTAGCCTCAATCTCCTCTCAAAATTAAATTTCTCAAATTATTATTTAACTTCAGTGTATTATAAAGTGTATTTCTGTGTATTTCGTGAATTATTACAGTTTGTCCAAAGCCATTCATTAGATCCTTATTGTCTAAAATTTTGAAACCAGAAAATTTTCAGGAACATAACTACACTAAAAGAATTTCAACCTCTAGTCAGGCTGCTCTGTAATAAACTGAAAATACTGTCTGATTAAAGCTCTCACTGATCCTTCTTTTCAAGCCTAATTGAAGTTAAATGATTTAAATAAGATTGTAGTATCCTGCAATTTCTCAACACTTTCTTCTTCCCTCATTGTTCAGCTGGACACAGAAAACAATTAAATTCAAGTCTCTGATTTAATCAATGAGGATATGAAGTATCAAATGGTCTTCCAGTGGGATAAGATGTGTTTATAATCCACTTCACAAGTTAATTATTTTATCAACTCCAAAATCTGGAACCTAATTTGCCTCACCTTGATGTCCTTCTGTCACAAAACATACTGTACTGGTGGCGCTTCTGACTCCTTAGTTTTCTTATTGATTGAATAAGTGAGGCTTCAGCAAGGCTGATAAGGGTCTACCTCTTTGGATGGTTGTGAGTTTAACTTGTCGTAAGCAAAAATGGCTTTGAGCACAAAGAATTTGCAGAGAGAGGTGAGATGGTAGTTCAGTGAATTGATAGGCTTGCATTCAGTGTACTGTAAGCTTGTTGCCCACTTCTCTCTTTTATTATGAAGTATATGCTGGGTATCTTTAAAAAATCGAAAATACATCAACTTTTGCACATGCAAGAATCAGTGATGTACAATGAAGGATTTTAAGTTAGAAACTAAATATATGTTTTTGCAGTTTTTATTGTCCATATACAACTGAACATAAATACATGATTAAGTAAAGACTAGCAGAGACTACCAAATGATGCTTTTTGTTTTTCAGGCTTTTGAAGACCTCAGCAAGCTGATGGACAAGGTGCAGTAGTGTACACATTGCTCAGTCTGTAACATGCTTTCTTTGATCTACATTTTCGTTGTATTTTGCTATAACTTATACTATCTCAATATTATCCTTCTCTAGGCTAAGGAAATGGTAGAATTGTCTAAATCCATAGCTAACAAGATCAAGGAAAAACAAGGGGACATCACAGAAGACGAGGTAAATGCTTGCTGTGTTGCAGGCAAAGGACTTACAGTTATTTTAAAATTGTCCTGTTTGGTGTGCATAGCACATTATTTTTGAAAACCTTGCTGAAACTGAACTGTAAGATTTGTAGGAGTACATTAAATACTCTGATTTTCAAGTACTCCGATTTTTGTCGATGGCTGTTTGAACATTCTATCTAAACAATCTGCAGCGTCACAATTCTATTTCAAATAAATAAATCTAGGCACCCAATATTTTACCCCACTTTATGTATAGATTCCTTATTTTTCCAGGATTCACAAAATCCCAAGAACACATTGTAAATCTACACATATTGCAGATTTCTACTTACCCTTTTAAATTGTCCACTATAGGCATTGCCTCCATGTTTTGACAGAAATGTGCCTTTGCACACTTTAATAAATTTTTGCTTTTGGAAAAAATACCTATTATGGAGAAATGCTTTTCTGTTTGTCCCCTGAATATATAGGAAGATTTGTTTTGCTCCCCTGGAAATACCCATGTTCTCACAATGAACCTTCAGTGCCTGAGAACCTGAAGTTCATGTAGAATTTCAGTTCCCAATCCAGGCACTGCACATTCAACACATGAGAACCTGCAATGCGTGTGAAATTTCAAAGTAATGCTTACGATTTAAAGTTGTTAAAAAAAATGGCTGTATTCGACTCTCGTCAGACTTTTTGAAGTCAGAAATCTAACTTACTACCACAGAAAGTTTGAGAAAGCGTAACGCTGTATCTCAACTTTGTTTTCTTGGAAACTTTATTGGCTTTATCCTGTAGCAGCCAATACAGGTTTTAACTTCAGTTTGAAAACTGAAATACCAGCCGTTGTCATCAGAGTTTTTCCCTTAAAATTAAAAAGGCAGCAAAGCCAAGACGGGTAATGATGGCCCTCAACATGTGTGTTCCTACTGCATCATGATGTAAGATTTTGCCACGCAGCCCACAGCAGTGGAGCCTTGCACACCCCTTGGCATGAAGAAATGGGGTTTTTCGACTGGTCATGCCTATGATGTTTGGGTAAGACTAAAGGTTCTTAAGTTCTAGATATACCCTTCCATTGTAGTATGCAACCCAAAAGTCTGCCATGCTGCTTGTCCAGTCTGTTCAGTGGAATACTGAGGAGGCTCTCAAGTCAGTCGGCTTGCACACAGGTGAAGATAATCGGATGAACTAGTTAAGTCCCCTGGATGTAAAGTTGTACGTTCTCCACATTTTTGGCAAAGCAGATGCCTGGCAGCACAAACTGTCCGGCGGTATGCCTTAATTAGGTCAAAGAAAGATGGGCGAAGGAACCGGGTTGGTAACCTCCTTCCATTGATGTTTAAATTGCAGCCCTCACTACAACACTGTCCCCAATGGTTGAAGTTTATTAATATAATATGTATGAATACAGTGCCTGGCACCTAATAAATCCACTATTGCTTGTTTGAAACCCTGTTTCATGTTAAGAAAATATTTCTTCCAACTTTGCTTGAAAAATAAAACTGAAGCTGTCTGCACTGGCCAGCACATTTGGTACATCTTGTAATCACTTGTGCATAATGAGTATTTTTTTAAGACATGTAAATGCTCAGTATCTTTGGGAACATTTAAGCTTCATATGTATTTACTTTCAACTGTTGTATTGCATCACATACAACAAAGTGTGACATAAAGATTCTTCTGATAAAATGGTTTGTGCTGGTTTTGGTAGATTAAACAGATTACACTACAGTTCCTTGGAAATCGAGTTACAAATCACAAAAAAAGTAAATAAAAAATGTCAGCATTGGTTTAGTAAGGTCAGCAGGATTTGATTCAAGGATGCTAAAATTAGCAGGGGTTGGGACCTGTCGTGATCAACACGATAGAGCCTACTTGAAATTTTGAATAATCTTTTCTTTCCTTTAAAAGTTGCTTTTGTGTACTCACCTTTAACCCTCCTGCATTCTGTTGCATTGTTTGTCCCACTACCACCTCTTATGAGGTTCCCTAGCCATAGAACCTTAACTTTATTTTCTTTTGAACGTACACATTTCACTAATCACACCTTGAGACCCAATTTGTGATTCATTTCAGCACACATTTAGGCTATTTTTTTCACAGTATTTCAAACCACCTAATGAAAGGCTGGTCCGAGGTCTACAATGGTCCTTCATCCAAAAATTATTTAGGATTTGCTGGTCCAGGAAGCAAGAGCGGCTGTGTTAAAGAACACCAGGAAATCTGAATGGAAATCAGCCACCAGTCAGCCTTGGCACTGGCCCTGAGCCAGAAGCATGATATTGGTTAAACTGTTTATATAAAAAGCTGTCTTCATGTCGGGATGGGTTGTGAACATTCTCAGAATGTTGTCAGCAATGGATGGTGGCTTAATCTAAAAGAAATTAGGACTATGGGTGGGCAGTGGTTCAGAAGGGGTGTGGGGTATATGCGGCTGAGATGGGTTTTGGTAAATGGAAGTTCAAAATCTGTTTAGCTAGGGCTTAAACTGTAAGGGAACATGACCTCCTATCACATTTAGGTTTGATATTTCATTCTATTTACCTTTGCTACCATAAAATAGAATAAAGTTTGTGATGCACACTATTGAATTGATAATTGCAGGTAATTCAAGTTCTGCATTGTGGAACAGTGTCTGAGCTGTGACTGAGCTCCCACAACGACCAAACCATTTTGTTTACATGGCTACCATAAGGAATGCATTGACTCACTCTTGGTAGCTTGGCTAAAGTGCAAGATTTCCTCAGAAAAAGATGGGTATGATATGTGTGTGACAGTTATAAGCTATAAAGAGGTGAAAGCTCCACACTAAGTAAGAATAAACACATAGTAAGGAAAATGTGTAAGATCGTTTAAAAATAAAATAAGAATTGGGCAAACTGAAAAGTTACCACCCAGTCGACTTGACTCAAAATGTCTCAGGGAAATTCTTTGAGTACAAAAACAGGTCCAATCGTCTAAGTGGGTCAAACAATGCTACAACTCACAGTTGAGCTGTAGTACACTGGTGTTGCATTGTCCTTTATAGGACCAGAGGAACTAGATTCTCCCAGATAAATTGAGCCTATGCTCACTGACCTTGATGATCTACCCCTGTGGATACTGCCTATATTCCTGTGACTTTTCTGATAAATATGGCTACTCTACTGTGTGTGGCTGAAGGTACCGACTCGCAATTTGAGGATGCGACTCACAAATAGGAAGGGGTGTTCCCTTCCTATTTGCAACCGCATCGCCATGCTGAGTTGCTTTGTGACCGCGAATGCGGTCGCAAACCAACTCGCAGTTACCACCCACTTGAAGTGGGTGGTAACTAATTTGCAAAAGGGAAGGGGTCCCCATGGGACCCCTTCCCCTTTGTGAATGCCGAAAAAAATGTTTTTTCAGAGCAGGCAGTGGTCCTATGGACCACTGCCTACTCTGAAAACAACGAAACCAAATGGTTTCGGAAGTTTTTCTTTTTGCAACTCGTTTTCCTTTAAGGAAAACGGGCTGCAAAAAGAAAAAAAAAACTGCTTTATTAAAAAAGCAGTCACAGACATGGAGGTCTGCTGTCTCCAGCAGGCCACCATCCCTGTGAGTGCATGGACTCGCTATGGGGTCGCAAACTGCGACCACCCTCATTAATATTAATGAGGTGGGTCTTTGCGACCCCATAGTGAGTCGCAGAAGGTGTCTGAGACACCTTTCTGCATATGGTTTTGCGGGTTGCAAATTGCGAGTCGGACAGACTCGCAATTTGCAAGTCGCAAAATTTTACTTACCTACATCTGGCCCTTAATCATGTCCTTAAATTCCAATCGTCCTTTAGATGCATTTACATACATATCTGTAAAATTACTAATGTCAAATTATTATTTTTGGAGAACTTTTTCTTTTGCATAGCTGTAGTCTGAATTCTATCTCTGACCCCATAATCCTGAGATGTGCCCACACTGTATGGTGTGTCAAGCATTATGTTTTATTGCATTAAACTCTGTGGGCTCATGTGATAGATAAACTCCCCTTTAAAACCTTGAGTAGCTTAACCTTGTATTATTTTTCTAGCTTGCCTGTAGTTGAATTACTTTCCTGTTTATTCTCCGATATTTCCATGAAACGCATATTATTTCACCTGGGCCTGCTCTCTAGTTCTTCTTGCTTTATCTATAATTGCTGAAATTGTGTTGTGACTGAAATCTGAGTCTGTGCTGTCTTCTACTTTTGAAATGTGCAATTACTTCAAACCCCCACCACCCCCAAAAAAAGCATTTCAGTTTCTCATTCGTTTCCTCTGTCTTTTGATTTGTCAATTCCCCTGTCCCTCTTTATACGAGCTTTGTACCACCGCATGTATTTTAGACCCTAGGTATTTTGTAGATTATTTTTGTCCATCATAGAAGCGTGTACTTTCACAGGATGTTCCATGATTTCCCCATTGTCTTCTCAGAATTTAGGCTACTTTGTGCTACTGGTAGTTTTGAACTGATGGCTATGGATATGCCATGTGGTGCATTGTGGATCCAAGCTCTCTACCATTCCCAGCTGAGCTTAAGTGACCACGCCCGATGAGTCTGAGTCTCTAGGCCATGTTCCACTAATCTCCACCACACCTGTGACTGCTCCTTCCGATTCTTGCACTTACATTGCTTGTTTCTGAGTAAGTGATGAATGAGTCAACTCTGCGCTCCCAGCCTTGTTTATCTTAGTTTTCTAGGCTACTGCCCTGGAACCTGAATCTCCATAAGCTGTCTTGAGCTGAGGCTTTCTAATTTTTTTTTCAAGGTCTTGAGGCAAGTGCCAAATACAGAGCTGCAGTAGACTGAGTCGTCAGGTAGAGAAAAGAAGATAGCTGGCCTCTCTTGCTTTATTGTGGTTTTCTACTTGTAGATTGCTTATTGCGTGGAGACTCTCCTCTGTTGTTTCGAAATGGCCTTGAGATTCCATGCCATTGTTACTCCCCTCCCCCTTTGCTTGTGAGAGGTTTCCTTTTTTATATTATCTCACTTCTAGGGAGACTATCTACTTTCTGATTTTCTAGAGTTTGTTCTCTCTTCCCTACCTAAGTGTTTAAACATGCAGCCATCAAAGTGTCCAGGAGTATCTGGAAAGGGCAAATGTTTTGGTTGAGGTTGAAGGACTAAGCAATAAACTCAGCTTCAGAACTGTACCCCCTGGCTTGATATTGCTTCCCCTTTCTTTTGTCTCATATTGTGTGCAACATTGCTGCAGGTAGAAATAGGTGTAGCCTATATGTGTAGGATGTATAGCCTTAAAGATTAACCACAGCCTATTGTAACTTCCACCCTGGCTTCTTGGAGAATATATTATTGTGTCTCCCGAATCAGTGCATGCAGTTGAACATTCTTCAGAGAGACTTCATGGTTGAATTAAGTTAATTCAAAACACCTTAAGACAGAGGCACTCTTGAATGTCCTTAAGTTTGAGAGGTTGAAACCTGGAAAGAAGCAATCGGGCTCTGGCACTATCTAGCATAATCTGATCCCTAGATATATTATTGTTACTGTTTTGGGCAAGGTGGCTCACATGTTTCCTGGGGTGTTGTCTCAGTGATGGCAAAGCTACATCAAAATGAGTACAATATTGTGCTCATGATAGAACTGACCTTATGGCCACCTGGTGATGCACGGGACTCCAAGAAGCTCAGTTGTAACTTATTTCTTGGATGCCGCAGTACAGTAGTCCAACCCCCACTCATAGACTTCCAAGGCAGGCTGGGGAAAGCCTATTAGAACACAAGAGATAAGTGCATCTGATATACCCAATCAAACTATAATTCAGAGTAAATCCATATCAAAACAGCAACATTTTCATAGTAATTACATCCTGAGTCTGCAAAATGGCATCCATAAGCTCAACCAGCTCCACAGTAGGTGTTTACAGATGACATCAATGGTTTTCCAGGTGAGGCACTGTAAACTAATCTCTATGCTTTTCCTGTTATCTGCCATTAAGAAGGGTGTTTTCTGTAGAAAATCAAAGCTGTTACAACACAAAAGTACACTCCGGATCCTGTGCTATTTATGCGGTCTTCTCAGTCTCCAGACTCCCACGAAGTCTCTAGACTCCCCACAACTGACACACCAGTATTCTTCCTGGCATAGAAACACCCTACATTTCTTGTGTGTCATAGGTCTACCCTGCCACACTCTACTAGTCCCTCCCCATCTTCTACACATAGGCTGACATCACCACCCTACTGCTGTTTATTAACTTTTACTGAAAAGTGTATGTTTCATATTGAGTGAAGAACCCATCCAGTACTAGTTAGGGATCAGTTATATCTCCCTCTAAGAAATCTGCATACTTAAAGCACACTCAAGTCTGATACCTTTATTAAGGAATCATCCTATCCAGGAGACATAACCAATACATAAAACAGGCATCTCAGTTTTATCCTACTAGCCCTCCTGGGAATAAATACAGTTTGGTCGGATTTAGTAATCAGTTTTATTTTATGGAACATTTTTATCTGCAATTACAGATACATATAAAGCTGTTCGCACATCGTAGAAAGCAGCTGAAAAATAAAACACAACTCTTCAGGAGACCTAAACGTCCAACATGTTTAAAGCAACAAAAAAAAAAAAAAACAATGCAAGCAAAATTCCATAATTGGCAATTGCTGAGCATCTGCCCAGAATTGGGTTGATCCCGCGTACTATTGTCAGGGTGCACAGACTGATACACTGCTACAGTCATGACCTGGGGTAGATTGGTTTCACCTCGACCTCCGAACTTTTCCTGCATTGGACATGTGATCCCATCCTTAGCTATATGCTATTGAATCATTTAGTCAATTGACCTAGTACCCACATTCGGATTAATTGCCTGATCCTTAGGGACATTGTGAAGGTCACCTGAACATAGCTTGTGTCTCTGGACACTACCACCTCCCCCAGGGATTGTCCTCCTTCCAGCCCAGCTCGAGACTTGGAACCCCTAGGAATTTTCCAATTGTGGGTAACCATACCCTTTTGGACGACAGGCAGCGATTGTTGCCCCGCCGTGTGGATTCTGAACCCGTGGATTCTCAACCTGTTATGGAATCCTTCCACGTACCCTATGAATCTCTCCAGGCAGCCATCACCCCATGTTGTGCTATGCATGTCCTGATGATGACCTCCAGTCATGAAGGTCAAAACGCCACCGACTTGCACAAGCTAAATTTGGACTTTTGATTTATGACATGATTTTATATAATTCCTTTATACATGTACTTATCTCATGCATAACTTTGTTCTGAATTCCTGTCCAATATGCTGTAGCATTGTTTAGTTTTTTTCACTTGTTATACTTGCGCCGCCTTTTCCTCACAAACACAAAGTGTTCACTTCTTTCCTCAACACATAACGTGGTTGATGCTGCAATTTGATTTGTGAAGCGCGATTTGTATGTTGGTCATAATTTACGTTTATTCATTTTTTACTGTTTAATGTTTACATTGTAACTAAATTCACTTCTTGAATCTCATCCCTCTCATTAAATGAGTGATACTGTTACTTTAAGTGAAACTGTCTAATGTGAGAAGTTATTGAGAATAAGATACAATAATACAAATAAAAGCTGGCATCAGTTTTCTCAAATTCTCGTTTTGCAGTGCCAGTTTTTAAAACGAGATTACTCTTACTACTAGATGCATAAAATGTACAAATGTATGACACTAAAATGGCTTCCTAGCTTCAGAAAAGCATGAACGTTAGTGGTCGTGTTAGAATAAATGTATTCTTCCAGTTAATGTAATAAAGAAATCATAATTCAAAAGTAAATGGATTCAGTACATGTTAGACATACGCAGATATTAGCACAGTCATAATAAAGCAGTAGTATGAAGGAATAAAAACGATTGTTTTTACTTTCCCATCATTATCATCAGACAATACATTACAATCAGGCTGTGTTTGGTGGACCTTTATCTACATTATACATTACCTGTATTACCCACCGAGAAATTAAAGGGTATGATTTGATTTGAGGTCTCTGGATTTAGCAAGAACAATTATCTTATACTAACACCAACCCTCCCCAAATGTTGATACATTTTGAGGACATCTTGCTCTGTATACCAGGATTTCCTAGTCATGCAGTGATCTAACACTTTTTACACATTTCCAGGGATGGGCGCTCTACATTGATCCATTTCGTGGCAATCTTCCTTATTGCGATGAGCAAGGTAATCCTTAGAAGTGCAGTTGTATAATAATTCATATCTGCAGCTAGGTCTAGCAAAGCGAGTTTCAGATCTTCTGTGAGGCTCCCCACCAATACATTTCCCAGCCTCCAGTGAACCCCTTCATAAAAGGGTGTACTTTTACAGCAGTACATATTGTGAGTATAACCTCTCATCTGCTCATGCATCTGAGGCATGCCTCAAAGCCTAGTTGGCCATATTCCCAGAGCTTCATCTGGTGAGGTATGTATGGTCAATTTAATTAATTGTTACATCTGATTCACGTTGGATCATTCTGGCTTTGTGACATTCTTCTAGTTATCAACTTTGTGGCATTTAACATTGGCAGTATTTTGTGTTGAATTTTAAGAACTACATTGTGTGTATAATACAGAGAAGTCTATACGTGCACTGCAAGTTAAAGCAATCAGCACCTATACCCTATTAGGCTGCCTGGATTGATGAAGCAACATGATAGGCATACTTTGACAAAGGTAACTAGATAAATTATTCTGATGAGTCTTGGACCGCAATACACTGCTGTTCAGAGACGACTTTTATTAATCAAAATGGGTCTTTAAATGTCTTATCAGCACATGCACAGAAAATATTAGAAACCATATTCTAATAAATATATACATCGTACTAAATGAAAGAGGCAAATAGTAAAAAATATAAAGAATGGTACTGAAAGCTTTAGTCCGGAAAACACACACAATGAAGAACACAGGAGTATGAGAAAGTCCTTACTCCTGGGGCGATATAATGACTGCAAGTTAACGATCATAAGAACAATGTATAAAATGCAGGTTCTATAATGTTCTGGAGCCACAATATTGACTAACACCTGATACATATTGTGAGAAATGCATTCATATAGGAGTCTTGGCACACATTTTATGTTTGTGGTTTCACTTGGAACGTTGATGTGAAAAACAGATCTTGTTGAGCAACCTGTTGGATAGGAGTCTTGGGAGACTGGTGCAACATATGCACCTCTTTCCCTCACAGAGGCTCCCCCCCATCCGGCACTAAACATATAGAAAATCGTTTGCTAGGCATCTGCCATCCTTTCACCTCCAGCAGGCTTCCCCTTCCTTCACTTGAAGGCCATTAGGCAAAAAATACCTGATGCCAGGCCACATCCCACCTCCTGGAGGCAGTGCCATGTTTTACCTGGTTCCTGAGGTACTCTACCCTACTCTCGGAACTCTGCCCCACCCAGTAAGACAAACAAACACCGAGTATCCTGCCACCCTCCCCATTACACTTGACAACGTTCCTCATCCAAATTAAAAAAGAAAATGAATTCCTGCCATCTTCCTTTACAACTTTATAGACCTTCCCTCCATCTCTCAACCCTGTGTGTCATGCTCTCCGGTGTTGTTGAGAAAGCAGCGAGCTGGCTCTGTGCTGACAGGACAGTAGTCGTTATGACCAGCACACAAATCTGTGGGCCACAAATCTGCCCAGAATTTGGCTACTGGAATATTGGCCAGATTCCTCCTCTCTGTCGGGCCTGTAGAGACAGGAGAAAGGTGAAATCTGGCACAGGGAACGGCAGTCCTTCGTCAGTCGCCACTTCCTTTGGGTCTCCTGAGACGTGGGTACTTTGGTAAGGCAGCAGATATTGGCCTGCCGCAGCGCTGCTTCAGAACTCCAATTGCCTTGATGTCAGGCCCGGGAAAACCAGGGTTTCAAAACTGTTATTTGTGTTATGGGATCTCCCAACGGAAGCCATACACAACATTTTAATTCTTAGAAGACCGCAGCACTTAACATATAACATCCACTTAAATTCAAACAGATTAACTACGGGTCTTATGTTTGAGAATTTCTAAATTGTTCATTGAGGTAGGAGTGACCTCTGGGTGGCCTTTGTGTCAAGTAGAACTCTGTGCATTGTTTACCAGGAAATGTTTACCACCTTTAAGGAAGTTTTCCTTTTATGATATCCATTATTCACACGTTTGTTCCATTGTATGTCTTCTTAGGCATGAACAAAACACAGTATGTTTATGTCTAACTAGAGCTATGTGGAGCAAGGCTATTCCGGGATATTATTCAGTCCCTTCAAAGTGGTCTGTTGCATTCATTGAAAGGACGTTGTGGCAAACTTTATTTGTATTTACGTCTAAGCTAGCAGCAGAGTATACGAATCAGTTGTTTTCATATGTATCCTGGATATTTTTTGATATTTGCCTTTGTGAGTGCTTACAGGTATGCCCTGCATATGTGCACAGGAAAGCTGCGGGCAAGTGCCTTGATCGGTGAGCAGGTTTGTGCGTTTTCTGGGACATGTTTTTTTGGGAGGCATAAAACCAATTAACAATTTGCTTTGGTTGTGGAACCCACGTGCAAAGGTAATTTGCTCTGGCAACCTGGGGTTACCGCAGTTGGGTGTGTGGGTTAGCGATTGCTGGGCTGAATTAGAGATGCTCTCAGTTGATCAGCCCTATTTGGATTTCTAATGCAAATCGGTTAAATGTGTGCACTTTGCACATTTCTGAATTGTGTGCGTAGCACATGCTACGCTTCACCCTACACTGCATTATTTCCAAGCGCTCTAGTAAGGTTTAGGATTTAGTTTGTGGGAATGTTTTTCGGCAGTGGTTTTAAGATGCATCTTCCTGTAAATAAGGGGCTAACTTCATTTTATCCTTATCGAGCGGCCATTGATCAGTCTGTCGGCATCTCTTGAATGATGCAGTCTAAAGAGGAAAAACGTCAAATGTTCATATTTGAGTTGGTGCTTTCAGTGGCAAATAGCTTGAATGAATAATCTGAGGTTGAAGTTCTATTTAAATTAAGGTTTCATTACGTCTGTGACTTTGAATGCTTGCCCCATGATTGATATAAAACCTTTAGAGGACAATAATACTCTTTTAATGCTGACACACGATGCTTCCTTTTGTACGGATTACTCCTGCAATCTGCGGTTCACTCTGGTTTCTGATGAGTTTCCACATACGTGCTAGATGTCCCACCAATCTATACACAGTTTAGGCCCCAGGTAGTTATTTGCCTGATTGGCTCTGCAGCTGCTAGACACATGTCTTCAAATCAATACTGTAGTTCCTTGAGTTACAGCCTAGGTTGATGAACTCAGTAGTGGCTGGTGCGAGCAATTTGGTGCCACTTTACTCTGTTTCCCAAATTAGGACCTCTTATTATCTCATCTCTAATTGCTGCCAGAACACCTCATGTATAGGAAGGAAAATCGTCTTCCATCAGGCTACCCTTTTCATAGAAGATTCATTGCCAACAGCCTTATTCCCTGTGGTTCATTTAAACCAATTCAGCAGTCGGGATTGCACTCCTAGAGTTTACCAAACATTACCTGAGATCTTTAGTTGTATCTGCCGCACAGGGCATCTTATCCAAGAGACACTTACTGAATTTAAAGATGTTAAGATGTTCTTGTTTTCAATTTCATTTTGTATTTTAGATTTCTTTCTTGTATTTAGAGTAGTTTGGGTTTAATATGTGGTATTGCCAATTTGAAAGTTTGTAACACTGTTTCTTCAAGACAAATTTTGCAAAAGCGTATACTGTTTACCCTTGTTTGGAAACTCCCTGTATTGACTGTAATAACCTAATTGACCACACCACAGCTACAAATAAGTAGGAGTAGTTAGTTCATGGAAATAGTCATATTGTCTGCATCTGTATTTTAGTTGAGATTCACAAAGCCAGAAATGTTTAAGGTCTCTATACAATGGTAACATCTACATAAGAGAGAGTTTTACACACCTCCCTCGATCATAAGTTCCTTGAAGATGTGTTTTGTGTCTAGTGGACATAATTGGATGAATGCTACTTGTATGTCTGGAAGTTTCAAACCTACTGTGCTGCACATAGCAGACTATCATCTTCTATATGCAGTACTGCAAACCATAGCACAGGCATTCTTGGAAGCAGTTTACACTAAGCATTGTATTGTTATATTTAAAATTTGAAACTTTCAGACAAAATAGAGAAAACTAAATTATTTGTTAGCAAAAATCAGTAACATTGAGGACTGGGTTAAAAAAGGGTTACAGGTAGCTTTGTCTCCACAGTTTCTGAAGGTCACATCTTCAACCTTTATTTCATAGTTATTACTCTTGAATCCTGTTTTGGTGGAAGAAACAGTGTATTTGTGATCCTGTAGACTTACTGCCACATCTCCACTTTTTGACAAAGGAATGGAGAGAAAGTGTGACTTCCTATTTGTTATGGTTAGGAATCCCTTCTGGATGACTGGCAAGCAGTTTCTGCCCATAAGGGCAGTGTGATGGCTCTAGCTGTAAATGAACAACTCGTAGCGGTGGACAGTGGAGGGCCACTGCTAAGGTAATGCTTGACCTGCTTGCTAAATTTGGTGTCATGGGCAAACTGCTAGAAAGCCTGAAAAATGTATTCGAAGTTTAAGAGTAAACTAAAATTTTATTGATATTGCCTCTCTCTGCCCTCACCCTTACGCCCCTTGTGTATTGCCCTTCTACTTCGACTTTGTGACATCTCACGTTTCTGTCTGCTTAAACAAGTGTCTGTCTGCTTAAACAGACATTAGACACACCTCTGCAGCGAGTTTCCCCTCTCCTCCTCTGTATTCCCCTACGCAAACTTGTCTGTAGGGGAGTGTTCTTTGTAAGTGAATACGGTATTAAATGGTTCACTACATTTCGTAGTGACAGATTATCACAGATGCCAATTGACACATTGGAATAAAACGTATATGTAACACCCAAACCAGCAAAGCATAGCTGTTGATTTGTCAACTAGCTGAAGGATTCTGTCTGCATTCCCAGGCGTGTCTGTTTTTTTGTCTGCAAATGTGGTAAAACCTACTCCATAGCGTCCCAGACTTCACATTGGCACCCCTTAACAACATTTTATGTGCAGCAGCAAATTTCATCCACAGCTTGAAGAAACATGATCACCTCATCCTGATGGAATTCCATTGGCTCCCTTTGCTGGTGCTCACCATCGGAAAAACCAACTCCATCATTTACAAGGCCGTCATGACTGACAGCCCTCCTAATCTTGCATACAAGCTCACCAACTCTGTTGATTCTCACCACACCCTCAGCCAGGACACCATCAACCTGCAAACTAGGAAGTGTTAAAAAGAAAAACAAGTCAGCAGGCTTTTCCCATCTATGCACCCATAATCTGGAACAACATGCTAGTGCCCATCAGGTGTTACCCAACATTGCTACCCAACATTGCTACCCAACATTGCTACCCAATATTGCTTTAATTTAGGAAAATTTAGTCTTGCCTCTTTAAAGAACGCTACATCACAGTGTATCAATCGTCTAAACAGTGGTTCCCAACCTTTTGAGTTCTGTGGACCCCCATTTTATCAATAGTGGAGCCCGGGGACCCCCACTGAATCATTATTGGAACCTGGGGACCCCCACTGAGTCATTACTGATAGATCGGACCTAATATTATTACATTTTTTAAGCAGTCGCGGACCCCCTGAGGAGGCTTCGCGGACCCCCAGGGGTCCCCGGCCCACAGGTTGGGAACCACTGGTCTACAACCAAGCTTACTAGCCTATTACTCCTTGACTTTATGCTTATCTTTGACCATGCACAGTTCTCCGCTGCCTTCTCGCCAGGCTTGCGCTATAGAAATACCACATACGTACATGCTACTTTGGGAAGTTGCTCTATCTTGAACTGAGTTCCTGACTTGTGGAATTTCTTCCCCTTGCATATGTACTATGTTGGATGCAAGACTCACTGTTGCTGTTTCGCTGTTGCTCAGCTATGTGATTTACTGTTTGAGCTTTGGTTTTCAGATGTTGAATGTATATTTTTAACAAGTTTGTTAAATTGTTACCCATTTGGGTCTATACCACTCTAACAGATTGGAATCAAATGGGTAATTAAATAATCCCATTTACCTCCTCCATTGAACCCATAGATCAGTGATGGTCTTGGCCATTTTATGTCAACACTTTCTTTGCCAGATATGATAGGTGGGCAGAGTTTTTCTTATTGGATGCATATACAGTTATTCTCAAACAAACATACAATATTAGAAAATAATGTGTCTATTGGGCCATACATATAGCCTTTTCATGACTTCCATATTTCTCACAGACATTCCCTTTTGTGCTTAATAATATTAGTTCTTTCAGTGATGGACACATGGATCTAAAGCAGTACACAGTCACAGGTCACCCAGAATTGGTGGCAAGTGTAAGCAGTGTTGGACAGTTTGTCGCATCTCTGTTTAAGTGAAACCCGTAGAGTACAATAATGAAAATATCATTCAAAGAATAAGTGTCCTAGTCATGGCCTTACTAAAAATAAGCTCTTACTTTTTCATTTGCTCAGCCTAAATGAGGATCTCCCTCTACAGGGACACTCCCGAGTTCTTAACTGTTCAGTTATTTGTTTGCCCTGCAGAATAAATAAGGTGTAGAACAAATGCATTAAATGTACAGTTGTTTACTAACTACCAGGGGCATTTCATAAATTCCATCCAAAATGTGCAATTTCAAAATGTTGGTTTTTGTTGCAAATACAAAACTGTTCAGATATCCTCCGTTATGATTGCCAGTCCTTACTCCCACAATAGCCACACAGTTGAGTATACCTTGTGGAGCCTGCCTTATCTGGTTATCTGGAGCAATTCTTTCTATTGTGTCCTGTATTGTACAGTGTGATGTGTCTGTGTTCGAGGGCCGTACATTTTCTGTTACGTGGTCATAATATCACATAAATTTAGTAATTTTGTAATATGTTATTGCATGAAATTCCCCATGTGGTGTGACTGCTGCTATTTGTGGCAAAAAGTTTCAGCTAGCGCATAGGAAAAATGTAAAGAACCATAATGTGCGAGGCTGCTGTTTGCGGCGCTTCTGTTTTTGCACAATTCTTTAGTGCAAAATATCTTAGGATACGTTTTGTCCTAAAATATAGCATAAAGTGCTGGTTTCGACTTTTGCATTGTTGTGCTCAATTTTGTCTATTTTTCAAAAATTTCACATAATTATGCAAAAGCAAATGCAAATTCTGCACACCTTTAGTTGTATCCTGTGATGCGTATGAAATTTGTTTTATTTGTAACCATTGTTTGTCCTTCCATTTGACAGACAATCCGGTTCAAATCTTATTTGCTGAGCATGGGCATCGCTAACCCAGTTACCCGTGAGACATATGGATCTGGCACCCATTACCACATGCAGCTGGCCAAACAGCTGGCTGGAATACTGCAGGCTCCTCTAGAGGTAATGAAGAACAAGGCATCTCAGACTGTGTTTTTACTGTAGTGTTTGTAAAATCTATACTAAATCTGCGATTCCTGTAGCCAACGGTTCTAGACAGACAACAGCTTGCAAAGTGCATCCTTGCAAGAGCAGGGTTTTAGTCAAATCCCTAACCCATACAGTCCTGGCAATGACTAAAGGAACCCAAAGCAAATTTGTCTTTATATACACCAGAAAGAATTGGTTTTATTGACGATGTTTTGCAATTACAATATATCTTGAAAATGCAACTAAACTTGTTTACCCAACAAAGAGGAATAGATGAATTCCTTTCAGATGGTGATCAGTTGCCGGTGTTTCATAATTTCCACTACCAACCTGTCTGAACGAGTTGTTTAGCTTCATCTACGACTGTAGTCGCATGAATCCAAATTATAGGGATGTATGTACTAATGACCTTACCAATGCTATCAGTGCCAGTGAATCAATAGTGTGCAATGGGAACTGGGTTGATGAACCTTTTGAGGTGGACTTTCAGATGTAATCCAAGTTATTTGGATTTTTTAAAAGAATTTAGCCCTCGTACAACATTATTTCATAAGATATATATCGACATTGTGCCTTGTGTGCCTTGTACTCACTCATTTGCACAGTTTCTAATCAGAACTTGTTTTGTGTACGGTATCCTAATGTTATTTTCACTTGAACATGTAACAAAACTCATGCAGCTTTACTTGGTTATAAAATGCTAAAATTGTGTAAAAGTTATTGTTTTATTGTGAGAGATCCAAAAGTCAAAGTCTACATGTTTACTCAGCCATTAGAGATGTTTTATTGTTTCAGTGTGCAGGAGGCATGGTGTAAACATGATCCCTACTCACTCTCCTCTATTGTCCCTGGGCCTCAAACCAAGTAGGATAGATGATCTCTTGATTGTCATTTTGTGCGTCCATACAGCCAGAAGGAAAAGTGAAAAAGTAGTTTAATGGAAGATCCACTTGCATGCTTTTGGCATCCCTCTTTTCATATCAAGTCTTAATTGAGCTATTTGCAACACCAGCCAAATTCTTTGCCCCTGACCTCATGGGTGCAGAAAATGCTGTTTCTGAAGACAATTTTGCTGTGATATCTGGAATAACCTTCTCCACAGGGAAATGATCAGAAATTAGACTTCTACTACTGGTTTATTGCATGGTATATTGTGCTCACAAACTTAATAGAGTATTCGGCCAGTGAATAAAAGTAGTCCCATACATGACATTCAAGGCTAACACAGAATGTTTCTGGAATATTGTATGTATTGAATATACTATTGAAACTTCCAGTCAGACACTTAGTGCTCCTTGCACTTGTAAAGCGAGAATTGGTTAGAATATTGGGTAATTCACAAGTCTTAACACACACTGTGGATGAATGAGAGGAACCCCATTAGAAAAGGGTAGCATTGTGGAAACATTCAGTGCCTTACACAAAATAGTAGGAATTGGTGTTGAACCCTGTTACAGCCCACTGCATGTGAAAAGGCTACCCTGATTATGCCATGCACTGTGTTCTGCAGTGTGTACCTCTTTTAAATTCACACGACATCCATTATTCTGCAATTTTGTGGTTAGGGACATAAGAATTCCGAATTCTATATGACTTTTCTTTTGAGGGCGTTGGCCAGAGAAGTTGTTGTGTTGAACCCTTATGATGTTGAGTATAGGCCCACAATGCTCCAGTACGCAATAGCCATTTTCAGATTATGTTTTCTTCCGTTGGGTTTAGAAGTTAATCCAAGAGCGAAAAGTTGATGAATGTCAAAGGCACCTAAAAGATACGGCGTCAGATGTTGGTGACTGGAATACAGTGGCACAACAACAACATCAAGATGCTAAAAGAGACAAGTATTCCTACCGGGGTTTAGAGTGGTTGGGCAATGCATGCCTGTGCGTCAGCTGTAAACCTCTGGTGTCTTCAGTTTTATATACCAGGAGAGATGTAAAATTCTGTAACACAAAACACAAAAAGTCTATTTGAGGTAGGGAACTAGAGGTGCTGGGCCTTGGGGGCTGTGCCAGCCTCCAACACAGTTCTTTTAAAGAAAAAAGGCTACCGAGTCAACTGTAGAAGCGTCCCTGGAAAGCTCTACCCAGGATTGCTTTACTGTTTGCTTTACTGTCTCTATCTATTAGCATTTTGCCATCTGTCCAGTCGCTTTTTGACATACACAAAAAAGGTGATGGGATGTCCTCGCACACCTCCCCGGTGTCATGCATCTTTATTGGACAACCCCACACTCTCCAAAACCCAGGTTTGATGAAGAGCGGGCCTGCACCCTGAAGTCAAGAAGGCACTTTCTAAGCTGTGATGGAGCTTACATTCTTAATGAATGAGTCATAGAAAGTATGTCATATTTGTAATGGGGGACGATCACTACCAATTCAAGATATTGCGCTTTGTAATAAAGTTGATGCAAAGCACGCTAACAAAGTGCATGTAGTAGTTGCAGCAGACTTTAAGCACCATATGATACCTACATAGGCAGCTGGCTGGTGAAAACAAGTTCTCTTTCTCAGTACCAGAAAATATATATGTATGGGACTACTCTCAATTACACCCACTGGCAGGCACCTTTATCAGTTCCTTTTTTCCCTAACCAGAATGAACTAAAAATTACTCTGTTGCACATAGCGGCTCTGTAATGCCGGCCTCTGATGCACTGTTGTGCTTAAAGAACAAAGATGATCCCACGCCCCAGAGGACTTTTAACTATATTTTTAAGTAGAGAGGGTTGAGCTTATATAAAGGTGCTTGTAAAGCAGGAATGATGTAAATAATTTTTTCTATCGATGAGGCAGCAAGGCATCACTCCCAAGAGCCATCCATTTCCTGGATCGAGGTCACTGTTACTGGCTATGGTTGAAAGTAAGCCCTCAAAAGGTGTAGGCATTTGATCAGATAGCATCCTGCAAGCCCCCATGAGCTCTGATTCATATTCTCACACTTCACATTAAGTGACCTCCAACGTCCTCCCACTCTTATGCCCTGGAGCGACAAGGTGTCTTCAGGTTGACTCCCTCTTTAGCATACCTCCATAGAGATGAGGTCCTTGGAAACAAAAGAGGACCCTGAGACATATTTATTGATTTGCCCTTTAGTATGAAGTATTTCTTCTGTCCCATGACGGATGTGGTGCTACTGCAGTAAAGACAAGTTCAGACAATGCCAAATTGCTCAGTTCTGTACCTTTCCTAGTAGGAAGTCCCTAATCCTTTTTTAGGGTCAAGCCTGCGTCGCATGAGCTTGCGCATGCGTTTCGCTAAGCGAGACGCTTTAGTAATTAAAAAGGGCTCGGAGCCCTTTCCACGTCATGTCAGTGTTTGTCATTGGCTTGTGGGCTTGCCTGTTAGAATCTGCTTGAATCCATTAGTGGAAGGCATGCATACGTCATGCCTTTTCCGATGGATAGCCCTCCTCAAGCTCATCGACCAAGTACAGAAAACATGTGAGGCTCGCTGTTTTCTATCCGGCTCGTGGACTACTTTTTTTCTATTTTCTCAGCGTGATCTCACTTGGCAGAAGTCGAGCGCTTTACATAATATCGACCCTGTTACACAGTTAATTGCACTTTTTTCGGTTAGTACATAAATGCACTTTTGACGATAGGTTTCATTACCAGTGAAAAGTCGGGTTAGGCGTTTACAACGCTATCAGCTCTAACACGAGCAAATGCGAGACCCGTTGCATTGCAAATGCTTGTTTTAACCAGCAGAGGATTTAAAGAATTTACCTTATATCCTCAAGCTTCCACCCATAATTTACTTTTCTTCTCTTTCGACTTCACAGAGCAAGAGGAAGCACCCCGCAGGGGAAATAGAGTCAAGCCCCCAGACCACAATTGAGGCCAAAAAGTTCCAAGAAATTCCCAGAGGCAGTGCCTCACATTTTCACTCGTGGTTTCTTTAGATGGTTCACAGCTAGCGCAGGCTGCAACCTTCTCGGTTGCTACCGTCGAAGCTAGTTCTGGCAAAGTAGGCCACTGAAGAATACCTGGATAATGTGAAAAGACCGTTGCTTAGAAGCCATAGAGTCGATCCTGCATGCAGAAAGAAGATAGAACTATTACATCAACTATTTTTGTACAAAAGAATGCAGGTTGGTAGCTGTGCGACACATTGACCAGTCCTTTCCACCTTCAGACATTCAAGATACTAATCCCAGCAAGCCCAGATGTTAGCACTATTTCATTCACTTGTGATGGGAGCAGTCATACCATGAAAAAACACATTAAGTACAGTCTACAAACCTGGAGTCACTGTACCCCAGAAGGATTGGTGTAATCATTGGTTTTTGATTAAAAATAAAAAAAGCAGCATCACTCCTAATTCTAAACAATATTTCTGTTCAACATGTTTATGCTCGTGATAATTGAAACGTGTTTTAAAGCTGCATAGTTTTACATCACTGTGTAGCATGCTCACAGACAGTTGCTAAAGAAACACTGATATGCATCCCTTTCACATGGGTATAGACCTTCATATCTATGGGCTCAGTAGTGCCATTTGTGTGCCTTTTGAAGGTCCACTGATACCTTAATCTTGAGAACTACCTAGGAAGGGTGTCTATCATAGCTGTATCTGCAAACTTCCTGGTTCTTCTACTCGAGACAGACTATAAAGCATTGGGGCCATTCTGGGTACAACATTTTCTAAAACGTTCCTCCACTTCCTAGAGATGGAAGCCATGGTTCTGACCCTGGAGAGCAACTCCATGATGATTTGGTGATTCAAGAAGGTTTTAAGGCCAAATGGTTCCTACACTGGGGCTGTTCCCCATTGACAATATCATGTGATCCATGCTACTTCGTCTGGCAGAACTGAAACCAGAAGAAAATGGTTTCTCTAAATGCAGAGTATCTGACATATGTCACTGAACCATGCTGTGTGTTGCATATAAAAAGGTAGTATTGTTACACTATTTATTTGTTCAATTATCTTGAAATTTGTTAACAGGAACGTGGTGGAATAATGTCGCTTACAGAGGTGTACTGTCTTGTAAATAGAGCACGAGGAATGGAGGTAATTTTTTCTGCTCTTGTTGTTTGTGTGTGTATTGTGTGATAAGTTAGGTAACAATTATAACGTGGGGGAAATGTGTAAAAATGTTAGAAAAGGTGTGGGATAAAAATACTGAAAGTCACAGATGACGCAAATGCAGGTAAAATAGTTTAAAGTTATGCAGTTGTCTCAAAGTACAGTTCAGATATAATTGCTGGGTTAATTCATACAGTCCTACCGGGGTTGCAGTGTCCTCTGGTCTCTGGTTTGAAGCTTGATGATGCTCCAGTCAGGTGGTATCAAATAATCTGCGAAACCATCGAGTGCTGCTTTTCGATGTGGCTTCAACCACGGATGCAGTTGACTCGAAAAACTCGGGCTGCAGCAGATGCCATGTGGAAGTCTCCTAACTGAATTAACTTGCCTCTTGAAATCACATACGGATGTAGAGATATCAATGACAAAATGAGCTTTGTTCACTTGTCTGTTTGATGTTCTTTGGGGCCCCTCAAAAGATAATAACCCCTATATTGACAACTGATCATTTATAGAGCTATATTTTATGCCTAACTTCATAAGATACAGTAGTGACCGCATGAGTAATAAAATCATTAATATCATTGACTATGCAGCGCTCCACTGCCCTTTTGCTTGTTTTTTTGCTATGGAACTACCACATACATATACAATATACATACGTAAGATAGTGGTTGTGATGTCATTTTTAGTGTTTGACACAATTGATCATAGGATCTTGATCATCTAACTGGCAGCCTCAGAACTAAGAAGCACAGCATAGGCTGTGTTTTTCTTATTCTTGGACAGTTGTTTACAGTATACCACCTTTCCCCCTTTCATGTCGTCTTCTCATGCCCTTACATGTAGGGTTCCTAAAAGTTGCTACCATAGTGAAGCATTGTTTAAAATATAGTTTCTTACACTAGCTTTCGTCTAGGATATTTAGATATGGAGATGTTTTTTTCCTGATTGATATGAATCCAGCACTGAGATCTGCATACTAAGGGGAGCATTAGTTTGCTATATATATAGCTGGATGTAGACCAACTACCTAAAAATCAAAGCAGCAAAACATAGGGCCTGCCATTTATCCGCCAGGAGCACTTGCGACCTTTGTCCCTTGTCCAACCACAACTGAATCTGTCCATGTTCTGGTGTCCAGCTGGATAACAAATTGTCAATGAGCATACACAGTGGGGCAGTTTCAAGTCTTTGTGGTGTTCTTCACATAGAAGTGTGAAGCTGTCACCCAAGTACCTTTTTTTTTTTAACACCTTTATTTTTGGATTTTACAACGCTACATTGATATGGTAAGGTTTCGTAAGGAATAAAAGGGAACATCGAGTATAATTGAGAGAGAAACATACATTACAGAAATGTATACAATGACAGCACATAAGCCAACCCCATGATGCGTGGCCAAGATGGCGACCGGAGCAGCAGCATAAATTGGAGCTCTGTGCCCGGCCAAATAAACATCCTGTCCCCACACGAACACCGTATCTCTCCAGCTGATCGCCGTGGGTGCTGCTCCCCCTGTGGGGAGCGACGCAGGCGGTGCTTTGCCTGCGGCGGCAGTTGGGCCGGGCCTGGGAGGCTTGCGGCGGAGGAGCGCATCAGCCACGGCGTCTCCTCTAGAAGTTGCCGCTTGGAGTGGGCTCGGCAGACCCCCCTGGCTAGGGTGACAGGGCCGAGCATCAGACAGTATGAAGAAGGGCTGACACTGGAGATGGCTTGCGGAGCAAGAGGTACCATGCTCCTGGTGCAGCCGGGTCATGGTTGTAAAAGAACCGACAGCCGCTCAGCCAAAAACAAGGATTAGGACCAACTCAGCCAGCGTCCGGTGCATGACCCGGCTGCACCAGGAGCCAATACTAATTATATTTCAATAATAAGGAAGTCTTCAAAATCCATCTTAAGAGCAGACAGCCCTGATGAAGTCTTGGGGTACACCCCTGACGAAACACGTATTGGCAAGGTCTTATGGCAACCGACAATCAACAGCTGGAAAATTGAAGAACTGAAGAACTTAGAATGAATATTCGTTTCTGAAATTTGGAGAATAAAGACATGAACATTGATTCATAATGGACTTTGTATTGGATGTGTGCCTTATACAAATTAAAATTGCTACGCCTTATGGGCCCTAAGGGGAGCAATGTCAAAACTTTACTTGGGTATCCTGGTCCCTCTACAGACTGGTGTGGCTGCAGGATGCAGTTCAACATCCGGTGTGCCGGGTGCCCAGGCCACCTCACCTGGCTCTCACCCCGTTCCTTACTCCATAGGGACCAGTTGTCCCTCATGCCTGATCTCAGACTCTGTTCTTTTGGCTTCGTGTTGTTTGTGAAGCACTGTCTTGGTCTTCTGTTAGACCCTATTTTGTTCTTCTTTCAACATATTCTTTTGATTGTTTTGTTATTGCCACCAATCAATATTAGCGAGTTGGGAACTGGGAGTGATGGCAGACTCATGCGCAGTAGTATACTTCCAAGGTGGGTGCAGACGGGCCCCACTAACATAGGCACGTGATGGGCTCCTGAGGGCTTAGGGCAGACTCGGACTCTTATACAGAAATGGCTACACAGACACAAGCTCTTAAAACACTCTATAATGTGATCACATGGAATGTACTGGGCATGGCCACACTACACAAGAGGCATTGTATTCGCACTTATTTGAAGCTCTACCTGGTGCATATAGCCATGCTCCAGGAAACCCATTTATTGGAGACTACCATTGGGAGGCTGCACTCTATTTGGGTCAAATCTTTTGTACCATTTCCTCATCCTTCGCCCGCGGTGTGGCAATATGTATTGCACCTGCAGTGCCTTTCGAGGCTGACCACACACAAGTAGATCCCAATGGTCGCTATGTTGTAACCGAGGGCTATCTTGATGGTGCACCATTGTCACTTGTAGCTCTATACGCACCCAACACTAACCAGGGATGCTTCTTGAATACGACTCCCGGTCTGCTCTGAGACCCTGCAGGGGATAATCTGTGGGGTGGTGACTTTAATTGCACCACTGATTTTGTACTGGATCACTCCTTCACCCCCATTGTCGAATGCACCAAGTAGTCATACCTCACTTGAATTTGAGCCTTTGAGAGTGGGGAGTTGATTGTGTGATTGATGGTGAAAGGGGAATCCAGCAGAGCGAGAATACTCTTTCTACTCCCCGGTCCACGACCTGCACCCTAGAATAGACCGGATCGTTGCGGCGTCAACCATGATTCGGCAGGTGCATAGCTCAGAGTACCTGTCTCGCACTGTCTCAGACCATTGCTCCTTAAGGGTGGTCGTGGGGTGGGGTCGTCCGAATACAGGGATACCTACGTGGCGCCTGCGAGTTGAAGCAGTATCTGACCCCCCCCTTTCTGCGAGGAGCTCTCCACATGCTTACACACATACTTTTTGCAAAATAATAACACATCATCACACCGAGCAATTGAATGGGATGCACACAAAGTAGTGGTGCGTGGAGATTGCATGGCTGCCTCTGTTGGTGTTCGTCGGGTATTGCTCCGTGAGTTGGGCGCATTAGAGGCCAAAATGCATATGGTGGATATTGCTGTGGCCAACAGTGAGTTCCGCCCAGAGGAGCTTAGCTCTCTGCGGGTTAACCATAAGGAGACCAACGCCAGACTGGGCAAATATGATTACAGACATTATATGACGAGATAGTACATGGAGGGCGACAGATCTGGCCGCTTACTGGCTTGGCTGGTCCGGGACTCCCCACAGCGCTCGCCCATTGGAGCAATTAGACTAGACTCAGGCGTAATAGTTAACACTCAGGTGGCTATAAATGCTGCTTTCTACTCATACTTGTGGCCACCCCCGCTGCCCCACCTAAGCGTGCATCCAGCCGGAGCGGTCAGCTGCGCTAGATGGCCCCATTTGCATGGAGGAGATACGTGCCACACTATCCCAAATGGCCCGCTGTAAGGCTCCCGGCACGCCCGCTTTACCCATAAAATATTACGCAACACAGGCGAACCAGCTTTTGCAGACCATGCTCAGCATGTTCAATGAGGTGCACGAAAGAGGGCAGCTGCCGGGATCTCTGTGTGAGGCCTTCATAGCAGTGCTTCCAAAGGCCGTCCTGGATCCTCTAGACGTGCGATCATACCGCCCGCACTCTCTGTTAAACACAGACTGCAAGGTTCTAGGGAAAATACTGACGAACAGACTCCTCCCACTCATTTCACATTTGATTCATGAGGATCAGTCTGGATTTAACCCGGGCCGTAACACCTTTATGAATATCAGGAGACTACTTTGTCTTCTGCACAGCACTACTAAGACGTACCGCGGTGTGGCCATATCTTTGGATATCGAAAAAGGGTTTGATTCCCTAAACTGGGACTTCCTCATTAAAACATTAGGTACAAAGGGCTTTGGGACTGGATACATAACCTGGATCCCTACATTATACTCTAACCCGAAGGCTCGAGTCAAGACAGGGCAAATTGTTTCAGACACATTTCTCATATATTGGGGCACTAGGCAGGGCTGCCCGCTCTCCCCACTGTTGTTCACTATGGCTATAGAGCCCCTGGCTGCCAAATTGCGCACGTATGCTCGTCAATGGGGCATACCGGAAAGCCACATGCATCACATTGTCTCTCTGTATACAGATGACGCCTTGATTTATTTACGAGACCACGTTGTCTCTTTGCCGGGGGTAATGGTCATACTGGACTCCTTCGCTGAAATATCAGGGCTGCGAGTTAACTGGTCGAAGTCCTGCATACTTCCTTTATCGCCTGTTCCTGTGGACCTACAGCCTGACCTACCGGGCTATTACCTACCATGGTGCCATACCACCATTAAGTATTTGGGAATACATGTGTATCACTCCATTAATGGCCTGAGGGAGGGCCACATCGATAGGGCTCTTCGCTCTGTATGGGGATCGCTCCCCTTCTGGGGCTCTCTCCCATTATCGCCCATGGGCAGAGTGGCCACAGCTAAAATGCTAATTCTTCCTAGACTATTATACTATTTTGCAGTACTGCCAGTTGCTCTCCCTCGCTCATTTTTTAAATCCCTTCAGAGTGTGCTAACTGACCTACTATGGGGTAAGGATAGACGCCGTGTGGCACTGACCACGACGCAACGCCCACAGGACAGTGGTGGCCTAGGGATGCCCAATTACAAATTATATTATCTTGCCGCCCAGTTTCCTTGGCTGCTAAGCTGGATAGGGAAACACTGCACTGCAGAGCAAACGGTAATAGTAGATACACTGGCTCCGACATCATCATATACCTGGTTGTCGGACAGAGCATGTCTCACTCACCACTGTAACATCATACTAGAAACTGCTAAAACATGTTGGCTAAAATATGTACACTGCAAACAGCCTAATATACCATACTCACCACTGATACTACTCTTACACGTGCCTCAAGCCCACGTCATGCTTGCAAACCATAATATGACTCCTTGGCAGGAAGCGGATCTGGCGATGGTAGTTGATTCCTACTCTGAAGCTACATTGTTAATGTTCAACAAACTAATGGACAATGCGGGGATACACACAGGCATTTTCCTGACCTACTGTACAATACGACATTTGCTACAAACCACTTGGAACTCGGGAGATGACGAACCTCTGACATCGCAGATACTCACACAGATGCTATCCACAAATGACCCCAAAAAAGTGATATCAAGGCTTTACAATACATTGAAGCTGCTCGCTCTCGATGCGATGCAGTACTCACCACCCCCTTGTCGCAAAAGGCGTGGATAACAGTGCTTTCCACTGTTAAATGCGTCTTGCGCAATTCCAGGCTTCGACACGCCCAATTTAATTACCTGAATCACTTCTATCTGTCCTTGTCCTGCATTAGGCGCATGTTCCCCCACGTCTGACCCCATGTGCCCCCGTTGTGTAACACCAGAGGCTACCTTCTATCATATGCTGTGGAACTGCCCACCACTAACGGCAGCATGGCAACATATTACTGAGACAATGGTGGAAATAACCATCCACGCCTTAATAATAAACCCAGAGTCCTGCTTATTAGGTCTGTGCCAGCGTGCTAAAGGTGAAAAACAGCTCCATAGATTCATTGATTTGGCCTTCATAACTTTTAAACGCTTAATTGTCACACATTGGAAAGCTCCTCACGCTCAAAGTCATATTAAGTGGCTACAGGGCCTGCTCCAGTGGTCCCACGCAAAGGCCCAAACCCTGTGCCTCCTGCAGTCCAAGGGGCTGGCGGGTGATGGCTGCGATGCATAGGACACTTTTATTGTAAACATTGAAGCCAAAAATGACACACGCACCCCTTGATAACTCAAGGGCCCCATACCACCTCCTGGTGAAGTTATTTTGCTTTTATGATTGGGGGAGTAGGCCCCCTCGCCTGGTAGCCTCATGCTCACTGGTTGGGAGGTCCGCCATGGCCAAGTACCCACACATGCAAGATGTTGACTGACACCCTCATTTGATATTGATTCATATGCAGTGTTTCTCCCTGCCCCCCCCCCTGCTCCATCACACAGTGCCCTCGTGACTACTGAAGCGAGGTTGAAATATATCCCAACCTACTGCTGGGCATTAGATCCTGTACCCCAGTGACTGCTTTCCACCTTTGTAAACCCTACTGGAGTAATATCTCTCATTAAGTGACAAAGTTAATTGTTGTGTTTTTCATTATGTATATTCTTTATCACTCTTTCTTTTCTTTCTTTCCATTGCTCTATATTGCGGCATTACAGTACTTGGTTGTATTAAACCCAATAAAGAGGTGTATAAAAAAGAAAGCCAACCCCATGATTTCAACACCTGGAGTACAAATCCCCTTATAGTAATACTCAATTAGCTGGTCCACATCTCCCTCACCGAAGCTAGTGTCTGTTTCAGACCCATCCAGCCAATAGCCACCCTTCTTTTCACCAAGAGAAGAGCCAGTTGCATGAACTTATACAGGATTTTACTGCTCATAGGCTGTGGTAAAACACCTAGCAAAAATACACGTGGTGTTATCGCAAATAGGAGCCCAGAGGCAGCTTCAGTCCCTGGCACTATTTCCTCCCAGTACGCCTTAACCTCCCTACAAGCCCAGGCCATGTGTTAAAAGGAGGCTCTGTCCTTTCCGCATCCGGGGCATTTTGCCTCCCTGATAGGATAGATCTTGCTAAGAACGTAGGGTATAATTAATGATTGGTGAAGGTAATTAAAATGTATAATTTTAGAACTGTTGTCGTAAGAAACTCTGTGGACCAGTGCACATGTCTTATCCCAGTCTACATCAGAAAAGGAGTCATTCAGTTCCAAAGCCTATGCTCACCGGGACCGTACCCGTGGGCAGGCGTATTCATCACTGAGGGCTCTATACATGAGTGTTATGAGATGCTGTCCCTCCTCCGATCTTAGAAGCCCACTTAAAACCTGTGCTAGCCCCAGTACAGCCGGAAATGTACACCATACCTCTCGTGCAGTATTTTCCAGCTTTGCGTATTGTAAAAACTGCCCAGCTCCCACCTGAAATGTATCTTGGGCCCTCTGAAAGGCAATGAAAACCTCTCCAGGGTAAAGGTCACTGGCCATCCAGCAGCCCCCACTCCTCCAGCGCTCCTCAGACATGTCTGCTTCCATGGCTTAAAGTGGGACAAGGTCCCACAGTCTAAGCTCTTGATCAAATGCCGCCCTTTGGACAACTTTAGTAATCACCTCATCCCAGACAGCTGCCATCTGCTGTACCAGATAGGGAGCCAGGAATGCCCCACCCTCATATCAGGTGTTAAGGCAGCGTCTCACCGCCAATTGTGCCGTGTAGCAAGCGCTTCTCCCAGTTGTCAGTCAGTGAGCTACTGTTCTGCATATTGCAGCTGGGCCACATAGTAGTAGTGCTGCATTTCTGGTAGGCCCGGCCCCTTGTCAACTATGTCCATTTTCAACACCGGTAGAGCTACTGTTCTACTTCGACTGACCCATGCTAAGGAGATTAGCAGGCGGTCTACTCTCCTGAAGACCCCTGGAAGAATCGGACACAAGGAGTTGTGTACAGGCAGTGAGTAAGAAAAAAACATCTTGGCTATAGCCATCCTTTCCATGACAGACAGGGGAAGTGCGTTCTAGAACTGAATGACCCTACAGAGACCCCCCAGCACAAGTTCTATTTAATAGCCATTTTGTCATGATTCCGTATCGGCAATCATGGCCCCGAGGTATCGGAAACTCTGTCTCCCAATGGAATCCGAGCTCCGGAAGGTGATCTTGCGGGCAGTTGCTAAGCCACCCAGATGAAACAATAGTCTTATTCCTATTGACCTAGAGTCCGGAGACCTCCCAAAATGCCACCATATGGCTCATTAAAGCTAGTACTGTCTGTCTGGGGGAGCAGACATTTATAAATGCATTGTCCAAATTGAGCGAGATAGTGTTGCTAACTGAGATTTCCCCAGTCCCTAATCTCCTGACGTAACAACACAGCCAGTGGCTCCAGTGCTAGAGCGAAGAGCAACAAAGACAGTGGGGCAACCTGATGGGTGCCCCTTCCCACCATATAATCATCCAACTACCTGACACCGCACCTCCAACTTAAACCCAGGCTACGGACTCCATGTATAGCAGTCACACCGAGTCTCTGAAGGAGGAACCAATCCCCATTACCCCCAGCGCTGTCATTACGTATCATCATTTCACAGTGTCCAAGGCTTTCTCCAAATCAATATCCACCAGTGCCATATCCTGCTCCTCATCAGCAACCTCAGGTAAAATATGAATCAGTTTCCGTATGTTCATTGCTGTGCTACGACTTGGGATGAGGCTGCATTGATCGGCTAGTGATATGGGATCTAGTGCATGCTGAAGTCTGATGACAACAGTTTATAGAGGACCTTGACATCTGATTTAATCATTGTAAGGGGTGGGTGTGAGAATGGGGCCCGCTGTGTCCCCCACCAGATTGGGGAGTAAGCATATGACACCTTCATACATGTTTAGGGAGAGAATGTTCTTATGTTATGCTTCCTGAAAGACCTTTAAAAGCTGGTTTGACAAATGGGCAGTGTAAGTTTGGTAAAACTCTGCCGGGAAGCCATCCCATCCTGGCGTCTTATATTTATTACGTTTCCTTATGGTCCCTTCTTAACTCCTGCAGTGAGATGTCCCTATCCAACTCCTGCATGCCCTCCGGAGCAAGCCTGGAGAATGCCAACCGTTAGAGAAACATCCCCACTGCACCCCTATCAACAGTCTTCCCTGTTCTTTAAACCAACTGAGGGTAAGAATAAAAAGTCATCAGTATGTCCCGTGGCCCAGTAATAGTTCTACCCCACCTGCCCCCCTACCAGGTGCTTGCAGAGGCACCACAGGGGGTGCCTCCTGTTCTCACCTCACAATCCATGCCAGGAGTTGCCAGACTTTGGTCCCCTTCTCTGTGTAGGTGTTGTCTGTACTGTATAAGTGTATACTTGTCCAATGTATTCAAGAGGTTGTGTAACCTGCGCGTTGCCTCTACAACCCCTGTCTAACCTCAAGGGCATCTGCTTCCCCCCCTTCGATGTTCTGTTAACTGTCTCTCTTGTCTGCAGAGGCAAATGCCAGTTCCTCCCATGCACTACTTCCTCCCGCTACTGAACACGCAGTAAAGTTGGGCGTGATAAAAAACCTTCCCAAAGGCACAGCCTTCTTCAAAGCGTGGTGTGTGAACCCCATCACCAATACACCAATCTTCAGTCTAAGCAACTATAGGTATTGTGTGTCAAAGAATGCCAGGGATATTTGTGCTTCTGCGGGTGATGTACTCTCCAACTATCCAGAAAACCCATATTGTGCATGACCTCAGTGAGTAACCTAGGGCCAAATGTAGTTAGCTTGCAAATTGCGACTTGCAATTTGCGAGTCCGTGCGACTCACAAATTGCAAGTCGCAATTTGCTATGCAGAAAGGTGTCTCAGACACCTTCTGCAACTCGCAATGGGGTCGCAAAGACCCACCTCATTAATATTAATGAGGTGGGTCGCAGTTTGCGACCCCATTGCGAGTATGGGCACTCACGGGGATGGTGGCCTGCTGGAGTCAGCAGACCACCATGTCCGTGACTGCTTTTTAATAAAGCAGTTTTTTTTTTTACCATCTGCAGCCCGTTTTCCTTAAAGGAAAACGAGCTGCACTTGGAAAAAAAAAAACGAAACCTTTAGTTTCGTTTTTTTCAGGGCAGGCAGTGGTCCATTGGACCACTGCCTGCTCTGAAAAAAATATTTATTTCCAATCACAAAGGGGAAGGGGTCCCATGGGGACCCCTTCCCGTTTGCGACTGGGCTACCATCCACTTCAAGTGGATGGTAACTGCAATTTGTCGCAAATGAAATTGAATAGCATTGCGAGTCGCAAATAGGAATGGAACACCCCTTCCTATTTGCGAGTCGGAAATGCATTTTGCAAGTCGGATCCGACTCGCAAAATGCATTTCTGCATAGCAGAGAGGATTTTGCGCCTCGCAAACGGCATTTTTCGCCATTTGCGACTCCCAAACCCTTTGCTACATCTGGCCCCTAGTCATTTGCGATTTCGTAATGATCTATATCACCATCTACAATACATTGAAAATCTCCTGCCCAAAGCATAGGGGAGCCAATGCTATCCTGGAGCAGGTCTTGCATTTTTATCAAAAATGTCTATCATCCATGTTAGGTGTGTAGGTATTCAGAATAGTGATTGTGTAGGTATTCAGAATAGTGATAGCTTTCCCATCTAGTGTACCTTCTATTAGTATGTATCGGCCCTCCACGCCTGCTTCAATGTAAGTGTGGTGAAAGGTCACTCCCGGGTCCACCCTTATAATGACCCCTCTAGCATAGTAAGAGCATTTGGCTTTAATAGAGCTGTCTTCTTTATTTCTTTGCCAGTTTTTATACTTCACTGGCCTTAAGATGTGTTTCTTGCAAAAATGCTATGTAGTCCTTAGTGCGCTTCAGAAAGGAGTGGACCCAGAATCTTTGTGCATAGATCCCTCAACCCCCAAACATTCTGGGAGATCACATTACTGTAGCCCCTCATGAGGGGTCATGTGAACTATACCATGCACCCCCTTCCCTGATGCACAATTGACTCAGTGATATCAGTCTCCTTCCCCGTGCCGTGGTGCAAAAAAGTTAACAAGGACAGTGAGCAGAATCCCAATTCCAATGAACCCCATATAAAGCAATGATAAACCAAACAAAAAACAAACCGTTCCCCCTGCAAACAATCTAACAAAAAGCAATCATGTTCGCCCATCATTGTAAAGCTGTCAGGACCTACAGCATAAACCCAAAACATAAAGAACAAGGCCTACCATTAATAAAGTGGGAGGAAAGCCCCTTCCCCATGCACAAATACATATGCAATTTCACCATCTTACCTGTTCCCCAGCCATCCAAAAATGTCACCTGACACCGTGTTCCACTCCCCCTCCAAAAATGTAGAAAATCCATATTTCAGTGGGCAAACTAGGCCACCAGACTGGTTCAGTTTCCCACCACACACAGCCTGGATCACATTGCCAGACAGAGCATAAGTGCGGTCCAGGAGGCAAACAAAGGTATAGGCAGCCACTAAACAGTCCCTCTTTGTCCCGGTGAACCCCCCCCCCCCCCCAAAACCCCCTTGCCACCTCCATCAAAGCATGATTCAGCACCTTGGTGCCTTCAGCCTGGACCACTATTTAGGAGGTTGTTGGTCCCTTACTGGAACAGAGATCCGGCTATCTCTTTTTCTCTAGCCCCTCAGCCATGGCGAGTACCCTGCACCTCACTCAGCTGAATCCTCCAAGACCCAGTCTTGTCCCGCAGCACCTTATCCCACATCTCCAACCATCTCCAAATGTCTTCCGGGCAATCAAAGAAGTGTGATTTTCCCTCCAAGATCACTCAGTCTGGGCTGGATACAGAGGCATATATTTCAGCCCTTTAGCTTTTAATTTTTTCCTTACTATCATGAACAGTTTTCTTTCACCCTGAACTCGCTGTGTGTAATCCCAGGTAAATGGAGATTTTGTGGTTATCTTATTGGGCAGTATCTGTTTCATGGGCAGCCAGAAAAATACTGTGTCTGTCTTTATAGTTAAGAACATGGGCTATGATTGCCTAAAGAGGCGCCCCGGGTGGTGGTAGGGCAGTCAGCACCCTGTATGCCCTTTCCAAAACAAAATGAGCAGAAAGGTCTGTTGGCTTCAGGATATCATGCACACATTTTTCAATGTGATGTTATGTTGATCTCCATTCAGCCCGTTCAGGAAAGCCCAGAAACATAACATTATTCTGCCCTGATCTCCCCTCTGTGTTTTCTTCCCAGGCCTCCAGTATCTCAGTCTTGGAAAGGACACCAGCCATTTGCTTTTTCAGAGTAGCCACTTCACTTTCAGTTTGAGACCCCCTGTAGTCTCCTCGGCCACATGTACTTTCTCAGCAACATTGCATAGGTCTTCACGTAGTAGATTGATCTAAATTGACATGGTTTCTATCTTCCCCTCAAGCACAACTCTAGAGCTGTGAATCGCCATCAACAATTTTGCTCTGGAAGGCTCGCCCGCTGGCAATTCTGGACTTAGGATCATGCCGAGAGCCCCCTGGCGTGTCTGTTTGTGAGTGCTTGCCTGGGGCGTGGTACAGTGTTCTATTGCATTGCCCTTGCAGGAACCCTACCCCTCCCCATAGAAAACAATACCATCAACGAAGGAGGACTCCAATGTGAGGAGGAGGGGGGGGGACAGGGTTGCAGCAGCTCACTGTATACCTTTGATTATCCATCACGTGCATCCTCCCCCGACAGGGGCCAGCAGCAGTCACCACCAAAGATCCGCACCTCATCAAGGGTAAGACTGCATCTTCCACTGGTCCCACAAACCCCCATTGTCTGTTCCAGCGGAACAACAATGCATCCTTCAGGGAAGCTGCAACACCAGGGCCATCCAGCACTCCAGCAGCCCTGGGGTCAACAAGGTAATCTAGCTCACAAGGTGCCTCTGATGCAACCGCATTCACGAGTGGTATCCAAGCCCTGCCTACTCACAGATATGTCCTTCAGGCCCTGCTGGTCCAGTCCGCAGAGCTGTCCTTACTACCCCGGTGTGTTGCTCCAGCTACCGTGGCTTCTCTGTATCAATCGGGGGTCCCTATGGTGAGTCTGCTGTCCCGGGTGACCCACAGCGGCCTGCACAGTCCAATTACACTCAAGAGAAATGGGGGGTGTCATCCTCACAGAGTCACGGCAGTGGCTATATCCAGGTCACAGTCCTCATGCCCCTTTCTGCAGCTCCGACGCTGGCCCCACACACTCGGGAGCCACATTCACATCCCCAGCATCGCTGCTGTCACTCGGGGCAGCCGCACCTCACCACGAGGGCTGTGGCACCAGCTGAGCAATCCCAAGGTTTGGCCAGGAAACAGGGACAGTTGCACAGACCTTACTGCTCCCCTAGCCCAGGCAGGCCTTGTGTAACTGCCGGCTGCCCCACAGCCAGTCCTCAGCCTTACACTGTACTGGGGGGGGGAGGTAGTGGGGGGGTGTTGAAGGAATTCCCAGTCAGTCACGGCCAGGGAGCAGCATTAAACAGGCAGGATGGCACAGCAGATTCACTGGGCCCGAGAGGAGCTCCTCAAGGACATGTTCTGTTGGCCATCTTGTGGGGCCATACTGTCTGACATTTAAAAGGTCACTGAACTTCAGGCTATTTGTATGTGCACGACTGCTCAAAATGAGCGATATTGCATATCATGTGATTCTTTGTTTGAAATTTGTTGTGCTTTCCTATGTTGACATATCTCCTGTTAACATGACAGTGCTGTGCTTTGTGGCACCTTCTCTTTGTTCAGTGGTGCATGCTGAGAGGTGACAAACTGACCCCCTCAGTTGATTACCTCGTGGCTTCATCAGTCTAAATACCCTTGTATCCCCTTCTAGGATTAGTGGACAAGTACGCAGAAGTAGTTTTTCTCTTTCTACACAAGATTGGGTGTTCACAGACCAGGACTACTTCTAGGACAGGTTGATTATGTTGGATTCTGGTGGAACGCGATACCTGTCAGCTGTGCAGCAAGGGACCATCTTAGTGGAGAGAGACTCCACTGATCTAATGTGCTTGTTGAGTCCACCGCTGTCCAGAGTTATCAATTTTCCCACCAAGACAGCATTGCTTTTTCTGGTCTATCCTGCCACTGACCATGTACAAATCCTACCCCAGTTGGTCTCAAAGAGAAAGAAAGGGTAATTAGATAACTAACCATATTTAGTGTGTTATTTACCCTGTGTCAGTGACAAGCCATTAGTTTCCTTTTGCAGCCAGTCATCTGTGGTGCTTCTCACTGTGAATATTTTACAAACTGTGAAATTTGTGCAGGGGGACTCTGCTGCTCTACAAGGGTCCTCTCCTTCGGAGGCAGAATCCTTGCTGCCCGAGGCAAGAGGAGACTTTTGTATAATATTTGCAGCTCCTTCATGAGCTCCCTCCAAGACTATTAGCATTCTTTGGTACTGCATTGTGCTGTGCTGGTGATAGACCTTAATTGGTGATTACTCACTGCAGATGTCTGATTGCATCATCTAGGATAACAGATGGTATCTAGCAAAGCCGACCAGTCCTTTGTTGATGAAATGATTATCATTGAGTTGTTTTTTTAATAATGCTTACTTAGTTTAGTTTGTTGTGTAGTATGTAAAAAGTCCATATAAATGACCCATGTACACGCATCTGCCCCTCGTTTGTGTTCCGTTTCATAAATATTACATTTTGTGCTGCATATCACTTGCTGGAATGTGTACCAGTCCCTTTATCTTTTGTTGTTTTGATCTCTACATTTCTTTGCAGTTGCTCTCTCCAGAGGATTTGGTGAATGCTTGCAGGATGCTGGACTCTCTGAAGTTGCCCATAAGGTAAGAGACATGAAGTCATCAGCTAAGAGGGAGGTCAGTTGTCTGCAGGGGAAGTAGTATTCAAAGAAGGGAGGAGTTCTAACGCCCCTTTTCTTCCTAGAGACAAACTAGACGCAAATACCAGGAAAAATAATTACTGTCTTAGAGCATTGCACGCAGGCTTTTGTCTCCTCACGGAAACTTTGATCAGCACTTTTCCAAGAATGAGAGTTTGGAAACCATTTATTTAAAGATTATTTTGCTGAGTCCCTGTTTTTACCCCTATATGAAACAATGACATTTACATACCACATTTTTCATTAAATCACATATGTTTCAGTTGGGTATGTCCCATTTGTGCATTTTTGTTTGTTTAATTGTTTATAGTGCACACGTCATAAATGTGGATGTTTCGAAGCATGCTGCACTTCTATGAAATCTTGTGGTCCCAGCTGATGTAAGAAGAGGATCTTTTACATAAACTGGGTGTTGTATCTGTGCCATGAGGTGTTGGCGAAGTTGAGCATCTGTGATATGCGCAGTGCACCGCTAGCATCTGGTGGCTACTGCTGGCATTATTAAAGAGGAGAGTTTCCTGCTGTAAGGTAGGACCACAGCCGTAAGTGGGACTTCACTTCCCTGGCATCTGGTAGGTACCACTAACATAACGATACACAACCCTGTCCTATGCTGAGCATCCTACACCTGGGATCTGGTGGATATCCTATCCTTGGAATTTGGTGGTATCTCTGAACACACAGGATGTCTGGCACAAGAGCTCTCTGGCACAAGGCATGGAATATCTGGCACGATAGTGGACATTACAGGTATTGGTTAGTAATCTCTTCTTTCATGTCTTGTGGACGCTTCTTTTAGAAGGTAGGGATCGCGGCCTTGAGGTAATGATCCATGGCATTCCATTGATAGCATCTGGTAGCCATCATCAAGGGAAAGGGCAGAACACTTCTTGCCATAGCAGCAATAGATTTCTCAGATGCATAATGGTAGGTTCAGTGCATTAATACAATCACTTTAATTTACTCAGAACTTGAAGAGTGTTCGTCATGTGTGGATGCAGCCAGTGCTTTTATCTCTGGATATGTGTTTCTGGATTTTAGTTCGTTATTGATAGAGAGTACTACGTTTGTTTGAGCAGTGATGGTTTGCATCATCCCTGATCTCTAGAGACACCCTTGACATATTGGAGCTATCTGAGTATGCTTGATGTTCATTGGCCTTTCTAGTTATTTTACACACCCTTGGCTTACAGAAATGTGCCACCCCTTACAGAAAGTGAACATCCCTGACATAGTGTGGGCATTGTTGGCATCAGCAGCCACTTCAGTCATCTTGTAGCCTTTCCTGTCACCTTGAGAATATCCCTGTAATATAATTGGCACCTATCTCATCTAATACTGACACATCTGTTTACAAGACAGCAGCTGTCCTTGTATGTCAGTAGTAATTGTGAATATTTGATGAAAATGACAAGCTGATGTTTTAGGACATAAGCAGTGTATTTTCAGAAAATTATTAGCTTTTCTGTACGGATATGGCGGTGCATTTAGCCAGAAAAAAATGAAAAGCAGACAGTTTAAGGGCAACAGGAGTGTATTTACAGAAAATGGCAAGTTGATGTTGGACAGTAATGGCTTTATTTTCCAAAACACTGAAATACTGTTGTTTGGAGGAAAAATGTAAATTAGTGAGCTAAAGTTTTAAGGCAAAAGGCTTCAAGTTCCAAATTATATTCATAGCTAATGTTTCAGTGATATTTCATGCTGCATTGGAGTTGGGTACGTCTTTTGGCAGTTATTGCTATGGCTTTTATTATGTGACTCTTGAAGAGGTCATATGCATTTATCACTACCGATACTGTCTAGGGCCTAAGGCTGGTATTAACAAAGACATAAGTTAGCTGTCAGAACCTTTACGGTCAATATAAGGTGCGCTTTACAAGATTCCTCCTTATCACCACGATTGCTCAGTAGATACATATTCCCTCTGGCACAACTTCTGCAACAATTCAACGTATTTTTTTTCAAATGGTTGTAGGTGGTACTCATATCCTCTTCCACCTTGAAAGTGCTATGGTAATCGCTTGACCATCACTAAATGCAAAGAATAACCACATAATGTTCCATCCTATTTGAGTGGCCTCCTTCCGGAGTAGCTGTTTCAACTGTTTTTCAGAAAGTAAAACCCCCGAAATCTTCAACAAGGGCCTCTGCTTTGTCCACTCAAATCGATGCCCTGGATAATGAAATCACTTTCCATCTGTCTTTGCTTTGGAAAACCTTCCTACTTCTTCTGGTGCAACGCCTTCACTTCCACAATATCATCTCCTCTGGTCTCCCAAACCACTTATTGACAAACTGCCAAGAGGGCCAGTGCCTTTGGCAAGACTTTGGCTTACACTCTGGAAACAACCAGATCTGGTTTCTGGTGGAATCATCAACTAAATTCAATGTGTCTTGCCCCATGCACAAACCTATTTGGGTAAATGCACTGGCTGTGTAAAAAAAACTTGGCTTCGCATTTCACTAACCTCATACCCCACTGACTCACCACTACAAGGCTAAATTAACAACACAGCTTTAAATGGCTAAGGCATGGAGACAGATCCCAAGGAGTGTAAGACCCTAGGCTGTGGAACTATATTAGAGCACTCATGAAAACAGAACTATTCAAGTTGGCTGGTAGTTAGTGTTTTAAAATGATTGAAAATGAATGCAATAACGTGCAGCATTTACATGTAGGCGAAAAAAAGCTTTATGCTCAGTGAAATGTAAAAGGCTGACACATTTACACATTGTAAACTTGAATAGCTGAAGTAACCTTTTCTGTAAAACTGACATAGGCTAAGAATGTGAAATGCTTAATTTCTGAAACACTGGGATGCTTGTGAAAGTGATGACAATGTAAAGGAAGGTAGTCTTAACCTTCCCACCGGCATATCTTTCATAGAATACAATGATTGTATTAAAATGTTTTAGTTTAAGTCTGCAAAATGTTTCTAATCATGCAAAGACCTAGTAAAGCCAATGACTTGATAGCTTGTGTTTTAGGGAAATGATGTAGAAGCTTAAACATGAAACTACAGTTTCTTAGGAGAAGGTAATGAGAACACTCGTGGATTTATACAAAGTTTTTGATAAAACTGATTCACTTAAACATTGCTGTCTGTGGATTATTGTTCTATGGTGAGAGCACAACAAAATGTCCCTGTTTCCATGAAGACATTGAAAACCGATTGGCTGACTGGAGAAAGAAGGGGGAACATGTTGCAAAAGTTTAAATTGCTATGTTTATATTAGTGTGTGTTCCCAGAGTAGGTTGCCACACTGACTAATTGCTCTTCATTGCACTTACCGTTCCCAAATCTATGCTGCTCTGAGACTCTACTGAGTTTCTTGAACCTCTCTTTATGGGAAGTTCTGCTTTGATTGATAATTCATATTTGACTCTGAAGCTTTATGCTTTAACCTCTCTATTTGAAGGTTTAATGGGTTCTGATGGACACCTTTTCTCATTCTCACCAAAATCATCCTTAATGTTAGAAAATTGATTTTTTCCTTTATGGAATGCGCTTAATGCATTTAATCTGATGTATTGATTGCTTATTTTGATTCATTAATCAATGATCGATCTTGATGACATTACATGCTGATTTCAATAAAGATGTGCTGTTAAAAATGAGAAAGCTTTTGCCCTAGCACCAACCCTAAATATTGACTGAAGACAATATTTGAAATCATGATGATTTTTAATTGATGTAGAGCTCCTGGTTATTCTCATTTCACGTCAAAGGTCCATTGGCTTAAAACGCAGGGATTTCTCCCAGAATGAGTTGATAAGCTTAGTCTTGTAAACCGATATTTAACTGAGACTCAAGCTTCAGCACAATCAATTAGGACTATTTGATTGTGGTCCTCTCGCACATCCTTTGAATTATCCCCTGCTATTGAGTCCTCATCAACTGTTCCTAGTGCTCCTAAGGAACTGTAAGTGTGATTAAAGAACAAAAACATTCAATAAAGAACCAAGGCTTCATCCCTGCTATCTGAGTCTGTATGAGAAGGATAGCTCTGCTGTCCACAGCTTTCATCTATGTGCCGTTTCATTTTCTCATCCTGCTTCTTCCAAGATGATTCTCAGCCATTTTAAATAACAGCAGGACTATTTAGAATGGGCAAGACAGGAGAATAGAGCTATAACAGAAGTGAGGGAGTTATATTTTTATGTCAAATTGATGGCAAGCATATTATAACCACTTGTAAGTCATATGAAGTTTAAGGCAATATTTTGGAGAAAATTGACTAACAAAGGTACTGTATATCACTTTTTTTTGTTTGAATGTTTCTTATGGGGTGTGGAAGGCCAGACTTGCTTGGCACACCAAGAAAGTAATGCAATGTTCCATAATTGCCCCTTCAGTACTGTGTTTCAAAGCCTGTGGCTTATTATGAAATCAGTTTGTATATTGTGCAGTGAAATGCATCATTTGGTCCAATTTGTTTGGATTTTATTGAGGGAACACACATGCCCATCTAGTTCCTTTGGAGGCTGGGGATGATGAGCTTGCTCTTCTTCGGAGGCGATGGGGCATGTGTCAAGGTCTTTTGGTCTTGCCACTATTTACAGTTTGCAATACTTCTGATAATTACAGCTGGACATTCCCTACACACTGATCTACATAATATGACTTATGCTCCTTTTTCAGTATTGTGTTTATTTTTTCAAGTTTTTTCCCCATGAGGGTGGTGAAGCTCTTTGCGGGCAATACAAGGAATGTGCGTGTTTAGATTGTTATTTCTCTTATTTACATATTTATTTGTTTAAGAATTTTATAATGGGTTGTGTGTAGCCATTCAGTTATTGTAGAGCGGGGGGGGATGGGGGGGAGAGCAAGGCTCAGCCTGAAGAATAGCGATATACACGTGAATTTGGCCAATCAAGTAGAATACATTCTCCTAGCTGATGTTCTGTTGTCTGAGCCAGAGGGGTTATTTAGAAAGTGAGATTGAATAATTACGTTTTCAAAAGTTTCCTGAGAATATGGCACGCCGTGATGATGATGCCGCCACCTTAACATCCAGAGAAATTAGAAGGTAGAGGAGTTAATTCCTGAGCTATTTCTCCGTAGGACTTTATCCATTTTAGAGGAGGAGATTTTCGTGCTTCTGTGCAGATATACAGCAGGAGACACTATGTGCTAGTCCAGCTCCCTACATGAGACCCAGAATCAGACGGAAGGAGTGTCCCAACTCGTAATCAGGCCCTGCGTGCTGCCTCATTTTGGGCTGAGTGTCACATCATATTTTTATGTGCTTTTACCCTTCGTAACATCTGATTTCTGGGTGCGAAACTCTGTAGAGAACCATTCTACAATTGTAAAAGGGCATATTTCAGTTTGTGCACCTTAAGTAGAATCAGGGTCCACTGTCATTATTATTCACTATCGCCATCCAAGGCCGAGGAATATTTTTATCCATTTTTGAGTGTTAAGTAGACTCTTATATAGTGGCCAGTCACAAGTAAATAAACTGCAATGCCCCACCCCTTTTCCATTTCTATCATTTGTATTAAAGTGGTGAGAATGCGATGATATATTGTTTAATACAAAACCACATATTTTCCTCGTTTTAAATATGCAAAAAAGGGTTTAAAACTAAAGCTTTTAAATGTTGTAATTCGTCCTTGTGATGTAGTGCTGAACGTATGTGTATTTATGTATGAGATGGCGCTTCTGTCTGAACTAGTGAAGTCCTCTTTGTAAAGTCAAAAAGTGACTGTGGGAAAGCGCTTCAGTCTGGGTTAGTGAAGGCCTCTCTTTCTAACGTCAGCGCGGCCTGTAATCAGGAAGAGTGGGAAGTGGTTCTCTTCCTGAGAGACTAGATTGGCAGATATCTCTAATTGAGCAGGTCCTGGGAGGAGGCCTGTGAATGAGGGTTGTCTAGCCAGTCTGCCATTTACAGTGAGGAGTTAACACTTATTAGAGCTTCAAAGGGCCTGGCCCTTCCCTTCTCTTTGCTTCACAAACGTTTGTAGAATGCTATTCTAACGGGTTGTATTCCTGTTTATCGTGAAGTATCCAACCTGCTAGCTTGGAGAAGCAAACATTTTTCCAACTGTTAATGCATTAGGTAATGTCCTGTTTGTTTCATTTTACTTTTTTATTTCTTGCCTTAAAGCAAAGGCTTTACGATTTTAAGAGTTGCAGCAAATGTCTGAAGGTAATATCAGTGATTTATATCTTTGACCGTGAGATGTGATGATCGGGTTTTGAGCTTACTAACCGATTGAGAAGTATTTCTATGAAATATTTGTAACGTTAATACTCTGAAGAAATAAAATTAGTAACTCTAGTAACTCTAATACGTTTACAAATGTGGAACTGAGCGCCACCCAGTGCCGAATGAGCTGGGAGTGGGTTATTTGTCTGCATTTCCTGGGCCAGTTCTCCCACATGAGCCCTTTGACTACAAAAACCTTAAGAACAAGTGGTGGAGGACGTGGAATGAATTTTTTTTAGACACTGGCATTTCTCTGTGGTATGGAGATGCTTTCTATCTTCACCACTAGGTGGCGCTTGATCTGGTGATGGAGTCACTTGGGAAACACCTCTCAAATCAGGCCTTGAGCGGACCTCCAGGTGAGCATTACACGAGGGGTGTCAGCAGAGTTTTCTACACCATCTTAAAGTTATTTTTGTACAGTATAACTCATTTTAAGCTGCAGCAGACCTACACCATCTCCACCCTTCTCCGTCTACAATGTGAAACCAGGTCAGCAATCCTAGAGGTGTCCGACAGCTCTCTATGCTGCATAGTGTCACTGATGATGAGCTCATGGAGGTAAATTCGTGATGCTCCTTTATAGCAGGAAAAGCACAGGGGAGCAGAGGCTGCAGTGTTGGGTTGCTGGTCTGGGGCACTTGGCATTGTTGATGACCTAGTGGTTCCACAGTGTCATCTGTGGTTCCATGGACACCATTGCTTATGTCATTGGCACTAGACTGGGTGAAATCTGGTCCAGAGACTGTTATCCCTAGACAGAAAGCTCATGGGTCTCACTGTTCTGGTACCCCTCTGGATTTGGTGATGGGGGTGCCCATTCCAAAGATACAGCACATTCATACTGTGCAGATTGATGAGACTGTCCACACTGTACATGAGATTCAAGATCTAGGTACCCTTGGTACTTACCGGCAAATATGTTAAATATAGTTGTGCCCTCCACACTGTCAGAGATGTACTGTTCACATGTTGTACTTATGGAGTAGGCTCGTTCTACTTACAATACAAAGGCACTATATACCCAAAAAGTTCATGCCCATAATAAGGTCACAGACATTTTGCACAAGGGACCTGAGGGTGAAGCAAGTAGCAGCAGATGTTACCGACTCCTGCAAATAAATCATTCAATCAGTTTCCAGTGTTGTCTGGATTTTAAGAAGAATGGCCACCACATCATGAATGAAAAGGAAATCCTTGCTCAGGATCTCTGTTTTGTTGTTCTTGCTGAATGTTTATACAAAGGCCCGGATTATAAATTGAAAGGAAAGTGCCAAGTTATGTTCCCGCACCTGATATATAGTGAACTCCCCAGGTGCAGTATTTACGTGGTGTATTAAATACCATGTTAACTGGATTCTGCATTTATCTGAATGTACTGCACTTTTTCCCGTCTGTAAATTTCAGCAGGTTACACGTTTGTGATGTACACGTTTGTGATGAAGGCATTCCCCCCTTTAGAATGAGTCTGGCATTTAAGGAAGATGATTCCTTTTCTCAGTTAAGGCATGATTTTTCAGGAACTTTGTTTGAGACTGCCCGGTCTGCTGTTGTGAATTCCAATGGTACCTCAGCAGAGGCTGAAGTCAATGAAGAATCAACTACAAGAGCGACTTGTCTCTGACCAGTCCAACAGATGCCTTTCAGACTGCTGAGGATGATCCAACAGCTTAACTTCCTCGGGGGCAAGTCAAGCAGATTCTGGTGTTAAAGGGCATTCAGTATAACTGCCATGCACAGTCACCAGAGGCAGTTTTGTAAGAAAGCATTGATACTCCAGTAGTGGATAAGTGTAATCATGGAGGAATCCATGTTCAGGCTGAAAGCGAAGATAAAAGGGGTGCTCTTAGCTGACTTCACCAAAAATTGGCTTTTCATGTTTATGTAGTCATTAATGTTTGGGATGGAAGTAGGGAAGATCTCTTTGCAAGTTACTGGAAAGGCTTGTGTGTATTATTCTGCTCTTGAGATTTTATGTGAAGTGCTTTGTGCGATACAATGCCTGGGCACTGGAATTATGCACTGTTATATACCCATCCACCTTTTGTAATTATTGAAAGGTACTTAAATTGAATCAGGTAGTTTCAGGCAACAATAATTTCTTGCTACCCTGGATTGACTCAGGATGACATTTTTGGTTTCTCAGCAAGATGGGTGTGGTTAGGGTGTTAGTCTTCCAATAGGTTTAGCGTCTTCCCAGCCTGATACCCGCTGAATAACTAGGCCACATACAGAGCTTGAAATCACCCGTCTTTATTCCTCTGCGTGTAACTCCAACACTCTAATCCAAGCCTTCATTACTTCTATTCTAGCCATTACATCACACTGATACAGAGTCCTCTATTATAGTGAGTACATCACACTCATTCAGAGGCATCGGGGAGCCAGAAAGGTTCAATTTTAAATCTTGCAAGACGCTACAATAGGGTATTACGTTGCACCTGGACATTAAGAGTTTGAAAGTGAACGTTTGACTACTGAGACTGAATTTACTCAGACATGGCCTCTCTGATGAAGTGCTTTATGTTATTGTAGATGCCAGACAATATAGCACCTGTCCGTAGAAAAAGTGGAAGTGGGTGTAGTTCTGTATGCTCTTCAGTCGTAAACATCATGATCCATTTACAGCTTCATTATAAGTTAAAGAATTTGCAGGGGACAACTGCCTAACTGGCAGCTCTTTAATTGTTTCGAGGAAGCTTCATGCTCCTTCTCAGTTTAAGATATTCATTCCTTTTGGTTTTCAGAAAGAACTGATGAACAGGTTTCCCCATGTGCCTTGAACCCCTGTTTATTAGTTGTTGCCTCAGTTAATGACTATGGGCCTTATTGCGACTTCGTGGACGAAAAAGGCCATCTGCCGAAGTCCTGAGGTTAAGTTTTCGCCAGTGCAGCCGCCTTCCAGCGGGCCCCATTAGGAGTTTCAGCCCACAACATTGACGCTGACTCATAATTGAGCTGGCGGCAGTGCTGCGGTGCGTTGGGTGCACCAGCACCCGTTGAGCTTTTCACTGTCTGCACCTACACCCCGTCTTCACCAGCCTTTACATGGCAGTGCTTCCATGGAGAGGGGAGTTATAATCTCCAAGGCAGCAACAGCACTTCCAGTGGAGGAAAATTGGCGGTGCTGGCGGTCCGACTGTTGCGCAGCTTCCAGCGGCCACATTGGCTCAGTCCGTCCTCCACTGCGGCCCTGGTGGTCTTAAGGCCATCAGGATCATAATGAGGCCCTATGTCTTTTGAACAAACCACAAGTGTGGGCAAGTTTCAGTCCTTGTCACCAGATGGTCCTTATAGAGTCTTCCTCAAGAACAGAATAACTTTGAGGACCAAGGCATTCTTTCTTCAAAAGATGGTAACAAAATGTACTTAAATCAATCTATTCACTTGTCAGCATTCTTTCTGTCACCACATATATCTAAAGTGGTGGTTTGGGATACAGGCTCCTGAATGTACAAAGGGCTCTTAGTCATAACATTTCCAGGTCTTATGAATGCATACTCTGGGTACAGCGATTTTTCACCTAAGTACTTAAACTGTATGGCCGTTACAAAGCAGACAGTTTCAAGATAGATCATACTGTGCATTGGTGAGTGCTTGCAAATCGGTTACAAGACTTACAGCCTGAAGGAATAATTGCACAGTCGACAAGGGACAGAGTGACCAGTATTATATTTTAAGAGAGTTATCACAGAGACTTGCAAGGCCAGCTACCTGATTTCCTTTATAGACTGCAGCAAAACGTTCTTAACTTAATTCAGATGTCAAGGCTGAAGCCTTCTTTGTAAGATCCATGGTTCAGCACATATTTTGTATCTTAACTTCTGTTTGCTTATCGGAGGCAAACAGAAGTTCATACCTACTTTGTATTGCTCTGTAATCTTCCAAAGCTGAAGAATCACCACAGGGGATAGGAGCCAACGAAACAAAATTGTGCATACTTTCTGTAATGTTGGTTTTGATGCTATATTTTATTTCCTCTGTAAATTGTGCATTACCTGCCAACCTCCCCTGCCAGTCCTGGGTTCTTTATGATGCCTGTTGGCAACAAAAGTGAAAAGGAGTGAGTGGTGGTGCCATTTATGTATACTGTGATGGCACCTGACACATAAGTGGCCCCACCAGCCTTCATGACAGCTTGTAAAGGTAAGATCAAGAATCTGCAGGAGGAACATGTTGTCCAACAAAAGTCTCATTACTGATCCTATTATTTTCCCATTGCTTTTCTTAAGAGAAAGATGGACTAGCAAATGTAACGTATATAAACCTTGTACATTTTATTTCTTGGAGTTTGCCTTCAGGGTCAGACATTCACTGCTCCCTGGCCATTGTGGGGAAAGATGCATCCAGTTTCCATGAATAACAACCACAATTCGCAACAATCCCAGCTAAGTTGAGGTCCCCACTTATGGATGCAACAGTTAACCAATTTTAGCGAAACCTCTCTCGCATCAGCCAGCCTATTTCTAATCTGTTCACCCCTTTTGTGACATTATTAACTTCTCTTGAATTGTGTTGATGTAAGTAGCGTGTTTTACCTAGGTCTCTAAACCACTGTGCCCAACAAACAAGTCAGTCCCTGCTTCTACACTTGTTTTCTAGCCTTCATTCCTTACTAGCAACCTGTCTACTTCTGGCTGGTTGCAGGAAAGACCGACTAGAAAAAATGCTAGATGAAAAGCTATTTTGGAGTAAGGATGGAGGCTGGCAATCCTCTGTGTTGGGTGGACACAGAAAGGCCTTTATTAAAAAAAACTCAGTAAATATATTGAAGTGTCGTGTTATTGGTATGTTAAGGAAAAGGGATTAGGTCAGAGTGCACAATGAGCATGTCCTGAGTACAGTTTAAAGTAAAAGATAGTATTTAAATTTAATAATTCAGATATGTGCATAGGCATACACTTACTCATGCACAAAGCCCCTCCCTCCACAGACACTTACCATATCCTACTGTGTAAGATGGAGAAGGAACAAAGTAATAGCAACATTCAAAATGTAACAGAGAATAACTACAAAAGGCTCGAGGAAAGTTAGAGCTGAGAGTCACAGAAAATTAATATCTGTAACTGTTGTATTTGCCTTAATATTTGTAAGAATGTTAGGAGAAGCTGTGTAGTGTTGGTAGGTGATAAGTCTGTCACAGATCATGGAGTTCTTAATAGGGGGTGGAAGTTCGTCTGAATTTATTTTGTGCATAAATGGCACTGGTCATCACCTCTTGGGTCCTGTAAAGACATCCTGCATGCAGCAATGCTGTCGTCCTTCTGGTGGAGAGTTTAAACAGCAATGCAGATATGTCTGCCTTTTCAGCACCAGAAGTCTATCAGTTTATTGGGTCTTGTTGACTTGTAAAAATATGTTTGATGGCATGTATGGCTGTAGATACACATGCTCTGCATGCTCCTGCCATCGAGTGTTGGGTTCGGAGTATTGCAAGTTGTTTTTCTTCGAGGAAACATTTTTGAGTCATGGGATCGAGTGACGACTCCTTCTCAGTGATAGTGCGCATGGGCATTGACTCCTTTGTTAGATTGTTTTCTCTCCGCCGTCGGGTTCATATGTGTGTCTCTTTGCTTTGTCTTTCCCTTGCCCCGGTTTTGAAACCCTTCTTTCCATCTTTTGCTCCATCAACGGTATTGTTTTCAATCGCGTTTTCTTACATTCTTGTGCTCATTGCGCTCCGTTGGTCAGAGAACCCACCGCACACCAGCCGGGGCCTACCTCAGTACATGGCACCGACCACTATGTTGCGCTTATGGGATGAATGCTGTGTCGATTCTGTCCTCGGTGCCATACAAAATTCCTGCACACCGATCAATATCTGTGTAACCTGTGCCTCTCCCCCAACCATCAAGAAGCCACCTGGGACATCTGCAGATCCTTCAGATCGAAAAAGATCCTCCAGGACCGAAGAGCTTGTTGACTAGAGATGGTCCACAAGACTTCAGAAGACACTCTGGATACCTTCGGGGAGGAGCACGCCTTCTCTATCCAGGACTGTGACTCAGATGTTCAGTTGGGTATCGAAAGCCACAGGTGACATTGGTGCAACCCATGAGTACCGTGGCCCCCATGCCCCCTCTAAGCCTTCCAGAAAGCCCCTTACAAAGGTCATCAGCCTGCCACTGACGCCAGGCCATGGTCGGTTCTGTAAAACAGACTTGGATGGCCCGTCCTGACCGAAAACCTTGGTGTCGAAAACAGGGATTCAGCATCTTTGGAGCCAAAAGACTCTAGTCAATGTTCGGCCACACCATCTCCCGTTGAACCCATTTTGGAGACCATGAGTTCTCGTCAGCACTGCCTCCACATCCAGGAGGATACAGGGTGCATTATTGCGTGCCCTACTATCACCTTCAAGAGGAAGCTATCCTTTCAGGAGACTCTGGACACTTCACTGTCTCTAAAGAAGACTAAGGACAAGGCTTTCACTACTATTAACAAGCCTTTTCTTCTTCCTCCTCTAACACATTCACCACCTCCACCCCCTGCTTCTGCTCCCCTCCTCATTCACCTGCCTCTCCTACTGCAGGAGATTTAACACCACAGGTTTCCCTTTTATTCACTGGGAGGGATTTGGGTGACACACAACAGGACCCAGATCTATGGGACACATATGACCCTGATCCCATGATTTCCACAGATCTGGATTTATACCCCTCACAACCCTCATTGCCACTGGCAGAGGATGCCACATCCTACCAGCAGGTAAGAGCATCGCAAGACGGTAATAGCTCGAGCAGCTGCATTTCACAATGTTGAGCTGTGCAGGGACCCCCTTGAGCAAGACTTTATTTTTGATACCCTAACATCCACAGTGGGATATCCATTCTTCCCCATGCTCCCTGGCATGGTTCGTCATGTAGACATAGTTTTTAAGGAATCAGTCTGCTCTAGGGCTATTACCCTAAAATACAAAGCTGCTGCCTCTGATCCAACTTACATAAAATCATAGGTCCCACCAGATTCTATTGTAGGTACCACTACACGCAAACGGGCCAATAGTCAGGCCACAGGAGACACTCCTCCCCAGACAAGGAGAGCAAAAAGATTGACGCTGCAGCCAGTCATTGGTGCATTGCCAACTCATAAGCTTCACTTGCGAGGTATGGTCTGGCCCAATGGGATGAGATGGAGGAGCTCCTCCAGTATCTCCAAGGTGAGCACCGAAAAAGGGGACAACAGATTGTCACACAGGGGCAGACAATCAGTAATAATTCAATCAGATGTGCTCTAGATGCTGCAGACGTGGCAGCATGCGGTATCAACACCAGCATACTAGTAAGGAGACATGCCTGGCTTCGATGCTCAGGTTTTAAACAAGAGGTACAACAAGCGGTACTCAATATGTCCTTCGACAGGGAGCATCTTTTTGGCCCTGAAGTGGGCTCCACCCTTGAGAAGCTGAAAAAAGACACGGACACGCCAGAAGCTATGGGTTCTTAACAGTCCCCCTCCCAGAGAGGTACTTTTTGACGCCCCACATCCAGAGATGGTTACAATCCGACAAGTACAGAGACCTCCACCTCTCAGGCCAGACAGCCTTCCAGATCATACTCATGAGGCTTCTACATAAAAGCCTATAAGGATAATAACATTCAAGGTAGAGGCAAGAGCGCCACCACCTGTACTCTACTTCAGCATCTAAACAGTGACTACCCACGTCTTCTCACCCCTCACTCTACCTCTGTCTGGCGAAGACTTCAAAATTTCTATACACAATGGCTCAACATCACTGCAGGCCAATGGGACCTTTCTATTAACCTGCATGGTTACTGTCTGGAGCTCATTACCACGCCTTCAAATATTCCCCTTCACTCTCACAAGATCTCTCAAGAACACTTTCTTCTTCTCAAAAAAGAGGTACAATCCCTTCTTCTCAAATGGGCCATCGAGCCAGTTTCGCTACAACACCAAGGAACAGGAGTGTACTCCCTATACTTCCTCATTCCCAAAAAAGATGGCTCCCTCAGGCCCATTCTGGACCTCAGGCCCTTTAAACCACTACATTCTATCACAACACTTTCACATGGTTACTCTTCAAGACGATACCCCCCTCTTACAACAGGGTGACTTTATGATAGCCCTAGATCTAAAGGATGCCTACTTCCATATCCCCATCTACCCTGCACACCGCAAATATCTCAGATTCCTCATTGCAGGCAAGCACTAGAAATTCAAGGCTCTTCCATTCGGAGTCAGCACAGGTCCCAGGGTCTTCACAAAGTGCTTAGCACTAGTATCGGCATCTCAGAAGACAAAACATAAATGTATTCCCCTACCTGGACGACTCACACATCAGAGCCAGCACGTTAGCACAATGCCAGTGTCACACTCAGATTACAGTGGACCTTCTGCACAAGCAAGTTAGGGTTCACGCTCAACTTTATCAAATCCTACCTTCAGCCTCTTCAGATACAGCCCTATCTAGGAGCTATTCTCAATGCAGAATTGGGGATAGCATACCCCACTCCGGCTCGTGTTCACAACTTTCAGTCTCTCCTCCCTCAGTTTCAAGAGAATTCATCATACACAGTCAAGCCTGTGATGCCCTTGTTAGGGATGATGGCCTCCTGCTTTGCCACCGTTCCCCATGCCAGACTCCACATGCATCCTCTACAACAGTGTCTGTCTCATCAGTGGGCTCAACCACAGGGTCACTGGCAAAATCTAGTGTTGTTAGACTGCCATACTCCTTTCTTTCTGCAGTGGTGGAACACCACCAACCTGTTAAGAGGGCTTGTCATACACAGGCTGGGGTGATCACCTTCGAAGAACCCTCAGTACAGGGCCAGTGGGATCCCCATCATCAATCCCTACACATGAACTTCTTCGAGCTACAGGCAGTATTTCTAGCCCTGAAAGCATTTCTTCACCCCCTCTGTCACAAGGTTGTCTTAGTCTGCACAGACAACATGACAGCAATATACTACCTTCATAAACACGGGGGACACCGTCATTCCAACTGTCACAACATCGTTCAGACAAGTTAGAAAAGGGCTCTCTACCATGATATTCACCTTGTGACAAAGTATCTCCTAGATACGGACAGTGGCTTTGCAGGCCTGCTCAGCAGGATGCAGCAACAAGTCCACGAATGGGAACTCTACCTGCAAGTCTTTCAAAAATACTTCTGGAAGTGGGAACACCTCCAACAGATTTTTTCACTACAGCAGAAAACACAAAATGGCAAGACTGAGCCTCTAGGTACCCACATCCTCTATCCAAGGGCAATGCTTTATGGATGAGCTGGTCCACGATATTTGCCTACGCTTTTCTGCCTCTCCCTCTCATTCCATTTCTAGTTTGACCGATCAGGCAGATATCTCTCAACATGATCCTTGTAGCTCCCACATGGGCGTGGCAGTCCTGGTTCACCACACTACTGGACCTCTCAGTAGTCCCTCACAAGAAGCTTCCCAGCAAGCCGGACCTTCACACTCAAAACCAAAGTTGGGTCATACACCCAGACCCCAAACCTTGCAATATGGCTCCTGAGGTCATAGATTTTGGTTTCTTGGATGTACCTGCAGAATGTATGGACATTCTCAGAGAAGCTCCCTACTAGAGCATGTTAAGCTGCAAAGTGGAAACGCTTTGTTTGCTACTGTCAACCTTACCACACTAATCCCATTAAAGATACTGTCAAAGACATTGTCTGCTATTTGCTTCATCTACAGAAAGCAACTTTAGCCTACACCTCCATTTTCTTACATCTTGCAGCTATTGCTGCATATTTACAAAATAAACAACATACATCCCTGTTTAGAATTTCCATGATCAGAACATTTATGGAAGGCCTTGAATGGGTCATTCCATTAAGAGTGCCTCCTGCACCATCATGGAACCTCAATTTTGTCCTTACCAGGCTTATGGGACCTCCTTTTGAGCCACTTCACTCATTTCCTCTTCAGTACCTCTCATGGAAAGTGGCTTTTATAGTTGCTATCACATCTCCCAGATGTGTTAGTGAGATCCAGGCCCTAACCCTGGAAAAACCTTTCTTCCAAATTTATAGGGACAGAGTGGTTCTTCTTACTAATCCGATGTTCCTCCTTAAAGTGATCTTTCAATTCCACATTAATCAATCCATTGAGTTACCATTCTTCTTCCCGCAGCCCAACTCCGTTGCCAAAATAACCCTTCATACTTTAGACGTTAAACGTGCATTAGAGTTCTACATTGATACAGCTAAAGATTTTAGAGACATTAAACAGCTCTTTGTAGCCTTCTTACTACCTCTTAAAGGCAATCCAATATCCAAAAGCAGCATAGCGAGGTGGATAGAAAAATGTATTCAAACTTATTATGCTAAAGCAAAAAGACAACTTCCTGTCACTCCCAGAACACACTCTACCAGGAAGAAAGGAGCCACTATGGCTTTCCTTGGAAATATACCAATAGCTGACATTTATAAGGTAGCTACATGGTCTACACCACACCCATTTACTGAACACTATTGTGTAGATGTACTTGCACGCCAGCAAGCCAATGTAGGCCAAGTGGTACTAAGAACACTTTTTCAGTCAGCCGCAACTCCCACAGGCTAGCCACTGCTTTCATGGAGGGACAGCTTCACAGTCTATGCAGAGAATGTGTATCTACAGCCACACATGCCGTTGAATGGAAAATGTTACTTACCCAGTAAGCATCTGTTCATGACATGTAGTGCTGTAGATTCACAAGAGCCGTCCCTCTTCCCCAGATGCCTGTCCTTTGCATGGACTTCTCTTTTTCTATACTTCCTTTACACTCATTTTCTCACCCGCCTGCGGGGAAAACAGTTTAACGAAGGAGTCGATGCCCATGCGCAATGTCACCAAGAAGGAGGAGTTACTAGATGGCAGGAGTATGCAGGCCATGTGAATCTGCAGCACTAATGCCACGAAAAAATGCGTATTAGGTAAGTAACATTTTCCTTCACTTTGCTTCTAAAGGCAGTAAAGGAAGAATATATGTGTATAGAAGAACAGGAAACGAGTCTCTAAGCTTGAAATTCTACCATGTCAACAGCTGTTTTTCACTCTACAGTATAGCTGAAGTATTTATTCTCCCCAATATGTACATATGTGCTGGTGTTAATCGCAACTGAAGCTCATGTTTTTTAAAGTATGTCAACTATGACAACAAAGTTAGTAAACAACAGCTGGAAATGTTTTTGGGTGCCAGTCAAAATTACATTGCTAGTACCTTTGTGTTTGTTTATTGTTATATTACTATATACAAATCTTAAAACAGTGTTACAAATACTTGGTTACTGATAAAAGCAAACTGGTAAGAAATTCTCTTAAGACAACATCAGCCACAAAATGTACTAAATAACATGCACAAACCTCATTTGTATTAGGCATATCTCAGAGACACAGAAAATACCTATTTGAAGCTATTCACAGTCACATACCATGTGGAAAATTAAAAAAGGTTGTGTTTGTGCTCAAGTGTTGTAAGGCTGCCACCGTTTCCAATAAAAGAAAGCTGACCCTAGCAGTCTAGTAAAAATGTTTTGTCTTCAAATACAATAATTGTAGAATATATGTAATTACGTTACATCAATTTAAAAATGTTAATTGTTTTTTTTAACGAAAATAGTACATGCAATTGCATGCATCTCGTTTGTTTAACGTAATTAAACATCTTTCCTCTTCCTTCGTTTCTTGCAAATAACGCTTCCTAATTGTGCATCAGGTTCCTCACTCATCTATCCTTCCACCCCAGCCCATGAGAACATATGAATTTAGGAATTGATGATAATTGTACAAAACGAAAGTAACAGACCCTCTCTCCTCCAGATTTCCTACTAAGAGGTCAAATCTAAATTCTGAAGTCTTTGTGGGCGTGTCAGTGATCTCTGTGTTCTAGTATAGTAGGTTACCAACTAATTCTAAACCTCAATAATCAGTTTCTACACTGAGATACTTTTCGTTAGCAAAAGTGATATTGGTTATATGGGTCTTCCTTCTCTCTATTAGTAGTGTGTGGTATATAAAATGCAGTTACTCTTAGTGTAGGGGTGTGCAATTGTGAGATGGCATCATCTTTCACCTCCTCGCTATAATTTCACCGTCCATAAGCCCTATTTCGTTTCTCGTGGTTTCCAGACATTTATTTGCAGCTTTCTCATTGCTGTGTTAACTGTTAGATCGTAACCCAGACCCCTTTTACCCAATATAGAAAATATGGAAAATCCAACCAAACTTGAAAGCCTTTTCAGCCAATAAAGTAAGCTCTGTGGATAACAATAACAATGTATTCGCAGTCCCTCCATTAAGTGAATATATATTGGTTTGAGGGGGTGTAACCCTGTTCGTACCAGTTTTCACCACATTTCCATCACCCGTCTTCTCAAATCTTGCTTTGCTCAGAGACTGTAGCACTCAATGCTCTCAGGGCGGCGGTCGATGTACAACTCATAGGGTTGTGTTACTCTTGGCCAGATGTGCTTTAAACCCTTTCTAAAACGGGAAACACAGTTTCCATGTGCGTTTAAATATCTCGAATCTGCCATTTTTTGTTTCGTTGTTACATTTTCTTGGCAATATGGTCAATATCTTTTGAAAAATTAATCTTGTAATATGTACAAGGGGCTCAAACTTTGGTTCAAAACGAAAGCGTGCCACCTGTTGTCTATGCCAAGATACATCATTTCTTTTACTACTTTTCAGAACATATGCATCTTAACAATGACATTAGTATGGGCTATGGTTTGTAATCTTTTACAATTAAAAAGGGTGTTCACCAGAGCCTACACACATCCTTTGCTGTGAAATGGGGTTTAATCCTTAATTAAGTGATGGGGAAAGAGAGTTATTGATTGACACATGTTTGATGTTGATGGGAAAATCTACTTTCCATTTCCTCAATCTCTACCCCTTTCGGTGTCGCTTCTAACTCTTCAGAGATGGACCTTCTGCCGATCAAGGAATGAATCCATTTCATAACAGTGTGCATCGTCTGTAACACTAGTCGAAACCCAAAACCTCTTTATCCAACCTTTCGGAGGAAGAGCCATCCATACCTTAAAAAAAAACCTTCCCGCCCATTTCAGAAGTCAAATTTACTCTTTCGAGTTTCAGGAGAGGTCTGAGAATTCATCTGCGACTGTTTGCCTTATGCCCACTCGTAGCCTATTGCCAGAGCCTGTTCTGGGTGTTCAACCCCTCATTTCAGAAGCCCAAGCGCCTGTAGACCTTCGCTTTTACAGAACCTCACTAAGTGTCTGCCTTTTCCTTTAAGACTAGAGTTTATCCAATTGGAGTGCAATTCACTTTACTATTATAGCACGTCCTGCCCTTAGTTTATTAGCTCGTAAGACGTCCCCCTATCAGCAGCAACGGTCCCTTCACTCTGGCAGGACGTGTTTGGGTCTGGGAGTAAAATGAACAAAATGTCACTTTATTTAGCATGAAAAACCCTTGCACCTGCACTGCCAAGCTCCAGGTCAAGAAGATTGCTTGCACAAGTAAAGTAACGCGTCACACTCCCTCATTCCCAGTCTGAGCAAATGAACTAACATGGAAATCAGTGAATGGTTGTTTGTGTACTTAAAATCCGTGGAAGACTAATGATAACTATTTATGAGATGTACAAATGATCTTAAATGTCCATTTGAACTTGGTGATGAACAAGAATGTAAGACCAGGCTATGAACTCATTACACCAACAAACATGAATAGACGATTTTAATTGAGGAACATGGTGTCTCTTTTTTTAACTTTATAGTTAGGCTGAAGCCAAATACAGTATCTTTAGACAGAATCATAGATGTAATTTCTAAAAGGTGTATTTGTCTGATAATAAAAGCTAGTATTATATCTTATGGGTATCAATATAATACCTTTTGTCATGCTACATACCTCTTCTTATTTCCCTCTTTTACAGGCTACGTGTTTTTGACAGCGGTGTGATGGTGGTAGAGCTCCAGACCCACAACGAAGAGGAAATGGTTGCATCTGCTTACGCCACCGTATGTGAACTTTGCTCGGTCCTCTTTCGAGTATAGGAAACGGCTCACATTAGGGTTAAGGAGTGTTGTGCAGGATTTCCTATTGACAGAAAATCTTAGCTTTTTCCGGTGTTAGCGGACCCACAACAGATAGCAGGGTAATAGGTGAGATGGGCTTTCTTTGCTTTTATAAGAGGCTATTCCAGGGAGCTATTCGTAGTGATTTATACACAGTTGTATCTGTGTTTCCACTACTTTAACCAAAAATTGGAGAATCTGTTTTGAGATGGTTGAGACTAAGTGATACAGCTTTGTGATGAAGCTTCATGTTTGGTGTATTTTGTATATAATTAGGATTCATGGCATTTCATCTTGCAGGAGTTAGTGCGAGAGGCCTTCTTAGGTCTGGCCTGACAGCGCAGTTGCCTTCTGGCATATTGTTGCCAGTTCTTTAAAACACAGAGAGTGGGCTCTAGTTTCACCCTGAGGAGTACTACCCTCTCATCTCATACTGTTGACTGTTTGGTGTGTGTTGGTGTATCATTCCGCCTCCTGTGGATTGCTTGTCTTGTAACGGAAATAGGCCTTTTAAAAAGTTTTTGTCAGCGCTCGAGTGCAAGCTGTTACCCCACCATTTTCACTACAACCATCTTTCCTCCAACAACACTGCCACGATAGCATTTGCGCATGCCAGTGTTTGCACGCTTCACTACATGAATGCCAGACCTTTTGGCTTAGCCAATGCTTGTTTGTGTGACAGAATTTTCAGTGAGCGCTGGCTCCTTTCCAGCGATCGTCTATTTGTAAATGTGGCCAATGCTTGTTTCCTTGTTGTTTATTTACATAAGCTGAATAGTTGTCTGCAGTTTACAACTAATATTCTTCAAAGCTGTGTTTCATTGGTGAGCTTACGCTATTTAGATATTTAGCTGTCGTCAACAGCACTTCAGCTGTGTACAGATTGTATCGTGCTCTATAAGCCTGCAGTACAAAATTAATTAATTATCTTTTGAAGTTTGCCTTCTGCACCTTTAGTTGCAATATGGCTACTATGTTAAAAAAGACAAAGGCAATAATTTACATATTTCTGCAGGCTTTGTAGAAGATGCATACCACAAGTGATTTGAAGAAATAGATATCAAGGGCTCAGCTAGTGGGATGGCTATCAAATATGGTGAAAGGTAGTCTAGTGAGTAATACTTGGTCTTGTTGAACTGAACAGAATGATGTTTACATGTGGTATGATTTTTACTGATGGAGGTTGTAATTTCAAAAACATTAATGCTCGTTATTCAGACACGGAACGCTTGGGGAACCCTTGATGGTGTAAATCCCACATGACCAGTGATTCAGAAGCACTATTGCCAGGGCCACCAGAATTATGTGGCAGGTTTGAGTAAATTATGCAGCCAGAAAAGCCCAATTATGTGGCATAATGCAGCACATTTTGTAATAGTATTACTTCAACTTCGTTACTTCGTAATTTTAAAACTTGGTAACACTGTATGGGCATTGGTTGCACCTCATTAGTACCAGTTCAACACCCAAATATAGTAATAGGCAACAGAAGGGTAACCAGTCCAGCTTTCCAAAGGGGGCCTTCCTGTGCACGGCAACACTTGTTGCTGCATTTGTAGTAACTTTTGAACCGTTTGAGCTAGAAACAATTTTTTTGGTTCAACTTAGCAGATTGTGCATCAGGTGATGGTTTATGTGGCAAATCTATAACTATGTGAAACATGCTGCGGCCACACAATCTCATAACTCAGTGGCCCTGATCATCGCTTAATAAACTAGGAAGCGCCACAGAGGTGGTTGGTGGTGTTCAGATCATAAAATCACTTGTTAGTGGGCAGCCACCACATAACCCTCAGTGCAGTACCGTTAGTGTGTTGATTCTTCATAGGAGGCCTGATAATAGTTGAATGGTTCTCCTAAACAGTGTGATGTAACAAGATGTGTGTGTTTTATGGGATGCTTAATTATCCTACCAGAGATCTTATTGCTGAATAATTGCGCACTTTTATGACCTAATTTGCCTGATTATATAAAATGTATACATACATGTTCTAGTATCGAGCACACAGTGCTTCGGTAAGACAGATTCATATTTCTGCACTTTTTCTGGCAATCTGGTTTAGGCATGATGTAAAATGATGGGCTACCCTGCAAAATATAGTGATGGGTCACCAAAATGTCCAAGGGTGTTGCGCCACCAGGTTACACATCTTAGTATCCACTGTTCATCACTTGTTTATATGCCAGGTACCAACTGCTGGATGAAAGCTGGAGAGGGGTGGGGAAATACATTTATAAACTAGCAAGTCAAACACCTTGTGATTTTTATTAAGTGTTGAATTCTATGTCTTCAGGTATCTGAAAAGGGCTCCCTTACATCCGAAGAGTTTGCAAAGCTTGTTGGCATGTCTGTTCTTTTAGCGAAAGAAAGGTAAGTTTTGTGTATTCAGTCCACTTTTCTGCCAGGCCCTACAGGACAATTTAGAATTTTCACCTCTTTTGTTTTCTTTCTTCAGGCTAGTTCTCGCAGAAAAGATGGGACAGCTTTGCAGAGATGATTCCGTGGAAGGATTGCGATTTTATCCAAACTTGTTTATTACACAGAATTAAGGACATGTTTTCTTCCTTGAAATGGCGAAGGCTAATGAAAACCCTCATAAATTGTGCTCCTGGGATTGCAAAGGAGTGGCAAAATTGTACTGCGCTGAGTTCCCTTTATTTGCTGGATGTTAGAAACTGCATCCTCGCAGTGTAATTTATGATTTTTTTTTATGCTGTATGTCTTAGTGATTGGGCAATTAGAACTCGAGTTCACACTGGTTTGGTGGGTTTAATTAATCTGTGTTCTAGCAGAGATGTCGAGCAGTGGTCACTATTGTAAAAGAGTACTACATGTAAGACATACAACATGGATTCACTGTTTGGGAATGTAATAGGAAATGTAAAAAAGACTTTTGCCAAATAGATGTTCAAGTAAAGAACTGCTATGAAACAGAAATAACTTATGAGCAGAGTATGCCGAGTAGTGATTGTAATTTCCATTACTTGTTTAGGTAATAATATTTCAGATAAAGCATTCGGAAAAAGTTGAGCAGTCTGTGGTGATGCAGTGACAAAAGGCTCAGTAGAAGCCTGAAGAAATTTTAGATTATTAAATTTCCTGTGTGAAGAAAGGAATGTATGGCTGTGCATAGGTTTAAGCAAATATCAAAAAAGTTGAGAATATGGTCATTTAGGGAATAAACTGCAGTGCATTACTTGTCATGCAGGTTTTAATAGAGCAACTGAATTGAGGTGCCTACTTGGAGAAATGTTTGTATGTAGCCTCACTTCCTATGTAGATGGCTGTGCCTGTAGATCCTGGTCTTGCACTGTTGGAGGGTGTAGGAAGTGAGAAAATAAGATCCCTTCCAACCATGCCTGCTGCGACTGCCTGGAAAAAGGCATACGTTTGGATATTTGTGATAATGTGATGTATTACGGTAGCGACACAATTATGATAACACTCCCAGATGTTGAATTGATACATTAATTAGCATGATTCCTAGAGGGAAAGTGTTTGACCACAAAGCAGATGAGCAGTACCCGGCAAAGTAGGTAGACTCCAATATTCTCCAAATAAACCCCTATGTCTTGAAAACATGTTTTCAGTGCATCCATGTTTTCCAATCAGTTTTCTTAGGGAGTCTGCAAACTATGAACCTATGTAGTTTACAATCTGTGCTCGGTGAATATTGCAGTTTTAACCTATCTCCCCCTGTGAATGTGGTAGAGGAAAGCTCTCTCTTTGAACCAAGCTTCAGACAAGACTTTTTGCACAGTTGGTTACATACACAAAGGTCAAGAGATCTTGCATCATATTTGTCATTACTCTTGTCCTATTTTGTTCAGATTTCTTCCTGTGGGAAGTGTATCACAGCTTTTGGCGGTTCCTTCATTTTATCATTGCAGACATTTTACTATAGGAAAGACAATTTGTGGCAGCCCTCTTATCATAGACACTGCTCCTCTTTGGTCCATAAAGGTCTGCCAGGTTAAAATAGAATGTTTAGCGCTTCTCAAGGAATACTCCAGCCCTAAGCCAGAGTTCTTTCCGTTTGACGGATCATTCCTAGAGGTCTAGCATGATGGAAATGGTGCTACTTGAAGCATGTGTTGTGGAGTCCAAGGAGAAAGGCTGGAGATGTAGATGTTGCATCGGTAGACGTGCCTTCGCTAGGTTTTCTAGTTACCCCTGAACAATTTACATAATTTTGCTGTAAGGCTGAGCTCTGCAATAGCCTTATTTTCCAGTGGGATGCAGGGCTTGGCACTTTTATAGTTTTGATTTTGGTAATTGTTGAATGTAGTTTTTCCCAAAGTGCTCCTCATATTTTCTTCCAGGACTTCGCTTCCCCTGCTTTTCAAGCCACTTTTGTACGAAGTTACGTAATATGTCTCAGATTCAACCATCCCTGATCCATGCTTCCTAGAGGAAAAAAATCTCTATAACTGGAAGAAAAGGTGACAAGATCTTTACCATGAAGTAGTTGGTATGTTGCTGTAACCATAACTGCACATCTTGAGAATACAAAACAGAGTAATAGCCAATGAAGACTACAGTGTGAGAACCAAGTAGGAAGTTACATGTCATTCTGTGCAACTGGGACACACACTGGACCCTCTGATTAAGTCTGTTGAAATATTGTCATTGCTAGATTTAACACTGGCGTTAAATGCCGCCACCTCATAATAGGAAGCAAAATACCCTGAAAACGCAAACAAGAAGGTTTTTTTGGGTGTATGCACAGCCCAGGTACCACCTAAAAAGCAGCAGGGATTGCAGGCAGAAGAAGAGGTCTCTGTGACCATGCACACAAGGCAGGATCGGCGATTGACACAAGTACAGGAGCGGTTACAAGGAGCAGTATTGGCCACGAAGCCAGGTTGTACCTAGAAGTGTGTAGCCAGAAAGACAGAGCTCTGGCAGTGCCAAGAATTGAAGAGACAAACACTGGAAACTCTGGAGAATGAGGGAGAGGGACAGTCAGTGCTTTAAATGGGCCTGTACTGAGTACCAGTACTTTTTATTTATTTTTTCCCTTGAGTACTGTAACTTCTGCTTGGACAAGGAGAGCACTGGTACTCACAAGGGCTCGGCATCAGTGAAGGTTACGTGCTTAGCAACTTACATTCAAACCTATACGGTCAGAGGAAATAAACTTTATTTTACGCCATCCCACAACCCGAGGCTGAAACAGGCGGCGAAAAGTTTATACGGAGACATCAGTATCATCGTGTAGGCTGTGCAGCACCTTAATACTGGTTGCGATGCACCAGCACACCTGATTAGGTTCTCACGGGGCGGGATGTGTAGACTGTTGGCAGCATTGCCTGTCTCTGATGTTCCCTCATTAACTGCACTCGTTCCACCCGGCCTGCCCTAGGAGCAGTGATTCAGGCTCACGTCAGCAGACCTGGAGGACCCCGGTCCAACTACCTCTGAGTTACAGGACTCTCAATGCAGCCCCAGGAGACCAGAAGATTAACAAGCATTTTCAATGCAACGGGTCTTGCATTTGTTCGAGTTAAAGTGATTAGCGCTGTAAAGAAAAAAAAACACAGCACAATCGCACTATGTAAAATGCAGCGCGATTGCCCTGCGTGGAAAATAAACAGATAAAGTAGTCCGGATACCATGCTGAAAACATCAAGCCTCTTATGTTTTTAGTAGTTTACTGGTGCTGAGTAGGTGGGCTAAACACCGAAAAATGCATAATGTATGCATGCCTTCAACAAATGAAAACAAGTGGATTTTAAAAGACAATCCCACGAACCAATGTAAGTGACTGACGTGACATGGGCGTGGTTGGAAGCCCAAAGAGAGATTACAGAATGGGACGGAGCGCTTTGCGCTCGCCCATAAACACAAATTCAGCTTCTGGCAAACTGCAGGAAACAAGCCGTGCTGTAGCCACTGGCGCAGTACATGCATTTGCACTAAGGTCCTGAGCTAGTTAGGTGACACTCTTTCTTACAAACAATGACGCACTGTGTCTGTGTTTCGCCTGTAATGTGTGTAAACGTTGTACTCCTAGAGCAACATGAGGCTAGCCAGTCATGTGAACCTTATGCAATGTACCCTTGCATTAATCCCAAGGTGTCGGTGAATATCCCTCGCCCACCACACTCTAACATACCTTAGCTGAGAGGTTACTGGGGATGGAAAGGGGTCGCTATTATGGAGGACTAGTGGAGGAGGTGGTCTAAAGGCTTTGGAACTGGGCAGCCAGGGTCGAGCCCCGATGCCGGTTCAACAATCTGTAATTCTGGGGAAATCATTTAATGACACCCTGCACCAAGTTTGTGTGACATTTTCATGTAACTGTTTCCCAATAGCAAGTTTTATTATGATAAAGGATTCTGACCAGTCAAGTGTAAATGTTACTTTGCGTCTCGTACAGAACATGTCAAAAGCTGGATCTCTTCTCCACACAAAATGAAGAGCCGGGCTCCCTTTTCTTACAACATGGGCAGAACAATCTCTCTTTGTAGTAGGTATTCAAGAACCTGGTTTTGCACTGGCCTTCATGCTTGAGATCTCCTGAATCATACCAACGGGACGTGTAGGTGGAGGGAAAGGCAGAGCAACCAAGAGAAGATTTCTTTTAGAGCCACTTAATTTTGTCAAAAAAGGACACCAAGGAAGAATGATATTTTTCGCTCTGTAAGGAGTAACTACACGATACAACGGCTTAGATCGAAGATACATTTCATCCAGACCATCGGGTTCGCCCTGTGCCATGAGGACCGTTGACTCTGCAGATTGCGCTGCTAGCTGTGGCGTTCGCACTTGTCAAGAGGGACTGCAGTAAGGGAGGGGGAGAGATGTCTGGGCATGCGCAAGAAACGTGTATGTGTGAGAAAAGAGCATGTGACGTGGAAGGCCATGTGTGTAAAAGCAAAATATCTGTGTGCGACTATGGCTTAGAAATAAACAACAGTACAGTATGCGTAAGGATTGTGCGCATGTGACACAGAATGTGTATGAAAGGAGAGTTTAACTGCTCGAGGAAGGGTGTGTATGTCCGTGAAAAATGAGATGGAGGCTGTATTTTGAGGTTTATGAGTATTTACAGCATGCATGTGTTAACTGGCTGTCTCTTCCATTTCCTTATCGGCCAAGTTACAGTCTTTATGTTCTAGACAGACGCAATTAACTCAGCAGAATAGATTAGAAATGTATTTTTTTTTAAATGAACACTTGTGAGGCCAACACCAGTTTTATTATTTGTGTAGAGTGATACTGAGTGTTGTAAGGGAAAAAATGACTTTGTTGTCCTATCGGTTTGGGGAAAGGATTGGCAGCAGAAACAGGAAGTTAGGAAAGAGTGGAGTCTGGCAGTCAGCTCTATAAACTCTTTTTTCCCCCCATAAACTGTGTCCCAAAGCAATTGGCAACAAGGACAAATGTGATAGTATTAATTAGAATGTTGGCAAAATTAATGTAGGAATTGCAAGACTCAACTTCTAGCAGCATTATGGGGTTGTCAGATCGCTTTCGGAATGTTTCAGTTAGAGTTGGCAGTTCCACCGAGCCCAGATATTGATACGCAGGAGCATAGGGAGTCAGCCATATTAATTGCCTGGTAGAATTAGTGAGATGATTTTCTCTTGTCTATTTCGCATATGACATTCTTAAGATGCAAGCAGATTTCTTGCATACAAAGCATGAAAAGGTTAAAAACTTAGCCCCGCCCCCTACACTGCTTTTATCCCATCCTAAGCTCCACCCCCAGGGCCCCATTTGGTGAGTATCTGCACTTATTTTTTCCATTTAAAGCACCAGGTACAGTGGACTAAGAGTGCTGAAAGTGGGAGTGGCAGTGTTACCGTTCTGTCACAAGAGGCAAAAACCTTAGAGTCAATAAGATATATTGGGGAGTTTCTCAAATTGTGTGGGACACCATTTAGCCTCAGTATGGTATTCTGTTTCCATGCCAATTAAAATTGGCGTCAGTGCTGACTAACCATGATTGGGGACAACACATTCAAGGAGTGAAACATGAAACACAGAATGCCAAATTGTGCTCTCACTGGGTTAATTACCCAACTGATAGATTTAATCCATATACTGTTCTTTTTAAACCAATCCCACTTTGAGGACTCCCTTTGTTTTAATTATTGTAATGTGGGGGGGGTCACCAGCGTTGATGAAGGGGATGCTTACTGCAAAGTGAAACACACTTTGTAAGTACATTTGTAGCAAAGACTCCTTTGCCATGGCAAAAAGGACCCAACCGCACAATAAAATTGAAGGAGCTGTATTCTGATTTTGAATATTTTTGGGGGGAACTCACAAAATAACTGCCCTCGGTTTTGGCTACTCTAGAAACAGTAACAGAAAATGTTTGGGGGATGTTCGGAGCAGGGTATATTGGCCCGTTCCACTGGTTGGCAGTTCACCAACTTTGGTAGTTTACTCGTTGAGATGCAATGTGGTAGTGGTAGCCGAGTGTTCAATGAAAGGTCGGGGATTCCCCTTACGGACTAGGTGGTCTCACACACATTATGGTATCCTGCTTCATTATGTGACCACCTACCCACACCCAGATAGGATGATACCACCTGGGCGGACTCAACCTCGTTGTTAAAAGAACTCGGAGGGAGTGCTGAAATTAGTATTTCTGGATAGAGCAGGGATCCAGTTCAAAGGGAATATAAACTAAAATTACTTCACAAATCACCTGTCTAGTCAAACCTTTAATTGCGGTGTTTGTTGGTAAGATTAAAAACCAATTGAGACAATCTTGAACATAATGATTCAAGGTGTCGTCAGATCTTAAGTGGCCAACATGTTTCTGCCCTCTTCTATACTGGTCTGGGGCATTCGTCAGGGCCTAGGATCCCTCTTACATATGGGGGGGACGGATTAAGCTAAAGGGTGAGCACATACGTTGACATGCACACTGGGCCTACCTGTTCATGAAAACAGTTAGAAAGGCCTAAAGAGAAGAAAGTTAATCATACATTAGTCTAAGAACACGGGGTGTACGAGGTGTATTTGAAAAAGCACTGCAAACCACTACACACAAGTTTGGAGAACCATGCTGTGGGACACACAAACAGACATGCAAAACCTATCGAACGGGCTGTATATGGCTCTTATTAGAGTCCTAAAAAAAATGCTCGGGCAGAAGCTCTTACCCTAAGAGGAAAGGCTATTTGCTTCAGGTCTGGGAGGGGGGGAGAGTTTCCCGTTGTAGTCACACTCTGTTGAAGGGATACAAGTCTGAATTAGGAAGGAAGGCATGATGGGTGTCAGAGGAGTAAGTGACGGAAGTGATAGTACATTGCTCAATAAGGTGCTCAGGGCCTGTCTGAAGTCTTGAGTTAACTAATTAATGTTGATGTCTAAATAGGTCAGCAAAACTACACACATATAAACATTGCAAAAGTAACCCATTTAGGACGATATCTGTACATAGCAAAAGTAACCCGTTTAGGACGATATCTGTATTGGTCAACAAAACTAGACACATGAACATAGCAGAAGGAACCTGTTTTTGGCTCCAAGGTCAAATCACAACACAACATAGAGAACAAGACATAAAACCCCACAGAGATCAATAACATCTTGGAGAGAAACCAAATTACAGGTCCAGTGGCACAATAAGGGAATCATAGAAATGTATTTTACATGTCCCTTTTGGAGCACCCCCACTTTTTTCATCCCTCTTAAAGACCTGCCTGCAAAAAGTTCTGTATGACTGATTGCAGCCAGCAGCTATGGGTGCTTCACGATGCCTGGTTAGAGCATTTTCTTCCAAAGTTGATGCCGCATGCAGTGCAAGACACTGCACAAGCACACACTTTAAAGGGCCTGAAGTTGTCAAGCTGTACAATTAAAATAACTGGGTTAGGTATGGGGCAGTTTTTATTGTGTTTAACATTTCAAGGCTGTACATTTGCACTGCTTAATAAACCTTGCTTTCTCACTAAATTCATTTGCTTTCAAATGCACCATTTGTCCAATTTTTTTTCTATTTTCTCTTGGGAGGAGGACTCACCCTGGCCCAACTGTTTGTCCATTAGGCTTGCTCGGTTCACTCTCTACATAAAAGTCAGACCCAACTCTTACACCCTACTACTTTCAAATGTCACCAGCCACCACTGCCTTGGACAAAACAAGCACTGGTCCATATCCTTCCTTATGTCCCAAATGTATCCAAACTGGGGCTCATCGGCTCCTGTCCTCCTTGGACCAAGGTCATAGGGGTCACCCTTGAGCTGCCACCTAGGAAAGCAAGGGTGAGGACCCACACTCTGGTAGCCTAGCTCTGGGCCACTTAAGCTAGTTAAGTGAAAGGGCATGGACTTAGGCATGCTGACTACTCCTCGAACCCTGATACTTCTGCTCTCCAATTCATCAGAGTATCTATGGAAATGAAGGGAAGTGTACATAGTAGCCCTCCCCCCAAACTCATACCTTTTCGCTTTTCTGTTTGTGGGCTCCAGCAGATAAATATGTCTATTGGTAAGAGGCAGGCAGCTGTGTATGGGTGCAGGCACTGTCAGACGAGGAAGAGGTTTCGGACTCTTAAACCCCAGGGAGTCTACTGGGCCTACTGCCCTTCTCAGTGCACCCCTCTGAAAGGCCTGCTTTCAGTCTACGAACTGAAAGATACAGACACACCAAACCTGATTCCATTTGCCTTTCTCTCTCGACCAGCCTACCACGGCCTTGCCTCTTCTGCTCCTACTGTCCTGCCAAATGTACGCATAATATCTGCTAAATAGTCCGCTCTCAAATCCGTCCTACAAACATTACCCAGGAGCAAGACCCACCAGAAGAAGTACATAAGAGACTGACCGCAAGCCCTCACCCACTACACTTCGGATAGGCCATAATCGGACACGGAACTCTCACTTTATGAAACATCTCCAATTAGTCTTGGACGCCGAACACACTTGACAGACCCCGTGATACTCTTGTGCACTACACAGCACCACAGTTGTACAAATGGCAAAGCTCTGCCCCCACAACAGAACTTCATCGCACCACTCCTTCCCTAAAGAAATGTTACTTACCACACCACCAACCGTGCAAAACTATTACCTGGCTAGCAATGCAACCTACTGAACCATAGGCCAGGCAATGGCCAACTGACCACCAACTCATTGAAAAATGGTAAAGTCCATCGGCACCTCCAACCACAAACGTATAACGCACCAAGGGCCAGATGTACGTAAAAAGCAATTTGCGACTTGCAAATTGCGAGTCCCTGCGACTCGCAATTTGCAAGTCGCAAATTGCTATGCAGTACGGTGTCTCAGACACCGACTGCCACTCGCAATGGGGTCGCAATGACCCACCTCATTAATATTAATGAGGTGGGTCGCAAATTGCGGCCCCATTGCGAGTATAGGCACTCGCTAACATGGAGGCCTGCTGACGTCAGCAGGCCTCCATGTTAGCGACCTGCTGTTCAATAAAGCAGGTTTTTTTTTTTTTTTTTTAAGTGTAGCCCGTTTTCCCTAAGGGAAAACGAGCTGCACTCCAAAAAAAACGAAACCTTTAGTTTCGGATTTTTCAGGGCAGGGAGTGGTGCCTTGGACCACTCCCTGCCCTGAAAAAAAAATATTGGGTCCAGTCACAAAGGGGAAGGGGTCCCATAGGGACCCCTTCCCGTTTGCGAGTGGGTTACCATCCACTTCAAGTGGATGGTAACTGCGACTCCATTTGCGACCGCGTACGCGATCGCAAATGGAGTTGCATACCACTCCGACTCGCAAATAGGAAGGGAACACCCCTTCCTATTTGCGACTCTGAAATGCATTTTGCGAGTCGGTCTCGACTCGCAAAAAGGCATTTCTGCATAGCAAACTCAGGTTTGCGAGTCGCAAACGGCGATTTTCGCCGTTTGCGAGTCGCAAACCATTTGCTACATCTGGCCCCAAGATCTTTAACAGATCAAACTCATAAAAATTTCCCATTAACCAGCACATTACTAAATGAGAAGTCTAATAAATCAGTGCTAGCCGTACACAACCAAACCACTATACACTTCCACAACTCTAAAAAGTCGCCCAGGTTAAGAAGGTGCCTCGAGGCCATAGCTGAAATGACACACTTTAGCAGGTTCCCATTAAGGGACATGTCATTTAAAACATCTTCTGAATACACCACTAAACAGTAGGAACTGAGAAAAATCTGAAACTTAATGTTGCGTCTGACTCATGTGTTCTCATAACTTTGTTAGAAGCAGTAGGCGCTGTTCAGTCATCCTCCACCGAGGCACTGTATGCTCGCAGGCTTTCCCTGGTGTTTGTGCTGGTTTTGCCCTATTGTCTGATGCACACTCATTTCCTGGCTCAGCCGAGGGGACCCGGAACGGATGCAGTTCACTGGAGTGAAGTCAGCCACTACCATTGGATCTGTGTGGCTGGTGGGGACCCCTTGTGTCCGGTTGTGCAGCACGTGAGGGGAGCTGGGCGTTCACCTTGCAGCGGGCCCACCCTTCCTCCTGCTCGGGGAGAGCAGTGCGCCTGCAGAGTGTGCCAGGCCGGCTGTGGTCGTTCTCCCAGTCCTACAGGCAGCCTTGAAGTGAGGGCCAGCTCGGGAGTGCTTCTTCACAGGTCTGCGGGACAACCGGACTGAATATCTCTGACTGAGGGGAATGTGTGCCCTATGGGAGGAAAGAGGGGGATTACTAACTTCCTGCCAGCACTGCACACTCGGTACCACTAGGAAGGAGTTTTAAAATCCTGGAGGTGAGTTCCCTTATGTTGTTTTTTGCCTTTCGTGATTGCTTTTTCATTGCCACCAACACGACATTGTTCATTTTAATAGTAGGGGGAAATGATTGGCTGGTTTTCAGGTAAGTGCGCATCTGTGCACATCTTTCTGTGGCCATATATCTAGTCTCACTTTAGGGAGGCAGTTAGATGGTGTAGTGCTAAAAGGACACACATTAGTGAAGACATCATTTCAAGGGCTTGTGTGGGTAAAATTATTCTCTAGTCACTGCGTTCGCCAGACTTTGGTCTTCTGTTACATGAAATGTCTGCTGATTTGTTTTTTGTGCACCCATAACTTTATGTTGGCAGGAATAGTTAGGTGCTCAGTATGGGGTTGTGCCTTTTAATTATTTTCCCTTTCATTTTCCCTGTAAAATGTCCCATCCCTATGGTACTTCTTTTATAAGTATTTATTTATTTGTGAATACCTTTATGAAGTGGGCACATCTCCCACAGCCGCTTTGCAGCAGTTGTATACTGTCAAGGTTGCCCAAGGAGTGCCTACTGCAAATAAAGGGGAGTTTGGTATGATAATGTGAGGGTAAAGCTGTTGATCACCTGGAGCTGATTTGCAGAGGTGCCCTGGCGCTTTTTACCTTCTGTTGGCATTTCCAAATTACAGAAATGGCTAACGACACTTCTGCAGCCATTTTGTAATACATATTGCGCAAGTGCATTTCTAAAGACGCCTATTACATCCCTATGAAGACTATGGCGTAACACTGCACCAACCAATGAGGTGTCCTTACTTTCCAAAGTCGGAATGACTTACCTTCTGGAAAAGGCAGAGCTGTGGTTTGAAACTGCTGACCAGCCTTCACTGGTCCGCCCACCACAGCGCAGGTGTAAACTCCCCAAGTTCTGTCCTACAAAACGCAGAGCACTTTTTAGGTCTTGCCTTTATGAGCCCTACGTAGGTATAGAGTACACTTGTTGCTTACCATGGCTTCATTATCGCTTTCACCTGCTTGTTTCTTATTCGATAGCTTGTGTGGCCTTTCCTTCCGCTACTTGGTTTACCCCTTGCCTGGAGCATGGGCCCTCTCGTTAGTTTGTCCCCCACCTCCCACCCCCATTCCACGCCATGGATATTAGGTTCTTCTTTGGCAGGGAGAAAATTACTTGCAGAACTTTTGGATCAACTTCGCGGGGAACAGATACTGGAGCTCCACTTGTAAAGGGGTGCAATTGCATCAAAAGCCCCAGTTCCTACAACCAAGGCTTTGGGTGTCGCAATGGCGGTCAAGCCTTCACAATTCTTCTACTGAAGAGCACTGTTGTACGGTTCCTACTAATTAAATAGTACTCAGTATCCAATCAACTCCCCCTGACACAACATCAGCTGTGCGTCTGCCATCCTAGAGACGCAGAAGAGTGAGGGCTGCAGAGAAGCAAAGTGGCCCCTCCTCCTCTGTGCACCACGAGTTCTAGATGCTTCACTTACTCCACAATTTTACTACATCACAATTTTTAGGTCTTGCATATGAGGCAGCTTTTATCTGTGTGTAGGCAAGGAAAGCCTATTGTGAATCAATCACATCGCTTTAAGCGAGATGAAAAAGGAGGTGGTGTTTTGGCACTAGAAGGGGCATGGCCCAAGTGGTGAAGGGAATGGCTTAAAACATGTGAACTACCGTCCTGTGCTTTACAGAGAATGCAGCCACAAAACCTAGTAAAGTGAATTTCAGTTACAATACAACATTGTTGTAAAGCAAAGAGAGGTTACAAATGTCAACAGATTCAAAGTTTTTATTTACATAAAATATGCAATGTATATAGAGTAATATTGCTAAAATCATTGGCAAAGCCAATAGGTTCCAAAAGCACGACCTATTGGCTTTGCCAGTGCTTGTTTTATACATATGCATAGGGACCCTATTTGAGGAGGTTGCCACTCACACACCATAGACTGAATGTGGTGCAAGGCAGAATCAGGTGCCTTTACTGTAAGCAGAACGCAGCAGGCACATAAAAACCAGCACGTGCCTGGAGCATACACTTGTGTTTCACTTCCAACCAGATTTTACCAGCGCAACTTTCTGCTGCAGCCACATTTGCCTTCCTGGCTTGTGGAAATGTTGATGTGTTTTATATTTAAACATGTTTCATGATTTGGCAGAATTACCATACACTAGGGCAACCTCACCATGTCCAATTCAGAGGCTGGCATGAAATACTCTGTTTCACAAACTATAAGAGAGGGTCCTGGCTGTGTAACTTTCGAATGAATTGGAAAAATCATTGGAAGTATGGAGTGATAGCACTCACCATTTAGGGCAGAATCACCAATGTTTTGGTAAATGTTTTTAGGAAAGCATGCAAGGAAACACATGCAGCTTTGCAAAGCTGATTCAGGACGGGTTACACAGAAGAAAAATGCAAAGTTCAGATATGATAGGAGTTTAAATAATATTCTATTGAAGCCTCCGTTTTGAAACTCAAAATAATTTGATCCCAAATAAGACCAGCATACACTTCCATTTTGCCACCCCTGAGTCCTTTATGAAGAATGTCCTGCCTCCTTATACTACCAAATGGTAGCTTAATTTGAGCCAGTGGTTTCCAGTGCTTAGCACTAGCACTTAACCCGTTAACTGCTGGGCCTTTCCCCTGCAAACTATGCACCCTATTTTGGCTATTTGGGGTAGTTTGCACTTAGGGCTCCAGGTTGTATGATGGAACCACGCATGCTGGAACCACGCATGCCTTAACAACGTGGTTGGAACAATGGGTGCGCTGTTTCCACACATGCCTTTACCACGTATTCCTTTACAACAAATTTTTGTTGTAAAAGCATGCCTAGTAAAGGCATGTGTGGAAACGGCATGCAAAACGGTATACGTGGTTCTATTGTACCACCTCCCCACCTGCCCTGAGGCCCAAAACTACCCCCAATCCTAATGCCTAAACTATCCCTACCCCCACCCTAAAAAAAAAAAACTATCCCAACATCCCGATCCTCACCCCTATAAAATAAAGTACCCTGACCCCCCACCTGCCCTAAACCTAAAAAAAAACTATCCTGAGCCCCAAACCCTATAAAAGTAAACTACTCCAACACCTCCCACCCGCCCTAAGCTCCCAAAAAAACTATCCTGACTCCCCCACCCCTAAAAAAAAAACTACCCTGACCCCCCCCCTGCCCTGAGAACCCCCGAAAAACTACCCTGACACCCCACCCCTAAAAACTAAACTACCATGACATCCCTCACCGGCCCTGAGCCCTAAAACCTTGCCCCCTAATAAGTAGACTACCCCTAGCCCCCCACCCACCCTAAGACCTAAAAAAATAAACATATAAACTATTCTGTCCCCCTCACCCTGGCCTCTAAGTACTAAGTTACCCCAAACCCCCCACCCACTCTGAGCCGTAAAAAACAAAAGACCCCGACCCCCCACCCCTAAAAACTGAAGCTAAAGTACACTGACTGCCCCCCACCCTAAGCCCTAAATCCACCCCACCGCTAAAAACTACCCACCAACCCAGCCCCAACCCCACTTACCTCACACACCCTCTCCCGATCCTTCCTCCTCTTCTCTCCTCCCACCCTTCCTTAAACCTTTCCCCACCTCTTCACCCCGCCCGACCCTAAATAAAAAAATACTGAAACTCCCCCACCACGCCCTTTAAAAAAAAAAATAGCCCACCCCAGATATCCCTTAATACACTCCAGCCACCCCTGCCCCAGTCCCACTCACCTCACCGCATCACTTCCGCCCCTAACCCCACTCCTCCACCCTAATTCCTTAAAAAAATACCCAAACCTCCACCTCTTACAAAAATAGCCCACCCACACCCACCGCAATCCCTTAATCCACCCCTACCCATACCCCTGCCCTGCTCACCTCACCGCATCACTCCAGCCCCTAGCCCAACCCCTCCACCCTAGTTCCTAAAAAACCCAAGACCCGCCCCTTAAAAAAAAAGCCCGGCCCAGCCCCCCACCCCACTCCCTCAATCCACCCCCCACCTTTGCCCCAGCCTCACTGACCTCGCCGCGTCACTCACACCCTAGACCACCATCACCCTAATTCCTTAAAAAAAATACCCAAACCCCCTACCCCTGACCCTTAAAAAAAAATAGCCTGCTCCCAGCCCCCCACCCACCCCAATCCCTTAATCCACCCTGCCCCTGCCAAATCCCCATTCACCTCACCGTGTCACTCCCGCCCCTAGCCCAACCCCCACCCTAATTCCTTTAAAAAAATACCCAGACCCCCTCACCGCCACCCCTTAAAAATAAAATAGCCTGCCCCAGCCCCCCACCCACCCCAATCCCTTAATACACTCCCCCCAGCCCCACCCCTGCCCCAGCCCCACTCACCTCACTGCGCACTCCCACCCACTAGCCCAACTCCTCCACCCTAATTCCTTAAAAAAATACCCAAACCCTCACCTCTTAAAAACAAAATAGCCCACCCCAGTCCCTTAATCCATCCCTGCCCGCTCACCTCACTGCATCACTCCAGCCCCTAGCCCAACCCCTCCACCCTAATTCCTTAAAAACCCAAGCCCCCGCCCCTTAAAAAAGAAAAAGACCCACAATCCCACCCCCCACCCCTGCCCCATCCCCACTCACCTCACTGCATCACTCCTGTCCCTAGTCTAACTCCTCCACCCTAATTCCTTAAAATAATACCCAAACCCCCACCTCTTAAAAAAATATAGCCCACCCACCCCAATCCCTTAATCCACCCCATCCCACCCCAGCCCCGCTCACCTCACCGTGTCACCCCGGCCCCCCACCCACCCCAATCCCTTAATCCACCCCCACCCCAGCCCCACTCACCGCATCACTCCAACCCCTAGCCCAACCCCTCCACCTTAATTTCTTAAAAAAATATCCAAGCCCCCGACCCTGCCCCTTAAAAAACAATAGCCTGCTCCCAGCCTCCTACCCACCCCAATCCCTTAATCTACCCCCCACCCCTGCCCCATCCCCACTCACCTCACTGTGTCACTCCCGCCCCTAGCCCAACCCCCACCCTAATTCCTTAAAAAAATACAAACTCCAATCCCTTAATGCACCCCACCCCAGCACCACTCACCGCGTGTAGCCCCACCCCGTCCCTTAAAAAAAAAATAGCCCTCTCCCAGCCCCTCACCCACCCCAATCCCTTAATAACTGTCCCATCCCCACTTACCTCACCGTGTCACTCCCGCCCCTAGCCCAACCCCACCCTAATTCCTTAAAAAAATACCCAAACCCCCCATCCCTTAAAAAAAAATAGCCCGCCCCAGCACCCACCCACCGCAATCCATTAATCCATCCCCACTCCCACCCCTGACCCAGCCCCACTCACCTCACCACTCCTGCACCCTAGCCCAACCCTAATTCCTTAAAAAAATACCCAAACGCCCTACCCGCCCCTTAAAAAAAATAGCCCACCCCCGGCCTCCAACCCAACAAAATCTCCCACCCACCCCAATCTCTTAATCCACTCCCCACTCCTGCCCCACTTACCTCACGACGTCCTCTACCGAACAAAGCTAGGTTGTTTCTGTGCCATAACCACACATATGCGTAGTTCAGCACATGCATGGCTAAGGCACAGAAACAGCCAATGCGTTGTTTAGGCAAGTGTGGTTACGCTTGCATGGGAACCATCCTCGTTGTATACAACGCGTGGTTAAGGACGTTTCTCAGGGCTCCATAACTTTTTTTGCACAGAAGCCATAAATGTCACATTTGAGTCCTTTTTTCAACATACTAGGCATTCTAATGGTATTCGATGTTTGTGGAGTACCTGGAGCGGACTGAGAAAATAGGCAAGATATACCAAAAAATTTAGTTTTGGGTGGAAAAATTGGAAAGACGTTCTCCAGATTTTGTTTCCCTAAAAAGGGCACATTAGACCTATCAGCCTTAGGGTGCTCTTCCCCCAAACTGTTTGCCTCACATTTTTGCTGTATCTTTTTGTTGGCTTTAGGACTTTGAGCACTTTCCACTGCTGACCAGTGCTAAAGTGCATGTGCTTTTCCCATTAACATTGGTATGTGCACAGTTTGCTTATTTAATTTACTTATAAGTCCCTAGCAAATTTGTATACCATATACCCAGGGCCCCTGAATTAAATGCTACTAGTGGGCCTGCAGCACTGATTGTGCTACCCACTTCAGTTACTCTTAAACATGTCTCAGGCCATTGCAGAGCCTGTGTGCAATGTCAGTGCCACTTCAACTTGGCATTTAAAACCACTTGCTAAGCCTTAAACTCTCCTTTTATTACATATAAGTCCCACCTCCGCTATTGCAAGGGTACCTGTTATTAAATAGGATTAGGATACTCCTTAGTTATTTTTATCTCCACTCTACACCAGTCTACTCACTTCACAACACAGCACCTCATCCTTCACATCTGCAAAATATAAAAGAACTCTGGCAAAGAGCCCTCACTGGGGCCCATTGGGCATTGCAGCACTGGCCCAACAAGGAGCTGCCCGATGATGAAGCATGACTCTCATTTGGGTTTGTGAGGGCCCTTGCTCCTGAGAGATCAGGTCCCCTGTTACGGTCTCTCTGGTTATCTCCAACCCCTTTCTCTCTTCTATATGTACCCTAAAAACTGCTTACTCTTTTTGTTTACATAACCCTTTCTGTGGGCATGTATGCTGGACCTTGATTCGCCCCCTGTTCCTCCTTCTCGAATTGAGTACCGAGGTTAGACCAATTCTTAAGGTGAAATATGACACAACTGCAAGGTTTGATGCCGACGCATCTACCCGACTGTGTGGATCCGAACCAACGCATCGAGTCTTCGACACCAACGCCTGCTCTATCCAAGGTACTCTTTCAGCAGGCTCTGTGTGAGTCCTGTAGTCGTCCTGTCTAGCATTGTGGTCAGCCTTAATTTTGGATTTACCCCAGTCTAGTTTGACCTCAAGTAACCTATTAGTGCTATTGACTTCTAAGCACTATTTCTGTTTTATTCTTTAAAAAATTCATATTATCTTCTTCTACGGATTGGATATTTGTCATTTTGGTTTTGAGTTACTCAGATAAACTCTATTTTTCTAAACCTGTGTAGAGTCTTTGTAGTGTTTTCATTGTGGTACTGTGTGTGTGTGTGTGTTGTGCAAATACTTTACACATTGCCTCTTTAGAGAAGCCTGGCTGCTGAATGCCAAGCTACTAGAGAGTGAGGACAGGTTATCTCTAAGTGTGTATCTAGCTTATCCTGACTAGAGTGGTGGTTCTTGCTTATACAGGATGCGTACTCTGGCAACCTGAAACCCAATTTGTAAAAGGGCATCAACAAATAGTTGGCTGTGCTAAAGGCATCATCTTCCCTGCTTTCACAAACATGCAGAGCTGAATAAAAAAACAAAACAAACTATATTTTTATCACAATTTTGGCATTTTTCAAAGAGGTAGCCCACTTTTCAACCTACTTTTAATTTGTGGTGGAAACCAGCGTAAAACCCATGGGTGATCCATGAAATCTATAGATTTCTAAAAAGTAGACAAAATTCAGAATTCAGCAAGGGATCAGATCCATAGATCCTTTAAGGTTTTCCCAAAGAATTTAAGTGTTGAAATTAAAAAGTATTTAAAATGAGTATGCAAAAATGGCCATTTTAGTGACAACATTTTCGTCTGTAACTTTTTGTCACAATGGGCGATTTACAAAAGTAATATATCATTACGTCTACAAGATCCTTCTGGTTGCTGGAACATATAGAGTTTTTAGGTTCTCAAAGAACCCAAGGTTACAGGACGCAGCAACTGAGATGCAACTTAGAATGATTTTTCTTTGTGTACTGAGTATAGAATATATAGAATGAAAAATGGGTATCAAGGAAACATATGTACTTCTGAAATGGGCACAAGTTATGGAGTTTAGGAGCAGTGGTTATTTGTATATCTGAATTTGTGGGTACCCGTTTGAGCATACGATCTTGAGGGTATTTTGTTTTATAAAAAAAATCTAACTTACACACTGGCTTTCATTTTAAAGGCACAAATGCAGACCACATGTTTAAGGTCATAATTTGACCCTCAAAGACCCCTATACCACAGCCCTGAGGTCAGGGTACCTCCAGCCTAACCCCCTATTTCACTTTTCATTTGATTTCTCACCCCTGGGGACCGTGTCTGCTTACCTAAAATGGTGGCCACAACCTCCTGGTCAGATTGCGCCAGCGAGTCACAGCATTCCTGTTGGCATGCGCATTAGCGAATTTGCCGCAATCACTGTAAAAACATTGCGACTGATCTGCGGCCCTAGATATACACATTTATTTCCTATCCAATATCTCAAAAACTACTGAATGGATTTTCAACAAATATGCAAAAGCGTAATCAGTGTACCAAAACACATTTTTTGACCCACCTTTTTCTCAGGCCCCACTTGACAGATCACTCTGAAGATTCACATGCGCAACAAGAATTACAGGCACACTATTTTTTTGGATAATATGGTGAAGATTGTCAAACAGGGCAAAAACGCTTTTTCTATGGAAACATGGCCCTAACTCTTAACTACCTCGTGGCGACTGCCACTAGGTAATATATATATATTTTTATTTTTTTTCACTTAAAAAAATAAATGTTGCAGGGACGTTCTAGTTAGGCTCACATTTTAAATGTACAAAACCATAGAAATCCACCTGTTATAGTTAGAGTTATCTCAAGTAACTATAGCTCATGCCGTAAGGGAACTATAACTTGCACCTCCGCCATTCACAGTTTTTTATTCATTAATTCGACTGCTAATGCTTCATTTATATTTTTGATAATGTTATAGAAGTTGCCATGAGTGCTGTAATATGCACCCCCCACCCCGTTCAATATCATAATTGCCCCTGGGAGGTGGCGGTCCCCGGGACATGAGTAAGCCTTTCTGGACCAAGACCTACCTTTCTCCCAAATTTAGTGTGATTTCGTCCAGCAGTTTGGATGCTATTCTTGTTCAAAATCTCTACGGAAAAATGCATGGGGAAAAAGCATTTTGGGACCCCTGCTTTTCCTTGGCCCCCACTTGATGGTTCACCCTGGAACTTTCCAGACAGATGCTCAAGTAAGGTTGTATTTTTTTAAAAAAGTTTATGAAGATTTATCAAACGGCATCAAAATTATTAGCAAAACAAAAAACGCTTGTTCTATAGAAAGTAGGTCCTAACTAGAACTACCTAGTGGCAATATATATATCTTCTAAGTAAATATATTAGGAGTTAAGTATGTTAAATATTTATATGCTTACCTATATATAACCTCATAATATTGTGAAACTTGATATTTTGGCTATCTTATGTTAGCATAATACCTTCCCTGTTAACATGAAAATTTATTTACATGCCCTTACCACATAGGTTGGCCACATTCTGTTGATGTCCGATCAGAAAAATAACAATTTATTGACTGTGAACTACCCAGGCTAAAAGAGACAACTCGGTATAAACAATTCCTCTAATATTAGATGTTGATAGCGGCTGTGTAATCCATTAGAAATAGAGCTCACACATTCTGTTTTTTATTTTCTGGAAGTGCAGTGAGGACAGCTTGATTAATGGTTCTCTGTGAGCTAATTTTGACAATGGTTATCTCTCTGGTGTTAAGTGTATAGTTAACGTGCGTTATACCATAATTGGGTGTTTGAAACAAAGCTATTGTACCAGATAAAGAGGTAAATTTAACATTCATGTCTGTTGTAGGTGGTTTCCTCTTCGTAATATTTTTGCATTTAACTTTCAGAAAGCGATCACAAAAATGGCATCTTTTGTGGCTGAGACTTAAATCAATGATTAGGATGCCATGTGCTCGCACAACAGAATGAAACAGACATTGAGAGATTTTTCCAACATATTCCTTGTGATACTGTGTGATTACGGTGAGTATTCTACATCTCAAAGTAAACAACATATTTTCATATTTGCTTCACTTTTTATAGCTCCAAACGTCACCTTGTGCCTAATTCCCTAAGATGTGTTAAACTGTCAATATATAGGCTGGCTTTATGAAAACACATTACTACCACACTACCTATTGTAGTCCTTGTGTCACTAAGGGTGGGTCATGCTCCCTAGAGATCAGGCACCAATACCTGCTTTTCAAAAGCGCCCCAACATTTTAGGTGTGAATATACACATCTTTATGTGTTCTAGAGCACTGGTTCCCAAACTTTTAACATCTGTGAGGCCCCACTTTATCATTACTGGAACCCAGTGACCCCCACTGAATCATTTTTGGAATCCAGAGACACCCTACTGAGTCATTACTGGAAGCTTGGGACCTAATATGTTAATATTATTTAATTTTCTAAGCAGTCGCGGACCCCCTGAGGAGACTTCGCAGACCACACGTTGGGAACCAGTGTCCTAGAGCTCATGTCCTAACAAAACAAACATTTGGCATACCAAATGCATCTAGCTTTCCTGTAATACTTACTGCAGACACTTGGTGGCACCACAATTCCACATATCACAAATTGTGAGTAGAAATTGTAGCCACTTTACCTCTGACACAATAAGGTCAAACAATCAATGTAGAAATCCATATTATATCAGGGTGGGAGGCATGGAAATCATGAGCATGCCAACAGATAGCTAAAGCTGTGTGCAGCCTGATGCTAAAAAGAGAACAAGCAGAGTACAGAGAAGGGCTTTAGAATGTTGTTTTCCTTTTTTTTGGGAAGTGAACAGTTAATATTAAAAGGTTGCTTGGGGAGAGATGCACTCTTTTTGGATCTAGCCAGAGATTATGTGATAAAAAATATGTACTAATGGAACTTTGGGGCAGCCCCTGTTAACCAGAAAACAACTACAATAGCTGTAAACCCAGCAAGTACCACAGCAGTGGCCACAATTGTAATGACATAACAGGGACTTTAGCTGCCACCAAGACATGGACCAAAGCACTGACTACATTGGCAACCAAATAGAAATCATAGCAGTGACAGCTACAGCTGTAACCGCAGAACCAATAGTAGCTGCCCCCAAGGCAGCAACAACAACAAGAGTCTGAAGAGTAGCCACAACAGGTGTGACCACAACTGCTAACAGAGAAGATACAACAGTTGCAACAATAGTCACAAGTGCAGCAGAGATCACAGCTTGAGCCACAGTTGCTGCCGTAGGAGGGACCACTGAAAACACCACAGCTATCATCATGTCATGGACAACGGTAGAAGCCACAGCTGTAACCAGAGCAAAGGCCACAACTGCCACTTTGACCCTGTTGCATGGGCTGCAGAAGTGGCTTATGGTTTGACCACATCAGGGAGCACAGCAGCACCAGCATAAAAGGGACTAAATCACTTACAACAACTGCCAAAATGACAGAGTTGAAAGCAACAACCACAGCTCCAACTGAAGGAACCATAATAACAACCACTAATGCCACAACTATGAGGGACCATATCAGAAATAACTTCTGTCTAGAAAGCAGTGACCACAGATGTGCAACAGAAGGGACTCCAGCAAAGACCACAACTGCCACCATGACATGGACAACAACCTCTGTGAGCAAGGATAGTACAACAGCATTACCCAGAGTTATAGCCACAGCAATGTCAGCAAACACACTTGCCACAACAGCAGGAACAACAGTTTTCACCTCAGCTGCCAGCAAAACATCAGCAACAGTTGCCACAGCTTCGAGCACAACAGACCCAAGACCAGCAACCACAGCAGTAACAACAGAAGTGAACACAGCAGATACCACAACTATCACCATGGTTGGGATCAAAGCAGTGATAAGAGGTACCACAACAGGCACAAAGCATTGACCCCAACTTCCATCAGAACATGAAGAGCAACACAATATTAAGAACTGCCACCACAGCAACCACATTAATGATCACAGCACCCACACCCTCAACACTGGCTGCTCGCCCGCCTGCCTTCAAGCCTCCCCACAGATCACCTGCAGACTCTTCTCCTGCCGGACCTGCACCTTCACCAGCCTCCACGCCAACGACCCACCCACCAAGGCAGGACACAGCCGTCTCAGATGTGTCCTTCTCAACACCCGCTCCGTCCACAAACACGCTGTAGAGCTATGGAATCTACTTGACTCAGCTTCCCACAGCATAGGCTATTGTAGTGACTACAGCTGCAACCTCAGCAGAAAAAACAGCATCAACCACTGCTGTCACCATGTCAGCAACAACAGCAGAGATATACCTACTAGCATAGCGGATATCGTAGCAGCAGCAACAACATAAGATACAATAATAGACATAACATCTATGAACCCAGCCACCATTATAGCAGCAACAGTAACTGTAGCAATATTTGCAAGCACAGCAGTAATGGCAACTGGTACCACAGCTACCAGTATGACATGAACAACAGTAACAGCGACAGTTGTAATAACAATGTACATCACACTAAGGCAGATCAACAAAAACCACAACAGCAGGCACCACAGTAGCACAACCACTTGTAACCACAGCTGGGACCAATGCAGTAATCTCATATCCCGCTACAGCAGGCCTAGAGCAGAAATTGCTGTCAATACAGAAGAAAGCACACCTGCTGCAACAGTAGTGGTCTGATAAGCAAAACAGTTGCCAAAGTGGCAGGGGAATAACAGGTGCCTACACAGCAGGAACCAGGGCAGCAACATGTGTCACCATGGAGGGGATAACAACAGCTGCCAGCAGAGTATGTACAACAGCAGTGACCATAGTTATATTCATAGGAGATACACCAACAAAAACAGCAGCAAAATCACAGATGCCAAAGCTAGTGGCACTACAGCAAGGATCACAATAGCAACAAATGCATCTTAAACAGCCACCACCACCAATATAGCAACAACCACTGCAACAGTTGCAAGCAGAGCACTGAACACAGTAGCAACTTTAGCTGTAACAGCAGCAGTGACCATGGAATTGGCTGCTGGTGTCACCATGGCTGGGATCATACCAGTTAACACAGCTGTAATCACAGTAAGGAACACCGCATCAACCACAACTGCTACCAAGACAGCAACAACATAATTGACAATAGCTTCTACCACAGCAGGGACAACAACCACAACAGATGTGACCAAATCCACCACCACAGTAGCAAGAACAGGTGCAACAGTATTTCCAAGCACAGCATGACCACAGTTACCACAATGACGGGGACAGGTTAGACCAACATAAATCTACCTAAAGCAAAGTCCCCAGCTGTCACCATGGTTGGGACAACAAAAGTGACAACAGCTTTCAGCACAGCAGGGACCACTACAGCAACAACATCTGCCAACATATCAGAGACCTCAACAGCAACAATTGCTGCCAAACCCCCACTGACCACAGCATTAACCACATGTTTTACCTCAGTAGGAATGAACACAGCATGTATATCTGCTACAATGGCAGATAAAACAGCAGTGACCTCAACTGTAACCAAATTAAAAACTGTAGCTACCCCACAAATTGAGCAACAACAGCTTTAAGGACAGTGGGGAACAAAGCAGCGACAGCTGTCATGATGCAGTGACAAAGCTGCTACAACAGCAGTGACATCAGGAATCAGAGGAATAACCACAACTGTTGCTATGTCACCATGTCATGAACAACCGCAGTGACAAGACTGGGACTTCTAGAGAGACAGGGACAACAACAACTGCCACAAAGCAGGAACCACGACAGAAAACAGACCTGCTACCAGAATTGCTTCAAAATCTGCAAAGGCAGTCACTTACACAGTTCATCTACAATAACAGCAGAATTGAAAGCTACCACCATGGCAGGAACCAGAACAGTGAGTCAGTTGCTACCATGGTAGGGGTAACAGTGAGAGATGTTGCTGCAGCAGGTAGAGGTGCAGCAACTAAAGCTGCTACTATGACATATGTAACCATGGCAGGGGCCACAGAACAACAACAGTAGCCACAAAATGTGACATCAGCCACCACTACAGCAACAACAGCTACAGCAGTGGTTGCACGCACCCCAGGGATCACAGCAGTGATTCTAGCTTCTATTATAGCTGTACCAACCAAAGAGGGACCAACGTAGCAGCCAGTGCTGCCTCCACCACGAGGTTAACTAGAGGAAAGATTGCAGCTGTCACCCCAGCAGGTATAACCGCATCCACAGCACCAGGACCCACAGCAGCATCCACTCTGTAACCACAAGTACAACAGGATCCATATCGGCTACTACAGAAGGGACAACGTAGTAAGAACATGTGTCTCAAAATCAGCAATTGGAGCTACTGAAACAGCAGTGACCACAGCTGTACATTAGCAGGAACAACAACACCAACAACAGTTGGTAAACTGGAGCAAGCTGTACAGGGAAAAGTGTAATTTTATACTATTGAAGTCTTAGGAATCGTTAATTAAATGTATTCCTGCCTCTTGGACTTTATTAGGCCAAGGCCGGTTCACTTCTTTTCATGAGTCTTGTAAAGGGTTCTCCAGCAGGGGAGCTGCCATCTTTGAAAGTAGTGGATTAGCGCTAAACCCAGTTTGCGGTCTAGTTGGTGGCGGAATTTAAAGCACGGCTGCAGCGCATCTGCACAGCAGGCACGTTTAAGGTACTCCAAACACAAGTTTGTCTGCACCTGAATAGGGCAAGGGCCAGGGACCTTGACGGTTCCAGTTTTATTTGTGTAGAGAGAGAGAGAGACATTTATCTCATCAAGACACCCCATCATGACCTATTTCGCACCCTGTTCTAACTAATGCTTTTACCATGTTGCCTTGACTACATAAACACTGGCACACAGATCAGAAGAATATGGGACCTGTTCCTAAAAGTGTTCTACCCGCACCAGTCAACGGAAATATAAAGATACCAAGATACCCTGGGAACCAATATTCAGTAGGCAGGTCATTTTGTGATACCCTGTGATTGGATTATTTGGGGTGCGACCTTTAAGTGTATAGGTCTCATCACAAATCGCACATCTCCTTGGTTTGTGAATTGAAATAGTACATCTGGCCCAATGTTCTGTCCCACTGTACATCTCATAATCAGCCGTTAGTTTAGCTTCATATTGACTTGTCCTTCCTTAACAGCTTACAGATGTTTTGCTGTCATTTAATTCTACCCTTCATTTAGTTTGATTGGGAGAGTTTTTCAATACTTCTCTTCTGCCAACAGGAAACATCTATTGAATTTGGCCACTCTTATCGAATGTTGAAACCAAGTTAGATAAGGGAAGGTTCCTACAAACTGTGCTATGACATGTGATTGGGTGATTTGGTCCAGGTACAGGAGCCATAACACACATGATAGGGCCCTAATGTACGCAAAATAAATGGGACATCATGCACTGCAGTACATAGTAAAGAACATCAATCCATCAATATAGCTGGGATGCAGTAGACCATTGACACAGTTTGTCCTAGGTGCTTCTGCACCAGTGATAACTAGGTGGCCTCCAGATTAATTGATGGATATTGGTTGCTGTCTTGAAGAGTATTTGTGGCAGGAGAGGCAGCCAATGTAACATACAAAAGCATTGCAAAGTATAATTTATTGTGTACTCATTTTTCAAGGTGACCTATTGTTATAGTAATTGACTCTGACACTAATTATTTTAAGCCAGGGTAGGCTTATGTTTTTTTTTAAACAGCTGTTGGTATATAGCATTTCAGATGGTAGCTACTTCTTTTTTGCATCCTTATTATTTTTTATATATTCCATTGTCATCAGAGTTTGGGGTTGTTGATCCTGCACCTCATGACTATCCTGTCACCTTACCACCAGTAACATGCAATTATATAACATAAATGTATCATGTACTTGCTGCAGCAAGTCTTTCTTCATGTATCCTGATCCCAAAATCCATGAGTAATACTGTGAGCTAACCTTATTAGCACATTGAATTACCACTGGATTTAGCACAGGACATAAAATGAGCCACATATGGTAATAATGAACATCTCCAAAATGCAGTTTATTTGCTAAGCATATTAACATAGACCTTTTGTGTGTTGCAGTTCTTGGAGAAGACAAATATCTTTTCTTGGAGCGATCAAGCCACATAGCTTTGAGCAAGGACACTGTATACGTGGAGTACCGCTACAAGGATAATGACACCATAACTACAAAGAACATGTCTATCACACTTCTGAACGTCAGCACCAACCAAACTATTGCAGTTAAAGACCTGTCAGTGAATGAAGGAGTTGTTGGATTTGAGTGCTTCTATTTCACCACTGCTGGACACTATCAATTTACAATGATCCAGAAGGAGGAGAACGGGAGTACTGTTGAGTTGAGGAGAAGGGTGCTGAATGTCACATGGCCCGTGTTTCACATCGACCTCAACAGGACCCTTCATTCAGCGGAAAGGTCGTTCCTGATTGGAGTGTTCACAAATGAACAGTTGTGTGACCTTGCAACAGCTGAAAGCTTAATGGTTTCTGTTGATTTCAAGCATAGGAATAGCCTTCAGGATTTGGGCAGTCTAAGCTTTGAAGAGGCACTGTCAAAGGGCACAAGCAAAACAATTCCCCTTTCTAGCTCACAGTGGGTGGAGTTTGACTGCACTCCCACTAGCCAGGATGTCTTCATGGTAGTGTCCTTGAAATCATTACAGGCTGGCTCAGTGATTACCTCAACAGGGCACATAGACCTTGTGAAGAGATTTGGATATAAGCTTGTAGTTGCACCTGAACAAACTTGTGACTTGTTGGCAGATGTGCATGTTGTGCCACCTCCTTGCACCCTTCTCCGTGGGAAGATTGTTGTCTACAAAGAGGCCCCAAGGCCCTCTGGTGAACGTATAGCATCACTGGCTGAAACTGTCATATACCCAGGGAATGACCACATGGAAATCAATTGCACTTTGTTTGAACTTGGAGTTAATAAGTACTGTTTTGAATTTTTTATGGTATCAAGCAAAAGCCACTTTTTTTCCAGAGCGAACGAATGTATAGCAGTACGGCGGGATATAGGTTTGTATTAAAACTCAATAGTTTAATGTCTGATTTAAAAATTGAAACATATCAGAGGGGTATTACATGACAACTACTGTTTTCTGAAATGCAGTTCTTTAATGGATTCAGGTTTTTGGCTCTGTACTACGTTCAAGGGGCCTGTAGTTTAGCTGAATAATGAACTAGAAGTTGCTACTTCAAGATGCCAATCTTTCATTGCTGACGCTCCCTCAGTGCCCAATGGAATACATTAGATTTGTTTCTCTTCATAAACGGGTTGGAGCAGAGGAGAATTGTACAACTGTTAAAAACCTTCCTACCAATGGCAAGATCACAGTGTTGATGGTACTCATGACCAACATCATAGCCGTCTTCTGTGTGAGAGATCAAGGGGCCACTTAGTCATTGTAATTCTGTCAGCTTACAGGGAGCTGTGGGACTTGATGATTTAGCAGTGAAAGCCTCTCCTGGTCTCCTACTTTGTGGGAGTAGAAAACAATATGCAGGCAGCATGAGCAGGTTTAGTCATCCACCTCACGAGTCAAAGTCCACAAGAAGTCCTTAGATCCATATTTGAAGGCTAGGCTCACCCACCTGTCATCACTATCCAACTGAATTCCAGATACAATCTGTTTGCTTCCTTGATGGGCGGTTGACCTCTTATTGGAATTGACAAGAGCATTTCTTGCAGCATCTGTGATTCAGAAAGTCTTTCAGAAGATCAGCCCAGGATATTAAGTCTTTCAGTATCTGCAGGTTCATCATACCATGTTTGCTTCTGAGATCTAAGCCATCTGCTATACATGGACACACGTGCATTCCACAAATGAAATCACTGCTGTCCATGGAGTACTGGATGGTGATTCATCTATCTCTGCCATTTTTCAGCTTGACTGTCTGGTTAGCCTTTCCCCTGTTGGGCTTTCTGAAGTGAATGTAGATGTCCTGCCAACAAGACCTCCACAAAGGCTCAGTTCAAGAGCAATTGACTGAAGTTTTATTATTGGTCTTTATTAAAACATAAAAACATGGTTACTTTCGAGTAGAATGATATCAAGACGTTTCCTCTTATTTGGCTGAATTAGCTGTGCAAAAGTTTCGTTGTGGCCATATGGGACTCCAACTTAGTTTTACAGCCTATATCAATTATTCAGCATTCCATTGCCAATCAGTACTACTATTTTATTTTAGTTTGCAATCCCAAGAAAGCATGTTGGGAAAGAGTTTTCCCACTCTGGTCTTTCCCTGTTCCCAAAATATGCTGTGGAGCTAGTGCTAAGTGATATCAGCAGGTGTCAATTAGGAGCCTGGCGGGAACGCCGGTGTGTTCTCCTTAGGCAGGACCTGGAGACCAAAGCACTAGGAAAGGAAGAAGCGGGAGTTGGATTATCCTGGTATCGCTTCGGGCAGGAGCCATCCTAAATCTTATTTTTTAAAGCTTTATTTATATTTTGAGTGATACATCAAGGAAAAACAAAGCACACAGTGACCTTCTACTATCCATTGCATACAGTGCAAATAGATTCTGAAATCAGTAAACTCAGCAGACAGTGTTGTGACAGTGAGATCTTTCATCCTCCAAGCAGTCTTTCACAAAATCCCCAATCCAGTCCTTCTTTCGGGGTCATTCGCCCCTCTACCTCCTAGATCTCCAGAGAAATTACACTGGTTTCACACAGCTCTTGTCGTATTGCTCACCACCTGTCGCACGCCGGCAAGATAAGTTCTCAACGGGCTCGAAATGTCCCTGGGGATGGTGTTCCTGGGCAACAGTGTGCAATGTCAGCATTCTCATTGCATGATGCTGTGAGTCAATTGTCTATAGAGGGGAGTGATGATTTCTAGTCAGAATGGTTGATGAACAAGTTGCAAGATCTATGGGTGAACCAAACGTGTTAATTTCCAAAATTCTTCTTCATTTCAGCTGCAGTTCTTTGTTATGATTGACACAATGAAATGAAGATGAATTTTGGGAAGTAAACACACGTTTGATTCAACCATACATCTTGGAAATTGTTCTCGGAATCGTCAACCATTCTGACTGAAATCATCGGTGTGCTTCTGTGTTCTTTCATAAAAAATTTCCATTCTGGGACTTCTGTTCGTGACGGATATCTCACCCTTGGTGGTGAGGTGAACATACCATTGGATCATCTTTGTAAGGATCGTCGTAACATTCGACAGCCTACCCCTTACTGTTGTTTTATTTCTGGATGTACAAACAAATAGTATAGCCACCAATATGTTTTTTTGTTAACATGTGTACAGAGGGCAGTGGACCTCCATTCCATGACATAGCCATATGTCTTTTTCCCAGCAGGAGTGCCAGGCCAACACGTTTTCTAGAGTGTTTAGGTAGCCCTTTAACATCACTCAGAAGTGTCATCAGGGTCACTGGCTGAAGTACCAAGCCTACAATGTCACCCAGAACCTGGAACAACTAGGACTACTAATTTGCATTCACTGTACAGTTCTATGCCAAATGTATAAATTCTGCTGCTGGTTCATTACTTCCCTTACAGGTATCAGTGTCCCGCATCCCAGATCTACATAGTTGAACTGGGGTGTTAAAGCTTTGATGGAGAAAATTATAATGCAGCAGTCTAAATCTTAAATTCATAGGGACCTCCCTAGTGTGGTGACGGCTATATTCCCATTGTGTATCCGTTACCAGTGCCTGCCTCCCAGCGGTTCCTGGGCCGGTGGTTTACTGTAGACATTACAGGGATGATTTTGCTAGTCAATGAGCCAGCTGCTGCGATGCTCAGCAACCTCCACTCCGCCAGCTCCTGGGGGGTAAACAGGGAACACCCTCCGCACTGTCTCCCACATCCTGATATACGTAAATATCGCTAGTAGTGTGTGGCTGACCCTTTTTTTATATTCAGTTAAAGGGATACATCACAATCCCTCATATACGTTCCCTAGTGTGTGAAGCTGTCTGTCCCGTAAATGACGTATCACCAAGGGTTCCTTGGTAAGTGGCAATATAGGGTTGTGTAGCAATTTTATATGTGGGGAATATATGCCATCCACCAAAGAGATCCGGCCAATCCCGTCCATGCCCACAATGTGCAGTCCACTACTTGTATGTCGGCGCTCTGCCTAGTGGGGTCTTCATGATAATATCAGCCAGCTTATGCTGGGCTGACAGACCCAGTTCCAGATCCTGGTGCAGCACCTGTGATACGTATGGAACCAGTGTGTGGCAAATTGGCCTTGTGCAACATAGTAATATAACTCTAAATGCTGAAAAGCAAAACTACTCTACTCATATGGTCTCTGAAATAACCTGCAGGCAATTTATGGTTGTTTGACCGCCCAGATTACTTTAATTGAAGCAGATTGTAGCCTACTGCAGAATCCGCGGGGTAGTGGGATCCGAATATTTTGGAACAAGTAGATGAGTTGTGTGACTATCACCATCTTTATAAGGGCAGCACGTCCCACCATTATAATGGGTAATTTGATCAATTTATCAATATGGGTTTCAATTCTGTCAATGAGAGTACCATAGTTCTCACATAGAATCATTGTCGAATCCCTAAGGATACGGATCCCAAAATAGCAGATCCAGTCCCTTTGCCACTGCAGGGGATAACAAAGTCATGGTACAACTGTGCAGTTCATGGGTGGTATCATAAGTGACTTGAACTACTTTATGGTGAAGCCCGACCAGCCGTCAGAATCTGTCATTTCTGCTAGGATGGGATCTAGGTTACTATTAGGGATTCTGATATGAAGTAGGATATCATCCTTGGCATCCCATACTGAATGCCCCTATTCACATGCACTTATTGGAGTATACTAACCAGCGGCTTCTGCGCAAAAGCAGAGATTATTAGGGACAGAGGTCATCCATGTCTGGTCCCTGGTTATTTGGCCATTAGGGCAGATAAGCAGTCATTCAGTTTCTTGCTGTTGTTTTGGTATAAAGCAAGTTCATCCATTTCACCATTGCTGCAGCAGACCCATTTTCCTCAACATTGCTGTGAGATATGGCCATTTGATAGAATCAAACGCCTTAGCAGCATCCAAGAACACCACCAGTGCCCTCCGCTCAGGATGGATCTGGTGAATGACAGTCCTGTGCAGGATTACCAGGCTTCAGGAGAGTGATGATTACCACTTCCCACACCGTGGGTGGGAACTCACCTTTCTGAAGGGCTTCATTATGCATATTGAGCTGGCGGGAGGCAAGGAGATCACCGGTTTCTTTATAAAATCCACCTGGAAGCCCAGCGCTGCCTGGTGCTTTACCATTTGTGAGATCTCTGATGGTGCAGAGTACATAGTCTCTGCTAAGTGGGGAACATAACAATTCTCACTCCTCCCTTTCCACCCAGGCCAATGTGACTTGCTCTAGATAGTCCACGAGCCACTTCTCATCTGCCGGGTACTTGGAAGCGTACAGGGTTTGGTAATAAGCAGTGAATTCTACTAGAATATCCACAGAGAATATTCATTTGGTCCAGGCATGCATCATACAAAGGCTCAGAGTCCCAGCACTCCCCGAGTCAAAGGATTTGCCGATAGGATCCAGCGTTTCACACAAGCCAGCCAATGCATGTCATCCAACAGCAGTCTGTACTAATCCGCCACAGGGAGCCATAGGAGGTACCAGGTAGACTCAGAGACCACAGGCACAGACCGCCTACTCTGGACATCCCAATCCCTATCACCAGGCACAGGCCTTCACAGCATACACAACACTGCCACCACATCACTCAACATCACTAAGGGATTGATTTGATACAGCCCCACTTATTTGTCTATTCCTGTGTCATGATTTGCTGTGTGCCTTAAGGAATTGGGCTGCTGCCTGATGGTTTGTAATGGTGTGCTGTTAACTATTAAAATATAAGCAAAAGGATAAAAGGACAACTTGTTCCCTTCATACGCAATTTTGGTGTGGCTTCTCTAGCCAGCATGAGGATAGTACCACGATCCCTGTAATTAAGAAGATTGGGCAAGATGAGTTATCATGGTCTCCCTGGGATTGGTCTGGGTCCCAGGGTGCTGTGTACCCTTTACACCACAAAGTGCTGGGAGAGCTTTTTGCCTTCAAAAATAGTCACCAACAGTTGTTCCACATACTCTTCCATGTTCTTCATCGTTGTCATCTCTTTATGCCCAAAAATGTGGATATTAAATTGAGGGGATCTGGCATCCAAGTCCTCACTGCTCTGCTGGGGGGGGAGTGAATGACTGGGCCCCTACCTCACCTGAGGTATGAGAGAGGGAAGAGGGGTCACTCCGCTGGCTGTCCCCACCTCTGGACCATTGCAGGCACCTCGCACCCGGTGCAGTCCCGTGCGACCAATGCAGCAGCGGCAATCAAGCTCTGGACTGTGAGGCCTAGCCGACCGGCGTGCCTTCCTCCAGCATGCATCAGTCCAAAATGTGAAAAATATATGCTCAGTCATCTAAGGGTAACCCTAACTACATGTACCCTGAATGTGAGTATGACCAGTCTTTGATCCGCAATGGCTCCAGTTTGCGAAATTATTATTGCAAAAATACTGCCCATAATGATCTTCATCATCCACATTCATGAAAACTAGAAAACACAACATACAAGAAGGGGACTCATTGTTCATGGATCAGAGAACTTGATTTACAAAGTGAGGGCAATAGAATCACACAGGTGCAAGTAATGCACCACAAACAGTTTCCCAGGTCCTGGCTTGTAGAAGAAATGTAAATGGGACAAAGGTGGCTATATGCTTTGATAGTACATATTGGGAGATCAATTTAGGATCTCTGTAGGCCAAAGTTGTCTGTAATAGACAACTTTAGTCAGGAGTCGGGAGATCAGAAGTTTGAATGGTCACTTAGGATAGGCACCTCTCAATCCTAGCCAACAATGGAAAAATAGAGAATACGTTCATAGACAAACAAAATATGGCAGGAATGGGACAACTAGGTAGGATACATAAACCATGACATACCTCGTTTAGTATAGCAAGTGTGCTGCAGGATTATATGCTGAACAAAGCAATACTTTGCATTCAATATTTGTGTTAAACATTTGCTTACATTATAAATAATGCTCCAGAATTATGTTGCTATGAAATTCCTTTAAATACCATCACAAATATAATTGCCATAAGGCAATATTTATTCATCCTTACAGTAAAAGTGAGTCTTTGCTGCATCTTTCAATGGCTTAAGTGAATTACTGGAAACAAAGTTCAATGAATTTCAGAACTCAATATTGCTTCTTCGTCAAGAAACTGTTCCCAGATATTATCCCATTTCTATAATGGGTAAGAAGACACAAATCAGCACAGCGTAGTGGATATTGTGTTGTTACTTATGGTAGTCTTCGTTACCCCGACTAAGGTTCTCCTCGTACCCATCCTTACAAAGTGAGGCGGTCCCACCTCCTGACAGGCCCCTGAAAAGCTAGTCCATTTTTTGTTTTTATTATATTAACCCATCCTACCCTCTGCCATGGATGCTAGAACAAAAAAAGACACAATAGCAGCGAGAGGGAGTAAACAGGACTGGGACGAGGAGGACCTTAAATGGGATAATGAAGATTACCTGTAGGTAACAACATATTTCCCTTTCGGAGGACCTCCTCGTCCCAGTCCTTACAAAGTGAGGATCTCATAAGCCAAAGTACAAAGAGAAAGCATGACACCAAACTGACATGCTGAACAAAAAGTTTAATAAAAAAAGAAGCAATAAGCGACAGCTGCTTTCATAACCCCAACAGCCACGTTATCCACAGAAGCATGTAACACATCAAGAAGATAATGCCTGATAAAAGTGTGATGCGACTGCCAGGTAGCCGCCCTACAAATCTCTGGGATAGAGACACCCTCCGCCTCAGCCAAGGAGGTGGACACAGACTGAGTGGAGCCCCTCTGAACATCAGGTGGAGGAGCCAGCCCTACAGACTTATAGGACTGACAAACCACCAGTCACACCTACCAATGTTGAACGTAGAACCTTCTTCACCTTAGCCACACCCTCACAGGACACAAACAGAGCAGGGGAAAAACAAAAACCCTGGGTACACTGGAAGCATGTCTGAAGGGCTCTTTAACATCCAACACAGAAGAAACTGAAACACCCTCCTCCCCCAGGAAATCGAGAAGGACAATCTCCTTCTGCAAATGAAATTTAGAGGAGACCTTAGGAAGAAGGACTAGATCGAGCCACAAAGCCACACTGCCAGACAGAAACTGTAAATATGGAAAGCTGTAAGTAAGTAATAGCCAACACGAAGGCCAACTTAGCAGATAACCACAGCAAATTGGCCTCCAATAAAGGCTTAAAAAGGGACAATTGGAGACCCTGCAGGATAGTCGGCAGATCCCAAGAGGGAACAATCACCAGAGTGATGGGACGGCAAAGCAAAACACTTAACAGCTGACCCACCAAAGGAGCAACACCCTCCAGTGCAACTCCTGGACCCTTACAGGCTTGGATAGCTTCCCATTAAGCAGTCAAAGTAGAAGGAGAAAGGCCCTTCAAAAAGTCATCCCTCAGAAACTCAAGAATCTTTGTCGGCTCCCTAGCAACAGGATCCACCCCATGAGATGCACACCACCTGACAAGGAGCCCCAATGTTTATTATAAGATTTAAGGGTGCGGGAACATTGACTATCCAGTGCCACCAAGGATGAACAACCCAAAGACTCCAAAGTTAAATGTTCAAGAGCCAGACCATCAGTTTCAGCTGATGGAGACTGGGCAAGGACAGGCTGGGAAATAAAAGTGGGGATGGGATCACCCGAAGGTGGACAAACCTGCCCATGGACAACTTCAGCAGCAGCGGAAACCAAAGGTGACAAGCCCAAAATTGGGCAATCAGGAGAAAGGACACCCTCGCCACCTAAATCTTCTGCAACATCCTCCGGAGGAGGGGAATGGGAGGGAAAGCAGACAGAAAGCCTGAGGGCCAAGGAATTGAAAGGGCATCCAAAGCCTATGCCTTGGGACACATCACATTGGAGCAAAACTGGGGAAGGAGGGCATTTTGAGGGGAAGCAAACAGGTCCAACCATGGCTCCCCGAAGTGGAGACAAATGTCTCTGAAACGAGGTACTGACATGTGGCTTAAGCTGTATGCATGAAAATTCAATTGACCCTCTATGTAAACAGCCTGCAAAGCCTGGAGGTGAGACTCTGCCCAGGAAAAAATCAGGGAAGCCAGATGATGCATAGAGGTGCACCGTGTCCCCTCTCTTGGCGATTCAAGTAACAGAGAGCCACCTGCTTGTATATCTGAAATAACAGGTTCACCCCATGCAGCTGAACCTGAAAGAACATCATCATCTGTCAAATGGCTGCCAACTCCCACCAATTCGAGGAGCTGGCGCTGTTCACCCTACGCCACTGACCCTTGGCCTCCAGAGATCCCAGTGTGGTTCCACAACCCCAGAGACTGGTATCAGTTGTGAGCAACAGAGGGAGAAGCAGGAAGCTGATCCCCCTTCTCCAGATTGGGGGTGGGGAGCCATCGACCCATGTCCTGGATCAGAGCAGGAGAGAGAGGAACCAGGAATTGTAATCAGCACTGGAAGGATTCCAGTGGGACAACAGATGATTCAACAAAGGCTTGAAGTGCAAATAAGCTCAGGCCACCACTGCTGTGGTAGCAGCCATCAACACTTGAACCCTCAACCAAGTCCGAGCTGTGGCCGACTGCTGAGTAAAGAGAGCCAACCGGAGATGCTGCAGGGTAGCAATGCGGAGAGGAGGGAGAAATATCGCTCATATCTGAGTGTTGAAAAGACTGCTGATAAACTGCAGCCACTGAACAGGGTCCAGATGAAACTTTGCCAGGTTCAGTCTGAAGCCCAAATGGTGGAACAGATTCCTGGTCACTTTCATTGCCAGCTGAGCCTTAGGAAGAGAGGAAGCAGAAATCAAACAATCATCTGGTTTAGGGACCAAGAAAAAGTTGAGTAGAGACCCAGGCCCACTTCGCCTCTGACACTTATACTATAACGCCTTTGTGAACAATGTCTCCACCCCTAACACCAGGGCAGCCTACTTTATGGCGTCTCCTCACAACGGGATAACCCGACATAAAGTCCAGGGAGGAGGGCCCAGGAATGGAATCAGATAACCCTGACTGATGAAAGACCAAAGCAACTAGTCTGATAACAAGCTCGACCAACGACCCTGGAACAGCCGCAGCCGGGCACCCACCCCGGCATACTCATTTCTGACCACCACCCTGGGGCTGCTGGGTTGGATCCCCCTGATTCTGGAGACAGCCAAACAATTTCTCAAAATCCTTAATAAGAACCTGTGAAGCATATGCGGAACATGTGCTTGCCTTGATCCCAAAATTAGGAGAAGCGTTTGCCTGCTTCAATGCAGCTTCCACCTTCTCAACAGGATCTGAAAGGGAAGCCTCCGAAGACAAGGAACAGGAAGAAACAATAAAGGACAAAATGGAATTGATTTTAGGGACCTGCAGAAATTGGTCATCAAACTGCGGCAGGTGATACCTCTTCTAGAGAGAGCGCAGAATCCCCTGCTTATTGATTCTCTTACCATTCTTTTGTCAACATCTCCCTAATGATATCATGCAAAGACAAATCATCCACCACTGAGGCACTGTATTGGGAATAGGAGCCATCATCGGCTAGCGGTTTAGGCTCAAACAAAGCACATCACGAATATGGGCCAGCATGTCTGAAAACACTTTAATCTGGACATATTTGCCTTTAGGGGAGTTGTCCAGCTCGACATCCTCACCCCCTATCGTTTTTTTTGCAGAAGCTTCAGTCAGTACAGCCTGAACTGCAGAATCAAGTCCTGCAAATCAGCCCAGGAAATTTGTGAGAATTCATCAACTTAGAACGCAGAATTCCAAAAAACGTTTCCTCGCTCGCCAATGTTAAATTCGCGAGTGAGGAAAATCTTACTCCAGACCACCTACCTCCCTGTGAGATTTCTCATGCGGGCGGGTTGCTATCACTCGTGTTGAGAACTTTCTTTCACGTTGAGGAAGCTGCTATTCGAGTTGAAAATCTACTAGAGCGACAGAAAACGAGCAGCACCCTCTTGTGCTGGGTTTGGTGCCATTATTGCGGGGGACAAACAGCACTAAAAATCAGTGCAAACGGCATGACCTAACGCACTCTTCCGCTTTGTGGAACTCTGCGTAGCGCAGCAGACTTTTTTGGTAACTTTGCATAGTTTGGCAGAGAAACTGCACCCAGGCCTACTACCAACCACACGGCACGGCAAGGACAGCGCGAGCCACATGTAACGGTAAAAAACAACAAAACTGATACACAGCATATGAAAACAATACACAAGATATGTTTAACAGAAAGAAACCGCATACCTCGTTCCAGGAACCCGTCGGATGTCTGGAAAACAAGCAGGCATGGCCGAGGGTGAGAGGGATTTATATAAAAAAAATGGACTAGTGATTCAGGGGCCTGTCGGAGGTGGGATCGCCTCACGTTGTAAGGGCTGGGACGAGAAGGTCCTATGAGGAGGTAATTCAATTATGTACACGTCATATTGTTATGTATCACAATTGTTTACACCTTGTAAAAGTAGGTTTAAATTGCATAATACACTATCACAGGAGACATATATGTAAAGGGCATGAGTATCTACATTAATACATATTAGGTCTCCTAATTATGTTCATAGTAGAAACTCTCATGCCATCTAACTTGTACATTTTTCTCTTCGGTGTTCATATTGGCCATCACGTTCTGTCTTTGTTAAGTGTGCCCCAAATCATTGGGACCTACCGCGATATCAAACTTTTTATAAATATGGGCCATCTTGGAGGTATTCCAAACATGTGCTCATATTGGTTCCTTCTTTTCCTATAGAGATTATTTTTCTCTCATTAAGCAATGGGGTTAATAGAAATTGACATTTCTGGAGTATTACCGAGTTTCTTTCTATTTAGTGTTCTGATTCTTAAATATCCAGTTCTCTGTGTGAACCATATTGTTTATCATACCGTAAATATTACAATAGTTTCAACATCAGATGTTCAAGTTATATATTATTATATATTATCATTGTCACGGAAAAAGCTCTCTCCTCCTGGTCGTTCAGTCCCTTTAGGAAAAGTGTGTCAAGACTAAAAATCCTTTTAGTGTCACGTCTGGCAAATAGTATTCCCAAAGTACTACTTCACATACTCTTAAATGCTTTTGTGAATCGGCCCTCTTGCATTCAGATTCTTCTCTTATTTTGTGGATCTTGTGAGAAACAACTTTCAATCTGAGTTTTCCCATGTATTTGGAAAGCTCTGCTTTTTATCTTTAATAACGTGTATTGTTTCTGGGAGCACGATAACCTCATTGCTGTAAAATTATTTCTTCTTCGGATATAAGTTTGTATTCTGAAAGGTTGATTACCTTTTTTTTCCGAATATGGGTCCTCCCGTTTCCCTTTCCCTGCTCACGTCTTGTTTTACCTTTTATATTGTATCTACTATCCTAATACTGAATTTACATCTTACTTCTCTTTTTAACAGATAATTAAATTGTGTCACACTTTGTTTATTTGAAGGGTTAGTTGTCAATTTCAAGATATCCCTGTCAATACCGGCACAGAATGTTGGAAACTTTTGTTCTCCCTCATGGGAGTTCGCCCAAAGTTCCCTATCCTCCAAAACTAGTCGCATTTCAAGTTCTTCCTATACATTGTTGGCTATGTAAGACTTTTATGCACAGATGTTGCTGCTGGCAAGTGGTCTCCCCCTTTGAAAGTATATGTAGGAGGGACCAACTTAAGTTTCACAATCTTAGGGTACCCTAAAACTGACCATAAGAAGCAACAGATCTAGAATCTGGTGGGGTTAGGTGCCCCTCAAATGGGGCCAAAAAAGGTAGAAGTGCAGAGGACAAAAGAAATGCGGCGAGCATGGGTCATCTGCGAATACGTTCTGGGACTTTAGTTCGTATGGTTGACAATAAGTCCATTAGGGACTTTTGCTCAGAGTTCCCCATCCACCAAAGCCACAGTCAATTTCCAGGTTGTAAAAAAAATACACTGTTGGCTATTTAATCATTTTGCGCAGACATAGGATACTGTTCTTGAGTATTATTTATTTATATATATTATGTAAAAATGTGCCCCCCAATCGTCATGGTAATACAAAAGGACATGATAACAGAGAGGTGCCCAACAGGAGAACTAGCAGAAGAGAGATGTCATTACGGCTTTTCTAAATGAAGGGTGATCAGATAATGGTTGTAAATGACAGATAAGCTTATTCCAAAGCTGTGGGCCTTGTACTCTGAAGGCCCTCCCTCCACTACTGTAGCGAGGGATTTTATGCAGAGAAAGAGAACCAGACCAAAGTAGCCTGAAGGAGAGTAGGGGTATATCAATTCAGGCCAGTAGAAAGCCAGATGGACAAAGAGGTGCGCTTTATTATGAATCCCCTGTTTGATCTGGAACTAGGGAAGGGTGGGGTGGGCCTCAGAAACATGGTTGTATTTGCGAAATCCACAAATAAGCCTTACCACTGTTTTGAATTCTCTAAAGCTTCCTCAACCTATCCTTTGGCAGGCCAAGAAGGATCCTATTCTTTATTATACGCAGTCCATAATCACAGCACCCCCTACTGGGCTAATTTCTTTCTGCAAAATAAAAGGAAGGTCTTGCTGAGGGCCATGAGATGTGAGAGACAAGCTGACCTCTCAATCTGGATCTGGTGATCAAGAGAGCTCCTTGTTGAACGAGATCCTAGATTTTTTTACTGTATCAACTGGGACAGGAACACTTCACAGGACGTTGGCCACGGCCTCTCTTACCAAACCAACTGTTCTTGTTCAATCACCAGGATTTCTGCCTTGTGCTCAGTTAGTTTGAGGAAATTCAGGGCCATCCCTCCTTATCTGTGGCTATATTATTATGGGTAAATGTAAAGCGGTCTATCATTGGCAGGCTTATTCGGGCGTTGAGCAGGTGTGTGCCTAGCACTGCCTCTGGTAGATTTGCCAATTGAAAAGACATCTCTTCAGATGAGGTAATCACACAGGTACTTAATGTTGTCATAGTTAGAGTGATAAAACCTCAACATCAGCTGTGTGTTGATAGCATAAGAGAGCGATGTGAAGTCAAAGGACCTTAACAGCTCCACAAGAGGCAAGGTGGGGGAGAGGACTGACCCATTTAGAGCCCCACCCCCAATGGGTATCTCTTTGGATATAAGAGGTATAAGCACCACTGTCTGTGAATGCATGGAAAGCAATCCATCATATCCCAGAGACATGGTTCAAGCAAAAGGAGCCAAGATCAAGCAAGTGATATGTGGGAAAAACTACTTTTTCGCTCTTTGCTCACTTCAGGTTAAAATAGGCATGCCAAGATTCGGTCATTTTTCTTATTAAAATACAGGCTTAGTTACTTAAAGCATTTTAAGGAATAATAGAATAAAAGGCATTCAGAAAATTATTGTTTCCATGTAAAGAGAAAGTTCAGATGAAACCATAGAACCTAAGTTGGGACCATGTAGATTAGGGGATCACAGACAAGATAATGTGCCAAATAAAAATGGGATTTTTCAAGATTATTCAACTCATTGTTCTTCAGTCATGTCTAAAATTATGTGAGCTTGAGGTCCAATCTCTTGTTCCCCATTCCGCTTTACGATTAAGTGGTTCCCTCGGACTGTCTGCTCCAAACCACTAACAACGCAGATGTTCTCAGACCATTCTGATACATAGAGTATTTTTGAAACTTTGTTATGTCGCCAAACCACTCCTTCTCCCTGAGCCAGGCTGAAGGGAGTGTTTCCCAAATTTCTCTCTGTTTTCGTTTGGCACATTCAGTATAAAATGTTTCTTTCATCTCTCACCTGGGTGTTTATCTTCCCATTTCCTACAACCAGCATATGACCCTTGGACTTCAAAATACTGACAGTGTCCATATTAGCCAGATGAATGAAACCTGGTGGTTTTGCAAAACTCAATAGTCTGGATTTACACTACTATGTTGAAGACTACTACCAATGTACCACAGTAAGGGCAGGCATTTTTATCTGCAAATATTGTTTTTAAATGTGTTAAACATTTTTGTTGTTAAATATTAGTGATTCTGTTGTCACCTGTCATGTAATGGTGAAGGTTTCATTCAATTACATGATTGCTGCACAAATACAACAACATTTACACTGTATGAGTAAACATTGATGAAAAAAAGGAAAACAAAAAAAGGGAACAATACCAGGCATGTCTAAAACAATTAAAATGTCTTCAAATAATAAATCACAGAAAATCCTGACAGTCTCTTTACACTCTCACAACCACACATATTTAATTGAATCAATAACACACTAATGCACATTTTAAATGCTGGTATTATTTAATTTACATTTTGTTATGTGTATGCCCAACTCCCCTTACCTTCCTAACAGGGCACATCCCGTAGCATAAGTAGATAAACTATGCCTAATGTGTGCAGGTAGATTGCACCGCCATCCATTTCTGGGAAGCAGAATATATTTTTCATTATCAGACTTTTACCTAGAGGAAGAGAGAACAAGAAGAAAAGGCTGAAGAAGAAAAGAGTAGGAAAACAGTGACTGGGAGAGAAAGCAGCGATGCAGAAGAACCCACAAGAGTGAAATAAAGAGACCGGAACTGTAGGGTGGTGGAAGAAAGAGGAATACGGTGCAATCTAAACTGTACACCTTTGGTATTCAGTAACCATTAAGCACTATAAACCTTAAGCATCTGCGTGAACACCCCTATGAGCCAGTGAAAACCTGCTCCTATTAAATGAAGACAACTAGGGTTTTTCAGAAAAGGGGCGCACGCTGACCCAAGTTGGAAGTAAAATGTTTCAGATTAAGGGGCATATTGAAGAGCCCCTAGCGCCACAGGAGCATCACCTATTTACAAGGTGGCGTTCAGCTACTTTTTGTGCTTTGTAAATACAGCCCCTTCACACGCAGCACTGCGTGGGAGGGGCATGCAATGGGTGTTCCTGTGGCAGTGCCACAGCAACACCAATCTCATTTTGATGCTGCCCCATATTTACGAGTTTTCGTAAACCTGAGGCAGCGCCAAAATCTATCACTACTCCAGGGGTGGCGTTAGAGTGGCACAATGAGGAGAAATGCTTTTATCTCTCCTCGTTTTTTGTTCTTTCTATGTGTGCTGCATTTTGCAGCACACATAGAAGGAGCAAATCGCCATTAAAGATTGTTGTTGTGGAGGAAGGTGTTCCTTCCGGCACAAAAACAATCTCTCCTTTAATGCAGCCATCCTTGCACTATGGTGCCAGGGTGGTTGTGTTGATGCGATGGTGCAGGGGGAAACACTGGGGTGTGCCGTATTATTGTAAATATGGCACATCCATGTGTTTTGAAAATGACAGTGCGTGACACTGGCAAATTTGGCACAGTGACGCGCACCTTCTTTTTCACTTAAATCTGGCCCTTAATTTATCAAGATTTCTGCAAGACAAATGCATTAATTACAATCTGATTTCAGAAAATCTATTGATTCACCTTTCACTTGTACTTTCCAAAGATCTCTATAAAAGATTCTCATCAATTAGAAGCAAACTTGACTAATGCCAGCACAAAGCTTTAACAATCCAAGGCAGGCAATTGGGGAGGCTCAAGAAAGAACCGAAAAACATCAATGCATGTTCCACAACAAACCATCTGCCAAGGCAGATTAAATGTATTACAACAAACAGAATCACTGAAGTATTCAACAGCTCTAAGCAAATATCCACCATTGTGAAATAATTTTTCACTGTAGAGCCACCATCTAATAATAACCTGTTTACAAGAGCTGTGTGACAAGATCAGCTACATTTTTCATCCCCCAAAATATCCTCTTACTAGAACAGACATCCCAAAGCCACAAAATGCAAAGGTGAAGCTAAAACTCTCACTTAAATTAACCCACCAAAGGATCATTATGGAGACCCTAGAATTCAAATGTTCCAGTGCCACTATAGAAACTCACTTCAGGTAGATGCAGATCTCGCGGAGAGCCAGGGGCTTAACTTCAGGGAAATATTTGGGTGATTAACCCCCTAATATATGTAATTTCTGGTCAATATATGGTTCTAGTATGGTAGCAGTGAAGCATCTTGACTCCGCTGGTGGCAGGAGTGCTCTAGTGGGCAGCCTTGGTAGTCAGCTGTTTACAAAGTGATATACCACCAGCGGGCATGTGTGGGTGGTCTGTTTGCTATGTTTCATAGAAAGAGCATGAGCTGTCTCTGTACGACAAACAATATAGAATCACAGAACTCAATCTCAAATTAGCACCCTTATTTGTGCCTATTTACACTCTTTGAGAAGTTTGTGATTATCAATGTGAGGGACCACATCTAACTGTCTTTGATGTTTTTGTAGTAACATTATTTAGCAAAAGCCAATAGCAATAGCTTACAACTTTGAGAGGAAAAGGGGCATGTATAATACTGGATATTTAGAATAAAATGAATCATAGCTTTCCAAGTTGATTTCAAGCTTGCTATGGGAAATTAATCCCCCAGTTTCAATAAATGTAAGACACTTAATCGTTCCCTGAAAACTGTTAAAAAAAACATTTTAAATTATTAGTTAAGTTGTGTTATCCTTCTGCAGCAGCGTGGGGTGTTTGGCAGTCCTGGAATCCCTGCAGTGTGACATGCGGCGATGGAGTCCGTGACAGATACAGAAAATGCCTCACTTCCTCAACATTCAAGCCAGGATGTGTGGGACCACAAACGGAGGTCTCCCTTTGCTCTCTGGATGACTGCTCAAGTAAGAGTTGGGATTAAATTTATATATGTTTAAATTTAAAGGATGTAGGTTAATAGCCAGAGCTGCCAACTATGGAACTGGGGAACCATTTCTGATTGTCAGTGTTGGCTCAATATCCTATGATTCTGAGAAATCACTTAATCGCCCCATACCTAAACAAAAAAATGAATGTGTCCTTGTGTAATTTAACCTGTATTCAATGTGCAAAAGTATCATGATCTAAATATTAGCTACTAAAATATTATGCAGATATATATATATATATATATATATATATATATATATATATATATATATATAGAGAGAGAGAGAGAGAGAGAGGTATATACCCACATATATCACCCAATGGCGATCGCCACTGGGTAGTTTTAGTTAGGTCAGTGTTTCCATAGGAAATACTGTTTTTTGTTTTGCAAAATAACTTTAGCTCAGTTGGACGAATCTTCACAAAACTTTTCAAACAAGTGCTCTTTTTTTACCTAGTTTATGCATGGAAAGTTTCGGGGGGAGGGGGTCCATCAAGCAAGGGCTGAGTAAAAAGGGGGGGGTCCAAAAATGCTAAATACCCACACATTTTCAATAGATTTATATTGGAAAGCGATATTGCAAAAACTGCGAATTGAATTACACCAAATTTGGTAGGACGCTAGATCATGGTCCAGAGAGAATCTTTTCTGTGATTTGGTGTAAATTGGTTTAGTAGTTTTTGAGATACTCTGGAAGAAAAATATTTGTATATCTGGACAGTTGGGTTTGAGGAACTCTTGTGAGAGTCCTTCAAACCCTATTTAAAAAAATAGAGCGTTCTGATTGACCCAGGCGGCTTTTTTATCCCTCGGGTCAATTTACTCCCACGGGAGACATGGTATCAAGGAAGCGAGCACTCTGATTGGCTGTTAGCAACATGCAGAAAAATGTTGCTGGCAGTCATTACAGGACTCTGGGATTTACTTCCCTGTGCAACATAACTCTCATACTTGCCATACACAGCTAATCCCCTCCCATATTACATCACTCATGACATGTTCTAGGAAATCCTTGGTAACATCACTGCAGCATCTGGAAAGACAGCTTTGATGACAAGACTGAGCATGGAGACCTCGTGAGTGATAGTTACTTAAGGGCATGAACTACAGCTAGTAGAGATGACTAAAACTGGTGAATTTCTGTTATTTTTAGTTTAAAATGTTACACTGAAAAATATTCACCTAACTATAATGCCACTTTATCCTTTGTTTTTATCAGTGAAAAAAATAAATATATGTATATATATATATATTTCTCTCTCTCTCTCTCTCTCTCTCTAGATATATATATATATATATATATATATATCATACATCTCACCCACCCCTAAATTCTAAAGACCCTTTACCTCTTATCACCCTTGATCCCTTAAAAAAAACCTTACATCCCTTTACCTCTACCCACCCCTGAACCCTAGAAACACCTTATCTCGCTTTATCTCTACCGACTCCTGAACCTGAGAAAACGTACCCTACTTTTTACTAGATACTTACCTTCTTCAGCATTGTAAAGGCTTCTGCATTCTCAAAGAGCTGTGGTGAAGATAGGTTGTTGTAAATAATGCAGGGTTAAGGTGACAAACCCTTAGGTACTATTGCGCTCCATGTGGAAAGGTATGAAGCTAACTATACAAATACTTCAATGTCTTGTCAAGAGTTACATCTTTTACAAAGAATTGCTGTTTATTTTACTTCAAAATAGGCGAGAGGGTTGTAGGACATTGAGAAATCACAAAGTAGTTTAAAGCGTTTACGCAGTATTGCTCCAGAGTTCAAATACCATTTTTAAACACAGTAAATGAATACACTTTGGATATTGGCCTCAACAAGCCATGATTGACCGGAGTATGTGCATTGCACTAAAAGGGGGGGGGGGGGGCGGTCTCCCATTTTCACTACGGTTGCGTGTGGCACTCACATTATTATGGGTCAGTGCTAATAAACAAAACTGGCAGGTCCTCTTCATCGGGATACTGTAGAAATGGGCCAAACGGGAGATACACATCCTCATCTACTCATGCATGTGATAACCTGTAAAATACCGCCAGTGTGCAACAAACACTTTAAAACTCGAATGTTGGAAATAAATAATAATGCACAACCAAATCATTAGGGCATAGGTAACATTTTTTTTTTAATCTGTATTTTTTTTCTTTTCTGAGCAACATCTTAGTTTCACAACAACATGACATCGTGATAAACACGAATGCGTTCTGCTATGATTGGCATCTTATAACATTTATACTATTCAAGTTCCTTATATGCCGCATGACATTACTTGTTTCAGTATTCGCATGTCTACTGTGCAATCCTTTCCTACTATCTACTAACCAAAGGGTCATACCTTTTCACTACTCTATGGCATTCTTCATGTTCAATGTCTTCACCAATAATTTGTCTAATAGCTGAGACTTCAGTAGTTTTGTGTATCAATTCTATCCATATGCCCAATTCCTCCAAAACCTTATCATCACTCCTAACCATTTTTAAATGGGATTCCTCCACTGGTGCCCACTCTAATATGTCTTTAGTGCATGCTACTGCTGTAAGTTCCTTGGGCTGTGCCCAATGTCTGACTATTTTCCACTTGCTAACAGTATCCCTAATCCTGTAAATCTATGCTGCGTTTTCCCTTTTGAAGGCTCACGGATGATACCTAGTAGGCAGTGTTTAATCATGCAGTCTAGTGCTTCGTTTGTTATTTGATGTCATTTCATTGCCACGTTATCCCAGTTACTTGAATGAACATATAACACAGGCCCGTGTCATATGTAGAAGAATGTTGTCTCCATCTCGCCACACTGAGCTGATGATTTCTTCTCCGGGTATATCTTCTTACGTTTTGGTGGTGTTACGTCTGTACGATGCTGATAAATAAAATGTACCAGCTTGCCCTGGCATTCACCAGCACTGCCCGAATGTACACGCTGGCTATCTTCTGCTCTCCATCTTCGAGGGGTTCCTGCACACAGGTATCCTCTTTTTTTCTCACTGATGCTTGTTGTCAGTGGTAATTCAGTGGTTGATATAGCTGTGAAACCAGCATGGAACTCTGTCTCAGTCTCAGTAATGCTGCTAATGTCTGTGATGTGTTGGGCGTATAAGGGACACCATCCATATTTCAGTAGATGTCCGGGCCAGCTGAGCATACTGTCGGAGTTTCCCTGTCCCACTCTTGCACTTCTGCGAATGTGACAAAGTTCTAATGTGCCATAAATCTCCAAGGGTAAGAAACCCTCCCTCCATTTTGCTAAGGACATCTCTCTTCCATAAGGACCTAATCTCCCAATCCTGTGAGACGGTAGGACAGCAAAGCACACTCTTCATTGCCACCTCCCACTCATGCACCCCTTGTCTTACCAAATGTGGGTGGTGCTTTGTTATAGCTCCCCCTGCATAAAAAAGGTTAAGAGGGAATCCTATGACGTATAAAGCTAGGTCAGGCAACCCAAGTCCTCCCTCTGCCTAAACTCTTTTTGGTGAATCTAGTTTACCCTTCTTCTTCTCGTGGTCCAAACTAAAATTGCTGTTAGTCTATCTGTTTCTTTAAATATTGACAGCTTAATAAAGCACATGGTGTTGTGCAATTTAGACAAGCTCTGGGGAAGAACCCCCATGTTAGCCACAGCTATTCTACCCATTATTGGAAGCAGCATTGTGTTCCGAAATTGGAAAGATGATTTAAGACCATCTAGTCCTCTTCCCATAGTATAAAATATTGTTTTTCTACTGAATGAGCTTCTTGAACACCAAGGTATCTACATTTATCCAGTGCCTAATTAATTCACTCTTCCAGCCGTTGGTCCAAAGCTCACCGAACCAGCCTTACCAGCAGCAACAAGACTGCTTTATTACAGCTTGTCCACAGTCCAGAGACCTATCCAGCACCTGCATAAGATAAGGGGCCAATCTAACTAAGGGGGTCATTCTGACCCTGGCGGCCGGTGGCCGCCAGGGCCACCGACCACGGGAGCACCGCCAACAGGCTGGCGGTGCTCCCACGAGCATTCTGACCGCAGCGGTTCAGCCGGCTAAATTCTGAGCCGGCGTCCTCGTTGCAGGGGCATTTCCTCTGGGCCGGCGGGCGCTCTTTCGGAGAGCGCCCGCCGGCCCAGAGGAAATGTTTAAATGGCCGCCGCGGTCTTTTGACCGCGGTGCGGTCATTTCACGGCGGTACCTTGGCGGACGGCCTCCGCCGTCCGCCAAGGTTAAAATCACCCCCTAAGTCTCTAATGTAGATCAGCATGTCATCAGCATATATTGATACAATATCTGTTGTATCTCCTATAACTATACCCAATTTCAGCAATTTCTCGCTCAAGTGTATGGGCAGCAGTTCCGTTTCTAGAGCTAATAGGAGAGACAAAGGGCACCACTGTCTGGTACTTCGCTCCATGCACCACTCCTCTGACATTATTCCTCCTGGCTTCACACATTGCTAAAAGCCCCATGTATAACAGCTTAATCAGTGTATGGAAACCCAGACCAAAACCCCTCAAAATTGCCTATCTAAGGTATCCAAGACATTTTCTTTATCTAACTCCACCAATGCATATTTTTCATCTGATTCTATCATGGCATGTGTCACATGGCTGAGTCTTTGTAGATTCGAGAGGGTGCTACGCCATCCGATTCAGCTGCATTAGTCTTAATGCAGTAAGAAGCCCATGCTTTCAATCAGTCTAGTTCCTGGCGCCTTAGAGAGGATCTTCAGGCCTGTGTTCATCACAAGCACCTATCTATATGAGGAAGGTTCTTGTAGGACCCTCTCAGGCTCCAGTAACATGACAGTTATCACTTTCCTTGTAAATCCGGGCAGCCTACGTTTTTATTAGGCTTCCTGGAATGCTTCTAGTACTTTGTCCATAAGCCCTGGGGTAAGGGTTTTGTAAAATCCTGCTGGGAGCCATCCCACTAGATGTTTTCCTTCTGGGCATGCCCTATACTGCCTCTACCAGGTCTTATTTTCTCATATCCTTTTCAAGTTTTTTGTATAACATAGGGAGCTGCAGCTCTCTTAGAAAATCCTCAGCAATTGACATGTCCTTTGGAATCTAATCTTTATAGAGTTTCATAAATGTTGGGGCAAAGAATAATTTATTCCAGATTGGGTCACCGATGGAGATGGAGTCCCATCCTGTCTGTTGAAGGCCAGTATACTGATGAGCGGTGCTCTCTGTGAAGTAGCCACATTAGTAACCTCTCAGATTTATTCCCTTCTCTGTGTAAACCTTGTCTGTATCCTTTACTGGTAAATGTATCCAATCTACCCAATGGTCCCCCCCCAAATCACTATTGGTCTCCACCATGTCCTCTCTATTCTGTGGACAAGTAGCTTTCCAATTTTGGAGTTGGGTTACTGGCATTTCCCCCTTAGGGCCACCTTTATTGCCTCCCATTCAAGTCCTCTTACTTCCATCGGGCCCCAGTCATGTTTTTTAAAAATTTTATTCAGTCAACATACACAACATCAGTGCAATGAACTGCAAAACACAGTAATACTTGCATGGCCATTACATCACAATTCACAACCAATAAAATGGAGAAAATTATGTGGAGTGCATATAGCAGTTTATAATACTCAGTCATGTCACAAATGTTCCAGTCTTTCATCTGTAATTTAAGCAGGTTATCATAACAATGCTCTCACATGATCAGAAAAGACCGTGAGGGTGTCATTCTCTATATCCTGCAGCCACGGAAGGTATGTTGTAGTGGTGTCTAAATGTCCTTTGGTCTAAATGGTACCACTAGCATGGCTGAGAACAATTTAGCATTCATTTTATATATGGTAGCGCTTAGCAATCACCCGCACATACTGGTGCCTGCCTTTTAATCGAGTTGAAGATTACCTTCCTTTTTGAAAGCACTAACAATATCGCAGTCAGTTCTCTCACAGTCTGTTGATGGGTCTGAGAAGACCACTGGATTTTCGATTCTATTGAGGTGCAATGTGTGGAAATAATTGTGGTCTGTTTCTCTTTAGGCCTCATAAATGGTGGTCAGAGCTCGGAAATGTAATTCTTCACTGGAAGCTAGTGAAGGATACTTGAATGCAGCAGTCGCAAAAATCAGCTTATGGAATCTGAACTTAGCCATGTTGTATGAACCCTCATGAAGCTCGTGGACCTGCTTCATGGGTAGTCCAACATAGACAGTACTTCAGTAGGTTGAGTCAGAGTGAGCCTCAAGCGAGGTTTGCCTTAGGGTCCGAATGGGGTAATAGGAGGAGCTTACTGCATTGGTTTGCTTCGTATTTGGCTTCCTTCAGCATAACATGGAATAGGGTAATAAGGAAAATTTGGTGTCAGAGAACATTTCCAAGCTCTCTGTTTTTAGAGTTTGGTTTGGTGGTTGCAAGAGCTTTAAGTGGGCCAGGTCTCTCTGGTCTCAGACCTGGCAATATACCAGGCCCATATCAAGTTAAGGAATAAGGCCTGTGTCCTTTTTCCTTAACTTAACTTATGTAAAACACGTTAAGGTAAGCCATGCCTGTGATTTAGTTTCTGTTTTAATTTTACACGTTTTAGTTCATTTTCTAGAATGTTGTGTTTTTGTATTTATTTTGTGTAGCATATTACTCTTGCATAGTGCATACTTTGAACTGAGTCTCCTTGAGGTGTTCATAACAGCACATGATTGAGAGCTCTCGAGTTGAGCCTGAAGGCAGTGCAAGTTCCTTACAGTGTCTGTCAGTGGAACAATAAAGTATTGAGAACACATGGTCATCCAATCCTTGGCTTCTCTGCAGATCACACAAAGCAGAGACAACCATTGAGAAAGCCAATAGTCGTGGCTGGTTTTAGGTGAATGTCTGTTGTGATGCTAGATATCTTGATGCAATAATAGGAAGCTCAGCAAGACATCAAAATACCGGTTGGGTAGCACACTATGGGAATCAAAGAAATGTATTTTGTGTTTAAGCCATGCCTATAATTACATAGGTCACACACCCTTTTAGTGACACCCCGCCCACATATTTTCCATCCCACTTAAAGCTGCTCGCACATATGTCTTTTATCACTTGTGGCACGCACAGCACCCCTTCATTCAAAAGTAAACATGCTTAAAGGACAAGGAAGTGTTACTAGTACTCATTACTGCTCAAACACTGAAGGACACATATACATGTTGAACATTAGGAGGTCACAGGGAAGACCACTGAGCATTCCTGTATTTAAGATAGGTATGGCTAAATTTCCTTTACAAGGGCGTACTCCTGCATAATAACCGGAATTTCATGTTAAGCCTGTATTTAAATTAACTCGGGGAACTCCACATCGGTCACTGACCATGTCATGAGTGATGTAATATGTGAGGTCAATAGCAGTGCTATGCGGGGGTAAGCTATAGCCCAGATAAGGTAAGTTAGCTCAGATAACTATAAGTGCTTAATTTCTATGGTTTCGATGGTTTTGTGTGTGTAAAATCGGAGTCTAACTACAACATCCTGGTAACCCTTGTTTTTTTAGGTGAATTTGTAAGGTTTTTAAATTCTATTTCCTAACTATGACAAGCCTGTAACCTTTGGTTTTTAGCGAATTTCACATTTTTTTCAATACACATGGTTCTACTATTTCACCTATATACATTTTATTAACACATTAATTCTTATACATTTTAGGAGTAATAACAAATCAACGTAGGTAACTTATGTAAACTTTCTATAAATGGAATAGAGCAAGTCTTTCTCTTTTTTGTATTCATTTTATGGATCGGAGGATCCTCTGCGATGCCACCACAAATCCAGGAACACACCCAAACCTCAACGTCTCTTTGGAAACACTAAGGCCCATATTTATACTTTTTTTTTCACGTAATGTTCGTCATGTTATGATGCGAAAGCGGTGCAGATTTACAAAATACAATTATATTTTGTAAGTTTGCACCTCTTTTGCATCAAAAAATGACGCAAATGTGTCGCAAAAAAGTATAAATATGGGCCATAGTTTACACCCCTCCACATTGCAAACCACACCCTAAATCAGTTGTTAGGGTTTCAGATCTCTCTGGAGACAGACTGAAAACTACAGCTCTATCGTTTTCTGGCTTTCCTTCAAACGAAGAGAGTTTCAAAGTAAAAATGCCTTCTGCTGAAGATAGAAGAAATTGGGAACAGGAAGAAGAAGACTTACCACCTGCAAAGAATTCCTCTGACGTTTGAAAATATTCCCCCATCCCTCCAGGAGAAAAGAAAGTTCCTCCAAAATGTGTCCAATGCTATATATGCAGCAAAAAAACTGTCAAGAGGTATGGTGAAGAAATATTCTCATGGCACATTAACTATTTGGAAACACCAGAAAAACCATACATAGAAGGACGTATCACAGGATAATGAGAGAGAGAAGGTGGTGCATCATCATCACCATCACCATCATCAGCTGGATTATCTGTGGGACCCTTACCACCTGACCAGATGTTTACCATCTCCGCTGTTTCATCCAGTTTTCAAGAAATGGTCACTCATTGTGATAATTACCATATGCCAGTTGTGCTAAAAATTTAGGGGGTCATTCCGACCCTGGCGATCATGGACCGCCAGGGCCGGGGTCGGGCCGGTTTTCCCCTGCCCCAGTGAATCCTCCACGGCGGCGCTGCAAGCAGCGCCGCCATGGGGATTCCGACCACCTTCCCGCCAGCCTGTTCCTGGCGGTTTACACTGCCAGGAAGAGGCTGGCAGGAACGGGTGTCGTGGGGCCCCTGGGGGCCCCTGCAGTGCCCATGCCACTGGCATGGGCACTGCAGGGGCCCCCTAACAGGGCCCCATTAGGATTTTCAGTGTCTGCAAAGCAGACACTGAAAATCGCGACGGGTGCAACTGCACCCGTCGCACCCCAGCAAATCCGCCGGCTCCATTCGGAGCCGGCTTCATCTTTGCTGGGGCTTTCCCGCTTGTGTCGGAATGACCCCCTTAATCTGTTGTCCAGTTTATGGATGCTGTCAACAATAATTGTTATTTTTTTTCACCTCAGCATTGCATCTTCCATTCCTCTTTAAACACACATAGATATCTGAAAAGCATACATAGAATACACTTAACGTTACATTACATACTATTGGATTACATACTACAAGCAAGGGAGTAGCTACATAAGTGGTTATGTCAGTATGTAACAGGCTGTGGAAGAGTCTGCTTATGGGTGTATAAATGGGCATATGAGTGGGTGAATAGGTGGGTTACTCGCTGTATTCGCTGTTGAGTGGATATGTGAGTGAGTGTATCAGTGCCTCTGTGACTGTGCCACTGGATCTGTAAGTAGCTGTCTGGGTGTGTGACTTGCTTTGTTAGTGACAGTACGGGTGTCAAATGGGTATGTAAGTTTCAGTACGGATTAGTTACTTGCTGTGTTAGTGGGTGTGTAACTGTGTATGCAAGTAGCTCAGTTAGTGGAGGATACATAAGTGCTGTGTGGGTGTGTGAGTGAATGTTTAAGTGTCACTGTCTGACTGGGTGTGTCAGTGGCATTATGGATGTGTAAATAGGTATGTGAGTGGCTGTATGGGTCGGTGACTGGGTATATAATTGGGTTTGTAAGTGCATGAGGAACTGACTGTCTGAATGATGGGTACATGAATGGCTGTATAGGTTTATAAGGTGGTGTGACAATGCCTGCATGTGTGTCTGAATTACTATGTATATTGATGTGCAGGTGAGTAGCTGAGTGTGTGAATGGTTTTATGGGTGTGTGACTGAGTTTGTCAGTTACTGTCTGTTTATATGAATGGTGGGTATATAAGTGCTTCTGTAGAAGTGTAACCAGGAGTATAAGTACCTGCCTGACTGTGTGAATGGGTGCAAATTACATACTATTAAATACATACTATAAACAAGCACCCACATCTAATTTCAAACACATTCATTCATACCGGCTTAATAAAATAACTATATATATATTTTATAGTATAGCAATTCCTCTTCCTTCTTTGTTGCTCACTATATTTTTACTTAATGTTCCCTTCTATTTTGACTTTTACTGTAGAATCTAGAAACTACACATTTTCTTTCAGCTTATATACACTTTTAGGTTTTTTTAAATACCTTTTTCTAGTACTCGCACTCGTGCCACCAACTCATTCTCGTCCCTCTCCCTTTTTCACCCTCCCCGAACAGTTGCCCTGGAGAATCTCACCCGCCTTGGATCCTCCCATTCCACCCTTTGCAGTGTGCCTTGGAATGGCACCCAGAACCTAACCTTCATTGAAGTCCGCCACCTTCCAATAAACCTATAACTTACTAAACATTGGCAGAGGGTTCATTTCACAATATTACTTATATATACATCACATCATACCACAGTCTTGTATTAACAAACTGCTAACACTCAAATAGCAAACTTCTAGACAGAGAACTTAAATGCTGAAAAATCCCAATCACTTTGATTGGTGTCTGCATACAGTTGCTGTGTAAGAGTTCATTGGCTTGTTTCACCAATCCCAGTATAAGAAATTGTCCCTTGAAATGAACGTTCAACTTAGATTGTTGCACTAAATCAGTGTGGGTGCCTTGCGTCTTAAAAAGTTCAATTATAGATTTAAATTCGCAGCGACAACATGCTACTGCAACAGACGTATCAGAGAAGATATTAAATCAAAAGTTGTCTGAAGCCTGGAACCCTTTCTGCTTGACAGCCTCTGATAAAATGATTTCTTTGATTCTAAAGTCTCCAAAGTTAACGAGAAATGTGCGAGGATATTTGGCATTCACTGACTGGGGAAAAAGGAACCCGATAAGCCGGCATAATTGAGAAGTCCTCTTTCTTAGGCTGACTATCAGGGAAGATATATTGCTGAATCAAATCAGAAATTAATTTAACTGGATCATGTCCAGGTTCTCGTCCTTCAGGGATCCCTGTGAAGTGTAAATTTGAGCGTTTGAGCCTAGTTTCCATTTCTTTGAGCTTCGTCTGGACTTCCAACATCTCACACTTGTACTTAGAAATATGGGTTTCAGAGCTTTTCTGAACGTCTTCTAGATCCAAAATGCATTGTTCAGCTTGTGTTATTTGGCAATTCAGTTGGAGGAGATTATTGTTTATTTTTCCAAGCTGCATCTGTACTTCTTTGATGGCCTTCTCTTGTTCACATTTCTTCTCCCTGATTACCCTTGGGATCACTTAAAGCCTTACCCCCAACTGAATAACATTAGCTTGCATTTCCGAGAGTTCTCCACTGGATACCACACCTGCTGTTGTGGTCTGTGTTGCATTTTCTAGGGATTGTATAGCTTGGATGATAGAGGATTCTTTGCATGATGAGAGTTCTTATGTAATATGTCCCTTTTGAGAGACCTGCAGTAGTTGTGTTGTCTGGGACTGATTGTAGGGTGCTTTTGCCATTTTAGATATTTTGACCATTTCCCAGGATACGTATCCTCCTTGCTGTCTCATGGACTGAATGCTGCTTCATTAGTAACATATTGGGAGGATATGTTGTATATGAGTCAATTAGAGACTTGTTGACCCTCAGTTATGGTGCCTTGATGTTGCTCTATATTTTGACGAAGGGACAGCAAGCTCACTTAATCACTTCTATTGCTTCTAGTACCTTGGGGCCTCTTAGCTGTAGTACAGACACCGTCGAACTGCGAATGAGAACCTGTCAAATCCACATCTTTATGCAATCTGCTGCAGCCAAATGTTAGGTTCTTACATTCTTTAAAGAGTGGAAAGACTAGGCACCAGCAAACAACACCCTTACCTAGGAGGGCAATCTCCACAGCCACCCAGGTGCCTACTGCCCTTGGAGAGAAGCCTAAAGTGGCCCTCCAAGGATAGCGGATCTGTTTTAGAAGTCTCTGTTTTTTGCATGGGGGTGATTTATAGTGACTGATGAAAGTGCCTCACTTCCGCTCCGCACCATGCATCTCACCTACCGTATCTCTGCCTCCACGTCCCGTTGGTGTGCTCGGTGCATAGCCTCTCCTCATTGTGGATCTTGCAGCTGTAGAGATGCATTAAATCTTTGGAAATCCAGTCCACTGCACCTTCAGCGCAGACAGCTGCAAGAACTGACGATCAGGGAAAATCATGCTTGAAAACTTCAAAACAACTCTCTCCTCTGTCGATGGGCACTCTCAGGCACCATTCCTGGCAGCAGAGATGGCAGAGGCCACCAGAAGTGGTTCTCTTGATGCGGAGCAGGATAGAAGCTCCACGCCACGTAACAGGGAAAAAAATTCAGAAATTCCTCTAGAATTATTCAAGTTGATTGTCAGGTGCTTAATCCTCCTATCGTATGATAAGATATGCCTTCTATAAAGTTGAAAATTATATCCTGTAATGCCAATGGTCTGAATAACGGAACTAAGGGCCTGATTATGACCCTGGAAGTCTTCAGACCGCCAGGGTTGCGGTCTGACCACTGCCAAAGCGGTGGTCCGACCGCTTTGGCGTCACTCTTGCCACCACATTATGACTGTGGTGATCGTGCCATGATGGGACTGCCAGTTCTCCCACACAGGACAGACTGGCGGTCCTAATCCGCCAGGGCAGCGATGCATGCAGCGCCACCCAGGGGACCCCGCTCTCCGCCAGCTTTCACATGGTGGTAGCACCGCCATGTAAAGGCTGGCGGAGAGCGGGTGCAGAGTGCCCATGCACTTGGCAGACAGTGAGCATTGTGACGGGAGCTGGTGTACTGCACACTTAACGCAAGATTTGGCGCTGGTAGCCCCTTTTCAAACTGAACTTCCGCAGAGCAGCAATATACTTGTAATTTTCAAAAGATATAACTCAGCTTCACGCATAGATTTCTTTTTAATATCACATAGTCTCAGCTGGGCAAACACAGAAATGATAATTAATGCATTTTTAGACCATTCTGTAATCACATTAGACATTGACCTCCCAGTCCCATCTACCCAGAATTATAAATGGGTTTTTAACAGAGCATTACTCACAAATAAATAATGGGTCAAGCAGAAGCACCAAATTCGGGAGGAATTTTTAAATCAGAATCTGGGCTTGGCCTCCGACTTTGCACTATGGGAAGCTTTGAGAGCTTTCTTTAGGTGTGGGGTCATCTCAGTTCAGACTGAACAAAGACAACTGGAAAAGGTGAAATGTTTTTTATTCCAGACAGCTCTGAATGAGGCCAGCAGGGATTATGACCGTTCACCTTCTGCACGAGCACAGAGCGTGTTAGCCCAGGGAGAGACAAGTTCCAGGATTTTTTCACAGCAAAATAAATAGTAAACTACAACTCCTATCTCCAAAAAAGGTATGGGTGTGAGCACATGAGCAAATATTTAGCTTGGTTCACCAAACGTAAAACCAATACTAACTCAATTAAAAAGATTCAGGATCGTGTGACTGGCACACTAGTGTCCCACTCTCACACATTAGCAGAGACTTATTCGGAAACTCACAGCTCCTCCTTAGAGTCTATTAGAAATTGGCTAGATGGTACTGATATCCCTAAATTAACACCCCAAAGACTATGGCAGAAATGCAACAGACTGTGAAATCTTCGCCTAACAACAAAAACCTGTGGCAAGGACAGGATACCTGCAGAAGTATATAAGAATTTTTTCCTGTAGTTAGGCCAATTCTTAGAGGCATATTTATACTCTGTTGGCGCCGAATGTGCGTCAAAAATGTTGACGCACATTCGGCGCAAACCTTACACCATATTTATATTATGAAGCCCGACCCTGCGAACGTCAAAATTCCTCCGTGTGCTTCATTTTCTGGATGTCGGAAACCGCCTTGCGTTAATGACATGCAAGTTAGGCGTTCCCGTCCAAAAAATGACTTTAAGGCCTGTGTGCCTTATTTATACTCCTGTGTCATTTTGACGCACAGAAGGGGACGGGCCTTAAAAAACTGTGCCGTTTTTTAACGCCTGCGTGAGAGCAGGCATTAAGGGACCTGTGGGCTCATTTACATGGTCTCTGACCATTGAAGCAGTCCACAGGTTCCCTTGCCTGCCCCCAGGGACACCCCCTGTTACCCCCACCCACCCCTGGAAGACACCCATGGATGGGGGGGACCCATCCCAGGTAAGTACAGGTAAATTGAGGTAATTTTTTTTTTTTTTTTTTTTAGTGGCATGGGGGGCCTAACTTGGGCCCCCCTACATGCCACTGTGCCCAATGGCCATGCCCAGGGGACAGAGGTCCCCTGGGCATGGCCATTAGGCAGGGAGGCATGACACCTGTCTTTTCTAAGACAGGAGTGATTTCAATAGGGGTTGTGTGTCAAAACATGGCCCAAGTCCGGTTAGAGCCATGATTTTTGACTCTAACCTAACTTGTACCATTTTTTGACGCACAACCCCCATTTACTGCCTGTTTTTTTGGACTCTGACCAGCCCACAGCACCGGCTAACGTCAATTCATAAATAAAAAGCGTTAGCCGGCGGTAAATGTTTTGACGCAAACCAGCGCCAGCGCTGGTTTGCGTCAAAAAGTATAAATATGGGCCTTAGTTCGTCTTTTTAATCAGATCCTCTCGAGCTGTAAGATTCCCAATACATTCACAGACTCCGTTATAGTCAGTTTCCTAAATAAGAATTAACCAGGTATCAATATAAACTCTTAATGCCCAATAACCGTTCTTAACAGTGACTATAAACTATTCACTAAAATATTAATCAACAGGCTAGCGTTCGTGACTCAGTTCATCATACATAAATATCAAAATGGATTACTCCTAGCTCGCAGCATTGCCATAAATACGAATTACCTGATTCAAGCCATAGATTTTTTTGTCAATCCAAAATACTAAGGGGGAGGTGATAATGTTGGACACAGAAACGTTCAATCTTGTTGAATGGAAAGTCTTATTTGTCAAACTTCTTAAATTAGCTTTTCTCTTATGCTTCATTCAGCTTTTGCAAACAGTTTATTCAAATGCAAAAACTAACATAATGATTGACATCACACAAGTACGGGAGGTCGTTATTAGACAGGGAACACAACAAGGGTGTCCCATGTGGCTTTAGCTCTCCTGTAATTACCGCAGCTAAACTTACATTATTTGTAGAAAAATGTAGGGCCAGATGTAGGAAGCCGTTTGCATGGTGCAAACTGCGAAAATCGCAGTTTGCACCATGCAAACAGCCTAACGCGATGCTCATTCACAAATTGCGAGTCGGTACCGACTCGCAATTTGTGAATGCGACTCGCAAATAGGAAGGGGTGTTCCCTTCCTATTTGCGACTCGCAATGCAGAATTGCTTTGTGACCACGAATGCGGTCGCAAAGCAATTCGCAGTTACCACCAGTGTCACACTGGTGGTAACTCATTCGCAAAAGGGAAGGGGTCCCCATGTGAACCCCTTCCCGTTTGTGAATGTGGGCATAAAGGTTTTTTCAGAGCAGGCAGTGGTCCAATGGACCACTGCCTACACTGAAAAAACGAAACCAAATGGTATCGTAATTTGTTTTCATTTTGCAACTCGTTTTCCTTTAAGGAAAACGGGCTGCAAAATGAAAAAAAAATACTGCTTTATTGAAAAAGCAGTCACAGACATGGAGGTCTGCTGACTTCAGCAGGCCACCATACCTGTGAGTGCAGGGACTCGCTATGGGGTCACAAAAAGCGACCCACATCATTAATATTAATGAGGTGGTTCTTTGCGACCCCATAGCGACTCGCAGTCGGTGTCTGAGACACCGTACTGCATTCGATTTTGCGAATCGGAAATTGCGAGTCGTACCGACTCGCAATTTCTGATTCGCAAAATCGGACTTTTCTACATGTGGCCCATAGTTCTGTATTTAGCAGCACAGGAGTCAAATATTTAAGATCAATCAGTCGAAAATTGAGGCTCTCTTATGTAATTGCTCACCCTATATTCTACCCACAGCGATGCAAGCCTGTTATCACTCTGGCCACCCCATAAGATATACAGGAGTTCTTGTCACTTCAAAATTTGAAGATTTATACACTCTTAATTATGTTTTAACCCTCTCAAAACGTTATCAAAACAAAGGGACAATCTACCTTTAACGATTATTGTCCAGGATGCTTTGATAAAAAATTATATTTTACCTTTGTTTCTTTTTGTTTTCACTAATGTTATGATTAAAGTTACACTATCTTTTTTTGAGGCAGTTGATGCAGAAATTCACCCCTTTATTTGGCAGAAGAAAAACCTGCGGCTATCAAATTAGATCGGGAAGAGGGTGGTTTGTCACTTCATAGGTTAACAACACATTATTCAGCGGCACTTCTAGATTGGCTACTAAGTGCATTAAAAAATACATCAAGCGACAATAGCTGTTTCTTAAGTTCCATGTTAAATACCTCGGAAACTGATTTCTTCTTATTCTGAAAATCCACAGATTACCCAAAATATTGAGATATAAAATCCCATGGATTATTGATTGTTTCAACTCAATCTGGAAAGATTATAAACTCATTCAATTACGCTTGCAACTGAAACTCTCTGCATGTACTGTAATTGTACTAATTCTTGGCCGGGGAATACTTATTTGCTGGGCTAATCTAGGATTTCGGATTATTTTTTTCAACCATAATGAACTCATGTCGTGACAGACGTTAATCAGTAACTCCTCCATTAGCCACATATTTATCAGTTTTACCCAATGTAAGCATTTTTGTGTTGTCTGTAGATCAGACACATCCTTGCTCACCGAAAAAATCATCAGGGCTTACTTTTTAACACGGTTAGTGGGAGTGGGAAATTGGTATAGAATTTTGTACCAAAATCTTGGTGCAAAATTGCTACCTGATTTTTTGGGACAAAACTACTGCCACAACAGGGTGTAAATGCCCAATGGCATTATAATATTTGTCTGAACACTAAGGACATTTGTGCAACAAATTTCAAGAGAATGTCGTTTTTAGCAAATGGATGCTATATTACACACCGGCTAAAATAAAAAAGATGTGGGCAAGAGAAGGGAGACTGGTTGTGTACAATGATCACCTGCGGCAGGTTAAATTCCTTTTGGCTGGAAATTTTCTCTGAAGTTGGTCTAAGTGAAATTTATAAAATTTCACCTGATGCCAATTTGAGGGTTATATGGTATTTTGACCTTTTGTAATAAGGTCTCCATTGGAAAGAGTCAAGTTTTCTTCATTGCCACATTGGTAGCAGCATCGTTGTTCCTGTTGAATTGGAGATCGGATTTGACTCAGTCTGTTGGTGAATGGCTTGCTAAAATGAATAAGGTTAAATTGCATGAAATGTTGCGTGCCAAAAGAGTAGGATCAACCAAAATGTTTAGGACAATATGGCAGAACTGGGACAAAAAGAAGACTTATAGTTTTTGAGGAGCAGTAGTCTTTAATTATTTCTTATAAATGTTAATGAATTTCTGTGAAAGACTATAATCTATGTATTTATGTTTTCACGGTTTGATTTTCACGACAACTGCAGACAATAAATATAAACTCTTAATAATTTGCTGCATTTTTCATAAACATGAAAAAAAATGTTTTTTATAGTACAACATAGTTAACATGCCTGTAAAATCTCTCTGCTGTTGTCCAGCTCTCATTTTATTATATGTTAACATCTGTTTTCACTGCAAATTTCAACTCAGGAATATGCCAATGCTCCTCCACTCTCAGTAGAAAAGTACCAATAATGGCCACCCTTCCCACTGTGCAAATCACAGACTTTCTTTAGACCCCTTATAAATAGTCACTATTTTGTAACCATTTCCATGTTTCCTGTAAAGAAGCCCAATCTTGTAGGTTTTTTGTGGATCCGTGAATCCTCCTGGAAGCTCAAAGCAGTACCCCTGTGTGGTCCACGGTGTACTCACAGATGCGCATGACAGCTGTTAAAAGCATTCAAAATCTTCTGTCACTGCTTTTCATTTGTATTTTATTTTGTAAAGTTTTGGGAATTACAAGAGATACACTTCATACCGAGCTTTTTGTGTACTCCAGCCTGCTTGTCAGTTTCACACTGCAGTCTCCTTTGTTCCCTTTGCCCCACACTCTTTTAGCTCAGTTTTCATAGTAACCATGTTTCCAGTAGTCTCTTCCTACCAGTAGGTCATATGTTCACAAGACTTTCTCTCAACAGCATATTAGCTTTCCATTAACTGTAGCAGTTTTGGTTGACTGTTTGCAATTCCAAGCGTATCCTAAACATAACATTTTTTATTTTTTCCATTGCAAATCACTGTTAGTTACTTTTTTTCTTAAAGTCACTACCTAATTTAGTTCCCTGCAGATCTCCTCCATCCAATCAAATATGTTATTTTATATTTTTACTAGCTGTCCTCCATGTTAACTGCCTTTCATCTTCAAAACTGCCTCATTCTTCTGCAACCTTTTCCTGTGTGCTACTCCTGCTTATCTCCAAAATGGTCAGAGTCTGGATTGAGGGCCATAGGTTTGTGTTATTGGCCAGAGAGGGTTGAAGTGGCATCAGGTGCTGACTTTGGTTGAAAGCATTGCAGATTGCCAACCTTCAGACCTCATGATTGTGCACTCTGGTTGAGATCACCTAGGCACAATTACAGGGGTAGGACTGAGAAGCCTAATGAATTTACCTTTGCTAAATTAATGTCGCTTTTTGCACGTACTGTCTTGGTGTTCTCCAACATTTGCCAAAGACAGACGTGGCAGTTGTTGGAAATGGCCCTTTCTGCAGGGTTTCCCCTGTCTTTTTGCTTCTGACCTCCTGTTTTTTTGATTTTGTGCTCATTTGTTTTTGCTTGCTTTAGGATTCTGGACACTTTACCACTGCTGACCAGTGCTAAAGTGCAAGTGTACTCTGTCTAAATGGTATTGGTTTATCCATGATTGTGTGTGTGTGTGCGTGCAGTTTTAACTGCCAGTTCGACCTGGCAAGTGCATCCACTTGCCAGACCCAAACCTATCCTTGTGCTACATGTAAGTCACCGATAAGGTAGGCCTAAGGCAGAACCATGTGCAGGGTGCAGTGTATTTAAAAGGTAGGACATGTACTAGTGTGTTTTAAATGGCCGGATAGTGAAATACTGCAAAATTTGGTTTTCACTATTTCAAGGACTGTCTCTCTCATAAGGTAACATGGGGATTGCCTTGAAATATCCCCACTGGGAGCAGATGGAGATATGGAGTTTGGAGTTTCTGAACTCACAATTTATCAATCTGAGAAAGTGAGCATTTACTTCCTTAACCATTCTGTATTTCTGCCTGTCTGTGAAATACACATCTGGGTCAGGATGGCAGATGGGCTGTTTGTGAATTCACTCTAGACAGTCACAAAAGGGAGCTGAGGTGTGCCCTGCATTTCCCAATGGGTCTTTTCTAGGGTGGGGTGGTGGGAGGAGCTGACACTTGCACCTGAATAGGGCTGTGCTTGTCTTTACACAAAGCAGTCTCCAACCCGCTGGAGTGTGTCTGGGCCAGGGCAGGAAAGGCAGGGTCTTGTGCACTACAAAGACTTCCCTTTGAAGTTTGCGTACTTCAAAGGCAGAAATGATTATAAGTATTGGACATCTGAGACCATAACTTCAGAATACTTCTGGACTGAGGATATTCTGTCTGGAAAAAGGGTTAGACCCGGAGGGACTGCCACTCTGCCTGTTGCTTTGCTGTGCTGGCCTGCTGCTTCTATCCTGGGAGTGAAAGGACTAGACATTGCTTTCTGCATCCTGCTTTTCCAAGGTTCTCCAAAGGCTTGACCTGAGCTTGCCTCCTGTTAGAAGTCTCAGGGACATCAAAGACTTCATCTACCAGCACGGAGGCTCTGTTGATGAAAGCCCTGACCCGCAAGGTGGTGCCAAATCCAGTTCCTGGACCCTTGGGAGTGAGTTCTGGTGTAACCAAGAAGAAATGAAGAACATCGACTCCACAGCGACTTCAAGACTGGTGTGGCCCACTTGGCCTCCCTCCCCCTTTTTGTAATTGGGGCTGGCCCTGGGGAGTTGGTGGTACGGGTCCGCATGGCCCCCTTCCCTTATATTACTATGGCCTCGCCCTTGGGAAGTGGCAGTCCCCGGGGCTGTAAACGGCCTATGGAGGGGGGCAGTGGGGGCCCCCTCCTCTGATTTTCACATTGGCCTGGACCTAGAAACAAGTGCAGAAGACCATACTTGTTGTTTTATAAACAAAAAATTTGCCGGGATCCTGGATCCTCTGCGATTTTTGTGGGAAAAATTCAAAAAATTGCTTTCTGGCCCTGATGGTCTCTGGTGGTCCCAACCACCAGGCCTATGGAGTCACAGTTTTCTTACCCTGCCCCTTCTCTTTTTTTAAAAACTTTTTTGGGGACTCAGCTGAGTTGTATATATGGGTAGTGTAGGGATAATGCTGTTATAGTTAGTTATTTCAAGTAATTCAAGTAACTACCTCATGCCCTAAGGTAACTGCAGCTCACGCCTCCGCCATACACGGCTCATTACCCCATATATAGCATCATTCATAACATCTTCTGTGGCATCAATGATATCACCAATGCAACATTTGCAATACAATTAGTGATGAGAAAACTGCAAGGTAGGGGTGCGATTTATAGTTACGTTAGGGCACGAGTTAATGTTACTTGAAATAACTCTAACAATAACAGCTGAATTTCTATGATTTTGCGCATGTAAATTCAGAGCCTAACTATAACGTCCCTGTAACGCCTCACCGAGAGGGGTTGCCGGCAACACAGGATACATTAAAGACTACCAGTCCGGTCACAACCCTTTTGGAAACCAGGTGCCAGCACTACAAGATCTTTCTTAATGGAAATTTTATTATGATTAATTTTATTATGATGTTGCATCTTCCAGTATGAGCAATAGTTAGTACGCTTAAATTGTTTGATAGGAGTTTTCCTATCACTAACAATGAAGAAATGCACATACATTGTGTGACAAGTGCACAAGCCCACTAGGACAAAAACGTTATGTATAACATCAAATAATTTAAATGGGCTTCTTTCAAAATGTTTAATGGTTTTTTTTTTTTTAATGAAGGAAGAGTAGCATTTTGTTTCTGTCCATTGCAACATCAACACAAATAACTATAATTCCTATTGCATGATGTAAGTAATTTAAGAATCATATGCATTGATTTATGTAATACTTTGATGTTTAGCATGTTGATAAAACAACGTTTTTTATTTATGCTCATTATGACATTGATATGAGTGTGTTTTCCGAAATGGTTGCCTATTTTTGTGAACAAGGCGATTTGAGCTGTGTTACTCCAGATTTATCAAGCCACTCAGGGCTACGCAAAGTGGCCTAGCGTGGCTTGATAAATCTTACGTTAGTGTTGTGTCGCCTTTGTGTGGCACAATGACGATGCAACACATTGATAAATATGCTTGTTAGTGTTTGCTTTCATTTGGCAGGATATTTAAAAATGCTCCCACCAGACTGAAGCAAACGCAAGTTTCTCTGACCGTGCTAGGGCGGGCAGGGAAACTGCTGTGCCCTGTGGGTGGGCTCCCTGGGACACAGAAACTGAGCCAGCATGAGGGATTGGATGCTTGTGGCCTTTAAAGGCTAGGGGTGGAGGATGTGCTGCCCCCCTCGCTTTTAATTAAAGTAACAGACCTGTGGGATGGGGTCCTCAGGGCCTTTTTAAGGTTTGGGAAGGGGGAGCTATGCGGCCCTCTTCACCTTTTGTTTATATTTTGGCCCCGGAGAATGGGGTCCCAGGAGTATAAGTAGGCTCTGGGAGGTGGTCCACGCCCCCCTTTATTTATTGACTCTGTCTGAGGGATAGGGTCTGAGGGATTTTAGAGGCTTGGAGAGGTGACCCCTTCCACTTTTTAACAAATTTGGCCCAGGTGATGGGATCCCCGGAGCCACTATTGACTCGAGGAGGGAGGCAAGGCCACCATTGGCTCAGGGAGGGGGGCCGTTCCAAAAAACTACTTACCCTTTTGAAATGTTATTGGGGAGCAAAAATCTGAGGAATTCCTATCAAAGCAGCAGTCAGATTTTATGTAACTTCTTTCTTTTAGTCTATTGTATTTGTTGTGTATTTATTTGTTTTTTGGTTTACATAATCATGTGGCCTTAAATGTGTCTTTTAGTTGTTCATGTAGTAATTCTGAAACTTTGCATATCCAGTCTAGTTTATTTTTTGTTTTTTGGTCTTTCTTGCTTTGTTTAGTTGTATTGGGCCACATATGACTCCCAAGTGAATGAAAGCAAAACGTTGTTATAAAAATTTAGATTACTGATAGTTGCCAATACTCATGTCCTCCATACAGGAGTTTATGTAGCTCACTGCTAGTTCACTTTTCCATTTTGTTGCACAGGAGTGCATAAGGAAGATGCTTTTTGTTTGGCTTGTTGGGCACAGATTTATTTTGTGAACCAGAGAAAAAGCAAAGAAACCTTATGTGTACAAGAAGATGTATTCTATTTCTTATGTATTTGTTTATTGATTTCCATTAGCGCGTTTCTATAAATGGGTCTTTCAGTTGTTTGTGTAGTTAATCTGAATTTTGACATTTGCAGTCTAGGTTACTTTTTGGTACTTTTAGTAGTATTGTGCTGCATATGAAACAACAGATATCACCAAGATTTTGTTTCTCATAACTTCATAACCACTTTGTAACATTACTTGCAATAGTAAAAAGGATTATCTACATAGTCTTATGTATATTGCTGTGAAATTCCATTATAGTCCATTCTGCCAGATTGCTGCTACATACAACACAAAACTTTTATGTAAAATGCACTGAGGTCAAAACCTGTATTGGGACCTCCTCCTTTTATCTTTGCATCCCCTTGACCTTTTAGTGCAAAACTTTCCATCAGCTGTCAATGTAAAAGGAAGAATAGCTCTAGAAAGTTTCATGGAGATTCATCAAATGGGTGCAAAGGTATCAAGGATAAAAAATCTGAGGAATTCCTATCGCTGGTAACCCTTACTATAACTAGTGGCTACCACCGCTCTGTAATCTATTTACTAATAAACAAAGGTTAAAGTCACATTATTATTTGGTCAGGTAATAATATCTTACTTCACGTTAAAAAAAAACCCTTGGGTTTGAATTCCCTGAAAAATCAGTAATGTTACCCATGATGTTATAACTGATGTCATTGAACGTGTTATGAGTCATATAATATGTGAATTCCTAAACCATGCATTCCTGGTGGGTAAGTTTTAGTTAGTGTAGTAAACTATACCTGATAAATTTCAATTTTTAGTTTAATATTGTATTTTTAACTGATATTGTCACCTAAATATAATCTCACTTTAGCCTTTGATTTTTCAGTGAATATATATATATATCTCGTACATCAATAGCAATTTTTTTCAATTTTAATCTCATTCATTTTAAGATTTAAGTTTATCTCATCTTATCAACTTTCTTGTATTTCATTACAGCTGTGAAGCCTTCAAGAGAACCATCTCTGCAGCCAGACAGGCATGAGAAATCTAGTAACACCGTAACTATTAGTGGAATCTCTCTGTGCTTGTCTATTATTGTAATCACCATTGTCATCACAATGTGGAGAAAGATGTGCCGGGCTGAGAAGTGTACCACATCAGCAAGGCATAGCAGTGGCTGTTCACCCACCTTCCGCAAGAACTCTGATCAGGAGAACATCTGTCAGCCCAATCAAGTAAGAGAAAGTATCTTTGAGGGGTGTGAAACTCCACTGATGCCAACTACTGAAGCCGTCAGTATACCACTTAACAACAGACAGAGCGTACACCTTGCCCAAGAACCTCTACCCAGGCAAGACATCCTTACTCATGACAGCACACAAGCCAACACACAGAAAATTATTCCTCCAATTTTTAGCTACCGCCTGGCACAACAGCAATTAAAGGAGATGAAAAAAAAGGGTCTAACAGAAACAACAAAAGTTTACCATGTGTGCCAGAATCCAGTGACGGACACCCTGTTTGATGCAACTGGACTGAACCCACCTTTGTCCGCAGAAAGTTCAGATGAGACTAGTGTGAACACATTTAGGGTCACGTTTCCTTTTCAGGAACCCTCAGTCTTATCTCCCATGCTTCAGGGAGAAAAGCCCAATGTAAGGCCACTTATGACTTCATACCAAGACACACTTCCTCTTAGCCCTAATCAGACATTAACCAGCCTATCTCACTGTAAACACCAAGACCACAGAGAAGGACAGTTTGAAAGAGGTTACAGAAAAAACCCAAACTTTAGAAGAACTTACAGCTTTCATGAAACCAAGCAAGCTACGCCCTTCCGAGAAAGAAGTTTGACAACCCTTTCACCAAGGCAGACTGCTGCCTTCAGTTCATGGAGCAGAACCTGGGATCGTGGAGTAGAAGAAAGGTTCAGACCCAAGTCCAGAGTATCTGAGCAAAGTTCTGAAATGATTAAATGTTCTCCCAGTACCAGACTGACTAAGGAGAACCTGACCTATTTCATAAAGTACAATAATGCAAGGTTTAGGGAGAGCAATCTAGACTGTGTTGGTGACCAACAGCATTCTGGTCGAACAACAAGAACTGAAAGATCAGAAACTAACAAAACTAGACAAGGGTCTACACCAACTTGCAGAAACTCATGGAGGAACACAGAAGACTCAACCTTTACTCAAAAAGAGAGTTACCAAAGAAGTAATCCTCCCACTACAGGACAGAATGGTATAGATAAATGCCAGAGCTTTCCACGGTACCCAGAGTATGAATACTATGACAATTCTTCCTTTGGCCTCAGTGAAGCAGAACAAAGGATGATTGACTTACCTGGGTACTTTGGATCAAATGAAGAAGACGAAACAAGCACTTTGAGTATCGAGAGGCTGGTGATCTGAAAGATTGGAGAGAATCACTTCTAGCTCACCATTTTTAATCTGTTTCCTTCCAGCTCGCCCAAGTGCTTGCTCTCAGGGTGTATGATTGGAATGCCTGCATGGAGTTTGAACAATTCATAAAAAGGCCGAGAACATATCTGAGCACCTGCCAAAAGCTTTGTTCATCACATATTTCCAATGCACAAGGTTCCTGTGCTGACTTGCTACCCATAAAGCAGTTCCTTGGTTAAATGTTTATTGGTAAAATACTGTATTGTTTACCATTGCTCATGATGTGTACCCTATTCTAATAAGGATGTAAAATTTCAGAATGACATGTAAGCCATTCCAGAGTAGCGTGGCCAGGTGAGGCCAATGTCTTCTTTGCCAGACTTATTAGACCCCACAAATACTTCTTTCAAATTTATGTCAAGGACACCCACTTTTATATATTTACTGCCTAGTGTTCCTGTATCGACAGTTGGACTCATGTTTCCAAGTCATCAACTTCAAAAATCTAGGTAGGTTAGACCACATATTACAACTTCAAACAGTACTCTAATTATATTTGAGTTGTGTCCTATAACACAAAATGCACATTCTTTTGAAAACAGACCCTATAGTTGGCTGCTCTGCATTTGATATCGTTAAATGAAACTGCCACACTTTCAAATTGCCATAAGGTTTCACAACATACTCACAAAAGCATTGGCCTCATCGTGTTTCATTTGTATTCACAGAAAATGCTGGGCAGGATCATTTTATTAAGGATCAAGCTTGAGCATTATCAGGGGCGTTGGGAGGCTTCAGCTTATTCTGATCTTTTTAGGCCTGGCTGTAGAGAGCTTTAACTCTATGCCATAGCTAATGCAAACAAAACAACATGCAAGCAGGTGGATTTTACGAGGACATTTTCAGTAGTTAAAACTTTAGAGGGGAAGTTCCAACTAGCACCATCTAGTAATTTTATGATTTTCAATGTAAATTTTGCCACGTTTTTTCCAATTTCAACAGCTAAAAGTTAACACTTGGCAGATGACATATTTTTACATACTTGCTATCCTCTGATAAATTTCATGTACAAGAGAATTACATGTTACTTTGTTAGGTTACGTAGCACAGTCAATTCACCACACCCTGCGTATCATTTCCCAGAGGCTGCAATACACCTTATGTAATGGCATAGTAAGTAATAAACATTGAAATTTAATCACAGCACAGTGGAATGACAATATGGATAAGGCAAATTGATTCAGCAGAAAAAAGGGTGTGCACAGGAACACAACTGACAATGTCTTGCAGAAGGACAGGACATGCAAGAAAATTCTTTAAGAGAGAAAAAGGCAAGTAGACTTCTACCTGGGCAGGGAAAATCACATCTCAAAAAGGAAAATCATATTCTTGCATAGGAACAGGACACTAAAGAAAGACTGTAGAGGGACGGAACTGAATACATACACAAAAGTTACAAGAGTATGCTCCGCAAATGCGAAGATATATGTAAACTTCTTGATAGCAATAACTTTTTAGGTACCAATGTAGCTCCTAAACTCACTGCAGATGCTCATGGTTGGCAAGCAGTTTGAAGCATTCCTCTGTGTCATTGCAATAGGAGTATCCATCATCCTGGCACAGAATCAGGGCATGATTTACACATCTATGCAGTCGTTGCCACGCCTGTTTTGGAAGATTGGGGAACTTCTAATGTGATGCAGTAATTGCATTAGTAAGGTTAAGAAAACCTTAGTGTGACCATCTCAGTGGAAACCCCTAGTATATTGTTAATTTTGCCAATAAGCACCTTGTGATAACATTGCTAATCTGTTCCATAAGAAATGCAGTAGTGTAGCAGAGGGATAGATGGAGTTGGGACACTTTTAAACAATACCTGTATGAAAATATTGGATGACTAACTCCTAATTATGGTCCGACAGGCAATTTGGCTATACCTGATACTAAGCAATACCTCCTGGCAATCCTTACAAGTTTGTACCTATTGTTCTGAGATTTCAAATTCTCATTTATGTGCCCATTCACCTTTCGAAGCTATAGCTTTAACATGAATGCTCTTGTGTTAATGTACATCTTTTAGGTTTCTCAACTTGCTGTCTGTGTATAGTTGAGTAATTAGAATACAAAATGGGGTCTCGGGGAACTTTGAGCATCTGTGGGTTTAATTTTGGCATACCAAAGTTAGAGGCATGCGAAGTTGAGGGATTTTTCTTTTGAAAACCTCAAAAAGCTCTGTCTAGCAGGTTGCCCAAAGGTCTGGCCACAAAGTCAGGATACATGTGAGTATGAAAATAATAGAATAAATATATACTTTGTTAAAAAAACATTTAGCATAATTTTCTCATAAATGCTGCTACCATTTGTTTGTCTAAAAGTATAGTCTGCTATATTTCTTTCACCTCACACAAGCATTTTATGAATAACTGGTTGCAGAATGGGGTTCAAAGATTATGGGCCTGAGTACGACCTTGGTGGATGGGATTACTCCATCCCAAACGTGATGGATATCCCGCCCACCGTTTTACAAGTTCCATAGAATATAATGGAACTTGTAATATGGCGGACGGGATATCCATTACATTTGGGACGGAGTTCTCCCCTCCGCCAAGGTCGTAATCAGGCCATATGTATTGTACTGAATCATACATCCTCATTAGTGGAAGACATCCTTTGTTCACCCAGCTTCCTCTCTCCATGTTCTGGTTGGTTATCAAAAGAGGTATGTTATTTTAGTTGTTAATACATTTTGATGAAGATGGTGTTCTGCCTTGTGTGTGTGTGTATATATGTGTGTGTATATATATACATATATATACACACACAGCCAAGCTAGATAATTAGGAATAAAAATGCATCATAATGGGGGTTGAACTCCTCATCCTTGCCAGCGTCATCAAGCCAAGGAACCCTGGACGGCTGAGGCAGGAGGCTTTCCCAACATGGGGTATTTTCTGAACTGTGCATCCATATTCAGGCGAGCTCCTTGGACCTCAGTGCCAAGCTTCCCCACCTTATATACCTTAACCAAATCCCCTTCCCTTCAAGTAAGTTTTGAAATTCAAGCGCTGGCTGTACTCTGTCTGTGTCGAAAACACTCAAAAGGAAAGGGCCCTGCCCCAATGCGCATTCCTGAGACAGAGCTGTACCTTTCTCTCCTAAAAAACATTTCTCACTCTGGTACGCTCGTACCACCTCTGCACCCCCCACAATATGTTCCCTGCTCTAGTGAGAAGAGTGAAAGCACATTCAGTGTGGAAAACAAGCTGTGTGGAAAATACCAGCTCCACCGATTTGACAGCATCTGAGGCTAAGCACAAAATGGAGTCTGTGGTCAAGATGGAGTTGGTGGTCAAACACAAATATCATTACAGATGGCCGAGGCAAAATTTGGGCTATTGCAGGGAGGGATCACAATTTATTTATGATTTTGAGCTAATTTTCAAGAGTTAACGACATAAGGAAGGAGAGGAAGAGCTTGATGCATCCCAAGATGTAAGGGAAGGAATTTTTAAAAAGATCTAACCATTGTAGTTCTAAGTTGGTGTTATCCCTTGCTTCAGTAAGAATCTGGTAAGAACCTATCTGATGTCATGGAAATGGAAGAGGAACTCCAGGGAGGGTATGGGATAAGAGCTGAGTGGGAGGTCAGAAACTCAATGAGCAGATAGCAGCTAACCCCCACAAGAATGTGGAGGACTGTGCTGAGGTCGGGTTGGGCACCTGAGGACTGAACCCTGGACCTACAGAGGGTGGTCTGGTCTTGCAGGAGTCAGATAAGGATAGCACGGTGATGGTTTACTGCAGTCCCTAGCAGTTGAGGCCACTACAGCCATGATCTGGAGGAACAGAGGCCTTTGAAAGACAAGCAGTGGGCAAAGGGAAGGAAGCCACCCAAGGAGTGAGCTACTTGGGAAAGACTGGTACAGCAAGGACCCTGGCAGGCAGTGCACAGAGGTGGCAGAATACAGCCCCGGAGCAGTGAGACCAGAGCCATCATGTTGTAATAAAACAGAGTGGGACCCAGGCCATGGAACCAAAGTGAACAGCTGGCAACTCCTGCTTGCAGCAGCTATCCAGGATCTTAGGTGGAAGAAATGTAGCAAAATAGTGTGGCCACCTAAGGATGAGCGTCAGGGACTGAGGTCCTTGGTGTGGGAGTCTCAACAAGGGCTTCAGTGCTCACCTGAAATAAGCAACTAAGCTCTTGTATTGGAGAGGTGGACAGAGCCTGATCAATTGAATATGCATGACATTCATAGTGATTCGCACAAACTGCAGTAATTCACTAAGGTTTTTAGTGCAGCAGTGAAGTGTAGGGGCCCAGGGCCACATATTTGAAAGTAACATGGACCAAAGTATGGAATACAAAAAGAAACCTATGTGCACCCCAGCAATAAAAAAAATTCATGATCTGAAGAACAGGCATTAAGGAACAGGGGTTGTGTGAGCATTAAGATGGAACAACCTTTCTGACAGTGACCAACTGCTGGTTTATGAATAAAACAGGTAGGTGGGACGGGCATTATCTAATAAATGTGGCCAGGTGTGACTATGGAGGTTAATGAGGAGTGCAGACAAGGCCCACCACGTAGCTTTTACTCAGGGGTGGACTGCTGTAGGCCATGTGCACTGGCTAAGCAGGGCTTACTGTTATAACAAACAAAAGTCATAACAAGGCAGCCAATGTTTATGGCTTGATAGGGTTGTAGAGGTTGAAAGTTACCAAGTAGAGATGGCCCACAGCCATTGCATCATAGCAGCCTAAAAGACACTCATCGTTTTTGCTTTTTGCAATGCGCCAACCTAGGTAGCTGACATATCAATTACCATAGAGAGAAACTGAGTCCTGAACGTTTGTTAAGCAGGCACCACTTGGCAATACAACAAAAGGTTGGTATTAACTAGCCAGCAAGGTGACAGGCAGCAGAGGGAGTGGAACAAAGACTTGAATTTTAAATCTCTAATCAATAAGTGTAAAGACTATTCGGCAGACTATAGAGCAGGGAGAGTAAGCTGCTAAGGTGCAACAGAACTCTCAGCCTAAGAACGTTGAACGAGGTACCAAAAATTCATCAGTGATTTGAAATAGAAGATCAATGTTATGTCTAGGTATGTAAATTATTTAATAGGTCCTCCAAAGCCATTGCCAGCTCGTGGGTAGAATGTTGAAGTTATAACTGGTGAATGTGCTTGGAGACTGTTGGGGGATTTGGGAGAAGGTGAACTGTGGGAGGAACAACTGAGGATGTGCTCCCTGTGTACACTTCTGGTGCGAAGGGTCTTGAGGCACAAATAAATCACCTGAACCAATCTGCGTGTTCCATGGTTGATGAACATAAGAATCAGCTCTTTCAAAGAAGTGAGCCATAAGCAGCAAAAGCTGAGATATGAGCTCACAGTCATAGGTGGCTGATGTACAATGTGTGGAAGAAATGATGGACGAGCAGGTCCTGGAGCAGAATCAAACTCATAGCCTAAAGATTATTTCTAAAAGGAAAAAATTATACAGTAAGAGAAGCAGGTGGACCTTGAAAACAAATCTGTCAGGATAAGGGTAGTTGTTAAGTATGTAAAGAAATATGTTCCACCCATTTTGTGTGCTGGTCATGTGGAAGGCCAAACAATGGGCCTCTTAGCCCTTCAAGGAGGCCTGTAGCATTCCCAACAATGTTGGGTGCTGTGTGTGCTGCATTCTACAGCACACATAGAAAGAGGAAAGTGCCTCTCTGGATTGTTTTTGTGCAGGAAGGTCTTGCTTCCTGCACAAAAACAATCCTGTCTACAGCGCAGACACCCATACACCTTGGTGCCAAGGGTGCCTGAATTGGTGCTAGGCAGCAATTTTTACACCAGTGCAGGGAGAAAGGACAGAAATGCACCATATCTTGTAAATATGGTGCATTTCTGCCCTTTCCTTGTGGCACAGGGCAGCTCAGCAAGGTCACTTGCGCTGCCCAGTGCCACAGGACTTGTAAATATGCACCCCCCCCTTTTTTTTTTACTGCTATAAAATCTATTTTGGTGGTGAAAAGTATATTTTGATATTTGTAGTGGGAAAAGTAACTTTTAAATCTCATGCTTTGTACTACCTGACAGCCAGGCAATTATAAACCAGTTCTGCTGGATTTCTTTCTTCCTAGTGGCAGTAAATGGAATCCTGATGAGCTGTGGGAGCAGCTCTGTCAAAAAACAATAGCCACGTTTCTAAAGACAGGAAGATTGAAATAGCAATCACTGAACAGATAAGTAACTCTGATGCACCATTTGCCAGTGGACACGAACAGATAGTTTCATGAAGAACTCAGCCTGAAACCACATGTTTGACATGGAAAGGCCAGGAAGAGCCTGGTGTGGTAGGAGGCTTTTATCAGTGGTTTATCCAAGATTTGTATCTGCTTCCAGTAGAGGGAAGGGCGGTTCCCAAATCAGGAAGAGGTGGTGGTTCCTTGCTGCCATAGCCCTGGATCTGGGATGGTACTAGGGGCTGTGGTGAAGTAGCCTGACTTCTACCATTTTGAAAAAAGGCTTCCAGAATAGTTTACAGTCAAGTAAAGCATGAATTGTTGCAAAAGTAGGATAGATAATGTTGGGAAAATTAAATCGAATGGGCTTAGAAAAGTCACCAATCACTGCCTAGAGCACTAGATAAAAATGGCACCTTACCACCAGCTCTTCAGAATACTTCTTCAGTTTAGAAGTGACCAGAAGAGAAAAAGAAGTGGAAGGCTGGTGTATTCCTGTGCAAAGGACTGAGGATTATTCCTCTAGCCACTTGCTAGACTCCTAGAGTCAGTTGGCTGGCTGGCTGCACGATCTCAAGGACACAAAAGGCTGAAGCAGGGTTCCATCCTTTGTCGGAGAACCCGCTGCACAGAAGAGGACTGTACTGGAATCCGTGGGAGACGTGGCTGCTAGGAGTCTCATGACTCGCAAAAAGGGTTCTGCTCCTTGTACTGAATCACAGTTAAGAGATGTGAACTGGGTATTAGTGGTTTGTAACCACAATCGAAATTGCAAACCATTGAGCATATACAAACACCGTGGTTGGGGTGGTGTCTGGTTCGCTAAATATTTGTGCACTATGCCTGGTAGCCTCGGAGTAACAGACAGTGGTCCAAGGCACATGAGCTCCTTTTAAGAAACAAGTTCTCCATTGGGGAAAGCAGGGATGGAGGTCTGCTCTTCTTTGAAAGCAGCTAACCCTGTGTTCATTACCAACTGGAAGGGTTGCAAAAAGCGACCTTCTAAATAATATTCATTAGGTAGGGTGTTTTGACGAACCTGTTTGATTTGGCTATGTACTAGTAGGTCGCATCACAAAATGAAAGCCAGGTTACAAAGATTTAGGCCCGTATTTATACTTTTTTAGCGCTGCGTTTGCATCATTTTTTGACGCAAAAGCGGCTCAAACTTACAAAATACAATTGTATTTTGTAAGTTTGCGCCACTTTTGTGTCACAAAGCGGCGAAAATGCAGCACTAAAAAAAGTATAAATATTGACGTTAGTGTACAGTTTGCACCCACTGTTTGAGACCTGCTTGTAGGTACATTAGGCCTTAAATGCAAAAAATGTAAATTAAAACAATATGTACGTAACCTTCTAAATGAGAATAGGAGGAAAAGAAAGAATTTAAACAAACATTGTCAAAGCAAGACCGATTGGGTTTGCCAATGCTTGTTTCCTGTCTATACTTATTTTGACTGCAAGACTGTCCTGTGTACTATATGAAGGCTACTATATCGAAAACCATTGACATTGTCAATGTACTTTTTAAGGGTTTTAACCACAAGTCGATTCCTCCTCCACAGACCCTTCCTCGATTTTACATTGAATTTGTTTTTTTCAATAACACCTTTGATTTTAATGAGTGCGTTTTTTAAAAATGCATTCATAATCCTTTTGGATTTATATTTACAAGTTATATACGTTCTAACAGGGCACAGTGAAGCTACTGAAGTAGAAGTATGGCCGTTCACAGGATTCCAGATTCTACTGAGAAATGTTTCTGAATTTATTTTTTCGCCAGTACGGAGGCTTTACTGCATGTGCCATTTTTTGTACCATTATACATGGTACATATCCTCTTCTTTATACAATGTCACATTTTTCTCCTACATGTTGACATATTTCCTCCTTTGTAGAAACAGCTTCTGCTAAACCCCCATCAATTTTGGGGGTGTTCCCTTTCCATTTTCATCCTGCCCTTAGCAGGAGTATATTTCAAAACATTTCCTGGGTATAAAGTGGCCAGAGAGGAGCTTGAGAGTACCACAGTGTTCCTAAACTTACCCGGGTGATTTTGTTCCTGGAATGCACACTCCCCACCCCTTTTGTGGGACTTACTCATATGCAACACAATGTCTTTATGGGGTAAAATTGGACATGAGTAAAAGTGTTTACAAGTGTAGGTCACTTTTTCTGAATACCCTGCACCCTTAACTTTAGCGAATTTGTGCATGCAAGTCAGATTTACATATGCAATAGAATCAAACTTACAGAGTGTAAACCTAGGTTTGGGAATAAATACGCAAGGAGATAGTCTAACTGATTTGCAATCAGACTGACAACCCATAGGAGCAAGCAAAACCAGAGGGTACTTCGAACAAAAAACAAGAGTGATGCAATTGATTTAACCATTGCCTAAACTATTTTTATTGGCATATTTAAGTCGCAGCAATTAAATGTATATAGTAAAACACAATCCATCAATAAATATGACAAGCCATCTCTTCTGGAACCAAACCTGGGGCCAGATTTATCACAGTATTACGCTGCCCTTGACTCACTCATGGTGTTGCAAGGGCAACACAATCCTTAAGTCAGATTTATCCAAGCAACATAAGGCCACTATGTGTTACTCTGTGCTCGGAAGGGGTTCCATGGGTGAAGCATGGGTGTTCTCATGCATTTACCCATGGATTTCAGTTCATTTCCAGATTTACTAAGACCAGTAAACCGGGGAATGCATCAAAATGCTACACCTTCCCGATAGAGGCGCAACAAGGAGAAATATTTTTATTGCTCCTCCTTACTTCCTCCTTTTAAGCGTGCTGCGTTGTGCAGCACAGTTAGAAAGAGGAAACACCTCTAAGGATCGTTTTTGTGCAGGAAGGTGTTCCTTCCTGCATAAAATCAGTCCTGCCTGCAACTCAGACACCCTTGCACCATGGTGCAAGGAGGCCTGCGTTAGCTCTAGGCTGAGCTGAGTGCACCAGTGCAAGGAGATACTTGAAAAATGAGACATGCAAGTCAAAATACTAAATAGAAGATGACAGACTGAAGACAAAAATCTGAAAAAAAAGTGTTTATTGGAACTTGTTTTGATCGTCTCATGTTGAATTATAACAATTTCAGTGGTAGTTCGGTAGTTAAAAGCACTGCGTGCTGCTTGTTCCTCTGCTTATTTTGCCATTGAGATTACATTTACGGTACCTCTAGATAATAATTAGTTTTAGCCGTTGATTCCATTCCCACTTCCTGTTTGAAGAAAGGACGTAGGTCTGATCTTCATTGCTGCATATTTTAATGAGTACCAAAGTCCTCGCCAAGTTGACCATATCACACCATTGTCATAGGCGCCACTGTAGTTTCCATTCTTGTAGTATACACCATTGAGATTAGCTGCATGGCACCTGGAAGCAGATATGGGAAAACATAAATAAAGTTTGTCTTGAAACACGTCAGCAAAATGCACCATGCATTTTTATTTGAAGAGGGGCTGATTTCAATATTGGAGTATGTTATTTACTGTGTTGGGGTGAAGTACTTAAATAATCTGTTGCCCTGGTGGAGTAACCGTACTCCAGATTTAGAGATGTCCACCAGCACAGCGGACATCTCTTAACATTAGCAGAAGCTGTTGTCACAGAGTTTCCTGTCAATGCATTAAAAAAAAGTTGACAAATGGCACAGTTAGCACGTCGTTACTGTCCATCAAACTTTTAACATATTTTTGTATTCTCAAAAACAATATCCCAAACTGGGTTTTCATTTTTGAAAAAAAAAAAAACTAATGTCCTCACATCTTGCACCTTCCAGCCAAGTTTTACCAAGCAGTGATGGACAATGAAAACTGGCCATTTGACCACCAACTCTGAATTAGCCCAGCGGTTGAATGGTCAAACCTCCGACAGTCCTTGCTCCAACGAGCCATCAAAGGTGTATCTCAGCAATGGAGATGGAGAAGTCTCCCATGCTGACATACTTTTGTTACGCCCGTCTGTATATCAGGCATGGGGACATTCAGTTTGGCAGAGAGGGTAATCCATTGCCTTTGCAACTAAGGGCCTGATTTATGGAAAGTTAGCGCCGCCTTTATGTCATTTTTTGACACAAATGCTGCTCAAACTTACAAAATTATATATTGTAAGTTTGCGCTGCTTTTGCATCAAGAAATGATGTAAAAGCGGAGCTAACTTTCCATAAATCATGCCCTAAGTACCATCTCCGCCATACTCCAAATTAGCCCCAAAATGTTATATATACATATATTGAGTCTGCTAAACCACACAGAGATGAAAAACAATAAAGAACACTGAGACCCGAAGATGCCAGCTTTCTAGGCACTTAACAGACCAATCACTGATCGAAAACCAAGTTACACATAATCAGCATATGAAGGTTCCAGCCAAAAGGCGAGATCCTAAAAACACATGGTTGTTAAATGCCTATGCCTGGGATGTAAATTTATGTATTTGAAGGACCTAATAACTCAGACTATTGGAATGAGCCAGCATTGAGCACAGCCACAAAACAACAAAGACCCTCTAACAGAAATATATCACCATTTATCAAGCACACAACAGAAAAATTATGTTTAATAATAAAGAAACTAAGGAGCATATTTAAGAAAAATGGTGCTGCACACAGTTCAGCACCACCTTTTTTGTGCCCTTTAGTACATGCCACCATGTGTGTGCCGTATTTAAAATACGGCACACCATGGCGGTAGTTAGAGGACTAGTGTCAGAATTTTTTACGTTATTCCGGTGCTTTGCAGGATTAGCGTCAAATGTTCTGACACTAATCCTGCAAAGCACCCACAGGCCCATTGTAACCAATGGAATCCTCCTTTTAACACCGGCTCTGAGCAGGCATTAAAAGCGCCGTAGAAATGCTGCAATGAAATCTCTTAGATTTCCTTGCACCAATATTTTGGCCCTCCCTAACGGGGGAAGGCCTCCTTTGCATACATGATGCCTTGGACAGGCATAATGTAGCACAAAGGATTACAAGGTGGTGCAATGTATGCATTGTGCCACCTTGTAAACATTGCGCAGCGTTTTTGGCCTACTCATGCCACATTTGCGTAAATAAAATTACGCTAATGTGGCGTTAGGATGGCACTAGGGGATCTTAAATATGCCCCCAGGAGTTGGAGCAACTCTTTATGGTGCAGAACATTTGTGAGATATTAGGGGATATTGTAGTAGTAAGTAAAGACATAAACTTCTCGTTGTACGTCAGTAATGGTAGCCACCCAGGTCAACTGGTGCGATAGAGCCCTCAACAACAAGAAGTGCAGATCAATAAATAAATTTCTCCTAATCTCACTTTTAAATACCAACTAACTTAAATACTTGATAGACACAACAAAAGACACTAACACTAATCTAATTCACAAACGTTTGCATAAACTATAACCACAGTTAAGAATAAGCTAATTGCAGTAAACTCCTGGATACACGTACAGATGACAGTTTTAACCTACACCATATGATAGAAACAGTGGCTTATATTTATGAAGCCTTTGCCTTAACCTTGTGTCACCGAAGGTGGCGCAGGGACAACACAAATGCTTCATTACTGCATGCAAAGCCATGCAAGGCCTCATTTGTGTGGCCTTGCATGGCAATGTAAAGAAATGTAACGCAAGGCAACTGCTTTCACAGCGTTAAGTTACATTTCTATTTGGGAGGAGTTCCATGGGTGGATCTTGGGCATTCACCTGCATTCACCCATGGATTTTGGCTCATTCTCAGATTTACAAAGACCTGTAACCCTGGGAATTGTCAAAATGTTACGTCTTTCCAAGTGAGGAATAACAAGGAGACATATAGTTATTTCTCCTGGTTATTTTTGTCTTGCCTCATGTGGTGTGCATTCTGCAGCACACACAGAAACTGGAAAATGCCTCTAAGGTGTCCCTTCCTTCGCAAAAACACTCCTGCTTATAACTCAGGCACCCTTACACCATGCCATGGGAGCTAGGCTGCACACAGTGAGTGTGCCAGCTCAAGTGGAAAAAACTCATATATTTGTAAATATGGAGCATTTCTGGCCGCTATCTTTTGTGTAAAGCAGCACAACGCAGCAATTTTGCTTGTTGGCCTGCGTTACATGAATGTTTAGTAAACGTGCCCCCGGGATTCCTGGTTCTCTATGAATTAAGGGTATAGCTCTGGAACTGATTAAATGCCTAATCCTTTCTTTTGACTAATGATTGTGGATTGTACAGAGATTACACTGACATACCAAATTGGTTTTAGCTTCATATTAAGCTGCAATCATAAACAAATTGTTGAGTAACCTCTGCCACAGAAATGTATGGTATTTCTTTGGTTTCAAAACAGTCATGGTGGTTGCTTCATCTGGTATGCTCAAAGTGTGATGAACAGCATGGCAATTCAAGATTTTAAATATCATTTACATTTTAATTAAATACGGAGATTGACAAAATGAGATTAGTAAGGATGACATAATGTCACACTAGTACTAATACAATGTCTGCAACACTCATTTAGTGCTTGGACAGAGCAGGACAAACATTGGAAAGATGCAGAATGCCTGTCTGCCATCCCAGGAGTTTCCCCACCCCATTAAGAGGTGTGAAACCTCTGGGTAACCATAGTCAAGGCCTCAGTTGCCTCAACCAATCATAACCCTACCCAGGGTCTATCCGCCACAGAGCGGCCGGATCATAGTAGAAGTCACAATGCCATTTTCCTGCTCAAATCTGCCATGAACAGCAGGGGAGATGTGGACAGGGAAAATGTGGAATGACCGCTATGCGCAGGGAGAAAACTGTATAGCAGCATTTGATTTTTAATTAAAAAACAAAACACAAACTACTACATTGGGAGAGAGTTTTGTCTAAACAAAAACATTTGCCAAGCGTGTGTTCAAAGCTTGGTGCCTGCTCAGCAAACGTGTATTCCTGGGATGGAAGCCCTCCCGGTAATGGTTCCCTTCATTGCAACACAACTCCAGCTGGGAGGCAGTGTTTTTAAACAGGGTATTCAGCTTGCTGGCATGGTGGCAGAGGCCACAGCTTCTGACCCCCAGCAGATCAGCAAACTGTTCGCCACTGTCGAAATGATCTCCTTAGCAATCAGACAGCCTTACTTGAAAACATCTTTACCCATTTCCAATCTGTGCCCCTCAGGAAATCCCCATCTCAGCTATTTGTCCTGCCTGGGGCACATATTCGTACCATAACACAGTTGTTGGCCCCCTTCTCCACTGCTTGAATGCTTGCTCTCTGTTGCAGAATCTAGGCCTATGGCTCTTTGGACCATGTTTCAGCGAGTTTGTGCTGTCTCCCCATGGCTAAGAGAAAGGCAAGGTAAAACAAGTGAGTTCAGAATCATCAGCGCCTTAAAGGTATCATAAGTCTGGCTATCTGAGTTATTAATTTCTTCGATTTAATGCAATCAACACGTTATGAGCAAACTAGCCACTTTGGAAGTGTGATTCTCTGCATAGTATCTAGAAATATGTTGATATTGTCATACTGATCCAGGTGATGGAGCCTGCTTAGAGTCTTCTTTTCATGGATGAATGGGACATCTGCATTGTCTGATAATGGTTTCAATGGTTCTTTCTATAGACAGCGTGGTGCAGATTAAAGCAAAATGATGCTACGATTCAATCCCACACCTGTCCCTTCTTTAGTCAAATCTATCCTAAAACCCTGAGTTTATGTATCCATACTTTAGCCACCTCTTCCTGGACAGCATTTGTGTATCATCTGGATTCTGGAAGACATCCATAAGCATAATGCAGTAACTATTCCAGGTGTAAACATAAGGAACACGATCCATCAGTCAATGTCTACAGGGACTGTCTCAAAGGATATTTAGCCAATATGTTTATGGATTATCAGAGGTTTGAATTGCTATAAAGGAGGACTCTTTAGCTATTTCGAAACCTCGGCAAAGGTTCAGCAACCCTGAACCAGCAATTAGCAGAACAGGCGCTGTAAGAAGTTTAGTGTTATACTTTGACAGCATTACAGTAGGCCAAGTGTTAAATGATGTGGGACGTAAAATATCAGGATAATCAAGGCATAGAAAAACAGCATCTACTGTGGTGAATCCTAGTTTGTTTTAATGGGATAACAGGAGTTAGCTTAGCCTCTGGCTTGTAGACTCGTGCCCCCGTCACCTAGTGACTTTTAACCTACTTAGCTTGCTCCGTTTTAGCCCATTTAATTATTTATTGCTTCTAAGATGGCTGCCTTGTTTATAGTTAGGCCACTTGTTATGAGTTCCATTATCAGTGTCACCGCGCCAAGGCGTCAAGATCAAGCACCAAAGACAAACAAACAGTAGGTGTTCACACTTAGGGATTTTCCCTCTCTATACTTTCGAGGGATTGTTGATATTAATTGCCATCCCAAGCATGCCTGTTATCTATTGTTTAGGAATACACCTATGTCAGGGGACCTTGTAGATCTGTATAAATACATCACACTTTAGACAGATAATCAGAGGGATTCCGACCAGAGGGCATCGCCACCATCGCTGATACCGATGCTGCAGTCATCTTGACGCTGACCCATTCTTCGTGTCCCTGCGGAGTCTGAGATAGAGACCTCATTCCAAGGTAACGAGGGTTGGGGGCTCCTCTCATGGACACGGCTTCGGCAGATTAGGTTTAGCAAACCCAGCTCTCCTTTAGGTAGGAGATTAGGCCTATTCACATTAGGGTTTTAGGGCATATTCCATCTTGTATATCTCTTTCATGTATTGCAAAATGGTGGGGGTCTTCATAACAATGACTCTTCTTCACAATACTGTTACTTGCTATATTCATTTTCCTAATCATTGCAGTCCATGCAATTTATCGCAAATTGCAGTTATGTTAAATAAAAACTATTATAACTTCACTGCATCTGTGTTATTGCCTTTGTTTGTATGAGACATAATATGTCTGTGAGAAATGGGTAATCTCCGTTTAACCACCACATTCCCTGAGATATCTTATTTTCGAGTCCATGCGTAAACGGCTGCCATAAATCACCTTTTACTATAGTGTTTCTGGTGAGGTGCTGCTAGTGAGCTGGAAAGGTTGGGACAACAGTTGCGACTTGTTGTAGGAAAGACGCAGTCACCTACAAACAAAAGTACTGTCATCCTTAAACCAGCAGTCTTGCTCAGAGCAAGAGTCCAAACTACGACACTACTTATAATGAGGCTTAATGCTGAGTGTCAATGGTCACAATTCTCATGATACTCTTAGTGGATGGACCTCTGCCTTCTGTGCTACCTGGAAAAAATATTAAGAACTTCTGCATTTAAAATGTTGATAGAGGAATGCCTTGTAAGACCAGGTTTGTTGCCCTTTATACTTCCGCAGTTTTCCAATTATCACCATTGCGTAAAGCATTTGCTTCTCGTGAAGAAGGATGAAAAGCACCAGGATAGCTTTTTGGTGGTGACCTGGGGACATTGGACCGAAAGAGCAGTGAGCAAAGTCTTGTGAGGATTTCTTCAGTCTGAGGCGTGAAGTAAACAGCCTATTAGGGTAGGAAACCTCGATAGGAACTACTGATGGATTTTATCTTGAAGATCACCAAGGCTTGCATGGTTAATGTTAAATTACAGAAAAAATTCAAAGCACACACTGGTCTTCTTTCAAAGGTGTGGGTCCTTCTAGCACCATACTGATCACACTTTACAAACCACAGGAGTCACACAGGAAAATTAGCATACCCGGAAGACCCATCAGCATTAATTTTGGATGGCTGATATGTAAGGTATTGCTTTAAACTGTCAGTAGCTGGAAAGTCAGCTCTGTAGGCATCACTAGTAGGAGGGGGACAGTTATGGGTGTTAATAGTTGCAGATGGAATTAAAAGACCAGTTGCTCACAGTAATTTTGTTTAAGACCTGTTTTAATTTTTCTTGCCTCCATACATTCTTAGACATCTAGTTCTACATATATTATTTGCTTATACCTTATGCTCAGATATGGCCACTAAAACAATATATTCACTCAAGAAGGATGGCGTACAGATACATGAAAGATAAGTGAAAGGCTGGAAGAAGAAAGTTATCTTTAACAAACATAGTGAATATATCCTTACAATATCTCCTGTGACGAGTACGAACACTTCCTGTTTGTTTGGCTTCTTGCTCTGTATCTTGTTGCTAGAATTTGCTGAGCTCAAGCTTTTGGAACTCATTACTGTACCCGCTTGGAGTTTTGGAGGGATTGCCGTAGTGGTGTAGTCATTTTGGTACCCCTGAACTTTTGAATGCAAGGATTTGAAGACTATGTACAGTTTGTATGTTTATCTACTGCAAATGATCAAGTGAAAACAAACAACCTTCTAATCACACATTTCAGACCTGACAGTGCAACCCTGTGGAGGTGCAGGTGTGCCTGCGTCCAGGGTGGCATCTCTCATGTCTTGGCCAACCCTGAACACACCTTACGCTACCCCTCAGGTGCCCCCAGAAGGGCAGCGAGGGTGGTAAGTGTAAGGCAGGGCAGGGACACCAGGGTGTTTCCTCCCCAAGCAAGGAAGAGCCACCACTTGGAGTCTCCCTATGAAGGGAATTGGACCATCTCATAGGTTTTGTTGATTCCCTGGAGGTGGGCTCAGTGCCCGGGGCACTGCCCCACTGTGAGTAAAGTGTGAAAGTGCAAGCACCCTTCCTACGCATGGTGGGAAGTAGCACTAATCAGTGTGGACCTGCCACTGCGGGCCACAGTGGGCACCCTTGCATTGGTATTTTGACCTGTGCTGGACCTGGCCTGGCAGGTCACTATGTGCGCACTGGCCCAATGGTGTACAATAAGAGACCGGGTCTGCCATTGATTACCAGTATGTGCCCACTTGCGCAATGGTATTTCAGTGTACACTGAGCCTGACACAGTGGGACAGTAGGTGCACACTTGCACAATGAGGTTTAAAGTGCCTTTGGGGCCCTGGGAGCTTTCCCACTGTGAATACAGTGTAAAAGCAAGCACCTTCTTACCTATGCCAGGAAAGTGGCTCTGACCAATATGTGCACATATGCACACTGGTGTGCTCCAATGTACGTGGCCGATCACAGCAGGCCTGAATGGGTGCACTTGCACCTGTGTGGTGTCCTTTAACTTGTGTCCAGCCTACCCCTACAGGCTTGTGCATGCGCCAGGGCACATGTGCCCAAGTAGTGAAAGAATACTCATGTGTGTTTTCACTACACATGAGAGCTGCTCGGCCCATAGGTTAACATGGGTATAGGTTACAGTTGATCCTGAACTGCAACAGTGGATGGCAGTGGAATAGCCTCATGGTCTTTACTATCATTGGATTTACAACAACAAAGCCCTTCCCATGGTACAGGCGGTTTTGTCAGTAATGCTCTAGAAATGCCACTCTTAAGATGTGGGCATGACTATGTTCTAAAATCTCTCTTTTGGTGCCTTTTAATTCAAACTCCCTCTCAATGGAGGCTGGGGAAAGCACATCTGTGCATTCCCCAGCAACAGCCATAAACCTTGGGCAGGGCTTTGCCAGTTGAGGGTCTGGCTGGATAGATTGGAAGGAGATGTTTTGACACCTGGCCTCTCTAAGCCAGAATATGGTCCCACTAAAGATTACATTCTGCATTCCATGGCCCCATGGAAGCCAGGAAGGAAATTTAGGGTGGGGGCATCTGTGGTTCAAAGGGGAACCGTTTGAACCACCCCCAACTTCAAGGGCACACTTCAGTATATCTACTGGTACTACACCCAAGGAACTTAGAGCTACACTTGCAGGAACGTGGGATGGAGACGCTGGACTGCGTGGTGCATTCTGCCAGAGTACTCGGTTGTGCACAACGAGTATTTACTGCCCCCAGGAAGGGACCGTGCACCCTTCCCACATTGTGGTTGGCTTGGGCAAACTGGTTGTTGCAGTGTGGCACCCTGAAGTGTGCTCTCCAAGGGTACGATGGTGTGCCCCCTGTTCTCTTGTGGAGGTCTCAGGGACATAAATACCTCCCATGAAGCACCTACACCTTCCACCGGTGTCATCTGAAGAGCGGTGCCAACGTAAGTATTTGCATCATCGGCTGGACTTTATTGGGTAGCAGTGGTGCGAGCGCTGAAGCAAGTATACTTTCTGGAGATCATTTTTTGCCTGGTGCCTTCAAAGTATTGCCCGAATTTCAAAGAGTGTGTCCTTCATCGTAGGCCCATTACACGCATAAGTGGCTGGTTTGTCGTGAGAAGATTCACTGGTGCGGGACCCCGCTTGGCCCGTCTTTCTTGAGTGTGTTGCATTTCTCTCATTTGACACCGACTCACTTGCTTATTGTGTGCAGTGTCCATGTCATAGATAAAGACACTCGGAGGTGTGGGCCTCCCAGGAGTAGTGCTGTATCCTACTTTGTGCGGCCTTGATTAACTTGCATCATTCCAGCGAGACATGGAATTAGAAGTTGTTAGAAATGGGGCCCCTGGTTGGTAGTCAGTTTGCACTCTGTCCAAGCAGGGACCCTCATTCTAGTCAGGGTAAGGGAGTTACACTCCTAAGACAACCCCTGCTCACCCCCTTGGTAGCTTGGCACAAGCAGTCAGGCTTATCTGAAAAACAATGAGTAAAGTATTTGTACCAACACAAACAGTAGTACAGTGAAAACACTACAAAATGGACACCACACCAGTTTAGAAAAATAGGTAATATTTATCTAAATCAAACAAGACCAAAATGACAAAAATCCAACATACACAAGTCAAGATATGAATTTTAAAAATAATAGGAGTCTTACATAGAAAACAATAGAAATGTTGTTACACAAGGTACCTGGTTTACATACAAAATAAAGCATCATGGGCGAGCGTGCGTCAGAAAATTCAGCCGTGTGTTGATTCCTTACTCGCAAGTGAGGCTGTGCATCGTTTCTTCTCCAGTCGGATAGATGATGCATCATTTTTCTCTCCCGCAAGAGAGTGATGCGTTGATTTCGGGATGGGGCACCTCGAATCTGCACAGGTTCAGATTGTTTTTGACGCCCAGCGATTATGCGTGAGAAATCCGGCCGCACAGCGATGGAAAACCGATCTGTGTGGGTTGCCCATCGCCTTCAGCAGCCGCAAGCAGGTGCTGTGTCTTTTCTACAGCCGCGATGCAGGTGATGCACCGATTTCCCAGCCGCGATGCAGTTGGTGCATCAATTTCAGCCGCGAGGCAGGTGGTGTTGTTTTTACAGCCGCATTTCAGGTGGTGCGTCGAAATTCTCCCCGCACGGCTTCCTGTGTGTGGATTTCAGTCCTTGTTCTACCAGCTTCACCTTTCAAAGGCCCAGGGACTGGATAGGGCACCACTTCGCATGGCAGGAGTCTCAGCAGAGAGTCCAGATGCTGTCAGAGAAAGTCTTTGATGGCCCTGAGACTTCAAAACAGGAGGCAAGCTCTGTCCAAGCCCTTGGAGACACTTCACATGCAGGAATATACCACAAAGTCCGGTCTTTGTCCTCTTTCAGGCAGAGGCAGCAACTGAAGGCCAACCCAGCAAAGCACAGTCACAGGCAAAGGGATAGGTTCCTCTTGAATCCACAAGTAATCTGAAAGTCTGGGGTTTGGGGTCCACTACTAAAACCCCTTTCCACCTTTGAAGTAGGCAAACTTCGAAGCAAAGTCTCTGTTGTTCACCAGATCCTGTCCTGCCCAGGCCTGGCTCCAGACTCACACCAGTGGGTTGGAGACTGCATTGTGTGAGGGCCCATTTGGGTGTAAGTGACCACTCCTTCCTCCACTTTAGCCCAGGTGGCCCATCAGTATATGCAGGCTACACCCCAGCTCTCTTTGTGTTACAATCTAGGGACGATTCATTAACAGACCAACTGTCAGTCTGACCCAACAGGGAAAACACAAGCAGGCAGAGTCACAGGTTGGTTTAAGCAACAAAATGCCCACTTTCTAAAAGTGGCATTTTCAAACTGACAATTTAAAAAACAACATTACCAAAAGTTGTATTTTTAACTTGTGAGTTCAGAGACACCAAACTCCAAGTCTCAATCTGCTCCCAAAGGGAAACTGCACTTAAGTTATATGAAGGCAGCCCCCATGTTAACCTATGAGAGAGATAGGCCTTGCAACAGCGAAAACTGAATTTGGGCAGTATTTCACTGTTAGGACAAACATATCACTGCATGTCCTACCTTTAACACACACTGCACCCTGCCTATGGGGCTACCTAGGGCCTACCTAAGGGGTCCCTTACATGTATAAAATGGGAAGGTTTGGCCTGGCAAGTGGGTACACATACCAGGTCGAATTGGCAGTCTAAAACTACACACACAGACACTTCAGTGGCAGTTCTGAGCCATGTTTACAGGGCTACATATATGGGTTGCACAATCAGTGCTGCAGGCCCACTAGTAGCATTTGATTTACAGGCCATGGGTACCTCTAGTGCATTTTACTAGGGACTTACTAGTAAACCAAATATGCCAATCATGGAAATGCCAATCACCAATACAATGTACACAGAGAGCATATGCACTTTAGCACTAGTTAGCAGTGGGAAAGTGCCTAGAGTCCTAAAGCCAACAAAAAGTGGTCAGAAAAAATAGGAGGAAGGAGGCAAAAAGTTTGGGGATGACCCTGCAAAAAGGGCCAGGTCCAGCAGAAGCCTTCATGAGCATGCTCAAGGATCGTCTGGTGCGACTCAAGTCATCTCGCACGAGACGTCTGCCTCATTCCAGGGATGTACGACATTGAACACTTTTGTGTGCAATTGAACCTGTCTGGTGCAACTCCAGTCATCATGCACCAGACGTTGTGCCTCATTTCAGGGAGGTAACGGCATCGAGCACTTTGTGTTTGTGATCGGAATTGTCCTGTGTGACTCAAGTCATTGCATACCTGACGGAGCGCCTCCATCAAAGGAGGAGAGGATTGGTATCTCTTTGTGTGCAACTGGAACCGTCTGGGGCATCTCAAGTCATTGCACCCCAGACGTTGTGCTTCCTCCCAGGGAGGTGCAGGATTTGGTAACTATTATGTATTAGATTGCCTGGCTCAGCTTGGCGCTACTGTGACCAGCGTGTGTCCCCCAACGACCCTCCCCCTGTGCTTTGCAGACCTGGACCCACCCCGGAAGGCACGGTGTGCAGACCTCTCAGTGAACTTCCAGAGTGGGGGGCAAACCTCCCTTTGTGACTATTATCAACTCTTTTGGCATTGCTTCCTTTCCAGTGTGACTCCAGCCGTGTGCAGCTTAGCACCTGGGGAAAGGCTGTTCTTATCTTCAGCTAGTGGGAGGTGGGGTAGTAGGGCCAGTTAGAAGGCGGAGGAAGGGTTTGGGGCACAAGTGGGGGGGGGGTCTGCTAGAGCAGTGACAGCTAAACAGCTGGATATCAGTGCACCACATTAGGGTCCTGGAAGTGAGTTTATGCAATATTTGTGGCACTGCTTGGTGGTGCAGAGTGAGTGTGTGGGAGCGATTGTGGGTGGCTGTTACACTGAATTATGGTGTTGCCAGACACGTTATTTATTGCCAGAAGACTTACACTGATGACATTAGGTTTTACCCATGCGGCCCAAGCTATGGAGCTCATTTAAAGTGCTGCATTGCCTCTGTATGTACATATTGCTGCTATTGTTGTGAACCAGGGTCTTGTGCTGACAAATTTTGGCACCTCATGTGGGTGCTGGGATGGAATGTATTATTTTTCTCACATGTGCATACTGTTGTTTACTAGTACTGCTAGTATTGTTTCAAATGGTGATTGCTGCCCAGAGTTACGTGTTATTCATGTTGTGTTAATGTGTGTGTTGAATATAAAACGTATTTACATACACCTCGTGAGAAGTCTCTTTTGTGACCCTCAGCGTAATTGTTGTGCAGCATTGCTGTGCCATTAATTTACACATTGCCCCCATGATAAGCCTGACTGCTCTGTGCCCAGCTACACAAGGGTGAGCGCAGGTTATACAGTGAGTGTAATCACCCACTCCTGACGGGAGTGGTGAGCTCTGCTTGGCTAGAGCCCAGCCTCAGCCAACCAGAACGCTCCATCTCAACACATGGATTTAATTGCAAGAAATGGTCATGCAACAGTTTCCACAAAACGTTCCCTGAGCGGAGAATCTATAATCTGAGTGCCTGAAGTGCCAATATGATATCCTTTTATTTGCTTATAAAGATCTGAATTATGTGTATTTATTGAGCAAGAATCAGAAAGCTCACTTGCTGTTTATAGATTATCTATGTAAATACAGTTCTAGAGAAGGTATCATTGTAATCATATGCTACCCAGAATCATTTCTAAAGTAATGGCAGTGATTCTAAATCACATCTTTCATCTTTTAGGATCAGAGGTAGTTATTGCTAAGCAGCATTTCAAACCCTCATTGATCTGAGTGGAAGTCCATCCTCCCAACTGCTATTTCCCTTCCTAAGTCTCCTTTCTCCCAGTGTTCCCGCTTCTTCATAGTATTGAAAACCTCGATGGGTAAGAAAGAGAAGCTTCTGACTGCTGACATTCCTGTGGACTTTGTGAGTCATAAGACACCCCCTGCATTCCCCATTTGCCATACCAGTTCTCTGGGGTCTGTTTGAATCATGGGCAGATTGGCAATTCTTGTTACAAATATTTTGTATCTGATTCGACATACTGGTGCCATAGATGCTGCAAGCTCACTCAAATGCCAATTACCCCCATACAGACTTTGACCTTCACCGGTTAAGGCTTACTTCTGAAGGGTCGTGTGGGACAGAACATCCAGATCAGTCGGTACTTGTATCGCTTGTAATACACAGACTGTGGAAGCAGTGTTATGCTTCGTATAACAGGGATAACGCTATTGTTGTTAAGGCACTGTACCTAGTAACTTAAAGAAATAGTATGGCGTTAAACTTTAAATCTATGTATCACAAGTTTCTCTGTAACTGCATTGTGTCCTTGAACTTACACAAGTCAGTAGGTGGTACAGTAATGAAGTAATGCCCAAGGTAGCCAACTGCAGTTTGATATCAGAATTTACTTTGGAATGTTTTTGCTGGTGGAAGACTTCACTGGAAAGTAGAAATCACAGTTCTTGGGGCTAGCAGTTTATTCAGAAGGGTGGGGAGGGGAGGGCGTTGAAATGGAATCCATAGCCCTTCATTTGCAGGAGGAAAGATAGCATTGGGAGTGGGTACAAGAGTATGCCTGATAAAGCTAGACATCTACATGGGATTGCAGCAGGTGGAAAATAGGCAATTAATGCAGGTCTCACTGAACAAGATCTATGACTGAACAGGGCAGATTCTTTCCACATCCGGTAGTCCACCTCCTGGGTCCTTCAGCAGTAGCAGTAACAGACTTTCTTTTCAGTCATCGTCAAATAAATCTTATTGTGTCCTTGGTCTCCGCCCTTGCTCCTAGAATGCGAAGGCAAGCACTTGGGGCCAGATTTAAGAGGGCCTAGCACCACATTAGCGTAATTTTTTATGATGCTAATGTGGCCCAGCGAGGCCAAATTCACTGCGCCATATTTACAGTGGCGCAATGCATGCATTATACCACTTTTTAACCCCTTGGGCCACATTATGCCTTCGCCAGGCATAATGTATTCAAGGGGGCGTTCCCACTATTTTTAGCAGCTATTTTTAATGCCTGCACAGACCAGGCATTAAAAGGGGCCACATGATTGTTTTCAATGTGCCCCTATGTACTAGTACGAAAATGTTGGCGCTAATCCTGCACAGTACATCAATAGCGTCAAAATCTTGATGCTATTACCCCTGCCCTGCACCATGGAGAACTGTATTTTAAATACAGCTCACACATGCTGGAGGTAGGGAGGGCTAAGGGGTGCTAGAAAAGTGGCGATGCATTGGATGCAGTACCACATTTCTCATATTCGGCCCGTGGTGTGTTGGAGGGGTCACCTTAGATCTAGTCTTAGCACAACTGGTCCATGTCACTATCAAGTCAAATTCCAATGGCCTAACTGAAGATCTAAACTTTGTAACCTCACACATTAAAACATAAGAGCACTAGTGAATTTCATCATGGAATTTGTTACTGAACGAAAAGTCCGGAAATAATTGTAAAGTTTGAATAGAATCTCGATCAGCATGTCAAAATAAGCTGTTCAAAAAGATACCAAAAAGCCATCAGGCTCTAGGGCTTTATATTTGAGTACATTTTTAATGTCCGTACTGACTTCCTCTGCCATCACTTGTATTTCTAGTGAGTTGAAGTCGATTAGTTCGTCTGGTGAGAAGGAATACTCAGTTAAATAAGCATCTTGTTTTAATGGAATTAAGGTTTGAAGAGTGATAAAGTATTGAATAATAGGAGTGAAAATTGCCTATAAATTTCACTATCAGTGTATATGATACCATTATCATCTATAAGGAAATTAATAGGATTTTCATCTGTGTTTTTCTTAGTTTATAGGTCAGAATCACTCCAGCATTATTACCCTTAACATGTAACATATTTCTGGCTGACTTCTTTATCAATAGTTGTTCTAATTTACTCCTAACTTTTCTCAGTTCCCTGCATCTCCTTTGAGAGCAGTCTATTTTGTGTTGGGCTCCTGGTTGTTTCAACTAGGCTTCTACATCTGTCTATTTGTCTTTAATAATCATATAGAATTAGATGTATGGGCTATTAATTCTCCCCTGACCACAGTCTTCGCCACATCCCACACCATGCTCCAGATTTGTTCCCCACCATCATTCTAATTAAAATAATGTTCTAGAGTTCCTTTGATAGCCACCCACAAGGTAACTTCACTGATGGCCCAGGGTTTACAGAATGTTTTGATGGGTGTGGTGGTGTATCAAGAGTCAGCTAAAATGACACATGATTGACCAGACTCAGGATCCTATAGTCGTCGTCAGGGCTGCAGTTGCTATGGATCTGCTGATAAGAAAAAAGAACACGTGCAACTCTATGTGCATCCGAAAAAAAGCGTGATTGTTTCCCCCACATGCTGATATCTCCGTATGTCTAACAAATCCATTTTGCCAACACCTTGCAAAAGAGGGAGAAGCCTGAGGGCAAATTGAGGAAACAACAGTTTTATCATCAACGAGGTTAGATATGGAAATAAAATCATGTTGAATGATCAGGCTGCCCTAATGGCGTGGTCACGAAGCCAAAGATGGCGCACGCTTGATCCGTCTGCTCCGGAGGGGCCTAAACTTCTCCTGTTATCCTGGGCCTCCCCCCGGGGCAAATTGACGGGGAGCGAGTGCGGGGACCCGTGTGGGCGACCCGAGCACCGGTGGAGCCCAGAACGAGCCCGTCGGAGGCGGCCGGCGGGCCCCTCGGCCTTGGGTCTGTCGCTGCGTTAATGTCGGAAGCCGGACTGAGCGAGTGAGCGGACACGCGGCTGGGCGTGGGACCGCACGCCATTTGAGGGGGAGCCAGCCGACCGCGGCTGGGGAGACGGGGCGGCCCCCCTCCTGCCTGGGGGTTGCTGCAGGGCTGTTCGTGGAAAGCCTTGTGTTCCCGAGACCGCGGAGGACGGTGTGACGGCGACCGGAGGTGCTTGCGGGCCCTCCGGCCCCACCCTTGCAAGTAAGGAGAAACGACCGGAGCCCCTGGGCCTGACGGGGGGCCCGGCTGCCGGGAGCCTTGCTGTGGCGCCGCCCCTGCATGCGGCACGCTGTGTCTGGCGGAAGGGGCCTCTGGTGTAGCGGACACCCACTTTGAGCACCGGCACACTCCTGCGGAACGTGCCGGGCCCCGGGAGGGCCGCCCTTGAGGAAAATACCGGACCCTCGGCCGAGCGAGACAATCAGCGGATAGGGGGACCCCCTGTTGGATGGTCGTGCCCGTGGTGGCCTACTGCGCGTATGGGGCGCTGGCCCCTGAACTTAGAACTAGCATGGAGGGCCCCGGGCCACAGAGCATGAAGGATCGCCCAGCTGCATCTGGGGAGATGAGAATCCCGGGGTGACCCCGACTGGAGCATGCCAATCGAGGAACTGAGTAACGGCGGACGGCCGATGGCCCGGGGATAAGGCACAGCGAAGCTGCGCTTTTCAGCACCTCCTTAAGAGTGGATGAACTGCCTGGCAGGGCTCGCCTGCCGAAACGGGTTGGGAGCGGTCCGCGGTACTCCGCGCGGTGGCCCACCGCGGGGGATGGTCGATAGTGGGCGTCCTGCCTGACAGGACCGGCCCGGCCCCTGAAGTGGCAACTACTGTGATCGAACTGGTGTGGCGCCTCGTGTCCTGGCGCAACGCGCCCCGAGTCCACGGGGATCCAGAGCGAGAAAGTTCGGGTCTCTGGTGCTGATGAGATTCTACCTGGCGGCCCCTGCAGGCCTTGAACTGCGCTTGAGACGGAAGTCCTAGATGGGGGATCCCCTGAGCTAACGCACTGTGGTCGGATTCGCCACTGGGGGGGGACGATCTCCTACGTAATCGATGTCCCCTAAGAACCGCCACAGGGCTAAAGTCATGGACGGCACAGCGGCCCCCGGGCGCGGGGGGGGGACGTGCGGGGTCCATCGCAGGTCGATGTACAGGACACCCTGGACAAAATATTGGGTGCGATAGAAGACACTAAGTTAACACTGCAACACAACATCAATCAGGTCGCGGTTGAACTGGGCCTCTTGAGGGGTGACCATCACAAATTATCGGACAGAGTCAAAGAGACAGAAACCACACTGGCCGACATCGCACCAAAACAAAAAGACCTGCAGGCCGAAATGTCGCATCTCAGAGATAGAGTGATGCGACTAGAGCGAAGAGCTGAGGACGCAGAGGGGAGAAGCCGGCGGAATAACGTGCGAGTGGTGGGCCTCCCGGAGGGGGCAGAAGGATCAAATATGGTAGAATTCCTGGAAAAATGGTTGAGCACAGTAGTGGCACCGGGCCGGCTGACTTCATTCTACACTCTGGAGAGAGCGCACTGCGTGCCTGCGAGGCCCCTGGCGCCGGGCAGGCCCCCCGAGTGGTGATCGCAAGATTACTGCACTATAGAGACAGGGACATCTTGCTACAAAGGGCGCGTGAAGAGGGCCCATTTAAGGTAGCAAATGGCGAAGTCACGCTGTTCCCGGACTTTACAGTAGAGGTACAGAGTAAGCGTGCCTCATACATGGCAGTCAAAAGGGCCCTAAGGGACGAAGGTATACAATATTCGTTGCTGTACCCGGCTAAGCTGAAAGTAATGCTTGACAGTAAAACAACATTTCTTCAATCCCCGGAGGAGGCATGGGAATGGCTGGAAACTCATGGGACCCAGACAGAGCGGCTCAGGAGGGGGGGCCCGACCGGGGGTGGGCCGCGCCGGCCCCCCAGGGGAAGACAGACCCGAAGTCGCCCACGCTTGGCGCCATCCCGGAACCAAAAAGAAAGTGGCAGAAGAGCAGCTCTGGAGGCAGCGGCCCGTGTGAACGGAGAGGGAACCCCCCGGGAGGACTCAGGCGGTGAATCAGACGAGACTGTGATGTTATCGGCGGGGGGCTCGAGCAGCTCGGTGCAGGCCCCGGTAGTGACCCCACAGACTGCGGATGACCTCTGAGGCCCAGAGGCTTACCGGATACCCCGGGGCGGGCGCAAATGGTGCTCTAATGGCCCCTCCGTGCAGGGCCACCCCCCTACTGGAATCTCGCCTGTACAGGTGGACTGGCGAGAACTGCAACTAAAAGATGAAACATGCTGCACTGTTGCACGGGTGTTTTTTCTGTTTTTGGGCAGCCTACTGTTTGAGAGGTGCCCTGGGGAGGGGGAGTTGGGATAAGCAGTTACAAGTTAGGATGGCAAGGGGTGGTGAATGGTTGCGTAACAACAGTGCTTCACTAAGGATCAGGGGACAGCAGACGGTAAAAGTAGCAAAGAGTAGCCAATGTAAATTTAAAAATCACCAACATGGCAGAATACAATTTCTTAACGTGGAACGTTAGAGGGATGGGGTCACCGGCCAAGCGACACAAAATACTGGCTTATTTAAAAAGGAGGAATATACAGGTAGCAATGCTACAGGAGACCCACCTGGCGGCTGGTGAACCTGAGAGATTGAGACGTAGGTGGAGGGGGCGGGTGTTCGCAACAGAGTACTCAGCGTACGCAAGGGGAGTAATGATCTGGATCCGTGCAGGGGTTCCCCTAGAGATAGAAGCTTCCAACATAGATCGTGAGGGGAGGTTCGTGATTCTGGAGGGCCGGCTATCCGGCACACCGATTGTCCTGTGCTGCATGTATGCCCCAAATCAAGACCAGATCCCCTTTTTGACGAAATTATCGAGCCACCTCACCCGCCAGAGGAGAGGAGAGCTTTTGGTTGGAGGGGACTTCAATAGTATATTAGATGTAGACTTGGATAGATCCTCCCCCCCACTACAGGGTGCAATATCAAGTAAGATAGCTGGGAAACTTAGTGAATGGATGAGCTACTGGAGGCTAGTGGATATATGGCGGGAACAACACTTACACGACAGGGATTACTCATATTATTCGGGCCTTCATCGACTCCACACCAGAATCGACAGGGTGGGGTGTACGGCTGACCTTGCACGTGGGATGGTTCACTCAGAATATCTGGGCCGTACACTGTCCGACCACAGCCCCCTATTGGTAACATGGAGGGCAGCAGAGATTAGGCCCCCCATTCCGGCCTGGAGATTATCCCCTACAGCACTTGAGGACCCAGCATATAGAGACGCCCTGAGACAGCACCTGACTGACCATATTCAATTTAACAGTGGATCCACCACCTCTAGATCTACGGAATGGGAGGCCCTCAAGGTGGTGACAAGGGGTTTTTGTCTTGGACAATCGGCCGGAGTGAGACGCACACTTGAAAGGGAGCTGACTACGCTAGAGAAGATAATACATGAGGGAGAACTTACTCAGGGGACTGGCACACTAGTAAATGAGAAATATACTCAGGCAAAGAGGGACCATTCCCAGATTGAAGAACAACTTAGATGTCACAGCACACAAAAATACTTTGCCTCCCTACAATCTGAAGAGGGTAGGTCTGGGAAAATGTTAGCCTGGTTGGTGAGGCCGGGTGGAGAGGCTGAGCCCATCACGAATGTGCTGGATAAGGAAGGGTCATGCAGGAGTAGACCAGGCCCTGTAAATGATGCATTCAAGGAATATTACACCTTTTTATATGGAAAACCGGCTGAAATCAGTACGGAGGTGTTTGATAATTACCTACAACATATACCTATAACGAGCCTGATGGCCGGAGACAGGGATAGGCTGGGGGGCCCAGTGACGGCGGCAGAGGTCGGTGAAGCTATAGCTCAATTAGCCTCAGGGAAGACCCCGGGAACAGACGGCCTCCCCATGGACTTTTATAAAAAATTCGAGAAGCAACTGACCCCCCAGTTGGTAGAGATGTATACAGAATCGCTACAGAATGGGATAATGCCGTGCACCATGAGAGAGGCAATGGTAGTCCCACTCCCTAAGACAAAATCTAGGCAACCTTCGGTGACTGACTTCCGCCCCCTGTCAATGCTAAACAGTGATTTTAAAATACTAAGCAAGATCTTGGCCAACCGTCTACTCCCTCTTGTACCAACTCTGGTACATGTAGACCAGAATGGTTTCGTCCCGAATCGCAGCACCTCCTTAAACCTGAGACGTCTCTTTGCGGTCCTGAATATGCCTAGCGACATGAAACCTGCAGCAGGGGTGTTGCTCGCGGTGGATTTTGAGAAGGCATTTGACTCGATCAGATGGGACTACTTGAGAGCAGTGATGCTCCGTATGGGAATGGGTGAAGATTGGGTCAAATGGGTGGACTTGTTGTACACGTCACCGCTGGCAAGAGTGAGAACAGGTAAAACAGTATCCGGAACTTACCCAATTCACAGGGGAACCAGACAAGGTTGCCCATTGTCCCCACTTTTATTCGCCCTGGCCATCGAGCTGCTGGCGTCCCAGATGCGGCGGGAGGGCGTGGGTAGAGGAGTGGAATGGGGACACCAAGAACATATCATCTCGCTATATGCTGATGATATACTTGTCTACCTTAGGGACGGAGAGAAGGATCTCCCATGGGCGCTGGGAGTGCTGGAGAACTATGGGAACATATCTGGACTTTGCCTCAACCGTAGCAAGACTTGCGTGTTCCCTATGGCTCCGGGCGGCGAACGCCCGACGAGATGCCCTGGGGATATGATTTGGGCCCCTCGAACCTTTAAGTATTTGGGCATACAGGTGTTTCACGACAGGGCAGACTTGCGCGAGGGTAACCTGGGCAGAGCTCTACGATCTCTAAGGTCCTCAGTGGGGTTCTGGCGGTCGCTGAAATTAACGATAATGGCCAGAGTAGCATTTGTCCAAAATGGTCATGCTGCCCCGGCTTCTATACTACTTCGCTAACCTGCCCCTTCTGATTCCAACAGCGTGGTTTCGTGAACTAAACACCCTACTCAGGGAACTTATATGGGATGATGGCCGTAGACGCACCTCGCTCCAGATACTGTGCAGGCCAACTAACAAGGGGGGTCTAGGAGCACCAGATTTTGAAGCCTACTACCTGGCATCCCAGCTGCAATGGGTTGCCGGGTGGCTCACAGGTAAGGGTCACCTGGAGAGATACGCCGACCAAGTAGTGGAGGACATAAATCAGTTCATAGCTCGAATGACAAATAGGAAGCTTAATCCCCACATGCACAGCCTGATGACAAAAGTGGCGTCAGCATGTTGGAAGAGGTGCGTGAAAAGGGATGGCACTGTCCCCCCGTACTCTCCGGCTCTACCCCTGGCGGTACTTACGATCGAGGCTGGTGAGAGGAACCTGGGAGGCATGAGCCTCGGAACCTGGAGAAGAGCAGGAATAGAAACGGTGGGAGACCTGTTTCAGGAGGGAGTGTTGAGGTCTTTCACTAATCTTGTTGACAGTGGAGTCTCCCCGGGTCAGTTCCTTATGTATCATAAACTGATACATGTGCTGAAAACGCACTGGATCACGGTCAATGCGGAACCAGCTACCCACAGGGTGCTGCATCTCCTATTGACGTCAGGAGACGAGTCCCATCTGATATCTAAATTATACCGAGTTCAAGTTGAGGATGCACTAGATTCCCTGCGGCCACTGAGAGAGAGATGGGGGAGGACAGTCGGTAGGGAACCGTCAGATGCGGAATGGAACAGAGCTTTGGCTTACCCCCGGACCGTAGCTCGCAGCACGCGCCTGAGATATATACAATATAATTACCTCCACAGAACGTACCTCACCCCACATCGGCTAACAGTAATCTATGGGGGAGTTCCTAGGGTGTGCCCCAGATGTAAAAATGTAGACGCAAATTTTGACCACATGGTATGGACCTGTCCAGAAATCCAACTGGGGTGGGAAGAGGTGATGTCCGACCTATCGAGACTCCTTAATATGAACCTGACTCCGACCCCTGACAGATGTTTGATGGGCTTTGGGAATGGGTTGCCGCGGGGAAGAGTGGAGACCCGATTTCTGAGTCTGGCACTGGAACTGGAAGGCACAGTTTCGGCCCCCCCGGGTTGGGTGGAGACAAGACGTTACAACATGGGCTAGAGCCGAACTCCAGGTCCTGAAGAGCGAGGAGGGAAGGGGACTGCGTCGCCACCCTATAGCACAGAAATGGGAAGTAGCAATGACAAGCTGGGACAATATATTGAGAACAGCGGACGCAGACACTCCAACAGGAGTGGAGACTGGATAAACATAGGAAGGGAGGAAATGTTGCCTCGCCCTCTAGGACATGATAAGGGAAGACACGAAAAGGCCGAGATTGAACAAAAGGTGGACAACAGGGGACCGAGCCCATGACATTGGTTAACAGACAGGCTGAACCCGGTAGACGCCCCACCCACCTGAAACCAAACAAGTCTATGAGTAATGACACCATACATACTGGAAAAGCCAAGAAATGGCATCCCCCTGCATTAGCAGCCTCCACCCCCTACTTTGCCATCGTGTTTAAGTTTAAGTTAATTAATGTTTGAAACGAGTTATAGGTGTTGTATAATAGCTAGCAAAACATGACTCTGCTACACTAGGCCAACTGGGCAACCCATACGAGAAGAAGCGCCACTGTTGTTCCATTCTTGCATACGTTTAAAGTATAAAGGTTATCGAATAATTAATGAAGTAGAACATTCAAACAATGTAGACAGTAGTGATATTAACACTGTTATGCACTAACACGAAGCAAACAAGATGGTGCTGTAAACATAATACTGTTTATTGAATGATAAAATGTTAATAAAAAAATATTTAAAAAAAAAAAAAAAGAATGATCAGGCTGCCCTTTGCGAAGGGCATGACTACCGGGAAGAGCTCAGAGAAGATGTTGTTGCTCACCAGTAGCGTAACAGTAGATACATTGGGACCTCCTAGGAATCCCACAATCATGTGATGGGCAGTAGGCACTAGGAGTGTCAAAATAATCTAAAAAATAGGCTAGTAGCTAGACATATATTAACTATGTTAATGGGGGAAGAATAAAAACAATGCAAACAGATGTCGCTGTTTGTGGATCAAAATCAAAGAGTGTGCAAGAGGCATTGTAAATGGGTAAGAACAAACGTTGAAATATATACTCATGTCTTCCACCAAACTAAGAGGGAAGGGCAGCATGGTGAGGGTCAAAACAAAGTAACTCGTAATATTTATCTGTTGTCCAAGGACTCATGGGAAGCATCTCTTGCTGACATTGAACTCGCCTGGCTGATCTCCGCTCCCTGCTGCTTCAATGTGTCTGCCAGTCGCAGTGGAACTAATTGAGTGTGATGCTATTCTTTCCAGCCATCTCCTCCCCAACTCAAATACTCAGGTTGTTTTTGCTTCAAACAGTGACTTACCAGCCTGCAATCTGTTACTGAAGATAAAATCCAGTTGAAATGGAAAGCGCCAATAATATGGGACTATGGGCCAGGCATAATGTATGCAAGGGAGGCGTTCCTGCGCTAGGATGCCCGCAAAAATGACACAGTGAAATTTACAAGATTTCACTGCGCCATTTTTGGCATCATTTTTTTTTTTACTGCCTGCTCAATACAGGCATTAAAATGATACAGCCATAGTAACCTATTTACCTCCTTGCACTTTGCTGCACTAGCGTCAAAATTTGACGCTAGTGGAGCAAAGTGCCCTAATAGCATCAGAAATTGTGACACAATTGGCCTAACGACTGCCATGGTCAGGGACGGCTTTAGGGTGGTGCGAGAGGCGCGGCTGCACCGGGTGATGACCTCAGGTTGGGCGCTGTGTTTAGCAATAACTTACGAAACTTGCCATTTAAAAGCACCTGTTGAAAAGTTCCTTGGGCGTACGGCCTTCAGGAAGCAATTAAAATGTCAAGATACCTAGTGATTACTGTTCCTGCTAGAGTGAGAGATCAGAGTTTTGTCTAGTGGCAGTTTTGACTTTCCATAAAGTTGCACAGAGGGTTAAAGTGCCTTCTGGAAAGAACAGAACCATTTTTATGTTGATAGCTGAGTGGATTAGTAAAGCCAGCCTTTACAAGCGTTTTAAAACAAATGAATGTATGTGAAAGGGGGGCTATGGAGGGATGAGGGGCACATTTGCCCCTTGGTAGTGAGGGAATACGAGGAGGTGGTCATGGGGTGGAGGGTGCCAAAAAAGACTGTTGCATGGGGCACCACTAGCGCTAAAGACGGCCATGGTGCGCCATACCATAAATACATCGCTACCATGGTGACATTAGGTGCCAGTATTGGGGGGGGGGTGCAAGAAAAGTGGAGGATCATCTATAATGCACCGCTTTCTTGTAAATATGCCCCAAAATGTTCTGCTGATCTTGAGGACCAAAACACAAATTCAAGTTGTCGAGCTGTACAGTTGTTTGCAAAAGTATTACCGTTTCTCCTCTACTGCGTGCTTTAGGTAAAGTTTATAGTCTTGCAAATGTTTCTTTCTTTCTTTAGAATATATTTTTTGTGGGCCCACTTGGCTTTTTGGATCCCAGAACCAACAGTTTATCCAACTGAAGGCGCCATGCGCTGGTGATTCCACAGTTTACCCTTTTAATCCTTGGTCTTTGTTTCTGACAATGCTGCTGTGAGAACAAGATAGCTGCTGAAGTTTTTTCGAAGTAAGTCTCTAACAGGAGCAACAGAGAGGATGAGACGTTCCTATCTACTACTGACTCAGAAGAACTGCCCCAGAGATTTGGAGCATGGGTGCAGTATTTGGAGCATGGGTGCAGTATGTGGAGCATGGGTGCAGTATTTGGAGCATGGGTGCAGCATTTGGAGCATGGGTGCAGTATTTGGAGCATGGGTGCAGCATTTGGAGCATGGGTGCAGTATTTGGAGCATGGGTGCAGTATTTGGAGCATGGGTGCAGTATGTGACCATGCTGACTGGTAGTTTTGCCAGCACGTCTACAATCAGAGACACCATTTCCTATTCGAATTCCCTCTATTTCAATAGGCAATGCCACAACATGACTCTTGCAAACAATATTTTGGGAAATTATCTAAAATCTTTCAAACCTTGCTCTTTATGCTTTCATCATGTATTCCACGTGTTTCCTCTTTAACTGGACTCAGTTCGGACTGGGAAAACTGGGCCAAATGGAGTGCAATGCCATCCTATTTAGTACTTTCTTGACTGCCAGGCAGTCTGAAATGTCATTCATATTTGGGGCATGATGCCATCCTGTCCATCACTGTGCTACAGGTCAGGGAGGGGCTAAATGACCCCTTAAATCTCCTCTACCATTGCGAGTATCCTTGCTGTAAAATCTTGAGATGAATGTTTATATGGAACATCCTCCTGGTTTTGAGTGTGGCTTCTGCGTCCAATAAGTTTGGACCAACATATTCTGACCTTCCTCGTACAAGGTCAGTGTTGCTCTCTAATCATACCACTCTTTCATCAGCTCTTAGCTCGACTGAACTTTTGTCTTTGCCTGACTCATATATTGCAAACCAGTTTTCTGTGGCCTCACATGATTCACTACATCTTTAAGGGATGAATCAGAAGTTGCTTTCCAATCTTATTTGACTATAGTGAGCTGGCCGGACCCTGGGTGCTGAAACAGAAACTCTTAGCGCCTGAAGCCAACTGCCTTCTTAGAATTTTCCTGTAGGCTGGCTTCAGCTCAATCAGTCTTATCAAACCTTCCTTCATTTGCTCATAATTCAAGTGATTTGCCACTGGCATTCTCCCAGTGACAGTTGTTCCCAGTATACAGCTCATTAAAGCAGCTGCCTTAAAAATGCCATTGGAAGCATGCGTCCTCTAAGCTATCTCAAAGCTCACAAACTTTTTCGAAATATCACTGATTCCATATACATTTGCACAAGCTCTTTTGGAACCTTCACAGGAAGTCCTGTAGAGTTGGAGTGAGGCTCGCCTTCCACAGAAATCTCTGCCTCAGTTGTAATCCTGAGTTTCTCCTTTTTATGTCCTCTCAATCTCTCCATCTCTATTACCTTTTTCCTTTCCATCTCTTCTCTCTCCTTTTTTCTTTCCTCTTGGGCCAATTCATCATGCCTCTTCTGCCTCTATTCCTCTTGTTCCAAGTGAATTATTCTCAACTTTCCCTGTCAAAGTCCCTGGCCTTCTTAACTTCAGCTTTAGCTTTCTGAAGGGCTAACTGCATGGTTAGGAACTCAGGTTCAACCCACCCAAAGGAATGACTGGGATTTGTGATAGTGGTATTCTTAAAACGGGAGTGTGGTGAGGCTGCCTCGGGGAGATCACAAAGTAAATGCAGGGACACACTGGTGAAAACCTATTCTAAGGAGCTAAGAGAGCCTGACACAACAGTACTTCCTCCCTAGGCTCCTTACCTGGTAACTTCCCCAGAACCCATCATATCTTCTTTCCTACTGTCCATTTTTCTCTAACTGGTCCTTAACAAAACCTCTCTATCCTTCTTCCTGGGAGCCTCGTTGCTCTCTCCAAACACATATCCCTTAACTAATACAAGTAGAACGTGTCAAGGCCTACTTCCCCCAAACTTGTATTTGCCATTTCTATATGTAAGTAATAATGTGTTCAAGATGAACTTATTGTTCTGTTAAAGACAGGTAGAACTGGAATCTACAGATCCTTTACCACTTTCCCCCAAACGTCATGCCCCATTCAGGGGTGGAAGGATGAAAGGGCATTGACGGGCCACTGGGCCACAACCTTGCTGGGCATTCGCCTCTGGTGTCTTGGGATCTATCCTACCATGGCATGTAAAATGAGCTGTGTATATCCCTTCTGCACTTGTCTCTCAGGGTAGCAAAAGCAAGCAGTTAAAGGCTTCTCAAGTAGGGAGTGAAGGGGGTAGAGACTCAGAACTCAAGCAGTCAAATAGGCAAAATAATTCATAGTCCAACCCAGTGCTTTCCTTTTCAGTAAAAAGAGAGGTACTTTAAGCACACCAAAACAAGTTCCTATACACAAGAATGATAATCACAACACTGTTGCATGCTGCAGGTGCTATGGGTGTTTCTACATACATATCGAAAGACTAGATTCTATACACAAGAATGATAAACACAACAAGGTTGCATGCTGTGGGTGCTACCGGTGTTATCTACATAGAAATCAATAGAATATAGTCTAGCAAATTTGTCAGCTCACTTGGTGCAGATGAGCAGCTTCCCTAGTTTTTGTGACCCACAGGCGAGTATGCATTTCCTTTACTAGACAGCTGTCTGTAACAAAAGCTGCACAAACAAGTCGATGCAATTGCGGGTGTTACAGCTCAGTCCCACTTCCATCTCTTTGTGTAGGGCCTGTAGCATGCCCAGTGGCTCTGGGAAAGTCTCCTCTGATAGGACACTCCAGTGGTTGGCTTCTGTTCTTTGGTCCATAGTGTGGGTCCCAGTCGGAGGGCAGAAGGTATAATCATAACAAGTCCATTGCTTCTCTGTTACTGGAACGGGCACATTGGCCGGTGGTTCAGCAAATATTGCTTGAATGTAGAAACAGTTAGTGAGACTGAGATACTTTCATGAAGGTTCTGGGTAACTCTAGATACTCTTCTGCAACACTCTACTCTTGTGTGCTGCCTTTCTTTGAGGCTTTGCAGCTGGGCTTCTTCTTCCTCGTGCGGTCAGGCCCTGTGGGCACGCTTGTCTTCCTTCTCTATATGTCGGAAAGGCTGCCAAGTCACACGGTGATCCACAGCTCTTCCAGCTAGATGTGCAGACTTCAGGTGATTTCCCTTCACTTCTGGGAGGCTTGCTGCCTAACAGCCAGCCGCTCTGGATCACAGCATTTTTCAAGTACTCTGTGGAGCACGTACTTCCTTGGGTTTGAAGAAATTGTAACTGGAACCAAGTGGGGTAGTTTGGTTCCCACTTTTATACACGTATCCCAGATTGTTTGAGTTGATTGAATTTCACTTTGCCATCTTTAATTGTTTTACTTCATGAAGTTTCACAGTCTTTGTATAAATGTCCAAATATGCATGGGTATGTAATCATATCAATTATCAGTAACATGTCAGTGTTGGCTTTCATCCTCCCTCAGACAGGTGAAATGGAGGTCACTGAAAATATTTTAAGAATGGCGTATGGTTTTGGTGCAACTCTGTATAAGCCGCAAGGCATATTCAGGTGCTGGATAAGTAGATAACACTTTTAAACACCTTGATCATTCTGTTTTGTGATTGTACAACTACAGTGCGATTAGAAGCAGACCAATGCAATATCAAGCGGCTCTGAGAAAAAGTGAGGCACTTCAGTTTGTAGAATAAAAGAGAAGCCCTGGAAGAAGATGAATGTTCTTGTATGCAACTCATTTTGTCACAAAATGAGGCTGGAGAAGACATATGGATAACCTCGCTTAAACATAGTTTTGAACAGGTTCATTCACAAGAACAACACGAGGTATGGGGGGCTTTTAGCTCTCAGTGCATTGAAAGCAAACATTATTCCTCTGTACAATTAATCCTATGCATGAGTGTGCTCAAAGTGCTAGGAATGAGTAGAAAATGGACAGAGGCAATTAAGTCTAAGGTTCATTAATGCAGACGTTTAAAGTGATAATGCACGAAAAGTGATCTTGGCTACATGATTTAGGTTAGAAGAATATGGGGGAAATATGGTAAAAATGTACAGTAGGATAAACAGCAAGTGATACATGGTAGGTATATGAGAATTCAGCTTAGATTATTTAGCTTCTTTCTCCTAGCACCCAATTAATAAACATTTCTGACAACCAAAGTTCAACTTAGGTACACAAAAAATGTAATATTTAAGAGCAAAATCCCATTCCAGATCCAAATAATTGGGAATGGCAAAATTATAGGGGATTTGCCAATACAACAATTTAGCAAGTATGGTGATATTTCCGCATTCACAAAATTAGCAAAATGGGCAGATACCTGCTGTAAAGGTTTAGTGAACACCCACTATCTTTCGGATTGTGGGTGCTCCATCAACAATTTGCAGGTAGCATAACTTTGAAATGTATTACTGCCAAGGGTAGAAGTAAGAATGCTTTCAGCGTTGAACAGAGAGGGGAACATGTCCATCTTTCCTAGAGGTCTCAGAAAGGAGATTCCTCATTAGGACAAATATTTTCGCTATGAAAAAACAAAAAAGTTGAAGGTGCTAATGTATATACCTGTCTAATATCTGCATACCATTTCTCCTACAGAAATACTTACATAATTCATTACTCAAAGGTACCTACAGCTGACACACATGGTCTTGACTACTCCTGCAATTTTTAGACTGTTAAAACATGTCATAAATCAGTTGCAAATGTAGGAGTAATCCGAACAGAGCACATCTCCAACTTTTTCCCTGGTCTTTTGTGAGTCAGCCACCTTCTAGGGGTGGGACTTATTACTGGTAGCTCAGAAGCATAAATTAGTTACTTATAAAGTTTCTAACGCATCTGTTACCCAAATAAAGTCCAATATATTTGATCACAAGGACAGGATGGCTAAAAAGAAGTTTCTGTTGGGTGATTGGAAAGATTTTTACAATACAATGAGTTTATTGGACCTTTTTGAAGTTGAGTGACATACCTTCATTTTGTTTTTGCTGAAACCTTGATATGTATTTACTGATTGTAGATGTCAGGCCTGTACATTTCAATTGAATTGAACAAGTGTCAAGAATATCACTTTCTGATCGTTTGTTGGACCTATTTTATTCTTTCAAACATTACTTTCGATTGGAAATGTATAATTCTTATTTAAATATTATATAACAGCACAACATTTTTTTTCCTCAAAACTCCTTCATGAAAAAAGTATTGAAAAAGTTACATTATTTATGTTGACCAGAAAAAGTTAACACATTCACTTTAACCCCCATCATGTGTATGTAGTTCTGCGCGAATGCTTCAATAGTGTTGAACACATTTTTTTAATGCTTTGTACCTGTTAAACCACCAGCCACATTTGTTCTCTTGTGCACAGTTGCCTGTGACATATCTGTCATTGTCCTTGTCTGGAGTGCAGAACTGCATACCATTGAGTGATGCGGACCACTGCTCTTCAACGTTACTTCCACCGGATAGTGCATCACCTGCATTCCCAGAGTACAGACTGACCAGGAGTCTGTAATTATCCTACAAAAGCAATACAATCATATTGAGGGATGGAGGAAAATCAGGTTCTAGATGAGAAATAATACCGAGGCATTATTCTACTGTCCAATGGACAGTCACAGCAATTCATATCTGGGAGTAAAAGAAAAAATGTAAGTAACTTTAATAAATACACTACAACAGTGGTTCCCAACCTGTGTTTCAGGAATGATAAAGTGGGGGCCCACAGAAGTCAAAAGGTTGGGAACCACTGCACTACAGTGTGGGAAAATATAACTCCAACTGCACATAATATTTTGGGATAACTTACCTCCCGCTCTACCATTTAAGGAAATTACAAACCTCTGAGGAGTTCCTTTTGAAGGTCACATAATTCAAGACAACTTGCAGTGCCCTTGTATGTAAATTAGGGGTGATTTATTTGCATAATACAAGGTCATGGTGTCTTGCTCGTAATAATAAGAAAATCTCTACTTGTTGCGTAATGTATTATGAATGTGGAATCAATGAAAATATGCACATCAAACTTGTAATTTCTAGCAAATATTGTTCAGCTTTTATGCTTTTGTTAAATCGGTATCAAAGTTACATATGAACAAGAAGATATTTCTTTAATTGTAAGTTGAAATTAATCTTTGTCAATAAGCTGCTTTTCACACTTTTTGGCTCTATAGGAGGCATTGTGAAGTCAGAACTCAGCTGTAGTAAATCATTACTGCAGCTGTGATGTAATTTTCTTATTATGGGTAACTAGTGATGTCACACCTAGATTAGAGTAAGGGAATTGTTCATATCTGTGGCAAATGAATGGCCAAAATAGGTACCCTGGGAAAGAGGGCAATAACTAGAGTGCAGATACATGTCTTGGGAAGCGCGCCACACGAGAGTAAGGAGACAGAAGTAGTAGTCAGACCTCAATGGTAGATAAGTTGGAAAAAGGTCAATGTTTCAGACAGTCAGTTAGGGTTCTTAGGAGGGACATATGTACTTTCCAGTGAAACACAGACGCTGAGTGTTTAGGTGCAGGTTGCCAGAGCAAAACTAACCCTGTAAGCCTATGGAGGAAGGACTGTGGACTCTAAGGCACTGGCAAAGTGCATAGTCACACACAGCATACCTATAAGGGTCTAGGAACCGTCTTCGGTCCTGAATTTAAGGCAAAAAAAGTGTATAGTCACACAAAACAAATCAATAAAAGTCCAGGAATCTAATAGTGAATGCTTTCTGAGAAAACTGCAACTGAGACACTATGGCCTAGATTGAGGGGCAGATTTATCATTGTTTCATTCAGCGCAGCAAGCCACCTTGCTGCGCGGTGTGAAATGGAAAGGGCAGAAATTAGCTGTATTTTACGTCCTGTCCTTTCCTTGCGCTGGTGCACAATGTGCTGCCTTGTGCCAACGCAGGCACCCTTGCACCATGGCGTTGCAGGCAAGATTATTTTTGTGCAGGAAGGGGCACTCACATTCCTGCATAAAAACAATTCTCAGAGGCATTTTACTCCTTTTTTAAATGTGCTGCGTTATGCAACACACTTAGAAAGAGGATTGAATGAGTAAAAATAAAGATATTTCTTCTTGTTGCACCTCCCCTATGAAGGCGTAGCTTTTTGACACATTCACAGGTTTGCCAATGTTGGAAAAGCGGCTCAGTAATGGGCAAAAGAAAAATTACGATGTTTTCCTATGCATTGTACAAATACTTTGCATGAAATTCTACATATTATTCCATTTAATCATTGGTGGTGTCTGCTCATTGCTAAATTTGCATTGAAGCGTGTCCCTTGAAGAGTGGGTTGGATAGGTAACTCATCCAAAACGTCCTAAGGAGACTGCGTGTCAAAATATTTTCAAATGCTGTAGGGGCAGGTTTTCTATTGCATAGTCATCCGCCTGTCACTATCTTCAACAACAGAATCGCAATACTTCCCTTAGGCTCCTTCTATAAACCGATGACTGGAGGCAGCCAATGCCATGGGGGAGGATGTTCAGAGACTTAGGGGTTGCTTAGGAACACGGTATCCCATTGGGAAGATATGTTATCTCCTCATGAGTAAACGTTTTGATCCATTAAGTGGGCTTATTGATCAGGACTGACTGCCCTGCAAGACTGATTCATCAACAGCCTGGGTGTCTCTAGCCAACAAAGAGAATTGAAAGTGAGGAGTTGGAACGATGCTTGGACACAGGGAAAAATTGGCAACGTGGGGTGGGAAGAGAAGATCAACTCTTTTCACATGCTAAGACTCCAGGATACTTGGGATACAGTGGGTGATTTACTTGTGGATGGCTATGCTTCCTTTTACTGTAATGCCTTGCCCTCGCGGGAGATCAAGATTGGGTGTAGCCATGTTGATTAAATTGAATCTGAATTGAAAACTGGAGAGGATTGCTTGCAAATTACTGGATATTCTTGGGATCCTTCTGTCCTTTCTGAATACTTTAAGGATGCAGGACTGAAATTAATTTGTATAATTCAATATCCAAGGGGACCAAGATGTCCTCAAGGATTTGAGTGAGTTTCTAAGTGACAAATTTTCTTGTACCTCCCAATATACAGGGCTGATTTTGATGGGGGACTTTATTATACAGCCTTGTTTAGACTGTCCCTTGTATGACTTGTCTGATCTGGATTCTGCTACTAGCGACCAAGTGCATCTTAAGCACATGACTCAGAGTGATCACTTAAATAATCTAATTTTAGATTTCAATTTGATTAATCTGCTCAATAAGAGAGATGCTATTGCTGAAGGAAGAACACCAACTTTTCAAGAACCGGGAGTGTGTTCTATAATTGATTACATTTTTGTCTCTGCTGGCTTATTACCTTCACTGATAACATTTTGTACTGACTCGGACACTAACAGTGATCACAATCATCTTTTGGCACCTTAGAATGGGGTGTGAAGCAGAGGGGTCTTAGCCAACTGTACCCTAACCCTATCACTATTAAGGATCAGGGCAGAAGAGTGAAATGGGCCTTATTTGTCCTAGAGGATTTAATTTATTATGTTGTTCACTAGTCAGCTAGATTTTCTGTCCTGCCTAGACGCGGATGCATCAGATGACCATCTCTGCATTTGACTCTGCGTGGCTATATCAAGACCGCCCTCCCCAAAACTCCAAGTTGTGTTGCCTCCTTCCCCAAGGAAGTGGTTTGATAAGGCTTGTTCGAGAGCCCACAAGGAGTTACTAGTAGCTCCTAAAAATAAAGCCTCTGATAGAGCAGAGGTGACAAAGGCTAGGGCCATCTACCACTGGTATGGAAGGCAGTCACGGCTCGCTCCTATTTAAAAGGGCGGGCATGTGCGGCTTGCGGAGAGGGGGGAGCGGGACATTTAATAATAAAAAATAATAATAAAGAAAAAAAAGTACCTCCTCCGTTGCTGCCGCTCCTCTGTCCCTCATCGCTGGCGCTGCAGGCACAGGCTTCCAGCCTGCCCTGCGCCAATCCTGACACTGCTCAGAGAGGCGTCAGGATTGGCTGGGAGCGCCCAGCCAGGACACTCCCAGGCAGACTGGGAGTTGCCGGGCTGGAGAAGCCTACAGCGCATGTGTGTTTGGCCGGCATGAGATGGCCCGCCAAACACACTTGCACTCTGAGGGGACTGCTCTGTGAACTCCCTCCTAGGCTGTCAACACCCTATGCCCTGCCCCTTTCACCACGAAGGAATAATAAAGTTTATTATTTCTTTGTGGTGAAAGCATTGCCGCTTCTGCTGCTGGAAGGGGTGCAACGCTCCTACTCCCTTGTGGAGGAGCCGCCCCTGTTTGAAGGATAGGAAAGAATAATAGCGAAAAGGAAACGTGGAAGAGCCTACATAGCGCTAGTGAATTGCAGTATAGTGCTGCATTCTGGAGGGTTGACAACCACCCGCTGTTTAGCTCATCGCAGGACATAGTACAAGCTTCAACAGTTACTGCGCAGGTTTGGACAGATCACTTTTCAACCTTGTACAATTATGAGGGCACCAATCCGTTAACCATGGAAGAGCAGACAGCCCGAAGCTGGAAATACAGTGGGAACAAGTCAGGGAAGCTATTATATCTTTACTGTCAGGAAAGATGCCTGGGCCAGATGGGGTTCCTTGTGGCCTGTTTAAGTCTCTGATGGATCTCTGGGCACCCATTGTGACACAGCATATAGATGCTCCACCTCTTGGCTCTGTACCTGCTAGATAACGACACTCTGTGATTGTGCCCATACATAAGAAGGGGGAGAGATTTGATCCTGTCTGCTACAGACCAATCTCTCTAGTGAACACAGAAGTCAAAATAATTATTTGGGTTATCCGGCAACGTCTTACTAGATGAACTAATGAGCATCTTGGCTGACATCCAGTATAGATTCAGACCAGGGAGAGGGACGGTTGAGCAAAACCTCAACTTATTAATACACCAAATTAAAAAAGGGTTCTCTGCACTTGGGCCGTCATGGATGCGCTCCCCGTTTTATAGAGTTAATAGATCTAAGCTCTGGGCAGCAGAGCTGCGGTCCATGAAGGTAGACTCTTCACTTGTTGTCTTTTTGAGAGACCTACACAGTGGTCTTGCGGCATCTATAAGATATGGAACCTAAGGTGAATGTACTGAGCATTTTAATTTGAGGAGAGGAGTCCATCAAGATGTATATTGGCTCTTCTTCTTTTTATTTTATATATCAGCTTGAGTAAGTGCTTTTTAAATATGAGCTGGATGTACTGAGAGTGGGGGATGGATCAACACCTGCTCTCTTAAATGCAGATGGTGCAATTTTGGTTGCCTACAATGCGTGGGGTCTTCAGCACCTTTTAGATTTTGTTTATTGTGTTCTTTATTGTCTTGACCTGTGAACTGATTTTGAAAAATCCCATGTAATGGTGATGGGCCCAGAGAATACCAAAACACCAAAAGTGTCATAAAAGGATAGCAAATCACTGGAGTGGAGAACTTCTCCTACTTGGGCATCTTACTTGACTCACCCTGTAGCTGGAAACCACTGGTCAGGAAGAATGGGATATGTTTTAAAAGAGCCCTGGTGGGCACTTGTAGATTACCAAAATCTGGCCGCCGAAAGACCGCGACGGCCATTCCTACTTTCCCGCTGGGCCGGCGGGCACCCTCCAAAAGAGCGCACGCCGGCCCAGCGGGAAAGCCCCTGCAACATTGAAGCCGGCTCCGAATGCAGTTGCACCCGTCGCGATTTTCACTGTCTGCAAAGCAGACAGTGAAAATCCTGCTGGGGCCCTGTTAGGGGGCCCCTGCACTGCCCATGCCAGTGGCATGGGCAGTGCAGGGGCCCCCAGGGGCCCAACGACACCCGTTCCCACCATCCTGTTCTGGCGGTGAAAACCGCCAGAAACAGGCTGGCGGGAAGGGGGTCGGAATCCCCATGGCGGCGCTGCAAGCAGCGCCGCCATGGAGGATTCCCCCAGCCGGGGGAAGGTTGGAATGAGGGCCTAAATGTTTACCAGTAGCCAGGTATGGCTGTGCTGTTTGAGGTATGTTCCCATTGAACAGCTACAGGTTGTGGAAAATACATTTGTGAGGAGTCTCTTGGGTGATCCACAGGGTATCCCCTCCAAGGGCATTCATGAGGAACTTGGTCTAGGCTGTATCATAGACTATATACAAATTTGACCCATTTTGCTCTGGTTAAACATTTGGTTGAAAGAGGAGCTGAAGCTAAATAAGTTCAATATTCAGGACTGCCTGAGTCTGGATGATGTGTTGCACATCTACTGGCTACACTACATTATGAAGAATTTGGAAGAGCTCAGCAGACCTGAAATCGTCTACAATGCAGGCAGAGCAGTAAAAGAAGATGTTGCATGGCTAAAGCAGACCTTCATCTCAAGGGAGGCAGCAGGTTGCAAGGAGTCTGCTGTTTGTAAGTGTTCTGTGTGGCAGTGTGTTTTTTTGGTAAAGTTGGTCAATGGGATGGAACCTTGCCTCACCCTGGTTACGTCCAGCCATCATCAACGGCTGCTGACGTACTTTAGATTGGGCATATTCCATCAGCTGCTGCTCCCCAGTGGTCGTTGGTTTAAGAAGTGTGATAAACTCCCTGCCTCTGATATGTTGCACATCACTTTTATTTGCCCAAAATTTAATACGCTTCAGCAGATATTTATTAGGTCGCCTCTGTTAGCCAAGAATTTTAGACAGACAAGACTTGCCCTTTTATATCTGCAGCATTTATCAACCCCAACTGTTTGTTTTTCCGTAGCTAGATTTTTAACAGGAGTTTTAAGGATGTATGTTTAAGGATTTTTCCGTGTCAGACAACAGAGGGTCCCGGTCTACGATCAAGTTTGATATGTTTCTAGATTTTTTTAAATGATATTGTGATTTTAAATGTGCGTATATTTATTTGTCTGCTTTCCAGTGTTAATATCAGATAAAATGTACTGTATACTTATATGGTTTGTTTTAAATCGAATGACGTTGCTACTGACTGACTGACCCTTGAAAACAACTCTCATACAATACATTTTGGGCTATCGTACAACAGTTTGTGTTGTGCAAAATTACCCTTTTGCATGAGCTCTGCCCATGAGACGATCAGCTCATGGCCCTTTGGAAATATGGTACTGCGTAATTTTTCTCCTTTGCACAATGCAGTGTTGCAGATTTTCACACAGCATATCACTATTTTTAGTTAGTCTAAGTCTATGTGTAGCACTCTTCAACAGGGTTGCTACTAAGGAATAACTTGTCAATCCATTATTATATATATGCAGTGCATAGTGCTGTGGCCAGTCATACTCCAAAGTATTAATGGCAATCAAAGGAGGGTATCAACCTCATTAAAGATACAATCAAGACATGGTCACTGTTTTGTAATAAGCCTGATCTGAAAACATTTTACACCAACATTTTTGACATTCGTTAACACATTTCCCTTTGACAGAACCGTTGTTTAACTAAGCAAAATATGGTTATTTTTTGTTTGCTCTCTGCTCATTGGGTGCGGTACCGCTTTGACGGAGGAGCTTCGCCTCCCTGTCAGCAACAGCAGCTTCAAAACCTGCAAAATAAAATGATAATAAACTCACCTCCAATGTACTGGTATACAAGTAGTTTTACTAGTGACGAATCCTCTCTTACAAGTTGAAGGATCATCTTTTTAACATTTGTTTTCTTGCACTCAAGAGAAAGCTGAGAATTTGTATGGCAGCACTTAAAGTTGGATTACTATGTTGCTTAGCCCATTTCTACACGGGAGGACTTAGGCCCATATTTATACTTTTTTTAGTGCCGCGTTTGTGTAATTTTTTACGCAAATGTGGCGCTAGAAAAGTATAAATATGGGCCTTAGGTCACCTAAAAACTGTACACAATAAATATTCTCCAGAATCTTACCTTTAGAAGACATCCATGGCCTGCCACTTCTTCCCAAGGTCCTTAATACAATAGTATATCACCCGAGGAGACTCCCCCATTTTCTCCTTTTCCCATCTAAACCAGATCCTAAAGGTTTTTTCATCTATACCCAGCGTCCCAACAACATATTTTTTTTATATTGCTTGCCACTCCCTTGTTAGAATTGGAGCAAGATAATGCCCCCATTTATCTGTGGGCGAGGCTGCACTTTGGGCTATCCTTTCAAAGTTTGTGTTGAAAAAAATGATGATCCTCTCCAGCTGTATACCTTTGAAGCACAATTGTTAGAATTGGAGCAAGATAATGCCCCCATTTATCTGTGGGCGAGACTGCACTTTGAGTTATCCTTTCAAAGTTTGTGTTAAAAAAAATTATGATCCTCTCCAGCTGTATACCTTTGAAGCACAATTAACGGCATAACATTAGGCTTTTTATTCCAGCATAATATAACTTCCAATTCCCCCAAAATGGTACCTTATGTCTATGAAACCTCACTTATCTGTGAAAACTGGGTTTGAACGGTTTGCTGAATGTTTTTCCTTTCTTGTTGAGTAGTCTGAATTAAACATTTGAAGGCCCATTCCAAGTTCTTCTGCCCTTCAGGCAGTTGCTGGAGCATATGCTCCATTTATGGATGCCAGAAAAAAAACTGACACCATTTTTGTGGGGGGTGGGTATTGAGATAAATCAATTCAAGAAAGTAAATGTCTTTAGGACCCCAAAATTAATATTATTTGTTGCCACGCTGGTTTCTTCACAGCTGCACAAACAACTTGTTGAAACCAGCATTCTTTCTTCTGTAGATGCATCACCTTCTGCCTTCCTTCGGCCTGTGAATCTCTGTGTCTGTGGGAAGATCTTGCAAGGCTCAGCTCTACTTGACTGTGGCAGCTTGATTTCACAAGCTCCTAGAGTCCGCATCCACCATTCTTCTGCATCCTCTGGCTTCTCCTTGCAAACAACATCTTTCTCATTTGTGCTGCTGGAGGGTTTCTTAGGCTTCTTTACTCCTGCAGCACGCTAATCATTTCCATTTCCCTCCTTCTCCTCAGCACTCTGTGCCCTCTAGTCTCCTCCTCTATCTTCTCCTGGGCCCCTTAATCCTTCCTGTCTTCTCTCTCTTACATACCATCTCTAGGTTTTTCAATGCCCCTCTATTCCTTATTCTGTCCCTTTTCTCTTTATAGAGTCACTATTGAGTCTTCGCTCCGGCCAGCGAGTTGCAGGATTTCCTCATGAGTTAAGTGTTCCGTTACACATTGTGGCAAATTCAATATATGTATAAGCATATTGCAGGAGTAAGTATATGTACCTAGAATTTGAATAGCGTTTCAGGTCTATAATATATAATATTCTCAACAAGTCATCTGACTCAGCTGAGATTTATGGTTTATGTCATCTGCAACATACTAGTAAATCTGAGATTTTACTGTCTCTTTCATGTTGAAGTCTGCAACAAAAAAGATCAATTGAATTGGTTGTAGAAGAGACTTTGGTTCTTTCGCTATAGACCTTCCTGGGGGATTCTTAAAAAAATCTATGTATTTTAGAAAGGAAATAAACAACACAGAAAAGTAAACCTTCAAATACGTAATAATTTCCTTCTATATTTGTTCTCCTTCAAAGTCACTTTTAGATTGTCTTCATTGTCAACTTTAGAGGGTACTGATTTGTCATATAAATATTCTTCAGCAAGTTCTGGACTAGCTTTGTTTTGGTTTAATACACAAAACTGACCTAAAATCTCCTATCAATGGCATGCTATCCTAAGTAGGGATTCACATTTGACCTCCTATGATTTCATTCCATATTGACAATTCCTTAATAGAACAAAATACATCACAAATCCATTTCAAATTATAAATAAATATTGTTTCTTAATTTTTTCAACATGAGTTCATAAAAACAATTGTACATCACTTTTATAATTCACACTTTTATAGTATTTATTTCCATTTATTGCATAAAGGATTTTCTGTTCAGAAAGAGCCTGGGACATCTAGATAACTACTTGCACCACGATAAAATTATGCAATGAGACTTTAGTTGAAAAATGTACATCAGATTGGCAGATCTTTTGGTGAACTTCCATGAAGATCATATTATACATTTCTTACGTCTTCATTTTGTATTCTGAGGTTTTCATAAATTGCATGTCTCCTTTCTCCCTGCCAATCCATGAGATCTATTTGTAGTGTCATTTCTGCAAGCATAAAGATGAGTTTCTTTTAGCTCACATACTTCAGTTATGACCCCTTCCCCTTGTTGAATGATTAGATAAGTTTAGTTTATTCCTTTCTAGATCCTTACCTCCTGCCAAGAGATCATGGATGTGATCATTCCCGAGCCAGTATTCATCATTCTTGCCCTTGAATAGCCCAAACCCTTCCTTGTAGTCAGTCCATTTCCTAAAAAGACAAAGTTCCAATTTGAACCCAGGTATAACAACTTGTCCAGAATGAAACATCTCTAAGCTAAGCAAAATTGTATTGTAGATGTATGTAAATAAATATCTTTGTCTGATTTTTTGCAAGAACAGTGCAGTTTACCTCAGTACTCAAGAGACATTCACCAAATTCCTAAATCACTTGCTGTAGAGGTGAACATGACCAGAGATCTTGAAATGGTAAATTTACAAAAAGTGCAACACCATATTAGGGGCAGGTTTAGTGTTGCACACAACTGACAGGGCAAAATAGAATCAATATAAATGGTGCAGAATTAACAATGCTAAATTGGGCTACTGTGGAGTGAATGAAAGTGCTTCATTATACCATTACAATTCATCCCATAAATAAACTGTCAACTGTGTTTGCCTCTTTATAAAACATCTTTGAGAGTTCCTTCCCTCTGAGAGCATAAAATAACCTCACCTCCTGTTTTCATACTTGAGGTGTACACTTGGTTGGAGGTAGTGGAGTATGGAGTTCAGTCAAAAGCGAATGTCAAGACTGTGATGAGTGAGCTTTTTGAAGAAACACATAAGTACCCTGCCCATTTCCCCCCTTCCAGCCCTTACACACCCAGCACTGCCCATTCACACGTCCACCTCATTTCCTTACTTGAAAGTTTCAAGGTGAGCTGTCAAGCGGGGGACCAAGAAAAAGTCAGGGTTCCAAAATAGATTTTCTCTATTAATTTTTCCATAGGAAAATTGAACAGCGAAATTGCAAAAACTGCTGAGCTGAATTATGCCAAATTTGTCAGAAAGCTAGATCTTGGTTAGGAAAGTGTGCTTTTTGTCATTCAATGTAAATCTGTTCACTTGTTTTGGAGAAAATAAGCCTCAAAATCCATAGTCATTTCATGCCCCGAAGGATCAGTGGACCTGACAGATGAAATAAATGGTCTGATTTGCTGCCACCAGGGCTGCACTCAGTCCCCTGTCCTACAGAAAAGTTATAAAAAACATATGGGAGGGCAGGATAGGGATACCTTTGATACCTTTGCCCTAAGGGTGGTGGTGGTGGGGCCTCCCATGGCCAGAAATGAAATGTTTTTTAGCAGCGCTGTGGATCGCAGATGATCCATGGAGCCAATAAATAACAACTGGCTGACTTTTGCCTTGCTTAAACATGAGCCCCCAAAGTTGGGCCAGGGCCTGGAGGTGAGCTATAGATTCTTTTTGGGGACGGGCATCTGGCCTTTCCCCTGAGCATTACAGAGGCCCTGGAGACCCCATTCCCCGGGGCCGTACCAATAATTATCAGGAGGGCGGTGCGTGTAACCCCCCTCCTTGTGCTTCACAGAGATCCTGAGGACTCCATTGCCTGGGGTTGTGTCAATAATTATAGGGATAGGGTGGGTTTCTCCCTCTCTGTGAGGGGCATGTGGCACCCACTCCCAATGCCTTACAGATAACCCATACCCCAGGGCGTTTTTTTGGAGGAGGGGAGATCAAAGCTGCCCTGGGAACTCATACTCGAGTACACTGCTGTGTTCCATTCCTGGAAGGGTAGAGGGACAGAATAGAAACTATTCCCTGCTCACACAATCCCAAGTAGGGAATACAACTTTGCTCCTACCTGGACAGGAACAGATGAAAAAGAAGCTCCTGCCAGGGCCGTAACAAAATAAGACAGCTAGCTCCCACCAGCAAAACAAAGAGTGCTGGCTGGGGAGCAGCAGGATCTGCGGAAGCCTTGGTGCTCCCCTGTGGCCTTCAACAAATAATACATTGTGGGTGCCCTGGGTGGGCACTGGGGCTATTACTGTGCACAGAAAATAGTGGTTCCTACCAGCACCATTATGGGTGCTCGCTGGGGAACCAGCAGGGGCCAATGGGAGCTCTGTGGCTCCCTTCTATATCCTCTAATGAACGATACACTGTTGGTGCTTAGTGTGGGCACAGGGGCACCCAAAAAAAGAAATATAAAAAATAGACAAAGAAAAAATGAGCTGCAGGAGCCATCCATGGAGCCTTCATAATGCCTTGCAAAGGCTTTCTAATAGGATTTTTGGATCTTGGTGGTGCTCCTAGAAAGGTGCAGGGCCACCGTGTAGCATCTCTTTAATGTTCTGTAGAGCTGTGGGGAGTGAATCTTTCCTTAGGTTTAAAAAATTATAGATATTCACTGAAAAAAACAAAGGTTAAAGTAATGTTATAGTTAGAAATTGAAATATTAGCATATTTTACACTTTACATTAAAAAAAACATACACATTCCCTGAAAAAACAGAGGTTTAAGGGACGTCATAGGAGAAAGATGGCCAACAGTGAAAAAAAGCCCCCTCAGCCTATTAGATTGCTCTATTATTTGAAGTTGAATGCCCGTGGGGCTCACTCAAGAGTCCAGCAAACCCAACCGCTGAAATAATTTATAAATTTAACATTATTTCCTATGGGTCTTTCTTTGCAGTTACCTGTGAGTGGCCATGTGTGATGCCTGGGCTGGAGTACATTTGCTACTTTATTATCACCTTTATGACTGTAGCGACTTTAAAAGTGTCGTTTTTGATCAGTAATGTGCTTTCACTTCTGTGGGTGAATGTTTGTAATATTCTTTCCTTTCCTAAACCCTCCTTTCTTTCCCTAAAACCCTTCCATTTTGTAGTAGCTATTCCTCATTTTCCCACCACTCACCCAGTCCCTCCCACATTTACGACTAAGTAATACATATATGTGTATTGGGGTCTCCCCATAGGAAAGATAGGAAATATGGAGGCGATTCCCTCTATTAGATTTGTGAATTGCATTTTGTAGTAAGTTAGAAGTATTAATGTAGTACTAATTTATGCACTACAAAATACTGTTTGTGCAATAGGCCCTGAATATCTTTGATATTCTACTCTGTCCTGTCAATAGGCATGGATAGTTAACCAAAGTGCCGGGGTAGCAGAAGCAATATCACATGCCCTTTAAGCACCCATGTCCAATACTGCATGCCATGCACAGGTATGACCAACAAAGCACCCTACGATGGGACACGGAATGGCCTTGAACACATATTAAATGTTAGATTCTGCCTGAAGAAAAGAATGTGCCTGCAGTATTCAATTGTTCAGGGCCCCTGAGTATGCAGCACTGCTGCAAGAGGAGAGAATGTGATGTTATAAACCTGAGGCCCTGAGCACAGGGCTATGGGAAAACAATTAACCAAAAGTGCTGGTTTCACTATTGTGAATCCGAGAATATGCTAGGGAGCCTGAAAAATGAAATGGAATGAGAAAGGCTCCTCTACAACTAAGAGGTGTAATCACTTTCTGGTTCCCTGTCGTGAAAGGGCACCACCATATAAAGTTGTGTAATGTTTTCAGGTCGATGACTGGATGAAATTCTCTTGTTGGCGTTCTTGAACGAACACCACAATACAAAGTTGTTTAACCCACTGGCCGACGCCCGCAGTACCTCCCTGGTGCGGGTCACGACCAGTGGCCGACACCAGGGAGGGGGTTAATAAATCCTCGGGTGCGTCGCACCCGAGGATTTTTTTTTTCCGTGTCTCCCCCTGCCCCTTTGTGACGTCAGCACTTTGTGGATTTCCCCATCGGAGCCACAAACGGCCTTCCCCACATTCGGGAAACACTTTCAGAAGGCCTCGTAAGAAAGGGGAGACTCTCCCCTTTCTTACGAGGCCTTCCTGAAAGTGTTTCCTGGCCCCTGATCGCAGCACAAATTGTTTTATTATTTATTTTTTATTTTCCTTTCACACATTTTTTACAAATCTATTTTTACAATTTTCTTGAACACAAAACAGCAAAATTAAAAAATTATAACTTTTTTGGTTAAAGGGATGTTGCGAACTACATGTACCGAAGACATTGTAATTTAGAATGGAGGAGGAAAACATCTCGGATTTTTTGTGGATTTTATTTTTGGAAAGTTAAATTATATTTGTAAAAGGTTTTGGTATTATGGTATGTTTATAGATATTTATTTGAATTTGTAGTGATTTGTAGAAATAATTGATTATAATTGTGTGTTATTTTGGGGGCTTTCTTAAGTAGAAGTCGGGTTAGTTTATTTAAAGCGCCAAATCTAGGCACAGGAAACACCTGTGAGCAAGGTCCGGTGTGACAGAAACGTGTCAGGAGATTCCTGCTTGTTTGCTTTGTCGAGATTTCACTAATGGAATTAAACTGAATGATTTATGGCACAACGAAGGAGTGCAGTTCTTCTCTGTTTTGAATCTGAAAGAGAATCCTTTTTTGATATATATATATATATATATATATATATATATATATATTTATATCACTTTTGTCAATACGTGTGTGGTTTCCCTGGGGGCTGCGATCGGACCCCAGGGAAACCAGACCCACATATAAAAGTGATATATATATATATATATATGTATATATATATATATATATTTGCCACCAGTTGTCTTGCAGTTGCAGCTTGCGTCTTCAAAGCAATGCACATACTTCAACTGACGCTTTTCAACTGTAGCTTTTAGGCAGCAATAAAAAAGTCAAGTAAGTATTGTGATTATGTTTCTGCTACAAAAGGGTCAGACTTGTCTAGTGGAAGTTTTAGTTCCATAAAGAAGCGCAGAAGGTTTATATGCCTACTGCAAAGAGCAAATCTGTATTTTATGTAAATAGCTGAGTACATTAGTAAAGTCAGTCATTACCTGAGCTATAATACAAATGAAATGTATGTGCGGGGTGGAGGGCGGCTATAGAGAGATGAAGGGCACTTTTGCTGGGTGGTAATGAGGGAATCCGAGGAGGAGGGAGTGGGAGCACCAATAATGATTGTTGGACTGGGCGCAGGAGGTGCTAAAGACTGTGACGAATGGTATGTGACAAGGTGTTTTTTGAGTGTCTTGAAATAACGTGCTGATTGAGGGAAGAAGCGCAGGTAAGGTGGCCTCTACTGTTGCACGTATCTCACACACACCATCAATTTTGTGACTGTCTACGTAGGCTAGTGTTTTAGAGCAACAGTTTAGCCAATAGCAGAGATGGCATCTTGATGGATGACTGCTGCCGTCACTCGGGTTATAGAGGGCAGCTCTGACATAGGATCAGAGACTGAGACATCAGATACTGAGACAGCATCTGAGGGATAAGACAATGGCGAAGACTCTGGGAGGGATTTTTCAGTCGGAGGAGTCCCATTCGATAACTCCTCTTCCAGTAAATTATGAGGACAGTCCTGCTGTCCCTTCGCAAGCAGTCTGTGCAACGGGGTAATAGTGGGTTAGCCCAACCCAGAGAGCAGGTGAATGCGGCGGCAAGCAGAGAGAGTGCTCTCTTGGGGGCTCCCTGTAGGAGGCTGGACTGGCTTGTAGTGGGTACCAAGGGGTACTTGCACCTTGCACCAGGCCCAGTTATCCCTTATTAGTGTATAGGGTGTCTAGCAGCATAGGCTGATAGATAATGGTAGCTTAGCAGAGCAGCTTAGGCTGAACTAGGAGACGAGTGAAGCTTCTACAGTACCACTAGTGTCACTTGCACAATATCATAAGAAAACACAATACACAGATATACTAAAAATAAAGGTACTTTATTTTTATGACAATATGCCAAAGTATCTCAGAGTGTACCCTCAGTATGAGGATAGCAAATATACACAAGATATATGTACACAATACCAAAAATATGCAGTATAGTCTTAGAAAACAGTGCAAACAATGTATAGTTACAATAGGATGCAATGGGGACACATAGGGATAGGGGCAACACAAACCATATACTCCAAAAGTGGAATGCGAACCACAAATGGACCCCAAACCTATGTGAGCTTGTAGAGGGTCGCTGGGACTATTAGAAAATAGTGAGGGTTAGAAAAATAGTCCACCCCAAGACCCTGAAAAGTGAGTGCAAAGTGCACTAAAGTTCCCCAAAGGACCAAGAAGTCGTGATAGGGGAATTCTGCAGGAAAGACACAAACCAGCAATGCAACAACGATGGATTTCCAAACGAGGGTACCTGTGGAACAAGGGGACCAAGTCCAAAAGTCACAAGCAAGTCGGAGATGGGCAGATGCCCAAGAAATGCCAACGGTGGGTGCAAAGAAGCTGCTACTGGTCAGTAGAAGCTTAGGATTCTGCAGGAACGACAAGGGCTAGAAACTTCCCCTTTGGAGGATGGACCCCCCACGCCATGGAGAGTTGTGCAGAAGTATTTTCCTGTGGAAATACAGCCAACAAGCCTTGCTAGCTGCAAATCATGCAGTAAGGGTTTTTGTGTGCTGCTGTGGCCCAGGAGGGACCAGGATGTCGCCAATTGCGTCTGGGGACAGAGGGGGCGTCGAGCAAGACAAGGAGCCCTCTCAGAAGCAGGCAGCACACGCAGAAGTGCCGGAACAGGCACTTCAAAGTAGAGTGAAATGGTGCTCACCCAAAGTTGCACAAAGGAGTCCCATGCCGCCGGACGACAACTTAGAAAGTCATGCAATGCAGGTTCGAGTGCCGTGGACCCAGGCTTGGCTGTGCACAAAGGATTTCTGCCAGAAGTGCACGGAAGCCGGAGTAGCTGCAAAAGACACGGTTCCCAGCAATGCAGTCTGGCGTGGGGAGGCAAGGACTTACCTCCACCAAACTTGGACTGAAGAGTCACTGGACTGTGGGAGTCACTTGGACAGAGTTGCTGGAATCAAGGGACCTCGCTCGTTGTGCTGAGAGGAGACCCAGAGTACCGGTAATGCAGTTCTTTGGTGCCTGCGGTTGCAGGGGGAAGATTCCGTCGACCCACGGGAGATTTCTTCGGAGCTTCTAGTGCAGAGAGGAGGCAGGCTACCCCCACAGCATGCACCACCAGGAAAAAAGTCGAGAAGGCGGCAGGATCAGCGTTACAGAGTTGCAGTAGTCGTCTTTGCTACTTTGTTGCAGTTTTGCAGGCTTCCAGCGCGGTCAGCAGTCGATTCCTTGGCAGAAGGTGAAGAGGGAGATGCAGAGGAACTCTGATGAGCTCTTGCATTCGTTATCTGAGGAATTCCCCAAAGCAGAGACCCTAAATAGCCAGAAAAGAGGGTTTGGCTACTTAGGAGAGAGGATAGGCTAGCAACACCTGAAGGAGCCTATCAGAAGGAGTCTCTGACGTCACCTGCTGGCACTGGCCACTCAGAGCAGTCCAGTGTGCCAGCAGCACCTCTGTTTCCAAGATGGCAGAGGTCTGGAGCACACTGAAGGAGCTCTGGACACCTCCCAGGGGAGGTGCAGGTCAGGGGAGTGGTCACTCCCCTTTCCTTTGTCCAGTTTCGCGCCAGAGCAGGGCTAAGGGGTCCCTGAACTGGTGTAGACTGGCTTATGCAGAAATGGGCACCATGTGGGCCCATGAAAGCATTTCCAGACGCTGGGGGAGGCTACTTCTCCCCTGCCTTCACACCATTTTCCAAAGGGAGAGGGTGTAACACAGAGGTCTCAGAGGAAGTCCTTTGTTCTGCCATCCTGGGCCAAGCCTGGCTGGACCCCAGGAGGGCAGAAACCTGTCTGAGGGGTTGGCAGCAGCTGCAGTGAAACCCCAGGAAAGGCAGTTTGGCAGTACCAGGGTCTGTGCTACAGACCAGTGGGATCATGGGATTGTGCCAACTATGCCAGGATGACATAGAGGGGGCAATTCCATGATCATAGACATGTTACATGGCCATATTCGGAGTTACCATTGTGAAGCTACATATAGGTGGTGACCTATATGTAGTGCACGCGTGTAATGGTGTCCCCGCACTCACAAAGTCCGGGGAATTGGCCCTGAACAATGTGGGGGCACCTTGGCTAGTGCCAGGGTGCCCTCACACTAAGTAACTTTGCACCTAACCTTTACCAGGTAAAGGTTAGACATATAGGTGACTTATAAGTTACTTAAGTGCAGTGTAAAATGGCTGTGAAATAACGTGGACGTTATTTCACTCAGGCTGCAGTGGCAGGCCTGTGTAAGAATTGTTAGAGCTCCCTATGGGTGGCAAAAGAAATGCTGCAGCCCATAGGGATCTCCTGGAACCCCAATACCCTGGGTACCTCAGTACCATATACTAGGGAATTATAAGGGTGTTCCAGTAAGCCAATGTAAATTGGTAAAATTGGTCACTAGCCTGTTAGTGACAATTTGAAAGAAATGAGAGAGCATAACCACTGAGGTTCTGGTTAGCAGAGCCTCAGTGAGACAGTTAGTCATAACACAGGTAACACATTCAGGCACACTTATGAGCACTGGGGCCCTGGCTGGCATGGTCCCAGTGACACATACAACTAAAACAACATATATACAGTGAAAAAATGGGGGTAACATGCCAGGCAAGATGGTACTTTCCTACACAACCCCCCCACAAACGAAGGACAATAAGACTAGCCATGACCTGATGAGTCTTCATTGTCTAAGTGGAAATATCTGGAGAGTCCATCTGCATTGGAGTGGCTACTCCCAGGTCTATGTTCCACTGTATATTCCATTCCCTGTAGGGATATAGACCACCTCAATAATTTAGGATTTTCACCTTTCATTTGTTTTAGCCAAAGTAGAGGTTTGTGGTCTGTCTGAACAATGAAGTGAGTGCCAAACAGGTATGGCCTCAACTTCTTCAGTGCCCAGACCACAGCAAAGGCCTCCCTCTCAATGGCAGACGAACGCTTTTCTCTAGGGGTCAACCTCCTACTAATAAAAGCAACAGGTTGATCCTGGCCCTCGGAATTAAGTTGTGATAGGACTGCCCCTACTCCTAATTCAGATGCATCAGTCTGGACATAGAATTTTTTAGAGTAACACGGGCTTTTCAGGACAGGTGCCGAGCACATGGCCTGCTTCAGCTCCTCAAAAGCTTTCTGACAGTTTGCTGTCCATAATACCTTTTTAGGCATTTTCTTGGATGTGAGGTCATTAAGAGGGGCTGCAATGGAGCCATAGGTCTTAATGAACCTCCTGTAATACCCAGTGAGGCCTAGGAAGGCTCTCACCTGAGTCTGAGTAGTAGGGGGGACCCAATCTATAATAGTTTGGATTTTCCCCTGAAGTGGTGCAATCTGTTCCCCACCAACAAGGTGTCCCAGATAAACCACCTTCCCCTGCCCTATCTGGCACTTTGAAGCCTTGATAGTGAGGCCTGCCTTTTGCAGGGCCTCCAAAACTTTCCATAGGTGGACCAGGTGATCATCCCAACTGGAGCTAAAGACAGCTATATCGTCCAAATATGCTGCACTAAAAGCTTCCAGCCCTTGCAGGACTGTGTTCACCAACCTCTGAAAAGTCGCAGGTGCATTTTTCAATCGAAAGGCATTACTGTAAATTGGTAATGGCCTCCAATGGTTGAAAATGCAGTTTTAGCTTTAGCATCTTCTGATAATTTGATCTGCCAATACCCTGCAGTCAAATCAAAAGTGCTTAGATACTTGGCAGATGCCAGTCTATCTATGAGCTCATCTGCCCTGGGTATAGGGTGAGCGTCAGTTTTGGTTACCTGGTTGAGACCTCTGTAATCTACACAAAACCGCATTTCTTTCTTTCCATCTTTGGAATGAGGTTTTGGTACAAATACCACAGGAGAGGCCCATGGGCTTTCAGAGTGCTCAACCACTCCCAGTTCTAACATTTTCTGCACCTCTTGCTTTATGCAGTCTCTGACATGGTCAGGCTGCCTATAGATCTTACTTTTGACAGGCAAGCTGTCTCCAGTATCTATAGTGTGCGCACACCAAGAAGTGGTACCTGGCACAGTAGAGAAGAGTTCAGAAAACTGACACAGGAGATTTATGCAGTGGTCTTTCTGTTCAGCAGTAAGACAATCTGCTAGTACAACACCTTCCACTAGAGCATCTTGTTCTGTGGAAGAGAAGAGATCAGGTAGAGGATCACTGTCTTCTTCCTGTCCCTCATCAGTTGCCATGAGCAGGGTGAGATCAGCCCTGTCATAGTAGGGCTTCAGGCGATTGACATGGAGCACCCTAAGGGGACTCCTGGCAGTGCCTAAGTCAACTAAGTAGGTGACTTCACCCTTCTTTTTAACAATTGTGTGGGGTCCACTCCATTTATCTTGGAGTGCTCTTGGGGCCACAGGCTCCAAGACCCACACTTTCTGCCCTGGTTGGTATTGAACCAAAACAGCCTTCTGGTCATGCCATTGCTTTTGGAGCTCTTGGCTGGCCTGAAGGTTTTTACTGGCTTTTTTCATGTACTCAGCCATCCTTGATCTGAGGCCAAGTACATAATCCACAATATCTTGTTTTGGAGCTTTTAAAGGTTGTTCCCAAACCTCCTTGACAAGTGTCAGTGGGCCCCTAACAAGGTGTCCAAAAAGAAGTTCAAAGGGGCTGAAGCCCACTCCTTTCTGGGTTACCTCCCTGTAGGCAAAAAGGAGGCATGGTAACAGGATATCCCATCTCCTGCGGAGTTTTTCAGGGAGACCCATAATCATGCCTTTGAGAGTTTTATTAAATCTCTCCACCAGTCCATTTGTTTGTGGATGATAGGGTGTAGTGAACTTGTACGTTACACCACACTCCTTCCACATGGCCTTCAAGTAAGCAGACATGAAATTGCTTCCTCTGTCTGATACCACCTCTTTTGGGAAGCTAACTCTGGAAAATATTCCCAGGAGGGCCTTTGCCACTGCAGGAGCTGTAGTGGTCCTAAGAGGAATAGCTTCAGGGTATCTTGTGGCATGGTCCACTACCACCAAGATAAACCTATTGCCTGAAGCAGTAGGAGGGTCAAGGGGGCCAACTATGTCAACCCCTACCCTTTCAAAGGGAACCCCAACCACAGGCAGTGGAATAAGGGGTGCCTTTGGGGTGCCACCTGTCTTGCCACTGGCTTGACAGGTTTCACAGGACTTACAAAACTCTTTTGTGTCCTCAGACATTCTAGGCCAATGAAACAAGGGAACAAGCCTGTCCCATGTTTTCATTTGTCCTAGATGCCCAGCTAGGGGAATGTCGTGAGCCAGTGTTAGGAGGAACTTTCTGTACTCCTGAGGAATCACTAATCTCCTGGCAGCTCCAGGTTTAGGATCCCTTGCCTCAGTGTACAAGAGGTTGTCCTCCCAGTAAACTCTGTGAGAGTCACTGACATCCCCATTAGCCTGTTTGACAGCTTGCTGTCTTAGACCCTCTAACGTGGGACAGGTCTGCTGTGCCACACTCAGCTCCTCCCTGGCAGGTCCCCCTTCACCCAAAAGCTCAGCAGTGTCTGCTTCAAGCTCCTCTGGTGTAGGTTCTGCACAGGGAGGGAATTCTTCTTCCTCAGAAGTAGAATCCACTGTAGAGGGAGGGATAGTAGGTAGTGCTTTACTTCCACTAGCCCTTGCTTTAGGGAGCACTTAGGCCATTGTTCCAGGATCCAAGTCACCCTGTCCTTTTTGCTTTTTGGCCTGAGCCCTGGTTAAAGCAAAAATATGCCCTGGAATGCCCAGCATTGCTGCATGGGCCTCCCACTCCACATCTGACCAAGCTGATGTCTCCAAATCATTTCCTAGTAGACAGTCTACAGGTAAATCTGAGGCTACCACAACTTTCTTTGGACCAGTAACCCCCCCCCCCAGTTGAGATTTACAACAGCCATGGGGTGGCTAAGTGTGTTGTTGTGAGCATCGGTTACTTGGTACTGGTGACCAAGTAGGTGTTGTTCAGGGTGGACCAGTTTCTTAATTACCATAGTAACACTGGCACCAGTGTCCCTGTAGGCCTGAACCTCAACACCATTTATTAGGGGTAGTTGCTTGTACTTATCCATGTTAAGGGGACAAGCAACCAAGGTGGCTAAATCAATAGCCCCCTCAGAGACTAACACAGCCTCTGTGGTCTCCCTAATCAGACCAACCCCAACTAAGTTACCAATAGTGAGCCCAGCTACTCCCTTGGATTGGCTATTAGTAGGCTTGCTCCCACCACCACTGCTATTAGTAGGGACACTAGGTGTAGCAGTAGGGGTTGTAGTGGTAGGAGGCTTGGTGCTTTTCTTTGGACAACTGGGATCTGTTGTCCAATGGCCTTTTATTTTACATAAATAGCACTATGGTTTCTTTTCTTTGTTTTGATTGGAAGAGGATTTGGGCCCACCACCCCCACCAGAGTGTTTTTGTGGGCCTGATGAAGACTCATTTTTAGATTTGTCCCCACCCTTGTCAGAAGACTTACCATCCTTCTTCTTATTGCCATCTTTGTCACCCCCTGTATGAACTTTTCTGTTCACCCTTGTTCTGACCCATTTGTCTGCCTTCTTTCCCAGTTCTTGGGGAGAGGTCAGATCAGAGTCCACCAAGTATTGGTGCAACAAATCAGACACACAATTAGTAAGAATATGCTCTCTCAGGATCAAGTTATACAGGCTGTCATAATCAGTAACTTTACTGCCAGTTAACCACCCCTCCAAGGCCTTCACTGAATGGTAAACAAAATCAACCCAGTCTTGTGAAGACTCCTTTTTGGTCTCTCTGAATTTCATCCTGTACTGTTCAGTGGTTAAGCCATAACCATCCAGGAGTGCATTCTTAAGAACTGTAAAAGTATTGGCATCACTTTCTTTCACAGTAAGGAGCCTATCCCTACCTTTTCCACTAAATGATAGCCATAGGATAGCAGCCCACTGCCTTTGAGGGACATCCTGTACAACACAGGCCCTCTCAAGTGCAGCAAACCACTTGTTAATGTCATCCCCCTCCTTATAAGGGGGAACTATCTTGTGCAGATTCCTTGAATCATGCTCTCTTGCAGGATGACTATGGGGAATACTGCTGCTGCCACCATGGGTTTCTAAACCCAGTTTCTGTCTTTCCTTCTCTTCTTCTAAGGATTGTCTATCTAAATCCAGCTGTTGCTGTTTAAGCTTCAGTCTGGATTGCGCCACTCTCAATCTATTGAGCTCCCTTTCTAACATTCTGTCATCAGGATGGGTGGGAGGGACATTCCTAGACACAGAAGTATGGTGAGAATGGACAGAAGGAGACCTATCCCTTACAGAAGGCACCCTAACAGCTTGGCTAACAGAAACATCACTTCTACTGTGGTGAGAAGGAATACTCTTGTTATGATGTGAGACAACACTATCTGTATGGTGTGACTCTACATCAGTACCAACTATGCTATACTGTCTAGTAATGGGCAGGCTAGGAAGTTTCTTCCCTGATTCTTTTGCTAGGGGAGTCCCTGGATCAGATTGGGAACCATTAGCTACTTTTTCAACAGATGGGGCCCCTTTGGCCTTATCTTGTTCTCTAAGCATGTTAAGCAACAATTTCAAAGAAGGATTCTTCCCTACACTCAAACCTCTTTCTATGCAGAGACTCCTTGCTCCTTTCCAGCTAAGGTGATCATATGCAAGTTTGGACAGATCAACATTTTGGCCTGTGCCAGACATTTTAGAAAGAGTTTAAGTGACAGAAAAAGAGATAAAAAAGTTTTTCAGAACTTTTAGAAAGACAGAAAAAAAACTTTTTAAGAACTTTTAGAAAGTTTTAGAGGTACTTTTCAGCACTTAGAAAAGAGTGAAAAGAGGAAATGCAAAACTTTTTAGTTAGGTGTACATACACTGAACTTGTTTTGTATATTTTTCTCTTATGAAAAGTACAATGACAAGAGTGGTAAGTAGTCTCAAAGCACTTATTCCACCGCTGCACAACCAATGTAGGAGGCTGGACTGGCTTGTAGTGGGTACCAAGGGGTACTTGCACCTTGCACCAGGCCCAGTTATCCCTTATTAGTGTATAGGGTGTCTAGCAGCATAGGCTGATAGATAATGGTAGCTTAGCAGAGCAGCTTAGGCTGAACTAGGAGACGAGTGAAGCTCCTACAGTACCACTAGTGTCACTTGCACAATATCATAAGAAAACACAATACACAGATATACTAAAAATAAAGGTACTTTATTTTTATGACAATATGCCAAAGTATCTCAGAGTGTACCCTCAGTATGAGGATATCAAATATACTCAAGATATATGTACACAATACCAAAAATATGCAGTATAGTCTTAGAAAACAGTGCAAACAATGTATAGTTACAATAGGATGCAATGGGGACACATAGGGATAGGGGCAACACAAACCATATACTCCAAAAGTGGAATGCGAACCACGAATGGACCCCAAACCTATGTGAGCTTGTAGAGGGTCGCTGGGACTATTAGAAAATAGTGAGGGTTAGAAAAATAGTCCACCCCAAGACCCTGAAAAGTGAGTGCAAAGTGCACTAAAGTTCCCCAAAGGACCAAGAAGTCGTGATAGGGGAATTCTGCAGGAAAGACACAAACTAGCAATGCAACAACGATGGATTTCCAAACGAGGGTACCTGTGGAACAAGGGGACCAAGTCCAAAAGTCACAAGCAAGTCGGAGATGGGCAGATGCCCAAGAAATGCCAATGGTGGGTGCAAAGAAGCTGCTACTGGTCAGTAGAAGCTTAGGGTTCTGCAGGAACCACAAGGGCTAGAAACTTCCCCTTTGGAGGATGGATCCCCCACGCCGTGGAGAGTTGTGCAGAAGTATTTTCCTGTGGAAATACAGCCAACAAGCCTTGCTAGCTGCAAATCATGCGGTAAAGGTTTTTGCGTGTTGCTGTGGCCCAGGAGGGACCAGGATGTCGCCAATTGCGTCTGGGGACAGAGGGGGCGTCGAGCAAGACAAGGAGCCCTCTCAGAAGCAGGCAGCACACGCAGAAGTGCCGGAACAGGCACTTCAAAGAAGAGTGAAATGGTGCTCACCCGAAGTTGCACAAAGGAGTCCCACGCCGCCGGAGGACAACTTAGAAAGTCGTGCAATGAAGGTTAGAGTGCCGTGGACCCAGGCTTGGCTGTGCACAAAGGATTTCTGCCGGAAGTGCACGGAAGCCGGAGTAGCTGCAAAAGACGCGGTTCCCAGCAATGCAGTCTGGCGTGGGGAGGCAAGGACTTACCTCCACCAAACTTGGACTGAAGAGTCACTGGACTGTGGGAGTCACTTGGACAGAGTTGCTGGAATCAAGGGACCTCGCTCGTTGTGCTGAGAGGAGACCCAGAGTACCGGTAATGCAGTTCTTTGGTGCCTGCGGTTGCAGGGGGAAGATTCCGTCGACCCACAGGAGATTTCTTCGGAGCTTCTAGTGCAGAGAGGAGGCAGGCTACCCCCACAGCATGCACCACCAGGAAAACAGTCGAGAAGGCGGCAGGATCAGCGTTACAGAGTTGCAGTAGTCGTCTTTGCTACTTTGTTGCAGTTTTGCAGGCTTCCAGCGCGGTCAGCAGTCGATTCCTTGGCAGAAGGTGAAGAGGGAGATGCAGAGGAACTTTGATGAGGTCTTGCATTAGTTATCTGAGGAATTCCCCAAAGCAGAGACCCTAAATAGCCAGAAAAGAGGGTTTGGCTACTTAGGAGAGAGGATAGGCTAGCAACACCTGAAGGAGCCTATCAGAAGGAGTCTCTGACGTCACCTGCTGGCACTGGCCACTCAGAGCAGTCCAGTGTGCCAGCAGCACCTCTGTTTCCAAGATGGCAGAGGTCTGGAGCACACTGGAGGAGCTCTGGACACCTCCCAGGGGAGGTGCAGGTCAGGGGAGTGGTCACTCCCCTTTCCTTTGTCCAGTTTCACGCCAGAGCAGGGCTAAGGGGTCCCTGAACCGGTGTAGACTGGCTTATGCAGAAATGGGCACCATGTGTGCCCATGAAAGCATTTCCAGAGGCTGGGGGAGGCTACTCCTCCCCTGCCTTCACACCATTTTCCAAAGGGAGAGGGTGTAACACCCTCTCTCAGAGGAAGTCCTTTGTTCTGCCATCCTGGGCCAAGCCTGGCTGGACCCCAGGAGGGCAGAAACCTGTCTGAGGGGTTGGCAGCAGCAGCAGCTGCAGTGAAACCCCAGGAAAGGCAGTTTGGCAGTACCAGGGTCTGTGCTACAGACCACTGGGATCATGGGATTGTGCCAACTATGCCAGGATGGCATAGAGGGGGCAATTCCATGATCATAGACATGTTACATGGCCATATTCGGAGTTAACATTGTGAAGCTACATATAGGTGGTGGCCTATATGTAGTGCACGCGTGTAATGGTGTCCCCGCACTCACAAAGTCCGGGGAATTGGCCCTGAACAATGTGGGGGCACCTTGGCTAGTGCCAGGGTGCCCTCACACTAAGTAACTTTGCACCTAACCTTTACCAGGTAAAGGTTAGACATATAGGTGACTTATAAGTTACTTAAGTGCAGTGTAAAATGGCTGTGAAATAACGTGGACGTTATTTCACTCAGGCTGCAGTGGCAGGCCTGTGTAAGAATTGTTAGAGCTCCCTATGGGTGGCAAAAGAAATGCTGCAGCCCATAGGGATCTCCTGGAACCCCAATACCCTGGGTACCTCAGTACCATGTACTAGGGAATTATAAGGGTGTTCCAGTAAGCCAATGTAAATTGGTAAAATTGGTCACTAGCCTGTTAGTGACAATTTGAAAGAAATGAGAGAGCATAACCACTGAGGTTCTGGTTAGCAGAGCCTCAGTGAGACAGTTAGTCATAACACAGGTAACACATTCAGGCACACTTATGAGCACTGGGGCCCTGGCTGGCAGGGTCCCAGTGACACATACAACTAAAACAACATATATACAGTGAAAAATGGGGGTAACATGCTGGGCAAGATGGTACTTTCCTACACTCCCCAATTTAGTTCAGCCCCAAATTCCACCGCCCAAATCGTATTGTGGAGACATCAAAATTATCTATCGCAAAACAAACTGGTTTTGTAAGGCAGGCACCTGTGTTTTTGGTCTGGGTTCGGCGGCCATATAGAGAAACACACTAAATCCAAACATTTCTGGAAACTAGACATTCGGGGGAGTCCACAGAGGTGTGACTTGTGTGGATTCCCCAAAGTTTTCTTACCCAGAATACCCTGCAAAGCTGAAATGTTGAATACAAACTCTATTTTTCTCGCATTTCTGTCACACAAACTACAGGAATATGCTGGGATCCACAAAATTCCTACCACACAGTGATTCCTCACCTGTCCTAATAAAAACACTACCTCACTTGAGTGCCTACACCTAGTGCCTGCGTCAGGAATGGATCACCCCAGGGTCAACAGCTGCCTCATGTAAGGACCAACATTGACCGTTGTGTGATCTATTCCTGTTGCGGGCACCAGGCCTACACCCACAAGTGAAGTACCATTTTTATATCGGGAGACTTGGGAGAACGCTGGGTGGAAGGAAATTTGTGGCTCCTCTCAGATTCCAGAACTTTCTGTCACCGAAATGTGAGGAAAATGTGTTTTCTTAGCCAAATATTGAGGTTTGCAAATGATTCTGGGTAACAGAACCTGATCAGAGCACCACTAGCCACCTCATCTTGGATTCCCCTAGGTGTCTAGTTTTCAAAAATGCCAAGGTTTGCTAGGTTTCCCTAGGTGCCGGCTGAGCTAGAGGCCAAAATCTACAGCTAGACACTTTGCAAAAAACACGTCAGATTTCAATGTAAAAATGTGGTGTGTCCATGTTGGGTTTCCTGTCGCAAGCATTAGGCCTACCCACGCAAGTGAGGTACCATTTTTATAAAGAGACTTGGGGGAACACAGAATAGCAAAGCAAGTGTTATTGCCCCTTGTCTTTTTCTACATTTTTTCCTTCCAAATGTAAGACAGTGTGTAAAAAAGACGTCTATTTGAGAAATGGCCTGTAATTCACATGCTAGTATGGGCACCCCGGAATTCAGAGATGTGCAAATAACCACTGCTTCTCAACACCTTATCTTATGACCATTTTTGAAATACAAAGGTTTGCTTGATACCTATTTTTCACTCTTTATATTTCAGCAAATGAATTGCTGTATACCCGGTATAGAATGAAAACCCATTGCAAGGTGCAGCTCATTTATTGGCTCTGGGTACCTAGGGATCTTGATGAACCTACAAGCCCTATATATCCTCACAACCAGAAGAGTCCAGCACACATAACAGTATATTGCTTTAAAGAATCTGACATTGCAGGAAAAAGTTACAGAGTAAAATGTGGAGAAAAATGGCTGTTTTTTTCAGCTCACTTTTTTTAAATATTTTTTTATTTCAGCTGTTATTTTCTGTAGGAAAACCTTGTGGGATCTACACAAATGATCCCTTGCTTAATTCAGAATGTTATCTACTTTTCAGAAATGTTTAGCTTTCCGGGATCCAGTATTGGTTTCACACCCATTCCTGTCACTAACTGGAAGGAGGCTGAAAGCACCAAAAATAGTAAAAATGGGGTATGTCCCAGTAAAATGCCAAAATTGTGTTGAAAAATGTGGTTTTCTGATTCAAGTCTGCCCGTTCCTGAAAGGTGGGAAGATGGTGATTTTAGCACCAGAAACCTTTTGTTGATACCATTGTCAGGGAAAAAACCACAAGCCTTCTTCGGCAGCCCTTTTTCCCCATTTGTTTTTTAAAAACTACATTTTCACTGTATTTTGGCAAATTTCTTGGTCTCCTCTAGGGTAAACCACAAACTCTTGGTACCATTAGAATCCCTAGGATGTTAGAAAACAAGGACGCAAATTTGGGGTGGATAGCTTATGTGGACAAAACGTTATGAAGGCCTAAGCGCGAATTACCCCAAATAGCCAAAAAAGGGCTCAGCACTGGGGGGGGGGGGGGGGGGGGGGAAGGCCCAGCAGCTAAGAGGTTAATGTGTGCAGGTCTATGACTGGATGAAATTCTGCTGCTGGCTTTCATAACACACAGAGCACATAATAATGTTATTTACAGGAGCTGTTAGTAAGAACACAGACTTAGAAATTCTTTTCACAGCCATATGAATGGACTGGAGGTGCTGGTATTATTATGGTTTTATGTGTCTTGTATCGTAAAATTTTCTGCAGATGTTTAAAATTAGACAGACAGTGCCACCATGTGGTAGACTGTCTTAAATAGGTGCCAGTGTAAAAAAATAAAAAAAATAAGGCTCACACAGGCAAACACCGGCACAAATTATGCACCGGTTGACAGGGAAATTCAGGCTGCAATTGCAGAATTGCTGTAAGCTCATCTTCTTCTTTCCACCCTCAGTGTAAGAATGGAAAGCAGGGCTTCAGGTTTGGAAAAAGAGGGAATGCGCATTGGACTGTGTGGGAGTGGGTTTGGATGACAGGTATTACTTTGTGTTTTATTTAAATATAGAGATTAGCAAGAGGGAAGGAGTTGCTGAAGCTGGGGATGGGAGATATTTGGTTTTCTTTCTTAAATAATATGGTGGAAAAAGGCTTGGTTATTGAGGGTAGTGAGAGAGGGTAGCACTGTGCAAGGTATGTTTTTGGTACCTGTAGGGTGAGAGGTGCTTACATTAGTGCTGGGGACATGTTACTGGGTGACAGATTTTCTTTCAATATTTTGAGTGGATGGAAATATGGCCAGAATGAGGTGGGGTGGGTGGCGGGTCACCATATATATAATGTTAAAGTACAGCTAAGTAAAGAGGCTCTAGAGTGTCAAAATCAATAATTAGAAGGGTTGAGTCCACAAATAATTGAGACATGTACAAATAATGTTGGTTTACAATTCAAACTTTGATGATTGAAATGTGTATGGCAAGGGTATGCCCAAATCCTTCTTCGGTTATACAACTCAATTTTTGGTGAAGATTTTGTGACTAGCTGGCATGAGGTCTTTCAAAATTTGCAGACTGTCACAAGAGATAAAGGTTTCACTGATACTAATAATGTAAGGTTGCACATTCCTATAAGGTTGGAGGTGAGGGTAAATTTGTTGCATGCTGAATTGACATTGAGATGGTTGATCACTTAAAGACGGTATTGCTTTGGGTTCTGGGACATGTGTGTTGATCACAGTGGATGGATGATATTACGTGGAGCCACAGGCAGGTGGGGGGGCGAAACAGTGTTCCCCTTAATAAATAAATTATGATGTGCAGGCCGAGGCCTATGTGGTGAAAGCTCATTTACAGAACAAAGGAAGAGTGTACCATAGAAGTGAGTCTGCTGAACGATTTTCAAAGTGCTTGGTTAGGCAGTTAAGGCTTGCTTTAATATGGATGTTTAGAAATGATGTTGGGCTAATGTTGCATCATAGTAATCACAAGTGTAGTCAATTGAGAACCGGAGATGTCAATTCAGTATGTCAAAATAGAAAGACAGTAGATCATAGGAGCTCTTGGAGACTCTCTAAATGAACTACTTCTCTTAATGGAATTTTCTTAGGTCCATGATGTTTGTGTTGGTCCTGGCAATAGATGTTCTCATTAATAATGTTCTGTACAGCGCATAGACAGGATTTTTAGATGGTTGTGATAGTACGGTTATGATGTTAATTTCCACTCTTAACGATGTGCTGATGGTTCTCTTTATGGAATTTTATAAGGTCTCTGTTGTGTTTGTCATGTAATATTTCTAAATGGAGTTTGGCTGAGCTCCTGGTTTATTCTCCTGCCCGTTTATGTCCGAGTAATAAGAGGTAGGTGATTTCAACATCATAATGGAATTATCTTTGTAAAAGGGTGGCTCTGCAGCTCTCGTTCTATTAACTCTTTCAGTGGCTTTCGACATGATTGCTCACTTTTTTGTTTGGTTACGCCCAGGCAATTTTTATCCTTCCATTCAGAATTGAATGCTATCTCTTGTATGTTGGCGCAAGGTTCTATGTTCAGTCCTAAGTTATTTCACATCTGTGTGGTATAAGTAGTTTCTCTTAATCGCTCACACGGCATATCATTCTATGCTATTTTTGGATTGTTTGACTTCAATTGCACACCACATGGAGTCTTAACTGGATACACTTAGTCCTAACTGTGAAGACAATAGAGTTAATCTTCATTAGCACTCCCTAAAATTGGAAGAACAAAGTAGGATGTTATGTCTGTGGCCCCATGACCCCATTGTAGGGGGAATTTTAATATTTGGCCATGGCTGTGCAAGGCCTTTTGTGCTGCCACAAGAAACCCCATATTAGTGACATTAAGCAGGAGAAAAAGAGCCCAGGGATTTCAAGGGGGTAATTCTGTCACTGGTACATGAGACACGAGAATGGCATCATTTTGATGAGGGCAGTATGACCCAACAAGGACTATGATAAAAGTGACCAGTATGTCAAGTCTGCGAGCAGCCTCTCCAGCTGCAAATTTTGTTCTCAAACCAGGTAAGTCACCTTCCCTATATAGGCCACCAGATATCAGAACCTCTCAGCAGAGATCCTGATGTGTGCAGCACATTCTAAATGTGTGGCAGAGGTTGTCAGTGGACAGACCACAGACTTACACAGGTAGACCTTCAAACTGGAGAAGGAGCCAAATGATGTCATGGATCTACAGTATCCTGGGTCTAGACCAGAATGAGTCCTGTAGGTAAATGAGTAGGCCATTTGCAAGAGACTTTGTAAGACAGTGTGGGTGCACACTGAAATCCCTTCAGCAGGGCATCCCTCCTGAGCCATACCGCCAGTGTCTTGGTGGCAATGGCAAATAGCAATGGAGATATGGGCCACATCTGACGGGTGCCTCTTAAAATCAGTAATGTCAGGGATGTCTCCACACCAATCTGCATGCCAGCTCTTAGTTACGTATATAGCAAGCTAGTGCATCTTAGGAATTTAAGGCCAAAGTTCATTTATTCCACAATGACAAATATATAGTTCCACTCCACTGAGTCGAAGACCCTCTCAAAGTCTGCTATCAAAAGTGCCAGTGGGCTTATCAGACAGTGGGACAGCACCAAGGCATTTTAGTTGCATCTAACATTATGTCACATGGCCCACAGCAGCATGATGGGGGTGCACTACAGATCCAATTAATGTGGCCAGTCTTGTGGCATACTCCATTGTCAATAACGTAACCTCAATATTTATTGATGAAATTGGTTAGTAGGAGGAATACAAATCACAGGGCTACTTCAGTTTATGTACTACCACTATTTTAGTTATGCGCAATGCAGCTGTTAGCACCCCATGCTCTAACATGGAATCAATGGGGTGAACTGTCTCCCTCACTATTAATTTGGGTAGCTCAGCTAAGAAGACATTTGGACTAGGTGCCTTCCCCCATAGCAACTGAAGTGCCATCAACAGCTCGTCTTTGTCCATTACCTCATCCAGGAGCCCCCTCTCCTTGTTTGTAATGAAATGGAGGTGAGATCCTGTAGGAACTCCAACAGCACCATTGAATGGTGGTTCAACATCTGCATATAGCTGCTCATAGTAGGACATAAACGTAAATGCCTTGTGACAAATCTTGTTAAGCAAATGACCAGCTGTGTCTCTTACTTGGGCAATAACGCTTTCCTGTTCTCTCCACTGACAAAGTCCATGAAGTGATTTGCTGGCTTTACCGACCCATTGATAAATACAGCTCTGGTGGGGAACCAGTTCTCTCTGGCCTCTAGGAGTAAAGTTTTGGATAAATAGGACTTATTGTGGGAAAGATTACAGAGAAGGAGGGGGTTGGCTTAAGCCACATATCAGGCTTCTAGCTCCACCGGGAGCGTCTCCAGGTACAACACTTCCTCCCTCTGCTATCTATCCTGTCCAACCTTGTAATTGGCTATGTGCTACTAATATTGAACTTGAAGGTGTCCCATATCGTCACCTGGGAAGTTACCGAATTGGCATTAATTTTAAAATACTGACCAACTTCTATATATATATATATATATATATATAAATATATATATATTTTAAAGTTCATGTCTCTCAGGCACCAAGCGCTCAGACTCCAACCCTCCTTCTCGGGATGTACCCCCCACCCGAACCCCTCCAACCCATCCTACTGAGATATAGTTTCACTTATGAGTGGTTTATTAGGCCTCTAGCAAGCAATTGAATGTATCTGATGACGATCATGTCATCATCAGAGACTAAGAAGTAATCTAGTCTAGATAACACTTTATGAGCTCTGGAGTAGAAAGTAAACTCTTCAAGCTCGAGATGCCACAAGTCCGTCAGTCCAATTGTCCTGCAAAACTTGGTGAAACATGTTGGTCTACCCTGTGTGTACATGCCCCTGACCGTATTCTCCATCTGTAATCAGACACTCTGTTCATGCTCCCCAACTAATTAGGCTGCCCTCAGAAAGTCCTGAGATCATCGTGCCCAAGGGTTACAGGAAGATAGTGAGGTCAACAGTGGGAACACATATACCAAATACCAGTTTTGCATTTTGTATAATTACGTGTAATTTCACATGCTTTACCTGAAAATTCACATAATTTTGCAAATCACAATTCAGCAAATTTTGCACACCCTTGCTCTTATTCTTTGTTGTATGAGCACAGGCTGATTACAACCCTCAGTGGCCTAGGTTCTGAAAGAAGTGTCACCGAGCCACACTAGGGGTACCTAATCCTGTCTTGCTGAGAAGTGGTTCAGCCAGCAGCTGGCATATCCACTAGCCAGATACTCAAATAGGTCCTGTGTGATTCTTGTGTGCTATGTAGGTCCGCACACATCTGACCCAGAGAATCAGACCACTGTCTGACTTGCTTCAGCACCATGATCTGTTCCCTGGGTCATGATGCTGTTGACCTAGTGGGACATCCAGGTTTTGGGGTACCGGCTGCTCTCAGAATCTTATGTCCAGGTTTCCTACTAATAAGCCAAACATCACTGTGTAATTCCTACATTAAAAGTTGCAACAGATTCTATATGTCACTTGAATTAAGCATCTGAGGTGATGTTTTTAGTGGCCTGCAAGGGCATTTTTATTCTTTGTCATCAAATGTGTTGCCGATTGTCCAGGATTAGCATTCACAATCCTGCATGGATGGTGGGTCCCTTTTAAACAGTTTGCATCATTCCTTGCATTTGATCTCAGTCTTGGATCTCTTAGTCACATGCATAAACCTTATCTTTTCTTGTTGGTCCAAAAACGCTGGTGCAGTTTCCTACTTTCCGTATATTAACATGAGATACATATAAATGTAATGCTTCTAAATGTGAATCATTTACGTCGTAGTTATTCCAACAATTTGGCACAGCTTTATCCTTGATAGAGCAGACATTGACACTCAGTGGGTGTAGATGTAGAAGTGCCTTCTAAGTTCATAAATAATAGAGGAAAAATGCACCAGAGGCTTCCTGTCTGGGAGTTTTGAATCACCACTCTGGATGACAATGACAGCCTATGTTTTATCTATGGGAAACTTTAACAGTGTAAACAAGCGAGATGTGGGTGGACCTTTTCACGTGTTCAATAGAAGCTGACCCTACATACTTGAAGTGAGTGTGGATGCCCACAGAAGCCTGCTAAATTACTCCCGGCATCTTAGATCTCATGTAAGATTGGCAACAAGAGCCCTGCACTGACAATTCCCAGTTACTGACCTACCAACTCATCTGCGAGTCCCATGACTAAGGTGCAGGACATGGTGTAGCCATGAATGTACATCTCTCACTAACAGGAAACAAACAGAACCATGTCACTGGCCTTTTTTTATCTGCCTTTGTTTTGTAAAGCCTTGCCTTTTTAAAATCTTTAATCAATGTTGTATGGGACAGCATTTTCAGTCAACCAATAGGGCCCAGCGGAGAGCTGGGTGCAGTCCAGTCTTTCCGCGGGTGCTTTCGGGCCGGAAGATGACAGCTGGGGTTAGGATTGGGCTGGGGCGGGGGAGGGTCTGAGGTGATAGTATTTAAGGGGGTGGGGTGGGATGATCAGCCTCTTCGGCGCTGGCTGTCTCACTGCGCGAAGGTTGCCGATCGGGTCAGTGGGTAGGACGTTTTTCTCTAAGTGGTAAAACACATAAATCATGGCCACGGGCCACGATTTAGAGGCAGTTTGGGCCGCGCTTTGCCTTCTAGACGAAGCCGGCCGAGGAGACCTGCTCAGGCCTGGTGTCCTCAACCAGGCTTGGGTAGCATTACTGGCTCACATTTCTGAGCAGGGGGACCAGCCCATACAGGTCAGGCAAATGAAGAAGACACCTGGGGACTGGAGCAGCCCTTGGACATTACACTGGGTGGGGCCCCAGCCAATGGTCACAAAGGGGGCAAGGGGCAGGTGCCCTAAAGGAAAGGGAAAGAGGGTTAGTGCTGGGGAGGGGGCGCCTGGGGCGCCAGGGCAAGGCAGCAGGTGTGAGTTAGCTGGCACAGGTGAGGGGGTACAGACAGAAGAGGGCAGTGGGGCTAGGGGCTGTTGGTGGCACAACAACCCCTTTCCACGGATTGGCCGTCTGTTGATATAGAGGCTAGGATACAGGAGCAGCGCAAATTGGTGGCAGAGACGGAACTCAGGTGGGCCAAGCTGTGCAGGGTGAGGGGGAGGCTGATGGGAAGTCCAGGAAGGCTAAGAGAAAATCGGCTGGGGTTAGTGGGGGTCAGGAAGAAGGGCGTGGGGCAAAGAAGGGTAGTTGGGTGTGGATTCCACATGAGCAGGAGCCAGTGCAGAAAGCTAGTGCAGCTGGTGGGTTTGGCAGCGTGACGGCAGCAGCTGGCGCAGAAGGCCAGGTGCGGCGCTTAGAGTCAATGCCAGCGTCAGTGGCTGGCAGGAAGGTGGCAAAGCCAACGGGGTGCAACACGGCCTCGTGTTGTTGGTAGGAAGCGACAGAGGGGTCTTCGGCGGCCTTCTCGTCATTGTGGGATCACGTAAAGTACACGGCTGGCTCGCGCCACAGGGTGTCAGGTTGACTGATGAATACGGTATGGTGGATACAGCTGGTGCTGATAACGGAATGGGTATGGATGAGGACAAGATGATTGAGCTGGATTATGAGGAGGATCCTGACAAGTGGGGAGAAGGGGAACTTTGAGAGAAGGAGGTGTGCGTGAGACCAGGGAAGTGGCAGGGGCTCAGGAGCGGCGCAACACCCTCTTCCATTCATATTTTTCAGGCATCAACATCTACCACTCAAGCACAAGAGGTCTCCCGCAAGGATGGAGGCAGGTGTAGACCAAGGCTGGACGATGCAGTGACTGGTCGTGGGGTTCAAGTTAAGGGAGACTGGTGGGCACCATGGGGTGAACGGAAGGGTAAGGCTGGTGCGGCACAATACAAATTCATTGGTGTTGGTGAAGATTCCATACATGCGCAGCCTTCAACAGGTACGGTAGAGGCAGGTGAAAAAGATAAACGAGGGGATGAAGGGACATTGGTGCAAGGCAAGGACGTAGATGCAGGGGTTAGCGGAGAGAAGGCAGAGGAAGATAAGGGAGGGGAAGGTCATAAGAAGAGGCTCCCATACATGGGACTCGCCATGCCTTTGGGTTCACATGTCGCGGAAAAGATTAAGGTGACGATATGGAAATATGAGTACGTGGATGTTTTTAAACTATTGCACAGGGACATCCACACAAAGGAATGGTCGAAGGAAGAGGAGTGGTAATTGGCAAGGAGGCCATGCGTTCCAATAACTATGGACAACTGGACCTCTGCTTTTTTGATTTACGCCACTATATACTGCGAGAAATACTTAGAAATGGCCATTGCCATGTTTAAACACATGGACATTATTCAGAAAGCCCAGCTACATTTTGGGGGTTTGCATGGTTAAATTATGATGAAGAGTTCAGGGCCCGAGTTAGCAGAAACCCTGGGTGGATGTGGATTCGGAGTTGTGGATGCAATGGATGGCATCCTCACATTCTGCGGCCTCCACACATACAGCTAGTGGTCTCCCAGTAGTCTATAAGCCGTTTCAGCAGCATCCCGCTCCGGGAGGGGTGGGTATGCCTCAGAGGGCGCAGGTGTCCACCTCAGGAGCATGTTGGAATTTCAACGAGGGGTTTTGCTTCAGGCACCCTTGTAAATTTAAACACGAGTGCTCCAAATGTGGGGGTAAACCCAGCCATATGCAAATCAGTCTCGACCCTGTTCCTCATGAGAACAGTCCAGAACTGCCAAGCCAGGTCCTCACTGGACCGGAAACAAGCATCCTAAGACCGGTTTCAGGGTATCACCCTTCATCACCTAGGCTAGCTTGAATCCAGTGGTGCAGTGAGCACGGGACCCACGTCTGGGCATACCCTTCCCACTTGGGGAAACAAATGCAAAAAAGAACAGATGATGGACGGAATGCAGAGCAAATCAACCATTCACCCCTAGTCACAAAGATCTGGCTTTAATCCATTATTTGTTTGCTCACCACGCCACCCCAGGTTGGATACGGCCATATGCAAATCAGTCTTGGCCCTGTTCCTCATGGGAACAGTCCAGCCCGAACTGCCAAGCCAGGTCCTCCCTGGACAGGAAACAAGCATCCTAGGACCGGTTTCAGGGTATCTCCCTTCATCAGCTAGGCTAGCTTGAATCTAGTAGCGCAGTGAGCACAGGACCCACGTCTGGGCATACCCTTCCCACTTGGGGCAACAAATGCAAAAAAGAACAGATGATGGACGGAATGCAGAGCAAATCCATCATTCACCCCCAGTCACAAAGATCTGTGTTTAATCCATTGTTTTTTTGCTCATCATGCCACCCCAGGTTGGACCCAGCCATATGCAAATCATTCTTGACCCTGTTCCTCATGGGAACAGTCCAGCCTGAACTGCCAAGCCAGGTCCTCCCTGGACCGGAAACAAGCATCCTAGGACCAGTTTCAGGGTATCACCCTTCATCAGCTAGGCTAGCTTGAATCCAGTGGCGCAGTGAGCACGGGACCCACGTCTGGGCATACCCTTCCCACTTGGGGCAATAAATGCCAAAAAGAACAGATGATGGATGGTGACATTAAGGCAGCTTTTCGGCTGCTCCCCATCCACCCGGATAATTTTTCTTTGCTGGGGATGCAGTTGGGGAGGGGGCTTTTATGTGGACAGGGTTCTTCCCAGAGGGTGTGCGATTTCTTGTGCGCTGTTTGAGGCTTTTAGCACCTTTTTGCAGTGGGTTTTTGTTCAGGTCCGTGGGCAACGGACGGAGCACACTATTTAGATGATTTCCTGTTTGTAGGAACAGCACAGTCGGACTTGTGTGGCAGGGCTCTGCGGCAGTTTGAGCGTCTGGCTTTGGAATTTGGGGTACCTTTGGCCCCGGAAAAGACGGAGTGCCCGAGTTGCATTTTGACCTTTTTGGGCATTGAATTGGACACAAGAGAGCCTGCTGGCTGCAAAGGTGGAGGAGATGCTGCTATTTTTGACAGGGATCAGGATGAAGCATAAAATTGAGTTACGAGTGGCGCAGCAGCTGCTTGGTCTTCTGAATTTTGCGTGCTGAGAGGTCAGGAGGGGCAGGACTTTTTGTAGGTGTATGGGCTTGGCAATGTCAGCTGCATCTCTGCTGCATCACAGGATTAGGCTTACCATGCGGCTGCAAGAAGACATTAATGCATGGGACCTGTTTTTGACGCAGTTCAACAGCGTCTCCATGTTTTTTCTGGAAAAGGACACCGTTTGGCAGGTGCAGATTTTTTCGAATGCAGTGGGAGCAGCTGGACTATTTGGGGATGGGGATGGTGCGCGGCGACATGGCTGGCACAATGGTTGAGGCAAGGGAGGAGCATTGCATTTCTAGAATTCTTTCCTTTGCTGGTGGCATTGTCGGTGTGGGGGGATTAGCTGGTGAACAGGTCAATGATGTTTCACGTTGGTAATTTGACGGTGGTTGAATTGGTGAATAGACAGAGAGCTAAGGATCTGAGGGTGCTGCGCTTGCTCAGGATATTTATGTTGCGTTGCTTAACTTTTAATATCATATTTAAGGCTGCGCACATTCCTGGGATAAACTATTCCATTGCAGATTCCCTGTCTCATTCGCAGTGCCAGCATTTCCGACAGTTGGCACCCCGCGCAGTGGAACACAAGACAGCTATCCCTGCAGACATTTGGGAGTGGGGCATGTGACAGTCATGCGACTGGTGGAGAGGTCACTAGCGGACTCAACCCTCAGGAGTTACCACCTGGCATGGCTGGAAATTCAGTATTTTGAAGTTTACAAGGGGAAGTTTTGGAGTCAGGAACAGGGAATTTTAGAGGCGAGGGTGATGCGATTTGTGGTGTTTCTGATTCAGAGGGGGTTATCGCCCACCACGATCCGGAGCAAGTTGGAAGGAGTGTCTTTTTATGGAAAATTGTTTTTTGGATGGGATCCTGCAAGGAATGATATCTTGGGCAAGATGTTGAAGGGGTGGGGGAGAATCTGCGCAGGATCAGTTTATGTTTGGGAGGCAGTTATATTTGAGTTACTCTTGGAGATCTTACACGTGTTGCCAGTTTGCTGATTTAATGCCAATGAAGTGGCATTATTTCGTTTATGTATGATACAGATGTTTTTTGGTGCATTTCATGTGTCTGAGCTGTTGGGGGCGGGGAAAGGGGGTAGTTTGAAAATGAGTGAGGTCCATCGTCACAGTGAAAGGTTGGGGATCTGGTTGCGGCACTCGAAGATTGATCAATTGGGTAAGGGTAAATGGATATGGTTGGAGCAAGGGGGAGTGCCAGAAGCATGCCCAGTACGGGAATGGGACAAGTTCAAGGAAAACAGGCTGAATACAAGGGATAGTGTGTTTATTCATGAGAATGATACGAAGGATACATCTTTCCAGCTTTTGTCTGTGATGAGAATGGGTTTGAGACGACTGGGTAGACAGGCGGGTAATTTCGGCACTCATTCTTTTAGGATTGGCGCAGCGACGGAAGCTGCCAGGTTGGGGTGGGACTGGGATAGGATCAGGCGCATTGATCATTGGCGTTCAAAATGCTGTGAGAAATATGTACGTTCTTGAGAGGTTGAGGGGACGGGTATAGAAACTTTGTGGGTAGAGAGCGATTATTGGGTGACGCTGTCAGATAGGTGGGGGGTTTGTTTTTCTTCCTGACAAGTGTTTCTCTTTCCAGGTTGTGTAAGTGGCCCGGAGAAACATAAGGCGATCACGTGGTTGTTCGGACATTCTTTTATTCACTGGGGGGTGAAATTTGCAGAGAGACAGGTCTATGAACGATCTTTGGGAATCCCGAGTAGCAGGCATGACGTGCTGAGGTGGGGCAATTTGCTTCCTTTTATCACATTGATTATGCCGACATGGGGATGTCCTGATGTATTGGCTTTACATTTGGTAGAGAATGACCTAGTGCGTCTCTCTGGGCTCACCCTACTGCAACACATGCAACGTGAATTGGTACTGATGAAACGCAACATGCATTGGACCTGCTTGGTATGGACAACATTTGTGCCACAAAGGAAATGGCGTGGAGCACAAAAACATCGGGCTATTGAGAGGGCCTGGAAGAAGGTCAACAGGGCTATGAGGATGTTCTGCTGGGCGCAGGATATTAAGGTGCTGACACACAAAGGGATGAAGGAAGAGGAGCAGGTGCTTTTCAGGGACGGCAGTGTCCATCTCTCGGTAATGGGGAATGCACATTATATCATGGAATTGCACTTCATGCTGACTAACTTGTGGGGAGAAAGATTTTAGCGTTGTGAAAATGATGAAAAGGCATGATGAGTTACAGTGGGTTCGCTAGTGGGCAGCAAAACGCCAATTGGGTTTGTGCTGGGTGGCAGTAGATGGGGGAGGGTGGAGAGTCAGATGCTGGCTTGTCCACCCTTCCAGGGAGGAAAAAGAAGCAGATGTAGGATGACAGATTGGGGGAGGCCCAAGTCAGACAGGGGATCCGAAGAAAAGGGGAAATTGGGTGAGCGAAGAATACGTGGTGGATTGAAGTGAGGATGTAAGAAGGGGAGTTACACGTTTAAGATAAAGTTATCATTCAAGTTAAGTTTATACTGTTGTGTATCATGATAAGCAAGCCTGTCCTAATAAAGGGCCTTTTACACTACAACAAAGGGTGTCAGAGTCTATGTCCCGATGAGTCATTTTTACGGTGCCAAAATCTTTAAAAGTGCAAGAAGATAACTTTAAAAGTTGTGTAGGATTACCCCTATCCCCTTTTCATGAATTTAACTTAAATGTGCGGGAATGACGCACACATAGCATAGCATCAGGACCACAAATAAGACATTGCTACCTATTAAAATTCACTTTGCCGTTGCTGCGGCGTTGAAGAACAGTCCATCCCCCGCCGTCAGACATGTCACAGTACACCAGGAAAGGTTCCTTCTCTGGCCTGGGCCTGATCCGGAAATAGCCACTCGTGGTTTTTCTGCTTTCAAACACTGTGGAACAATCTGAAGAAAAAAACAATTGATGAAGTAATACGCCCAACACATGCTGTGCAACATTAATGCAAAATAGATATGAGCCAAAGCAATGGTTCTTAGGCACTCATGGTAGGCGACAGCTACAGTGTTTGACGTGAAAACATTTTCAAAGACAACAAAGGAGAAAGAGGATTCCATAGCGCTAACATCAGAGCAACCTCCCTACTCATAAAACAATGCACACATTAACAAGCTGACAGACTACTCCATAAAAGAAAAATGATTTATCTACCTGAAGGGGTTGTTTGTGTGTCTCTGACTTTCTTGTAAAACATTTTTTTTTTAAAAGGATGCAAACCTCTCACCCTCAGTAGGTTCCATGCTTCATCATAGGAGTGTTCCAACTGGTGCTAACTGGCCTCACCCAGAGCTCCAGGTTAGAAACAAGTGCAAAGTGTGAAGAGTTGTAGGTGGATATAGCATTGCATTAAGAAAATAATAAATAACTATATCTTATTAAGGCTAAATCCTATCTTACAGGGTTAGAAAATGGCAGGATAGAATGGGATAAATAGTAGTTGTTGAGATACATTCCCCATCTCTATAACAAAATAAAATGTTTCTACCATGCCTTGCATATAACAACATCTCTGGGCTTTCATCGGGACCGAGGTGAACCTTCTGAGCAGTATGCTGTTTGAACTACCCTATTTGTCCGATCTATCTGGTGTAGGTGAATTTGCAATATGACCTATCTGTCAAAGTAATCCTCCTTGCTGGATTCTGTCCTAAGCAGAGAAAACCACAGTCTACAGGCCACTGGAGGCTGGAGCCACCTGCCTCCCTCCCATTGGTTGCGCCATATAGGGTTTGTATTCCAGTGCTAGCATATTGATAGATTCTCCCAGCCTCCACTTTTGCCCATCCTTAATACCATTTTTTTCCGCTCATAATCCTTCACACATTCATAAACACTTTGCGTAACAACAGTCCACCTCATAGCAGGTCTCACTGGGGCTGCCTCCAAGCAGGAGCACGAACAACATGGACACAATGAAACAGCAGCTGGCTGTCAGAAACTTTCCTAAAGCAGTAATCTGGGACAGACAAAAGAGAAGGCATAGCCTAGAAATGTCTTCGCCTTGAACAACAGAAACTTCAGTGCGACCCTTGAACCTTACCATCTACCAAATGTCAGTGCCAAGGAAGAAATAATCAGCAGCCCCTTGCTAACTAAGTCTTCATTAGCGTTTTAAAAAGTAGCCTTACTCCATTCTACGCACTCCACTGTTTAGGTCTCCACCTTCCAGGAATGCAGTCAATATTTTTCACTATCTGTGGAAACTATCCTCACCCTCCATTTTTTGCTATGCTAACCCAACTGGCATCCAAAATGAATACCATTGACTTTAATATCCCCAGATACATGCAAACACAGCACACACACATCACACTCACACAACAAACAAAAACTCTTTCACTCACTCTCTCTCTCACTACCATACATGTGTCACAGGCTCAATGTACAAGCATAAGCACACAATATAGACATCGGATGTCAGCACACAGTGTTGGATCTCACATAACACTGGAACTTTACACAAGAGGGTCAGTAGGTCAGACCATCCTTAACACACATATAAAGGTTTGGTTACACTACACATGTGTCATGGTAAACCCAGAACAGGGAGATCAGTCCAGTATTTACAATAATGCCTTGGTATGCCTCTCAAGCACACTGAAAGGTCCTGTAACTCACATTGTCAGGAACAGGGCTGGGCCTCTCTCCACACACTAAAATAGCATTCCAAAAGGGACAAAATTAAAGTCACCCAGTCGGGCACTCATTGCAGCATGCGCATATACCATGCAGGTATACCCAACACTTTATCAAACCGAGGGGCTAATTCAAATTTTAGGCAACAGAGTAATTACCATAGACATGGCAGAATACCTTAATCCCTCCACGGCGAGGGTTCTCCACCTGCTGTATTTAGAAATGCCCATTGCCACTGTGGACATCTCTTGCTTTTCCACAAACTGCTCACACCGCAGTTCCTTAAAATGCATAGTAAGTTTGACAAACGGCTCCGTCAAAATGATGGAGCCGTACATCAAACTTAAAAGTTTTTTTTTATTTTCAAAAGAAAAGTGTGATTTTCTTTTTGAAAATAAAAAGAACAACCCAATCATCATGGGAGAATTCTCTCATGGAGAGGGGTAATTTAAAAGTTTTCACTGTCCTTTAGGACCACATTTCTTTTTATGGCGGTGACAGACAGTGAAAACTGGCCACGTGTCTATCAACTCTAGATAGGATGGGCAGACACATAGCCAAACCTCCCAGGGGCCTTACTCAATCTGGCAATCAGAGGTGTGTGTAAGTGGCAGAGAAGGAATAGTGTCTGCTGTATACACACTGAAGGCCCTCAAGGGGCCAGACTTTCAGGTTGGCGGAAAGGTGACTATGTTGCAGTTGTGAAGAAGTATCCTTTCTGCCTATTAATCAGTCCCCAAGTTAGAAAAAAAAATTCCTCCTCAAGACTGTATAACCCAAATGCTGTATCTTCTAACATCTTTATGCAAAGAGCAACAGCACATACAAAAGGCTTGTTAGGGCTCCTTTGAAATATGGCATCCAAAATTATTATAATTCCATGAGCTCAATTTCATCTACTTTCCTGGTAATCTTCATCCTGGTATGCAAACATCAACATCCCTTTGAGACTCTCTAATGTGGTGGTTCAACAGACAAACTTGTGAAAGGAGTATCCTTGCATCATCAAACGGTGTTGACCCTAATAGATACTAATTAGATGGGCTGGAATCTGAGGGATCTTTCTGTGTAGGGTGAGTGGTCTTTTTCAGAAGCCCTACAGTTCTCCAAAAGGAGGGAACTGACTGTCACTCTAAAGGCCTTACTGGTTTTGGTCCAACATCTGGAAAGGAAGCCCTTTCGTTTAAGGACAGATAATCAGATTTCAAGAGTGTACATAAACATCCAGGGAGAAACAAAGCCATTTTTTCTGAATCAGGTGGCATGGGAAATGTTCAGGTTGATGGAAGTCATTCTCCTGTCTCTGCCAGTAGTTCATCTCCTGGTGAAGGAGACTGCGCCTGCCAACCCCCTCAGTCACCAATTCCCATCTTCTGTCCACTTCTGTCTCCATTAGAACATTTTTCAAATATGTCAAAGGACGGGAATTATTCCACTGGCTCTTTTTGCCTCTCAAGAAACCACTTCTGCTCTGTTCAGCAGCACTATGCTTCCAGGATTGGGCAGTGAATGCTCTTTCTCTTCCCTAACCTTACTGATTCTGGCTTGTGCACTAACAAAGATTCAAATGGAGAAGAGTTAGTCCTGATGTTACCAATTTAGCACAGAAGTCCACTGCTGCTTCTTCTTGCTCTAGAGAAGAAACCTTTATGGGTGTACTGATATGCCTCTTCTACCTGTCAAAACCCTAAATCGACCTCAACTAAGGGTTTGGAGTTTGAGAAGTGTTGCTTACTGCAGTTATGATTCTCAAGGGAAGCTGATTTAATATACGGCATAGAAATCCTGTGAAAAACATTAACAACAATTTGCTTCCAGGTGTTCCTCTAAAGGATTACATCTAAAGAATTGCTGCCCTTTCTGTATTCTTGATTTTGAAAGAGATAATTTTTAACAGATTTGTCAGTGTCCACGCTAAGGGTGCAAAGGCTTTCAGATCTTCGATTTAAGATCTATCTTTTGTTGCATCTTTAGCATCATGGCTTTGGCACAGTTTTTCCAGCTGAAAAACAGTTATGGACTCTACAAACCCTCCATGGAATTTACCTTTCATTTTAAGAGCTTTGGAAAAAGAGCCTTCTTAACTCCTTTCATTATTTTAAACTTATGGTCTGCAAAGTTTATTTTTTTTAGTTGCTATAACTTTAGCCCACAGAGTAGGTGAGAGACTATTCCAAGCCATGAGTCATATTTATTTTACCTGATAAAGTCATTTTTGGGTCTGGGTCAACTTTCAGGCCCAAGGTAGGTTCTGATTTCCATCTCTTCCAGGAGATGGCACTTCCAGTATTTTGTTCTAATCCAGTTTCTGATGTAGATTCCTGGTTAAATTGTTCAAACATATATAGGGCTCTATCAATTTACTGAGAATATACTTCAGTTTTTTGTAAAAGAAAAGTCACTTTTTCCAAAGTTTGATCCATCGTGAAAAACCAATGACAAATGCTTAAACAGATGGACAGGTCTAGCTACTACAAAAGCATGCTTATTGTTGGAGATCCCTCTTCCAGTTCCCATTGAGGAAATATTTACACAGGTATGGCTACTTACTGGGTAGAATCAAAAGCTGGTTCTTTGACCATATGTTTCACAGCATCTTGACCTGTTCCAGATACATCTGTAAATCATATATGTACGTCACAATGTGAGGCGATATATATTTTCTGTTGGAAGTCCCTTTCTACTGCTTTTGGATTAATTATATTGAAAACTCTTCACAATTGAAGTATGCTTCAATAAACTGACATAGTTAATATTTTCTAATGTGATTTTGTATCATACATACATTTGGTTAATATATTAGCTTGGTACGTCCTCAACTGTTAGAAATGAAAAGAGGAAGGGAGACGACATGGAAAGGTTACATAAATTTACCACTAATCTTCATTAGATCAAGTCTCAATTTTCTCTTCTCGGTCATCATATCCTCTGCCTCAGCTTTGACCTCCCTGTCTGCTTGGTATTGCAGGAAGTGACAACGGTTCAGGCAGGAAGTTAAAGTCAGAGGGAATTAATTTAAATTATACTTGTGAGAACAGATGAGGATGTCATGACTCAATGTAATTAAGATTACTGGTAACGCCAAGGCTAAATTGCCAAAGTCCCGGCTGGATTAAACAAACAAATTCATTACCACAAATGTCAGGACCAAACAAAGAAAAAATGAATATTATTCTCAGTATGTATGAGTTGTAAAATCAAGCCTTAAATTTAACAGCCACCTACTGCAATAGAGCGATATCAGTGGGTGGGCTGTTGCAGGAGTGCAAACTTTGTTTATGTTTTCTTAATGATTTTCTAATGCACTAATCATTGGTGAATTAACATGTGAAAACGGGTGACTTTTGTAAATGGTCGCCATATTCACTTTTGTTCTCTTTCTCAGCAAAAGTCAGTTAAAATCATAGTTATTTTCCGCTGCTCAATACCTACAGAAAAAGTGTGATTAGTAGCTCATAAATGTGTAAATTGCTACCCCTAGCGGGTTGCTGTGTTGTCTTACAAGGTCAGATTTATTAAGTCATTGCACAAGTTTGAATGCTCTATTGTTTGAAATTGTCACTACTACGTGGTTTCTTCCTTGAGGATGGAAGTAGATGTTGCAAGTTGAGACGTTTCTTCCTGAGAAAAGAAGTTTAGAGGAGATGGAACAATGGAGTCACAGAGGAGACGGAAGAGGAAAAGTTACTGTTATGCCTTGGTTAATGTCGACGTCACTGTATTTTAGATTATCAAATAAAATGACTATTGGTTGAATCGTAAATCACCCCATATACTGACCAATCATAGACTTTTCAAAATTTAATATAACGATCTGAGTAGGATTTTCTGTAGGTCATTCTTATTCTTACTCTTCTAAATGGTGGTTTGAGTCATATTAGAGATGTGGGTTTAGCTGTCGATAGGCCCAATTCACTGAAGACTTACCTGATGGTGTCCCCTTGCTGAAGTAGACTGCATGTTGTTGTCCTATGGGTAATGTATGAAATTGCATTGATATATGTCTCTCTTTTGATTTGCAGGTAACAGACGCAACTTATAGTTTAATTGCTACATAATAATAATAATAATGTATTTTTTTAATAACCCGAGCTAGTGTGATTTTTCTAAATTTGTGTTTCTAAATTCTTTTTACATGAAGTTCAACATGTTAATGCTAATTTGTGGTTAGTGAGGGAATTTATCTTCACATGCTCATTATATACATTGACATTCTTTGATCGTTTGCACTGATGTATACTTTTCCTTTGTTGCCAATTTTAGTGTTATTAATCAGTGTTATGATACTTGAGATTATTTGTTTGATTGCTTTGATTAAACTCAGTTATATAAGACGATCTAATCAGCCATTATTGATTCTATATGCTTATCATTAATGTTTGAGAGTTATTTTCGTGACATTAACATTGTTAATATAGGGAAATAAATTCACAAATCTTCTTAATAAACCGGTGTGGTTATTGTTTGATGTTTAGATCTCTGAATACTTTGGTTATTGTTGATGACTATATTATCCATTATTGACATCCCCTCAAACCTATGTCGCTTCGATCCATTGGCCTCTAGCGCAAAATCTACTATTCAGTTTGAAGTAATAGCTAGGATTAGTTGCCGCTGCAGCACTGTCAACAAGCTCCCATTGAGCTCGACCAAAGAACATCATCTTCATTTTTTAAGTCATGTTTATGTCTATGTGATTTTCGGTTTTGAGGGGTAGAGCTTTGAGAATTTTTGCTTCTTTAACAAAGCCTCAAACAGTGATTGTGTCAGACAGGTGACTGCATCCTGATTCTTGCACTGGATGGTTAGCAATGTCTGTGTGTCGTCTGCTAACCTCTAAAACTTGAGGTCAGGCCAAGCTGGACAGAAAAGATACAGAAGTAGGAAGAAGGACAAAAGTGATGAGCCTTACGGAACCCCATAACCAAGGGCTCGAACATTGACCCACAAGGGGAGCCAAAATTCTGTAGACTATCAGGCCAAGTCCTGGATAGAACCATCTGGTATAACAGGAGGTGATGGTGGAAAGAGTCAAATTCTGCTGACAGATCCAATAACATCAGTGTCCAGACACAGCCGTCGTCCATGTTCATTCTTAAATTGTCAATTAATTCAGGGCTGGAACCCTGCTTCTCAGCAATTATGATCACTTTTTCCAGCAGCTTGGCTGGGAATGCGATTAACTAAAGTGCAGGATCACTGCCGCCCAACAATGGGCTCTTCAGGGCAAACAATAGCAGATTCATGTCCCATGTTATCTCATTTTTGACTGTCAAGAGACGTTTACACATTCAAGGATCATTTAACATGCCAGTCAGTTTAGTATTTTAGATAAGAGTGCCTAACTCTGAGATGAAAAGGGCATGGAAGTTCTTAAAAAGTTATAGCCAACTCAGCTCCAGGCGTGAGGCTCATGAGCTTGTGCCCTATCAACATCATAATTAGTATGATACACTCTAATTCAATTGATCTTTGTGTAAAAAAAGTGTGACAAAGTTTTGATGGGGGTTTAGATCGTAACTTATTTTGTAAGCCTGTACGTGGGGGTACTGTGTTTTCCCAGGTCTTAAAGGTTTCCTTCAGGATGTCCTCAGCATTATTGATTGTTCTATAAAAGTTATGTTGTTGAGGGTTTTACTAAATGTTTGAAGTTCTTCATTTGTGTAATGTAGACAGTTTTATTTTTCTGGCTATCACTTTAATTCTTGTTCAGCCCCGGTTTAAGTAGTAACATTTTCATTTTTTATGCTGCTGTATACACCATCTGTATTTCAGAAATTTGCAAGAGGTAGTTGTTTGGAAGAAGAGTCACTTCATAAGGTGGAGACTTATGCTACATTTCGACTAGGTTTGTGCCATAGAAATAACGCATACATACATACATAACAACCAGTGCTTAATTTTTGCTTGTTGTTTCCGGTGCTGAGCACCAGCACTTATTTTTGAGGGCTGGCACTTAGTCTTCTGCCCCAAGCATTTGCTGTGAACAAAAGACAGGTGGGAAAGAGGGAGGAAGGGAAAAACGTAACAATGGGAGAAAGCAGAAAGCTGCAAAAGTGAGTTGAAGGGGCAGGGAGTGGCTTTAAGTGGTTTGAAGAGGCCCGAGATGGCTTCAGGATTACACTGCCTCAGTATTCTGTGTTTCCACATTTAATTGCAGCAGCCGCACGTTTGCGAGGAGGGCTTTGAGCACCAGCACGTTTTTATTTACAAATTAAGCACTGATAACAACGTTATTTTACATCTCCGGTTGTCCTAGTAAACTATCAGGGTTTAGCATATTAAAAGGAGATAACGTGTTCCTATGTGTTGGATACTTTTTCTGAGGACACCAAATTCCACTCTAGAGAAACACTTGAAAGAGGCGCTAAATTTTGTTTCTATAATTTGGCAGTGCGTTTAATGAAATGGTATACAGAAATGGTCACTGGTTGGTGTCACATTAGTCTTACACAGTTGGGATTATTAATGTAGGCTAGGCTAAATACTTCCTACTTCAGGATACATGAGACAAAGCTCCCTAAGGTCATTTCATTTGATAGGAATAGTCTGAGTTTCCATCCATATCTTGATGACACTCTGGATAATTAAGTCACTAAGGGTCACATTACAAGTGTCCCTATGTTATGGCATGATAATACTGCACGTGGTATTTCCGTGCATTTCAGGGGCCATTACAAACTACAAAATCTGGAATGGGGAATAACATGCTGAAATTCATTGCACCACAATTGTTCCTGCATGTTTTCTTCAAATCCCAACCATTTTCCGATGAAAGAATCAAACGGCAGAGTAAAATGGCGAGCAGGTTTTAAAAGTGTCCCTGTTCAGCAGGCAACAGCAAGACAGTAAACCTCCGAGTACTGTCAGGGTGCCCTCTCTGCGTCCGCAATCGAGGAGGCAAAAAATGTACTGAAATGGTTTGTATATTATCGTACGAAAGACTCATATTTTATTAAAGTATGTAACTTCTTACTGATTCCCATAGCTGTGCTTTTAGGGGTAACACAGGCTCCATTTTCGCGCTAATGCACTTCGAAGTCCATGTAAACCATCAATTGGGACTTTCTCTAAAACACACACCGATATCTACCAGTATTTTTCGTTAGAATTGAAGGTGTCAACTGTATTGACACTCTCGTCTCTTCCATTTTTTTTATAACTGCTCCTGGATTTCATGAATGACAAATAAAGCTTAAACCTGATAAAACTGGGCTTCTCAGCCTTCCCCACAAACAGCTCATGGCGTCTTCCTTTAGATTAAAAGAAAAACACTAGATCCTAAATAAATTTTCTCCTCCATTATGCCAGCTGAATCTCTTACTTTCAATATAAATAAACTCCTCAATCTAGGCCTCCATGTCACAGAAATTACTAGAAGTGCTAGCTAAATTGCCAAACTCTTCTTCCCGAAATAGGACGTTAAATCTGGCATAAGTTCTCATGGTTACATAAGTAACATGTCGATATCATGTACTCACGACAGTAAAGCCATGAATGTCACGTCAAGATCCTTCCCCCGCCCACCCTCCAAGTAAATCCTTCACTTAGCTGATAGGCTGATCACTAATACTAGAAAATGTGACAGAATCCATCTGTTCAGTGACACCATCAAAGGGCTTCCTTTGGAAACATATCCGATCGCCAAGACGCTTGTTTCGCATATACGACCAGTCACATTGTCACATGGAGTGCACTGCTCACTTCTCTCGGAAACTGACATGGTCTGGAAAAATCAGAAATCTATGGTGTCAGTCTCCACAACTTCTCAGACAACTTCTTTCACGAAAAATAATAATTCGAAACCCACGTTTTCAGACAATATTCGGAGAATCTGGAATGAGCTTTCCACTCCTATTATATTAGAGCCTTGCTTCGGATATTCAAACCTAAGATGAAAGAGCTCATACTACACCCTGTGGATTTCTCACGCACTTGACAAGCTATGAATATTTCCCTGCCATGTGACCACCACTGTGTATATATATTAAACTCCACACCCTGCGATTTGTGTTTTGTACACACGTTCTTGATAATTTATGCAAGCAACGCCCACTGATAAGCACAATGTTGTGTTGCTACCAGGTTATTACCAGGAATTGTGAGTCATTTTACACACCATTCCAGGCACTGTTTTGAATTTCTATTCGGCATCGAATTTTTTTTTAACGTTTTATTGTGTAAAACATAAACAGAAAAATCTGTACAAAACCATACGTTGAATTTAAACGGTCAGATTTCCTCAGCAATACATTAGATGGTAACAGAAGCGAAAAGAGGAGCGCACAATAAGAAAATGGAGGCAAGTTACCTACAAATACAGTTCTAGGACGTGAAGGAGGGACTGACCTATAACTCTGGTTACCTGGTACAGAGGCCGATGACCAAAAACCTTGATCTTGTGAGGTGGAGTGTTAGATAAATTCTTACATAAAAATTAAAAATTCGGAGGCAGAGTTGTAATCTACTTGCAGTCAATTGTTGTTCTGCATAAAGGAGCAGAGATGGAGTGCCGGACACAGGGCAAGGGGAAATTGTATTATTGTACAATGCTTGCAGGGGGTCTAACATTTGTAGATGATGATGAGGATGATGAATGAATTTATTCAGCCTGAACAATAATCCAAGAGGAGCATATCCTGGCGTTGGGAGGCTAAAGCTGAAACCGAATCCTAAAGCCATGCTATTAAATCCCTATATATTGAAATAACCAAGCCTCGATGGCATTGTGAAGCAAAAGGCCGATTGTAGCTCGTTCCATTTTCTGGTGCTAAACAGGATAAGGCTCCCCCGCCAGATCTTACTTTTCTGTGCCTAGGAACCTGTAGAAGGCAAAGCAAGGAGGACCCAAGAGGACATCCCGGAATATAATTTTTGAAAAGGTATGAAAGCTAAAGAGGCCCTTGTTATGGAAAGAACATAATAATACTAAAACTGTACTAATTTTTCCCTAAACTAATCCACCACTAATTCCTTTTGGGTTCCAGAGTAGTGAGCTACTCGCCGGAAAGTGCTTCGACAACTCGTCAGGGGTAGTAAACACTATTTAAATACTATTACAATACAATACAATACAGTGGACTGTGCAGAGGGCCTTAAGAAGAATGTGCTTAGTTCAGGAAGCCAGTGAAGTGCAGCAAACAAAGGAGAAGTATGGGCAGTGCAGTGCTACGGAGACTGAAAAGGATCCGTGCTGTTGCGCTATACACTCTGATGCCATCTGATTTAGGAAGAAGCTGTTGTACCGAGGGAAAATAAGTTGCAGGTTAGGCATAAAAAATGACCACCTGAACTATAACCTTCAAAGAGGCCGGTACAAAAAAACATAATTTTCCTGAGGAGGCAGAGGTAGAAGAGACGAACAGCAGAGACCTTGTTAAGTTGAAAGGTGGGGCACGTGGATTGGTCAAAATGGAAAACTAGGTCGCGAGCAGAGCTACCAGTAGCGTCATCCATGGACGTCAATTCACCAAAATGCCAGAGGTAACGGAAGTAACATCACACACTCTTTCACCTCTACTTTTAATCACACACACATACTTATACGTACACACAAATTCACACTTATATACACTCTCTGGCACATAAACACACTCTCACCGCAAGCACGCACACAACATACATTTAAAAGCATTTTTTACTTACCTCGGCTGCCATGGAAGGGCATATTCTAGCTAATTGTACTTCAGCTTCAGTTCGTGGGAGGGAGAAGGGGCAGCGCGTCACGGGGGAGGGGATGGAGTGGAGCGCAACCAAAATATAAATAAAAAAAAAAAAACATACCTGTTTAGCTGCGTCACACCACCTCCGAACCACTGCTCATCTGAAGGGACAGGCTCAGGCTCCCAGCCTGCCCTGTGTCCAATCCTACTGCAGTTTTCATGCTGCTGGCAGCATGAAGGCAGCGGTAAAATTGGACAGAGAACCCTGGCTGGGCACGCAGAGGCAGAGTGGGAGCCTTTGCCTGCTCTCTCCAATCCAGCACTTCTTCGCCGGTTTGGACAGAGTCTACTGCACGTGTATGTTTGGCCAGCCCGAGACGCACTCCCCCTCCGTCCCTGTCACGCCTTTGGCCACTCCCCTTTTGCAGTAACAACATAATAAACATGGGGCCAGATTTACAAGGTCCTTGCGCCCCTTAGTGCCACAACATTTCTGTCACAAATGTGATGCTAATTTGCCACTACCATAGCACCATATTTAAAAGGTGGTGCAAACTAGGTATGAGCCACCATGTAAACCTTTTACCCTGCAAATGGGGCGTTCCCTGATTAGAAGGTCGCTAAAAATGGCGCAATGGAATCTACAAGATTCCATTGCGCCATTTGTAGGGTAATTTTTAATGCCTGCTTAAAGCAGGTGTTAAAATGAGGCTCCCATTGATTTCAATGGGCCTCTTAACATTATACTGGATTAGCATAATTTTTTTATGCTAATCCAGTATAGCGTTACAATACAGTAAAAAAATGACGCCATTGCCCCTAACATGCACCATGGTACGCCGTATTGTAAACACCATTGTGACATTAGGGGATGCAAGGAGGCCGCAAGAAAAGTGGCGCATCACTTTCTTGTAAATGATGACTATAGTTTATTATGCTTTTACTGTAAATGTTTTGCAGCTGCTGCTGCAGGTGGAGGGCGATGCTCTTGCTCCATAGCGGAGGAGCCGCCCCTCATAATATACCATTATTCGCTATTAGTGTGATAAAAATGACAGAAAACAAAGAGAGTGAAGCCCCAAATTACATCCATAAGGACGAGGTGCCACTGTGTTCCTGGCAATTAATTTGCCCCCTCGGAGGCCAGGGGTCGCAAAGGCAGTGCCAGGGGTAGCACAGGGCAAGCCAGGGGTAGCAGCTGCGACCCTGGCGACCCCTAATGACGTCCAGGGCATCACCAAGAGTAGCTGGCCACCATCCAAGAGAACAGGTGGGGATTGTTCCCTTAAAATCATCACCTCCATCTTGTTGGTGTTAATTTTGAGAGTTTGACTTCCTCCAAGTAATGATTTTAAATAAACACTGAAGGAAGAAAAACATGGCCTGTGAACAGTCACTATCTAGATGTATACTTATTTGATTGTTGCATTTAGTGAAAGTGATTGAATATTCAAAGGTTTGAATGAATCTGAACATTGGAGAGAGAGAGACATTGAACAGGATGGTTCTTAGGGATGAATTCTGGTGGACGCCTTGAGCTAGCTCTCTGACTTAAGAAGAGAAAGGTTCAAGAGATATGGCTTGCTCAGGGCCCGACAGATAGGATGGCATCCCTCCTTGAGCATGGCCATTGATACCAATTTCATGGAGATGAGTCTGAAGAATGGAGTGTGAAACCTTATCAAATGCATTGGAATAGTCTTGTAGAATGAGGGCCGTGGAGCCTCTCACAGCCACAACCTTTCACAGACCATCCAGAATAGCTGCAAAGGCTGGCTCAGTACTCTGAAATGGTTCAAAACCAGACCGAACTGGATTGAGTATAGAATTTGTGTCTAGAAAAGACATGGGCTGGGAGTTAATCTCTTTCTCTAGAATTTTGATTAAAAGCAGGAGTAAGGTGTTAATCCTAAACGTGACTAAGCAAAGCAGTCTCCATACGTTTTTTTTCAAAAGTGGAAGTGCTACTTTTCACCATGTAGGTGCATATCCTGTGAGGAGAATGAGAGTTCTAGAAAATATGCCTAGATGATTTATATGTCCCGGCAGGGATCAAGTGGAGTTCCCAACACTATCAAAAGTGCAAGAGCAGTTGTGTACTCAATGGAAATCGGTTTGAATTCATGAAAAGTGAATTTATGTGATGGCAGAAGACCCGGTTACGCTAAAGCCACAGCATCAGGAGCACTAGGGGCAGAGAGTGAGAGAAAGCACTGCATATTTCAATAACCTTACCATGAAGGAAACCTGAAAGAAAGGTGCACACAGCCTGAGATGGAATAGTGGGAAGGGAGAAACAGGAGGGTTGAAAGCAGTTAGGCGAGTTTGAAGATTTTTCATTTAGCTACTGATGAAAGTTTTCTAACGAACCTTTTAACTAATTTGTCGGACTGGATTTCTTTGAAAAGTGTGGTATTGCACACCCACGCTCATCGCAACTGATTAGACTGCATAATGTAGTTTCTTTTGTACAATTGCATAGCTTTAGGTGCTGTAGTTAGCAGAAAATCATTATTAAGGCAAACGCCATCTGAATTAAGTGGGAGATCGAGGCGGGACCATAGAGCTTTAAAAAGCATGTTGACATTGAAATTATCTGCAAGTTCTTTTTGCCAGAAGGTCAGATTTGTGAATCAATCAATCAAGGATTTGTAGAGCACAGCTAATTACCCTTAGGCTCTCAAGGCGCTGCATGTGGGCGTGCTGCTCAGTCGAAGAGCCAGGTCTTGAGGTCCTTCCTGAACTGCTTCAGTGATTTGGTCTGCTTGAGCTTGAGAGGTAATGTGTTCCATGTCCGGGCTACTAGGTAGGAGAAGGATCTTCTTCTTGCTGTACTTTTCCGGATCTTGGGGACGGCTGCAAGGGTGAGCTGGGCGGAACAGAGATGTCTGTTGGGTACATAGAATGTGAGGCAGTGGTTAAGGAATGCCGGTCCTATGTTGTGCAATGCCTTGTAGGTGTGGATCAGGAGTTTGTATGTAATGCGCTTGTTGACTGGGAGCCAGTGTAGGTCTGAGGTGGGAGGAGATGCAGCTGTGTCTGGGGATGCCTGGCTGCTGCATTCTGGACTCTATGTAGTCTTGATTGAAGTTTCTTGGTGACGCTGGCATAGAGTGCATTGCCGTGGTCAAGTTTGCTAGTGATGAGTGCGTGGGTGACTGTCTTCCTTGTGTCGGGGGAATCCATTTGAAAATCTTCCACAGGAGTAAGAGGGTGTGGAAGCATGATGAAGAGACAGCGTAGACTTGACGGTCATCAATAGAGAGGAGTCCAGGATGATGCCCAGGTTGCACGCATGGTCAGTATTTGTAGGGGGAGGGGGTGTTACACAGAGAGGTGGGCCACCAGGAGGCGTTACAGGTAGAATAGGTGGAGCTGATAATGAGGATCTCTGTCTTGTCTGAGTTGAGCTTGAGGCAGCTGGCCTCCCTGCAGGCGGAAACTGCTCTCATTCCATTGTGGAAATTCCCCTTGGCTTGAACAGAGTCCTTGGACAGGGAGAGGATCAGTTGGGTGTTGTTGGTGTAGGAGACTATGTGTAGCTCATATTGTTTGGTGATCTTGGCAAGTGAGGCCATGTAGATGTTGAAAAGCGTCGGGTTGAGTGAAGATCCTTGGGGCACTCTGCAGCAAGTGTCTTTAGGTTTTGACATGAACGGCGATAATCTGACCATCTGTCTTCTTCCGGTTAGAAAGGACCTGATCCAATCCAGGGCTTTGTCTCAGATGCCGGCGTCGTGCAGTCTGTCGCAGAGGATAGAGTCGGAGACGGTGTCAAATGCAGAGGAGAGGTTGAGGAGGATGAGTGCGGCCATGTCTCTGTGGTCCATGATGTGTATGTCATTGATGGCTGCTAAGAGTGCGGTTTCAAGGCTGTGGATGCTTCTGAATCTGGACTGGGTTGGGTCTAGGATACGGTGTGTCTCAAGGAATTTGGTGAGTTGCTGGTTGACGGCTTTCTCCGGTACCTTGGCTGGGAAAGGGAGCACTGAGATGGGCCTGTAGTTCTTCAGCTCCCTAGGGTCGGCAGTGGGTTTTTTGAGTAGCGGGCTGATTTTGGCGTGCTTCTAGTTTGAGGGAAATGTGGTGGTCTCAAAGGATTGGTTGATGGTTCGGCAGAGCTCCAGTGCTATGGTGATGTTGGCCAGGATGAGGATGTGATGAGGTCATGGATCTGAGGGTGCTCCAGAGTGGATGGAGTGTCCTCCGTGGTGATGGGTCCAGGAGTTCAGTATCTGGTAAGGTGCTAGGTCCGTGGTGGTGAGTGGTGCCGGTTGGATTTAATTCCTGAAGCCCTCGTAGATGTTCTGGATCTTACGGTGAAACAAGGTAGCAAGGTCGTTAGAGAGGTTTTGGGAGTGAGGGATGGAAGAGGTGTCTGTCCTGGGGTTCGTGATGATGGCGAAGAGCTCTTTGCTGTTGTAAGCGCTGGTGTTGAGGCATGCTTGAAAGGCAGATTTTTTGGCATCTCTGATGTTCTGGTGGTGTGTGGTGACTGCATTTTTGTAGGCTGTGCGGTCTTCGGTTGATTTGCTGATCCTCCATTTACGTTACATTTGTCTGCAGGAGTGCCTGGATTCCTGTAGGTCAGTTGTAAACCACTTGGGTGTTTTGCTCTGTTGATTCCCTGCTGTTTTCCTTAGGGGGGCTATGCTGTCGGTGCAGTTTGAGAGCCAGCAGTGTAGGTTGCTTGCGGCTTCGCCAGGAGGTTAGAAGAGTTGCCCTCTCACAGCACTGCAGCCACCATAAAGAAGGGGAAGGAGGCCCGTGGTCCATTCAGCTGGGAGATGGGAGGGTAGGAAAAGCACTTCACCGGGTGGCAGGGGGGCAGGGCTGCAGGGGCAGCAGCTGTGCAGGGAAAAATGTGGGAGAGAGAAAAATTAAAAATAGAAAGCAAAAGAAACAGAAGTAAAAAATAGAAGTAAAGGCAGAAGTAAATGCAGGAGTAAAGAGAGACAGAAGATACTTATTTGCAGATGGCTACTAGGTCACCAGGGATGAGGCACATGCAGGAACCTGTGAGTGGAGGTGGGCCTCGAACTGAGAGTCAGGCAGGCTCTCAGTTCGTCCAAAGAAGAGGCAGCAGCAGGAGGAGCTGCACTGGGGAGGGCAACAGACACTGACCAGGAGGAGGAGTCACCCTCTCACATCGCTGTGGCTGTCATTAAGAAGGGGGAGAGGTGGAGATGTGGGAGGGCGGCAAAAGAACTTCGCTGGAGGAGAGGGGACCGGGGCCGCAGTGGCAGCAGCTGTGCGGGGAAAAACTAGGCCACCTGGTATAAGGCGCAGGCAGGGGGCTGAGGGTGGAGGTGGGCCTGTTATCGCTGAATTTTTCTAATGAATATTCTTGTATTCTGAGTGTTGAATTTGCATAGAAAATTAATTAACTTAGAAAAAAAGAATGCACGCTTTTGAAGTTGCACCCACCTAAGTGGCCGCCAGTGTTCACGATGTATACTTATTATTAGCTTATTAATATAAAATGTTGAGCTTATGTTTGATTAATATAGTAGTATATCATACACAGGGTTATGCATTATGTATTAGCTTTATTAATCGTAGGCTTCAACTTAGCGAGGTCTTGGGCCTAGTTGCACTGCCTCATGTCAAGCTACATTTCTTAGGCTTCTTATAAAATGGCTGTTTAGAGAACTAAATTGTGATTTTCCACTGTACTGATCCAGTGCTCGTGGCTGAAATTCATTCCCGTGAGAACTGCTCGCTAAAAGATGTTGTACTAGCTAAGGATACATTGTATAATGTAGTATGTGTAAGAATGACCTTCCTAGGAGAAGACAATGGATGCACTGACTGGAGTATGAGCTGCAACAATATTGACATGCCAAATGACAAGAACGTGAGAAGAGGAGCCAATCACCGACATGTGAACCATGTAGTAGTAAACTTTTAGATTTTGTGTTTTATTTTCACTGGACTAAATGCAAACATGCGATTCTTTGACCAATAAGCACGTGGGAAGTAGCTTTAGGAAATCTAACTTAGCCGGACTGCACCAAGAGGATAGAGGCCATTCTGCGATATTCTTTTCAGCTGACTTAAGTGTTTAGCTATTCTTTTCTGAACCGCATGAAGAGACTTTACCTTTTCTGAACTTTAATGCTGAATCCTGAAGCCTGGCTGACCGAACTGATGTCCAATAGAGGAAGACTGTCACAGCTTGCTGAACCATACTGAGGCAAGGTATAAGATGATGTTACTGATTGTTATGTCTATTTGCTTTTGTCCCTAGGTACCAACTGCTGATTTTGATACAGCCATAGTTTGATCTTTTTTCCAAATTTGTGTTGACTAAATTACTTTTGCACGAAGTCCAAACATGCTATTTTAATCAGAAGGTTAGTTAGGGATTTCACTGATGATGCTCACTGCATGTGGTACCAATTGATGTCTTTTCTTTGCTAAATCTAAATGTATGTTATTTTGTTTGCACATTTATTCTTGATATTAATTTGAACTGTAACCTTAGAATGTGTAGTGGCTCAAGCTTTGATCAGATTGTGATTCTTTAGGTGTTTCGGGCAGCCAGTATTGTTTCTGTATGTTTATCATTTGATTTTGAGATTAAGTTACTTAACATTAGCATTGTTAATATAGGGAAATAAGCATTCTAACGTTTACATAAAGGTGTGGTTATTCATGGCCGCAAGGTCATGGTGTGCGGAAATTACTGACTCCTATTGATTGTAGATGTAATTGATTGTTATTGCTATTGATTGGTATTGGTTCGGGTTACATGGTGGGAACTACTCGAAGGGCAGTCAAAAGGTTCATCAACCTAAACGCATCTCCTTGTAAGTTTACTTAATAAGGTCTGACGCGCTAACAGAGATGGTAGTGAAGATTGATGGTTTGTCTCCTTAAGAGCCCATCATAAAAGCCAGTATATGGTTTGTCTCCTTAAGAGCCCATCATAAAAGCCCGGTACATGGTTTGTCTTCTTAAGAGCTCATCATAAAGTCTAGACATAGGTAGAAGAGTATTTGATCCCAGAGATAGTAAGCGAGAAATAACAGGTGTTCCCAGAGATAGTAGTGGAGTAAGGGTTAATATCCTAGAAAGAGCAAAGTAATTCTCAGATTTGGGTGAAATTGAGGAAAGTTTGGATTTTTCAGATTCATTGATACAAAGTGAAAAGTAAATGTGCCCTTAAGTGCTTAGGATGACTTTCCCAGAACCTTGTACCTTGCCAATGATTGTTTGAGGATGTTCTTAGCATTCTAGTGACCGCGTGAATGGAGTAGGTTTTGCGCTTGCGCAGCTTATGCAAATCGCAGGTAAGTTGTGATGTTTGTGAGGGTTTAGGGAGTTTGCATACTCCAAATGAAGTTGTAGAAGCAGTGTGCTTAGTCTGAAGTGTGAGAGTAGGGAAGTCATCAAACTTCACATGCGTGTGGTGCTTTGTGCTAAATAATTGTCCACGTGGTTGTTTGTATACTGACCCTACGTGGTCTAAGACTCCAGAGTATTTTGAGAAGTTTATGAGACATTGTTTTTTTTTGTAATTTGTCTGGTTTAATAGGTTGATCGGGTGTGAGCGACACATCAGAGCGTGAGTCATAGTGAGTGAAAGGATTTTTTGACTGAGAACTGGCGAGTCCTATGTGCACCAGGCCAGACCCACTGATCAGTTGAGAGTAAAATTTGTGGGTTGAATTTTGCTTGCGAATCAGGGAAACTGAGAAAGAAGGAGTAGCTGCTAGAGCGAAACGCCATCAGTGAAAAATCTGTGAGGTTTCTGAAGCAATTGTGTTACCCTACCCATAGTAAACTGACAAATTGGGTTTTGATTTTGTTTAGTGCTCGCAATAGTTTTGCATTAGTCTAGTGTGAATCTGAGCTTGGGAGGACAGGCCACAAGACTTTGTCAGCCGCAGTACGTGTGAGTGTGACGTAATTGGAGCCGCACTTGGATAGGTTGGTTAGTGAGAAGGGTCGCACACGGATTGGCAGACAATCGTGAAGCGCATTTGGTTTAGAAGGTGGGTGAAGAGAATTCTGGGATTAAAAGTTACTTCCTGATTTGATTAAGAAAAACATAAAGGTCGAGAAAATTAAAATTTTCAAAGCTTTAAAGAGTGCTTTGAGGGGAGATACGTACATTACAATGAGTATAGAGGAGATTGCACTGCCAGAAAGTACACCAGCTCACACTGTAATCGAAGAAAAGGGTGCTGCGCCATGCCTTTGGCTGAAACAATGGTTCAAAGTGACAGAGAAAGATGGGAGTTTAGCATTTCCTGCCCACAGAACATTTAATTTGAGGAGCTTAGAGAATCTGAGGGGGGTGCTGTATGATTTGAAACCCCCTCTGAGACCAGCGCAGTTCGAGGCATTAGCAATCTGGGAATTAGTAGCCAGACAGCAACAGCAAGAGAAATATGAAAGGAGGATAAGAAAGGCAGAAAAGACACTAGAAAGACAAATAGAAGCCCTTCCGAGAGTAGGGAGCAGAGATCAAAGGAGTCTAGAGGATCCCTTACACTTGAGGAAGAGTCAAACGATGATGAGTTTATTCTTCAGTTATTGAGAAATCGTCCCCACCATATGCAGCACAAGAGAGTGGTCCGAGCACTAATGTAAATCTTTCAGCTCCGACACAGGTTAACATAAGGATGAGTCTGGTGCAGGTTAATCATAGTCTGACAGAGAGCCCAATGCAGAACAGTCTTAATGTACCTATTACACCGGTAGCACAAACCCAAGTGCCACAGTCGAATGTCCAGAGAATATACCCTGATGTACCTATTGTGGAAAGGACAGGTTTTCCTGAAACCGATGTTGGTTCTGACAGAACCGACTCCACTTTTACTACCCTAAGTGCAGTCACACACAATGCCAAAATACACTCCGATAATAGGGACACAGTGAGATAGGTCTGCTCTGACGAGCCAGAATACAGGAATTATGCACCCACAGAACTTAAATGTCAGACCAAGCCCGGATGCTGTATCTGTACCTGTCACCATTGGTCCAATTGTACCTTTATTTGCACAAGAGAAAAACAGTGCAAGTGGACAGGGAGTCCCGAGTCAGAATTCAATGAGGGGAGGACCCAATGAAAATATTCCTATGGGACAGACCTGCGACGACTCGAGGTCCTTGCTAGACCTTAGCCCATTCGGAGGTGCTTCGGATACCGTAATAGGGTCAAACATTAGTCATAGCCTGAAGTTACTGACACCAAAGTCTCCAAATGAAGTTGTGCAGCAGTTGCCTAATACTCAGCCTAACAACATTTTGCTGCAAGGTTTGACTGCCCAACAGCTGACTGAATGGTTAGACAAACTGAACACCCGGCAGAGTGCTCCTAATGGAGAGGAATACTTGAATTACACAAGCTTAGGAATGGAAGTGGGTGAGCTCATTGAATGAACTATGGGTGTGAACAGGCTAGAATTCTACCCAAAAGTAGAATTGAGATATCTGTGCCTGAAGATTACGAGGGAAGTAGCAGATTTGGCAGAAAAGTACGGCATAGAAATAGAGTAAACAAAACACTTGAAAAGGAGTTACAAGTTAGATTTTGAAACAAAAGACTTTGAACACATGAGATCTGCCAGAATTACAGCACATCTTAGGGAGTTACTGCAATGTTTCCAGACATGGGGAGCATTAGACAAGTGGGAAGGCAGATGGGTAAAGAAAAGAGATAAAAGGAAAAGAGATTCTGCGGATCTTACTGCAAATGTGCAGCAAAGCAAGGATCCAATTAAAATATTACCAATGCGAGAAATTCCAGGAGGGAATTTTATTCATGTTCCTTGGAGAAGAAGTGACATTCTGCCCTTTACAAATGATTATCCCAAGTTAAGAGAGAAACCAGTAGAATGGTACCAGCAGAAAGACAGGTTCGTGAAACTTGACAAATGCCTGTGGGAGGACTTGAACACTCTGTTAGAGATAGTACTCCCAGCGGATTTGTGGATGGAGTTTAAGAGGAGTATAGATTGCAGACAAAAAAGCCAGAGAGGCATCCAAATACAGGTGCGCCGTCTCCTGAAGTAATGAAATATGACTACAAAGTGATCGAATTCTTGAAGATAAGAATTTCATCGAAAAACATTGACTGGCAGGGAATAGACAAGACAGCTCAGGAAGCAAACAAATCAATACATGCATATTATGAGAGCTTGTTGCAGGCGTTTAACTATTACAAGGTTACTGAGACAATTGAGCCGAAAGACATTATTCATTTTGTGTTCAGATTTGTGGAAGGATTGAGACCTGAAATTAGCCAGATGATTAAGAGTCATTTGATTTGCTGGTAAGCAAAGCTGATTGATGAGGTCTTGCAGTATGCAAAGTACTGTAGTGACGAGATTGAGTTGAAGCAGAAACGTTGAAAGAGAAGGCGATGGTGATGCAGATTAAAGCAGCGCAAACAGGGATGCAGGGAAATTTTCCACAGCAGCAGCAAGAAAATGTGTTGTTTCAAAATCAGATGAGCGGTAGAGGTAGCAGAGGAATTGGTAATGGAAACCGTACTCCCAATTTGGGTTCTGCAGTGGTGCAGAATGATGTGCAGGGAATGAAGAGATTGTTGCCTTGCCACGTTTGTGGAGCGGTCAGACATTAGAAGCGGGAGTGTCTGATGATGGTACAGGAAGGTATTGTTCAGCAAACAAGCAAATTCAAGTCGTTCCAAAGTATGAGAGGGCCCTGAATGAGGGGTCACAATCCAAATTTTCATTGTAATGTGAATCAAATGCAAAATTTTCAACCCATGCAGCAGGTGCAAATGCACGTGTACAGATGACACAGTTGCAGCCAATGGAGCAGCAGGTTCAAATGGTACCTAGACAGCAAATTCAAATACCTCGAGCCCCATTGGAACAGCAGCAGGTAAGGCTTTCTCAACAGGTCAAAAGTCAGAAGTTTAACCAGAGTAATAATACAAAGCACCAAGGGCCTTATGTACCAACAGATTTTCCCATAGACACAGAATGGGTAAAACCCTTTGCTACATCTGGCTCCAATTCCCTTTATACAGTGAGAATGGAATAAACTATGACTGGGTGAGCAAGAGTTCGGATGAAGAGGAATGTGTGCTTGCAGCTACTTTAGAAGTAGATCAGAAATGCCCATATGTGAAGGGAGAGGTAATGGGTCACACGGTTTCATTCTTGGTTGACACAGGAGCTACACGCTCTACAGTGAGAACTGCAGAAGTTCCAAACGTGCACCTTTCAGGAAAGACAGTCCAGATTGTAGGCATAGTGAATCAGTATTTGACCAATCCAATCACAGAACCAGTCAAGGTTAAAATTGGCAACTTTAAAGGACTACATAAATTCTTAGTCTGTGACTCAAGTACGGTATCCCTATTGGGAAGAGACTTGCTGTGTAAAACCAGGTGCTTGATTACTTGTTCAAATGATGGAATAGTGATACAGACGAATAGTGATGATGAGGATGACCCAGCCCCAAATAAAGAGTCTGAGACAATAAATGAGGAGTACTCCCTGATTAATTTCTTTCCAGAATTCAAAGTAAAAGAGCTTCCTCCTGACTTGCAAGGAACGGTTAAGGAGAGAGTATGAGACTTGACAGGGAAAGAGATTGGCTTGATAAAGGGAGTTGAGACAGTTAAAGTTCCTATAAAGCAAAATGCAGTTTTTCCTCAGATTCCCCAATACCACATGCCACAGTACATTCTTATGAAGTTTGCTCACATAATTGCAGGGTTTGTAAACAAGGGGGGTTTTAAAAGAAGTGTTGAGCAGCCCATGTAATTCACCGATAATGGGATTGAAAAAGCCCTGTGGGAAAGTGCGTATTGTCCAGGACCTGAGAAAAATAAATGACTAGGTGATCAAATGTTGCCCCGGGGTGCCAAATCCAGACGTTATTTTGTTTCATATTCCATGTGATGCTGAATGGTTCACTGCAATAGACTTGTCACAAGCTTTCTTTTCTCTGCCTCTTCATGAGGATAGTCAATTTCTCTTTAGTTTCAATTTTTTGGACTGAGTTTACTGTTGGTGTAGAATTGCTCAAGGATTTTCAGAGTCACCTTCCATATTCAATCAGATCTTGAAAAAGAATTTGGAGTCGTTGGAATTGCTTTTCCAATATACATTGGTACAGTACATTGATGATTTGCTGATTGCATCCCAAACAAAGGAAGAGTGCAAGTATGACACAATTGCCTTGCTGAACCATTTAGGTCATAAAGTTTCCCCCCCTTAAATTGCAATACTGTCAGAAAGAGGCGAAATATTTGGGTCACCAGATAGAGAAGGGAACAAGGAAAATATCCAGAGAAAGGGTCACAGCCATATTACAGATGAATCCTCCAGCCACATAGAGAGATGTCAGGATGTTTTTAGGGATGGTAGGCTACTATCGCCAATGGATTCCTAATTTTTCAGTCATTTCCAAGCCATTGCAGAACCTGACGCACAAAAAAGTCACTGATCCCCTAGTGTTAGACCAGGCTTGTATGAAAGTGTTTTCTGAACTGAGAGAGAGTCTGTGTAATGTTCTGACTTTAGGAATGCCTGATTACACTAAGACCATCAAGTTGTTTTGTCATGAGTGTGATGCATGTTCTTTGTCTTGAAGCAGATCCATGGAGGTGTAAACCGCCCAGTAGCATATTTGTCATCTACTTTGGACCCGGTTGCAGCAACATTACCAGGCTGTTTATGTGAAGTTGCAGCAGTTGGACAGAGCCTCACACAGTGTAAAGGCATTGTAATGGGACACCCTTTGACAATTATGGTCCCTCACTCCATTGAAGTCTTGCTTACCAGAACCAAGACACGGTACTTGACAGGTGCTAGGTTGACTCGTTCTAAGATGAGTATATTGGGGTCACCTAATGTGTCATTGAAAAGATGTACAGTGCTTAACTCCGCAACTTTACTGCCGAATGAAAAAGTTGAAATTGAAAAATTGGAAGACATTCAGCATGATTGTCTTGAAGTAACTGATCTGTGCACAAAACCGAGACCTGATATTAGAGACACCCGATTGGAAGAAAATGATCAAATTATCTTTGTTGATGGTTCCTGTTTAAGAGATAGCACAGGAGTACTGAGAGCAGGATATGCTGTGTGCACAATTTCTGGTATACTGGAAGCATCCTGGCTTCAAGGAGTATACTCTGCACAAGTAGCAGAACTGGTAGCCCTTACTAGAGTGTGCCATGTTTCACCTTAGCTCAAAGTTACCATTTATACGGATAGCCAGTATTGATTTGGAATAGTCCATGACTTTGGCCAGTTGTGGTACCAGAGAGGTTTCATGACCTATTCTGGTTCACCAGTAAGAAATGATGAGAGGATTCAAGAATTGTTGCAAGCTATCCAAATACCTGAAAATACGTGGTGAAATGCAGTGCACATGTGAAATCGCAAGATTTTGTGTCAATGGGAAATGGATATGGTTTTGCGCATTGAACTGTATATCGTTCAAAGATAAGTGGGAATTGTTAACTGAAGAATATGAAACATGTCCAAGTTATGTATTACATCTTATAGATACATTTGAAGAATTGGGAACACTGCAGAATAATGTTGACGGAGGAAAAACGATCATGGAGCAAAATGAAATGTGCACAGCGACAGGACTAATTGTGGGTTTCAGAAGAGGTTCAATTGGTTTTACTGAACAGTTTGTTGACTCAGATGGCTAGGTTTTATCATGGTCAAGCACATGTTGGAAGGGATGCAATGATTTGCATTTTTAAACAAAATTGGTTCAATCTGAGGTTTAGACAAATTGCTGAAGCAGTTTGCTATTGTTGCGCCATTTGTCAACAAATGAACGCTGGAAAAGGGACAGTGGTCTATTTGAGCCACATTGGGAGAGCAGGAGGTCCATTCAGCAGAATGCAAATGATGTTTTTTTAGATGCCTGTATGTGGAGGATTGAGATATGTGTTGGTGATTGTCTGCATCTTCACTCATTCGATTGAAGCTTACCATGCACAAAGAAATGACAACGTTACAATAGCTAAACTACTGCTTAGGGAACTGATACCATGTTTTGGGTTTCCGATCTCTTTAGAATCAGACTGGGGAAGTCACTTCAATAATTAAGTAATCAAAAAACTATGTACAGCCTTAAACATTGAGCAGAAGTTGCATTTTAGTTACCTGCCCTGAAGCATCAGGACTAGTGGAACAGATGAATGGTACCTTGAAATTAAGAACGGCGAAAATGTGTGCATCCACGAATTTGAGATGGCCTGACTCCCTGCTGTTAGTTCTGATGCCAATGAGAAACACACCCGACAGGAAGACATGATTGTTACCCTCATGAGATACTAATGGGTAGAGCAATGAGGTTACCAGTGGTCCCTGCAAACGCTCTTGTGAACATGACAGATGATATGGTGTTAAACTACTGCAAAGGTCTGGCAGATATGGTTCACTCTTTCTCTCAACAGGTGGAAGCCACCACATTGCCACCGATCCATGATCCAGGACACAACCTGAGAGCTGGTTACTGGGTTGTGGTCCCAAAACATGTGAGGAAGACGTGTTGGGAACCTCAGCGGAAAGGCCCTTTTCAGGGAGTTTTGATCACTGCCACAGCTGTGAAGTGCCCTGGAGTTCAAAACTGGATCCACGCAAGCCATACGAGGAAAGCACCATGTCCTCTGGACGATGAAGAAGAGTTGTTGAGGGTATCAAAAATGACCAGACAAGCCTCAGAGCCTGAAAGAGAAGAAAGAGGAACTGAGACCGGATCTGAGCATGTTGAGAGCGGTTCAGTCATTCCTGTGAGAAACGAAAGAGAAGACCTCCAGGAGAGTGACAGTTAGCCAATCTCAACTGAGACAGCAGGAAAGTCTAGTCGGAGGAGGACTCTCCCAGAAGTAGACAATTTTGAGAGACAAACAGAGCAGACACCAGACCTCTAAGGGGAAGGAGTTGAGGGTGATCAAAGCCAATGTGGTCTGACTCCTCCTGAACCAGTTGCAGGTCCCTCAACAGAAATTCCTGCAGAACAAGAAGAAGTCTCAAGTTCGACACTGAAAAGAGCATTGACCGAGGGTCCACTGAAAGGAAATAAGTGGCCGGAATCACAAGCAAAGAGAAAGGAAGCATTTGTTGTGACAACAATTGAGGTAGAAGTAGATACAACAAGGAGAGATGATCTGAGTGAAGAAGAATTGAATGGAGATCGATAGTTGAAAAGAAAGAGAATTGCAAGTTGAAGGTACGCAGGTCCTGAATGGGCTTATGCAAAAACAAGTGAATGGCAGAGGGAATTTGTCTTTTTGTTTTGATCGAGACATTCCAGGTCAATATTTTGGTATTTGAAGAAGAAAATCAATGAACTGAACTGTTAAAATTATAAGCTGAGAAAGGTACAAAAAAAGAGACTCTTAGTAACTGGTAAATACTTTTTTTAAAAACCTGATTTGACAAGAAAACTGGATTTGACAAGCTGCTAAACCAATTTTTGACAAAGGATCCTGAAAGTGACACTGAAAGCTGTAATAACTGCTGAAAGAAGATTGAAGAATTTGTTTTGATTTTTGCTGCATAATTACTACATTATTCTCCTATACAGATCATGAGTAACATTAGTAAGCAGGGTAGTAAGAACAGGTGCTGTAAAAACATGAGTATTGGTTGGCAATTGTGTGTGTGATATTGTGCCTGATATTGAGTGTGGGTATGACTGTTCTTGACAAGAGTAAAGCCAACCATACTTCAGCTTTAGAGACAACTACTGCATTAACTGCGATAAAGAAGTTTAAGTTAGATGAGAAGTATTTACACGTAAACAACGCACAAGAGGAACTTTCTTCTAATGTCTTTTATCGCTTGTTGAGTGAGTATGTTGAGATGATGGATGCGAGGAATTTGTTATGTGTGTACGCAGATTTCTTCATTAGTCTAAGGAGGAGTTCCCTATGATAGTTTGCCCCTTACTTATGGAATAAGTTGTAGTCTGTTACTAACAAGATTCTATGACCAGGAGCACATCCAATATTTCTATTCCAACCACAATGCTTTTTGTTTGTCCCCAAAATTAGATATCTGAGTAGAGTAGCTAAGGACAATGACATAGTATTAGTGAGAGGTTTCTTTGAGCCTACATTAACGTTTGACACTGCATATGCACATAAGAATAATTTGACATGCTTGCTTACACCAACAGAAAAGAACTTCTTAGATCAGACAGATGACAGTAGAAAGGGATTGAAGGAGAAGTTAGAAAATGATTTAGAGAAGAGGCCTTTTAGAAATTATTATACTTTTAGTGAAATAAGAACACAAGGGAAATTATCTTTAGATGTGCAACATGTAGGAAGGTTTTGTGTATATAAACCTAAATCTAGCACTGACACTTTATTTGTGGGAATGAGTGAATGTAGACATGTGTTTTTGTTTCAGAATAAATGGACATTTATGTTGAATGGACAGGATCCAGTGATTCCTGTTATATATTACATTTGTGGACCTAATGCCTATTACCATCTTCCAAGAGGATGGTATGGCACATGTTATTTGGGGATAGTTTTTCCAAAGATATTCCAACTTGATGACTTGAAAAGATTACCTAAATTGACAGTTACATCACCTTAAGCAAAAGAGAGAGCCTCCTTCTGGTATAGTGGGAGATATATTTGGAGCAATAATTCCTTCAGTAGGAGTTGTTCTGAATTCTATACAGATTTGAAGGTTGTCTACTATTGTGGACAACATGTTGAAAAACAATTTCAGGAGCCAGGATTCTAATAGATACACAATTGGCTGTGGAACTATCTATGACTCTTCACAACTGCCTTGCATTAGACATTCTTTCAGCAAGAGACGGCGGAGTTTGCAAAATGCTCAATTCAAGTCATTGCTGTCCGTGTATTCCTGACAATAGCAAGGAAATTAGAAGTTTACTTACTAATCTAACTAATGAAAGTGCTGATTTAAAAGAGTTGAAGGAACCAGGTGTTTGGGAGTAAGTTGGCAAAGGATTTGAATCAGTGGGAAATTGGCTCAGCAACAGTGGGAAAGGGATATTATTGAAAATAATACAAGGGATATTGATTATTGTGATTTGCATAATTGGAGCATGGGTAATATGTACATTGCGTAGGATGATTAAATTGAAGAAAATGAAAAATGATCAGAGGAGGGGAGAAATGAAAAGGGAAAATGTGTTCAGGGAAAATTCAAAGAGAGAACGAAGATTAAAGGGGATAGAGATGACAACATTTTAGCTGAAGCAGAACATTTGTGTGGGAAGATTTAAGTGTGTGACACATTTAGTCATCAGAGAAGGGATTGTTAATGCTGAATTTTAATAATGAATATTCATGTATTCTGAGTATTGAATTTGCATAGAAAATGAATTAACTTAGATAAAAATAATGCACGCATTTGAAGATGCTCGACTTTGAAGTTGCGCCCACCTGAGCGCCCGTCACTGTTCATGAAGTGTACTTATTATTAGCTTGTTAATATAAAATGTTGAGCTTATGTTTGATTAATGTAGTAGTATCTCATATAAAGGGTTATGCATTATGTATTAGCTTTATTAATTATAGGCTTTAACTTAGTGAGGTCTTGGGCCTAGTTGCACGGCCTCACGTCAAGCTACATTTCTTAGGCGTTTAATGAAATGGCTGTTTAGAGAATTAAATTGTGATTCTTCACTGTACTGACCAAGTGCTCGTGGCTGAAATTCATTCCCATGAGAACTGCTTGCTAGAAGATGTTGTATTAGCTAGGGATACATTGTATAATGTAGTATGTGTAAGAATGACCTTCCCAGGAGAAGACAATGGATGCAGACTGGAGTATGAGCCGCAACAATATTGATACCTGAAAAGCCAAATGACAAGAATGGGAGAAGAGGAGCCAATCATTGACATGTGGACTGTGTAGTCGTAAACTTTTAGATTTGGGGTTTTAATTTCATTTGACTAAATGCAAACATGCGATTTTCTGACCAATAAGGATGTGGGAAGTAGTTTTAGGAAATCTGACTTAGCCAGACTGCACCAAGAGAAGAGAGGCCATTCTGCGATATTTTTCTTAGCTGGCTTGAGTATTTAGCTATTCTTTTCCGAACTGCATGAAGAGACCTTACCTTTTCTGAACTTAAATGCTGAATCCTGATACCTGGCTGGCCGAACTGATGTTCAGTTAATGAAGACTGTCACAGCTTGCTGAACCATACTGAGGCAAGTTATAAGACGATGTTACTGATTGTTGTGTCTATTTGCTTTTGTCCCTAGGTACCAACTGCTGATTTTGATAGAGCCATAGTAGATCCTTTTCCAAAGTTGTGTTGACTAAATACTTTTGCATGAAGTCAAAACATGCTATTCTAATCAGAAGGTTAGTTAGGGAACTCATGTATGATGCTCGCTACATGTGATAACAATTGATGTCTTTTCTTTGCTAAATCTAAATGTATGTTATTTTGTTTGCGCAGTTATTCGTGCTAATAATTTGTACTGTAACCTTAGAATGTGTAGTGGCTCAAGCTTTGATTAGATTGTGATTCTTTAGGCGTTTCGGGAAGCCAGTATTCTTCCTGTATGTTTATCATTTGATTTTGAGATTAAGTTATGTAACATTAGCATTGTTAATATAGGGAAATAAACATTCTAACTTTTACATAAAGGTGTGGTTATTCATGGCCGCGAGGTCATGGTGTGTGGAAAATACTGACTCTTATTGATTATTGATGTAATTGATTGTTATTGCTATTGATTGTTATTGGTACAGGGTTACGTGGTGGGAACTATTCGAAGCGCAGTCAAAAGGTTCATCGGCCTAAACGTGTCTCCTTGTAAGTTTACTTAATAAGCTCTGACGCGCTAACAGGCCTCAGACTGCAAGTCAGGCAGGCTCTCAGTTCGTCCAAAGCAGAGGCAGCCACAGCAGCAGCAGGAGGAGCTGCACTAGGGAGGGCAACAGACGCTGACCAGGAGGCCAGAGGAGTTGAACAGTTAAATTGCTCATTCCGCTAGTTTCCCTTGACCTAAATCCATCTATCACAAATATCCTAAAAAGGGAATAGCCATGCATTTCTGGAATACTGTGCCACTTTTCACGTGTTTATTGCTGATTCTGAGGAGGAATTCCCTCAAAGGAGGTCGTAAATCTGAGCTGCAGTAAGGTGGGAGAAGGGGGTCACTGCTAATCAGGAGGGTGTTTGGCATGAGGGTAGAACCTTGTGTGTCAAGGGGTGCTAAGAGGATCAGTGGGACCCAGCCTGTGCTGCTGCCCGCAGTCCCTGTTCCGTTGTGCTAACAGTTTTACTGAGTGTGGATCCACACCCAGTGACACTGGGCCTGGTGTTCCCAAGCCATTAATTCCCGGTAATGAAATCCTGGGTGATTTGTAGTTGAACAGAGTTGTATCACCTTTTGAACATAACTGCTCCACCCAAATCGTAATAGGACAATCAGTGAGGAAGTTTATCATTCTACAGTTTCGATACGAGGCATGATATTGAATGGGGCTCATGCTATACACTTGTGTGATGACTAGTGACAATATTTTGGCTATAAAGTTGACTTCCATATTTTGAGGTAGATATAGTTGTGCAGTGCACATATGTCAGTCTCTACATCTGGGATGTCCATGTGTTTAAGACAGTTTGTCAGACTCTTTCAACACATCTATGTACTTGATTCAATGTTTCATATATTTTAGTGGTTACATCAACACATTTGGTCCTCATATTGAAGAGAATAATGAACGGTAGAGTTTGTTAGTTCATTTTGATTTTGGATAATACTATTTTAGTTTTTAAAAAAGTTATAAATTAAAGTGGTTAATATGTTATATTTTGGGTGTATTTTTAGAAAAATATGGAATATGGAGTCTTTTAAATTCTGACAGGTGACTCACCAGCTCACCAGTTAGTGGAGACATTGTTCTCCATTTCCTTGTAGGAGGGCGACCTAACTGCTTATATGTCCATCCCCGCCGACCAGTATGACAGATACAATGAAAACACAGATGAATGCAGCATGGGAGACATTTTTATTTGGCCCACTTTTCTTTCATGGTTTGTTTTTGTTCTCAAACAATCTTCCAAAGTAGGAATTTGTTTCAGAAAAAAAAAAAAAAACAGACGCAGAGGAGGATTCTCCTTGCATGTCAGGGCCACTCCTCATTCTCATACCTGTGTCCAACAAACCTCGAATAGCCATCTCCTACAGGAAAAATCTGTGACTGTAGCTCCATCCAAAATAAGGTAGTGCCACTATATAAGGTATAGCCACTGTGACTTGTGGTGGATGTGTCACCAATTCAAGGTTTTAAGATGGTGTGGCCAGTTGAGGTGCCACCATTGAACACCCAGTAGTTTTCCAGTCTCTGAATGTGGTGGTGGAACTTGGAGGTTGATGGATGGGTTATTTACCTTCTTTTGGCAAATGTCTTACAATCAGCAACCTCTAAATGACTCTGTGTACTTGAATTCATCCAGACCTTTCAATGCAAAGGATCCTTAGTCATGTTAATGTTTATCTTGATTCAAGTTGGCATTAATGCTAAATTTAAGGTGGTTAATGTGTATCTTGTCAATTAATAATATATAGGCTGCTCAGAGTCTCTCTACCTGCCCATTCAGAGTCAGGGGTGACTGAAAGTCACAGCCCTCAGGGTCACTAATGAGTGCTGAGGTTGTCTGCCCCAGCCAATCCATGCAGTGCTTTAACAACAGGAGCAGCATCAGGATTGGCTCAGAGACATGGTAGATTATGGGGTGGGTGGAGGCTGTCTGTCCCCTTTTCCTGTGGCACAAAGAGAGGCAGGCCGCATGCCTTAATCTGAATAAAAGAGCTGCTTCGTGCGTCCTTCCACTCAGGTAAGTTAGTGATTCTCAGCAAATGAAACAAACAACAGGTGAAGTAACAGTGATTCCCCTCGGGCTTCATGTTTAAATATATAATATAATAATGTCACTCACTTGTGTTCTGGCCTGGGCATATTTGCTCTCGACGTCTTTAATACTAAAAAAAAGACCGCCAGCCTGTTGGCGGTCTGACCGCCGCTTTAACACCGTCAACCAGGGTTGTAATGACCCCCTATATTTTTAACATAAAGTAATAAATGTATACCTCTAACAATTACAGATATGATGTCAGAAAGAGGCACTTATATCACCTCCCAGAAAGGCAAACTATTATTAACATACATAGGGTATACATGCATGCAGGAGAGCATAAACGCTGGCATTATATACTGGAAATGTACACAATGTAATGCCTATGCTTGTTATGGTAGGGCTACAAACAGAAATAATGTTGTATTTAACGTTACAAAGCATAACCCCTCCCCAAATGTAACAGCCATAGAAGTAACATCTATTTTGGAAGACATCAGAGAAGCTCATGAGAAGCCACAGGAAATGTAATAAAAAATATCCTTCCACATGTTCCTGAACGCACTACAAGCAACTGCCAGCAATTCCTAATTTAAAAAGATTAATAGCATGCACCAGAAAGACCACGACCGAAACCCCTGCTGCTCCTAGAGGATTACAAAGCCAACATTCCTGAGAATCTAACCACTACATATACTGAAGAACCCTTCCTTTTGTACAATATTAATGATAATAGGAGAAAATTATGTGCGCTACAGATGTTACCTGCTTAGACTAACCCAAAGCCAATTGTGGATGAGGGATGGGGCTTAAATTGTCCTCTCCATCATTCACGCAGATATATACCATGCATGGTGAATATCATAATAGTAACCCCTAAGTTTGGCACTGCAAAGTGCTCATACTATGAACTATTAAACCAAATTAAAATAAAAACTAATGACTACTACTACTACCAAAAAGCATTATAAACTTTGAACAAGCAATGATACAAAAAGTTTTTAAAATCTAATCACACAAGGTTGCTATTACGATTTTAACCAAAGCAAATGAGACACCTCCCAAAATGTACACTAAAGGATTATGCAACAAACGGACCACCCACAGAAGTAGCTAATTATCTCATAGAATCCTCCTACTACCAAACACATGGATAAAAACTAAGGGCCTCTTTACGAGTTTGGCGGTTGGACCATAGACCACCATGTTGGTGGTCCTGAAAAGACTGCCATGCTGGCAGTCTTTCAGACCTCCCTATTATGAGTTAGACAGGTAGGACCGCCGACCGCCAAGCAGAAATGGCAGACCGCCATGGCGTGACAGCCTGGAAATAGGTGGTCCGACCACCAGCCCTGTCAGCACCCTGACCAGCCACGCAGCATATTACAAGCACACAGTCACTGTGGAAGTCCCTTCACGGCAGTCAGTCAATGGCAGTCCAAAACACAGCGGTTCACAGTCAACAAAGTAACAGACAACTGCACATTAGTTGAATTAAAAAACAACACAGCTGACACACATTGCCACGGTGGACACACCTACGAAGGCCACGGTCAAACACACCCCTTCACAGACCACAACCCTTTGCATTTCCACTGCATGATGAAGAACACTGACCACCATTTTCCCATAATATAGGCACCCCTATTTTTTCGCAATCCCATAGAACACCCTGCACACACTTTTGTCCATTCACACCCTGTTTAGAAAGTCACTGCCAGCCATTTTCTTTTTTTCGTCTACCATGTCACATGCTAAAAATCCACATTTTTCGGAAGTTGCGTAAAGTGTCATGGTGGATGAAATCATTAGAGTAGAGACACAATTGTTTAGAGCACAAGTCCAGCATGCTCCTTCCAGTAAGAAAATGGAAATGTGGGACAGGATCACTGACAAAGTGAATGCTGTAGGCACCACTCTGCCCACAAAGGAGGGCATCAGGAAGAAGTGGAACGACCTCAGGGGCAAGGTCCATCCCCTCTTCTCCAGGCACCAGCTGCAGGCCTAAAGGACTGGTGGTGGCCTTCTCAGTGCCCCATTACATTTGTTTCTCTGGGAGGAGAAGGTGTTGTCCATCCTGCATCCTGAGGGCTTGTTAGGAATACCTGGGGGAGTGGAGTCTCGTAAGTCACAACACAAAAAATGTCACAAAAATGCCATGTCATGCATGCTCATAGCTCACCTTTACCCACTGTCTTGGTAATTACCTCACCAAGATTCAATAGTCAGAATATCTGGGTGTTGACACTGTCAATCTGTATTGATGGACCCAACATCGCAGTGACTAAGGCCCATCACATGCCATTGGTAGAAATGGGGCCTGTAAGTCAATCAATATACAATAATAATTCCAGGACTCATGGCATGTTTCAACATGCCCAAACCCCAATGCAGTCTGAGTACATAGATGTAAGACCCAACATTTATATAGTGTTTGTAGTACAGAGAGTGACATGACTGCAATTCCCAGGAGGCACTGTTTCTGTAACTCCAACCACCAGCACAGTAGTCACTTGTCTTTAGATCCTTTTTGAAATTTCTCAATGAAACTGTTCCCACCTGGGAGGATAGCATTTGTGTACAGTGTGTAGTAGAGCGAGTGACATGATTGCAACTCCCAGGAAGCACTGTTTCTGTAACTCCAAACACCAGTACAGTGGTCACTTGTCTAAAGGCCCTTTTTGTCATCTCTCAATTGAACTGTTCTCACCTGGTAGGATAACATTTGTATAGTGTGTACTACAGGGAGTGACATAACTGCTATGGCCAGGAGGCTCTGTTTCTGTAATTCCAACCACCAGGCCAGTGATCACTTGTCTAAAGACCCTTTTTGTCCTCTCTCAAATTGAACTGTTCTCACCTGGGAGGATAACATTTGTATAGTGTGTGTAGTACAGGGGGTGACATGATCGCAACTCGCAGAAGGCACTGTTTGTGTAAGTCCAACCACCAGCACAGTGATCAAATCAAATCAAATCGTACTTTATTTTGACATAGGTCATAAAAGTTTGCACATAGAATGATAAAACAAAAAAGCGCATTCATTATCAGTGTGCTTTACAAAGCACCACACTTACTTAAAATAAAATTGACATAAAATGGAGATAACTCTCTGAAGCCATAGTCACTGGGAGTGAAAGAGTCAATCATAGGCCAAGGCCTGCAGTAGTCCACCGTTGCCCATGATGTAGTCAATGCAAAGTTAATAATAAAATGTGGTACAACGATCGAAGATTACAATAAGAAAGAAAAAAAAGAAGACACTCCAGTTATCTAATTTTACCTTTTGGTGCCAAAGCTACTAAAAAGTCAGCACCACAAACTTAAAATTATACAAATATTGAAGAACCAACAATACAAAGAGAATAAATGTAAACTCAGATTTTCCCAATTAATACAGTCATCAGAATAAAAACAGGTAATCCAACCCAAAATCTAAAATACTGAAATTGTATTGTGGATTAATACAATTTCATGATAATTTAAATAACATGCTTTGACAAAGGGAACCATTACTTGTCCAAGTAACTCTGTTTGTGAACTCCCAAATGAAGTGTACTCACCTGGAAGGATACTATTTGTCAAGAAGGTGAAGTAGAGGGACTGACCTGAACTGCAACTCCCAGCAGGCCCTGTGTCTGTTACGACAAACACCAGACAAGTGTTCACTTCCCCAAATACCTCTGTTCCTTCACGTTAAATTGAAGTACAATCACCTGGGAGGATACCATTTGCTAAATGTTGGGAAGTAGAGGGAGTGACCTGACTGCAACTCTTAGGAGGTCCTGTTATTCTTACTCCAACCACCAGCATAGTGGCCACTTGTCCAAAAACCCTTGTTTGTCAACTCTCAAATGAAGTATACTCACCTGGGAGTGATCAAGCACAGATCATGCCCAAATCAGAGAAGTATCTGATGACATAGCTCCATCGTGACTTGCTAACCCAAGATAAAATATTTGAGGACAGGAATGACACTTTACCCAGTGGGAACAGTGGGAATAACAAGTATTCAGAAGGCCTCAAGATGCCTCACCAGATGGGTATTGGCAGCAGAGACATTCACACTGAATGGTGCACAGGATGACTCCAGTCACATATACAGCAAAGTCCTGGGTTTGCCTGCATCGCATTCAATTAGGCCTCCAAATGGGCAAAGGCGTATCTTGCCTAGCCCCTGTTGGCCTCCACTGGTGCCAAGATGTCATTTTCAGGCCATCCTCCAAAGTGCAAATGATCTGCACATTTCAGCAGCTGCTTTAGTGAAAATGAATTGGCAAGCTTCACACGCCATGTTAATACACCCAATACCATGGTTACTTTGCACAATAGGATTAACTTCAGCTTTATTTGGTACAAGGTCTCTGCTTACTATAACTCTAAACCATTGGCGGTAGACCTCACAATACAACTAGTAGCAATGTACGTTTTACATAAACAGGTGGAGCTGTGGCTGGGCACACAATGGGCACCAGAACAGACTGCCACTACCCCCCTAGATGAAGCCCTCAGTGTCTTATTCAGTGAAGAAGACACTCCTGGAGGTCTGGACTTGGAGGATGGTTCTGGCCCATCTGGGCAACCTGGTCAGATGCAACAGTGAGTCTCACTGTGTCTACAACTTCCCCTTCCAGTCCAGTTGCCTCAGCATCACAGGAAACCATTCACCCCAACCTCTATACCTAGCACAGTGTCTACCATCTCGTGTCCCCAAGTCCTGGACCCTGAGTTGTAGTGCAAAACGTCTGACAATGAGGGTCCAGGAACAAGTTGGAGAGGGCACCCTGTGGCAGGGGCACATGCCCGTTGGGGTAGGGGATATGGGAGGGATGCTGTTGGCCACCAGGGTGAGGCCACTGGGGCTGCTCTTGGCCATAACACCATCAGCCATGTCGTGGGGGTCTGTCAGGAGTCCCAAGGCGTGATGGGCCAGGTGTTGACTGAACAAAAGGAAATCAAGCAGCTGCAGAGGTACATGAACAGCGACATGCGGGAACAGATGGAGGCCCACAATACCAACATGGCCTCCCTAACAGGGGTGCTAAGGGACATACATACCACAGTGCGTAAGGCTTTTCAGCAACAGTCTACCCCTTCCTTTGGCACATCAACACCAGGCATATCATCATCAGTGCCAGACACTGGAAGGGAGGCCCTGCAGAGAAAGAAACAGCCCCAAACACCCCTGCTTCTGTAGGAACAGATCCCCCCGCAACGTGCAAACGGGTATGTCCACAAAGAATCCAGGAGGTGTGGATGGTAAGACATCCACTACTGCCAGCAAGTGACCTCTTCCTAAAGGAACTCCTTTGTGTGCCAGACAGACATTCACTATGTGAACTGATCCTGAACCATCTACCAGTTCCAATGGGAGGAGTACTATGGACTTTGGACTCGCAATGGTGTGGCACCTACAGTAAAGATTTCATTCACCATGACTGACCCATTTGTCGGAGGCTGGCCCTCTATGTAGTGTGAAAAATGTTGTACACTGTGCAGAGGGTCCGGCCACAAGTTTCGCTTACAGAGGTAAAACCTAGACCACATAATACTCTAATTTTTATGGCAGCTTGGCCGTGCAGTTAGGCTAAACTTGGAGAAGTGCAACTCCAGTGCAGGGGCGTGGCCACGGAGCCGAGCATGGCGCACGCTTGAAGGATCGGCTCCGGAGGGGCCGACTCTGCATCGGTGCCTGGAGGCGTTGAGGCGGGTGCTCCGGTGTGCGGAGCGGTAAGCGGCGGGTGCCGTGGAAGGGGAGATCGCGGAGGTGCGGTCTTACCCCCCCGGAGCGGGTCCCTGAGTGTCCCGGGCTGATCGGGACGGCGAGGAGGCCGCGGCCCGGCCGGCCGGCGGGTGAAGCGTTGACGCACTGAGTCAGAGAGCTCCCCGAGCGGGGGAGCAGCGGAGAAGCGGCCGTCACGGGCGGGGCGACCGGGGTGCGGCCGCGGCCCTGAGGGGCGGCCTTGGACGGACTTACGCGCGTCGGCGCGGACCTGGGCCGCGGCCTCGAATAAAGCGGGGCTCGGCGCCCGGCGCTGGCCTCGAGGGCGGTGCCGCCCGGAGGATGGGGTGAGGCCCGGAGCGCCTGCTGGAGGCCCCTGTCAGCATCGGCCGGCCTTCTGCTTGGAGGACGGAGCCTGACGCCCTCCCCTGACTGAGAGTCTACGCAGACCTGTGAGAAACGGAGGTGAGAGGCCCTCCGGAACCACCCGGTAAGGAGTCCACTTCGAGCGTGTCCAACTGGGGAACACATGGCCGGAGCCCTGGGGTCTGCTGCCCGGGAACCACTGGGGGCCCACAACGCAAACTACCGCGCCCCGGGTGCCCTGGGCTGAGCGCTGGCTGTCTTTTGTGGGGCGAGACAACGGGGATTCACCTGACGTCACCTACTGCCATCTTCCTGTGTTGGAGGTCGGGGACCCGTGTTGCCGGGTACGGGGCTCCCTTTGCTGGACCGGACCGAAACGGATCGAAGGTCCTTGCTGAACCAAACACTTATGCATACAGCAACGCAGAACCATAATAGAGTGTCAGCTCAGTTTTAGCCAAAAACTGATCCCTTGCCTATGGAGCAGAAATTGTGCGAAGGGGGGGACTGAGCAAGGCGCACTTGAGAGCATTCGGTTTGCGGGGGACCGCTAGTGGTTCTGGGCCTAAGCGCACTGGGCGCTAGCCTCGCTGAGTCGCCCCTACTTGCCTGGCAAATGCCCCCCAAGGGCAAGCATAAGAGTAAGACCATGGATACCCCGGCACATGCACCACTGGGGGAGAATGAACAGACCACGCAAAGCCAGCTGCAAAACAAAATGCAAGACACTCTTGACAAAATTCTGGGCGCCATTGAGGACACCAAATCCACATTACAGCGCGACATCAATCAGGTGGCGATAGAGGTGGGCCTCCTGAGAGCTGATCATCACAAACTGGCGGATAGAGTAAAAGAAGCGGAGGCAACGCTAGCGGAAGTAGTCCCAAAACATGATGATGTATCAGCGGAGGTGACTTCGTTGGTTGGCAGAGTGGCGAAGCTTGAACAGCGAGCTGAAGAAGCAGAGGGCAGGAACAGAAGGAATAACATACGTGTGGTGGGCCTCCCTGAAGGAGCCGAGGGGCCGAATATGTTGGAGTTTTTGGAGAAATGGCTACGCACAGTTGTCGCACCGGGATGTCTGACCCCCTTCTACTCATTGGAGCGAGCACACCGGGTACCGGCTAGTCCACTGGCTCCTGGCAGGCCACCGAGAACAGTAATAGCTAGGCTCCTGCACTACAGGGACAGAGACATTCTTTTACAGAAAGCCAGGGAAATGGGCCCGTTTAAAATAGCCAATGGTGAAGCGACACTATTTCCTGACTTCACCTTAGAGGTCCAAAACAAGCGTGCCTCCTTCCTAGCCGTTAAAAGAGCATTGCGTGAAGAGGGGATACAGTATTCGCTGCTCTACCCAGCAAGATTACGAGTGATCGCGGAAGGGAAGACCACGTTCTTCCAGGCTCCAGAGGAGGCATGGGAATGGCTCGAAAGGTCGGGGACACGGTCGACGCGACTGACACCGGAAAGTCGTGGGAAGAACGGGACCCGGCGGGCCCCGAAGGGGAAAAGGCTCAGAGACCGCCAGAGACTAGCACCAACGAGGACACAGAGAGAAACTGGCAGGAGGGAGGCCCTGGAGGCAGCGGCCAAAGTGAGTGGAGAATCGCCGACCCGGGAGATATCTGAAGAAGAATCGGAAGACACGGTAGTGTCTTCGCCCGACGGCTCTGGGGACTCGACTTATGCGCCAAAAGTGACCCCGCAGACCGCTGATGATCTTGCATAGATTGGCCCCGCACCGGCGCTGAAAGGCGAGACAAGATAAGAAACGAAATGGCCTCTCCGGACCTGGCCGCCCCCCCGAACCTGACTCTTGCCTGTCAGTCCTGACTGGCGAGTATTGAAGTGATGTGTTTGAATAATTTGCTGTGTTGCAGTACTTATTGGGCAGCCTACAGTTCCGAAGGTGCCCTGGGGATGGGGAGTTGGGGTTTGCAGTTATTAGTTATATCGGCTACACGTGCGAAATGGTACGAACATGTGGAAGGTACATACTTGTGGGGGCCTCGATTGGGGCCTGGGGTGTGCCGGCCCTTCATGCAACAGGCTTTTAGAATAGGATGGCGAATTATAGTATCATAACTTGGAACGTCAGGGGGATGGGTACTCCTGCTAAGAGACATAGGATCCTTTCCTTTCTGAAAAGGAGAGGGGTGCAAATAGCTATGCTACAGGAAACCCACCTCGCATTCGGAGAGGGAGAGAAGCTAAGGCGGAGGTGGAGGGGGCAGGTGTTCGCCACAGAATATTCAGCTTACGCAAGGGGAGTCTTGATCTGGATTAGGGCGGGGCTCCCCTTCACGATTGATTCCTCCAACATTGACAATGAGGGAAGGTTTGTCATATTGGAAGGGAGATTACAGGGGCTCCAGTTGACCCTGAGTTGCATATACGCCCCCAACCAGGACCAAACAACATTTATGATGACTCTGTCTAGGCACCTTACTCGTCAACACACGGGGGAAGTACTGATAGGTGGAGACTTTAACGCAGTGCTCGACACAGACCTAGATAGATCTACCCCCCCACTGCTGGGAGCAGCATCAACCAAAACAGCTAAAAACTTAGTTGGGTGGCTAGACGCCTGGGGCCTAGTGGACGCTTGGCGGTTACAACACCCAGTGACTAGGGACTACTCGTTTTATTCGGGTCTCCACCAGGTACATACCAGAATAGATAGGATAGTTTGTACTCCGGGACTGGCTCGTAGAGTGACCCATGCTGAATACCTTGCCCGCACAATATCAGACCACAACCCTCTATTACTGACGTGGAGAGCATCACAGGACAGACCCCCCATACCGGCATGGAGAATGCTCCCGACAGCGCTTGAAGATCAGGCATATAGGGAGGAATTAAGATGCTACCTAACAGAACTTATAGAAACTAACCAGGGATCCACTTCCTCCAGAGGCATGGAGTGGGAGACACTTAAAGTGGGGACACGGGGTCACTGTCTTGGCCAGTCAGTAGGGATAAAACGCACGCTCGAGAGAGAATTAAATGCGTTGGAGAGAGTCATACACGAGGGGGAGCTGAAACAGGGCGCCGCAGGGCAAGTGGACGAAGAATACGATCGTGCACGTAGAGAGTGCTCCCAGGCTGAAGAGCGACTTAGATGTCATAATATGCAAAGACACTTGGCATCCATACAGTCAGAGGAGGGAAGGTCTGGTAGACTATTGGCATGGTTGGTGCGCCCGAATAGAGATAGTGACCCTATTGCAAGCGTATTAGACAGGGGAGGTACACGTAGACTCAGCCCAGAATCCATAAATGACGCATTTAGAGATTACTACACACACCTATATAGGAGGCCCGCTGACATGGAAAGGGGGACCATTGACAACTTTCTAGCTACGATTCCACTGCCAGTATTGAGTCCAGAGGGCAGGGTCGGCTTGGGGGGCCCAGTGACTGCGGAAGAGACGGTTGAGGCAATTACACAATTGGCCCCTGGGAAGACCCCGGGAACAGATGGTCTTCCTATGGACTTTTATAAAAAATATAAAACCTTACTGGTCCCCAGACTGTTAGAAATGTATAGGGAATCGGCAAAGAACAGAGAACTCCCACGCACATTGCGCGAGGCATTGGTAGTGCCACTTCCTAAAACAAACAGCAAAGAAGCATCGGTGACAGACTACCGCCCGCTATCAATGCTAAATAGCGACTTTAAGATCCTCAGTAAGATCCTTGCCAATCGCCTGTTGCCCCTTATGCCCACCCTGATACATCCTGATCAGAACGGTTTCATACCCGGTCGCAGCACCTCCCTAAACCTTAGGCGTATTTTCTCTATCATACATATGCATAGTGAATCGAAGCCGCCAACCGGGACCCTGCTAGCAGTGGACTTTGAAAAGGCCTTTGACTCAATTAGGTGGGACTACCTGAGGGCGACAATGCTGAAGATGGGCCTGGGGGAGGGCTGGGTTGAATGGGTGGACCTGCTATACTCATCCCCGCTGGCAAGGGTCAAGACAGGTAGGACAGTTTCTGGAGCCTACCCAGTACATCGAGGAACCAGACAGGGGTGTCCCCTGTCCCCATTGTTGTTCGCCCTAGCGATGGAGCCCCTGGCGGCCTGGGTACGAGGGGAGGGAGCTGATAGAGGGATTCAGTGGGGGCCTACTGACCATATTATATCGCTATATGCAGATGACATCCTGATCTATCTTAGAGACGGGGCGAGTGGCCTCCCCTGGGCCCTGTCCGCCCTGGAGGAATTTGGGGTAGTGTCGGGATTGCGACTTAATCGTAATAAAACATATGTGTTCCCCCTGGTGCCCGGATATAGTTGCCCAGCAACATGCCCAATAGACCTGAAATGGGCCCCACAGACATTTAAATATCTGGGGATCCAGATTTATCATGACGTGGGAGACTTAAGAGAGGGCAATCTTGGTAGCGCGCTCCGATCCCTGAGACCCTCTGTAGAATTTTGGCGCTCTTTGAAGCTGTCGGTGATGGCCAGGGTGGCGCTGTCCAAGATGATCATGCTCCCCCGACTCCTCTACTACTTTGCCAACTTACCAATACTAATACCCCGAGCGCGACCTGAATGCAATACTCAGAGAACTAATATGGGACAATGGGCGCAGACGAACTACACTTGCAACTATTTGCAGACCACCCAATGCGGGTGGCCTGGGAGCCCCCGACTTTGAAGCATACTATCTAGCATCCCAACTACAGTGGATATCCGGCTGGCTAGTGGGCCAGGGCCAACTTGATCTATACACAGCCCAAGGACCAATAGATTCGGCATGGATTGCGACATGCATGACAAACAGGAAGATAACCCCCCCTGGGAACAATATAATGATAAAAGTGGCGCTGGCATGCTGGAAAAGATGCATGAAGAGAGTGGGAGTGGGCCCCCCATACTCCCCAGCTCTACCACTAGCGGTGCTTGCCATAGAACCCAAGGGGAAAGGGCCGGGAAACACCGGACTTGGCCCCTGGTTGTCAACTGGAATAGAAGTAGTGGGAGGACTCTTCGAGGAGGGAGTGCTGAGGGGATTCGTTGAATTAATGGAAAAAGGGGTTCCCGGTGGGCAGTTCCTGCTTTATGGGAGATTAATACATACTCTTAAGACTCACTGGGGCACAGTGAACGCGGAGCCTACAATACACGAGGTTCTGCACTCGCTGTTGACATTAGGAGAGGAATCACATCTGATCACTAAAATATATCGGGCCCAAGCAGGGGCAGCCTTGGATCCATTACGGTCGCTGAGAGGAAAATGGGAGGGAACAATAGGGCGGGAATTAACTGACTCCGAATGGAGGAGGACACTGGCCTACCCTCAGAAAATATCACGTAATACACGGTTAAGATATATCCAGTATAATTATTTGCATAGAACCTACCTCACGCCTCACAGATTATTCCGTATATACGGAGGGGCTTTGGGGAGTTGTCCGAGATGTGGAGGAGGAGGGGCAGACTTGGACCACATGGTTTGGAATTGTCCTGTGATCCAGACGGGCTGGAGGAAAATATTGCCTACCCTGTCTGAATTGTTTGAAATTGACTTGAGACCCACCCCTGAACTGTGCCTGCTGGGTCTCAGACCAGCGGCACTATGCGGAAAAGTGGAATGGTGCTTTTTGGACCTTTCCTTGGCCCTTTATAAGCGGCTAATCTCGAGGGGCTGGAAGGCTGCGGCTCACCCTCAATTATCTGACTGGAAAAGGGATATATCAACATGGTCCAGAGCTGAACTGCAGGTCCTAAAGGCGGAAGAAGCCAGAAATATTCGCCAGGTTCCTATAGCCCCGGGGTGGGAGAATATAATGACGAACTGGGAGAATATAAATAGGAGAATGGTAAACTCAGTAGGAGAAACCAGTGCAACTCAAATCACATTGAGGACGGAACCAAATGGTGGAAACATATAGATAGGCACCCAAAATCAGACCCAAACCACACATTTAATGCATAAAGAATAAAGGTGGGTGGATAGTTGAATCCCTGACCCCTGAACCACTGACATAACCAGTGGGCGGGGTGAGCGACCCGCCACCTTCGCCGAATGCCGGTGCGCCCCGGACCCCCGTCCTCCCTCATTCAAAAACGAGTACATTACAGTGCCTCCAAACTAGCAACCACGAAAGCCAATCGCACGAAGTCGTAAAGGTTGACCGTTTATGGTCCTTTGTTCTCCTTTCTTTCTCCCCTTCTTCCTTTCCCTACGCCCAACTAAATTAATCCGATTGTCAGCAGAGACTATACACCGAGCACCTCGGGTTCCCCCTCCCCTCACCTCTATCTCCCCTCCATCACCCCTACCCTCCCACACCTAGCCCCAAACACCACTCTCCCAAGTTATAAAGAAGAAAGGGGTCAGGTTTGATGTTGGATTGTTTAATACACAGCACAGCGAATTGCAGTAACGAAAGGTAACTTAATAGAGTAAATGTACATAATCTACTGAATAAAAAACATTAAGTCTAATGATAATAAAAGATGCAAACAATGAGAAAAAAGTAGAATACAACAATGTACGCAAAACTGCATGTAATATGTACAAGCATGAAACTGTGTAAAAACAAAATGTTAATAAAAATATATTTAAAAAAAAAAAAAAAAGTGCAACTCCAGTGCAAAGTGTTGTACGCACAGTATCAGTAAATGAAAACACACACTCAAAAGAATAACTTGAGACAATTTACAAAAATACTTCAGATTTTTATAAAATGTTAAGACCAAGATCAGCAAAATCAGGTAAGTACTTTTTAAGTTATGAATTTTCAAAGTTTTGAAAATGTCTCAGTTCTGTGCGTAATTGCACACCATTGGAATCAATGACGAAATACTTTAAAAATGCATATAAATTCAGGCAATACATTACCCAATGTCTCCTCGTGGTTGTAGGTCAAGGTCATTGGTGGGACCTGTGGCCCAGCTGGAGAAGTTCGGGCGGCTCCCGGTTTCAGCTGGAGCAGCTGCAGAAAGTCTTTGGGGCTGGTGCAAGGCCACTACTGTGGACCACTTGGAAAATCACTGCACAGGTGGACTTCAACGTGAATCCGGTGGGTCCCTCTGGAGTGCCAAGGTTGCAAGAGGTGGAGACCCTTAGAACACTGCTGGATCTTTGGTGCAGGGCGGAGGGCGGCTGTGCGCAGAGCAAATCAGTGAGCCAAGAGCTGTGCGCAAGGGTGCCCTTTGAAGCAGTATGTAGGTCACTTTGAGGGTCTCTTGCAGGTCAGCATGGTCAGTCTGGTGGGAGGTCCTGTTTTTTTCTGAAGTCCCTGAACTGGGGCTTCTTCCTGGTCCTTTTGCAGTCTGGAGTGGTCTGTCCTTCTGGGTGTCAAACATTGGGGGTCCAGTACCCCTGGCTATTGCACGGTTCAGCCACTGGAGGTCGCAGTGCCGCCAAACTTGGCACACTTCAGGGTTCGACCTCTGGATCTGCCAGGTGAAATTTGGTCAGGCTGCAGTGTCCGGTTCCTTGGTCAGTAGCTGGTCAGTGAACTGGACTTCACTGGTTATTGGGTGTTTGATACAAAAGAGTGATGCCTTCACTCAGAAGGGAGATCTTCTGTGATTTTTAGAAGAGTGGAGGTCCTCTGGGGATTTTTAGAGTCTGTCCAATGTATGAGCAGCCCCTCGAGACCTGGGTGCAGCAGGCAAGGTTTGACGCCTTTTCTTGATGAAGCAGAACTTCAGTTCTTGAGCCGCGGTTCTTCTTTGTTGCTGGTCTTCTTGTGTCCTTGGAATCTGAATCACTGGTCTAGGGGTGCCCACTAAATACTGTATTTAGTGGGCATTTAAGGGAATACCTAGTAGTGATGAATGGGTCACTTACCTTAGGGTGACTACATCCACTATGTGACCACTTCCTGTGAGTAGAGGTCACTTCCTTTTCCCCGATAGGCTATTTTCTACCATGCAAGATGGAGGAAAATGAAATGAAGGGGCCACCTCGCATGCAATACCTTAGGGTGGTGCAAGCTTGTGGTGGCCACTCCTGTCCTTTGTGTTTTTCCCACCAAAAGGGGGGTTTGCAATGGGGGTGGCCATCTGCTGCTAGCAGCAAGCATGGGGGTTGAGGGTCAAAGACGGTAAGCCCTTTGTAGCTCGCTAGTGTGGCCGTGGCCATGCACATTCCTGAGGACTGAGGTGTGACACCTCCACCCAGAAAGGGCTTTGTTCTGGGACCCAGAGAGCAGGAACCCTCACCCCAGGGTTCCAGAATATTGTCTCGTGGTGGCAGGTTTGTTGTGACCGGCTAGCAACCATGCCATTGTTAGTTACCTTTGCAGGGGTCACCAATAAGGTGGCCCCTGGGAACACTTTGCAATAATTGCAATGCTGGTACCAGATTGGATTTATCATTCTGAATTGTTCGATAGCAAACAACCCAGGGTTCAGAGTAGCCATCCTGTAACTGTGAAACTTGTACTGACTAATGTCCAGCACATGCATTTAAAATGGCTGCTCTGTTCACTTGCTATGTCCCAGGTTTGGCAAGGACACAGTAGGGGCATATTGCTCATGCATCTATGCCCACACATACAGTATAGTGCACCCTGCCTAAGGGCTGGGAGGCCTGCCAGAGGGGTGACTTACCTATATTGAATGCAGTGCGTAGTGGACAGGGCACACAGGGTGTGAGCCATGCCGAGTTTGCATTATAGGATTGCACAAGGACACTCAGCCTGCAATAGCAGTGCTGGGTGCATCTGGATGCATGACCCTTGAGGGTGGCATAATCTGTGTTGCTGCCCTCAGGGGCCTACCCTTAGTACCCCATGACCCTGGGTAAGTAACATTTACTGTGGACTTATAGTGGCAGCTAAAGGTGTTGCCAATTGTATCAATACCTTTACAATTTTAGGCAATGAACACTGGCACTGGGGACCTGATTAGCAGAATCCCAGTGCACTCCAGTCCAAGTTGCATCCAGAAACCAGGAAGAAAGTGGGGAGGGGGCACTGCAACAGGGTGCCAGTTTTCCACACCCTTCACTTTAGTATTTTGTTTCTTTCTGTCCACAATGTATTTTCTGTATTAGCATTGTGATAAATTCACCCATGACAAAAGCATTGTCTGTGGTCTTACATTTCTCATTTAGCTTTGTAGAGATTTAAGACCATGTGAACCATACGATGAATACACAAGCTACTTGTGCTAGCAGGGATATGTTACAGGTAAACAGTGTCCAGCTCAGGATTACAGCTATTGTACGCCAACACATTAGTATAAGTGTCTGGTCTAACCAAATATTTTATTACAGTGTTCAGCAGATAGGCTGTCAATATGTCTGGACTATTGGAAATCAGGAATGAGTTTCTCATACTGCGTAAATGAACATATTCACAGGCGCAGACCCCCTGACAATGGGTGGAAGGGATTTGGCAGGCATTGTCCTGTAGAATAGGCAAACATTAATGTGGTTGATGTCAGCAGCTTGAGCCTTATCACATACCACACCATAGTAATCCAACATCACATAATCCAAGCTACAGACAGATGGCTGTACAACAGTCCCTGATCACAGAGCCATCATAATCCAGGGCACATGCAATTGATGTCAGGACACAAACATATATTAGTGTTGTGGCACAGACACTGTGGCCAGCAATGATGAAACACATCTACAGCTATATAAAGGTCATACAAAAAGAGTGGTTAGCTATTGTGAAGGAAAAATGACTTGGTCAAATGCTAGAACTACATATTTTATGACCGCATGATGACACACTTGATAACATCAGGCCCACCACAACACACCAAAAAAGTGCAATGGGCACTTGTGTACCTCCACCCAAACACTGTGCAAACTGTCTTGGTGCAGGTCTCATACATCCAAACTCTGCTATCTACATTATCTGGAACAATCCATGTCTACTTTGTATGTCAGAACAGCATCAGATACCTGCCAATGTCTCAACTCTGACATGGCCACATGATGGGCCAGGATGAAGGTACCTTTACAAAGAACAAAACAAGGAGTATGGGTTTGAAACCATACATATGACACAAGTCACATAGCAAAAAACTGGAATAAAAGTACATTGCAAAGAAACTGGAACAAACAAAGTAACATCATCAAGGTGGGTATGTGTCAAAAGCCTCTCATCAATCAGCCTTTGGTTGAATATTGCAGAGTATCAGCTCACTAGCTGTTTCCAAAACACTCAACTCCACACATTCTTACAACTACAGTTCATTGTACAGTCTTAGTCATCACATAACATGGCATACTTACACTCATGAAAAGTAGCTGTTGATGAAACCTTCATGCAGGTCAGCTCCTTCCTCCTCACCACTGTCATCCCTAGTTGGCATTTCAGGAGTCACACCCAGTGGCACGGCACACGCCCCCTCCTCTGCGATGTACGGGATTTTCCACCACAGTTTCAAGGTTGAGTAGGGGAGGGCTCCACGAGTCCGGGCCAGACAGTGAAATCTGGCATACAGGAGCCCAAAAGCCTGCTCCACTGGCTGCCATGTACTTCCAGGGGCCTCATTGAAGCAGACTTCCCTTGGCATATTTGAATTCCACACCGGCGTCAGCAACCAAGGACGGTTTGGATGTGGGGAGTCTCCTGTTAAGAAATGGGACATAAGTGCAATAATGTGTCACTTACTTCATGAGTAGCACCTGACATTGCACACTCACAATCAGAACAGACGTGACTTACCAACCAGCCAGGCCCTCTCTGGGTGCCTGTGTGACATCAGCTGGGGTATGGTGCTGTTCTGCATTATGAAGGAATCATTGGCTGATCCTGGGTAATGGGCACAGACATGTGAGATGTAGAGATCCGCCAAACAGATAACTTGCACATTGATGGAATGGAAGTTCTTTCTATTGCAATAGATTTGTTCAGTAGTCTGCGGTGGCAAAAAGCCACTATGTTTGCCATCAATGGGCCCCACCACATGTGGGAGGCGGTCAAAACCATAATGTGTTTCAACATTGCTGAGAGGAAATCCTTCAACACCAGACTGAACATAGGTTGGGACATAGCAGAAGATAGGGCCACTGTATGTTGGAAGGACCCTGTGGCCAGGAAGTGCAAAACTGACATGACCTGTACAATGGATGGTATGTAGGTTGGATAACTAATAGCTGGCATCAGATCTGGTTCCAACTGATGGCATGAGTCCACTATTGTTGCCTATCCAGATAGTAATAGTACATCATAATTATATGCTCCATGGTCTGAAGGTCTGGCAGTGGACAGTAGACAGGGGGTTGTTGCATACTCCTTCTCCCAGGGTACCTATGTGTGACAAGACATGATTTGTAACATTAGTCAGTGTGTCCACAGCAAAATACATTATGCATGCCAATTACATCATATGATAAATCATTTATTTCTGGATAGACATGACACCCAGTACACATCACAGTTGGCAACTACACAACGGTCACATGTGACCCTCACTTGGTTGTCAAAACAATGTGTCCACAACATGGATTTGGACGAAACTCAAAGCTGTGCTATACAATTGGCCCTCGGAATGTGACTGTATATTCCATCTGCCAAAATGACCACCGGAGGTGGTAGACCGTGCACTGTCATCAAATGCCATCTGTACCATGCAACACACTACACTGGTGGTTGTGTGGAAGGACCTACGTGACTAGACAGAATAAGAATATTTGCAATGCCACAACACATATTGTAGGTGTGACACAGTTTACAAAGCTACATACGGTATTTCAAGCCGCCAAAATGGCAGCTGCCTGATCTCCCCACTGGACTTAGGAACCACCCGACCCTGACGACCGGAAGTCGTCAGGGCGATTCCATCCGCTGCAGACACAGCCATAGGCTAATGTCGCCTGAGGCGGTTGCAGACCAATGGCTATATCCGCCGACAGTGATGACCACATACGTGGCAGACATGACCACCATGTCATGCACATTCACTCACTTGACTTCTGACACTGCTGCCAGCAACACCTCCACTGCCTGAGCTGCTGTGTGCCACCTCTGGGAGCAATCATGCCATGTCCAGCAGGTGATAGGGCCCCTGCTTTCTCTTCAGGGGGGCTGGAGAGACGTGTTGATGAGGACCTACCCCTGTATGAACAGCCCTATGGCTCACCAGAGGAGCGGGTAAGAATCTCATAGGCACAATTGATTCTGTTCTACACCATCCTTTCCCTCCTCACAGGCTACAATGCGCCACTGTGTGCCAGTAAGACTTCTTGAGTGCCTGTTGTTGCAGTCTGTGTGGCACCAATGAGATTTACATTGTGCAGGTATTGGTGACCAGTACAATATTTTAGATTCAGTCACATTGTGCTGTGTGAGGTTTTTGAGATCCTAGTTCTGCCTTGTATTGGATGCATATAACTAGGTAAGGAGACTTTACTGCCATCTAATGACATCTCCTTCTTCATGATTGTTGTAAATGTTGGACAACATGTATTGTGCATGCAAGCACAAGCCAGGTATGCATCTTGTATGAGTTATTTGAGGATCTTGTAAGCAGTGTGAATAGTACCACAGATCTTCCAAACCACATCTGGCATTGTCAAATTGTTGCATGGAATACACATACTGACTCACTCTGCCTTTCAGGTTGCCACACAAACCACATGCCAAATTGCTGATGGCCACATGATGTACTGCCATTCATGGAAGCGATGGAAATATGAGTGTCATGTAGGTCCTGTATGTTCAGCCTGCAGAGACCAAGGTCTGTCATTTGTATCTCCCAGTATGGGACCTAGTCCAGGTTGTGGGAGGGTCATTGTAGCTATTCAACCGTGGCACTGTGCCCACTCCCTGCACACCAGCAGATCCTGTTATGTGGGCAATATGATGCTCTAGTGGCAAAATGTGCCCTGAGTGCCTCAGTCCATTGACTAGATTAGGAATGGGTACTGAGGTACATCCCAGATACGGTCCATATGTGCATTTTGCCTCATTGTCAATGTGTGTCTTTGACTCATTACAGGTCCCTTACTCCCACAGCTCTGTTGTCACCTTCACAGAAGTCATATTTGTCCTGTACAGACTTATCGACTTATCGTACTAATGACAGTCCCACAGTGCAGACAGTGTGTTGAGTTCTGGGAGGCCATGATATGCGAGTCGGTACCTTGGTCATATTACAGAAAATGTACAATTAATACCTTTGTATGTTGGATGCCATCCCCGTAGGATAGACACACATGTCCAAAGGGGTGTTCTGTGATACAGGTACATACCGCAGAACCCAACCCTGAAGTGCAATGAGTCTGCATTTGGTAGGCCACATGTCAACACATGCACTAGGAACACACTTTCTGCACCCATCATGTGTTCCCCTTCATCGTCACTCAAGTATAATGGTGAAGTCTGTACTATGGAAGTGGCCTACAGGGACTGTATGCAGTGAGTCAATCTCTCAGAGTGTGAATGTGTTGATCCTTTCAGGCCTAATGAGTTTACCTTTCAGAAGAACCTTGTGTGTAGTGTTACATTGTGGCTCACATCACAGTACATGTTGCTGGAGCATGGGCTACCTGATGTCAGTTGGCTTGCTTAGTTATTGTAGGCCCTGAGAAGGGTAGTGGGTTAGCATGCAGATGGATATGAATGGCTGTAGTCATGGCTCTGTACCTTTTGCCTTGTGTGCTTTACAGTTGTGGTGTGTTAACAAATTGCCAATTTCTAGCTTGATATTTCTGACAAATGGGTGTGACTTTACCATTTGTGTGAAAACTTGTGATTGTAATCTCCTCATTTATCTCTTGCATCCATGCAGGTCAACGCCGATCATAAGAAGGAGATATGGAGGGCCATTGCCCAGAAGGTGCAGACCCTGGGGTCCACAGCCGGCGGAGCGCCCACTGTCACAAGAGGTAGGAGGACCTGAGAAACTGGGCCCGGAAGATAAAGGAGGCCCAGCTGGGGCTGCCTTCCCAACGTGGGCAGGGCACACGTCAGACCATGACCCCCCTAATGTCACACATTCTGCTGGTGGTGTACCCAGACCTTGATGGGCATTTGAGGAGAGCACAGCAGCCACAAGGGGGTGAGTACAGGGCATATTCTGGGCTGTCACATTGCCAAGTTAATGTGTTAGGTTCTGACATCTCCCATTGACGATTAGGGATGAGCCATCTGTGACACAGTAGATGAGTGACTGTTTGTGTAGATATGTCATGTGGTGCATACTGATGTGCCTTGCCTATTGGCCCAGAGACCTAGAACACAACTGGGTACAATCCACAAAAAATGTGCTCTCTAGGGACAACACATGGCTGTGTACATTGATCAAGTAAGTAATGTTTGTTGTTGTAGTGGGTATAAAATCTATGCAACAGATTCCTACTCCTCAGTGTTACAGGCCAAAGGTAAGGAAGTCATAGATCACTGTCCTCAGCCATGCGTCTGGTCAAATGAGTATTTTGGCATCTGCCCACGAGGCTACTTGTCTTCAGTTTGTGAAGGGTGCTTGTGCCTCACTACTGTCTGTAATGTGAAGATGACCATCATACATGTGACAATGTGTACATTGTTCGTTGGGTTAGCTACAGATCAGTACTTTCCTTTGGTAAGTGACAATGTCCATTGACATGATTTGTGGACCTCACTGTTGTGCTGACATGTTAGCATGTGTCCCTTTCGACATGGTTTACCTGTGTTCATGGGATGATTCCTGTATTCTCTCACATATATGTACATGGCAACATGTGTGTGTAATAGGACATTTGCAAAGGGAGTACATTTCATGTGGTGCCAGACAGGAGTGTGTCACCATTGATTATTGGCTGACACATACCCTCTCCCATCATAGCATCTCATTTGGCATGTACAGCTGCAGTAGCAATGATTGACAAGATGATTATGACTAGATTTTTTAGCCACAATATGTATTCCCAGGTCATTGATATGGCATCATGTAGCAAAAATCACTGCACATATGTAATGGGGAAAGTTTGTAACCTGACTGTTGGCATACATCATGAAGTGACTTGCAGTTATATTGAAGTCACATGTGGTTGGATTCAAACCATTCAACCACAGACATCTGGGTTTGCAGGACTAAATGGAGACAGTGATTTAGCTTCCCATTGGGCAACATGTTGAGTGCCTTCTACAGGTATTTGAAAATCTTGTGGCCTCTCCAACATACAAAGGACTATTGGGGTCTACTGATACAATCAGAGTAGGTAATTGTAAGGGGAGCCAGACACTACTGGTGATTTCCCTGGGGCTTACTAATTAATTTTGTTGTATATCTCCCAGTCAATTTGCACATGATGTCCTCAGTGTTCATTTCCATGCCAAATGTGTGGCATTTCAGATCAACATTGGTACTACCTTGATGACTCAATTGGGACAAATTTCACTTGGTGAAGTGTACATTATTGATACGTTTCCTGTGTGACATAAGTATTTCCATGTCATCTTCTCCATGCTACTGTACTGTTCTCACAACATGGAATGTTCTGGGAGCATCATTTCTTATTGTTGTGTTATTGTGTATGACCTTGTATGGGATCTGTCAGAATGAAGTTGGCATTGGGCTTTTATTGTATGAAAATAGGTAACTGAGGTATGCTCCATGGGGCAAAACGTTGAAGGTGATGAGGTCTCCTACTTGTTCAATGGTTACTGTGATTGCACAACTTTGTGTCATGCAATTATAGTTGTCTGAGATCCTGATTTTCTTGTGGGCAACTGTTGACAGTTCAGAGGGTATACATGTACATTGTATTGTACATGTAGGGGCCACTTAATTGGAGTTTGTTGATCGGGGCCTACTTGACATCATGGTAATGTTTGCTAATCAGAGCTGTTGTACAAGTGTGATCAGGAACATGTGGTGACCCTTTTTCTCTTTGTACTTTCAGCATCAGCCCAGGCAAGTGGAGGAGACAGGGCACAGCCAAGTGGGGAAGCATCTGGCAACAGTACACGGAGAGACCCAGTGGCCCGGAGGGTGAGGGGAGTGCCAGGGAGGACACCAGATCTACATCCTCATCATCGGATTCTACCTCCAGGGACCACTCCCTAGTGGTTGTGGACCCATCGGGACGTACTCCTGTACCATATTTGTCTGCCACCCCGAGTTCTATTGCCATCCTCTCTGTTGCTCCCCCCCAAGTTGGCCATGCCCGCTCACCCAAGAGGGTGGGTGTCTCCATTGCCACAGGCACCCCTGCCCCAGCCCCTGTTACCCCTGCTGCCCTGATTGAGGAGGCTATTGCTCTCCTGAGGAACATCTCTGTCGGTCAGACTGCCATTGTGAATGCCATCCAAGGGTTGGCCAGCCAACTTCATCAGAGCAATGCTTTCCTGGAAGGCATTCATAGTGCCATGTCTGGCCCACATAGTTCTTTTCAGGCTCTGGCCTCCTCACTGATGGCAGCCAGTCACCCTCCACATTCCTCCCCTCCACTTCCCACTACCCACTTCCCAATCCAAATCCCCCATTTGCCTACCTATCCCAAGCACACAGACTTATCCCATGCACACATCTCAACACACACAAACGCAACCACCACAAGACACACCGGCATGCACTCACTCAGCATACACACACACACACACAACATCAGCCACCACTTCAGTAGACATCACCATCAACCCCCCAACCCACATATCACATCAAGCATACCCACAGGCACCACCACAACAGACAGCGACACATCCACCACACCCACCATACCTGCGGACACCACCCCAATAGACACACAGACATCCACCACACCCACATCACCCAGCACCTCCACCTCCCAGCACTCCAAGACACACAAACACCCACACTCACACACATAACAGACACCACACAAATAGAAGCACACCTTACACAAGCACACACACACTCAAGTCATCTATAACTAAAGATCAGACGACCACTCCCTCAACCTCCAAATCCCCCACCCCTTCTGATGACCGTCCCTGTGTTCCAAAGGAGAGTTTCCTTTTGACCTTGCCCTTTCCTCTTTCCCCTGCTCCCTCCACCCCCGATCCAAACCCAGGAGGCCCCCACCACATCCCAACCCATCTCTTCCATGTCCAAGTCCTCCCCTGTCACACCTGTCCCCTCTCCAAGCACCCACACTCCCCCCCAGAAGAAGCCCACCCCTCCTAAGAAACAGTCCACCCCTCCCAAACCCAAACCCTCCTATCCCAAAGGAGACCCCCACCAGTTGTGGTGTCATTGCATTGTGTTGTTTGGCATGGTAAGTATTTCATCTTGTTTGGTCCAATGTCAGCATTTATGGTGTTAGACTTGATACATTTATGGTAGTAGATTTGTCTCATGTGTACCAGCTTGAGTTACATTTCTGCAGAAATGGAGGGTGTTCAATTGTGCTACCTTTGTTTGCATTTGACTGTGCATGTGCCCATTTTGCTGTGAGTACCTTGCAGCTACTTCATCTAGATGTATATCCCTTGCTGTTGTATGTGCTTTCTTGGCTTGCACTTCCACATTCTGCAGATAAGCATGCCACTTGGCTCTAGTAGTGTTTGTCGCTGAGATACATGTAGCGTCAGTTCCTGTGCAAATGTTGTTTCAGGGGCATGTGCAAAGTTAAATGTTTCCCAGTGAAGTATCCTTCCCTGAGTGTTCCTGATGCCCCCATCCCTATTGTGCAGGTATTGTATACATAGTGAGCTTTGGATATTTGTCTCTGACTAGTGTACATCGCATTGTCCTTCAATTATGTTGCAATGTGGGTGATGTGTGGGTCCATACCAGGGATGTTTAATGGAAGTGTGATACAGTAATACATATGTGTGTTGAATCTGATGACAGTCTGTGGCATGTGTGCAAGGTGAGTGTGTCAGTTGTATTGGTAGATGTTATGTTGCTGTGTTGTGTGACACAATGCTATGTACACTTCACTGTACCTAAGGTGTGCAGATGTGAGTTTTTGTGTAATGTTACGGTGCAGTATGAGTGACCTGCCAAAAGGGGGCATTTAATGGCTGTGAATGTGTACTTCTTTGTGAATGACTTAGACTATGTACACAATGACAAGCGTACTTGATACCCGTACTGTGAGCCTCATTTGATGTGGATGACGGCGAGACGCTCTGTTGTTAAGGTCAATGGCACAGGTAGGTAGGTGTACTTTTGGTTGGTTGTGTCCACGGCGGCGTGTATTTTGTGCTCCATCGATGAGCAGCAGCAGCAGGACGTGTGTGATGCGCTCCATGGCGGCCCTGGATGTGTAACGTTGCCTGCAGGTGAGTTTCTGCCTTTATACTCTCCGTTTCCGCCTGCTGAGCCGTGCTCTTTGGAATGCCACTGTCACAATGGCGGTGTGCAACCTCAAAATGTGTCCAGTGGAAACACAGGATCCGCCTGCCCTTTTATCCTGCCTTGTTACTGTCGTGGTCTGTGCTTCCTGGCGGTGCTGGCAGGACCGCATGGGTCTTTGCTTTGTAGGCCTGCATGTCTCGTAATATAGTGGTTCGACTGCCAATCCAATGCCGGTTGGGCGGTGCACTGACTGACAAACTGGCAATGAGGCCCTAAATTCTCTCACAGACTATTTTGAAGACACTGGGTTTGACAGATTACACAGTCATGGTCAGAGATGCCAATACAAATCTCAAAATCAATGGTGGAACGTATATGACAGCACCATGAATCAACAAGCCAAAACAAACAATGCAGTGAAAGAATGGCACAGTGTCACATTAGGTTGAAGCTATCATAGTCTACTAATTCCTTGAGATCCTTAAAAAAAGAACAAAACTACAAGAACTTAGATTAGCAATCTATAACCCTTATTAAACTTAAAAATCAAAAAAGACTAAAAAATGTATGAAATGCTACAATGTAAAGTAAAACTCTTTATAAATAACAAAGGACTACAGGAAAAACAGTACTATAAACTGGGCTGGGTAGAATTGGCGGAGTTTCATTTGGCAGAGTTCTGTGGAATTACATTAAAATATTACGAGATTCCTCAGAATTCTACAAAGGGGCAGAGTGGGCACCACAATGTGCATTACATACCCCTTGCTGCCCTTACATAAACATGTAAGGGCACCGATGGGTATCCATCCCAATGTATACCCCTCAGTGTCCTTACATACTTAAACACAGAGGGGCTGCTCCCTCTTCCACCCCTGTTTAAAAACCAATTACAGTGCTGATTAATTCCACCAGCAGAGCAGTGGAATTTATTATTAATTCTGTGTTACAGACGTAACACAGAATTACAAAATTCCTCTAATTCCTCCGGCAGAATTAAAAATTCCATCCAACCGTACTATAACCCATCTAACAATCCAATTTACACTAAAATCCAAGAGGAACCACCTCACACACTAAAAAATATTCATGTCTAAATGTTATTTGAATTATCTTTAATAATCAGTCTATCTTACAAATATAATTAAAACAATATCCAATACGTAAAATAAATTACCATTATTTAATATATAATTAACAAGTAAATATGTATCATAAACAGAGGAACACAAAATTAAATAACTGAAACATAACCACCACTTTATAATAAATATACAAAACATACAACCTTTAATTTAACTTGGCATTCCAATTAATAACTTTAACAACACCAAACATTATCTACCCCAAAAAAGAAATAAAGACAACTAGTTGTTTTGTAGCTGCTGTTCATGATCCTCCTTCAGTCCAGAAAAGCACAAATCCACAAAATAAGCAAAATGTAACCCAATAAATGAATGAAAATAAAATCCAACAATATACTCACAGAATTGATCCAAAGTCCAAGAAAAACAGGAAACACAAAAAATGAAATTAAAAAAACACTAATTGAAAACCAAAAAAATAAAAGGAAATGAATGGGTAATCTTGTTTAAAATATAAATAAAATGATTTATTTTGGTACAAAAGCACATAAAAAAATATGTAACAGAACCTGTTAGAAATACAATATGTAGCCACCTTCACAACATACACCCCAAATACATTACAAACAATAACATTAATTTAGTGACATCACTCTATAATACAACGAACTGCACTATAAATACTACATTGAGGCCTACCACACTACGATATGCAACACCAAAACACAAACTTACACAAAACTATGAAATGAATACAAAGAAATAGACTACTCTACATTTACTAGCCCTATTCATAACCCCCAAACCCTAAATTACAACTTAAAAGTGGTCTTATCTTATTCGTAGATCAGCAGCAGTGAACTGTGACCAACAGGATCCAAGATCGCCTAACAATTATGTTAATACAATAAAAAAATAAACGTAGTGGTAGAAAAAATGGCTGCTATATGAAAATTTTAAAAAAAGAATATGTTTCTATAGAAATCAATCAGTATTGTAAAACGTATGTCATAAAAATATTTGAAATATTGAAAATAGTACTAAGATGTACAGCATTTTTATTAATATTAAGAAGTACTGTAAACATTATATTAATAATCAATAATGCTAACTAACATAACTTACAAAAGTATATGAAGTAGAAATGTTCATGTATTGTTTATTTTTAAATAAAATAGTGTAGTAGACCCTGTTTGGTTTTATTGGGAATCAGGAGATAGCTTAGCCTTCTGACTTGCAGGCCTGTGCCCCCGTCACCTAGTGACTTTTAACCTGCTTAGCTTGCTCTGTTTTAGCTCATTTATTTAATTATTTCTTCCAAAATGACTGCTATGTTTATAATTAGGAAGATGTTTTGATTTCACGTTATCAGTGCCACTCTGTGAAGGCGTCATTATCAGTGTCAAAGACAAGTAATACACGTAGGTATTCACATCATGTACTTTCCCACTTACGTGTGACAGTAACATGATGTACTTTTCAGGGAATTGTTTATATAATTGCCACCCCAAGTATGCCTTCTTATCTTTTGTTTGGGAATTTGCCTGCGTCAGGGATCTGCATAAATACATCTCACGCAGACAAGGTTATCAGAGGAATTCCTACCAGATGCCATCAACGCGATCCATGCTACACGTCGCCTTGATGCAGACCCAGCCTTCGTGTCCTCACGGAGTCTGATTTAGAGACCTCATTGTAAGGTATCAAGGGTTGGGAGGCTCTTCTCATGGACATGGTACTGGCAGATTAGGTTTAACACATATAGCTCTCTTCAGGTTTGAGATTAGGTTTATCATGCTAGGGTGTTAAGCCCGTTTCACATCTCATGTTATTGCAAGTTGGTGGGGGTCTTTATATTCATGACTCTCAGTTTTACAATTCTGTTTCTTGCATTGTTCATTATCCTAATCATTGCAGCCCGTGCATTTTACAGTAGATTGCAGTTTTGGTACTAAAACCTATTGAAAACGTTACTGCATCTCCTTCATTGCGTGTATGTGACTGAGACTTGTTGCTCATGTGAGAAAAGGGTAATCTCTATTTAACCACAACTCCCTTGAGATGTCACACTCTTGAGTCCATGCGTAAAGGCTGCCACAAATCACCTTTCACTATTTGGCTTTTTGGTGAGGTACTGCTTGCGTGTGTGAAAGGGTTGGGCTGACATTTGCTACTTGTTGTAGGATTGGCTTAGTTGTCTACAAACAAAAGTGCTGTCATCCCTAAACCAGTAGTCTTGCCTAGAGCAAGAGGCCAACTACAACATGGCACCACCAACGATGGTGTTTTGGCACTAATCTATGGATACCCTGAGTATCACTGTTTCATACACAACAGGTACCCTAAGTACCATTATATGGAGATGTCCATGGTCTTTAGGATGATCCTCCTCAGCTGAACAGTTAGCACCCAACTAGGCTGTAGGTTGTTCGAACTCAAACTCTTAAAAGGACTTTCTCCCCATTTGGTGTTACCCATTTCATAACATGGCTAACGCCTTAGATATTCCAGAGAATGTCAGACGTTCATTGACACTCCACCTAATAGCGCATGGCTTGTCAGATGAGGGCGGGGATGTCACATTCATTGCAGAAGCTAATGAAGCTTACCAAATAGAAACATTTTATTCCTGGGGCACTTTTCTTGAGGAAGACCCTACAATGTTGTGTAGCAATTTTTGTTGTAGCTCCATGCACATTATTTTAGCATACTAGGCCGCTGTGCACTTTAACCTAGATATATTTTATTCAGCTTTGTTTTATTATTCTTACAATAGCCACTTTTGTGGTCTTGTTTTATTTCTCTCTATCTAGCTGTTTTTGCCTAAGCCAGCACTGCGTTCTCAAACAAGACATTCTTGCTCACTCTGTGCTTGTTTCAGGGCTGCAGTAAGATAGGTTGCCGTTGAATATGGTACAAGTGTTGTCTCTGACATTCATAGAAAAACACACATCCTTATGTAGGACATTTTCTCAGAACATCAGCTGTTTTTTTGTAAAACACTTCTCTGTCCCTTACACGTTAGCGGGAGATTCCAGCCAGAGAACCACAACTGTATGCTGATTGCTGAATGCTTCGCTACAGCTGCTTATGCAGACTTCAGGCCTTTGCTCAGGTATGGGGGATGATGTCTTCCCAGGGGAACCTGAAGGGCAGAATTAGAGCTTGGCACGCTGTGCTCTATTGTAGCTGAGGTAGGAATTAGTCTATTGACTCTAGTGACAATATGGTAGCGTTATTTCTATGCTTTACTCTCCTTGTCACAATTTTTATCTTGTCATGCTGTATTGTCCTGGATATTGCAGTACATGCTTTGCTACCTAAGATGCAGTTGCTTCTTATTGAAACATATACTGCCTCTGTTTGTCATTGTGTATCTGAGACTAATGTAACTGAGAGAAACGGATGAGACCTGAGTGACCACGGTTTCCCTGAGAAATCAATTATGTCATGCGCTCAGCTGCACCATCATCCCTGCCCTTGGATGGAGAAGAGGCACTGCTAGTTAGCCGGAGCAAAAACTGGATTAGGGCGACAGGTGTCTCCCTCCTCCCTCCCTGTCACATCTCCGCTCACACCTGCATGCACTACATCATCTGCCACTACCTCCATCACCAGCACGCCCATCACCACACACCGCTCACTTGCACTCACCACCCCCACTACCATTCACACATCCCCTGTGTCCTCTCCCAGTGTGTCTGTGAGCCCTCCTCCCAAAGTACACAAACGCAGTCACACACCCACCCAACAGCCATCCACCTCACGACAGCCTCCAGCCCATGCCCCTTCACCCAAAGTCAGCAAACGAACACCTCCTACAACCACTACCTCTTCCTCCACTCCCAAACCCCCTCCATCTACCCTGAGATGCCTGTTTTATTTCGATCTGATGCCCCTTCAGTGTTCTCTCTGTTTGGATCAGGTATCTTGTGTGGGCCTCGCCCATGCATTTTGGGCCCAGTGGTCCACGGACTATGTAGGTGCAGTACATGGACTTGAATTCTTTGGTGTACATATTTGTTAATAGTGTATATATATTTTTGAGTAATGGATTTTTCATGATTTCAATCATTCGAATCATTTCCTTTTGTCCTTGCGTTCTTCCAGGGGGGTTGGGGGGGGGGGAATGTAACATTTCAGCATGTATTGGTGTGTGTGTTGTTGTATGTGAGGGTGGAGGTGTTGCATGTTGCGTGTGTGTGTCACTCTCTTTTCCATCCCCCCTCCCCTGTGTTGTAGGTGCAGTACTCACCATGGTCGTCGTCGCTGTCGGTCGTGCTCCTGGTAGAGGAGCAGGAAGACTATCGCAGGGAGAATTTGGAGTTCCGGCTCCATGGCGTCCTGGTTCCTCGTGGGATGTGTAGAGGTGAGAGTTTTCCATTCCAAGTCCTGTTCCCGCCGTGTTTTTGTTCATGTTGAATCCGCCCCGGAAAAGGTGGGGGATTGGCATCTCATAATGGTTTGGGCAGTACATTGTCTTCCGCCTGTCTGTTGGCAGTGACCGCCATGCTGTTTGTTTCTACCGCTGTGGCGATCGGAGTGTTAAAGTGGCTGTCTATGTTGGCGGTTTCCGCCACGGTCATAATTCCATTTTTTTAATCGCCGGCCTGTTGTCGGTCTTACCGCCGTTTTAACACCGACCGCCAGGGTTGTAATGAGGGCCACAGTAATGTGTTTTATATGTCCTAACAGTGAAATATTGCTAAATTCATTTTTCACTGTTGCAAGGCCTGTCCCTCTCATAGGTTAACATGGAGGCTACCTTTAAATATGATTAAAGTGTAGATTCCCTTTGGGAGCGTATAGACATGTGGAGTTTGGGGTCTCTGAGCTCACAATTTAAAAATACATCTTTTAGTAAAGTTGTTTTTGAGATTCTGTGTTTGAAAATGCCACTTTTAGAAAGTGTGCAGTTTCTTGCTTAAACCATTTCCGTGACTCTGCCTGTTTGTGGATTCCCTGTCTGGGTCAGTTTGACAGTTGGGCTGGTTGCACCTCTCACTAGACAGTGACACAAAGGGAGCTGGGCTATAGTCTGCATATCCTGATGAGCCATCTGTGCTAGGAGGGAGGAGAGGAGTGGTCACTCACACCTGCTGTGCCTGCCCTCAGACAATGCAGTCTCCAACCCCCTGGTGTGTGTCTGGGGCCTGACCTGGGCAAGGTAGGATTTCACAAACAAGAGAGACTTTTCTTTGAAGTAGGCCTACTTCAAAGGACAAAATGGGTATAAGAAGGGCACCCAAAACTTAGAACACTTCTGGAAACCAAGAGGAACCTCTGCCTGGATCAGAGCTGAAGAGCTGAGAAAGAAGAGCTGCCCTGCCTGTGCTTTGAGGAACTATCCTGCAGTTGCTGCTTCTTCCTGTGCTAGAGTACAAAGACTGGACTTTGTGTTGCCTTCCTTCTTGTGAAGAACTCTCCAAGCGCTTGATTTAGAGTTTGCCTCCTGTTGTTTGAAGTCTCAGGGACAGCAAAGACTTCTCTCTGCCAGCACCTGGAGCAACTGCTGAGACTCCTACTCTGTAAAGTGGTGCCCATCTAGTTCCTGGGGCCCTGAAAGGAAAAGCTGACAGGACAAGAGTGAGAAATCCACGCACAGACCGATGTGCGTGGAAAAGATCGACGCAACTCCGATCCGTGGCTGAAAAATCAATGCGCCGCCGGCTTCGCGGCTGAAAATCAACGCTCGCCTGCAACGCGACTGGAAGATCGACGCCTGCGGCTGGAGAAACGATGTGCAACATCTCTGACGGAGGCTGGTGATATCGCAACCCATGCTGCGTGGTTTTCGGATTATCATGCGGAAGGATTTCCGATGCAAACATCGCTGGGCGTGCAAAAATGATGCCAGGCCTGCCCGGATCCGAGAGTGCGGTCCAAATCGATGCATCGCTCTCCTGCAGAGAGAAGAAACGACGCACGCCGCATCGACTGAAGGAGAAACGACGCAAGGTCTCACTCGTGAGTGATAACGACGCATCGCAAGCCCTTTTTGACGCACACTCGCCCGTGCATGTTTATTTTTGACGCACTGTACATTTTCACGCTAACAGCGTTAACGTTGTGTTTAAAAGTACATGAAAATTCTTTAGCATTTTTATTGATAACTTGACTTGTGTATTGTAGATTTTTGTCGTTTTGGTCTTGTTTTGTTTAGATAAATATTTTCTATTTTTCTACACCTGTGTTGTGTCATTTTGTAGTGTTTTCATTGAGTTACTGTGTGTGTTGGTACAAATACTTTACACCTGGCACTCTGAAGTTAAGCCTACCTGCTCGTGCCAAGCTACCAAGGGGGCGAGCGGGGTTAGCTGAGGGTGATTCTCTTTTACCCTGACTAGAGTGAGGGTCCTTGCTTGGACAGGGGGTACCCTGACTGCCAACCAAAGACCCCATTTCTAATAATGGGTAAAGTACCCGCCAAATGAGAAGAAATTCTGTTCTGGTTAGCTCAAAAAACAAATGCACTGGAAGCAGTATTTCCCCATACGGGACCTCAGGATAAACATAGAATACTTAAAAGTGCTTGCCATTGGAGATGGTTCCCACAATAGATAACTGTAATACATGGGGCATGGTGTTTGCTGCGCTCTATACCACCGCACACGGTACACTGACACTTGACAGCTTACCTGAAGTATTGAAACAGATTCAGGATGAATACTGGGCTGCCCGGCCCTAGATTTGGGGATGCAATTAATGGGTAATTTTGCCACAGTGTCCTCAATCATTTTAAGTAACCTTAAAGGTGAAGCGGTCACCTTAGTGGTGCGCATGCGGCTCTGAGATATTCCTCAACAGGATCAAGAACGTGAGCTGCCAAAGATTATCGTGGAGACCTACTCTAGTATTGGTCGTGATAGTCTGGGGGCCAGACCAACAAAACCACAACTTCAGGGTAAACTTACCAAAGATTTTACCAAGCAAGCTCCTGAGGGTAATAAGAAATGATGGGATAAAAAAACAACAAACTCTTAAGAAAGAAAGGGGAGTGCACAGAGACCCCACAGAATAGATATAATCTCAGAAATAGAGATAATATAAAAACAACTGACAGATATCAATATACTGATACACGCCAATCTTGTTCCTTTCAGGACTCATTGGAAAAACACAGTGAGAGAGGTGGGCAGTCAGAGCAAAGAACAGAGTACGTGAAACCGAGACAAGAATCACAACGCTCAACAGAGGTTTCAGTTAAAAAGGAAGAGAAACCTCCCCAACAGAAACCCCAATTTAAAAAGAAAAAAGTGGCAGCAGTTGCAGTTCGACATGCCACTCAAGAAGAGGGCTCTCTTGAAGAACAAGAAGTGGGCACTAGTGCTATTAGACATTGCGGCAGAGGTCACAATAGTTCGCCAGAATCTTCTAGAGCATCTGGAGGTGAAAGCAACTGATGACTATTTACAAGTAGAAACTGCGGACATGCGCGTCTCCCCGCCTGATAGGGTGTACAAAGTAACGCTACAGTTAGAAGGAGACATTGAATGCACAATAGACACAATATTTTGGGATTGGGTTAAAATTATATATGACATTTTGTTGGCCGAACAAGACTGGCCACCTGAATTTGTCCGTACCTGCCCATATGGGGAAAATGTTATCAAACCTTCTTTATTGCCTCTTGTTCCCGAAGAGCTCGCAGAATCCTACACCATCGATTTGGCATTGGCGCAGGCACCCGCGTTATATCTCAATCACATAGGATGGGACAAAGATTCCCCCTACCACGTAATTCCTATTCAAATCTACCCCGTCTTCAACCCCAATATCCAATAAAACATGATCCTAAAGCACCCGTGAGAGAAATCCTCACACAACTGAAGTACCTGGGCGTAATTAAACCCTGTGTCTCACCTATGAATAATCTTCTATTCCCAGTAGCTAAACCGGACCATTCATACAGAAGTCTTAGACTACAGACACTCAAACAGCCATACACGCACATATGCCATACAAAACTCACATAGCACAGCACTGATGAACAACATAGGGCCTGATTCTGACCCTGGCGGCCGGTGACCGCCAGGGTCACCGGCCACGGGAGCACCGCCGACAGACCGGCATTCTGACCGCAGCGTTTCAGCCGCGGTCAGAAAGGGTAAACCGGCGGTCATCCGCCGGTTTACCGCTGCCCTTCTGAATCCTCCATGGCGGCGGAGCGCGCTCCGCCGCCATGGGGATTCAGACACCCCCTACCGCCATCCTGTTCATGGCAGGAAACCCGCCATGAACAGGATGGCGGTAGGGGGTGCCGCGGGGCCCCTGGGGGCCCCTGCAGTGCCCATGCCAATGGCATGGGCACTGCAGGGGCCCCCGTAAGAGGGCCCTGCAAAGTATTTCAGTGTCTGCTATGCAGACACTGAAATACGCGACGGGTGCCACTGCACCCGTCGCACCTTCCCACTACGCCGGCTCAATTCTGAGCCGGCGTCCTCGTGGGAAGGTTGATTTGCCCTGGGCTGGCGGGCGGCCTTTTGGCGGCCGCCCGCCAGCCCAGGGCAAATCTCAGAATCACTGCAGCGGTCTTTCGACCGCAGTGCGGTGTTCTGACGGGGTTACTTTGGCGGGCGGCCTCTGCCGCCCGCCAAAGTAAGAATGACCCCCATAGTGTGCAAAAAATACAAAACAACACTGGACATTTCCAGTGTGTTTTTCTGCCAAAATATAGCACCTGAGAGTAGAGACTTAACAAGTTTCAGCGCACTAGGCTCCCAGAAAAAAAAATCTGTCATTTACCCCAGGGGTACAAGAAGAGTCCTGGACTGTTCACGGCTTGTATGACTTCAATCTTGCACGACATTGATCCTGAAGCATTGTCCTATGTAGATGACATCTATCTCATGGATGATGAATTGCTACAACATTTAAGACGGGTAGCCCACATTGTTGTAGGATTTGTCGAGTTCGGCTACAAATTTAATTTAAAAAAAACTAAAATAGCCTTCCTTAGTGTCCTGTTTCTGGGATATGAGCTATCGAGTGAAGGCAAGAGCCTAGCGCCACAATTCTTGGAAAAATGCGCACAATTACAACCTCCATATACCATTAAAAAACTCCAATCTCTATTGGGTTTCCTAAATTTTGGCAGAACCTACATTCCAGACTATGCAACACGCATAAAACCTTTATATGACTTAATACGTCCTGACTTCTCAAGTAAATTTTGGACAGTCGAACACCCACGCATTCTCAGAGACCTGCAAACAGACATGCTTGCAGCACAACATTTACACACAAGGGACAGCAAAACACATTTGGTCATCAGAGTAATTGCTGGTGCCATTGGTTTCACCTATGTAACGTTTAATGAGGGTGAGACAGTCCCGATTGCATACAAATCACACTTGTATGCAGCAGCAGAACAATGCTTTGCTCCCACTGAGAAAATTCTCACTGCTGTACAGATGGCTGTCATTAAAGAAAGACCTCTAGCCCGGGGCAAATGCATTATTGTCGTCTCACCAATTCCAGCACTTGAGGCTGTCACCAAAGCCAGTGTTCCAAACGCTAAAGCATTACATCCACATTGGTACAATAGGCCACGTCTTTGACAGCCACCGATGTAGACTACATTTTTGACCCAAAACTACAAACTCATGTACACTGATGGCTCAGCACAGCCTGCAATTGGCACAAAGCATCAATACTCGACTGTTTGCGCAGTCGTAAGTGCTACATGGAGGATAATACATTTTGGGGGTCATTCCGACCCTGGCGGTCGGTGTTAAAGCGGCGGCCAACCCGCCAACAGGCAGGCGGTCAAAAAAATGGAATTCAGACCCTGGCGGGAACCGCCAACACAGCCCGCCACTTTAACACTCCGACTGCCATGGCCGGGCAAACAAACAGCGCGGCGGTCACCGCCAACAGACAGGCGGCAGACAATGTACCGCCCACCCTATCACGACCCACCAATCCGCCACCTTTTCCGGGGCGGGAGCCCCGCCGATAAAAACACGGCAGAAACAGATCACGAACGGGAAAACGCTCACCTCTATACACTCCACGAGGAATCTGGACAACATGGAACCCGAATTAAACATCCTACCAGCGATTGTCTAGCTGCTCCTCTACCAGGAGCACGAACGCCGCCGCAGGAGACAACGGTGAGTACTGCACCTACGACACAGGGGAGGAGGGAGGAGAAAAGATTACGGGCACACACATACGCGACACCCCTCCCCCCCCAAATCCCCACACACCAATGCAGAGCAACAAGTCAGATTTACACCCCCCAAACCCCCCGGAATAATTCAAAGACAAAATAAAATGATCATTAAAATAGAAGTATATTAAAGCATATTTGAACTTAAGTGAAATATTAGAATATTAAAACAAATAAATCACAACATGAAGAATATGTACATAGTCCAAAAGTCCGGCACATATTGGCTACATGCCATTGTCCGTGGGCCAATGTGCATAAACACATGGGCAAAGCCCACACACGAAACCCGATTCCATTGGAGAGAACACTGCTGGGGCATCAGATAATAAAAACACAGGCACCTCAGGGGGAGGGGAAGGGGGGGCACCTCAGCCACATGAGTCCACGACGCCAGATCCACGAGGGGCCTCCATGCCCACTGTACCATCCTGGGGAGTGCAAACCCACAGTCTCACAAGTCTCTACAGTGGGTGGATTGCCCACTGTACCATCCTGGGGAGTGCAAAGCCACACTATCACAAGTCTTTTCAGTGGATTGCCCACTGTACCATCCTGGGGAGTGCAAAGCCACAGTCCATCTGGTGGATTACAGACTCCACTGATTATGGAGGAGGCATGGTGCCCAGAGTGCTTCGTGAAGCCCTGCCCGGCACAGATCCGGCCCTGCCAATGGGCCAGCGGTGCTTGAGATGAAGGCCCCAGCGGAGCGGTGCTTGAGAGGAAGGGCCCAGCGGAGCAGTGCTTGACAGGAAGGGCCCAGCGGAGCGGTGCAGAGACGGCGGGGCACAGCGGAGCGGTGCTTGAGAGGAAGGGCCCAGCGGAGCGGTGCAGAGATGGCGGGGCACAGCGGAGCGGTGCTTGAGAGGAAGGGCCCAGCGGAGCGGTGCTTGAGAGGAAGGGCCCAGCGGAGCGGTGCTTGACAGGAAGGGCCCAGTGGAGCGGTGCAGAGACGGCGGGGCACAGCGGAGCGGTGCTTGAGAGGAAGGGCCCAGCGGAGCGGTGCAGAGACGGCGGGGCACAGCGGAGCGGTGCTTGAGAGGAAGGGCCCAGCGGAGCAGTGCTTGAGAGGAAGGGCCCAGTGGAGCGGTGCTTGACAGGAAGGGCCCAGCGGAGCGGTGCTTGACAGGAAGGGCCCAGCGGAGCGGTGCAGAGACGGCGGGGCACAGCGGAGCGGTGCTTGAGAGGAAGGGCCCAGCGGAGCGGTGCTTGAGAGGAAGGGCCCAGCGGAGCGGTGCTTGACAGGAAGGGCCCAGCGGAGCGGTGCTTGACAGGAAGGGCCCAGCGGAGCGGTGCTTGAGAGGAAGGGCCAAGCGGAGCGGTGCTTCTCACGGCGGGCCCTGTTCAGCGGTTCTTCTCACGGCGGGGCCCTGTTCAGCGGTTCTTCTCACGGCGGGGCCCAGCGGAGCGGTTCTTCTCACGGCGGGGCCCAGCGGAGCGGTGCTTCTCACAGCGGGGCCCTGTTCAGCGGTTCTTCTCACGGCGGGGCCCAGCGGAGCGGTGCTTCTCACGCCGGGGCCCTGTTCAGCTGTTCTTCTCACGGCGGGGCCCTGTTCAGCGGTTCTTCTCACGGCGGGGCCCAGCGGAGCGGTGCTTCTCACGGCGGGGCCCTGTTCAGCGGTTCTTCTCACGGCGGGGCCCAGCAGAGCGGTACTTCTCACGGCGGGGCCCTGTTCAGCGGTTCTTCTCACGGCGGGCCCTGTTCAGCGGTTCTTCTCACGGCGGGGCCCAGCGGAGCGGTGCTTCTCACGGCGGGGCCCTGTTCAGCGGTTCTTCTCACGGCGGGCCCAGCGGAGCAGTGCTTCTCACAGCGGGGCCCTGTTCAGAGGTTCTTCTCACGGCGGGGCCCTGTTCAGCGGTTCTTCTCACGGCGGGGCCCAGCGGAGCGGTGCCTCTCACGGCGGGGCCCTGTTCAGCGGTTCTTCTCACGGCGGGGCCCAGCGGAGCGGTGCTTCTCACGGCGGGGCCCTGTTCAGCGGTTCTTCTCACGGCGGGGCCCAGCGGAGCGGTGCTTCTCACGGCGGGGCCCTGTTCAGCGGTTCTTCTCACGCCGGGGCCCAGCAGAGCAATGCTTCTCACAGCGGGCCCTGTTCAGCGGTTCTTCTCACGGCGGGGCCCTGTTCAGCGGTTCTTCTCACGGCGGGGCCCAGCGGAGCGGTGCTTCTCACGGCAGGGCCCTGTTCAGCGGTTCTTCTCACGGCGGGGCCCAGCGGAGCAATGCTTCTCACAGCGGGCCCTGTTCAGCGGTTCTTCTCACGGCGGGGCCCTGTTCAGCGGTTCTTCTCACGGCGGGGCCCAGCGGAGCGGTGCTTCTCACAGCGGGGCCCTGTTCAGCGGTTCTTCTCACGGCGGGGCCCTGTTCAGCGGTTCTTCTCACGGCGGGGCCCAGCGGAGCGGTGCTTGACAGGAAGGGCCCAGCGGTGCGGTGCTTGACAGGAGACGGCGGGGCCCAGCGGAGCGGGGCTTCTCACGGCGGGGACCTGTTCAGCGGTGCTTGTCTTGTGTTCCTAGGGAACCAGATCTGGGCAATCATTCCCTCTCAGTCGCCATCTGACCTATCGTTTGCGGGGCCCTCCTGTGTTGGACTCCTGGGCCCGTGGGTGTCCTCCGTCACACCCCAAATGGGGCTGGTGGGGCCCTCCTGGGCAGCTCGCCTGCTGCCGGACTTCTTCGCCCTGCTGCCCTTGCCCTCCTTGGACGAATCTCTTGGGCCCTTGCCTCCCTTGGAAGTATCTCTGGGGCCCTTGCCCTCCTTTGACAAATCTCTGGGGCCCTTGCCTCCCTTGGAAGTATCTCTGGGGCTCTTGCCCTCCTTGGACGAATCTCTGGGGCCCTTGCCTCCCTTGGAAGTATCTCTGGGGCCCTTGCCTCCCTTGGAAGTATCTCTGGGGCCCTTGCCCTCCTTGGAAGAAACTCTGGGGCCCTTGCCTCCCTTGGTGGATGGGCCAGGTGACGGTGCAAGGCTGGTGTCCTTGGGGGCAGCCGTCTCAGGCCTGTGGCGCCGGCCCTTCACTTTTTTGCTTCTTTTCCCAGGGGGTGGGCTGGCTGTCCCCTTGCTGCTGGCCGATGTTCCTGCCCTAGGAGCTGGTGGACTCCAATAGCCCTGAACGATTGTCTTAGTAGGTGCAGGGCTTGTGGTGGCTGAGGCGCTGGTTGGACTCTTACGAGATGGAGGGGGTGGGTCAGTTGTTGGAAAGAGGTCAAGGTTGGAAAGGAAAATCAATTTCGAAAGACAGGGACGGGTAGTTGTAGTGGGTATGGGAGTGGAGGAAGAGGATGTGGTTGTAGGAGAGTCAAGTGTGCTGTCTTTGGGTGCAGGTGCTTGTGACGGAGGCTGTCGTGAGGTGGATGGCTGTTGGGTGGGTGGCTGCCTGCGTTTGTGTGGTTTGGAAGAGGGGGTGACAGACACACTGGGAGAGGACACAGGGGACGTGTAAATGGTAGTGGGGGTGGTGCGGACTGTTCTGGTGGGTGTGGTGGTGATGGACATACTGGCTGATGATGGTGTGCATGCAGGTGTGAGTGGAGACGTCACAGGGAGGGAGGAGGGAGACGAGGAGGAGGGGGACACAGTGGAGGCAGTGGGTGTTGCTGTGTCTGCATGTGGATGTCGCTGACGTCTCCACGGGTCCCCGTTGTGGAGCCCCCCTCGCCCTCCATCTCACTGGTTAAGTCCAAGTCGGTTGCAGGGTCCTCCGGGCCCATGTGAGATGCAGCTCCCTCGTGCGCCGATGCCACTTCTCCTCCGCCTGATGATGCTAATGCACACATGAGCAGGAAAACCAAAAAATAAGGGGGGGAGAGAAGAAAGAAAGACATGTTGAGTGCATGCATTGGCGGCACCGTTGGCGGAGAGGACAGACACAGAAGCCCCCTGCACTACGCCGCGCACTCGGGGTACACTACTCAATTATTGTGACATGGCCTACAATTCTATGGACGACAAATGCACACATAGGTGAGCCCGGGCCATGGATAGCTGTACTTAGCACCCTACAGAGGTGGGGGGCGGGGGCACAGGGCCATGTCTAACGGAGGGGCCTAGCCTACAGAAACCGCCCTACGCCTAGAGATAGCCACAGCCCTCCTCCCCCACCCAGACGCCTCCACTGTGCGCTAATATAGCAGAATGTGCTGATACTCACCCCCTTGTGTCTGCTGTGATGTCCTCACGCGCCCATCCAAATCGGGGTAGTCCACCGCCAGGATCCGGGACATCAGGGGGGTCAATTGACGACTGGCACCCCTCCTACGTTGGGAGGCCATCCCCAGCAGAGCCTCTGCGGTCTTTCTGCTCCCGCGGCGGATGTCCTCCCACCTCTTGCGGCAGTGGGTACCCCGTCTGTTGTGGACCCCCAGGGCCCGGACGTCCTTGGCGGTGGCACGCCAAATGTCGATCTTCTGATGGGCGCTGACCTATGTGACATGGACAGGGTGGAAAAAGAAATATCATCACTTTTCTGCATGATCGATGTGAGTGGCCACCCCTCCCCAACCTTGCCATGTGGCACATGCTCTCATCTGTTGTGCTTTGCTATCCTCATACGCTCCCCTCCCCACCATCTTACATCCACCCCACTCAACACAGGCATAGCCCATACTACGTGCTCCCAGTGTACTTACCTGTTGGTCTGGAGGACCGTAGAGTAGCGCATACTGGGGGAGGACCCCATCAACGAGTTTATCCAATTCCTCAGATGTGAAGGCAGGGGCCCTTTCCCCAGTCGCAGCAGCCATTGTCTCTTCCAGACAGAGTTCACAGCAGCACTTGCAGTATAGGTCCTCTCCTGTGGATGATCAGGTCTTGAGTGATTAAGCAGTTAGAAAATGGCGGTCACGCCTGCGGCGGTGAGTACCACGGCGGTGCGTACCGCGACCGCCGGCGCACATCGTCATTGGCTCCTGAGACCCATAGGGTTCTATGTTAACCAATGCTGCTTTGCGCCGCGGTCTTCGACCGCCTACCGCCATGGTATGCCACGCCAGCGCATTGACCTCACATCCCATTGTCACACTTCACAGGTCAGGCAGCCGCCATTTCAAGGGCCCACATGGCTGAATTTCTACGGGCGTCACACAGGCCTAGGCCTTGCATTGCCACTCATACAAGCCATTCAATGCATAGCAAATCGTGTACTGTGCAAGCTGTGGTTACGTACCTGTGGGTTGCTTGACTCTGTGCTCCATGTTGTCCTTCCTAGGCACCGTCTGCTGGGACTTGCGAGGAGATGGAGGAATCCTCCCGTGTACAGACCGCTGGTGGACCTGTCGACAATGGAAGAACGACATGTCATACTGACATACAGACTTGACCGAGCCAATATACATGAACTGTGTGCCCAGCTGGAGCCAGACCTGATGTCCCCCATTCGCCAACCCACAGGGATTCCCCCTCTGGTGCAGGTTCTGTCAGTACTCCATTTTTTGGCAAGTGGATCATTCCAAACAACAGTGGCCATATCATCAGGGATGTCTCAGCCTATGTTTTCTAAGGTTTTGTCCAGAGTGTTGTCTGCCCTGATGAAACACATGCGGAGCTACATTGTTTTCCCTGAGGTGGCCGATTTGGCTACAGTGAAGGGTGATTTCTATGCCCTTGGACATATCCCCAACATCATTGGGGCCATTGATGGGACACATGTGGCCTTGGTTCCCCCCAGTGGCAGTGAGCAGGTGTACAGGAACAGAAAAAGTTATCATTCTATGAATGTCCAGGTGGTCTGTTTGGCTGACCAGTACATCTCCCATGTAAATGCCAAGTTCCCTGGGTCAGTGCATGACGCGTACATCATGCGAAATAGCAGCATCCCTTATGTGATGGAACAGCTACAGAGACACCGTGTGTGGGTAATAGGTGACTCTGGTTACCCCAACCTGTCGTGGCTACTTACCCCAGTGAGGAATCCCAGGACAAGGGCAGAGGAAAGCTACAATGAGGCCCATGGGCGAACTAGGAGGATTATAGAAAGAACCTTCAGCCTCCTGAAGGCCAGATTTAGGTGCCTGCATATGACAGGGGGATCCCTAATGTACTCACCAAAGAAGGTGTGCCATATCATCGTGGCCTGCTGTATGCTTCACAACCTGGCTTTGCGACGCCAGGTGCCTTTCCTGCAGGAGGATGGTCCAGATGGTGGTGTTGTAGCAGCTGTGGAGCCTGTGGAGAGTGAAGAGGAGGAGGACGACGGGGACGACACAGACAACAGGGACACAGTGATACAACAGTATTTTCAGTAGCACACAGGTAGGAATCAACCACGCCATTTTACATTTACTTAAAGTCTCCTGCCTCTCTACTGTCTGAGTTCCCCCCCAGTTCCTGTTAACTGAGTTGTGACTTTCCCTTCCGTTTTCAGAGCTGTGGGCCCCACTGCGTGACCTCTGCTTTGTTTGCCCATGTACTACAGCTGTGTGACAGTGGCATGTTGTCATCACAATGTAACTGAACATTTTGGCACCGTTATGTCTAATACATTTGTTCAAATTACAAGCAGACTCAAGATTTTTTTAGTGCAAAAAGTGATTTAATTCAAGTGCTAAATTTATGGAACATGATTGTAAAACGGGGATGGGTGATGGTGGAGAAATGTCCATGGCAGAGTCCAGTTCTCAGTCGCAAAGGTGCATTGTCCATATGCCTGTGGAAGGATGGAGCAGGGGCAGTTCAAGGTTGGACAGGGTGACAATGTGGGACAGTGGGATGACATCAGGGGGTATCGTTTGCTGGCGGGGGTCTTGCAATCCTACTCTGTCTTCTTGTGAGATCTCAGGTTCCGCTTGCGGGGGTGGTTCTTCTTCTGCAGGAGGTGGGGTTCTGGTGGCCCGTCGTTGTGTGGGGGCCTCCTGTCCACTAGCGCCGGCAGAGGTGGTAGGCTGTTCCTGGTCCAGGCTAGTGACAGGGGCCCATGTGGTGCCACATGGTCCCGCAATGTGGTGACTATCTGGGTTAGGGCCACGACGATGGTCCCCATTGCGGAACTAATGTTCCTCAGTTCCTCTCTGAACCCCATGTACTGTTGCTCCTGCATGACCTGGATCTCCTGGAACCTGGCCAGTACCGGAGCCATCGTCTCCTGGGAGCGGTGGTATGCTCTCATGATGGAGGAGAGGGCCTCTAGGAGAGTCGGTTCCCTGGGCCTGTCCCCCCCCTGTCGCACAGCAGCCCTCCCAGTTCCCCTGTTTCCCTGGGCCTCTGTCCCCTGGACGGTGTGCCCACTACCACTGCCCCCAGGTCCCTGTTGTTGTTGGGGTGGTGGGTCAACCTGGGTGCCCTGTAGTGGTGGACACACCGCTGATTGACGTGTCCTGGAGACAGAGGCATGGCCCGCTGGGTGGGAGCTGTGCTGGTGTTCCCAGAGGGGGTTAGGTCTGGTGTAGCCTGTGGCTGTCTGTGGGGAACCGACTGTCCCGAGGTCCCCGATGGGCCGGGCTGGTCATCAGGGTCCAGGGAGACAGAGCTGCTGTCATCACTGGGGGCCTCTTCTGGGGGTGGGATGGACATCTCTGGACCCTCCGTGGCGGTGTGGTGGCGTTCAGGTCCTGCAGGGGTATAAGAGTATGGTTATTGCTTCTGTGTGTGGCATTTCGTGTAATGGGTGGGTGGCCGTGTCCCCCAGTGCTGGCATTCCCTTGTGGGGGCTTTTGTGACGGTGGCTTGTGGGGGTGATGGGTGTGTGCAGTGGGCATGCTTTGGGGATGGGTGTCCATGCTTTGGGGAGGCATGCAGGGCTGGGTTTTGGGATGGGCGGGTTGTGATGGTGAGCCATTAGCAAGGAGTTGGTGTGATGGGGGTGGGGGTGAGGGTGGGGGTATGATTTGGCATGCTGGTGGGGTGGGGGGAATGAAGTAGTGAAGATTTGCCTTACCAGAGTCCATTCCTCCGCCTACTCCTGCGAGGCCCTCAGGATGCAGGATGTGCAAGACTTCCTCCTCCCATGCTGTGAATTCTGGGGGAGTAGGTGGGGGTCCGCCGCCAGTCCGCTGTACCGCGATGTTGTGCCTTGATACCATGGAACGCACCTTCCCCCGTAGGTCATCCACCGCTTCCTGATGCCGTCCCGATTGCGTGGATGCTGTCCCACAGCGTTGACCCTGTCCACTATTCTGCTCCATAGCTCCACCTACCTGGCAATGGTGGTGTGCTGCACCTGTGCCCCGAAGAGCTGGGGCTCTACACGTACTATTTCCTCCACCATGACCCTGAGTTCTGCGTCAAAGAACCTGGGGTGTCTTTGGGGTGCCATGGGGTGGTGTGGATGAGGTGAGGGGTGGTGTATGTGTTGTAGAGTGTGGTGAGTGTGGTGGTGTATGGTGTTTTGTGCGTGGAAAGTGTGTGGGTGATGTTGTGATTTGCCTCTGTGTGATGGTGTACTCTATGCTGTGCTCTCTCTCTCTGTCCTTCACTCGCAATTGTGGTCGTAGGGGTTTGTGGGTGATGTGGGTGTGTGTTTTATACTGGATTGGGTGTGTGGGAGTGGTGTGTGTATGTGTCTTAGGTGTGTGTATTTTGAATTATCCAATGTGGATGTGTTTTGTAAAGGTGTGTGTATTTTGACGGCGGCGGTGTGTACCGCCAATGGAATACCGTGGTTGAAAGACCGCTGCGGGGATTTGTGGGTCGGAATGGCATGGGCGTATTTCTGTTGGCGTGACGGTGGAGGTTTGGTCATCGCCAGTTTCCCGCTGACCTTTGGTGTGGCGGAATATTGAGGATGTTGGGTTTTTGGCGGTTTGCCAGTTGCGGGTCAGAATGACAGTGGCGGTTTACCGCGGCCGCGGCGGTGTTATGGCAGCATTCTGGCCGGCGGTAAGCGACTTTTACCGCCGAGGTCAGAATGACCCCCTTTGTCTCCAACACAAACCCTAGGGGATTGCACAGCACAGCTGGCAGAGCTAAAGACTCTGGTGATGGCACTGGAACATAAGGATCCTGCACAGCTGACACTGATTGTTTGTGATTCATACTACTGTGTCCAGTCCTTCAATGAATACCTGCATTAATGGCACCAGAATGGGTTCAGAGATTCTAAGGGCAACACCATCAAACACAGACTTCTGTGGGGGGAAGTAGCGGATCTGAAGGAAACGCTCACAAACGTCCATGTTGTACATACACTTGGACACCAGCGCGTTGGAATACACGTTGCTGGGAATACACTGGCTGATGAAGCCACAAAGTCAGCAGTAGCTACGGCCACTGTTGCTGTAGTAACCCGCTTAGGTGCGAAACCAGATGAAGACATATGGGCTGCCGTGAAAGCTACAGCTGATGGTACTCCCTATCCAAAAGCATTTCCTGCTAAATATTCATACGAATGGGAGTCTGCCTAAACGCTGAGGTTAAGATACCAGTCGTGGGGGTTTGAGATATTCCTAACAAAGACATAATACCAGAGTTGATTAAAGCAGCGCATGAGGGGGTAGCATCTGCCCATGCGGGTGTGGCGGCTACAATATCAATATTACAAGCTTGTTATTGGTGGCCAGGCCTATACAAAGAGGCCAAGCAGTATGTCCTTTGTTGTGACATCTGCCAACAAATTAAAGTTTCCACTGCTAAGCACCCACCGCAGACACCCCTCCTAATTTCCAACAAACCTTTACAGTGTGTGTACTTGGAAAATTGTGGTCTCTTAACACCGGACAGTGCATACAAATACATCCTAGTCGCTGTTGACTCCTGCTCTGGATTTCTATGGGTGTGGCAACAATGCTTGGCTGATGCACGCACTGTTATTAAAGATTTGTGAGTCTTTATCGGTACATATGCAGTTGCGGCCTTTCATTCGGACCAGGGCCATGCTTTTGCCTCAAGGGCATTCAGGGACACCATGGCTTTGTTGGGGGTCCAACTCCAGTATTCGTCTCCATTTCATCCTGAGGGAAATAGTGTCGTGGAACAATTAAACCATGATTTAAAGCAATCTTTAACAGCCAGAGTCTTAGGTACGGGTCGTAGTTGGCTTAAAAACCTGTATGGAGTCCAGAGAGCACTTAACAATCTGCCCAGAAGGTCCCTGGGGGTCGTACTTCATATGAGTGCCTGTTTGGAACTTGAATGTATGTTCCAGATCTTGATGGTCCTGGCGTGGAGGTGGCAGAGACACCCTTTGACATAAATGAACGTGTCATTGTCTTACAGGAATTACAACAGTTCTGTGACGACAACGCTTCTGCCAGTGCTGCCTCCACAGGAATTAAGGAAGTACTTGTAACGCCTACAGGCTGGATTCCTAAAGTTGGGGATCTAGTATGTAAAAAGGTTGCTGTGAAAAAGGAGTTTGGCCCTTCTTATCGCACACCAGTCCCAGTTTTGGGAATACACAGTACCAGAACGGTCATTCTACCACCGTTGGCAGGTGCCACGGAAAACCGCTTGGTATCTATCGACAATGTCAAGTTACACCATGTGGCCGATCCTCCAGAGCCGACCAAAAGGAACAGCCAGTAGTTCCCGAATCCCTCTCACTACTGGTCAAGAAGTTCCACTACAAGTTCTAAGCAGCAACACTGATACCTCTCTGAGCTTGGGGAGGGTGGAAAATGATATTGCATTAGTTCCCCTGACATCAAACAATACAGAAATAAATGATCGATTCGACACAACTTCAACATAGACGGATGGCGTAATTTATTCTGAGCCACCGCGGGAAACATCCACTCCACCTACAAACGTGGCTCTAGTTTTCTCACATACTGCTTCTGGATAGTTTGCCAACATCAACGACAACGTTTCATACTCATTCGCCTCTTCGACACCTGAACTGTCAAAAACACGTAAGCTGATAAATTGGCTTAAAACAACTTACTTTATTCTTCCATGGAACTATCAGTGGCTTTCCTTGACTGTACTGGCATTCCTGCTTTGGATTGTGTTTGTTATAACATTCTTTTTGTTAATACGTGGTCATTAACTGGTGGATGAAGTCCTTAAACCACATTTTTCTTCTCACAAGGTCCACAGAGACTTGTGTTTTGTGAAAATGTCCGCTCTACCAATTCCTGATGGGATTGTTTGGGACAAAGTAAGATTAGATATATGCGGCCCCACAGAGGTCATTCAAATACCATATGTGTTAAAACTTTCAATGAACGATATAATAATACCCAGAGTTGTTTCTGATGATTGGGATGTGAAAACAGTTGATTCTAAGATGACTGAATTGCAGCATTATACTGTATTTGAAAACTAAGATGTTTATCAATCTAAAGAGAATTATGGTGATATGTTTTGCTATAATTTTTATGGGCACCATTTCATCCATAGAGCAAGTACCCCAAAAACTGTTTTTAATTCTAATACATATTCTGAAAAGTTTACATATTTTACTGGGCACGATGATAGACATGCTGATTCATTTTATTTTAAATTACCACCGACAGAAAATGTACGGGTATTATTGACAAATACGAAATGTATTTATTCGGATTCCTTTGTTTCCCATTTGACTATACAAGGCTGTGAATATTGGCTGAAGCTGATTGACTTAAAAAGTGTATGGGGAACTAGACATTGGCAAATAGGGGGAAGGAAGCTTTATTTAGAGCATGCCTGATACCTGTTCAAATGATATTTCTAAATGAAACTGTACAACAAACAAGTTGTTTAGGCTTAGCAAAGATTAAGGAATTGAACACTCACAGTATTCCTGCACCTGCTAAATTTTATAAATGGCAAACGTATATCAAAATGCAACTGAAGATCAGCTCGATGACTGGGTCCAGAATAGCATGTTTAATGCTTCACTGTCACATCCTGGCGGGTGGTTTTTGTGGCCAATAGATACCAATGGGTGTCATAAACATTTTATAAACTCTACGGGGGTTTTAGAACTAGTAGGTCGGACCCTCGCTATATATCATCTGAACATGCAGGTATAGTAACAACATACAGTGTAGGGAAACTATGCCAGCAATGATTAAAGAGTTCCTCACTAGATGCGGTTAGAGAACACCTCAGTCTCCTGTCTAATAATACTGATTTACAGGACTTTCTGTTAGGCCCCAGAAAACAATGCAGAAAGCACTTCTTATATGAAGTATATAATGAAATTTGGAAGCTTTCACAACAAGAAGCTGCTGCCCGGTTAAGGCAAATAGACCAGGAAAACTTACAGAAGGCATTAGCTGTTGTAGATAATGGGATTAATACCCTGTCTGACCGGATATACACCTTAAATAACATAGGTGGTCATTGCAACCCTGGCGGTCGGTGTTAAAGCGGCGGTAAGACCGCCAACAGGCCGGTGGGAAAAAAATTGAATTACGACCGTGGTGGAAACCGCCAACAAAGACAGCCACTTTAACACTCCGACCGCCACCGCGGTACAAACAAACAGCTTGGCGGTCACCGCAAACAGACAGGCGGAGGACAATGTACCGCCCACAGTATCACAACCTACCAATCCGCCACCTTTTCCAGGGCGGATGCACCGTGAACAAAAACACGGCGGAAACAGGACTTCGAAGGGAAAATGCTCACCTCAACACACCCCATGAGGAATCTGGACGCCATGGAACCCGAACTCCAGATCCTGCCAGCCCTTATCTTCTTGCTCCTCTACCAGGAGCACGAACGCCAGTGGCGAAGACCACGGTGAGTACTGCACCTACGACACAGGGGAGGGGGGAGGGAAAAAACAGGGACACACACACACGCAACACCACCACCCCCACACTCACCCATGACAACACACACACTAATACAGCATGATACATAACAGTTACACCCCCCCAACCCCCTGGGAAGAATGTAAGGACAAAAGGAAATGAGTGTAACCATTGTAATATATTAAAATTCAGTACGCAAAAATATATATATACACTATAAACAAAATATACACCAAGAATAGTAGTCCAGGTAGTGCTTCATTGAAGTCCGTGGAACACTGGGCCCACACGGTATGGGCGAGGCCCACACTCAATCCCCGAAATGACGGAGAGAACACTGCAGGGGCATCAGATAGCAATAAAACAGGCACCTCAGGGGGAAGGAAAGGGGGGGCACCTCAGCCGGTTGAGTGCACAACGCCAAATCCACGAGGGAGCCACATGCCCACTGTTCCATCCTGGGGAGTGCAAAGCCACAGTCTCTCAAGTCTCTACAGTGGGTGGGTTGCCCACTGTTCCATCCTGGGGAGTGCAAAGCCACAGTCTCTCAAGTCTCTACAGTGGGTGGTTTGCACACTGTTCCATCCTGGGGAGTGCAAAACCACAGTCTCTCAAGTCTCTACAGTGGGTGCTTTGCCCACTGCTATATCCTGGGATTGCAAACCCACAGTCTCTCAAGTGGATAACAGTCTCCACTGGTTCTGGAGGAGGCATTGTGCCCAGAGTGCTTCATCCTGCCAAGGACAGAGGTAGTGGATGTTTTTCTCCACTGGTTCTGGAGGGGGCTTTGTGCCCAGAGTGCTTCATCCTGCCAAGGACAGAGGTAGTGGATGTGATACTCCACTGGTTCTGGAGGGGGCTTTGTGCCCAGAGTGCTTCATCCTGCCAAGGACAGAGGTAGTGGATGTTTTTCTCCACTGGTTCTGGAGGGGGGCTTTGTGCCCAGAGTGCTTCATCCTGCCAAGGACAGAGATAGTGGATGTGATACTCCACTGGTTCTGGAGGGGGCTTTGTGCCCAGAGGGCTTCATCCTGCTCGTGACGGACTCAGTAGCGTCAGTGCCCTTGGCGCTCATGGGCCAGCGGTGCTTGTTGCGGCGATGTCATTGGCAGCTGTGCTTGTTGCGGCGGTGCCCTGTTCAGCGGTGCTTGTGGCGGCGGTGCCCTGTTCAGCGGTGCTTGCGGCGGCGGTGCCCTGTTCAGCGGTGCTTGTGGCAGAGGGGTCTTTTGCAGTGACTCAGCTGCTGGCGGCCCTGTCTGGCCCAGCGGGGCTGGTGCTGGCGGTCCTGTCCTGGGCAGCAGGGCTGGTGTTGGCGGTGGCCTCCTGGGCAGCAGGGCTGGTGCTGGCGGTGGCCTCCTGGGCAGCTGGGCTGGTGCTGGCGGTGGCCTCCTGGGCAGCTGGGCTGGTGCTGGCCTCCTGGGCAGCGGGGATGATGGCGGTGGCCTCCTGGGCAGCTGGGTGGGTGGCGGTAGCCTCCTGGGCAGCGGGGATGATGGCGGTCTTCTCGCGGCGCTGCTCTTCCCAGACTTGCTGACGTTCTTGTGGCCCTTCCCCACCTTGGAAGGTGTCGCAGCTGACTCCACACTCCCACCTGTACCCCTGGGAGCGGCTTTGGTGGCTGGAGTCTTCCCCCTCTCCCGCCGGGCACTGGCCAACTTTTGATGCTTGACAGGTGGGGGACTGTCCGTGCTGTGGCTCCGTGCCACACTGGCTGCCCTGGTGGCTGGTGCACTCCAGATTCCGGTGACTACAGGCACCACTGGTCCCGGAGATGTTGTGGCTGAGGTTCTAGGTTGGGACCTGGAGAGTGGGGCCGTAGGAGACGGACTGGGTGGGGGAGGTGAGGGAAAGAGGTCAAGGTTGGACAGGAAATGTTTCTTGGGAACATTGGGACGGGTAGCTGGAGGGGGTTTGGGAGTGGAGGAAGAGGTTGTGGTTGTAGGAGGTGTTCGTTTGGTGACTTTAGGTGAAGGTGCATGCGCTGGAGGCTGTTGTGAGGTGGATGGCTGTTGGGTGGGTGTGTGCCTGCGTTTGTGTATTTTGGGAGGTGGCGTCACAGCCACACTGGGAGAGGACACAGGGGACGTGTGAATGGCAGTGGGGGTGGTGACTGCACGTGAGCGGGTGTGCTGGTGAGTTGTGCTGGTGATGGAAGTAGTGGCTGTAGATGTAGTGCATGCAGGTGTGAGTGGAGACAAAACTGGGAGGGAGGAGGGAGACGAGGAGGAGGGGGACACAGTGGAGGCAGTGGATGTTGGTGTGTCTGCATGTGTGTGATGCTTGCATGAGTGCCTATGGGATGTGTGGTGCTTATGTTTGCCTGAGCGTCCCTTGTGTGTTGAGGTGTGTGCATGCTGGTCTGAAGGTGTGCTTGGGATAGGCTGAGGTAGAGGGGATTGGGTCTGGGTGGAGGAAGTTGGAGGGGGAGGCTAGAGACAGGGACAATGGCTGCCATCAGTGCTGAGGCCAGAGTCTGAAAAGCTTGCTGAAGGGCCGCCTGACCAGAATGAATGCCCTCCAGGAATGCATTTGTTTGTTGCAACTGTCTTTCTACACCCTGGATGGCATTCAAAATGGTAGACTGCCCAACAGTGAGGGACCTGAGGAGGTCAATGGCCTCCTCACTGAGGGCAGCAGGGGTGACTGAGGCAGGACCTGAGGTGCCTGGGGCAAAGGTGATGCCCACCCTCCTGGGTGAGCGGGCACGGGGCAAAGGCTGAGGGGCTGCTGGGAGGGTGGTGCTGGTAGGGGGGGTGGCGGCTGTACCTGTAGATCCGGGGGGCACAGATGTTTCCGCCACCACAAGGGAAGTTCCCATCAGAGGACGAGTCCGTGTCACTGGTGTCAGCTCCTGTCCCCGCCGTGGAGCTCCCCTCGCCCTCCGTCCCACTGGTGAACTCCGTGTCTGTTGTCTCGCCCCCCAGGGCCATGTGGGATGGAGCTCCCTCCTGCTCCGGTGCCACTGCTCCTCCGCCTGATGATGCTAATGCACACAAGAACAGGGAGACCACAAAAAGGGGGGGGACGACAGAAGAAAGACATGTTGAGTGCATGCATTACCGCTACCGTTGGCGGACACGACAGACACAGAAGCCCCCTGCACTACGCTGCGCACTTGGGCTCCACTGTTCAATCCCTGGGACATGGCCTACAAGGCCATGGCCGACATCTGCACACATGGATGACACAGGAGCCTGACTAGGTGTACTTGGCACTGTACACAGGTGGGGTGGGGTGCCACAGGGTCTGCCAGAACAACGGGGCCTAACTAGCACACTCGCCCTGGCCTAGGGAAACCCACAGCCCACGTCCCCCACCCAGACACCTCCACTGCGCACAAAATCAGCAGAATGAGAGTGTACTCACCCCCTTGTGGCTGCTGTGATGCCCTCAGGCGCCCATCCAACTCCGGGTACGCCACCGCCAGGATCCTTAACATCAGGGGGGTCATGGTGCGACGATCACCCCTCCCACGTTGGGAGGCCATCCCCAGCTGGGCCTCTGCCGTCTTCTTGCTCCTGCGGCAAATGTCCTCTCATCTTTTACGGCAGTGGGTGCTCCGTCTGTGGTAGACCCCCAGCGTCCGGACGTCCTTGGCGATGGCACGCCAAATATCCTTTTTCTGGTGGGCGCTGACCTACATGAATTGTACAGGGGGAAAAGAAAAGTTATTACCAACTGCACCATCACAGTCATTGGCCCCCATCCCTACCCTTGCCATGTGGCACATGCACTCACCGTTGTTTCATGCACGCCTCAATCTCCCCCCCCTCACCTTTCATCCACCCCTCTCCACACAGGCATAGCCCATACAGCATGCTCCCAGTGTACTTACCTGTTTGTCTGGAGGACCGTAGAGTAGCGTGTACTGGCGGAGGACCCCATTCATGAGTTTCTCCAACACCTCCGATGTGAAGGCAGGGGCCCTTTCCCCAGACGCACAAGCCATTGTCTCTTCCAGACCGAGGTCACAGCAGCACTTGCAGTGTAGGTCCTCTCCTGTCGAAGATCAGGTGTCGAGTGATTGAACAGATAGAAAATGGCGGTCACGTCCGCAGCGGTGTGTACCATCACCGCCGGCGTACATCCTCATTGGCTCCTGGGACCCATAGGGTCCAATGTTAACCAATGCAGAATTGCACCGCTGTCTCCGACCGCCTACCGTGACGGTGTACAACGCCAGCGCAGTTACCTCACATCCCATTGTCCCACTTTACAGGTCAGGCATCCGCCATTTCAGGGGCCCACATGGCTTAATTTTTAACTGCAGCACACATACCTAGGCGTTGCCTCGACACTCATACAGGCCAAATTTCAGATTAGGATTTGTGTTCTGTGTAAGCTGTGGGTACGTACCTCTGAGTTGGTTGACTCTGTGCTCGCTGTTGTCCTTCATAGGCACCGTCCGCTGGGACATGTGAGGAGATGGCGGCATCCTCCGGTGTACAGACCGCTGGTGGACCTGTCGACAATGGAGGAAAGACATGTGATCATCACCTACAGGCTTGATCGTGCCACAATCCTGGAACTGTGTGCCCAGTTGGAGCCAGACCTGATGTCAGCTATCCGCCATCCCACAGGAATCCCCCCTCAAGTGCAGGTGCTGTCAGTACTCCATTTCCTTGCAAGTGGGTAATTTCAAACAACAGTGGCCATAGCATCAGGGATGTCCCAGCCTATGTTTTCCAACGTGTTGTCCAGAGTGCTGTCTGCCCTGCTGAAACACATGCGGAGCTACATCGTTTTCCCTCAGGTGGAGGATTTGCCTACAGTGAAAGGTGACTTCTATGCCCTGGGACATATCCCCAACATCATTGGTGCCATTGATGGGACACATGTGGCTTTGGTACCCCCCCCGCAGGAGTGAACAGGTGTACAGAAACCGGAAGAGTTATCATTCCATGAATGTGCAGATGATGTGTTTGGCAGACCAGTACATCTCCCATGTGAATGCCAAATTCCCTGGCTCAGTGCATGACGCTTACATCCTGTGGAATAGCAGCATCCCTTATGTGATGGGTCAACTCCAGAGGCACTGTGTGTGGCTATTAGGTGAGCAACTGGAAGCAAGTTAGTGGGAATGGTTGTCTGGGGATATCCCTACAGGTTAGTGTGTGTCTAACAGTTGTCCCTCGCCATTTGCATGTGACTCTGGTTACCCCAACCTGTCATGGCTACTGACCCCAGTGAGGAATCCCAGGACAAGGGCAGAGGAACGCTACAATGAGGCCCATGGGCGAACTCGGCGGATAATAGAGCGGACCTTTGGCCTCCTGAAGGCCAGGTTCAGGTGCCTACATAGGACAGGTGGATCCCTATTCTACTCACCAAAGAAGGTGTGCCAGATCATCGTGGCCTGCTGTATGCCTCACAACTTAGCTTTGCGATGACAGGCGCCTTTTCTGCAGGAGGATGGTCCAGATGGCGGTGTTGTTGCAGCTGTGGAGCCTGTGGACAGTGAAGACGAGGAAGCAGAAGAAGAGGACATCGACAACAGGAACTCAGTGATCCTGCAATATTTCCAGTGAGACACAGGTAAGAATACAAACCTGCCTACTACATGTACTTTTTTAACACTACTACCTCTCTACTGTCTGTCGTTTTCACCCAGTGTATGGTCACTGAGTTGTCATTTTCCCTTACGATTTCACAGATGTGGGTCCCACTGTCTGACATCTGCTTTGTTTCCTCATGGACTAGAGCTGTGTGACATAGGTATGTTGACATTACATTTGAAAGAGCATTTTGACACTGTAATTGTTAATACACTACTGTATTTCGAAATCACAGACTGACTCCAGATTGTTTTGTGCTTCAAGGGTGTTTATTTAAGTGCTCAATATTGGAGGGGGTTGTAAAATGGTGAGAGGTGATGGTGGAGGAATGTCCATGGCAGAGTCCAGTCTATTAGTCTCACAGGTGCATTGCCCAAATGGGCATAGGAAGTGGAGCTGGGGCAGTTTGAGGATGGACAGGGTGACAAAGTGGGACAGTAGGATGACAATCAGGGTGGTCTCATTTCTTGGCGGGGGTCTTGGCATCATGCTCTGTCTTGTTCCTGGATCTCAGGGCCCGCTTGGGTGGTGGTTGTCCATCTGCAGGGGGTGGGGTGCTGGTGTGGTGGTCCTGTGGCGGGGCGTCCTGTCCACCAGCGCCGGCGGAGGTGGTGGGCAGTTCATCGTCCAGGCTAGTGTCAGGGGCCCTTTGTTGTGCCACAGTGTCCCTCCTGGTGTTGAGTACTTCCTTCAGCACCCCTACGATGGTGCCCAGGGTGGAATTGATGGATCTGAGTTCCTCCCTGAAGCCCAAATACTGTTCCTCCTGCAGGCGCTGGGTCTCCTGAAACTTGGCCAGTACCGTTGCCATCGTCTCCTGGGAGTGGTGGTAGGCTCCCATGATGTTGGAGAGGGCCTTGTGGAGAGTGGGTTCCCTTGGCCTGTCCTCCCCCTGTCGCACAGCAGCCCTCCCATTTCCCCTGTTTCCCTGGGCCTCTGTCCCCTGAACCGTGTGCCCACTACCACTGCCCCCAGGTCCCTGTTGTTGTTGGGGTGGTGGGTTAGCCTGGGTTCCCTATAGTGGTGGACACACTGCTGATTGACGTGCCTTGGGGACAGAGGTATGGGCCCGCTGGGTGGGTGCTGTGCTGGTGTTTCCAGAGGGAGGAAGCTCTGTGGTGGCCTGTGACTGTGTGAGGGGAACCAACTGTCCCGAGGTCCCCGATGGGCCGGGCTGGTCATCTAGATCCAGTTGGACAGAGCTGCTGTCATCACTGTGGGCCTCTTCTGTTGGTGGTGTGGACATGTGTAGACCCTCCTGTCCAGTGACGTTGGGTAGGGGTCCTGCAGGGGTATAAAAGGATGTTTATTACATCTGTGTGTGCTATGGTGTGCAATAGGTGGGTGACCGTGTACCCCAGTGCTTGCATTACTGTGTGAGACCTTGTGTGATGGTGGTTTAGGGGGGTGTATGGGTATGTGCAGTGGCCATGCTTTGGTGATGGGTGTCCATGCTTTGTTGTTGCATGCAGGGCTTGGTGTTAGGATGTGTGGTTTGTGATGTTGGGACATTTGTGAGGAGTTTGAGTGATGGGGGTGAGGGTGGGGGTATGTGATAGCATGCAAGTAGGGTGGGGCATGTAATAGTTAAGATTTGACTTACCAGAGTCCCTTCCTCCATCTACTCCTGCGAGGCACTCAGGATGCAGAATCGCCAAGACTTGCTCCTCCCATGTTGTTAGTTGTGGGGGAGGAGGTGGGGGTCCATTGCCAGTCCGCTGAACCGCAAGGTGGTGTCTTGAGACCACGGAACGCACTTTCCCCCGTAGGTCGTTCCACCTCTTCCTGATGTCATCCATATTTCTTGTGTGCTGTCCCACTGCGTTGACCCTGTCCACTATTCTTCGCCATAGCTCCATCTTCCTAGCTATGGAGGTGTGCTGCACCTGTGATCTGAATAGCTGTGGCTCTACCCGGACGATTTCCTCCACCATGACCCTGAGTTCCTCCTCAGAGAACCTGTGGTGTCTTTGCCGTCCCACGGGGTGGTGTGGGTGATGTGTGGGGTGGTGTGTGTAGAGATAAGTGGGGTGATATTTAGTGGGGTGTTGTGTGAGGTGCGTGGAAGTTCTGTGGGTGATAGTATTGTGTGCCTGTGGATGCTTGGTAGTTGTTTGAGGTGTCTCTCTCTGGCCTTCTCTCTGTAATTCTGGTTGTAGGGGTTTGTGGGTGATGTGGGTGTGTGTTTTATATTGTAATGGGTGTGTGGGAGTGGTGTGTGTATGTGTATCAGGTGTGCATTTCGATTTGTCCAATGAGGCTGTGTTTTGTAAATGTGTGTGCATTTTGAGCGCAGCGGTGTGTACTGCCAATCGAATACCGCGGTTGAAAGACCGCTGCGTGGATTCATGTGTCGTGATAGTGTGGGCGTATTTCTGTTGGCGTGACGGAGGAGATTTTGTTTTCACCAGTTTATCACTGACCTTTGGTGTGGCGGACTTGTGTGGGTGTCTGAATTTTGGCGGATTCCGAGCTGTGGGTCATAATGGTTATGGCGGATTTCCGCGGCCGCGGCGGTGTGTTGGCAGTCTTCTGCACGGCGGTAAGCGGCTTTTACCGCCAATGTTGTAATGACCGCCATAGTCTCTTCTGCTATAGGCATCATACAAACAGATACGTCTTCCTTACACCATGGACAGAGTCAACTAAGGTCCATTATGCAGTTGGGTTGGACACTTCAAACACTGCAGGCAGGTCGCGTTCATACATTAGCGCAAGAGACATATTTTCTACATTTAATTTAACGTGACAACAACAACTAATGGCTAAAAAAGAAACGACTTATGTCATGCTAAACATCGAAAAGTTAGAAAAGTTGCCTTTTACTGTGGCTGAAATTCCATCTGCTGAGTGGTTAATACACAGGGTCATTAATCTGCCCATTTCTACACTACAATTCACGTCCTGTTTAAAACACATTCCGGTAGGCAGATATGAAAGGCTGGGAGATAGTTACATCCATGAGGTGTGGGAGCTGCCCTTCTCGTACAAATGTCTCAGTGGCATGAAAGAAGTCTTTCTGAGCGGTAGTGAATGTGAGACTTCTGTCAGCCATTCGATGGTTTGTAAACAGCTGTCCTTGCATGGGGCGTGTAACGTGTCTGCAGCGAACTTGGCTTGTTATCTGAAGGGAGTTCCAGTCCCCTTGATTAGACCTACTTTCCAGGTGCTTTCAAACGGCAGCTACGTTCTCGTCAATGGTGAAGACTGTTGTGGGAGGCGAGCCAGAATATTTCATGTTGTTTCGGTCTCTAAGATTGTTACGTGCTGCGGGAACGTGCTTTTTCCTCCCACTAAAATAAAAGAGGTAGCTGACATTTGGCCCCCTATTGCTACATCTAATGTGAGTTTTGACAAGTTGAGCAGACTCAAGGCTTTACTGTTTCAATAACATGTAGCTCTTACATCTGCAGCGAGACCTATGCACCTCAGGTGGCAAAGTCTTCAGCAGAGATACAGTCCCTTTTAAGTACCAACTTTCAGAGACACTTTGGTGAACTCATGGGACGAATATTTAATGCATCCAGTACTACTGGAATCGCAAATTACTTTAAGGCTGTTGGTTCTGGTTTCGTTCACATCTTCTCCTCCATAGTCGGTTTAATACCATCAGCCATTCACTCAATATTCTCTCGTATTTTCGGGGAATTTCCAATAACTTTGGCTATAATAGTTGGCATTTTGCTGTTGCTACTTTTCATGTGCAATGGCTGTCCCGCCGCAACAAGGAGGAATGAAAGCGCTCCCACTATCGCAGCTGTCTCGTGAACGCATGATGCAGTACTTTGGAGCTACACTCCTGTAGGAATTGGAGTGTGACTGTTCTCTGTCATTTAGACCAGTTTTGCACTGTGTGCATCCTATGTTTCGGTGCCTCTGGTGCTCGTTCGAGAATGCACTGGAAGTTTGTCTTCCTACGCAGCGCTTACTTTCATTGGACGCTGATCTGTTGATGTTCTTGGTGAGGGTTCATTACCGTACATGCTCATTGAGGGTGCGTTTGCTACGGGAAGCTGCTTATGAGTTGCCCTTCCTAGAGGATGCGGCTCTTAACTCATTATCGGGCACACCACAGAACGCTGCTGTCTTGGCTGAGGCTCAGGCTATGGAACAAGACTGCTCCTTGGTCCTTCTCAGCGATGCCTTCCCAACTTTAACACCTGTCGAAGTGGAAGATTTCCTGTCCTCCATTGTCCCGGATTCAATTGGCAACTTTAAAAATGACTCTGACTCTTGAAATTCGGTCCCTTTTTGCTCCACATGTTAACATGTAAAATTGTCCTTTCATATTCTCATGTGTCCTTTTAACTTATCACTATTGACCTTTTTTACATATATATCTTAGGTTGAGTTTTAGTAGCTTTTATGTATATTTAGGCTTAGAACCACCTTCAACTGACAAGGGGAGGGTGTTGTGTAGCCATTTTAGTTATAGCTCCATGCATGTTATTTCAGCATACTAGGCCTGCCGCTGTGCACTTTAACTTAGATATATTTTATTCAGCTTCGTTTTATTATTCTTACAATAGCCACTTTTGCGGTCTTGTTTTATTTCTCTCTATCTAGCTGTTTTTGCCTAAGCCAGCACCACGTTCTCAAACAAGACATTCTTGCTCACTCTGTGCTTGTTTCAAGGCTGCAGTAAGATAGGTTGCCGGTGAACGTGGTACAAGTTTTGTCTCTGACATTCATAGAAAAACACACATCCTTACGTAGGGACATTTTCTCAGAACATCAGCTGTTTTATTATAAAAATACTTCCCTGTTCCTTACATGTTAGAGGGAGATTCCAGCCAGAGAACCACGACTGTATGCTGATTGCTGAACGCTTCACTACAGCTGCTTATGCAGACTTCAGGACTTTGCTCAGGTATGGGGGATGATGTCTTCCCTGGGGAACCTGAAGGGAAGAATTGGAGCTTAACACGCTGTGCTCTATTATAGCCTAGGTAGGAACTAGTCTATTGACTCTAGTGACAATATGGTAGCGTTATCTCTATGCTTTACTCTCCTTGTCACAATTTTAATCTTGTCATGCTGTATCGTCCTGGTTATTGTAGTACATGCTTTGCTATCTAAGATGCAGTAGCTTCATTAAAATCTTATTGAAACATATACTGCCTCTGTTTGTCATTGTGCATGTGAGACTAATGTAACTGAGAGAAACAGATGAGACCTGAGTGAACACGGTTTCCCTCAGAAATCAATTATGTCTTGCGCTCAGCTGCGCAATCATCCCTGCCCTTGGGTGGAGATGAGGCACTGCTAGTTAGCAGGAGCAAAACCCAGATTAGGGCGACAGGTGTCACCTGTAGTGGGTAAGACTCAGTCTCCAACAACGCAGGCGATTCTGCTGCTCAAAATCCAGTATTCTCATTAGAATAATGAGAGCCTACGTGACAACAACATACACATTCCACATATACAGAATTGCAAACGTACCACAACGTGCCAAGCATACCAGTATCTTGAAATACTGATTACTTATCAAGAACAATCGAACTGATTGAATGGCAACCTACCACACGTAACACAACCTGTGAGATTAGGTCCTTAGGTAATGACGGACCAACATGGCCAATGTTTGCTACATATACACAGCACCCCAGTGTACAAAATATGCAGGCAGCGGATCTGTGCAGTCTTTACAATGAGCTAGAAACACTAAATAGTGACTTGTTCAGTTTGTAATGCGAACTTTGAACACAACACCAGCACATCCAGAACCACCGGAACCTGCTAGATATCAATTGGCCACTACTGGGATTAATCCACAAACAGTACATGTAATGATGGGTTGAATTGGAACGCTTTGAGAAAGGTTCAGAGGTTCCAAATGGAACTCTAGGAGTGGGCAGTTGAAGTGGGTCTGAGATGAGACGGTTCGTGGTGTGCGGGCTTGCAATATTACAAAATAAATACTTCAAAGATTACCTGTTTACGGATCGGTATTACAGAATTTGGTGACGAGGATGGTATTAATTTCTGATTCAAGCCTTCGTCTGATGCCGGTCCCTGGTAGGTGCCTGTGCCGTCCAGTACATTCTATCATGGGCAAAGTGCCCATGGACCAAGAGAAAATCCCATCCTGGATAGCCCAGAAAACTAATCAGCTGGAAGCTGTGTTTCCCCATACAGAACCACAGGAAAAACATGGAATTCTCACAATGTGCTTGCCATTTGGAATGGTTTCCTCAGTGGAGGACTGCACCACATGGGGTATAGTCTTTGTTGCGATCTACTCTATCGCACATGGTACCCCGACACTTGCCAATTTACTGGAAGTGTTAAAACAAATTCAGAACGAACATGGGGTTGCTCAAGTCCTATATTTGGGGGTGAAACTGATGCGTAACTTTGACACAATCTCCTCAATAATACTTAGTAATATTAAAAGGGAAGCTGTAGCGTTGGCCATACGCCAGCGGCTCAAGAGATTCCACACTTGAAACAGGAGAAACAGCGACCAAAAATTATTTCCAATACCTATAATACCTATAATAGTATAGGATGGGATAGTTTGGGAGATCAAGCCAAAAAAGCCGGAAATACAGAGTACTACCCCTAAGGAAGGTACCAAACAAGCATACGAGGGTTCTGAAACTTGCTGGGATAAACAAAAACAAATTAAAGACAGACAAAGTTATGGAGCAGACTTTCCACACCCGGAGAACTCCAAAAGGAGATGTAATCACAGAAATAGGGAAAATATGAAAGCTCCTGACAGATATACTGATTCACGTCCCTCTCGTTCCTTTCAGTAGGCACCAGATAGATGTAGCGAGAGAGTGAGCCGGTCAGAGCAACGTCCTGACTACGTGAAACAAAAGAAAGGTTTACTAAGGTTTTCAGACAAGTCCCCACAACAAAAGCCACAGTTTAACCCCTTCTGTGCCCAGGACGTAATGGTTACGTCCTGAGGCACAGTGCTCGTGTGCCCAGGACGTAACCATTACGTCCTGGGCACAGAGCCCAGAGGGAGTGCTAGCGCTCCCTCTGTGGGGTTCCCCCCCCAAGGCAGGGATGGAAGGGGAAGCCCTCCCCCCCACCCCGTGACATCAACGCATGAGCGCGTGCTGATTGTCACAAGGCCTCCTCCTCCAGCACGATCGGAAGAGTAATGCAAAAGCATTTCTCTTCCAATCACGTGGAGGAGGCTGAGAGACTTCAAAGGGAAGGAAAGTTATTTCCTTCCCTTTGAAGTCTCTCTCAGCGTTTTGGCAGCCGGATTGCAAGCAATCCGGCTGTCAAAACGCCCACTAGACACCAGGGATGTTTTTTTTAAAATGAAATTGGCATGAGGGAGCGACCCCTTGGGCAAGGGTCGTTCCCAGGGGGGGCATTTTTTTTTAAAGGCCTTTTCTGCCCCCAGGGGGGGCAGAAACCTCTAGGCACCAGGGAGTATTTTTTTTTTTTGTTTTGTTTAAATCTTGAGGTGCGGAGCGACCCCTTAGGCAAGGGTCGCTCCCATAGGGGGAAAATTATACTTAGGCCATTTCTGCCCCCCTTGTGGGCAGATTGGCCTATTTTTATTGGGCCAATCTGCCCCCAAGGGGGACAGAAACCACTAGACACCAGGGAGTTTTTTTTCCCGCGAATTTCACGCAAGGGGAGCCACCCCTTGGGCAAGGGTCGTTTTCTGACCCCCCCCGGGGGCAGATCGGCCTATAATTCGAATTAAAAAAGTTATTTCCTTCCCTTTGAAGTCTCTCTCAGAGTTTTGGCAGCCGGATTGCAAGCAATCCGGCTGTCAAAACGCCCACTAGACACCAGGGATGTTTTTTTTTTTAAATGAAATTGGCATGAGGGAGCGACCCCTTGGGCAAGGGTCGTTCCCAGGGGGGGCATTTTTTTTTAAAGGCCTTTTCTGCCCCCAGGGGGGGCAGAAACCTCTAGGCACCAGGGATCATTTTTTTTGGTTTTGTTTTGTATTTTTGAGGTGGGGAGCGTCCCCATAGGCAAGGGTCGCTCCCCTAGGGGGCAAATTATATTTAGGCCATTTCTGCCCCCCTTGGGGGCAGATTGGCCTATTTTTATGAGGCCAATCTGCCCCCAAGGGGGACAGAAACCACTAGACACCAGGGAGTTTTTGTTTTTTCCGTGAATTTCACGCAAGGGGAGCGACCCCTTAGGCAAGGGTCGTTCCCCTGGGGGGCAAATTTATTTTAGGCCATTTCTGCCCCCCTGGGGGGCAGAGCAGCCTATTTTAATTAGGCCGATCTGCCCCAAGGGGGGCAGATACCAACACATTTTTTTGTTTTGTTGTTGTTTTACAGATGGGGAGCGACCCCTTAGGCAAGGGTCGCTCCCCTGGAGGGGCAAATTGTATTTAAGCCATTTCTGCCCCCTTTGTGGGCAGATCGGCCGATTTCAGGTCAGCTAGGCACCGGGGATTTTTTTTTTCTGTGCCAATGTCACGCAAGGGGAGCGACCCCGTAGGCAAGGGTCGCTCCCCGGGGGGTTGGGGAGCGGGGGGCAAATTTATTTTAGGCCATTTCTGCCCCCCCCCGGGGGAAGATCGGCCTATTGTTATTAGGCTGATCTGCCCCCAAGGGGGGCAGAAACCTCTAGGCGCTGGGGCAAATATTTGTTTTGTATTTTTTTTTTGTTTGTTTGTTTTTTGGGAGATGAGGAGTGACCCATTAGGCAAGGGTCGCTCCCCTGGGGGGCAAATTGTATTTAGACCATTTCTGCCCCCCTTGGGGGTAAATCGGACGATTTTAGGTCAATCTGCCCCCAAGGGGGGAAGAAACAACTAGGCACCGGGGATCTTTTTTTTTTGCGCCAATGTCACGCAGGGGGAGCGACCCCGTAGGCAAGGGTCGCTCCCCAGGGGGGTGGGGGGGACAAATTTATTTTAGGCCATTTCTGCCCCCCGTGGGGCCGGCTGATCTAGAGGCCAAAATTCACAGGTACGCACTTTGCGAAAAACACCTCTGTTTTCTGTGAAAAAATGTGATGTGTCCACGTTGTGTTTTGGGCCATTTCCTTTCGTGGGCGCTAGGCCTACCCACACAAGTGAGGTACCATTTTTATCGGGAGACTTGGGGGAACACTGGGTGGAAGGACATTTGTGGCTCCTCTCAGATTCCAGAACTTTCTGTCACCGAAATGAGAGGAAAAAGTGTTTTTTTCGTTCGAATTTTGAGGTTTGCAAAGGGTTCTGGGTAACAGAACCTGGTCAGAGCCCCACAAGTCACCCCATCTTGGATTCCCCTAGGTGTCTAGTTTTAAAAAATGCGTAGGCTTGCTAGGTTTCCCCAGGTGCGGGCTGAGATAGAGGCCAAAGTCCACAGCTAGGCACTTTGTAAAAAACAGCTCTGTTTTCCTTCTGAAAATGTGATGTGTCCACGTTGTGTTTTGGGGCATTTCCTTTCGCCGGCGCTAGGTCTACCCACACAAGTGAGGTACCATTTTTATCGGGAGACTTTGGGGAAGGCTGGGTGGAAGGAAATTTGTGGCTCCTCTCAGATTCCAGAACTTTCTGTCACTGAAATGAGAGGAAAAAGTGTTTTTTTGTCACAATTTGAGGTTTGCAAAGGATTCTGGGTAACAGAACCTGGTCAGAGCCCCACAAGTCACCCCATCTTGGATTCCCCTAGGTGTCTAGTTTTCAGAAATGCGCTGGTTTGCTAGGTTTCCCCAGGTGATGACTGAGCTAGAGGCCAAAATCAACGGGTAGGCACTTTGCAAAAACACCTCTGTTTTCTGTGAAAAAATGTGATGTGTCCACGTTGTGTTTTGAGCCATTTCCTTTTGTGGGCGCTAGGCCTACCCACACAAGTGAGGTACCATTTTTATCGGGAGACTTGGGGGAACACAGAATAGCAAAACAAGTGTTATTGCCCCTTGTCTTTCTCTACATTTTTTCCTTCCAAATGTAAGGCAGTGTGTAAAAAATACGTCTATTTGAGAAATGCCCTGTAATTCACATGCTAGTATGGGCACCCCGGAATTCAGGGATGTGCAAATAACCACTGCTTCTCAACACCTTATCTTGTGGCCATTTTGGAAATACAAAAGTTTTCTTGATACCTATTTTTCACTTTTTATAGTTCAGCAAATGAATTGCTGTATACCCGTTATAGAATAAAAACCCACTGCAAGGTGCAGCTCATTTATTGGCTCTGGGTACCCAGAGTTCTTGATGAACCTACGAGCCCTATATATCCCCGCAACCAGAAGAGTCCAGCTGACGTAACGGTATATTGCTTTACAAAATCTGACATCGCAGGAAAAAGTTACAGAGTAAAACGTGGAGAAAAATGGCTGTTTTTTTCACCTCAATTTCAATATATTTTTATTTCAGATGTTATTTTCTGTAGGAAACACTTGTAGGATCTACACAAATGACCCCTTGCTGAATTTAGAATATTGTCTACTTTTCAGAAATGTTTAGCTTTCTGGGATCCAGCATTGGTTTCTCACCCATTTTGGTCACTAACTGGAAGGAGGCTGAAACCACAACAAAAAATAGTAAAAATTGGGTATGTCCCAGTAAAATGTCAAAATTGTATTGAAAACATGGGTTTTCCAATTCAAGTCTGCCTGTTCCTGAAAGCTGGAAAGATGGTGATCTTGCCACCACAAACCCTTTGTTGGTGCCATCTTCAGGGAAAAAACCACAAGCTGCCTTATGCAGCCCTTTTTTCCAATTTTTTTTTAAAAAATCTACATTTTCACTGTATTTTGGTTAATTTCTTGGTCTCCTTCAGGGGAACCCACAAAGTCTGGGTACCTCTAGAATCCCTATCATGTTGGAAAAAAAGGACGCAAATTTGGCGTGGGTAGCTTATGTGAACAAGAAGTTATGAGGGCCTAAGCGCGAACTGCCCCAAATAGCCAAAAAAAGGCTTGGCACAGGAGGGGGGAAAAGGCCTGGCAGCGAAGGGGTTAAAAAGATAAAGGTGGCAGCACTTTCAATAAAAAATGGCAGTAAACTTGAGAACATTGCTGAAGAACAAGATGTGAGTTGTGACATTGCTGGACAGCGTGGCAGAAGGCACAATATGTCCCCAGAGTCTGAAAATCATCTGCAACTAGCGACTTTATTGCAGTTGAGACTGCGGATGGGCTTGTTCTCACACCCGACAGGGTTTATGATTTAAATATCCAAATTGAGGGAGACATAGGCCCTCATTCGGACCTTGGCGGGCGGCGGAGGCCGCCCGCCAAAGTCCCGCCGTCAAAATACCGTACCGCGGTCGCAAGACCGCGGCGGGTATTTTGACTTTTCCCCTGGGCTGGCGGGCGGCCGCCGAAAGGCCGCCCGCCAGCCCAGGGGAAAACGACCTTCCCACCATGAAGCCGGCTCGTAATCGAGCCGGCGGAGTGGGAAGGTGCGACGGGTGCTACTGCACCCGTCGCGTATTTCACTGTCTGCCATGCAGACAGTGAAATACTAGCGGGGCCCTCTTACGGGGGCCCCTGCAGTGCCCATGCCATTGGCATGGGCACTGCAGGGGCCCCCAGGGGCCCCGCGACACCCCCTACCGCCATCCTGTTCCTGGCGGGCGAACCGCCAGGAACAGGATGGCGGTAGGGGGTGTCAGAATCCCCCATGGCGGCGCAGCGAGCTGCGCCGCCATGGGGGATTCAAATGGGCAACGGAAAACCGGCGGGAGACCGCCGGTTTTCCATTTCTGACCGAGGCCAAAGCTCCGCGGTCAGAATGCCCAAGGGAGCACCGCCGGCCTGTCGGCGGTGCTCCCGCCCCCGTTGGCCCTGGCGGTGCAACACCGCCAGGGTCATAATGAGGGCCATAGTTCTCTATTAGTGTAATTTTCTGGGATGAACTTAGATGTGATATCCTGTTGGCTGAAAGAGTCTGGCCACCTGAGCACGTCCTTAAGCTCCCACATGGGGAGGATGTCATTTTTCCTTCTTTCTCTGATCTTGTTCCACAGGCGGTAAAGGAAGCCTACACTGTCAATTGGGCTATATTGCAGCCATGTAGGTTGGGATAAGAATTCTCCTTACCATGTAATACTGACTAGGTCTACATCCAAGCTCAGCCACAATATCCCATTAAACACGAAGCTAAAGCTCCAGTGAGGGAGATCCTAACTCAGCTCAAGTACCAGGGTGTAATTGAGCCCTGTGTCTCTGGAATTAATATCCCATTATTCCCTGTTGCAAAACCTGACCATTCATATAGAATAGTCTTAGATTACAGACACTTAAATAGTGTTTTACGCACATACGCAATACAAAATTTATACAGCACAGCACTAATTAACAACATAGTGCGTAAAAATACAAAACAACCTTGGATATCTCCAATGCTTTTTTCTACCAAAATTTAGCACATGAAAGTCAGGTCCTGAGTGCATTCTCATTTGGCTCACAGAAACGTATCTGTTGTTTGCCCCAGTGCTATAAGAACAGCCCGCAGCTATTCTCAGCCCGTGGTACTTCAACATTGCATTATAGTGCTCTCGAGGAGTTGTCCTATGTGGATGACATCTATCTCACAGATAACAACCTCAACATTCATCTTGCCAGTGTCGATCGGATAGTTCTGGGATTCTCAGCCCTCAGTTACAAATGTAATTTTAGGAGAACTAAAATAGCCTTTCTCAGTTTATTGTTCCTGGGATACGAGCTATCAAATGAGGTCAAGATCATGGCCTTCACTTTTTAGATAAGTGTGCTCAACTCCAGGCACCAAATACTATCAAGAAACTAACTTTGGCAGAACTTACATTTCTGACTATGCACAACGCATTAAGCCACTCTATGACTTATTACACCCTGATTTTTCTAGCAGACAATGGACAGTGGAACACACATCGTCCTGGTTATTGTAGTACATGCTTTGCTATCTAAGATGCAGTAGCTTCATTAAAATCTTATTGAAACATATACTGCCTCTGTTTGTCATTGTGCATGTGAGACTAATGTAACTGAGAGAAACAGATGAGACCTGAGTGAACACGGTTTCCCTCAGAAATCAATTATGTCTTGCGCTCAGCTGCGCAATCATCCCTGCCCTTGGGTGGAGATGAGGCACTGCTAGTTAGCAGGAGCAAAACCCAGATTAGGGCGACAGGTGTCACCTGTAGTGGGTAAGACTCAGTCTCCAACAACGCAGGCGATTCTGCTGCTCAAAATCCAGTATTCTCATTAGAATAACGAGAGCCTACGTGACAACAACATACACATTCCACATATACAGAATTGCAAACGTACCACAACGTGCCAAGCATACCAGTATCTTGAAATACTGATTACTTATCAAGAACAATCGAACTGATTGAATGGCAACCTACCACACGTAACACAACCTGTGAGATTAGGTCCTTAGGTAATGACGGACCAACGTGGCCAATGTTTGCTACATATACACAGCACCCCAGTGTACAAAATATGCAGGCAGCGGATCTGTGCAGTCTTTACAATGAGCTAGAAACACTAAATAGTGACTTGTTCAGTTTGTAATGCGAACTTTGAACACAACACCAGCACATCCAGAATCACCGGAACCTGCTAGATATCAATTGGCCACTACTGGGATTAATCCACAAACAGTACATGTAATGATGGGTTGAATTGGAACGCTTTGAGAAAGGTTCAGAGGTTCCAAATGGAACTCTAGGAGTGGGCAGTTGAAGTGGGTCTGAGATGAGACGGTTCGTGGTGTGCGGGCTTGCAATATTACAAAATAAATACTTCAAAGATTACCTGTTTACGGATCGGTATTACAGAATTTGGTGACGAGGATGGTATTAATTTCTGATTCAAGCCTTCGTCTGATGCCGGTCCCTGGTAGGTGCCTGTGCCGTCCAGTACATTCTATCATGGGCAAAGTGCCCATGGACCAAGAGAAAATCCCATCCTGGATAGCCCAGAAAACTAATCAGCTGGAAGCTGTGTTTCCCCATACAGAACCACAGGAAAAACATGGAATTCTCACAATGTGCTTGCCATTTGGAATGGTTTCCTCAGTGGAGGACTGCACCACATGGGGTATAGTCTTTGTTGCGATCTACACTATCGCACATGGTACCCCGACACTTGCCAATTTACTGGAAGTGTTAAAACAAATTCAGAACGAACATGGGGCTGCTCAAGTCCTATTTTTGGGGGTGAAACTGATGCGTAACTTTGACACAATCTCCTCAATAATACTTAGTAATATTAAAAGGGAAGCTGTAGCGTTGGCCATACGCCAGCGGCTCAAGAGATTCCACACTTGAAACAGGAGAAACAGCGACCAAAAATTATTTCCAATACCTATAATACCTATAATAGTATAGGATGGGATAGTTTGGGAGATCAAGCCAAAAAAGCCGGAAATACAGAGTACTACCCCTAAGGAAGGTACCAAACAAGCATACGAGGGTTCTGAAACTTGCTGGGATAAACAAAAACAAATTAAAGACAGACAAAGTTATGGAGCAGACTTTCCACACCCGGAGAACTCCAAAAGGAGATGTAATCACAGAAATAGGGAAAATATGAAAGCTCCTGACAGATATACTGATTCACGTCCCTCTCGTTCCTTTCAGTAGGCACCAGATAGATGTAGCGAGAGAGTGAGCCGGTCAGAGCAACGTCCTGACTACGTGAAACAAAAGAAAGGTTTACTAAGGTTTTCAGACAAGTCCCCACAACAAAAGCCACAGTTTAACCCCTTCTGTGCCCAAGACGTAATGGTTACGTCCTGAGGCACAGTGCTCGTGTGCCCAGGACGTAACCATTACGTCCTGGGCACAGAGCCCAGAGGGAGTGCTAGCGCTCCCTCTGTGGGGTTCCCCCCCCAAGGCAGGGATGGAAGGGGAAGCCCTCCCCCCCACCCCGTGACATCAACGCATGAGCGCGTGCTGATTGTCACAAGGCCTCCTCCTCCAGCACGATCGGAAGAGTAATGCAAAAGCATTTCTCTTCCAATCACGTGGAGGAGGCTGAGAGACTTCAAAGGGAAGGAAAGTTATTTCCTTCCCTTTGAAGTCTCTCTCAGCGTTTTGGCAGCCGGATTGCAAGCAATCCGGCTGTCAAAACGCCCACTAGATACCAGGGATGTTTTTTTTAAAATGAAATTGGCATGAGGGAGCGACCCCTTGGGCAAGGGTCGTTCCCAGGGGGGGCATTTTTTTTTAAAGGCCTTTTCTGCCCCCAGGGGGGGCAGAAACCTCTAGGCACCAGGGAGTATTTTTTTTTTTTTGTTTTGTTTAAATCTTGAGGTGCGGAGCGACCCCTTAGGCAAGGGTCGCTCCCATAGGGGGAAAATTATACTTAGGCCATTTCTGCCCCCCTTGTGGGCAGATTGGCCTATTTTTATTGGGCCAATCTGCCCCCAAGGGGGACAGAAACCACTAGACACCAGGGAGTTTTTTTTCCCGCGAATTTCACGCAAGGGGAGCCACCCCTTGGGCAAGGGTCGTTTTCTGACCCCCCCCGGGGGCAGATCGGCCTATAATTCGAATTAAAAAAGTTATTTCCTTCCCTTTGAAGTCTCTCTCAGAGTTTTGGCAGCCGGATTGCAAGCAATCCGGCTGTCAAAACGCCCACTAGACACCAGGGATGTTTTTTTTTTTAAATGAAATTGGCATGAGGGAGCGACCCCTTGGGCAAGGGTCGTTCCCAGGGGGGGCATTTTTTTTTAAAGGCCTTTTCTGCCCCCAGGGGGGGCAGAAACCTCTAGGCACCAGGGATCATTTTTTTTGGTTTTGTTTTGTATTTTTGAGGTGGGGAGCGTCCCCATAGGCAAGGGTCGCTCCCCTAGGGGGCAAATTATATTTAGGCCATTTCTGCCCCCCTTGGGGGCAGATTGGCCTATTTTTATGAGGCCAATCTGCCCCCAAGGGGGACAGAAACCACTAGACACCAGGGAGTTTTTGTTTTTTCCGTGAATTTCACGCAAGGGGAGCGACCCCTTAGGCAAGGGTCGTTCCCCTGGGGGGCAAATTTATTTTAGGCCATTTCTGCCCCCCTGGGGGGCAGAGCAGCCTATTTTAATTAGGCCGATCTGCCCCAAGGGGGGCAGATACCAACACATTTTTTTGTTTTGTTGTTGTTTTACAGATGGGGAGCGACCCCTTAGGCAAGGGTCGCTCCCCTGGAGGGGCAAATTGTATTTAAGCCATTTCTGCCCCCTTTGTGGGCAGATCGGCCGATTTCAGGTCAGCTAGGCACCGGGGATTTTTTTTTTCTGTGCCAATGTCACGCAAGGGGAGCGACCCCGTAGGCAAGGGTCGCTCCCCGGGGGGTTGGGGAGCGGGGGGCAAATTTATTTTAGGCCATTTCTGCCCCCCCCCGGGGGAAGATCGGCCTATTGTTATTAGGCTGATCTGCCCCCAAGGGGGGCAGAAACCTCTAGGCGCTGGGGCAAATATTTGTTTTGTATTTTTTTTTTGTTTGTTTGTTTTTTGGGAGATGAGGAGTGACCCATTAGGCAAGGGTCGCTCCCCTGGGGGGCAAATTGTATTTAGACCATTTCTGCCCCCCTTGGGGGTAAATCGGACGATTTTAGGTCAATCTGCCCCCAAGGGTGGAAGAAACAACTAGGCACCGGGGATCTTTTTTTTTTGCGCCAATGTCACGCAGGGGGAGCGACCCCGTAGGCAAGGGTCGCTCCCCAGGGGGGTGGGGGGGACAAATTTATTTTAGGCCATTTCTGCCCCCCGTGGGGCCGGCTGATCTAGAGGCCAAAATTCACAGGTACGCACTTTGCGAAAAACACCTCTGTTTTCTGTGAAAAAATGTGATGTGTCCACGTTGTGTTTTGGGCCATTTCCTTTCGTGGGCGCTAGGCCTACCCACACAAGTGAGGTACCATTTTTATCGGGAGACTTGGGGGAACACTGGGTGGAAGGACATTTGTGGCTCCTCTCAGATTCCAGAACTTTCTGTCACCGAAATGAGAGGAAAAAGTGTTTTTTTCGTTCGAATTTTGAGGTTTGCAAAGGGTTCTGGGTAACAGAACCTGGTCAGAGCCCCACAAGTCACCCCATCTTGGATTCCCCTAGGTGTCTAGTTTTAAAAAATGCGTAGGCTTGCTAGGTTTCCCCAGGTGCGGGCTGAGATAGAGGCCAAAGTCCACAGCTAGGCACTTTGTAAAAAACAGCTCTGTTTTCCTTCTGAAAATGTGATGTGTCCACGTTGTGTTTTGGGGCATTTCCTTTCGCCGGCGCTAGGTCTACCCACACAAGTGAGGTACCATTTTTATCGGGAGACTTTGGGGAAGGCTGGGTGGAAGGAAATTTGTGGCTCCTCTCAGATTCCAGAACTTTCTGTCACTGAAATGAGAGGAAAAAGTGTTTTTTTGTCACAATTTGAGGTTTGCAAAGGATTCTGGGTAACAGAACCTGGTCAGAGCCCCACAAGTCACCCCATCTTGGATTCCCCTAGGTGTCTAGTTTTCAGAAATGCGCTGGTTTGCTAGGTTTCCCCAGGTGATGACTGAGCTAGAGGCCAAAATCAACGGGTAGGCACTTTGCAAAAACACCTCTGTTTTCTGTGAAAAAATGTGATGTGTCCACGTTGTGTTTTGAGCCATTTCCTTTTGTGGGCGCTAGGCCTACCCACACAAGTGAGGTACCATTTTTATCGGGAGACTTGGGGGAACACAGAATAGCAAAACAAGTGTTATTGCCCCTTGTCTTTCTCTACATTTTTTCCTTCCAAATGTAAGGCAGTGTGTAAAAAATACGTCTATTTGAGAAATGCCCTGTAATTCACATGCTAGTATGGGCACCCCGGAATTCAGGGATGTGCAAATAACCACTGCTTCTCAACACCTTATCTTGTGGCCATTTTGGAAATACAAAAGTTTTCTTGATACCTATTTTTCACTTTTTATAGTTCAGCAAATGAATTGCTGTATACCCGTTATAGAATAAAAACCCACTGCAAGGTGCAGCTCATTTATTGGCTCTGGGTACCCAGAGTTCTTGATGAACCTACGAGCCCTATATATCCCCGCAACCAGAAGAGTCCAGCTGACGTAACGGTATATTGCTTTACAAAATCTGACATCGCAGGAAAAAGTTACAGAGTAAAACGTGGAGAAAAATGGCTGTTTTTTTCACCTCAATTTCAATATATTTTTATTTCAGATGTTATTTTCTGTAGGAAACACTTGTAGGATCTACACAAATGACCCCTTGCTGAATTTAGAATTTTGTCTACTTTTCAGAAATGTTTAGCTTTCTGGGATCCAGCATTGGTTTCTCACCCATTTTGGTCACTAACTGGAAGGAGGCTGAAACCACAACAAAAAATAGTAAAAATTGGGTATGTCCCAGTAAAATGTCAAAATTGTATTGAAAACATGGGTTTTCCAATTCAAGTCTGCCTGTTCCTGAAAGCTGGAAAGATGGTGATCTTGCCACCACAAACCCTTTGTTGGTGCCATCTTCAGGGAAAAAACCACGAGCTGCCTTATGCAGCCCTTTTTTCCAATTTTTTTTTAAAAAATCTACATTTTCACTGTATTTTGGTTAATTTCTTGGTCTCCTTCAGGGGAACCCACAAAGTCTGGGTACCTCTAGAATCCCTATCATGTTGGAAAAAAAGGACGCAAATTTGGCGTGGGTAGCTTATGTGAACAAGAAGTTATGAGGGCCTAAGCGCGAACTGCCCCAAATAGCCAAAAAAAGGCTTGGCACAGGAGGGGGGAAAAGGCCTGGCAGCGAAGGGGTTAAAAAGATAAAGGTGGCAGCACTTTCAATAAAAAATGGCAGTAAACTTGAGAACATTGCTGAAGAACAAGATGTGAGTTGTGACATTGCTGGACAGCGTGGCAGAAGGCACAATATGTCCCCAGAGTCTGAAAATCATCTGCAACTAGCGACTTTATTGCAGTTGAGACTGCGGATGGGCTTGTTCTCACACCCGACAGGGTTTATGATTTAAATATCCAAATTGAGGGAGACATAGGCCCTCATTCGGACCTTGGCGGGCGGCGGAGGCCGCCCGCCAAAGTCCCGCCGTCAAAATACCGTACCGCGGTCGCAAGACCGCGGCGGGTATTTTGACTTTTCCCCTGGGCTGGCGGGCGGCCGCCGAAAGGCCGCCCGCCAGCCCAGGGGAAAACGACCTTCCCACCATGAAGCCGGCTCGTAATCGAGCCGGCGGAGTGGGAAGGTGCGACGGGTGCTACTGCACCCGTCGCGTATTTCACTGTCTGCCATGCAGACAGTGAAATACTAGCGGGGCCCTCTTACGGGGGCCCCTGCAGTGCCCATGCCATTGGCATGGGCACTGCAGGGGCCCCCAGGGGCCCCGCGACACCCCCTACCGCCATCCTGTTCCTGGCGGGCGAACCGCCAGGAACAGGATGGCGGTAGGGGGTGTCAGAATCCCCCATGGCGGCGCAGCGAGCTGCGCCACCATGGGGGATTCAAATGGGCAACGGAAAACCGGCGGGAGACCGCCGGTTTTCCATTTCTGACCGAGGCCAAAGCTCCGCGGTCAGAATGCCCAAGGGAGCACCGCCGGCCTGTCGGCGGTGCTCCCGCCCCCGTTGGCCCTGGCGGTGCAACACCGCCAGGGTCATAATGAGGGCCATAGTTCTCTATTAGTGTAATTTTCTGGGATGAACTTAGATGTGATATCCTGTTGGCTGAAAGAGTCTGGCCACCTGAGCACGTCCTTAAGCTCCCACATGGGGAGGATGTCATTTTTCCTTCTTTCTCTGATCTTGTTCCACAGGCGGTAAAGGAAGCCTACACTGTCAATTGGGCTATATTGCAGCCATGTAGGTTGGGATAAGAATTCTCCTTACCATGTAATACTGACTAGGTCTACATCCAAGCTCAGCCACAATATCCCATTAAACACGAAGCTAAAGCTCCAGTGAGGGAGATCCTAACTCAGCTCAAGTACCAGGGTGTAATTGAGCCCTGTGTCTCTGGAATTAATATCCCATTATTCCCTGTTGCAAAACCTGACCATTCATATAGAATAGTCTTAGATTACAGACACTTAAATAGTGTTTTACGCACATACGCAATACAAAATTTATACAGCACAGCACTAATTAACAACATAGTGCGTAAAAATACAAAACAACCTTGGATATCTCCAATGCTTTTTTCTACCAAAATTTAGCACATGAAAGTCAGGTCCTGAGTGCATTCTCATTTGGCTCACAGAAACGTATCTGTTGTTTGCCCCAGTGCTATAAGAACAGCCCGCAGCTATTCTCAGCCCGTGGTACTTCAACATTGCATTATAGTGCTCTCGAGGAGTTGTCCTATGTGGATGACATCTATCTCACAGATAACAACCTCAACATTCATCTTGCCAGTGTCGATCGGATAGTTCTGGGATTCTCAGCCCTCAGTTACAAATGTAATTTTAGGAGAACTAAAATAGCCTTTCTCAGTTTATTATTCCTGGGATACGAGCTATCAAATGAGGTCAAGATCATGGCCTTCACTTTTTAGATAAGTGTGCTCAACTCCAGGCACCAAATACTATCAAGAAACTAACTTTGGCAGAACTTACATTTCTGACTATGCACAACGCATTAAGCCACTCTATGACTTATTACACCCTGATTTTTCTAGCAGACAATGGACAGTGGAACACACAAGCATTCTTAGAGGATTGCAACAGGACATGCTAGAATCAAAACACTTACACCCCGATACAACAAAACAAATTTAGCCATCAGAATAATTGCTGGTGCCACTGGGTTCACTTATGTCATCTTAAACGAGTGAGACACAGTGCCCATAGCTTTTAAATCATATTTATATTCTGAGGCAGAACAACGCTTTGCACCAACTGAAAAAATTCTAACTGCAGTGCAGATGGCTGTCATCAAGGAGAGGCCACTTGCCTAAGGGAAATGCATTATTGTCTTTACCACAGTGGCAGCTGGTGCCATTGAGTTCATTTATGTCACCTTTAATGAGGGCGACGTGGTGCCCATTGCATATAAATCACATTTATATTCCAATGCAGAACAATGCTTTGCACCCACAGACTTTTTTTTAACTGCAGTAGAATACAGATGGCTGTCATCAAAGAGAGGTCACTTGCCTAAGGGAAATGCATTATTGTCATTACCCCGGTGCCAGCCTTAGAGGCCATCACCAAAGCAAGCGTTCCTAACGCTAAAGAATTACATCCCTGTTGGATTCAATGGGCAACCTCCCTGACTGCCACAAATGTTGATTACATCTTTGATCCCAAACTTCAGACACAAGATTTCTCCAATATGAACAAGAGTACCCCGCACCTCTAGACATTTTGCCGCTTGACAGATGCCATACTGTAATTTACACTGATTGTTCAGCACTACCAGCTGTAGGTACTAAACATCAATACTCAGCCGCTTGCACAGCCGTGAGCGGAGTGATGAAGGATGGTATCTTCCACCCTCATAATACCTACACACAGACCCTGTGGGACTGCACAGCTCAGATTGCTGAACTTAAAGCCCTTATCCTAGCACTGGAACATATTGATCCAGGACAACTCAAATTGATTGTTTGTGATTCGTACTAGGTCATATAATGATTATCTTAATCATTGGTGATTGAACGGATTCAGAGACTCCAAAGAGAACACCATAAAACAAAGAACTCTGAGGGGGAGGGTAGCTGATCTTAAGGATAAGCTACCTAATACTCATGTAGTCCATATATTGGGCCACCAATGTGTAGGTGTACACGTTATTGGCAGCACCCTGGCTTATGAAGGGGCCAAATCCACAGCAGCTGCAGCTTCTGTTGCTGCAGTGACTCATTCCCACACAAGATTGGACAATGAAATGTTGGCTGCCGTGAAAGCTTCGGCTGAAGGCAAGCCTCTCACAAAAGCATACCCTACAAAATACTCATACCACATCAGTGCTCAGAATATTGCCTATGCAACACTTCCTGGGGTTGGAGATCGAGTGGTCCCCAACCAAGATCTGAAATTAGATTTAATAAAAGCAGCACATGAGGGTGTCACCTCTGCCCATGCTGGTGTTGCGGCCAAAATAACACTCTTACAGAAACGCTTCTGGATTCCAGGTCTATACAAACAGACCAAGCAATACATTCTTTGTTGTGACATTTGCCATCACAAACATCCCAATAGGCTACTACAATGTGTGCACCTGGACCATTGTGGTCCTCTACAACCTTATGGTGCATACAAATACATCTTAGTCACAGTAGATTCTTGTTCTAGATTCCTGTGGGAATGGCCACATTGGTCGGCTGACGCTCGAACTGTTATAAAAGACTTGCTGATCTGTATCAATACATATGCGGTTGCAGCATTCCATTCGGATCAGGGCCTTGCGTTTGCCTCTAAGGAATTCATGGGCACCAAGAGGATGATGGGTGTTGAACTCCATTACTCCTCATCCTATCATCTCGAGGGAACTTCGGTCAGGGAGAGGAGGAATCGAGATCTAAAGCAGTCCTTAACAGCTAGAGTACTAGGTTCTGGCCGCAGTTGGCTTCATCACCTATGTGGGGTCCAGAGAGCACTGAATAATTTGCCTAAACGGTCTTTGGGAGGGTGCACCCCTTATGAGGTTCTCTTTGGGATACCTATGTATGTACCTGATCTAGATGGCCCTGGTTTGGTGGCAGCAGATACAACTTTTGACATAAATGAATGTCTCACTGTCTTACAGGAGCTTCAGCAATTTTGTGATGATAATTCATCTGCCAGTGCTGCCACCTTAGGAATAAGGGATTTGATAACCTCTACTGGCTGGATTCCTAAAGTTGGGGATCTGGTTGTGAGAAGATTGCTATGAAGAAGGAATTTGGCCCATCCTACAGAGCACGGAACCAAGTCCTGGGACTACAAGGTACCAGAACTGTCATCCTACCACCGCTGCCTGGTTCCAAAGCAAACAGATTTGTCTCCATTGACAACATCAAACTACACCATGTGGCCAATCCTGCACAGTAGACCCAGAGGTCCCTTGGGTAGTTACCTGTCCCATCTCACTACCCAACAGGACATACCTCTTCAAAGAAGAAACAGCAACTCTTCTAACTACACTAGCATGTACAACAATGCTACAAACGCCTCCTCGAGCATGGGGAGGGCAGAAAATTAGCTTTTGCTGATTCCTGTTACCACTACACTGACCACAACTGTCCAAGATGTGGCTCTCTTCTACTCCAGCTCAACACACACAGATGACATTGTCTACTATGAACCTCCACGTGAAGTGGAGCCATCTACCAGTAATGCACCGCCTCCTGTGTTTGCAGAGACTGCTTCTGGTTATTTCATCGACATCGATTACTTTTCTTTGACTTCATCCATTCCTGCAAGTGAAACTGTTTCAAAGACACAGTAGATATGGCTTAAAAATAACTATTTAATTTATCCATGGAACTCTCTGTGGATATTTCTGACATTACTTTCCTTTCTATTATGGTTTGGTTTCATGACTGTTTTCTTTCTCCTTATAAATGGTCATTATCTTCCTGAACGCTCTTCTGTTGAGCCTGTGGATGAAGTCTTAACTCCATATCTTTCCTCACATAAGGTCTGAAGAGACTTGTCCCTTGCTAATATTTCAGCAGTGCCAATTCCTGTTGGGATTATTTGGGATAAAGATCCATTTGATATATACGGGCCTACTGAGGTCATTCAAATACCATATGTCTTTCAAATTTCAATGACTGAAGTAATCACACCTTGTGCTGTTTCTGATGACTGTGATGTTCAAACAGTTTATTCTATGCTAGCTGAATTGCGGGATTATACTGAATTTGAAAGTGATAATGTGTACACTTACACAAAGAATTATGGAGAAATGTTCTGTTATGATAACTGAGGACATTACTACCTGCACCGAGCAACAAGACACAGATCAGTATTCAGTTACAGACAGTGGGTGTTCACCTCCACCTGTGGGGAGCCCAAAGCATTATTCAGATAAATTCACATATTTTTCTGGGCATGACGTTAAGAATGCAGAATTATACTCTTTCAAGTTACCACCTTCTAAAATTAGGAAGATTTTGCTAACAAACACAAAACTGATTTATTCAGATTCCTTTACTTATCGACTTGCAGTTGAAGGATACGAATACTGGAAGAATATTACCAATGTAAAAAGTGTATGAGGAACACAAGATTGACAAATTCAGGGTGGGGAAGCTTTATTTAGAACATGCCTTATTCCTGTTCAAATGATCTTTTTGAATGACACAATTCAACAGACATCCTGTCTAGGGTTAGCAAAAATAAAGGAAATGAATCCGCCCAGTATCCCCACATCGGCAAAATTCACCAATTGACAGTCCTTTCTGAACATCACAGAGGAAGAATTAGATGCAAATGTTCAGGCTGGTACCCATATTTCTTCACTTTCTAGTCCTGGCGGGTAGTTATTGTGGCCAATAGACACAAATGGGTGTCAGGCGCGTTTTGTTCTTTCCCCAGGGGGTTCCAAGATTAGCATGGAGGACCCTTGCTTTGCCTTTGGTCAACACTCAGGTATAGTTACTACATGCAGTGTGGGTAAGCTGTGCCAACAACGGTTACAGACTAACAACTTAGCAGCAGTTAAGGAACATCTTTATACGCTATCTGAAGACACAGACTTAAAAGATTTCTTGTTAGGTCCCTGACAGCCACGCTCTAAAAGATTAATCTATGCCATATACAATGAGATCTGGAAACTTTCTCAAATGGAAGAAGCGGTGCGTTTAAGGCGGGTAGATAAGGAAAATTTGGAAAAGGCTTTAGCAGTTGTCACTAATGGCATGAACACTCTGTTGAACAGCATATACTTCCTTCCTATAACAGTGTCATCTGCGATAGACATCATTCAGAATGACGTACTTTTTACACCATGGATAAAGTCAACTGCCTTCATTGTGCAGTTAGGTAAGCCACTACAGATTCTGAAAAATGGCCGCGTTCCATTAAAAGACATTAACAGTAGTGACCTGTTTCCTGCTTTTAATTTATCCAGGGAACGGCAGACAATGGCTAAAAAGGAAGCGAGTTTCGCCACGCTTCAAGTTGCCTTTCACGGTTGCAGAAAGTCCTTCAACAGTATGGGTCATACATGGCATTATAAATCTTCCCATTTCCACCTTTCATTTTTCAAAATGCTTGAAGCATCTTGCCGTGGCCAGATACGAGCTGCTAGGCTATAGCTATATTAAAGAAGAGTGGGAGTTGCCCTTTGAATATAAGTGTCTGAATGGTGAAACAGAGGTCTTTCTCAGCAGAAGCGAATGTGAGACTACTGTTAGTCATTCAATGATTTGTAAACTGGTGTCCCTTCATGGCCTTTGCAATGCAGGGGTTGCAAACCTGGCCTGTTATCTGAAGGGTCTATTTGATTCATCCAGCATTTCATATACTTTCGAATGGAAGTTATGTTGTCCTGAACGAACAAAGCTGTTGCGGTATGAGACCAGGAATTGCCTACGCAATTTCAGTCTCTGAGATTGTAACTTGTTGCGGACATGTTTTATTGCCCCCCACGCAAGAGATAAGAGTAGCTGAAATGTGGCCTCACATTGATACTCCTAATGTAAATTATGACAAGCTGAACAGACTAAAGGCGCTACTGTTCCAGAAACAAGTTGTGTTGACATCGGCAACAGAGCCATATGCTCTCCAGATAGCAAAATCATCAGCTGAGATATAATCCCTATTAAATACCAACTTTAGAGAGCTGGTATCTGGAATAGTCAATGCTTAAAGCACTACAGGGGTTGTGCACTTCTTTAAGCTGTTGGGTCTGGATTCGTGTCCATCTTCCAGAGTGTCTTCAGAGTCATTCCTTCAGCCCTCCATTCACTCTTTTTCAGCGTGTTTGGCAGCTTTCCTGTGACTTTGGCATTGATCACTGATATACTGCTGCTGTTGTTCCTGATATGCAGTGGTTGTGCCTTCCCAGCTAAGCGGGGTGATGGAGCTACTACCACCAGCCCAGCTGTGCCGTGATCGCATAGTGCAGTTCTTTGGTGCTCATTTTGCGGGAAGAATTTGAAGCATGATTGGTCACTGCCATTCCGACCAGTCTTATGGTGTGTTCAACCATTCTTTCATTGCACCTGGTGACTCTTCGAACATTTACCTTTGGTGTGACTTGCTGTTCCACCAGCGCCTCCTGTGGACCAGAACTGCTGATGTTCCCGATGAGGGTTCATTCACGGTTGTGCCCCATGAGACTGAGGCTGATTTGTGAGGCCACTTACGAGCAGCCCTTGGTGGACTATCTGGATCCTTTAGGCACTTTGGATGGTGCTGCCCTCGCAGGTGATCCTGCGCTTGAGGCTGCTGTGCACTACTGCTCCATGGATCTGTCTGCCAATCATGTCATCAATCTGACATCTGATAATGTGGTCTTTTTCCTGGATGCCCTTCCTTTCGATGGCTTTGAAGACATTCTTCAAGATCATGACTACTTTTAAATAAATATGACCATTGGCTTATTCTAAAGTTTCAAAGTTTTGCCAACATTGCCCTTAACCTTGGCCTGCTGTGCTTGTCACGTCGACATTTTTGTCTTTTCATATGTTTTAGCTATTTTTAACAAGTTTTTAATTAGATTTTAGTCATATTTTAATAAGATTTTAGTTTGTTTTAGTCCAGAGCATTTTAGCTAGGGTTCATTCACCTTCTCTGGCATCATCATAATGGCGTCATACTTGTTCTGACAATGGGGAGGGTGTAGTGGATCCTATTTCGTTTTATTGGGAATCAGGAGATAGCTTAGCCTTTTTGCTTTTAGGCCTGTACCCCCATCATCTAGTGACTTTTAGCCTACTTAGCTTGCTCTGTTTTAGCACATTTATTTAATTATTTCTTCCAAAATGGAGTCATTGTCAGCATCAAAGACAAGTAATATACACAGGTATTCACATCATTTACTTTCCCACGTACGTGTGACAGTAGCATAAAGTCCTTTTAAGGGAATTGTTTATATAATTGCCACCCCAAGCATGCCTTCTTATCTATTGTTTGGGAACATACCTGCGTCAGGTGTCCTACAAGATCTGTATAAATACATCTCACACAGACTAGGTTATCAGAGGGATTCCTACCAGATGCCATCAATGCTATCTATGCTACATGTCGCCTTGATGCAGACCTAGCCTTCGTGTCCCCACAGAATCTGATTTAGAGACCTCATTCCGAGCTACCAAGGGTTGGAGGACTCTTTTCATGGACATGGTACTGGCAGATTAGGTTTAGCACATGTAGCTCTCTTCAGGTTTGAGATTAGGTTTATCATGCTAGGGTATTAGGTCTATTTTACATCTCATGTTATTGCAAGATGGTGGGGGTCTTTATATTCATGACTCTCAGTTTTACAATTCTGTTTCTTGCATTGTTCATTATCCTAATCATTGCAGCCTGTGCATTTTACAGTAGATTGCAGTCTTGTTAATAAAACCTTTTGAAAACTTTACTGCATCTCCTTCAATACCTGTGCGTGACTGAGACTTGTTGCTCATGTGAGAAAAGGGTAATCTCCATTTAACCATGACTCCCCTGAGATGTCGCACCCTTGAGTCCATGCGTGAAGGCTGCCAAAAAACACCTTTTACTATTTGGATTTTTGGTGAGGTACTGCTTGTGAGCCGGGAGCCGACAGTTGCGAGTTGTTGTAGGATTGGCTTAGTCGCCTACAAACAAAAGTGCTGTCATCCCTAAACCAGCAGTCTTGCCTAGAGCAAGAGTCCAAGTATGACAATAGTACATGTCAAAAAAGAATTGCGTACAAAACATATAACAATATAAAATATAGCTGTGTGTGATATGAGAAATGGAAACATCTTTCAAAACATGAAAAATATGTAAATGAATATTAATACAGAGGTATGTGAAAGAATGCAATGGACAGATGTTGCCAATAAAACTATTTGTAAAAAAAAAGTACATAAATCTATGTGCTGGAATAATTAAAATGTATATTAACAAAATATATCTTAAACAGCAAAAGTTTATTTTTATCAGTCAAAGCATACAAACAATTCATAGGACCCAATACTACAAAACATACATTATTAAAATAAATATCATCTATTGTTCCTACCCCACTCTGCAACACATCTTTCATCAAGTTCAACTTTAAAAAGAAAATATATACTATACTCCAAACTAACCTACTTTGGGGAGGTTATTGTACACCGAAGGGGTTACACTTACTGTTCCCACTCCAACATAACCATTTTGTGAATGTTTATGTGCTTTAGAGGAGTACGATTTACTATTACCACTCCAGCCTAAGCTATTTTGGGGAAGGTGTTGGGCACTGGAGGAGTCAGATTTCCTATCCCCACAGTTAACACATTAGGTAAGATGTCAGGCATTGGAGGGGTCAGATTTTCTTATTATTAACACTCTGATGAAAGCCATTTTGAGGAAGGTGTTGGAAATGAAAGTGGTAATATTTAGTATTACCACTATCGTGTAAGCCATTTTGGGTAAGGAGATGGACATAGAAGGGATCAAATTTACTATTCCCACCACAAACTAAACTACACTCAGGAAGGTGTTTGACAATACAGAGGTAATATTTACTACTAAACATATTGAGCAGGAGCAATCCTGAATAGGTCCTGACAAATGCCAATACACCTCTTTTGAGCGATGTCTGGCAGAAACATGTTGACCTGTATGGAGTAACACATCAAAGCAAACCTTGACCCAAGTAAGCATGAATGCAATTGTCTGCCTGTCCTATAGTCAATTTAATTTCTTTTTGTTTGCTCTGCGTACCTCACCACCCTTCAGTTCACAGCATGGTTTCTACCAACTCTTCTAAAACATCCGAAGAGTTTCTCCTTCTCAGAGAGGGAGTCGTCCCAGAGAGAGGAGATTCCCAATGATGCCACCTGTGGTGTGTGTAGGAATGTATCCTAAAAAGGGAACAGATAGGATTTTCCTTCTCTACCTCTTCGCAGACCCAGGTGTTTCTTTGTGTGCTATTTATATGAATTGGGAGCGAACACCTGCAGGTGTATAAAACTCCCTCAGCCCTCCTTTTTGTGTTGATGAGACTTTAATAAGGCCATAAATGTTATAATTGAGTTGGAGCCTGAAGCTTCTTTGCAGGCACTGCCCTTCTTCAGGTTCCCAAGAGTTAGTCTTAACACTGGCTTGTTTGGCTGTAAGAGTTAAGACTCTGTATTTCTTCCCTTTTAATTTGGGAAAAAGCACTATCAACCATCCCTTGTTGAGAAGATTTTTTGTGAACAACATAATTTTTCAAGTTGTTATAGTTTTCTAGTACTTGGTCCGTTTAGAAAGGGTAATTAGGTTCTTCATCACAAAACCTATAACTTAGACATCAATCATGAGGTTCCAAGTCACTGAAAGGTCAGATACCGATAAGGCAGTTATTAACCTAGTAGAGAGTGCATTGCCATTGCTTTTTAATTCCACATGACAACAACCAATATAAGCTCTGGAAGGAAAAAGTGGTAAGAAAAGCAAAAATAAAACTAAGGACAGAATAAAGGCAATGAGAGAACATTTTTAAAAAATAAAGAAGATAATGTCACTTAAATAGAATGCCCACTCCTTTGCATCCCCAACAATGGTACGTGGCATGGTACTGCTGCATTTGGTGTAGACCCTGCCAAGAAGCTCCCTTTCAAGAGACACAATGGGTTATCGGAAAACGCAAAAAACAAAGCCCAACCCATTATATCCTACATTCTTCCTTCAACTGTGCCCTGATCAACACAGCTGCAACACAATGCAGAAACAGTAGGACCACAATCTTACTTCACCCCAAATTAGCTTCAACTTTACTGTACGAGACATGATTATTAAACAATGACACCAAAGTGTGCACAATGATACTGCAGCAATAAAAAATGTGAAGTAAAAGCCACTCTTCTTACTGAGCAAAGTAGGCCCGACTTCAATTCATTTATTCAGATAATCACCTCTGAGGTTTCCTTCTCTTTTTGGAGTAATCTTCCGATAATCAGATAATTCACAGAGGATTCGCCCACTCCTGCTGGTGGTCTGCAGCAGTCACAATTTTCTTACACCATGTTGCTAACACATTTGTGAATTTTCCTTTACATTTTGCTTTCTACATTTGAAAATATTTTTCCTATATAGAAACCAGTTCAACAAGTGCTGCACTAATCTGGGGGATATCGCCTCCACTCTCTTAACCCAATTAGTATTTTTTCCAGCACCCTGAGAAAATTACATTAAGAAACATACTTGAGATGGAAAACAGCCTGTAAAGTACTGTAAATACACCACAAACTGGGTGCTCTCTGCCCTTTTCATGAAACATGAAATTACACCATGCTGAAGGACTTTTTCATGAGTAAATCATTTTACGAGTATAAATGTACATTATTTAACACCTTACTGGGAATAAACCATTGTGAACCAAGTCATTTGCAAGGTTAAGTGCAACGTAGGTGCGCAAATGGCTTTTTGAGTCAAGCCTGCCATGTCCATGAGAAAATAATGCCTTACCAGCAAATTTAAAAAAGGGCTTCGCTGTATGCCTCGTGCAGGATTGTATTTTTTAAAGTACTCTATGCTGCTTAGTCTCGCAGACATTTACTAGGTTTCACATTATTTAACTATATAAGCGAGACCAAAAATGTTGCTAGGAAATATTGCTGTCTCGGTGAAATCTTTCAGTCTACATGCAGTAAGCTGTTACAGTTAGCTGGTGAAGTAGCAGCTACTCACCTCTGTCATACACTATAAGATTACCACTGGGTGGTGGGAGATGCACATCTGGCAGCTTGCTTCTGGTTACATTGAACGAGAAGACTTTGCTCTTCACTCTGTGATAGTTGTTTCCCAGGAGATCTTTCAGCTGCAAGTCCCCCAGCAACAGTTCATCTTGCAGGGCATCCAATCGCTGCTGAAGTTTAATGTTGTCCAACCTGCAGATCTCATGATCCTAAGAAATTTGGATATAAGATTTATCAGCACACTTTTTCGGTGAGACTTACAGAGACAGTATTCTTAACATTATGGGGGTGCACATTTCCTCTGCACCCACCTAGACTTAAAAGTGATAGGTTCTGCATCCCTTCTCAATCATGAGGCTTTCCAATCCTAGAAACACCAGGCTCTGTGGCCAATGGGCATATCCACTGAGTTACACAGGCTTGCATTATTGGTACTGGCAGCTGGTGACTCAGGGCCTATTTCATATAATCTGTACTATGCAAACAAGCGTTTTATTCTTCTGTAAAATGACATACAAACATCAGAAATAAGACACACATAGACATAGAAAAAATTGGGGAACTCAGATATTGGTTAATAAGGCTTACCTGGTGTTATTGCGATACTGATCGTGAATCACTTTATAGGGAATGCACTATGGCACTGATAATGATGACATGAGTTACTATGGCATGTACCCTTGGTACTGGTAACGGCAGGGACTAGGCAACTAAGGTTTTTTCAAGTGGTATTTGCACTTCACTGATGGAATGTAATACACTGTAATGTAATGTATGTAATGTAATGTATGTAATGTAAGGCGGATTTGTAGAGTGTGCTGCCTGTCACCTGCGAGGGTATCCGAGCACTGATGTTCACTGGGTTACTAAGGTTTGAATGAATGGTACTGAATTACTTTGGTTTGCATAGATGTAATGCTGCTGATGTTAACTGAGTTAAATGTGTTTTACTGGTGGTACTTGCACTGATTGGGGATTTGAACACATAATTCTCCACCTTTTATAGCAGCACTTGGCAGTTGAGATTCTCAATTTTAGCAGGGGACTCCTGATTTGTTTATCAAAGTATGATATCGTGACATAATTCTGCGGTCAGTCGTATATGTGATTCCTATGTTTAAAATACACTGAATAAACAGTGATTCAAGTGCACGTCAAACTTCACAAAGTAGTATTATTTTATACATGGGCTGTGTTGTGCTTCAGTCTTCGGAGGCGATGAGTCTACGATGGAGGAATAGCTCAATGAGACATTCCTTCAATGAAAAGAGTACTGATGGGCAGGTCCCGAGTTCAAATCCCGACAAGGCCCATTAAACTTTCCCTCCTCTTGAAGATCCTAAATGGTGACATCTGGTATTTACAGCACATGATGTGCAAGCTATTATGAGCCACTCTGTTTGTTATCTGACACTGCAACCCCTAGCCTGTTGCCCCAGCAAAAAGGCAGGTGAAGAAGGGAAGCTGTTGAGAGGTATGCTTGACCATTTGGTAAAGGCACTGATGATGAATGGGTAGCTCTGATTGCCACACTGGTAGGGTGACTAAGGTGTGCACTTAAATACTTCGCAGTAGCAGAAATTACGATGATAGTGACAGAGTTACTAAGGTTTGTATTGGTGGTACACTACTAAGGTTGCGCTACAGTTGACTCACTTAGTCTTTGTCATACTCGCAGTGTTAGCACGGGTGGTGACGGATTATTAGTGCTGTCTGCTCTCATGTTGTAGTAATTCAAATCCTTATCTAAAATTGCTAATACTCTGAAATGTTACTCCCCGATTCATTTGCAGGTTAATTCTGCTCATGGAGCAGCAGACAGCGGCTGCTTTAGGTTGGATCACTCTGCTTAACACTTTCGTCTTTCTGTGGTGCCCCCACCAGGCTTTGAAAGTACACAAAAAATTTAAGATGTCACTTTTTCTGCTGTTTCCTACTGTATCCAGCCAGGAGCTCTAGCAGTGGCTATCCTAACCTGTATTTGCAGCCTGCCCTGCAAGGTCTGTTCAGAGCAGAACATTCTCATGGTCTTTGACAGACCAAATTTATGGTCCATAAAATCATTGCGTTGCTTGAAGGCTGTTCTCTTGATCAGCTTGCCAGCAGTGGCATTGCTATCAATAGTGTAGCATGTGCAGTGGCACTGGGGCTCAGGGGGCCTTGAGGGCCCACTGAACTTGAATTATGGCTGTATTTTAATTCCCGCCTACATGACAAAGGACCGATTTTCCTTGGTTGTACCATGGCCATTTGCACCTTGGTTACACCTCTACTTGCCAGTGAAGCTTCCTTTAGTAATGTATGTAGTTAGCTGGGCCAATTGTAACTTGTCTTTGTTTTTTTAGATTGATTTTATATGGATAATTTGAGATCTTGAAGGAAGGAGCCAGAGAGCTGACGATCTTATTGGACGGGAATGTAATATGTAAAAAAAATCCTTATGAAAAATATAAAATGTGCTGAGAGAAAACATAAAAATTTCGTGCACCGGTGTTGTGAAAAGAAAGAAAAAAAGTAGAAAAATACTCCATGTATGTAAAACAACTTCTTGAGGTGTAACATTGCTCACTCAACTTAAAATATATTTCAGGAGAACTTCCCTTCATTTTCATAATAGGGGCTTTAAAAAAACTGTCAGGCAAGCACATACCTAATGTTAGAAATTCGGTTCCTAGCTGGTAGAGGTATACACCCTGTCCAAGTAAGGTCCACAATCCTAGTCAGGCTAAATTAACCTGTGCACACCCTCTGGTACCTTGGCACAGAGCAGCCAAGCTTAACTTAAAAGGAAAGGTGTAAAGTATTTGTGCAAAACCTAATTATAGTAACACGGTGAAAGACACCACAAAAGACTCCATTCCAGTTTAGAAAAATAGAAAATATTTATCTGAGGACAATAAGACTAAAATGACAAAATTCCAATGAGTGGAACTTAAGATATGAATTTTTAAACATTAAATGTAAAAACAGTGCTTATAAGCCACTAGCAGACGAAAGTTTACTTGAGGTCATGAGGGACTGGTGCAAATCCAAAATCCAGGCTGACCACGAAGGAGGCTAGGCCAGCGACAGAGCCCAAGCAGGGTCCACTGAAACAGTACCTTGGATGGAGCAAGCGTCAACGTCGAGGAGCAACTGCAAAGGTGATGCGTTGATATTTTCCACGCATTGGGGTCACTGCGTCATCATCGACCCTCACAGTTGGGTCCCACAACGTTTTCGAAGTCCATTGAGGTGAATGTGATGCATTGTCATAGAGCAACACAGAGCGTAGTTGTCCAGCTATGCAGGCTGTGGATCTACTGTCATCAGGCAGCCTCTGCATGGAAGGAGCGATGCACCAATTTTTCACACACAGTCCGGTCGGGTCGACGTGCCACTTTTTGGAGAAAACAGTTGCTCAATCCACTTCTGAGTCCCAGGACCGGAGGGGGCACCTCAGGCAAGGGTAGGACTCCCAGATGGCAGAGGCCAGCAGCACCACGAGAGTTGCAGGTAGTCTTTGATGTCCCTGAGACTGCAGGAGAAGAGGAGGCAAGTCAACAAGCCCTTGAGGAATCTTGGGCTCAAGGATGTAGAGAGCAGGTCCAGTCTTTCTCACTCCAGGCAAGAAGCAGCAGGCAGCAGGCCAAAACAGCACAGCAAGTAACTAAGTGGCAGTCCCTCCTACAGCAAAGCACACGCCAAGCAGTAGGCCAACACAGCAATGCAGATGCAGAGGGGCTGTCCCTCCTGGTAGCCCAATAGTCCTTCTTCCTGGCAGAAGGTCCTTGGTTTCAGTAGAATTCTGATTTGGAGGGGTTTGGGGTCCAGGACATATACCCAAATGTGCCTTTTAAGCGAGGGAGACTTCAAAGAGGCCTTTGAAGTTCTCAATGCCTCAGCCCTTCCTTCCCTGACTCCAGACACTCTGCAGGGGGGTATGCAGCCCTTTGTGTGAGGAGAGGCACATCCCCATTCAGTTGTGTCAGCTCCTCCCTCCGATCTAGCCCAGGAAGACCCATAAGCCTGGTGGTGGGCCATCAGGATGCAAATGTCACACCCAAGAACCTTTTGTGTGTGACTGTCTAGAGGGAATTCACAAAGCCCAGCTGTCATCTACCCCAGACGTATATTCAGAGTCTAGCAGAGGCACTGAATGGTTAAAGTAATACAATGCCAACTTTCTAAAAGTGGCATTTACAGACTTAAAATTTTAAATATGACTTCACCACAAGTCGTGATTTTAAATTGTGAGTCCAGAGACACCAAACTCCAAATTTCTATATTTTCCCAATTGGGAATTACAGTTAAAAGATGCTTTAAGGCAATCCCAATACTACCCTATGGGAGTAGATAGTTTTTCACTACCGGGACATGTTAAACTTAAAAGTACACGTCTAACTTAATGAATACACTGCATCCTGTCATTGGGGCTAACGAGGGCCTACCTTTGGGGTGATTGATATATAGTAAAAAGGACAGTTTGGGCCTGGCAAGTGGGTGCACTTGCCAGATCGAAATGGCAGTGTAAAACTGCACACACAGGCTCTGCAGTGGCAGGCCTGAGACATGTTTGAAGGGCTACTGTAATAGGTGGCACAACCAGTACTACAGCCCACTGGCATCATTAAATTTACAGGGCCTGGGCACAGACTTACAAGTACATTAAATGTGTCAGTTGTGGGTAAGCCAATGCCACCATATTTTAGAGTACAGGGCACCTGCACTTTACCACTGGTCAGAAGTGATAAAGTGCACAGAATTCTAAAGCCAACAAAAAAGAAGTCAGAAACACAGGAGGTCAGAAGGCAAAAAGTTTGGGGAAACCACACCAAGGATGCCAGATCTAACACAAAGTCATTTTGTTTCTACTTGTAAGTGTTGGATGACTTTGAAAGCTAAGGATGACAGAGTTCATAGTATCTTACTTCTTGACCCCATCCACAGAAAAAACACATGATACAAATCCTCTAAAAGTCACTAATAATGGCATAAGGTTTAAAACTTGTTTCTTTTGTGAGTCACAGTTTGTTCCTAAAATATAAATAAAAATGGCAAAGATCGATTTCTTTAGCACAGTTCATTAAATGAATTGCAATATATTGCAAATATTCTCAACTGCTCAGTTTAAGAAAGTGTGAACAAGGTCCATTAGATTATCATGTATCTTTTTTACACAAAGACTTTTAAAATCGTATTATATAGAAAAAAAAGCATAAGGTAACAGCCGCCATATACTACTTAAATCGACCATTCTTTGCATACACGAGCCTCACATTCCTCAGTTTTCCTCCCATATGCTCGTCCTAAGTAAATTTTATCAGTTGCATACCAGTAACGTACAAGGCGGTTTAAAAAACATCAACACGCTTTTTCAGTGAAAACGAATTCTTTTTGTCCACTTTCTTCGGGACAAACAGAATTCATTAATCTTCTTTTACTGCGACTTAATTTGCACTACTGGGGGAACCCTAATATTACACTGCTCTATATAAAGGTTTAAATAAAGGCAAACTCCAACAACGTCCACAATCCATAATATGTCCCTTTTACATCTCTCTGTAATAGAGGACCTAGGAATTTCTAGTTTGCCTTCGAATATGCTGCCCTTTTAAACAAGACTGTTAGCTTCTCATTATATCTGGTGATTACTCTGCCTGGTTGCCATCACAGAGGCACTTAAAACCGCCTACACTTTGTGCCCTGTTGACTAGAACAAACATTTCACACACAGTAAATGTTTCCATGGTGAACATGCAAATTATGTCTGGTATTTCCAAGTGTGATGTTCGTATCCAAGCGCCTGGAGATCTCCATCTAGGCTCTCCAGTGATACTGTTCCGCTTTTAAAGCTGAGACACTGACTATGAGGGGCATTATCTGCGCACTCATCAGGTGGTTAATAGGCCATTTAAATCATAGTCAATCTTATGAATGGCTTAGTATCTGCAGTGACTTTGTGTCATCAGTGATTCTGTGCCATCAGTGGCTCAGTACTGTCAGCAGGTGAGTGCCAATGGTGATGCAGTATGATTATGGGCTCAGTATTATCAGTGGCTCGGTATTATTACTGAAACAATATCATAAGTGATGCTGTATCATCAATGGGTCTATATCATCGATGGCTCTCTATTAATATCTCAGATTCATTACATGTTGAGTACTATTAGTGGCTGAATATCAGCAACGACTAACTATTGAGTAAGAATTTTCAGTGTCTTAATGGGAAATATACATTAGTTTTTCATCATGCTCTATTGCCAGTATTTGGTATTCTAAGTGGTTCTACATTATGAATGGCTCAGTAGCTTTAGGGCCTCTATAATAATAATTATCATAACAGGGATAGGGCAACATTCTTATCTACATGTGTTTGGGTAGACATCTGGGGCACTTTGACCTAAAATGCCCTGGGGAGCAACTGGCATGTGCGTTTGCTTTGTGCACCTCCCCCGAGCAACTTTGGTATTACAGAAGGGGCCACAGACACTTGTGCAGCTCCTTCTGTAATACTTACATCACCCACGGTGAAAAACATCCTCCTAACAATCTTTTTAGCAATATATAATTTTAAGTGATGCATGGTGGCCAAAATCATCTGCCCCAACTTTTCAACGGTTGCGCAGGGCCAGAGGAGTAGTAGGGTACCGATGCATAAGAAGGCTTTTCTTCCTTGATCCAAATGTTCAAAATAAATGCTTTACTTGCCACCTTTTAACTGTCCCCCAACACCACCCTTGCTCGTTTTCTTCTCCCTCCTGCAAGCTATGCGCTCTGCTTTCAGTCAACGCAGACAAGCAGCACTGTACTGACTGGCACTTAGATAGGCCTGACAGTCTGGCCTAGACGGCCTTTATGACATAGCAACAGCGGGAAATGAGTTTGTTTTTTATCCACTGTTGCTACATCATAACAGTGGGTTCCTGGATTTATAATCTGGAGTCTTCCTATGGAAGCCATGCATAACAATTACATAGTATTATAACCATCCATGGCACACTATAACCATCGACTCAGTAGTGTTATTATTATTTCAGTAGTATCAGTGATTCAGTATCATCAATGGTCCAATACATCCAGTTCTATTACAATGATCTTTTAGCAGAACAGTATATTCACTCAAGTCACTCACTCTGAACTTGCTGTATGTACAGCATCCTGAAATCTTAGAGCTAAGCAGGCAGCAGTCTGCACTATGCATTCTTTCATATGTCTTGTCTGTGCCCTTCCCTTGCTGGACAAAGGAAGTAGGGATTCCAACGGATCAGTCTTGAAGGCAACCTAGGGTACTCTGTAATTGGGTCTCCAGGGCTGGCATTAACGCTGGTGGCGCCAGGTGCAACAATCTCCTTTGGCGGCTCCATTGACCTCCTTATCCAAAGATTTTCTCACAACTAACCTCCAATAGTACTCCTCATCTCTCCATATCATAGCTCTCACATGCATTGCATTTGTTTTATAGAGCTACTAATACCAGTCTTGTTTGTCAGACCATTTTACATTACAAACACATAATAAAAAGACAATGAATCATACATGTGTAAGTCATTGTATAAGAAATGTTACATAGAAGATGTAGGAATCATATGTCATCAATACTACTAGGCAGTATATATTAAGAGTGTTTGGTCCAGAGGAGCACAATCACAGGATTTAAAATGTACCACAGTGATTAGGGTTGGCTTTTTACTAATAAGTATGTATTTCTACCCAAACAAATCTTCTTAGCAACATTAGGATAATGAAAGATTGGAGAAAAACACTAATGTTCTAACCTATACCATGCAGTTCTGATGCTGCTCTTTGGTGACAGTTCATAGGTCACTGTGCTATATTATTATTGTAACTTACGAAGGGCAAGTAACAAAAGGATCTATGTGACAAAAGCAGTAACCTACTGACCTATCCACATAAAATACAGCTCTGTGATGTGCATGTTATCAGTTTTTTGCAGCAGTCACATTAACCCACTGTGCTACTTTATGATGAGTCAAAACTGCACTAGATGAGGGGCGTGGCTTGATGCCCTGCAAGATGGCCACTGCTCTGCAGAGCTCCGTGCGGCTTTGGCGTTTTAAAAATGACACACAAGCTCTGGAATTGAACTCAGAGTCCTCACCTTCAGGCTCCAATGTCCTAAAGCAGCTGCATTCCAACCATGCCTGCATTTCCTGATTTTGCTCCATTTTTCACACATGAATGCGATGTACATTTGGAGACTGCCATTTCTGCACTGACTGACCAACTGAGTGCTATACCAATATCGGATCATGCCCCAGTACCATCTGATTTAGACATCCTCACAAGCAGGCCTAACAAATCTTGGAGATTCAAGAACATGTTATTGTTGGACAACTCTTTTCTTGCTTCCTATATCACCTTCAAAACTGCCACTAGATAAAACTCTGATCTTACTAAAACAACGGGAACATTAATCACCAGATGTTTGAAATTACATCTCTAGTTGGCAGAGGTATACCCCCTTGTCCAAGTAGGGACCACAATCCTAGTCAGGGTAAACAACACACAATCCAAATTATCCTGTGTCCACCCTCTGGTAGCTTGGCACTGAGCAGTCAGGCTTAACTTAGAAGGCAAAGTGTCAAGTATTTGAACAATAAATCATACAGTAACACAGTGAAAAGACCACAAAAATACACTACACAGGTTTAGAAAATATATAGTACTTATCTGAATAAAGTAAGGTAAAAAACGACAAAGATCCAATAAGCACAAGTTGAATTATCACTTTTAAAAGGTTTAAAAGAGTCTTAATCCTTAGAAATAAACAGTTGTCTCTTTGTTACACAAAGTACCTGGTATGAATCAAAAATAACGACACACCGAGACCGCAGAGGCGTGGATGCATGGAAAAATAAGGTGTTGCGTCAAATTTTCTGACTTAGAACAGATGATGAGTTGTTTCTTTCCACGCTGCAAGGGATTTTAGGCACGCAGTCTTGGTTCCTCACTGCGATGTGGGGATATTTTGACACCCAGGGACGATGCGTTGAAAATCCTTGATGCTCTGGAAGAGAGCATAGGCGCTGCGTCGATCCGGTAGGCGATGCATCATATTTTCCTTTGCAAGGTTGTCACTGCTTTGAATTTCTAGTCGGGAAGTCGTGGCTGCATCGTTCTGGTCGGCTGTGCGGCAATTTCTCGGTCGCAATGCAGGCTTTGCGTTGTTTTCTGCAGGTGGTGCATTGATTTTCGATGCACAAGGAGTTTCTTGAAGAGATGAAGTCTTTGTTGGCCCTGAGACTTCAGAAGCAGGAGGCAAGCTCCATCCAAGCCCTTGGAGAGCACTTTTGGGGAAGGCAGAGTCCTTCCAGCAAAGTCAGAGACCAGCTGGGCAGCAGGCGGATGCAGGGCAGCAGTCCTTCTCAGCAAATCAGTCCAGATGAGTCCTTTGGGCAGCCAGGCAGCTCCTCCGACAGGGTGCAGGTGTAGGTCCAGAAGTGTCTGAGTTGGTGGAGTCAGAGCCCCAGTTTGTATACCCAGAAATGCCTTTGAAGGGCGGTACACTTCAAAGAGTGGTTTTGAAGTGCACAAGTTCCAATTTCAGCCCAGTTCTGTCTGCCAGAGTCCCATTGGGAGGTTTATCAGTCCATTGCGTGAGGACAGACCACTGGCCTTTGAAATGTGTGTCAGGCCCTCCACCCTTCCAGCCCAGGAGGACCCATTCAATATGCAGATGAATCCAGATGTTACTGAGTGTCCTGTGTTTGTGGTTGTCTGGGTGAAATGCACAAGGGAGCTGTCAACCAGCACAGACCAGACGTTGATAGGAGACAGGCTGTAAGGCACAGATGGTTTTAAGTGCAGAGAAACACCCATTTTCTAAAAGTGGCATTTCTAAAATAGTAATATTAAATCCAAACTCTCCATTAAACAGTATTTTCTATTACCATTTTGGTCATACTAAATATGACCTGGTTACCCCTTCCAGATCAGAATCTACCACTCAAAAAGTCTGAGGGCAGTCCTAATGCTAATCTATGACAGGAGCAAGCCTCACATATGTACATGTTCTGCTTTTTACCTACACAGCACCCTGCTCTATGGGTTACCTAGGTCCTACCTTGGGGGTGACCTATATGTAGAAAAAGGGGAGTTTAAGGCTTGGCAAGTACTTTTAAATGCTAAGTTGAATTGGCAGTCAGTCTGCACACACAGGCCTTGCAATGGCAGGCCTGAGACATGGCGACAGGGGCTATTTATGTGGGTGGCACAATCAGTGCTGCAGGCTCACTAGTAGCACTTAATTTACAGGCCCTGTGCACATGTAGTGCACTTTACTAGGGACTTATAAGTAAATCAAATATGTCAATTGGGGATGAACCAATGTTACCATGTTTAAGGGAGAGAGCATATGCCCTTTAGCACTGGTTAGCAGTGGTGAGGTGAGCAGAGTCCTAAAACCAGCACAAACAGTGTCAGAAACGTGGAGGGAGCCAGGCCAAAAGTTGGGGGATGACCACCCTAAGGCTGTCAGGTCTAACACCAGAATTATCTTGATATTTTTACTGTGCCGAAACCTGCAGAACACACAACAAACTCATAAGTTGCACACAACACAGTGCCACCCGGTGCAGCTGCACCGGTCACACTGCTGTAAAGTTATCCCTGTTGGTCTACATGACATTGAGCTAAGAAAGGCCTTCAGCATCCTGAGGGAGCACTCCTTCTTGAAGTTTTCAAATATTCAAACACTATATCAAGGTTTATTGTCCTAGAGTATTACGGTAACCAGAAAATTGACTATCAAGTTCAGAATAGAAATGTATCCTCATCTAAATTATCTAGGTATACTTACCTTGACGATATGCTGGTAGTCAATATTTTGGAGACAATTTGTTGGTTGTCAATGTTCTCTATAGAAAATGTCATGCAAATCAAGAAAAAAGTACTCAATATTTGACACACAACCCTCTTCCAACCATGACACCTCTGTTCTACTAGAGTCAGAGTATCTAGGAAAATGAAGGGGCGTATAGCTTTCAACCCCAGCTTAACTCCCCCATCTCGTTCTTTGGCCAGTGGGCTGCGTAGGTAAATATATATTTCAGGGAAAAGCAGTTAGCTGATGTGTGAGTGCACACCATTCCAGAGGCAGAAGAGGTATATATCTCTTACATTCCTGGTATTGTCCTGAGCCTTGTATCCTGCCAACAGTACACATTTGAAATACCGGCACAGACCTAGCTTTGACCCAGTCATCCACTTACAAACACACACACAAAATGGCTGTTCTAGACACTGTCGCATACATGTACTCATGCTCACACACAGATTCCATTTACTTCTGTGTTTATCTATTTATTTGTAAATAAATATCAGCCTGCCAACACATTGCTTCTTCTGTTCTTCTTTTCTGTTTATCCAATAAAATGCATTAGAGCAGCTGTTTAGTTGGTTATCGCGATGCAATATCACCTAAATCCAAGACGCACACGCAACCGCTCAATCAAGATTCAGGATACAAACCTGATCACGAGCACCCAACTCGCATCTGATATTCCACAATTGGCACGGCTAATATCAGACACCCAGCAACACTCCCTACACAAAACAATTTCATTTACAGTTACAATTCCCCTTTCTCAAACAGGACACTTTAGATGGTCTCCTTGACATAGTGATGTGCCCAACAAAACAGTAAAGCCACGTGTTTGGCAAAGCTACTCCAATTAAATAGAACTCACCTGCACCACACCAACATATATACTAGTACAATTCAGACAGAGTCAGCCAAAGTAGACTACATCATGCAGAACTTTACATCACTTCTGTTTACCTAGCTAGGAAACAATCCATCTAGGCACAACCAATTAACGGGAATCCCAGCATCGGCGATAATAGAGCACAAATGAAGCCCTTCTGTGCCTTGCTGTGCCGTACTAATGGTAGAAGATGCTGTACACATTCTGGTACATAGCATAAGATCGGTGTCTAGATATTATTAGCTCATCTCATTTTGCCATGCCATCCGCTTTCATGAGAGGTTGGATACTGACTCTGTGCCAACTTTGCTGACCTATTTGTTTCCCAACTGTGGTTATCACTGCAATGGTGGATGTTCCTTGGAATGCAGCCTGGATCTGGAGCAGCCAGGCAGGCGTTTGTGTGGCATAATGCAGTGGGGTAAGAGGAGCAGTGGGCACCGGTTTGCAGGATGATTCTCTTGCTTTCGAACAGGCAATGGCTTAAGACATTCTGCTGGCACTACTAGCAGAAGAAACAAAGCAGTATCTGCTGCTCTCCCGCTGACTAAAAACGTTATTTATTCATGTGTAAGGAATAAAAAGAAATTGGATGTGTCTGTTCTCTGTTTGTTGGCATATCTTCTGATTGTTATTGCTCCCTAGTTTACAAAGTATCCATAACTTTCTCAGTCTAGTCCCTTCCAGTACACTGCCAACCATCTCATCCTGGTTTTTCTGAGATTCATTTATGCTTAAACCGCCTGTCCTGTCTGAAAATATTTGGCCCTTTCTTCCTCATGATCTATGGGGCTATTTGGAAATTAAGGAGGTAAATGGATGCCTCACTGCTGGGAAGAATTCATTCATGCAATTAATGTTACGTATGCGTGGACAAGAATGAATCTAGATGATCCTGAGACTATATACATTTGCATCGGGTGTGATATAGAAGATCGAACCTTTCTCAGTAGGGAGAGAGCTATTTACACTTTTTCTATGAGTGGTCCCACAAACTTTTTTCCAATATAAAGTGTTTGGTATGGGGCTTGATTCACTTTAGGGAAATACCTAGACTCCACACTTGTTACAGTCTAATGCCCTCCAACTAGTTTGTTACCCTGCCATTCTTGAAACAGACTGCACTATTGTGGTATAAAACGAAAGATCTGTTCATTCCCAAACACTAATGAAAGAAAAGAAAGAATTGAAAACATATTCAGAATTATGCATTCCAGAACAGAATTTTGGAAAAGTATCTCAGACTAATGGCAAGACTGTCCAAGAAATGAATTAATGAGTAAGTGAAAGAAAAATGATCTCAGCATTACCACAGATAAATACTTTAATTACTTAGACTTGCATAAATAAACGGAATCATTGCAAATGAAATCGGTTCTTAGACTTCTAAACGTATTTGATACTCACAGGCAATCTAGGAGCAGACGAACAGTGATGAAAAAAGAAAAAGGTAATCATAAACAGTGGCATCAGTGCAATCATTTTCAGAACCTGGAAATAAAATGTAGCACAGGTGTTAACCACGGTATCACAGATAATACCAAGTACAGTTTACTTTTTTCTTGAACTCAAATCTTCAAGCATTTCTTCTTAATACTTTATTTCGGCTTATAAAAGTACACATATAAATAAGTTTAAACTTTAAAGATTCTTGTCACATTAAAACAATACAGTACACAATTCTAGTTAACCTTCTTAAAAACCCACATAGGTGTACCCATTTAAAAAATGCAACTAGCAGCAACAGTGTTAGGGAAACAGTGCAGCACACAATTCTAATAAATGTTCATGGTAGCCGACATAGGTATGCATATTTATTTGAAAAAAAAGTTTAACTTTCAGCGACAATATTGGGGCTAAAAATACAGCTTATGATATAGTCACACACATTAAGGCGAAAAAGCTTTCCGGCTATAAATTGTCACAGATATCTTATTTGATCTGATTCTCCATGACCACACTAGAAATCTAGAGACAGCAAACACAATGTGCTCCTTTGTGACAAACCTAACTATCCTAGAAGTTCCCCAATACTGGACTGTACCCATTAGCTTGAACACTGGAATATTCCACCTTTTCGGGGCAGGGCATAATTGAACAGAAGAAGAGGAAATGGTACACTGACTCTTCTGACTGTGGGCCGAAAGGGCAATAGGAGAACAAGAAGCAGCTTTTATCCCATTTGCATGTAAAATATTTTAGAGGCAGAGTGCCAATTCTAAACTTTATTTACAAACTTTTCACTTGAGAGGGCGGATCCTGTCCAAGTGTGGTTCGAAGCTAAAAAAGCATTTGTGGCTAAGGAATTTCTCAGAGACACTCCCCGCCTTTTGGTATTTCCAAATGTGTTCCAACATGAAGCCCTAATAAGCTTGCTTTAATTTTGTAAGGATACCTTTCCTCATTCAAGCAGGGAAGTGCCAGACTTCCTCCATTTTTACAAGCTCATACAATACTTTTATTTTCCTAAGCCATGGGGTGCAAACTCCTTTTGTCACTACTGCCTGTCTCTGACAAAGCTTTTCCGTAGGGCTCCAATTCTGATGTCATCCAGAGGTGCACCCAGTATATCAAAAATTTTAGTAGTATCACCTGATCAAATATCTTTAATGCTAGATCAAATTGTACGGGTATGAGAAGGGTGTTTGTGGGCAGATTAAATAGTGTCCTGATAAGTTGTTTCTCAGTTTGGGTATGCGTAGATACATCAGCACATCCCCAAAGTTCTGCACCATACATGGCTACTGACTTAGCTGTAGCCCTATGTACTTCAAAGGCCGGAGTTACTCCGTCAGAAGTGGCCTTAAATTTCCTTCCGACAGCAGAAGCCCTTTGGAGCAGAGTGGGTCTTATTTTCCCCATCTGTGGGACCCAAGATATGTTATCAGCCAATCTTACACCGAGATAATCTAAACATTTTACGTGCTCCAAAGGCACCCCTCTACCCTCATCCTGCCTCTTAAGGAGCTGTGGGTGTTCAATGCCATGAAGTTTGACTTTGCATTCTCCAAAGGTCCCCCTCTACTCTCATCCTGTCTGTAAAGTATCTGTGGGGGTTCAGTGCCATGAATTCATGATTTATCTGAAGACACCTTGTAAGGCAGAATGATGCAAAGCAATCCAACCGTGACTGTAGACCATGTGGGGTTCTGGATATTAGGAGCGTATCGTCGGCAAACATGAGGATGGAGGTGTTAATGCCCGCAGATTTAGGGGCATTGTGGTTACATTTTGCCAGCCAGTCTACTACTCCATTAATATATAAACTAAAAAGAGTGGGAGCAAGCACACAGCCTAGCCTGACACCGTGGTTAATTTTTTCCTGGATGCCAGATTGCCTCCAGAATTCCACCTGACCTGGCATATGTTTCAGAATGTAAGGTTTTCAGGATCCTTAGGAAACTGCCTGGAATATTATATGACTCCAACACCTTCCATAAGTTTTCCCTTGGAAAAAGGTCAAATGCCACCCTTAGATCTATAAAACAACATAAAGGTGGTCCTGCCTCAGGGCGACGTACTTCCACCAGATCGTCCTGAAGCGGAACACCTGGTCGATGGTACTGACCTTAGCCTTGAACCCTGCCTGGCTGCCTGATAGAATGTGGTGGGCTGTTATCCATGAGTGAAGTCTAAATAATATCTGCCTGGCAAATATTTTCTGGTTAATGTCAATCAGTCTGATGGGTCTGTAAATGGATGGGTCATCCGTCCTCCCCTTCTTGTAAATAAGGGCAATGGTAGTTCAGTGCCAGGAGGGAGCTATATCCTCGCCTCTTAAAATAGCATTTCCGAGGGCATTCAGATAAGGAACCCAGATTTCTAGTTGGGACAGATATAAATCACTTGGGATGCCGTCGGGGCCGGGCACCTTCTCCCTCCTCAGCAGTTGAAGCGCCTGTGCTGTTTTTGCTATGCCAAATTCAGTAGAGGTTCCAGCTTCAGGCCCATACTTTTGCTCTATTTGGTCTGCTATATAGTCCTCATTAAGCAGGACCTTATCTTTGAGCCATACCCTATATAGTTTAACAAAACAGGATACCCATGCCTCAGGTTGGACAACTGTGTCATGGTGATTATCTGTGGAGCAAGACCCAGACGTTACAAGTTTCCAGAAGGCCTTGGCATTCCTCATATGATGGGATTTGGTAACGTCTTCCCACTGCTCTGACTCCCAACCCCTTTTAGCCTTAAATAGTAGTATCTTATAGACTCCGTTGGTATTAGTGATCTCCCTATGGTCACCTTATTTTGCAGCTTCAATCAGTAATGTTTTAGCATGACTATAGTCATGTGAATACCACTCATGAAGATCATTTGACCATTGACCACTCCACCTCTTCTTGGTAAAAAGAGGTTTCAGCAGCCCCATAAATTCACAAGGGTAGTTCACAAAGTTTAGCATGTTCATGTCAATTGATTCTATTTTGGGCGACTTTCCCCACAAACAGATTGCAAATTTGAAGCTGGAGGGTCGTATTATCTGCTAATGCTGCCCATTTCACATTTCTTTTATTATTGCAGGTTTCAACCATGCTTATGGTGATATTGCGAGGCATGATTAAGAAGGGTATTACAGAGAAATAGGCGCTCAGAGCTTCATGATCACTATTGTTTCTGGATACTAACTTCATATCAATTAAACATTAACATTATATCCCGAAAATATAATCAACATTACTGGTGTACAAGCTTCTTTTAAAGGTTGGAAGTGGTGGAAGGTCAGATTGAGTAAAGCCATTTACAACCTGCAGGCCATGGGCCACTATCAAGGCAAACAATTTGGCATGTGACCCTTTAATGCTTAACCACAAGGTCAGCGACACTGTCGGACATTGATCTGGACATGTGTATTGGTTACATCTGGTCCATAGGAATAAGGCCCGCTATCATTTTTATATTACAGTCTCCTGCGATGCTTTTGAGATGACTGTGGTGTATGGGGTCAATCATCTATGGCAGTTAGACCACCATATCTAAATGAAGGTTTGCCACGACAGAGCTAATATAAACATTTATTTTGTTATTTTTTATTTATAACTTTATTTATACTTTTATGCAAACACTTGTAGCATTACAATATAATCGTACAATTGCAGACATATATAATTCATGTTATCAAAGAGCATCAAAGGAAAGGCCAATAATTCCGAACATCACAGTCCAATCTAGAGACTTCTATCTGTGTATTATGCAGACAGGTGCCTCTTCCGTGCACTTAATGTATAGTCTATACTCGGCCTATCCTACAGAATCACCTGCCTCTGGTTCCCCCGTTTCTTTACCAACAAGATATTGCTTATAAATAACCCAGAATTTCACAGGTCTATTGGTGGGGGGGAGCAATTCACTATAATTATCCATTTGTGTAATACAATACGCCATGTCCCTGTGCCATTCCTCCACTGTCGGAACTGGTCCGCGGTCCCATCTCATGGTAACTCGTCGTTTGGCCAGCAAAAGCCCAATCACTATAAATTTCCAAATTGTTACCACTAGATGCCTGTCCCATCCCAAGAGCGCCATAAGCGGGCCACCATCGATTTGCTCCCCAACTACGGATTCCAATTCGCAAAGCACTGCCCTCCAAAAGCGCTGCACTCCCTCACAGGGCCAAGACTTATGCAGGAATCCAACCTGCTCTCCCCCACATCTGGGGCAATTCGTATTATCTCTTAATCCATATCTATGGAGCTTAAGGGGGGTGTAATATATTCTGTTTAGGTATTTAAAATGAAGTAGTCGGTGTTTACCATTCAGGGAAATGGAGCGCGTCTTCGCACAGCAGTAGTGCCACTGTACGTCTGAAATCTGCACCCCCAGCTCTCTCTGCCACTCCAGTTGTGCCTTCGGTAACTCGTGGACTCGTGATTTCTGACTGTGTGCATAGAGACAGGAAACCAGACGGCAAGGCTGATCATTTAACATCACTACTGAGAGAGCATGGACCTCCGTGGGTTCTCGCATGTCATCCCCTAGGAGCTCTGCCATCGCGTGCCGTACCCTATAATACTGAAACCGGTGTAACGAGGTCGGAGCGACAGTATTGCTCTCCAACAAGTCCCAGTGTTTAATTGTGCCTTCCTCAAAAAAGTCCTCCATAGTGCTGATGCCCAGTTCGCCCATGGTGTGTCCTAACTGTCAATCCCGCCAGAGCGAAAACCATGCACAGCAATTTAACGGCACATGTGGGGAATACTAATATAAACATTTATGTCAGCAATGTGCCTGACCCCCCCAAGCAATGCCTGTTGGAATAGCTATAGCCAATAGCCTCTATACTCGGACAGAATTATATTTATTGTAGGGAACAGGTCCATCCTAAGACAGATCAGCAAACTCCATAAAGGTCTCCTCGCAGGTGATGGTGCTATATTAGTAGGAAATGTAATGTACCTTGATCTAAAGACCTGCTCACGCGCCAATGTTTCCTGCGGTAATATAATGTGGTGTTGATCTATAAAGGACCCCCAATCAGGATCCGCTAACTCAGCTATAACCCCTGCTATCTTCCAAATTTTAAAGGTGGTCTGGAGTATTATTGATCTGCCTCTGATCTATCACTCCTAAATTAGGGGCATTAATAAAAAAAAGCAACACATAGCCAATAGTATTCAAGACTCAAGAGAGTCAACAAAAGAACTTCACAAGAATGATGAAGATACTCTTTATACCATTACATTAACAAACCCACTCCTAACAAATCTACAGAAAAGAAGAGATATGTTAATGTGAACAATCTTGGTTATAGATGTGGGTCAAAGTTCCATTCTGCTTCATTCAAACAGTGTCCTGCTCTTCCATAGGAGTGTGTTAAATGTGGTGTTAGGTGTCATTCCACCATAGTGTGCAGGAAGAATTCAAAGAAGAATGTTGTGAATGTGGTGGTCGATGATCTGAAATAGAGGTTGACAAGCTACATAAACTTGCTTTTGTGTGTAGGTGTACATGAAAATATTGTTCCCAAGCCAGAAATTCAATTGAATATTTTATTATTGTTGTATGCTAACCAAATCTGGACCAAAACTCACTATTATTTCAAGAGAGAAGTTTGAGAAGAAGAACAATGAACAAAGTTTTATTCTCTCCAGAAACAAATCCCAAAGGTAATAATTTTGCAAAAATTCATTTAGAAGGATGTGTTGAAACGGTTGTAAAGTTCAGGGGACAATTCTTTGTCCCTCAGTATGGACCAGACATTCTTGGTTGGCATCATCAATAATGTGTGGCAATTGTTCTTACACTGGGATGTGTTCAACAAGTTGTTTGTTGAAGACGAGAGTATGGATGTTAAATTGTGCAGTTTAGAAGGAGAGTTGAAGGAACACGCTGTCATTTCTGAAGAGAAAAGTGGTGACGTTGAGGAATTGTGGCATGGAACAAGAAAGAAGAGCTGAAAATGTGCATCGACCTAAGGAGCCTGAATAAAGCATCTAGGTAGATGGTCACCCTTTACCCAAAATTTAGGAGAGGATTGTCACTCTACCTGAAAGCAAACTAGTTTTCGAAATTTGACATGTTCTCTGCTTATCATCAAGAGGCATTAGCCAAAGAGTGAAGGCACCTCATTGCTTTTGTGACTTCCAGTTGGGTATTCAGTACTGAAGGAGGCCTTTTGGCCTTGCTTCGTCTGTTGCTGTTTTACACTATGGGTGATGTGTTGAATGGTCTTGGTGGGGTGCTGATATTCCAAGTGATATCTTGTTCTATGACAGACTACAAATGACTACAAGTGACATTTGACAAGATAGGATGCTGGCCTTTGAGCTCTCAAAGGACAAGGGTTGAAATTAAGGAAGGACAAATGTGAAGTTGGAGTGCGTGAAGTGGAATATCTAAGTCATGTGGTTTCATGTAATGGTATTGGTCCTGGAACAGGACTATTGAAAGCAATTGAAGAGGTACCTGCCCTTAAAGATTGGGAATAGCTTTAAGCATTCTTATGGATGTATGAATTTTAAGTAAAATTAATTCAGCTCTTTGCCACCAAAGCAGAACCTTTTATTTCTCAGCTAAAGAAGAATGTGTAAATTTGTGTGGGCTCGAGCAAAGGAGGTAGACAAAAGAACTTTCCAATGTTTGGTTGCTCAGTCTGTACTCACCTGGTAAATCATTATGCATCACTGTGAATGCCAGTGGGATATGTCTTGGTGTTTTTTTTGTTACAGGGTAAGAGTGAGTCTGAGCAGATTACTGCATTCATGTCTCACAATCTCTGACCACAAGAACTATCATATTCCATCATTGAATGGGAAATGTTTGCATGCACATGGGCACTTCAGTGTTTTCAAGCATATGTTTGGGGGACTACATTTTTATAATACACCAATCATAATCGCTTGTGCTTAATTAAAGTGGCACAAATGTTCTTTACTCTAAGGCCTCAATTAGGTTGATAAGATTGAGTGTCAAACTTCTAATATGATTTCAGTGTGCCATATGTACCTGCTGGAAAAAAACATGAAGGCATATTGCGTTTCTTGCTTTGCCTGGTCAGGTGAGAATGTAGAGGAATTGATGGAAGAACAGGAGATTGTGAACTGTCTTGTCACAAGTGTGGCATAGAATGGAGTAAAATGTGGCAATAAAGGGGATTTGAGAAATACTCTTGCTGAAGATGGTGTTTTAAGAAAGGTTATTGAATACCCGAGGAAAGGATTGCCTAGAGAAGTAAGTTTCTCTGTCGGACCTCAGTCTTACAGTAAGGTGCAGACAGAATTATCTGTTAAGACCGGACTATTGTTCAGGGCAGACAAACTAATTCCATCCAGTGCCATCTTTGCTAGGTTAATAAACATTAGTCATGAAGGTCACCTAGGTATGGCACTCACTGAGAAAAGGCTAAGGGAGACATACTGGTGACCAGGAATGGATTGAAATATGGAGAGAAGGGTTGACAAATGTGAGACTTGTGCACACACAAAAAAATTGAAAATGTGTTACACCACATATGAGTGAAACAGGCAGTCCAGGAAAAGCGTTGGACAGGATAAGGATAGATTTTTTGGGCCCATTTTAGATTCTTCCTAATGTTTAATGTTTTGCTATTGTTGTGATAGATCATTTATCTAATTGATTTGAAGCTAAATGTATTAGTGACCCAACACCAACAGTGTAACAACATTTCTCACTGATTCTGAGATATAAGGTTTCTCATCTGAGTTGGTGTGAAATAACAGGGTATAATTTACATCATCAAAATTGAATGAGTTTTTGTTGGTGCAGATAGCAAGTGCCTAGGTATTGTGAGAAAGATATTAAAAACAAGTCAACCACCAGCATAGTCTCTAAATTTAACTAGTACTCTACACTTTCGTTTTTCACATGATTGAGTCAATCAGGCAAATTAACACTTCTTGACTATTTTTAGAATGCGTAGCTCCAACTGGAGAATCATGGGAGACCTTCAGCACACATGCACGATCCACCATTACCCATTTCACAATTTCACACACAGGACAACCATCTTCACTCCCTTTTTCCTTTTTGCTGTGTAAGACAAATCTCACCTTCCCTTTCATCACTTCCAGTAACCTCAAGTGAACTCAATTACCCTTCTCAAAATAAAGAGGCTTGGTTTTCTAGATTGTAACATATCTTTCATTGCTCTTCTTTTGATTGAGCTGGACTTTAGAGTAAACACTATTGATCTCTTGATCAAATTGTGTGTCTTATTGTCATAGGCAACCTTTATGAACCTGCTGAACCATGCTGGTTGTAACAAATCTTAGTTAGTTTTACTTCTTAAGGCTTTGAAGGGTGAGACACTGGTAACGCTGGGAGAACTGTTACAGTACGATCACAACATAGCACGAACAGCATCTCTCACATCTACACCTTCCATGACACATTCACTCTCCATTGTGTTTGCTCTCTCAACTTGGCCATAACTTTGAAGGTGGTATTAACTGCACATTTTGTGCTTGATACCCCCACCATAGACACATGCAAGGAGAGAGAGAGAAGAAACACACCGTCCTTAGAAACTGTGCAAACAAACAACAAGTGCATTGGTCTTGTGAATGGAGGGCTCACCTGCGGTGTCCTCTTTTCCCATGCAGGTATCCAAAGATATTTAGGGCCAGAGGTATCAAAGGGCTTTACCCATTCTGTGTCAAAGGGAAAATGCTTTGGTACATAAGGCCCTTAGAGAGGTCACCTCACCTACAGTTTGTTGTGGCATGCTTCATCATTGTTGACCTGTCCATGACAAGGTAGATTATTGCTACTTTAACAGATTCAGCAAGTCCTGGGACACCCAAATACATTTTGACATGATAAAATCAGGGATCCAGATGTATTATAAAAATATCTTACACTCGGTATGATTAAAAAAACAATTGTAAGATGTTTGGTGAAAATCATTGTTTCATCCATCCCTAATGCCTTGCCAACATGTTTTGGCAAAATTACGTGCCCAAATAGATCACCAACTTTCTTCAGACCTCCTATAATCCCTACTTAGTATGTATTCATACCATGCAATAGAATGGGGTATAGAGGTCTCATATCTGTTTCTTAAGGTTTTTCTTGTACCTGCAAAGATATTTGGTTTATAACAGCAATTGTTAAAATATTTTTTATTATTATTGGGTTTCACTGCTAGTGTGATCTTGTGTGTGTTGCACATTCACACATCAATGCAACTTATCCTATTTTAGGACTTTTGGATTTTCCTTGTCATGATGTGGGTGGGGGGGCACCTCCCTGCAGTCACACAACCCCCCCCAAGCCCTCCCACAAGAGCTGGTCTTTTGTCTTGTGAGTATTCAATATCCTGGGCCTGTTTCTCTCTGAGGGACACTAGCAATGTTGTTGGTAGGTGGGCCACATAGACACCAGTAAAATATAGTCGCTTAGGTGTTTTGTATGTCATGACCTTTCTCTCACACCTGGTCACTTCAATTACATTAAACCCTCATAGACTTCTAAATAGACTCCTCCATCTACTGACCTCACTGCACAGAATTTCTCAATTATCATGTTGGGCATGCAATGGCTCAGAGAAAACTGTAAAAATACAAGATGTAAGGGGATAATAACAATGCATTTTTTCAGTCTTTAGTAGTCTTGAGTACCTTCTTATTGAAGTACAAGCCAATTTAAAATAGCATGCACTGTGTACAAAGCTGTGCATCTTGAAACCTCAAAATACTTGTCACAAAAAAGAGGCCCGTATTTACGAAAAAATTACACATAAGCTATGATGCACCACTTTTCTTGTGCCCCCCCACCACTGCCCACTAACGACACCATGGATGCACACCATGGTGGCCGTTAGCACCATAGCATCAACATTTTTGATGCTATTGTGGTATTTTGCTACACTAGCGTCGAAAAATGTGATGCTAGTCAGGCAAAGTGCAAGGAGGCCCATAGGTTACTATGGGAGCGTAATTTTAAGGTCTTTTAAATTTCACTCCACCATTTTTGCGGGCCTCCAAGCGCCAAAATGCCCCACCTACATACATTATGCCTGGTGCAGGCATACTATGATGCAAGGGATTACAAAGTGCTGCAATGCATGCTTTGCACTACTTTGTAAATATGGCACGGCAGAAAAGCCACTTTAGCGCCACCTTAGCGTAAATAAATTATGCAATGGTAGCACTAAGGTGGCGCTAGGGGCTCTTAAATATGCCCCTAACTGTCTTAGGAGACATTCACTCTCTAAAAAGAACTGAATCCATCCTCCTTGAACCGCCTCAGTTCAATAAACAAAGAATCATGTCCATCTCTTTTTCAGGAAGTGCTTCAACTTTCGCTTCAAGAATGACTTTGTTCAAGAAGATGGAGGCCCTCCCATCCAAAAAGGCTACACATTGCCATGAAGATTTATCAGTTTTCTATTTTTATCAATTACAATCGTTCTCATTGAAGGGACCACTGTTTAGGGAAGTTGAATAGGTATCACCGCTGGTGATAACTCCCTGCTAACCTGTCTCTGGCTAAGAATGATACTCCTTTTTGTACCAGTTGTTGTTTTTCAAATGCAAGAAAGACTTTAGCCACCGCCTCATGGAGCTTATTGCCACTCATGCTAGAGTGGCTAAACACTTTCTTTTGCTGGGAGATTTCAATTATCACGGAGAAGACCTCTCAAAAACTGGGGTAGCTCAATTTATTTCTGATAGTGGTTCACTAGGTCTTAACCAAAAATTCAAAGGTCCTACCGATACGGCCAGACACAGTCTAGACATTATCTTTACGAATATCAATGACCCCCTCATTAGCTCTTCCTTGACAGATCATTTCCTAATCCAGTTCCAGGTGTCTAGAAATAATGTGACAGTTAAACTGAGATCCGAAGGCCTGAAACCTTTTGGTAAGTGTCGCCTAATGTTGCCGGATTCCTTCTTCAAGGCCTTTAAGTAGCCATTGTCTTCTTCACATTTTAATGCTAATACTGTATTATCCCAATTCAGCAGTTCTTTAAAGCAAGCTCTTGACAATATTGCTTCTGTGAATCACAGTTTGACTCTACCCGCCAGGTCCTGTGCTGCATCGTATTCCTTGAAGCTTAGACAGGAGAAAGATGTAAGTAAAAGGTTAGAAAGACGCAGGCGAAAAAACGGTTCCTACAGTGACAAAGTTGCCTTTAGATCAGGGCTCACTTCTTACCATACGCATATTAAAGAAACCAGAAAATCTTAAATATTTTCTCTATAGAGCTAGCTGGGAATTTTTCAAAAGTTCTTTTAAAAATTCTAAATGATTTTATGAACCCTCTTGCCTGCTCTCAAACTATTCCTGCTTCTCAGGAACTGTGCAATGCCTTAGCTGACTTGTTTGAGAATAAAGTCAATCTGATTTATTCGTAATTTATTTTGTCTACAGCACTCTCCTGGGAGACTCTAGTTTCTTAACTAACACCCGCTGTCAAAGGGATAACTGTGAACTGGAAAAGTTTGCTTATTTCTCACTCCGGCAGATCCAACAAGCTTCAGCTAATGCCAAATTGGGTTTGCCCTTGGATCCATGCTCCACTTGGATTGTGGCTCTGCTCTTGCACCAGCTGGCTCCAATAGTGAGGACAGTGTTAAATTTATCCATTGACTCTGGCAGCGTCCCTCATGCTTGGAAGACAGCTCAGGTTGTCCCCGTTCAAACAAAGCCTAATGTTGACCCTTTGGGTCTATCTAATTACTATCCTATATCCCTGCTTCCACTTCTGGGTAAATCTTTGGAGGGTGTGATAAAGTCGCAATTGTCAGCCTATTTAGAGGCCAATAAGATCCTTGACCGCTCTCAGTCCAGATTCTGGGCTGCACATAGTACAGAGACAGCCCTGGTCACAGTGATAACCTTCATTAGACTATCTTTGAATAAAGGCATCCCACCTATGTTGGTCTTATTAGACTTATCGGCTGCCTTTGACACTGAGTTTCATCCCAGACTGATTCAAAGACTATCCGAAATTGGTATTTCAGGGGGTGCCTTGAAATGGTTGCAGGATTTCCTCAGTAATAAGTCACAGAAAGTTTCATTAGGCCTCTTTAAGTCCCGTTCTATGTCTATTGACAAGGGTATACTTGAGGACTCCAGTCTTAGCCCTACCTTATTTAACATATATGTAGCCCCCCTTGCTGATATAGTTAGTTCCTTTGGGTTCAGCATGATTTCATATTCAGAGGACACACAGCCGATGGTCTTCTTTGATAAGAACTTGGAGATCACTAGGAATTCATTTTTCATTGGCATGAAGGCTATTGCTGGTTGGATGGCTACCAACTGTCTACAGTTGAATGCCTAGAAAACTGAGATCATGCTATTCAGCAAAGCCCAGCAATCTTGGTTGTCGGACTAGTGGTCATCCGATCTGGATCCAGCCCCCACACCCAAGCTGGTAGTCCAAAACATAGGTCTAAAAATTGACCTTTCACTTTCGTTGAAAGATCATGTTGCCACCGATAGTGGCAGCCGTTTCAACACCATACACCTATTAAGGAAGGCTTTCCCCTTTCTTGCAACATCTTCTAGGAAAACTTTAGTTCAGGCCCTGATTATAAGCAAACAGGACTAGGGCAATGCTCTCCTTGCTGCTGCATACGAAAATCTGCTAGCAAAATTACAAGTGGTCCAAAACAGGTCTGCCAAGTTTGTTTGCAACCTCCCTGCCAGTGCTGCTTCTGAACCCCTACTGGGAGCCCTTTACTGGCTCCCCATTAAGAAAAGGTGATTTTTTTAAATTTACTGTCTAGCCCACAAAGCTCTGATGGGCTAGACAGCTCTTACCTAGCCCAGAAGCTTAAATGCTACTGTCCCGCTAGGGATTTACGTTCCAAGGGCAGGTTTTTATTGCCAGTTCCCCACATTTGTTTGATGGGAAGTCAGGGAAGATCTTTTATCTACCTGGCACCATTGTACTGGAACAATCTACTACTTCATGTTCCTTCCTGTTCTGATTTTATTAGGTTCAAGGAATTGCTCAAGACTGCATTGTTTTAGGCGGGTGTCTGTGTACTGACTGTATCTGTTCTAACGCTGAGATACAACTTCCGGAGTGATTTGCATACTTTATAAGCCTTATTAACCTAACATTACAAGTTTGTTGCCTCAGGTGAGGAGCTCTCACACACTTTTGTTGGATACAGGTTATATCTAAAAGTGCTAGCAAATAAATGTGATACGCCCCTGGACCTCAACTGGAATAAGATGTTTACTGTTCACTCTGTTGCAACATGCCCCATTACACTATAGACTCACAAAATAATGTTCTGGCTTTGGAACACAGAAATGTTTTCATTCTTAAAAGTAATATTGTGACTTTCAAAGCATTGGCAGGATCTCCACATTTTTGTCTAGGAAGGATTTAAGCTTTGTGTCTTGAACAATTAGCTTGAAGTCATCCACTTGCCAGTTAGAGTGAGCTATAGCATGCTCATGGAACCGAAGGATGATGATTATCTTTTTTGCACCATCACATTAGTTCTATTAATGGTTTAATCACCTCAAAGAATCCATATTTCACTGGACTAGTATAGATCTTTAACTTTTGCCACTTATCCTTGCAAAGTAAAAGAATGGGTCTCTGTAATAGTCAGGGTTGTCATTGTTAATGTGCAAACATTATTAATAAACATTGCAATATTAAAATATAGTGTGAAATAACATATAATAAAAGGTTGTTTGAAAATTGTGTACTAATAAATGAAAATGTGTAGCTGATATGGTGGACACCATAAACAACATTCATATGTATGAAAATAACTATCTAATGAAAATGTATTTTGTTTATTCATAATTACATGTACTAAAAATGAATATTAATATGTACTAAAAGAATTAATAGTTTAAATATTATGAAATGTTTTATTCTTCACCTTTTAGCATTGGTTTTAAAAAGGCATTACGTAGTAGTAATTTTCCAGAAGCAATGTTTTAAAACTGTTAAGGCTGCAAAAGGATGTTTCTATAACTCACACATTGTGGAAAAGTTATGTTCTTATGTTGTAACATTTGTCTGTCTTCCTGGGATGAGATAATGTGTACCCTGAAACAATAGTCTTCAGTGCTCATCTATAACCTTCAACAATTGTATTCTACTGAGGAAACTGGTGACTGCAGTGAGAGATGATGATCAAATCGTGAATGGAGAAAATTAAGAAAGGATACTTCTGGAGCGTGGAATAATTGTAATTGCCTCTGACCTAAACCACCCCATAGACTGACCAATAGAAACATAGCTAGTTGCTTTCTAGGGATTTAATATAGCAAAATTCAGAGGATGAAAGAGAAGTTCTTTTCAGTTCCTTGAAGTTCTCAGCTGTCTGCAGATCTTCTTGTACTCTACTAGTGAAAAGATGTGCTCCTGTTTCTTAGCTCTTTGCCTATGATTCTGTCAGTTCAGAAGATGCTCCACTGATGAAGACATAGCTGCTCGCTGATCCATTTAGGAGATGTATAATCAAACCTGCATTTGTCTTTCTTGCAGATTTTTTTGTTTTCTCTCTTTAGAAAACCCAACCACTATTTTTGGTGAGCGCCATAGCCAGATGCTTTCCAAATTAATTTTTGTCTTCTTTTTTTTTTTTTTTGCATGAAGTCCAAACATGCTTATTGAATTATATTATTAGTTAAGGATGTCTAAATCTAAATTCAACTGTTTCATACAATTTGATTATAAATAATTCATCTGCAATAGCTAATGAATTCTGTGTCTATCATTCATCTGTTACTGTCATTATTCTGCATGGTGGTTCTTGAATGTTTAATCATAAATATTCTGTCAAGGTTAAGATTCTTCAGTAGATTTGGTCAGTTTGTATTGTTTCTGTAGTTATATCATTTTGTCTTGCGTTTGGTTTACGTGATTTTAGCATTGTTAATCTAAATGGCAGTAAATGTTTGAACTTCATTAAACTGGTGTTGTGATTTATGGCCACATAGGTCATGGTGCGTATAAATTACTGACTCCGATATTGAAATTGATGTTTATTGATTTAATCTTATTGATGTTGACTATTACAATGGTATCTCACTCCTATCTGAGTCCAAAGATTTGTGTCGACCTCTAAGGGTAATTGCTGGTTACCCTATATATGTGTCACCTTATAAATAAATTATCAAAAGGAATATGAGGCTGGGCATGCCCAAATCATATCTGCAGTATATTCAGAAACTCCTGATCAAGTTATCTAAGAACAGCATGAAGGGGAACAGCAAACCTATATAGGGGTTTAGGACTAAGCCTAAAAACATCAGGCAGGTGGCACAATTTGTCCCTAAACCGTGGTATGCTTTTTTGGGGAAGAAATCAAATTGTCCTAAGTCAATTAAAAGGGCTGGTGTATTAACTGATGTCTGTAAAAATGTTAATGTGTAAAAGCATTTATGTATTACTTTTCTACATTGAACTTGTATACAATGTTGTAAATTCACATGTGGAAATACTTAGCAAGTACTACAGGTTTTGAAGGACAATGGAACTCTTTGTGAATTTGAGAAAAATCTAAAAATTGCCCCAATCACAGAGGTAACTCCATATTTTTGCCAACTTGGCTGTAGCTCCATAGTCACATTTTCAGTAGCCTAACATTACAGCTACATAAACACCTTCATACATTGGTAGGGGTTTGCAGGTCATACAAAAAGCACATCATAGTCTACCATGTGAAAACTACTGAAAGACTAAGACGGGTGGCAGTGCCTGTTTCAAGCAGCATGCCAAATACATCATTGATGGTCTGTGGTTCAGCTGGTTTAGTTGCTAACTTCCCCGGATCACGACTGAGATGAGCTGAGCTAATCAATTTGGTCTAGGTGGCTCTTTGGTAGTTTTTATAGCCATTTGAGACAATGCAAACAGAGTTGTTGAATGATTGCTGAAGGTGATGATACTCTTCCTTTAATCTTAGAGTTTCTGATATTGAACCCGTTTTTACCAAACCATTGTAAACCTTTGGAAAAGAATGGCTTATTTTCCCTCAAAGGTCCCCTTTTTATACAACTGCAGACCTGCACTTGATTTGCTATGAATATACCTGTTCTAGTTAATTGCATATTGATTTCACCTTGACAAAATTGTTATATAAACTTTCCAAAATATCCTGTAAATATTAATATATTTTAAAACCAGGATAATCACAATGACACACAGTGTATGGAGAATATGAGCACACCCACAAAAAGGGTCATGCGTTGGATATTTTAGTTATGTCAATGCCAAACTGCACTATTTACTCACCTGGTCAGATAGGCAGTGATAACAACAGCAACAATAATGATTATAATGACATTTATGATTTATAGGACATTTTTCTACAGTGCTGATCTCTTGGCACTTTATAATATAATGACCAGGACATTTTCGAAAGGAGTGGGCTCATAACACTATATGCTAACAGCAGGCACTACTTTTACCCCACTTAACTGGTCTCATTTCATCTCTTCAGAAAATCATACCTAATAGATCCTCCTGTATTCTGAAATGTGGCACACAGATCGGAAGTGAGAAGTAAGTATGAGGAGCTATGGAACCTACAGATATTGTAAACTCACAGAATCTCAGGTTTTGCAACAAAAAACAGTCAATCGCTTCCATAGGCAGCTTTAATGCTTTTAACTAGACTCTAGGACAGATAAAGTTGTCAACAACGGGTTGTAATGGGTTGCCAGAAGACTTTGTTTAAATCATCAAGTTAGGAGGAAGAAACTCTCTCACATTGATAGGTACACCTTTCTGCTTACAATCTTAGTGCTGCCATAAGGCTTTATTTTCCTTTGCCCACCATCTCCAAGGTAGAGCCAACACATCATTCACAAGGTTGACCACAGTCCAGAATGTGCATACCAGACACAAAATAAATTATTTCACTACGGTGGCTTATGCACTGACCTTCTATTCAAATTAAATCAGTAAGGCCCGCAAACGTCTTTCAGAAGTCAATCTAACCCAACATATGAATCCAGAATTGGGCTGTCATCTTACAACTTCTGCACAGAAATGAAATATATTTTTTCACAATACGATTAAGAGGATTGATTAGACTCCTTCAAGGATAATTTCAGTGTTGAACTCAATGTCACCCCAGCTACTTCAGAGTAAAAAGGGGTGACCTGTAAGGCCAGGAGGCGTCAGCCGTTTGCCATCAATTATACCAATTATACAAAGAAACTTCCCTTCTTTGCCATCAATGAATAAAAGAGTTTAATTATGTTTACACCAGGTAAAAATGTAGCTTGTGAACTTTTTTATTAATCAATTTCAGTAAATTCAGAAATAGGACCTCTTGCACTATCCCCAGGTTTCAACAGAGCATGTGCTCAATTCACACTAACTGGCTTGCCAACATGGATGCAATTTGTGATATGACACACTTACTGGTAGGTCGCATTGTAAAATACCCATTCACATAGGGTTGCAAAATTACCTGCCTAATTTGCAAGTCAATGTGAATATGAATGTAGGGATGATGGCCGGCAAGTGGCAGTCTTTGCTTTACCAATGGGAAATATTTTTAAAGCAGTCCAGGTCCATTAAAGAGATAAACGCTTCTTTAAAAAAGTATTTCTTATTTGGGAACACGTAAGAAGAGCAGCAATTGATCCCCTGGACCTCAGCCTGGTACCTCTGAGGCCACTTTACACTGTTCCCAAAAGGAGGCTGTTTCCTCCACAAATCAGTTTCTACCATTACTTCAGCTGTGGTATTTCTGAATGATTTGCGACCACAACTGAGTTCACAAACCACTTATACATTTCTATGTGTCTTGGAAAGAAAAGGGGAAACCCACCTTTCATGCACCACGCTGTTTGCAATAAGGAGTCAGAAACACTTTTCTGACTCCTAAAAAGTGTTTTGTACATGGTGGTCTGCAGGTTTTGCAACAGCAAAAAATCTTAGTAAATGAGGCTCTTAACACTTTACACACTGGTCCGAGTGATTGGAAGCTCAAATCTGTAGGTCATCATCAATCTGTTTGGAACTTCAGTTTCTTTTTTTGATAGTCATTTGTTTCTCAGTTCACAAATCAGTAGTCTACTTTCTCACTGAAAACTTTTGGCAAGATCCTTTTTAGGGTTGAGCCTGCGTTGCATGCACTTGCACATGCGTTTGGCTAGCAAGACATTTTAGGGATTAATAAGGGCTCGGAGCCCCGTCCACGTGACGTGAGTGTCTTTCATTGGTTTGTGGGCTTGCCTGTTAGAATCTGCTTGATTTTATTAGTGGAAGGCACGCATACGTCATGCCTTTTCCAGTGGTTAGCCCTCCTCGAGCGCATCGACCAAGTACAGAAAACATGCGAGGCTCGCTGCTTTACATTCGGTTTGTGGACTACTTTTTCTCTATTTTCGCAACACGAACTTGCTTGGCAGAAGTCGAGCGCTTTGCATAATATAGACCCTGTTACACAGTTAATTGCACTTTTTCCGGTTACGTACATGATTTATGTCACAAGAAAAGTCCGGTTAGGAGTTTACAACGCTATTAGCTCCAACACAAGCAAACGCATGACCCGTTGCATTGCAAATGCTTGTTATTTTTCTTGTGGATGTAGAAAAACCATACCCAAAGCACATATCTCTTTGTACCCAGTGCTATGGTAATTCCCTGTTGCAAAATCCCCCTAAAGGTATGATGGCAAAGATCCAGTCGATCCAGAATTCTGCTGCACTGCTTGTCCAAAGGTTGCAGTGTCATGGCATCTACTTTCAAACGTGTGGCATTTTCATTGGTTGCCTGTACCAAAAACAATAGTCTCAAATTTCCTGTATCTTTGTTACTCAGTGAAAAATGAAGAAACACAGCTGTAACCCTATTTTTCACAGTTGAGTTTTTGTCAATATACTACATCTTGTCCGCCTTACCCTGCTTTAGCTTTTTGCCAGCTATTTTCATCTTTCACTGAGCCATGGGCCCTAGCACAAGCACAGTAACTGGGCCCCCTCACTAGGATGACATCTCTGACTGTCAGCTTCCCCTGACGCTCCTTAACTAACCTCTTTCAACAGAGTCTGCATCTGCCATATCAGAACTCACTGCCATTCTCATACATACAATACTGTATTTCGACTACCTCCACTGCATTTCTGTATGCCAAAGGCCTAACCCTAAAAAGCATTATCAAAGTCAATAGGTTTGGCAGTTCTAAAGTGCATGCACACAAAGACATAACATGCAGGGAACCCACACTACCACTGCGGTCCTCACATAGACACATCCCTCACACTCCACTCACACAGGCATATGTCTCACTCTGCACTAACACAGGCACAATTATCAACCTGTAGAGCACTTACCCTGTACTCACGCCTTTGTGGATTCACACATGCACACCCCTCAAAATACACTCCCAAAACATGGTGGCTCTCCTGCACTCACATAAGCACACTGCTTACACGAAGGTACATTGCTCAACAGGAAGGAGCAGAGTTGGGGCAGATGGTGGCATAGGAGGCACAGGTTGAGTATCTGGTGCATCTGTCGCTAGTGCAATTCAAAACTGTTGAGGGAAGTTACACTGAAGCCTGAATGTCCACTGAGGTTATCTAATCTCTCAGCAGCTGTACATGGAACAGCACTACAGACTGCATCAGTCCACTCTTTGTGGATTTTTAAGGTAGAGTCTTGGCATCAAAAAAAGTCATGCTTGCCTTCTAAAAAACAAGGTGGTGGTTTTCTTTGTAGTGCAAGCATGTGCTAAAATAAAGAAAGAAAGAAACCAAGAAAAAATACGCCAACTAAATGAAGAGGGCATGTGATTCAATAAAACTAAAATAAAAAGCAAAGCTTTGCACTGGTATGCCATCTTAAAACATTAAAAAATGATAGGGTGTCCATAATACAGTTTAAAGATGTGGCATGGTTTTGAAGCACACAGCAGTGATGCCTGGCACTTTGCATAAGAAAGTTGTGATCCAGTATCAATAGCAGCAGAACTGGTGGTACTTTCATTACTCAATTTGCACTAGTATACATTTGCAGGCCAACTACTGGGGGATGAACTAAAATAAATATATCTCCTGGGATCGGACTCCTCTGAATGCAGAGTACCACAAAGTAGGCAGGCAAAAGACTGTTACTCAGACTACCTGGCATCCTAAAGCCCAGCAGTTGTGTATTAGGTAGAGTCAAACATTGGCAACAAAGACAGTAGCTAAAGGGGGCCGATCCACTGCCCAGTTGGATGTATGCTGTTCTAAAGGGCTGAATCAATGTGCGTAAGGCACTCTGTGTGATGAATAACTGAAGTCGGCTTATCCAAAGCACATTTTCTCTATGCAGGAGTATGTATTATTTTTTAGAAAAAAAGAAGGCTGGTGAGACAGCTAAAGGTATTTTGGTCAGACTTAAAGCAGAAGTAGATAGAGCACATGAACGCAGGGGTGCTTAGCTCATATGCACAAGACATACAGTACTGGTCGAGAGCGTCACAATCCTCCTTGAAAGACATAGAACAAGCGTGGTATTGCAGGACTTATGCAAGATTCTTTCCAATATATGGAACAAGTATGATATTGCGAGGCCAGTCAGCGCAAGCTTCCTTGAAAGACATGGTCAAATGTGGTATTGCAGGGCCAGTTCAAGCTTCCTTCATAGGTATAGAGCTAGTGTGGTACTCAGGGCTAGTGCTAGCTTCCTTGCAAGACATGGGACAAGTGTGGTATTGCAGGGCCACTGCAAGCTTCCTTCATAGACAGAGACAAACTGCCTGATTTATAACTCGGCCGCCAGGTTACTCTATCACAATGGTGACAGATATCCCGTCCACTGAAATCTAAATCCCACTATATTCTATGGTATTTAGATTTCGGCAGATGGGTTAAGTGTCACTGTTGTAACGGAGTAACCCATCTGCCAAGTGTAAATTTTCCTCACACGCACCACAGGTAAAAGATAATCATTAGCAGTGCAAGGTAAGATATCTTTAAATACATAACAGGCATCAGACTGGCAGCAGCATTGAAGCTTATGTTCAGACACAGAATAACCTGAGTAAAGTATAGAGGTGGTTGAGCCACTAATGGCTCAAGGCAGATGCTGGGCTTTGTTTCAGGTCGACGTCCCCTTGAGCACTCGAGCCCAAATTGCGCTGAGCTTTCTTGTGGCTTCTACCTGCTACCCACGCTGTAACACCATGCACCAAGAAAGAAAGACAGTGCATTAAACTTTGATATACAACAGGAATGAGTAAGGGATACCAATGTAGTGGCTAAAGTACGCAATGTGAAACCAGAAAACCAGGGCACAATCCCAGATTTGCCACTTGATCAAATTGTGTGATCCTAGGCAATTATTTTATTTTATTGTTACTTCAGTTTTTTTATTATTGCATATGAGAAAACCTTGAAATATGTGAGGATGTGTGCTGTACAAAAATCTCTCCTGTGTTTGACTCAATGGACTATAATGTTGCTTTGTGTAAAATAAGAATAAACCCACATATAGGGTGCGCATGACAACTGACTTGCCTCTTAGTTTACTAATGGCATTGTTGCTGGAGTGGTGTGTTGCGCCAATAATGTTTCTAAGTTCATGCTTAAGAACTATCACTGTTAAGAAACACCTCTCAAAGCGGTGATATAATCTGATGTACTAAGAGGAAATGCTTGTCAAAGAAATATACTTTTTAAAATTTTGATTAGACTTTATCATATTTTTACATAACATTTGTTGCACAATTTTTATGTCAAATGTTCCTTTGGCTCATCATGTGCCTGGCTTCTTTGACTGAAGAAAGGGTCTCATAGCCAAGACAGACCCTTGGCTCTGCTGTCCTTGTTAACTTGTTGGCTTGCCCACCTCTACTACAGTACTGTGTGTAACAGTTACTTGAGTTACTCCTCTTGCAGTATTTTGCTCTGGAGAACAACATCTTGTTTTCCTTGATGCGGGCTGATTTACACTCATAAGGATAACTATTCCTACTTCTAGTTTTAATATAGAAGGTCTTTGCATTAAGGACCCCAAGAAGTTGTTTTAGAATTACCTGTGCATTTCTTTTTTAGCATAAAATGAAACAAACAGCGCTCAAATAATTAGTTTTACCCAGTTCCAGCACTCTGTCCTACATAGGTCTATGTTCTTTCATAAACTGATATTGTCTCCCTTCGCCCCATCAGGCTGAACACAGTGGTTATTGTGACGGTTTTCTCTTTGAAAGCCTCGCAACAGCATGAGCATAACTTCTTCTTTGACCTTTGCTGGTGGCATGTAGCCAGGGCCAGATGGCACACTCTGCATTTACAAAATTTCTGAATGCGCACTGGTCAGACATTCATTGTGCCCGCAATGATTCATTTGCAGTTCCCCCACAGGTGCTTCAGTGCAGTCTGCTGCTCAGAGTCTGACTCCTGAAGCAGAGGGAACTGGACAGAGCTAACAGCAAGCCCCAAATGCTATAAGAATTCCTTTGCCCCTAGTAAGCAGTGGTGCTGCTGCCATCAATGTTACATGACTGAACTTTTAGGGGCCTTCTCAAGCAACAACCACAATCTTTGTTAGGGTGAACCACAAAACCACTACATTAATCTGTGTGCCCCCCTCTAATAGCTTGACACAAAAGCAGTCAGGCTTAATTTAGAGGCAATTTTTAAAGTATTCATGCAGTACTTAAACAGTAATAAAGAGTCAAATATAGAAAATTATTTGACATCAAAACAACACAAATCCAATCAGCCGACCCGAAGATATGCAATTTTAAAGATTTAGGTAAGCATAGCACCTAAAAGCACGAAGTGCCACAGTTGGTTATCTGGTTGTGCGAGACTGAATGAAAATTACAAGTTCATGCCAGCAGCATTGGAGCAAGAACTAGAGACGGGGACCAGGTTAGACTTTCTTAAAAAATTACCTTCTCAAAGTGCGGCGTGAAGAGTCCAGTTTACGGGAGAGGAGGTTGTGAGGAGCAGGGAGAGCATTGTGAATAGTCATCGCTGTAGCGCGAAGAGGAGACTGGGCTTGGCGGACGGTCATCACTGTAGTGTGAAAATCTTGTCAGGCATCCGGATGGTCATTGCAGGAGCTTCTAGTAGGCGGTGACCACAGACTGTCGATGCAGTGGCGCAGAGCACAGATCTCATGTTGTTGTCGAGGGTTACTGTAGAGCAAAGAGTCAGGTTCACCGGAGGTTTGTGTTGCTGGCTGATACGGGCAACAAGAGCCAGGAGCGAATGGGTCAGTTTGTGGTCGCAATGAACTCAAAAACTTCAAGATTTCTCCTCTTCTTCACAGGAGGAGCTCAACTGATGCCATCCAAGGGTCCAGAAGCTGGGAGGCACTCCTTTAGGATCAGAAATGCAGTCCAGCAGAGGCCAACAGGGCTCAAGACGGTCCTGTTGCAGGTCCAGTGTAGCAGGTCAGCTGGGTAGTTTCAGAGAAGCCTCTGGAGCTTGTAATGTCCCTCTACCTATGAACAAGAGGTCAGTCAACTGACCCTTGGAGCCACTCTACCTGGGATGAAGGGAACAGGTCCTGTCTTTCTTTGTAGACAGCAGGGCCGACCTCAGATAGTAGAGCAGTCCTCTGGCAGCTGGGCAGTCTTTCTTCAGTAGTATCCACAGGTCCAGGAGTGCACTGAAGAGTTGTTGTGAGGATCCAATATGTATACCTGGTGCTAGCTTTGAAGTGGGAGAAACTTCTATACTTTCTCCCCACATCTGGTTCTGGAATTTCTTTCCTACCTGACCTGGTTCCAGGATGTCTGGGGTGGCAAAAGGCTAGTGTGAAATTATTTGTGTGTGCGCTAAGGCAGCACCTTGGAAGTCCAGGTTTGGTAGGTGACAGCTCCGCCCCTCCCATCAGGTCAGAATGGCCATTTCTGACTACATCATGCTTTGTGATACTGTCTGGGATGAATACACAATGGCCAGCTGACAACTACACCTGATACTGGGACCCAGGATACAGTCTGTAGGCACCAAATGGTTAGGACAAGAAAATGCAAACTTTATAAAATTGGCTTTTTCAGAATTGTGACTTAAGATCTGACTTTACTATTAACAAGGGTTTTAAGTTATAATTTCTTAGATACCAAACATGATATTTCTACCTGTTCCAATACAAAGATTATAACTGTGTATGTTTTTCACTACCAGGACAAGTAAAACTTAAACGTACCTGTCCAACTTTTTAAGCACAATGCACCCTGACCTAGGAAGTGTTTAGGGCCTACCCTAGCTGTGACTCATATGCATTAAAAAGAGAATTTTAAGCTTGTCAAAAGGTTTATTTTGCCAAGTCGATTTGGCAGTTTAAAACTGCATGCACGGTGCAGTCTCAGACCTGGTATATGTTTTAAGAGACTACTTAAGTGGGTGACACAATAAGTGCTGCAGGCCCATTAGTAGCATTCAATTTACCGGCTCTAGATATCTGGCATACCACTTTACTGGAGATTTATGAGGACATTAAATGTACCAATTGAGTATAAGCCAATTTTACCATGTTTAAAGGAGTGAGCACAAGCACATTAGCACTGGCTAGCAGTGGTAAAAGGTAGTTGGTCCTAAAGCCAACAAAAACAAATTCAGAAATACGAATGGTGAATGAAAAAAGCTTGGGGCTAACCCTGCAGAGGGGACCATGTCCAACACTCTTCTTTCTAAAATGCAAGATTTTCACATAGTTCACTTTACAAAATCCTTTTACTTTGCAGTAAGTGAAATAAAAAGTAAACACCAATCTCCATGTTAAAAGAATAAGTTACAATTTGTCAGAAAGATTGGACTGACATTTGGCCTCTATCATTGACTGAAAAGCAAATCTCACAAGATAGAATCACAATCTATAGTCATCTTTAATGCTTGTTTACCTTCGGGACTGCAGCATGGTTATTTAAGTGCACTCTCATGGTTCAATGATCTAGCACTGTTGTAGTTGGGCCCCTCCCACCAAAGGACCCCGGAGCATTGCACTGGTAGCTATGCCCCTGTTTAGAACTAATACCACATCTTAGCTGTTGGTCTGCACGGAGCCTCTGGCTTGTAATGGGATGCACCGCTGCGCCACAAGTCATTTTCATTGTCATCATCATCTACAGTGATGCTCGTATTGAATGAGCGGAAGAATTTGACACAGTTAACTGCAACATTAGGTAGATATTTCCTTTTTATAGCTCTAGTACAACCTCAGAGCTTTCCTTCAAACTCTGGTGTGTTTCTTGCGACTTTACCAGGTTCCTTGGTGCTCCTGAACACACTATCATGCCTAATCGCTGCGGACTGCCAAGACAGTGGTTTGATTCCTTCTTATTAAAGCAAGACACAATTAATTGAGTTGGGTAATTTTACTTCTTATACAGTGATGTCTATGTTTGGGACCTGTCATGGTTTCCAAATTCAATATGTACATTTGAACCAGTTCTTAAATTGAGCCGGTGGTTGCAGGTGGGGCCCACTGGCACTCATGTTTTTTTGGAGAGCTGCACTTGCTTTCCTCAAAAGAGTTTGATCAAGGGCAAGACAGCGAAAAAAGCAAAAGGAGGAAGAGAAATATGGGGAAACCATGATAAAGGGAGAAAGCAGGGATGGAAAAAGAACTTGCAAGACTGAGATAAAGGGGAGGTGTTTTGCGGTGGATTAAAGAGGCATGAGGTGTAATCAAAACTACAGAATCTTGGTACTCGGCACCCCACCTACCACAGCGGGCTTCCGAGCAAAACTTTGGGCCACGGCTCACACATCAAGCTCTAATTGAAAGCCTTTCCAGTTGCACACGTGCTTACGAAATGTAACTGTATTTCAAAGTCAACAGTTCAAACATCACATAATTGAATGTCCACATAAAACGTACAAGCTAATGAATTGATATAAAACTATCTTTCACGTAACAGAACTGAGACAGAGCAACTTTTAACTGCCTCACAAATTTCTGCTCTTGATGCGCAGCCAGCCTGACAGAAAAAAACAGTCACAAAAGCAAAATACCTAACGTACATTGTATTTATATAATAATACATGACAAAGATAATGCACTCAAAAGAGCCAATCTGCATATTCATACATTTAATTACTTGCTAGCAGCTCGGGACAGATTTAAGAATTTCATTAAGTAGCTCAGTGAAACCTTTTTCATCTGAGAGGAATGAGAGGGGGTCTGTGCGCTACACCAGGGAACAGGCCTCTCCTTTCACGCAGAAGAGGATTAATAACTAAAGTAAGGTACAGGCATGCACGTCAAACTATAAACTCATGCAACATGCAGCACAGCGGGTCGTAAAAAGCTTAGTTTACCTGTCGCCACAGACTTCCTTGTACGTTGCGTTTTCTTCTGAAAGTCGCTTCCCGGAAATGGAGGCGAAAGGATCGACGAGATGTTTTGGGTTATTTTTTAGTGTAATGACGTATTCCAGATGGTCCACATTAAGTGCAAAGTCCTTTTTGTTATGTTCAAGCAATTTCAAACATTCCTGGAAAGATATTTGAAGAATTCCATGTTGCTCCGTGATCATTCAGTTTCCGTACAATATTCTATGCTTATTTTTCCTGTAGCTGAGGTTGGGTGGCCTAGTGCTGCACCCTTACTGTCCTTTATGCACTTAAGGGCATATTTCAAGGCCCGTGCGCCGCCAGTGCAGGCCCATATCTACACTTTACGTGACTTTTCATGGCCTTGTAAATATGGTGTAAGGCAACGCAGCGGAAGTCACTGCGATGCCTTACACTGTGTCAGGGAGGTGTACCATGGGCGTTGCAGTGGGTGTTCTCACGCAACACCCAGGGGTTTTGATGCATTGCGAGATTTACACGAATCTGTAAACCAGGTAGTGCGTCACAACTGTACGCCTCCCCAGGTCAGGCGCAACGAGGAGAAATATTTTAGTTTCTCCTCATTTTTCCTCTTTCTATGTGTGCTGCATCCCGCGGCACACATAGAAAGAGAAAAATGCCTCCCTCCGGATTGTTGTTGTGCGGGAAGCTGTTCCTTCCTCCACAAAAATAATCCTGCTGACAACGCAGACATCCTTGCACCATGGTTCATGGTGCCCGCGTTGGCACTAGGCAACAATTTGTGCACCAGTGCAAGGGTAAAGGACAGGAATGCACCGTATCTTGTAGATACGGTGCATGACTGTCCTTTCCATGTGGCACAGGGCAGCACAGCAAGGTGACTTCATGCGCTGCCCTGCGCCACTGGGCTTGTAAATATGCCCCCTAGTGCTTAATTTGAACTAGTGCTTACAGATGAGACAAAGGAAGAAAGGGGGAGGGGGAAAAAGAAGAAAAAAACATAAGGAGAAAGCAGGGATAAAAAATAACCTTCAAGAGAGAGATATGGAGGCACAGAGCGGGTAGCTGCAGATGAAAGAGGCGTGAGGTGTACTTAAAAACACACAGCCTTAATATTTGACAATCGGATGTGCGGCCGGCCATGAGCTTCTAAGAAAAGTTCGGGCCTCACACTTATTCTTTTACAGATTAAGCACTGAATGCTCTGTATATGGGTACCTAAATCTGTGAATGACAGATTAAGATATATTGTATGCTGTGATCCGGGTACTGGAATTATTGGACAAAAACTTCTAGTGTCCGAAATAATTGGCTCAGTACCGCTATATCAATCTGCTCCTGGTTGCTTCTTTATAGACAGCGCCACTGGATTTATGGAGCAAGGGAGGGACACATTATGCAGCAGTGTTGAGTAAATTATGCAGCAAGAAAGGATCAATTATATGGCATAATGAAGCACGTATTATGATAGTATTACTTAATTTGTTTGTTAGTTTTACAATTGTTAACACTGTCTGGGCATTGATTGTGCCTCAATTGTACCAGTTTAACATCCAAATATAGTAATAAACAACAGAAAGGTGAAAAGTCAGCATTTGCAAAGATGCTTCCATTGAGCTGCAACACGTTTTGCTGTGTTTTTAGTAACTTTTGAACCGTTTGAGTTAGTAACGACATTTTTTGTTAAAATCTGAAGACTATGCAGCAAATGATGGATTATTTGGCAAATGCTGCAAATCTATTATTATGCTAAAAACGAAGCGGACACACAATCGTATAATTTCAGTGGCTAAGTTTATAAATGACAATTTCCTACACAGCAGAGCTTCTATCATGAGTCTCATGGCAATTTTTTGAAATATTACTTGCCATTTATGTAGTGTAACATCTGTGATTAGTATGGCATTGCTGTGCTTTTGGTAGTCCTTGAAAGACATACCACACAGTTGAGTGGTTCTCATTGCTTGCTCTGCAATCTAGCTCCCCGGCAGACGTCTGGACTCGGCTGGGGGAACCCAATGTGGGTTCCCACCATTAATAATGTACACTGCTGTTCCTCTGACCAAGCTAAGATGAGCCCGATCATCTGTGGCAGCCTGATGACTTGCAGGTACACAGGGCAAATTGTCTGGAAGCCCTGGGGGAAAAACTATAGTAACTTCTCTTGTATGTCTCATAGCTTTGCCCCCCACTTCCCAAGAATTATGTGTGAATTGTGGGTGGTTATAAGACTGTGTGTACGTAAATGAGGTACCGTCTCTGGAAGTGCTCAATATGTAAAAAGGTGAATGGTAGGACCTATCTCAAGAGGCCATTGCAATTTACACAACGCATTGTACCTGCCAGCTCTGCCAGTGCCCGTATCAATGCAGCCACTAGCCATCACGCCTGTGTGATAATTCGGACCATTCCAGTTCAGCCGAAGCTTAGAAACGGCCTGGAAGGTTAGTGATATTTATTTTTATTGTATATTGAGTTATGAAACACTCGTCGATGTGCTCACCTGAAAAGTAGACAAATAGAAAATTAAGGCCCATATTTATATTTTTTTAGCGCTGCATTTGCACCGCTTTTTGACGTAAAAACAGCACAAACTTACAAAATAGAATTGTATATTGCAAGATTGTGCCGCTTTTGCGTAAAAAACTTCACGCAAATAAGGCGCTATAAAAAGTATAAATATGGGCCTAAGTTCTGGTGCTGAGCTCTGGCAAACACAGGCTCAAATTAAGCACTGCTCTCTGGGTGTTCTATGGTTTTATTACCGAGATGGCATGTTAACCCTAAAAGAACATATATTATCTATTCTAAGTAGTACCTGTTCTTTCCTTCTGCTCCACAAGTGTTGGGGGTATGTAGTAAGCTTCCATGCTTTGCTATACCATTCTACACAAGTTCCAGCAGGGCAAAAACTGGCATACAAAATATTGCCATGTGGAGCTTTGAAAATCCATATGCCCCTGCTAACCTTGCTGAGATACATAGAAAAGGTCAATCACATAGGAACTTGCTTACACTCGGTCAGAGGATGTGTTCATTATGCATATCGTGTATTCAGCTCTGGTAGATGTGTAGTCCCAGAACAGCCTCAAATTGGCTGAATATTAAGTAGAAAGAGTCCACATTTTGGAGTACCAGGTTTGATCGTCTCACTACAGCAGCCTAAAATGTTCTGGAAACTTGTGTGGGAAACGTGGAATATTAAGGACTGATGAGAAGCCATGTGTTGGTACTTGCGCGGTTGAGTGCTATCACTGCATGTCTCACTGGAAAGGAAGTCTGTCCTTGTCAATGCATGATGGCGTCTGTGCAACACCAAAGCCAGCCTCAAGACCCTAACCTCAGTGTCACAGGAGCTAGGGATGCTGGAGGTGCGGCAGTAGCCACATACATCTTGAAAGAAACAGAACTTTGTTGCCAAGCACACCAACTCTAAAAATTGTTCCAGCACCACTGCCTAACCTTGAATGAAATGTCTGTCTTAAACAAGTTATGGGGGTTCATTATGCCTCCATGTTCCTGACCATTTTACGGTTGAGTAGAGAAGCCACTGCCTTCAACTGTCCAGATGTCTGAGACTTCCTTGGTGTGTGTGGCGTTATCTTGAGAGGACAAAAGCCGACAGAATGGCGTTGACATAAAATACACTCTAGAGGTAGACACAGGGGACAGTTGGCAATTTGACGGTATTTTCCCTAACTCTACATTAGGGGTACCTGCTAAAGAAACTACTTTTTATACATTTTCGATGTGAACGAAGGTACAAACTGTATGGCAAAACCAATAATAAACATTTTATTACATGAATATTAAAATAGAGCGAAATTATGCTGCTACTTTTTTTTTCAAAAAATAGTCATGGACCACAGTTTATTTATTAAAATCTCTTACATACTTCAATTATTATATAAGCAACAAATATGTTTACTCTGTGACAATGTTCCACATGTCCTCCACTCCATTTTGCCCTTGTAAGAATTATTCCATACTTTGGGCTGGAGCTATTTATATTTTTTGTGCTCATTCTGATAACTAAAACTGCAAAATAGTGCAAAATGCATTTGTTTTTTGTTTTTTTGCGCTAGTGCAACATTTCTGTAATGTTGCTTTCAGGCTAGTGTAATGGAAGGGTCCCTAAAACCACGTGTTATAAATTGGGTCTCTAGCTGGCAGAGGTATACACCCTTGTTCAAGTAGGGACGACAATCACAGTCAGGGTAAGTCACACACAATTCAAAGTATCCTGTGCCCACCCCCTGGTAGCTTGGCACTGAGCAGTCAGGCTTAATTTAGGAGGCAATGTGTAAGGTATGTGTGCAATAAATCATACAGCAACACAGTGAAAACACCACAAAAATACACCACACAGGTTTAAAAAAAATATAAGATATTTATCTGGTTAAATTAAGTTCAAAACGATAAAGATTCACTAAGCACAAGTTGAGATATCACTTTTGCAAGCTTAAAAAGAGTCTTAAATCTTAAAAAATCAACAGATGCCTCTTGTTTGCACAAAGTACCTGGTTGGCGTCAAAATTACCATGCATGGAGACCGCAGAGGGGGAGATGTGTGGAAAAATAAGGTGTGCTTCAGATTTTCCGATGTGGCACAGATGATGCGTCGTTTCTTTCCACGCTGCAAGGGGCTTTGCGTTGATTTCCCGCACACAGTCTTGGTTCCTCACTGCCATGCAGGGATCTTTGGGCATCCAGGGATGATGCAGGAAAAATCCTGGGCATGCAGGGGGCAGTCACAGGCGTTGCTTCGATCCTGTAGGCGATGCGTCAAATTTTCTGTCATATGGCAGGCGCTGCGTCGATTCTTCACTCAGGAAGTCGGGCTGCATTGTTCTGGCTCGGCTGTGCGTCAATCCGGTAGGGTCGTGCGCTGAATTTCTGGTCGCAATGCAGGTGCTGCGTCGATCTCCACTGAAGAAGTTGGGCTGCGTCATTCCGGTTTGGCTGTGTGGCGATTTTCTCATTTCATGGCAGGCTGTGCATTGTTTCCAGCAAGCTGTGCATCGATTTTCGGTGCACAAGGATTTTCCTTGAAGAAATGAAGTCTTTTTAGCCCTGAGACGTCAGAAAATAGAAGGAAAGCTCAATCCAATCCCTTGGGTAGCACTTCTCAGCAAGGTCAGAGGGCAGCAGAGCAGCAGGGCAGCAGTCCTTCACAGCAAAGCAGTCCAGATGAGTCATTTGGGCAGCCAGGCAGTTCTTCTTGACAGGTTGTAGGTTCAGGTCCAGAAGTGTCTGAGTTGGCAGGGTCAGAGACCCAGTTTATATATCCAAGAATGCCTTTGAAGTGGGGGAGACTTCAAAGAGTGGTTTTGAAGTGCAGGCCTGTCTGTCAGGGTCCCAGTAGGGGTTTGGCAGTCCATTTTGTGAGGGCAGGTCACTAGCCTTTGAAATGTATGTGTCAGGCCCTCCACCCTCCCAGCCGAGGAAGGCTCATTCAGTATGCAGAAGAGTACAGGTGTGACGACTGAGCATCCTGTGTTTGTGGTTGTCTGGGTGAAATGCACAAGGGAGCTATCAACCAGGGTAGCCCAGGCGTGGATTGGATCCAGACTAAAAGGCACAGATGGATTTTAAGTGCAGAGAAATGCTCACTTCCTAAAAGTGGCACTTCTAAAATAGTAATATAAATTCCAACCTCACCAATAAGCAGGATTTTCTGTTACCATTCTGGCCATGCTAAATATGACCTGGTTACCCGTTTCTGATCAGAATCTACCACTGAAACAGTATATGAGGGAGCCCTAATGCTATCCTATGAAAGGAGAAGGCCTCACAGTAGTGGAAAACCATTTATGAGTTTTCCACTACCAGGACATATAAAACACACATGTACATGCCCTGCCTTTACCTACGTAGCACCCTGCTCTATAGGGTACCCAGGGCCTACCTTAGGGGTGACTTGTATGTAGAAAAGAGGGGCGTTTAAGGCTTGGCACGTACTTTTAAATGCCAAGTTGAAGTGGCAGTGACACTGCACACACAGGCCTTGCAATGGCAGGCCTGAGACATCGTTAAGGGGCTGCTTATGTGGGGGGCATAACCAACCAGTGCTGCATTCCCACAAGTAGCATTCAATCTACAGGTCCTGGGCACATGTAGCGCATTTTTCTAGGGACTTATAAGTAAATCAAATATGCCAATTGGGAATGAACCAATGTTACCATGCTTAAGGGAGAGAGCATATGCACTTTAGCACTGGTTAGCAGTGTTAAAGTCTGCAGAGTACTAAAACCAGCAGAAACAGTGTCAGAAAAGTGGAGGGAGGCAGGCAAAAAGTTGGGGGATGACTACCCTAAGGCTGTCAGGTCTAACACCAGGTGTCTCCATTAAAGAACAAATAATGGCTGCGCAAGGCGCAAATCAGAGCCATGTAACATATAGTGATCTTTGCAGTGTGTGCCCTTACTCTTCAAGTTAGTGCCCCGTGGTGTAGATATATGCAGACTAGAAACAAGGAGCAGCGGTTTTCCCACAGTTCCTTTTTCGGTCTAACTTTACAGAAGCGCACTCTGCAAAACGTTTTGAGATAAAAAAAATAAAATATGTATATAAAGTGTGCTTTAAAGCCACCCGGGGACTATTACACTCTTTCCATGATGTTGGCTATTTGGAGTATCATTCCTCCTATCAGGAAATGCTTCCATTGGAATACACAGGGGACTATTTTACATCTGAGAAGCATGTAAAAACACTTGTGAATTACAGTGCATTGGCAAATTAAAATCAAGCCTGCTGGCTTTGCGAATGCTTGCTTTCTAAGCAGGTGCTGCCAAACGTTTAGGGGCCTTAAACATTGGTAACTAGATGAACTGTTCCCACCTTCGGGCAGTGTATGTCAGGTGCAGGATACACATTTGCAGATACTGACAGAGCAACCCCCTTCAACGCTGTCAGTGAGACTGCAGGTGGCACCCAGCCTCTGGTGTAAAACAGAAGCTCTAGATCTTCCATGCTTTCTTCTAAAGAGCGCCATCTGGTGGTCCAGTCATTTTGCCGCTGCTCAATTGTTTAATCCACCATCCATGACCTTATTGCCTGCACCTCTGGTTCTCCAATAGGATGCGCAGACGCGTGGTTACTAGCACGTGACGGAACGCCCGTTTTCCGTTGTGTAGGCGCTAAATGTGAGAATGCGTGGGGGAATTACAAGAGGGGGCAAAGGTATAAAACCAAATGTAGTGTCCCTTAGGCACTGGCGTCAGGTTGTGTGATAGAGAACCAGTACAGCAACGATTTTAACAGTCTTTTGCATATTTTCGGCTTTATTGAACGTCCTTAGTTACTCATTTTGCGATACCGATCTAAGACTGGTGTTTTTATGTGTAGTTTATTCATTTCAGCACCCCTAGACGTTTTACATAATTAAGCATTTACGTACAAAATTCATTTTACAATTTAAGCCAAACCACTTCACTTTCACTAAAACCAGAACTGCATTTTCTGTTGACACCTGTGTGTGATGCGAGGGGCCTCGAGCTGGAATCGCAGCAGGGCCAACTGAGCCTCTCATGCTTTGATGGTTGATTGACTTATAGTAACTTGGCTATTAGTAACACCTGTTACTCTCGGGTTTATTTCAGTACTAAGCGCAACATACTAAAAGTTATTATTATTACATCAAAGAGCGTGTCAATCAGGCATAGGTATATATTTCACTGACCTTGGGAGTGGTATTACAATTCATATTCTTATTACAGAAGTTTAATGACGTTGCTAAACTACTTTTGAGTACCGATCTGAAGGGATGCCAGATGTGCCCCAGACTTTCATTTATTTAAAGTTTAATAAACACATCTTGTCTTTCAGTTTATGAAATTATTTTAATAGCTACGAATTCATTTATCTGATTCACTCATTACTGGAAACAAAACCCGTATAGTGGTAAATATAAAATGTTAGTTTCTCAACACAAAGTTTGACGGAAAAACATCAACTAAAATGCAACATTGTTAGTTGTGTTTGTCCTGGCTATATTTACAAGGTCGCGCGAACATAATGTAATTCCTGTTACTTGAAGTACTGAAGGACAAAAAAGTTACATTATTTCAGGTTCAGACTGACAATAGACCACATACTTTTTCAAGAAAACAAGCTTTCCTCAAAATGACAAACAAGTGAACAAATGGGATTGCTACTTTTTTCTTCCACAGAGCAAAAGGCTGCGCACAGCGCAATTTGAGTTTTTATTTTATCAAGTTTATTTTCCTTTTTATTTCTATGTTCTGCATAAGTGTTGGACTGAGAGGTACACTTTTAAAATAATGTTCAATTTACAGCTGGATATTTTACAATTATAAGACTTCGTAATGAAGTGAAATTTACAATATGTTCTCCTTTTCCAAAATATCAACAGCGAATATACCTAATTCGATGTGAAACGCAACAATGATGTTGCAGAATTACAGTAAATAGGTTTCACATTGGGGCTCTGCTTGGGAACTGGTCTTCTACCTATATGGAGCCCAGAGACGAAATAGGCCTGGTACCCTGATGGCGGCAAGGCGGGCCTTGGACAGTTATTTGAAGGAGCCTTTGACGGACAGGGAATGGGCGAAGGTCAGTGCGTTAGTGCGGGAGGTCTCCTGTAACACTAGGGTGACCAGAATTTTATAAAAAATAGAAAAAAGGACTACAATTTTACTTCAACCGAGAGCGCAGAATGACAGCGCTCATCAGCATAGCATTACAGCAGAGGCACTCAGAACATAAATAAATTGCAATTTTTGAAGCCAGTATCATGCCTGTTAATACTTTTTTTTTAATAAAAGCTACTAACTGTCCCTGTTTTGAAAAACATAAAAAGGCATCCCCGCCATTTTCAGTCGACCCTCTCTAAAAACTGGAACATGAGCTAAATTTCTCGAGATCTGCCGGGAAAGCTGGTGAAAAATCGGGGTTATCCGGGACGCCTGGTTACTCTACTGTAAAGCGTGTTTCAAGTTAGTACACTTCTATATCCTACCGCTCGCCAAAAAGGTTGATTGGTATACAAAGGACGGCAGAACAACGACTTGCGTTGTCCACAAAAGCGGAACAACACTTTCCTGAACAACGACCCTGTTTTCCTCTGCCTTAACCACGCATGTCTGAACAATGAAAATGAGTGGTTAAGGTGAAGGAAAACAGATTTGGGGTCGGAGAGGAAGCGGTCAGGTAAGTGGGGCTGGGGTAGGGTTGGGGTTAGTTTTAGGGGTGGGGGTAATTTTAGTTTTTAGGGGCGGGGGTCGAGGTAATTTTAGGTCCTAGGGGCGGGGTCGGGAAGTTTAAGGTTTTAGGGGCAGGGTAGGAGGACAGGGTACTTTCAGGTTTCAGGGTCGGGGTGAGGGTTGCAGTAGTTTTAGGGGCAAGGGTCAGGGGTTGGGGTAGTTTAGGTTTTAGGGGTGGGGGTCCGGGGTAGTTTTAGGGGTGGGGGTTGGGGTATTTTAGGTTTTGGGGAGGGGTGGGGGGTTGGGGTAGTTTTAGGTTTTGGGGCAGGGTGTGGGGTTGTGGTAGTTTTAGGGGCGGGGTGGGGGGGTCAGGGTAATTTTAGGTTTTAGGGGTGGGGTGGGGGTTGGGGTAATTTTAGGATTTATGGGCGGTGTAGGGGGGTCAGATTAGTTTTAGGGGCGGGTGGGAGTTGGGGTAGTTTAGGTTTTAGGGGCAGGTATGGGGGTCGGGTAGTTTTAGGTTTTAGGGGTGGGTGGTCGCAGTAGTTTTAGGGGCAGGGGTAGGCGGTCAGGGTAATTTTAGTTTTTAGGGGGGCGGGGAGTCAGGGTAGTTTTAGGTTTTAGGGGTGGGGGTCGAGGTGGTTTAAGGGGTGGGGGTTGGGGTAGTTTTAGGCTTTAGGAGCTGGGGTGGGGAGTCACGGTAGGTTTAGGATCAGGGGTGGGTGTCGGGGGGGTCACATGGTGGAACCATGCATGCCATTCCATGCATGCCTTTACAAGGAATGCCTTTACAACGAAAAATCATTGTTAAGGCATTCGTGTTAACGGTATTAGTGGTCACCACGCAGTTATTGTCCGACCGCATTGTTAAAGCATGCGTGGCTCCATCATGCGTTATAACAACATATATTCATTTAGGGGCACGGTTACCCGCCGCCTTTGGCAGGTGACTGATGTGCACAGATCTTACGGTGCGCCACTGTTTGTTGCATCTCATACCCTGCTCTACTGGGAGTTAGGTATATTACAAATTCACATCGCTGGGTCTAGTGCTGGCCAATAGAAGAATTGCCATGAAATGGATGTCATCTGGTGGGCCCGTGAATGATCAGTGGAGAGGGGACGTAGGTGAGTGGGCCCTGGCTGAGGAACGTTGAACGCAGGAGCTCTAGACAGATGATAAGGAGGAGGAGGACTGTTTTGAGTGGGCAGGAATGCTGCAAGAATTTCTAGTTCCAGTCTCGGTGTGGGTTTTGCTACTGACTCGGAAGATGAATTTAGTGCCCGGCGGAAACGCAGGCCCCCCTGTTTCTGAGTCCTTTATTGTTGAACCCTGCTCTCTGTTGGAAGCCCAGCAAGAGAATGGACTGTGAATGGGAGGCATATGTGACTGTGCAGGATTTCTGCCATGGTCCTTTTTTGTATGTTGACTTGCCTGAAGTTCTATACTGCTACTGCTAATTAAATAAAGACAAAAACATGTTTCATGTTGGCCTAAATCAACGAAATTAACATGCAGTTCCAGAGTGAAATTAGCAGAAGCTTTACAGGATTATGAGTATAGGGACTTCAGGTTCTTTGAGGCCACGTTTAAACCTAAGGCACTAGCTCAATAACGACAAGTAAGGGTGATGGCACAGCAAATATATGTATTAGCGAGAATTCTGTAAAGAAAGTATTCAGAAAGTACAGGTTGGAATTATTCTTCAAGAAGTCATCAGTAAGATTGGTGAGCTTACGGACGGCGAAAGTAATGCTTCCTGACCCTGGAGTCTGCAACCTATTTGGTTCCTGGCTCATAAGGCACTAATGACCACCTGAGATATGCATGTCTGGGATAGAATTGGACACAACAGTACAGGAGAGTTTGCCTGCCCATCATTGTGTGTCAGACACACAGCCCCTCATTATGGTGTTAACGCGTCCTTTTATATTAATTTATATACATTAGGACTCGTTTTAGGCCGATGAATCTTTTGACCCAGTGGTGAGACACCGTAAGACGAGATAACTGATCAATATGTCAAGTAATACATCAATGATATTATCAACATAAATCACCACAATATATTTCACCTTAGACATTTGTTATATCTCCGACGCAAACCATGACCTTTCAGCCATGAATAACCACACCTTTGTTAGAAGTTTAGTGGATTTTATTCCCTATTGATTACAATCTAATATCAAGCGTATTAATCTTAAAACCAAGAATCATAAGAACACAATCATAATATGATAGCGGCGACAAGCTTTAGATAATGCGAAGATTAAAACCATTAAAACATTGATCAAAATTCATAAACAGCATATATGGGTCAGTTCAGCATTAGTGCAACGTCAGTCAATGTCCGTTTGTCAGTCAAATAAATTTCTATCTAACCTCTGATTAGCATTAGCATGTTGGGCTTCATGCAAAACAATTTAGAACATCAATTTGGAAAACATCTAGCTATAGAACCTAATCAAAATATACAGCAGTGGTACCTAGAAGAAAAGGCATATAGGTGAGTAAACAGTATAGTTACCCTCCTCTGAATGAGTCAGCATACAGGATCAGTCTTCGTCTTCAGGACATCAGATGAATCGCCGTCAGTCTATCTAGTCTAAGAGCATCGGGGACACTTCCCTCTTATGGAGGTAAAGTGAAATGGGGCGACTAGGGACAAGGATGGTTCATTAAGTCTCAAATCACCAAACAGAGTGACAGAGTTTCTGGATGCAATCGATATCATTCCCTACCTAGGTCTCTCGAGTCTTCCGTGTCATGGGTTTTTATCCCCTTCTGGGAATACCTTCCCCCAAATTTCTATTGGTCAAAAACTACACCCCATCATCTATAACCTATCAAATTATACATTAAGTAATGCTCTTGTCCTTCATTTTGATATTCTTCTTCGTTGTTATTGGTCTTCAGGATTGACGCCTTCCGTAGGTGGCATCCGGGGTTACTTCAGTTTCTGGCACCTTCTTCGGGTCAAGAGTTTTCTTGTGCATGGATAAATGTCCTTGAACGTTTCATTTCGAGATACAAAAGTGTACAATTTTATATAATAAAGCAGCTAGCATGCGGATGGGAAGATTCTGCAATGTTGCAGAATTAAGAACAAGAACAATTGCTGGGTCATAGTTTTCTGCAAAAGTCAGCTTTACTGCAGAAATGGAAAAATACACTTTTAATGAAGTTACACAAACAGCTCTTCGACTCACGCTAAGTTTAAGGCCTACGGATTCTAACGAGTGCAGATTGTACATGTTTAACATATTCAATTAATAATAATATATGCAAGCCCTTTTATGTATGGTATTAGTGTACAAGTATATGGTAATTCGTATTCTATGCGTCTTATCGTATAATATTATTAATACAGCGTTTGTTAAGTATAAGCAGTTTTCACGTCTAAAATATGTAATGTTTAGATTACGCTCTCTCAGTCCCTCCTCTGATGACGCTCGTCATCACACAATCTTTTCCCTTTAATTTTTCACCTTGCACATAATGCGCATTTCAACATCTTGCCCTTTATGAGAACTTTCCCATATTTCATTGAACATTTTCTCTCTTTCATGTTCTTCATTTCTTCTCGATCTTTTGGTCCAATTTCTTTTAATTTTGTCATTTATTTTGCATGCTCCCCACAATCCCAATAAACAAATTAGTACAATTGATAAACCCAGCATTATTTTTGCAAGTACCCCATTCCAAATGTTGGTAAACCAGCTTCCCACTCGGGCAATTCCTTTCCCAAATTTCTCCCATACCGTGAGTTCTTTCAAATCCCTCAAATCCGTGCTATCTCTAGTAAGGTTAGTCAACATGCTTCTAATCTTTTTACTATTATCAGGTATGTACGTGCAGCAATTACGCTCATTGAGCATCTTGCAGACCCCTCCACTCTTTGCTAAAAGAATGTCTAAAGCAAGCCGATTTTGAATAGTCATAGCTCTTTCTGCAGCTAGTTCAGTGTCCATCAGGAGTATTGCCCCTGTGAAATTTGTTAACATGTTATCCACTATAGTAGACAACCTTTGTATTTTCATAGAATTCAAAACAACTCCTACTGAAGGAATTATTGCTCCAAATATATCACCAATGACAGCCGCCACTGATTCTCGTTTTTGTCTAGAATGTTGTAATTCAGATGTTTTAGGTAATTGTTTTAAGTCATCAATTTGGTATATCTTTGGGAAAACTATTCCCAAATAACATGTCCCATACCATCCTCTAGGTAGACGGTAATAGGCATTTAACCCACAGATGTAATAGATTCCTGGAATCGCTGGGTCTTGTCCATTCAACATAAAGGTCCATTTGCTCTGAAACAAAAACACATGTCTACATTCACTCGTTCCCACAAACAAGTTGTCCTGCTGAGATCTTGGCCTATATATACAAAGCCTACCTACGTGTAATGCATCTATAGCTAATTTGCCTTGTGTTTTGATTGCAGTATAAGCATAATCATTTGCATAAGTGTGTTTTTATAATCCTTTTTCTAATTTCTCTTTCAGTGCTTTGCGTCTATCATCTGTGTGATCTAGAAAGCTTTTCTCTACAGGAGATAGCAAACAAGTCAGATTATTGCGATGTGCATAAGCAGTTCCAAATGTGAGAGTTGGCTCAAAGAATCCTCTAACTATTTTGATGTTATGCTCTTTAGCTAGTCTATTCAAAAACTCAATCACAGGCACAAAAGAAAACACAACATCCAGGTTTGAATAAAAGTATTGTACATGCTCTTGATTATAAAATCTTGTTAGTAGCAGACTACAACTTATTCCATAAGTGAGAGGAAGGCTATGATAGGTAACCCCCTCCTGTACAGATGAAGGAATTTTAGTACACACATAACACTCTTTCGCATCCATAGTTTGCACATATTCATTTAATAAGCGATAGAAGACATTAGTAGAAAGTTCTCCTTTTGCGTTAGTTCCCTCATGCATGTGTTTTGCATCCTTCTCAAATCTTTCCCACGGAGTTAGTTTAGCAGTAGTAGTTTCAGGTTTAGAAGTTGAGTTAATAGTTTCTCCCTCTTTCCATGGCATTCCCACAATCACTCCCACAATCATTATTGCACACACAACACCAACTGTAAGACCTAACCAACCACACACTTTACTTCCTTTGCTACTATTATAAGCCATGTTTCTACAGAATCAGAATAGCAAATTAACAAGCAAGAAGAATAATAACTCTTTTTTTTTTTTTTTCACGTGTGCACAATTATAGCTTCTTCACTCACTCCAGGACCTCTTTTCGTCAATTCAGGTTTAGCAGCTTGGCATAATCAGGTTTTAAGTCAGATTCGGTTTTAATGTCACTTCCGATAATTTTTATAGTCTCTTTTCTTTCTTTTAATTTTCAAAATTTAATCGATCTTTTGTTGAATTTTAATCAGGTACCGTAATACTGGCCTGGCACTTCTCGATCAAAACAGAATGCTAGGAATTCTTGTTGCCATTCAGATGTTGTAGCATATGCCCATTCGGGACCTGTGTATTTTCTGTTTGCGACTCTTTTTCTTTTTACTCGACGTTCTCCTTGTTGTTCTCCTTCACTTAATTCATCAGCTAGTGTAGTATTGCTTTCTTCCAATATAGTATCAGTTGATATTTTCCTTAACTCAAGATGTGACTTGCCTGACCATTTATCACCTTTGTGTGTCTTTTCTCGAGTTTTCCTTTCACGACCTTGGATAGCACTCTGCTCTTGTGATATGGTATTTTCTCTTGATGGACCCGCATCTGGTTCTGGTGAATCTGTTATACTCCGATTTTCTTCTTCTCTTTCTTCTTCTGATTCACCATTCGGTTCAGACTCTATTCCGTATTCGTCTACTTCTGGGAGAACCTCTCCTTGGCTTAGTTCTCCTGCTGCCTCTACTGAGATAGGCACTTCATCACCTCTCTCGAACTCATTGATTGTTTGAGGGACGAGGCTGTTCTCAGTGGGCTCTCTTTCAGTCTCAGTTTCTTCTTGGCTTGCCTCTGACCCTGAGACTTCTCTTCCTGAATTTGGTGTACCGGAAACTTCAGGTTCCTCTTCAACAGGACACAACACTCTTTTGGTATGGCTAGCGTGTATCCAGTTGGGAACCCCAGCACACTTCACAGCAGTGGTAGTTGTCAGGATTACCTGATGTGGTCCTTTCCAACGTGGCTCTAGACACGACTTACTCACGTGCTTCTTGACAACCACCCAGTCTCCGGGTTGTAAGGTATGACCTGGATCTCCAATCGGTGGCAATGTGTTAGCTTCCACCTGGTGAGAGAAAGAGCGAATGACGTCAGCCAAACCTTTGCAGTAGTCCAATACCATATCATCTGTAATATTCACTAGTGCATTTGCAGGTACTGCTGGTAATCTCATTGCCCTGCCCATGAGTATTTCATGGGGTGATAGTCCAGTTTTCTTATCTGGTGTATTTCTCATAGACATCAGCACTAGAGGTAAGGCATCTGGCCATTTCATGTTTGTTGCTGCACACATTTTTGCCATTCTTGATTTCAATGTACCATTCATTTGTTCAACAAGTCCTGATGCTTCTGGGCGATAGCTACAATGCAGTTTCTGTTCAATGTTGAGTGCAACACACAAGAGTTTAATCACCTCTTTGTCAAAGTGTCTTCCCTATCTGATTCTATAGAAACCGGAAACCCGAACCTTGGTACCAGTTCCCTAAGCAGTAATTTTGCAACTGTAAGACTGTCATTTCTTCGTGTGGGGTATGCCTCAATCCAATGACTGAACACGCATACAATCACTAACACATATTTCAATCCTCCACAAATGGGCATTTCAATGAAATCCATTTGCATCTTATTAAATGGGCCCCCAGCTCTTCCAATGTGGCTCAAAGTTACCACAGTCCCTTTTCCTGCATTCATCTGTTGACAGATGATGCATCTGTGGCAGGTAATTTCTGCAGCATGCCTGAATTTTGGATTGAACCAATCAATTTTGAAAGACCTAATCATGGCATCCCTGCCCAAGTGTGCTTGCCCATGGTATAGTCGAGCAAATTGTGACAATAAACTATTTGGCAGGACCAGTTTCCCTTCTTCTGAAACCCATATATCATCAGCTCGTTGTATACACTGCATTCTCTGCCATGTGCGTTTCTCCTCTTTGCTAGCACGACTTTGTAATGCTTTCAGTTCATCCAACGTGTCAACTACTCGCAATGCCATATTTAACTGTACATCATTTTCAGTTTGTGGTAACAATTCCCATTGTTCTTTAAACGATATGCAATTCAAGGCACAAAACCTTGCAACTTGATCTGCATAGCTGTTTCCCATTGACACAAAATCTTGTGATCTGAGATGAGCACTGCATTTTACCACAGCAATTTCCTGAGGTAACTGAATAGCATGCAACAAGTCTCTGATTTGTTCACCATTCTTCACAGGTGAGCCAGATGAGGTCATAATACCCCTCTGTGACCAAAGTTGACCAAAATCATGAACAATTCCGAATCCATACCTGCTGTCAGTATAGATGGTGACTCTCAGATTTACAGCTGCGTGACATGCTCTGGTAAGGGCAATTCATTCTGCCACTTGCGCTGAGAACACTCTTTCGAGCCAGGAGGCTTCGACAATGCCAGTTATGGTACATACTGCGTATCCAGCTCTTAAGGTACCTGTTGAATCTCTTAAACAGGACCCATCAACAAACATAACGCAGTAATTTTCTTTTAATTGTGTGTCCTGAATATCGGGACGAGGTTTGGTGCACAATTCGGTAACCTCAAGACAATCATGCTCAAATTCTTCCCCATCTTTAATCTCAGCATTTTCATTGGGAAGCAAAGTTGCCGGGTTCAGCACAGTGCATCTTTTAAGGATAACATTTGGTGACCCCAATATGACTGTTTCATATCTAGTCAAACGTGCATTCGTCATGTGCTGTGTTTTAGTCCGTGTCAGAAGAATTTCAACTGAATGTGGCACCATTACTGTCAGAGGATATCCCATTACTATGCCTTCACATTGTAAAAGGCTTTGACCAACTGCTGCAACTGCTCGCAAACAACCTGGTAAGGCTGCTGCGACAGGGTCCAAGGTAGCTGAAAAATATGCTACGGGGCGATTTGCATCTCCGTGGACCTGTGTTAAGACAGACAAAGAACAAGCATCACGTTCATGACAAAACAACAGAAATGGTTTCTCATAGTCTGGCATTCCTAGTGCTGGTGCCCTGCACATGCACTCTTTTAGCTCTATGAATGATTCAAGCTCTTCTTTTGACAAGGTTATTGTGTATGGCTCATCTTTGATTTCCTTTCCTGTCAATTTTATCAGTGGCTTTGAAATAATTGAGAAGTTGGGTATCCACTGGCGACAGTAGCCCACCATTCCCAAAAACATCCTGACATCTCTTTTTGTTGTTGGAGGAATCATTTGCAAAACAGCTGTTATTCTTTCTTTTGATATCCTCCTGGATCCTTTCTCAATCAAGTTTCCCAAATATTTCACTTCTTTCTGACAATATTGCAGTTACCGAGGTGACACCTTGTGCCCATTCTTTCCCAGATGATTTAGTAATGCAATTGTATCGTACCTACAGCCTTCTCTGGTTTTGGATGCAATTAGCAAATCATCTATGTACTGCACAAGAGTTGAATTGAAAGGTAGCACAAGGGGTTCCAAATCCTGTTTCAATATCTGATTGAAAATGGACGGTGATTCTGAGAACCCTTGAGGAATTCTGCACCAACTGTACACTTTGTCCAAAAATTTAAAACTGAATAAAAACTGACTGTCCTCATTAAGTGGAATTGAAAAGAAAGCTTGTGACAGGTCTACTACAGTAAACCATTCAGCATCACAAGGAACTTGGAACATTATTACCGCTGGGTTAGGTACCACAGGGCAGCACTTTATTACAATGTCATTTACCTTCCGTAAATCCTGCACAATTCGAACTTTCCCACATGGTTTCTTCAAACCCATGATGGGCGAGTTACATGGACTGCTCAAAACTTTCTTTAGGACTCCCTGTCTGAGGAAGTTGGCAATTATTTGTGTCACTTCAATAAGGATGTCTTGAGTCATGTGATATTGTGACATTTGTGGGAATACTGCATTTGGCTTAATCTGCACTTTGACTGGTTCTACTCCTTTGATTAGCCCTGCTTCTTTTCCGGTCAAATCACACACTTTCTCTGTCACAGTTCCCTGTAATTCAGCGGGCAATTCAATCAGGGTTTGCATCGGGTACAAAGTAATCAAAGGGTAATCTTCATTTGTCTCTGTTTCTTCTTCAACAAACTGCTTCTCATCTCCCTCATCATCACTGTTTGTCTGAACTTCAATTCCATCAATGGAACAGGTAATCATGCATTTTGTCTTGCACAATAAGTCTCTCCCTAATAAGGAGACTGGACTTGAATCGCACACTACAAATCTATGCAGCCCCTGGAAGTTGCCAATTTCAACCTGCACTGGATCTGTGATCGGATTGGTCAGGTATTGATTTGCTACTCCGACTACTCGTATAGTACGCCCTGAGAGAGGTAATTTTGGTACTTCTACACTTCGGACTGTAGAGCGTGTGGCTCCTGTGTCAACCAAAAAGGAGACCCTAAAACCCATCACTTTTCCCTCTACATATGGGCCTCTTTGATCTACTTCTAAGGATGCTGCAAGTCTGCACTCTTCATTGTCTGAGCTATCGTCTGACCAGTCTTCGTTCATGCCCTTTTCTCCCCGTAATGGAAACTGTTGTACAGTGTTATTTTGACTTGTCACTTGACCCGTGACCTGCTGAGGAAGCATCACCTGTTGCTGTCCCATTGGAGCCATCGGTATTTGCATTTGCTGTCTAGGCACCATGGGAATCTGCTGTTGTACTGGTTGTAGTTGTATTGACTGAAAACGTGGCATTTGCGTCTGCTGCATGGGCTGTACCCCTTGCATCTGAACCATGTTATTCTGAGCATTTGGGTTTTGGTATCTCATTCGCGGACCTCGTGAATTCTGTAAAACACCGACATTTGTGCTCTGCTGAACTGCACCATCTTGCACCATATTTGGACAATCTCGCTTCCAATGCCCTACGCCCCCGCACGCATGACATGGTGACATCTTTTTCACATTCTGCACATCATTTTGAACAACAACATTATTCATGTCCGAACCGCGGTTTATAAATCCTCTACCTCTACCTCTCGGCTGAGTCTGAAACACACCATTCATTTGCGGTTGCTGCTGTATCATCTGCTGAACTCCATTTCCCTGTATTCCAGCCTGTGCAGCCCTTATCTGCATCACCATCACCTTTTCTTTCAGCTTTTTCTGTTTCAACTCAATCTCGTCGCTACAATATTTTGCATACTGCAACACCTCGTCGATCGGCTTAGCTTGCCAACAGATCAAATGATTCTTAATCATCTGGCTAACTTCTGGTCTTAAACCTTCGACGAATCTAAACACAAGGGCCCGTATTTATACGTTTTGACGCTAAACTGCGCTAACGCAGTTTAGCGTCAAAAAAATTTGCGCCGGCTAACGCCATTCTGAAGCGCCATGCGGGCGCTGTATTTATTGAATGGCGTTAGCCGGCGCTAGCAGACCAGCGCTGCCTGGTGTGCGTGAAAAAAAACCACGTACACCAGGCAGCGCCGGCGTAGGGGAAAATGGCATTAGGGCGTCTTAAAATGGGGCAAGTCAGGTTGAGGCAAAAAAATCGCCTCAACCCGATTTGCGCCATTTTTTTACGACGCCCTGGCGCCATTAACATGACTCCTGTCTTAGTAAAGACAGGAGTCATGCCCCCTTGCCCAATGGCCATGCCCAGGGGACTTCTGTCCCCTGGGCATGGTCATTGGGCATAGTGGCATGTAGGGGGGCACTAATCAGGCCCCCCCATGCCAAAAAAAATTACTTACCTCAACTTACCTGAATGTCCCTGGGGTGGGTCCCTCCATCCTTGGGTGTCCTCCTGGGGTGGGCAAGGGTGGCAGGGGGGGTCCCTGGGGGCAGGGGAGGGCACCTGTGGGCTAGGTCCCTTAACGCCTGCCCTGACCCAGGCGTTAAAAAGAGGCGCAAATGCGGGTTTTTTGACCCGCCCACTCCTGGGCGTGATTTTTGCCCGGGAGTATAAATACGACGCATATGCGTCGGAGTCATTTTTTAAGACGGGAACGCCTACCTTGCATCTCATTAACGCAACGAAGGGGTTCACGCCAAAAAATGACGCTAAATCCTAAAACTTTGGCGCTAGACGCGTCTAACGCCAAAGTATAAATATGGCGTTAGTTTTGCGTCGAATTTGCGTCGAAAAAAACGACGCAAATTCGGCGCAAACGGAGTATAAATATGCCCCAAGGTGATTCATGTCCTTTGGTTCAATTGTTTCTGTACCACTGTAATGTTTGAATGCTTTCAACAATCTTTCATAATAGGCATGTATTGACTCTTTAACCTCTTGAGAGGTCGGGTCTATTTTCTGCCAATCGGTCACCTTCGGCGACACCTTTTGTTTCAGAAACTCAATTACTTTATGATAATATTTCATTACCTCTTCTGAAGGTGCTCCAGTCGCCTTGTCCCTTGCTGGCTCTTTTGTCGGCCAATCTACACCTCTTTTGCACTCAAGCCACAAATCCGGCGGAACAATAATCTCAAACAAGGTATTAAAGTCTTCCCAAAGACACTTTGCAAGCTTCACGAACCTATCCGTTTGTTGATACCACTCAATTGGTTTCTCTCTTAACCTAGGGTAATCGTTCGTAAAAGAGAGAATATCCCCTCTGGACCATGGCACATGTACTAAAACACCACCAGCTGTCTCTCTCATAGGTAGCATCTGTACTGATCCCAAGTCTGGCGGAGTCCCTGTCTGAGTTGTACCTGGACTATTGCCTTTTCCCTTATCTCTTTTCTTTGCCCATCGGCCTTCCCATTTCTCCAAAGCACCCCAAACTTGTGCACTCTGCAACAATTCTCTCAGATGTGCTTTCATGCCTGTAGATCTCATGTGTTCAAAATCTTTTGAATCAAAATCTAATCTATAGCTTCTCTTCAGGTGTTTAGTGTTTCCGATATCAATATGGTATTTATCCGCTAGATTGGCTAATCTCTGGTGTACCTTTCCCACTTCCTTAGTAATCTTGGGACACAGATATCGTAGCTCCGCCTCTGTGTATGATTCTAATCTGTTTACTCCCATTGTTCCTTCCACTAATTCAATAGCTTCTGCTCCTAGTCGCACCCAGTTTAGACATTCTTCTTGCTTTTCCTTTTCAGGTTCAATTGTAGTCACTGTAGTCTTTTGTGAAGTATGTGTTTTTTCTAACCACTCATTTAGTTGTTGCACGGTAAAACCCTGCAGTGAAATATTTCCTGCATGTATCATGGGAGAGTGTGAAGCATTCGTACTCAAAGTCTGAGGAGTTAGAACTCCTAATCCTGCCTGTCGCATTGCTTTGAGTGGTGCCCCCATTGGACTAAGGTCCATTAGGGGTCTGGGTGGTATATTTACTTTTTCTCCTGAAGCCATTATCTGCGGAGTCATCATGGGCCCTCCTCTTATTGCTTCCTGAGTCATTACTCCCTGATCACACATCCCTGACTTACCCTGTGCATATAGCGATACTGGCGGACCAACAGTAATTGGTAATGATATAGCAGCTGGTGTTTGCCCTGGACCCAGGCTTCTCGGAGCGGCAACACCATAGGTCTGCTCCAGTGTTCCCGGAACAGGTACTAATGGTGGTCCCGCCACGGGATTGTATCCTGGTATCAACTGTGGTGGCTGAGACACCAGTTTCGGAGTTGATTCAATCTGTATCAGTTTTGGCTTTGTACATATTGGGTCTGGCGGCACAATCAGATTCGTAGTAGTTTCAAGCACTGGGACATCTGGATAGATTCTTTTTATCTGCGGTGGAGGCTGTAACTGTATCTGCATGTCTGGTGCAGTGGGTACATTGGTACTTTTCTGTGTCAAATCTGTATCAATAGCCTGCACTGTATCAGTAGCTCTCTTCTCCTGCGTCTGGTTCCCAAGATCAACACTAGTACTTGGAGCACTATCGCTCACCGCATACAGTGGCGGACGATCATGTAACAATCTATCCATAAACTCTTCATCATCTGACTCATTGTCTTCTTCCCAGGATCTTTTATTCTCTTTAGGTTTGCCTGAATCTTTGTCAGTCTTGCAAGAGGCTTTCTTTCCCTGTGTCTCTTCTCCCGAAGTTATTGCTGGAAATAATTTCAGCCCATCTACGATTCCCCTTCTCCACATTTTACTCTCATTGTCCCACCTTGCCTCTGCATAGGATTTTTCTGCTCTTTTCAGTCTTCTCTGAAACCTCTCTTGTCTGTGTTTAAGAGCCATTAAGTCCCAAATCGCTAAAGCCTCATACTGTGCCGGTCTAGGAGGTGGTTGCTGTGTACTCAGCATCCATCTCAGATTTTCTAGCACCCTCATATTGAACGTTCCGTGTTCAGGAAACGCTAGACACCCCTCTTTCTCTGTTAGCTTTCGCCATTGTTTCATCCATAAACAAGGTGCAACACCCTTTTCTTCCATAACTATATAAGCCGGTGTACCCTCAGGTGGTGTAGGTTCCCCATCAGTCACTACAATGTACACATCTCCCTTTAAAGCACTCTTAAATGCTTTAATAAAATTCATTTTTGCAATTTCTTATTTGTTTTGAACATAAGATGGCTTAATTCCCAGGACACTCTTCACCCGCCCTTTTCTCAACCTATTGTCTTCCACGGACGGCAGCCAATCCGTGCGCGACCCTTCTCGACATCTGACCTATCTCAGCGCGGCACCTCTGACGTCACACTCACTCACACAGCCGCTGACAAAGTCTTGCGGCTCATCCGCTCCTCACTAACACTTACAACTTCACACAAACTAATGCCAAATTATTGCAAGCCCTTAAAATAACACAAATCTGCCGGTTTACTACAGGGAAGGTAACACATTTGCTTCAGAACTTTACAGAGATTTCACTTGAAGCCTCAGCCGCTACTCTCTCTTTATTGGTTCCCGCATACGCAAGCAGAGTTCGACCCGCGAATTCTACTCTCGACTTGTCAATGACTCGTTCTAGTGCACTTTAGAATTTGCCAAATCTCCATCGAAGGGCTCATTCATACATTTATAACTCAAACTCGATTTGTCAACCGTACTCGATTGACCTACTAAACCGCACAGATTACAACACAAACCATATTTATCTTCATACTCCGGAGTCTTAGACTTCAATAAGTCCGTCCAATAACCAACCACATGGATAATTTTAGCAATAAGCGCTACACTCACAGGAAGTACGCCGACTTCCCTACTCTCATACCATGGAGTACACCTACTCCTGCTAAACAACATATAGTTTGACCTAATTCACACACATTTTCACAATCACCTGCATAATTGCATAAGCCTTAAGCAAGCGCAAAGACCCTAACCACTCATACTATGGCACCGATAACATTCCCCAACTCATTTAGGCAGGCTCCGAGATCCCAGGAAAGCCATGGCAAGTTTAGCAACGCATCATATCTCCAAATTGCATTATTTCAGAAAAACAAATTAAACAATGAAACTCCGTCTTAGGGCCCCTAAGGGCCAAACCATCCTCTGCTACCAGAACTGTTAACGCGTCCTTTTATATTAATTTATATACATTAGGAGTCGTTTTAGGCCGATGAATATTTTGACCCAGTGGTGAGACACCGTAAGACGAGATAACTGATCAATATGTCAAGTAATGCATCAATGATATTATCAACATAAATCACCACAATATATTTCACCTTAGACATTTGTTATATCTCCGACGCAAACCATGACCTTTCAGCCATGAATAACCACACCTTTGTTAGAAGTTTAGTGGATTTTATTCCCTATTGATTACAATCTAATATCAAGCGTATTAATCTTAAAACCAAGAAACATAAGAACACAATCATAATATGATAGCGGCGACAAGCTTTAGATAATGCGAAGATTAAAACCATTAAAACATTGATCAAAATTCATAAACAGCATATATGGGTCAGTTCAGCATTAGTGCAACGTCAGTCTATGTCCGTTTGTCAGTCAAATAAATTTCTATCTAACCTCTGATTAGCATTAGCATGTTGGGCTTCATGCAAAACAATTTAGAACATCAATTTGGAAAACATCTAGCTATAGAACCTAATCAAAATATACAGCAGTGGTACCTAGAAGAAAAGGCATATAGGTGAGTAAACAGTATAGTTACCCTCCTCTGAATGAGTCAGCATACAGGATCAGTCTTTCTCTTAAGGACATCAGATGAATCGCCGTCAGTCTATCTAGTCTAAGAGCATCGGGGACACTTCCCTCTTATGGAGGTAAAGTGAAATGGGGCGACTAGGGACAAGGATGGTTCATTAAGTCTCAAATCACCAAACAGAGTGACAGAGTTTCTGGATGCAATCGATATCATTCCCTACCTAGGTCTCTCGAGTCTTCCGTGTCATGGGTTTTTATCCCCTTCTGGGAATACCTTCCCCCAAATTTCTATTGGTCAAAAACTACACCCCATCATCTATAACCTATCAAATTATACATTAAGTAATGCTCTTGTCCTTCATTTTGATATTCTTCTTCGTTGTTATTGGTCTTCAGGATTGACGCCTTCCGTAGGTGGCATCCGGGGTTACTTCAGTTTCTGGCACCTTCTTCGGGTCAAGAGTTTTCTTGTGCATGGATAAATGTCCTTGAACGTTTCATTTCGAGATACAAAAGTGTACAATTTTATATAATAAACCAGCTAGCATGCGGATGGGAAGATTCTGCAATGTTGCAGAATTAAGAACAATTGCTGGGTCATAGTTTTCTGCAAAAGCCAGCTTTACTGTAGAAATGGAAAAATACACTTTTAATGAAGTTACACAAACAGCTCTTCGACTCACGCTAAGTTTAAGGCCTACGGATTCTAACGAGTGCAGATTGTACATGTTTAACATATTCAATTAATAATAATATATGCAAGCCCTTTTATGTATGGTATTAGTGTACAAGTATATGGTAATTCGTATTCTATGCGTCTTATCGTATAATATGATTAATACAGCGTTTGTTAAGTATAAGCAGTTTTCACATCTAAAATATGTAATGTTTAGATTACGCTCTCTCAATGGCATTGGCGATCTTTTTGAAAGACTCCCGTTCTGGCTACCGCCACAAGACTGCCAGTGTTGGTGGTCTCACAACGGCTGTATTATGAGACAGAGACTGAAGACTGCCGGATTACAGCCACAAACCTGACACCGCCAGACCGGCCAAAGGCGGTAAAGAGGTGGTTTCACCGCCAGCACAGCCAAGCCACAAGGACTCTGTCCTTCATATTACGAGCAGTAATATAGCACGGCGGTTCTTGCACAGCTGTGGGGCATTGATGGTAGAAGCACCCACTCCTGGATGACCACCTCAACGTAGGCTGCTGTGCAGCCTGGACAGGTAGGTGGAGCAACCGAAAGGGGTGGGTGTGTGTGTGGCAGGTGCATGTGTGTGGTGTGTGCATGTATGTGTGCGAGCGTGTGTGTGTATGTGTGTGTGCAGGAATGGGTGTGGGTGCATGTGTGACTGTTGCGTGCATGAAGGGGGGAGTGTGTGCATGTATGTGTGCGTGAAGGGGGAGTGTGTGCTTGTATGCATGCATGAAGGGGGAGTGTGTGCATGTATGTGTGCGTGGAGGGGGCGTGTGTGACTGAATGCGGAGGGGTGGGTGTGTATGAATAAAGAAGGGGGTGAGTATGTGTGCGAGTGGGGGTGTTTGTATGTCAGTGTGAGAGCGAGTGGGGTTGTTTGTATGTCAGTGTGAGAGTGAGTGGGAGTGCATGTATGTCAGTGTGAGAGCGAGTGTGGGTGCGTGTATATCACTGTGAGAACGAGTGCGAGTGTTTGTATGTCGGTTTGAGAGCTAGAGGAGGTGAGTGTATGTCAGTGTGAGAGCGGGTGGGAGTGTTTGTATGTATGCGTGCGGTCGGGTGGGGAGGTGTCTGCAAGTGTGTTGATGGGTGGGGGTGTGTGTCTGCAAGTGTGTGGATTTGTGGGGGTGCATGTGTCGGTGACAGGAACGGGGATTCCTGTCGCCGGGTGCATTGCCGCCAGGGTTTTCGTGGTGGGGCGACTGCTGCGAAAAGCCTGGCGGTTTGCTACCTCCTAACACGGCCGGCGATCTTAGGCCTGCCGCTGGCCTGGAGGAGCTCAACTCCAGCCACTGCGGACCGGCGGGACTGGTGGCGTTGTGGCGGTTTGGCTTTGGCCAAACCACAAGACTCGTAATGCGACGGTCTTTACCTCCGGGTCCACAGCAGTTAGGCCGCCACCGTGAATGTGGCGGTCTTAAGACAATCATAATGAGGGCCACAGTCCTGAACAAGCATCTGGTTTCTCACAAGAGTGAATCAAGGACTGTCCTAATGAGATTTTACTTGCGGAAATAGGAATTAGAAATGCACAAATGTTCAGTACTCCTTTTAACAGGGATATCATAAGGATTTTGGGGGTCCCGGGCCACATATATTTGGGGCCCCATTCACAACATCTTTGAATGTATTAACCATTTCAGCTCACCCATCCTAGGTCAGTTCACAGGCAGTTACATCTTAAGAACTGTTAAGGCCCAGAGTACAAACACATTCTCAGGACCCCGATTATACTTAATCACTTGTATAAATTACGCATTTTCAAAATACCCCATATGGATCCCTGGGTAAGAGTGCAGGACTACAATTTACAAAAGGCCACCTGCTTACAAGAACTACACGACCTACAACCCCAGTTAATCAATTGTAGAAGACAAATGTGAACACAAGTGAACATGTGTATATTGAGGATTTAAAAAAAAAAATGCCTTTCATTTAAGAGAAATATGAGATGTACTACAGCCTTTTCAGGATCTTTTTATGGTACGTGCACACATTTTTTTAAACATCCAAATCTGCTACAGTATTTCAAGGTAGAGTTAGTTGGGTCAGAACAGACGCCAGAGGCCATGACTTTACAAAACAGAGCTTTTGGGTTGGAGACATCTTCTAAAATAAAGCCTCTGCTGTATGCCTAAAGTGATACCGATTGTGCAAGCTGAAGCTGTTAGGAGCAGATCTATTCCACATTCTACACATATCTCACAGACTCAGGCCTCAGATGGCAATAATGCCACATATTTTGACAGCAACACCATCTCTCAAATTACATATATCTTAGTGACTTAGGGTCTTATTTAGAGCTTGGCGGATAGGATACTCCATCACAAATGTAGCAGATATTTGATCTGCGTATTAAGGCACTTGTAATATTGTGGATGGGATATTGGCATGTTTGTGATGGAGTATTCCTTCTGCCAAACTCTAAATAAGTCTCTTAGGGCCATATTTATACTTTTTGACGCACAACTGCGCCAACGCAGTTGTGCGTCAAAAAATTTAACCGGCTAACGCCATTCCAAAGCACCATGCGGGCGCCGTATTTATTGAATGACGTTAGCCGGCGCTGCGGACTGGTGTGCGTCAAAAAAAATGACTCACACCAGGCAGCGCCGGCGTAGGGGAAAATGGAGCTTGGGCGTCAAAAAATGGGGCAAGTCAGGCTGAGGCAAAATTTTGGCCTCAACCCGATTTGCGCCATTTTTTTTTACGCCCAACCCCCATTGAAATGACTCCTGTCTTAGCAAAGACAGGAGTCATGCCCCCTTGCCCAATGGCCATGCCCAGGGGACTTATGTCCCCTGGGCATGGTCATTGGGCATAGTGGCATGTAGGGGGGCACAAATCAGGCCCCCCTATGCCACTAAAAAAATAACGAAAAAAATACTTACCTGAACTTACCTTAAGTTCCCTGCGATGGGTCCCTCCATCCTTGGGCGTCCTCCTGGGGTGGGCAAGGGTGGCAGGGGGTGTCCCTGGGGGCATGGGAGGGCACCTCTGGGCTCCGTCTGAGCCCACAGATCCCTTAACGCCTGCCCTGACCCAGGCATTAAAAAACGGCGCCCATCAGGCTGGGCACCGTTTTTTAAGGCCTGCCCACTCCTGTGCGTCAAAATGACGTCACAGTATAAATATGGGGCACAGGCCTTAAAATCATTTTTTAGAAGGGAACGCCTACCTTGCATATAATTAACGCAAGGCTGGTTCCCCCTTCTAAAAAATGGCGCACACGGTGGAACTTTGACGCCCGCTGCGTCGGACGTCAAAGTATAAATATGGGGCAATGTTTGCGCCGAATGTGCGTCAAAAATTTTGACGCACATTCGGCGCAAACAGAGTATAAATATGCCCTTTAGTCTTCCAACAGCAAGGCTACTCTTGGGTTACACCGATCTTACGTGCTCAAACGACTGAAAGCAAAACTGTCCCTCAGGTTATTCAGATAATATAGACTCAGGACTTCTAGAAAACGAACCTTACATACTAAGACATCACAAGCAACCTTATTTTGTTTAGTTATTATATTTTGTTATTATTTAAAAATATTTTATTATATATTATATCATTATTTTTTTTAAATATATGTTACTGGCTAAGGTCTCAGCCAGAAATACATCATGTCACATAGACCTCACAGGCTGATGCCTCTGACATTAAATGTATATCTCAAGGTGCAACTGTCTTACCGTTTACAGGCACAAGGTGAGATAGACGCTATTATCCTACACTGATACCATATGCTCAAGCATTATTAGACAAGGCATCTGTATGTTTGGTTTTACGTATGTTAAAGGAGTGGCATCTGCCAAGAAAGCTGGTATTTAGCTTACACAGATACGTAAGTACTAAAATGGAAAATAGCTTGACAGATGGTTGGGGTGGGGGAGCTCTCATTTGCACACAACTCACTTTCACTGAAGACTGGATTATGGCAATGGATTGTGGATGTAAAACTTATAAAGTCTACTAAAATGTTTTACAATGTAGTAATTCCATAGCAGCACATAGGCCAACACCAAGCAAGATTCCTTCACTTAAAGTGACAAAGTTTGAGGAAGTAGACTAGAGCAGCTATGCACTGCATTTGTAAATGGAACGAGGATTATGCATTAGACTCAATGTGTTAGTCTTTTCTTGTGAGAATATCCTTTTAAAAAATAAACTTGGAGAGAAAGAGGCTCTCAAAATATATCCTTACTTAGGGAGCTCTTGTGGTGGGATGGTCTGTATGCCACTTTATTAATGTTAACATTGTATTTTCTAAAACATAAAGTAGATGAGTATACACAAAACATATAAATGTGTGCTCTTAATGTATTTGCAATACAGAAGAAGTATAACAATATGTGTTTTCAATATTGTTATAATTAATGTGACCCTTCCCAATAACTCACAAGTAAAGCAAGATTTTAATTTAAACTAAACATTTTTATAGATATTGCAAAGCGTTAGTACAATGTGTCTCTGCAACATTTCGATGTAGGTTCCTACATATCAACCCCATCTTTCCCATATCAAAAATAAATTACATGAAAATGGTGTTTAAAACAAATAGTATTTAAACATGTTTAACAACATTTAAGGTTATCAGGACAGGTCAGGCACACAGTTAAGAAGGTGCTCCATACTTCAAGGAGCACCACTTTTCCAATGTCATAAAATATCTCTGATTGCTTTGACTATATCCAGAGAAATCTTAAATCTTTCAGTGCCAGTCTGAATTGGTAAGCAAGATAATTAAAACATTTTTAAGAACACCATTGTTTTTAAAAAAGGGATCTGCATCACACAAGTGGTGGGCCCTTTCAGAGGTGCGGGCCCTTGTCAATCGCCCACTTTACCCATTCCTTAAAATGCCTCTGCCTTTTAAAGATGTGCACCTGATTTCATTAAAAGAGAGTGTTGTAGTCAATTTTATTGGCTGCACACAACCTTGAGTGTGTTTGCGGATGGTTGCTTTAAGGTTTTTGAGTACCTTTAGCTATTGTTATTTATGTCTCTAATGAAGAGCCACTAGTGTTTATTTCTGTTTTATATGTCATAACCCACTGCTATGACGTAGCAACAGTTGATAACTAAACTCAATATTTATTGTTACTACTCATAAAGGACATTCCAGGCTCACAGGGCTCTCTGAGAGCCTGTCAGTGCAGCTTTACTGGTCTGCTTTGAAGGAAAGCAGAAAGCCAAGCTGCAGGAGGGGAAAGGAATGCAGGGAAGGTGGTGGGAGTTGGTCAAGGATGACAGGTATGTTTTTTTTATTGTTTTTTTTAACCTTTATGACAGGGATATTAACAGAGGCCATGACAAGGGCACCCTTTAACCCTGTGCACTGCCTAGCAGTTGAAAGCAGGGGCTTGATTGCAAGATGATTTTTCTTTGGGGGTGGGGAGGGGAGGCATACATAACATGAAATTATAGATGAGTAACAATTGAATTACTGCAATATTTTTCACCTTGGGCTTCTGAGTGACATAATAGACTACTAGAGCTTTGTTTTCATTGTCTATTTGACATCACACAGAACCCCTCAGTAAAAATCATCCCCGAATTCACTATTACCAATCTGTAATTCTATATATTTTGTGCACCCCTAGTTATTTAATTTTTTTTTAATTTGTTTATTGATTTTGCAATGCTGGAACATTACATTAAAGCAAATCACAAATATGGAGTCATTAACATCTCAGTATGATAGCACATAAATTGTTCTGTTTATCCTCACACAGAGTCGTAGGGCGAACCAATAGTTTGGAGATGGTGAATACTTTTATGTCAATATTCATATCAATGAAGAACGTTTAAACTACAACAAATACTAATCTTCTTCTGTGGATCCTTTAGCATTGTTTTAGTCTCTAAGGAGGCAGGTTTAGTAACCGGTATGTGTGCCAGATGCTATTATTCTGATGATAAAGGGGAAGGATGGATCCTTGTTTGATCTCTGTGTGGTTTTGCTTGTAAATGGTCTGCAAGGTTGTATCCCCCACCACTTGCATTAGACTTGACTCTTTGTCTCTTGTAGTAATTCCATTCTTTTTTCCCTGTCACTCTTGGCTTTCTCCTGAGGAACCTCATTCCAGGGACGCACCAGTGGCCCTCTGTGCACTGCCCGTGTCTCTTCTCTTTGTAGTGTTGTGCTCGCACATTTGGGCCTACATGTACAGTTAGTACATGGGGGTGGACTTGCTGCCTTCCAATGCTTTGCCATGGTTCTGTTTGCCAATTGGAGGTCCAAATCAAGGAATCTGTTGCTTTCTTCCATTTCACGTGAGAAAAAAAGCCCAAAAGAAACTCTTAGGTGAGTCATATCCTACTCTGTGCAGTGAGGTCACAATTTTTTATGTGATCCCCTTTCTAGAAATAATTTGCTGGAGCAACCCCACATCATATGGAAAAACCCTGCATCTAGGTGATTACACCTAGGGCAGGTGAGGGTGTTAGACCCTATTACTCTATTTAGTCATTTAAGAGTCATGGATATTTTATGGAAGTAATAGGATTAAGTATATTTAAATTTGATATGTCTAGTTACTGTGTGCAAATATTCAAGAAATCTGACCCAGTCCCTGCCATTCAGCTCCTTTTCTAAGTTTTCCTCCTAAGTAGCTTTCTGTTTTCAAGTCCTTTCTTGGTGATCTTTTAGTGGGATTTTTATAATCATGTTACCAATCTATGACGGTCCCCTATCATAAAGGAGAGGTGTAGCATCTCCTATATTGACCCCCCCATTTGTGTTGTAAGTCAGTATTTCCAAACGGTGGGTTACGAGGTGATTTATGGTGGGTCGTGAAAGTCTGAGTAGTAAAGATGCCTTTAAATTCTGTGTTTAACTTGGCATATTTGCCAGTGACATATGTCAGGCTGCTTTATTCTTTTAACATGTGGATTGATGTTTACTTTTCTTTCTCTGACTCCAAAATGAGAGTTTTTTTAAGTGAATTATTTGACAATGTAGGATGTTGTCATTTGCAATACACAAACACATCGAAATACCTGTAAATGAATTGTATGCATCAAGTAGTTAGGAACGCAAACATGAAACACTTTTTTTGTAGTTCTGAAGTGTGCTGGAAATACATATTTTAATAGATCAAAACTCACCAAGACACTTACTTGGTGATGCACAAATGATAACTATCCACAGAAACCTAATGTTCAAACATTATCTTTTGTGTGCTGTATAGTTTTATCAGTAAAACTGTATGTCTGTGCAAACGTAGTGCCCATTTCAATCGAAATATGCTATCAGTAAATTATAATACAATACCATGTGATGCTTTATTTACACTACAAATTGCTCACCTCATGTCCATTAAAGGTAGGTAGGCCACGAAAGTTTGGTATTCTAAAAATGGGTCATAGTTCTAAAACGTTTGACAACCACTGTTGTAAGTTGTTGATGATAGTGTCCCATGTCAGGAGCTGATCGGCTGAAAAGACGTTTTCCTCAGGAAGAGTTGCTAAGAGTTTTCACTTCACCAACATTGTAGCAATCACCGACCATAATTATGCCTAACTAGCACTAAAATAGCCCTGTAGACCTGGGAGGCCAACCAATAAAATAGCTGGGGTGTATGATGGGATGTGTGACTTCTTCCGCATACACCTTTTCCAACATTTCAATGCTACCTTAATCAGCCTAGGTTGGTCTTGTGTCTCATATATATTGCCTATGAATAGTGCTATTAGTGGACTGAAAAAACAACAGATGATGGGCAGGATGTGGAACAAATCAAACATTCACCCCCAATCACAGATCTGGGTTTAATCCACCAGTTTTTTTTGCCCGCCATGCCATTCCAGTTTGGACCCAGCTACATGCATATCAGTCTTGACCCTTTCCCCATGGGAACAGTCGAGCCTGAACTGCCAGGACAGGTTCTCCCTGGACCAGAAACATGCATCCTGGGACCGGTTTCGGGGTATCACTCCTCCTCAGCCAGGCTATCTAGGATCTGGTAACATAACAAGCACAGGACTCACATCCAGGTATGCCCTTCCCACTTAGGGCAACAAATGCAAAAACAACAGATGATGGACAGAATGCAGAACAAATAAGAAATTAACCCCCAGTGGACTTTGACCACACTCTGCCTCCATTGTTCCAATTTCTTGGAGGTGTGCTCCATCAAGTCATCTTGCCATCCACTGTACATAAACCACTGAGTAGCAAAGCTCAAAGTCAGGGTTGCCCAGGTTCTCCTTCTGAAGGTGGCAAAGACAGCATATTGAATGTGACTCACCCCAGAATAGGCTTTTCAGAAGAGTATTCAGATCCCTAACATCTCCACTAGCCATATACATGCTGTGAAGATTATTAAGAAGTTTGCTACCAAACGTGAATCATAAGGAATTTGCATTTTCAGCGAAACCTGAGGAGGATGATATTCTACCCACTTTTGGCTGAAGTGGTAAACATTAGAATGGATCATCTGAATACATTCTGTCATCTCAATGTTTAGGCTGAGGTAGTGTTCTGTAATGCATTGTTGGACTTTCAATACGTAGTTTGTTACTTTGGATATGTATTCTGGAGATAAGAAAAAACAAGATACTGTGTGTTACCAGCAAATAGGTGGACATCCACTTCAAGATTTCATAGTAAATTATAAGACCTTCCTTGCAAATATTGAAAAGCAATGAATCAAGTACAGATCTCTGGAGAGACAATAAGATGATCCCTGAGGAGAATTATTTTTTTTATCTTTACTTGTTGTGACCAGTCCCTCATTTTGGAAGTAAATCACATTAGCACAACACCTAAATACCAAATAGGCTTTGTGCATGTTCAGCAGATTATTGCGGTCTACAGTATCAAAATCTGTGGAAAGTTGAGGATGACCATGAGACATTTGTCTTCCTTTTTAAGCAACTGGGACAGTTCACCCACTACTTCTCCTTGGTATGCTGAACTAGGAATCTTGAATTCTAGTCTCCTTGCTGGTGATCATGAGACAGATCAAAGATTGGCGTGGCTTGCCGGGCCAAGATGGTGGACACACTATAAAGAGGCTCTGCATCCATAACCCCATTATCCATCAAACCTCCTCCTAATTTGCCAGCCATCTACTGCCAGCGACTGTCACATAGCTTCTCTGATACTGCCTGGTGCCAGCTGGACTACTCTGAGCAGCGATTGAGGCCTGGGGCCACAGCAGAGGTGCAGTTGTAGCCCTGGCCTACTGCCATGTGGAGGCGTGCAGTGACTGAGTGCTGCAGGTGTGCGGGCCTTGTGGGGCCTCAATTTCCCTGGCTAGCCATGCAGAAAAGGCTAAGTACAATGCTGACACAGGAAGGTCCTTGGCCCTGAGTGCAGACTTTCCGGGATCGGAGGCAGCTTGTAGTTGCAGTGGGGCTGCTGTACTGTTGCAGCGTGTCACCTGTGCAGTTTGAAGTTGACTGGGCCTGCTTCTGGTGAGTGGCTCCAGTTGGGGCACACTGGGGATGAAAGCGGTGCTGGATGGGCATCTGACTGTTTGCAGGGGTAAGCTGTGCTAAAGGTAAGCGCATAAAAGTATTGTCTTTTACCCATTGTGAAAGGACTGCGGAGGCCTGGAGGTCGGATCGGACCTAGACCAGCAACCGATGTAACTGACATGCGGACCCGCTTTGGCAGATAGAGGCTGTTGCAATTTTGCTCCCTGCACTCTTCGACCCCGAAATTACTGCCCCCGGAGCAGCCCAGACACTGCTACGAAACAAGTGAAAGGTGCAGGACACTAGGGCGACCCGTGGTGGGTGTGACTTACGGCGTGGTAGCCTAACCTGCAAGCTGACCGGAGAGTCCATCCCTTCTTTGACATAAGTCAGTCCTTCCCCCCACCGCAGCACTAATTAAACTGCATCAGCCTTGGACTATACTCAACTGGGAGTCCAGTGTGTTATCTTTGCCTCTCCTGAACCACAATTAACACCAAAAGTCTGAGATTTCTTACGCTAGCCTCTTCACCATAACAACAAAACTTGCTGACTGGCAGGGGGAAAGCTCTTCTCACTTCTCAATCTGGGTTTCTCCTGTAACTGGTGGACGGTACAAGGGACATGCAACCTTACTACTGCTCTCATCCCTCATTTGTGGTTTGCTCTCCTTTTACCTGCCACCTCTAAGCCCATGCCTAGTTGTATAATTCCTACTTACTGTACTGGGCTGCTCGTGCTGCGGTGTCCTGAAATTTACTAGACACCTGCAAGTGGGCCTGAAGAAGTGGCAGATACAATAATCACACCCGGTGGCTACTTAGTGAATTGCACCAACATGGGATGCCTGCGATCACCTGCCCAGAATATGCCATCCTGCCCATCAGCAGTGACTTCTGCAGGGCGGAAGATGTGAGGGGTGTCTAGGATGAATAATATTTGCATTGTTGGCCTTCGGGAGGGCACAGAGGGACAGGATGTGGTCGCTTATGTGGAACACTGGCTGTGTGACTTACTCCCTCCAGCAGCCTTGTCATAGTACTTTTCCATTGAGAGGGTGCACCATGTTCCAACACGTAAACCCTGCCCCGGGATCCTACCCGAGGCCATTGGTATTTCTCTTGCTTCACTACCTTAACCACAATTCTATCCTATGAGAAACTCAGAAACTTACTGACATGAAGGTGGACAACACCTGTATCATCTTCTTCCCATACTATATACTTGTGGTACAGCAACAGCAGAACTCCTTTCTTGTGGTGAAATTTTGCATTCGCAAACTGGATATACACTATTGGCTCCTATTTCCAGTTCACCTGTGAGTGGTTGCAGGGAGATCCACTCATTGCTTTGACTCTCCAGGAGACACATGGGACCGACGGGAAGCCACTGGTGCTCAGATCGCCCACCCGAAGCCACTGAACGTTGGGACAGCTCACGCCCCACAAAAAGGTACCACTGTGGTTGGTTATCTAGGCTGCAACACTATCTGACTCCTAACCCACCCCTGACCTGAAGGAGATAATAATATAGGGCTGACAGGCATTGTAGAACGTTGTCGCACTAAATGAGTCCATCCTGCACTCCAGACCTGAGGAAGAATCACACTGATCTTCCAGCGATTAAATCTCCAATGCCACCTGGCCATCCAGGCTTGACTCAGGGACCCTGTCAGAAGTGACCTTGCACACAGCAGACAGCATTGTCTAACTCAAATTGCATGCGCTTTATTGGCCTAACCATGGTGTAATTGTTGTGATTTGTTTACTATTGCATACTATGTCCCTTTTCCTTCACAGGAGTCCTTCAACATATACACCATTATAATGTACATATGGCACGCCTGGGCTATAGGTGCACATCAGAGTCCTCATTCATTGATGAAACCACTGTGCATGTTTAATGTATTGTGCTGTCATTAACCTACTTGCATAGTTGTGGGTTACTCCGCCATTGGACACTGTACCTTTACCCCACTCGCGAACACTTTAGCTGTCCTCCTGGCTTACTCTGTTTTATGGTTTGGGTGGACACAAATTCTGTTCACTGCTCTTGTGGAATTCACAGTTTTTATAACACTGTTTATGTTATTTTAGTTTATATATATTATGAGCCCCTAAAGTATCACCTCCACCTACGGCACACCAACACTGTAGGAAAGCGGACACCCAATCACACTACATGCAGCTAACTGCCATCACTATCTCTAATGTCAGTATGACACACATCAAAGTTACACTCCAAGTTCATTGTTTAGGAATCAAGTGGAGTATACGCTGGCCATTAGATGGTGACATATTCCGCATTGAGCGCAAGCTGCTGCACCTTAAAACTAAGGTGATACACGACCCCAGCAGTAGACCCCACCTGGCCGCTGCACAGCACAAATGCTTGATACTTTTGGAAAAATTGCACTGCCTCAATTTCTCTGCCCATTCCGCTAAGACTCATGCCACAGCTCTTAGAGCAGGTTCTCTCCTTGCATGGTTAATACTCCAAGACTAACCCAGTCACCCCTTCATGATGCTGCTTTCTGCTACTGGTAGCCTCCTCTACACATAGTGTGAGGTACAGGATGAATTAGTACGCCACTACACCTCATTATATCAATCAGTGTCCACTGCTTCCTGAATAGATATTGCCTTCTTTCTAACTACAGTGATCCTCCCCTGCATCACACCAGATCAAAGAGCGGAACTAGATGATCCCATTACACCCTTTGAAATACAGGAAGCAATATGATCCCTCACAGTGTGTAGGGCCCCAGGACCAGAGGGGCTGCCTGCAGAATTTTATAAAGCCTACGCCCCACTTTTGGTTGTGGACCCTCGCTTACAATCACTATACGAGGAAGTTCTGTCGACCTCCCACCTTCCAGACTTTCTTCGAGAGGCACTCCTTATCTCGCTTCCTAAGCCTGATAGGGACCCCAAAGCTCTTGGCTCATGTAGGCCACTGACACTCCTTAACCCGGACTATAAAATATTAGTGAATGCGTCCCTAATCACATTGATCCACCTGGACCAGAACGGGTTTGTTCCAGCATGCTCCATCCCACTTAACCTAAGGCATTTTTTTTGGATCCTCATATACGCCCGACTCCAGGGCCATGAACAGGTTGCTTAGTGATGGATTTAGAGAAGGCTTTTGATTCTTTGGAATGGTCCTTTCTATTTATGGTGCTGTCGCAATATGAGCTTGGAGACTGCTTTGTCAAGCTGGTACTTTTATTATACACCTTGCCATCAGCCATGGTTAAACCCACTCATATCTGACCCGATCCAAATTTGTAGAGACACACATCAGGACTGCCCACTATCATCACTGCTCTTCTCTTTAGCAATGGAGCCCCTAGCGGGCACCCTGCATGAACAATGATGCAATTGGAGTATACCCATGGGAGATGGTGTCCACTCTGTCTTCCTCTACGCCTATGACCTACTCATTTATCTTAGGGACATCCATTCAATCCCTACCACAATCGCCCAGACCCTTAACCAATATGAAAAACTTTCAAGCTTGAAGGTCAACTGGACTAAATACTGTCTTTTTCCAGATTAATACCACCACACCTAACCCTGGCCTTGTTCTTGTTGACACCTCCCTCTCCTGGCAACCCGCCATATTTAGGAACTTGGGCAATCTGGCGTTCCTCTCCCCAAAAGATCAATTTGACTGTAATTTGACACACGCTGTCACTTCACTGAGAACCCAGATGGCCTTTTAGAGGACATTGCCCCTGCAAGTGGTGGGGCGAATAGCCCTACTTAAAATGGTTGCGCTTCCCCGCCTCATATTACTTCACTAACCTTCCCCTTTTATGTTCTCCCTCTTCTTTCGGTCCTTTGAGGGCAACATGAGAGAATTCATTTGGAATGTCTCCTGTTGCCGAGTGGCACTCTTGAAACTTTATCAACCGATAGACCGAGATGTGAGCACAGTGCCCAACTTTGAACGTTATTACCTACCATCCCAACTGCAGTGGGTATCCAAATGGTTGGCCACCCTCCACATAACCGACACTGCCATGACGTTGCGTGCCTGGATCTTCTTTGGTATTTTAAAACTATTTCACCCTTGCAACAAAGTATCAAACCCAAGCCCATGCATTTACAGGTGGCATATCGCTGCTTTCACCGATACTTATATCTCACTAGAACAAAAACCCCTTACGCCCCTCCGTTGGCACTGTTGGGGACACCCAGGGTACAGTGCATCACCTCCATGGCAAAACTACCCACCTGGCATGCTGCAGGGGTTCACACTATGGCAGACCTTTACAGGGTGGAGTGCTCCACTCACATGAGTCCTTGATGGCAGTCAACAAATTGCCCCTGGACCCTTCCTCTTACATGATTCTCTGATTGGAGAGTTAGGACAAGTGTAGGAGGGACATGAACCCTTAACCCATCTCACTGTGCAATATCTTCACATAGTAGGCTGGGGAAGAGACCTCGTACACTAGTTAGCCGACTCATTGTGCACTCATACTGCACCATTATTTGCATCCCTCTGTAAACACTGGGAAGGTAACTTGAGTCGCCCTTGTACAGACAAAGAATGGACTGCAAAACTAGAAGGCCCAGTTCAGATTCCTCATAATGACTGTTTCGGCTTATCCGTTTGTATATTGTACATAGGGCCTACCTCATTTCAGCCAAAATAAACTGGTATTTTCACTGTGCAGATGTCGCTTCCCCTGATGCCATTTAATAGATGCAGACCTCCTGTACATGCTTTGGGCCTGTCCACGTTTATACTGATACTGGCAGGGAGTGACCCAATGCCTGTCTCATTGTACGGAGAGGGAGTTCTTAATCACATGGAAAGCATGTCTCCTGGGTCTATATCACAGGGACAAGATGTGTAGAGTCATTTCCCACTTTACAGACCTGGGCCTTCTGTTGGCTAAACAGCTTATCACTCGCAGGTGGAACTCACCTGCCTCTCTGTCCCTCATGGCCTGCTTACAGTTGCTCACTGCCTGGGGATGGGTGGAAAGTGTACTCTACACATGGAAGATAATTTGGTACTTTGCAAACACCCCATAGCCACTAACTGGGACACTATACTGTCTGACCTATGAAATGATACACATGCTGCATCCACCACACTAAGGGACTCATTCACGAGGCCCTAGCGGCATACGCCAAAGCATCATTTTTTTATGTTCCAGTGGCGCAGTGTGCCAGTCCATATTTATAAGGCCAAGCAAAGTCACCTTCTGTGGCTTTTCATGGCCTTGAAAATATGGACCCCTTTCACGCATAACACTGGGTGAAAGGGGTGTTCCAGGTGTGTTTCTTGGGGTGTTCCCATGAAACACCCATGGAACACAAAGGAATCTGACACATTTCTTGATTTACAAACCTGGGAATGCGTCAGATTACTACATCACCTCAGGGGTGACATAAGAGTGATGCAATCGGGAAAACAACTCTTGAGATTGCTTTTGTGCAGGAACGTGTCACTTCCTGCACAAAATCAATCATCCCCACAACACAGGCACCCTTGCATCATGATGCAAGGGTGCCTGCATTGGTGCTAGGCAGCAAGTTGTGCGCCAACCCAAAGGGAGAGGACAGAAATGTGCTGTATCTTGTAGATACGGAGCATTTCTGCCCTATCTCAGTGCTGCAGCGAGGCACAGCAAGTGTGCCACCCAGCGCCACGGCATCATAAATTAGGCCCTCAGTGACCCATTCATCGGAGAGAAAGTGCTGACAGAGGGGGAACAAAACGTATCCCCACCTAGGGATGAACCCCATAACACAACACGTCCTAATACTGCCCATCAAGATTCAGGATCCACCTAAACTAACGAAATATGCAGAACATTTCTCTCTCCTACATATCTGCCCTTATTCCTGTTACACTGTACAAGATCGGGTGGGTGGGAGTATGGTTTTAAGGTCCTGTTTGGTCTTTATTGTTGCTAGAAAAAAAAGCTAAAGCAATATGTGAAACTGTTCATCTGTGAGACTGCAAAAAGCCCCTTAGATGCAAGGGCATGAATCCACCACAACCGCATATTATGTGTTCGGACTCCTGTCTCTTTCGCTAACTGAAATAATATACGATTTTTATCCATCCATCATATCCATGTTGTAACCCCACTTGTCATGTCGAGACACAATTCTCAATTATGTAATGGGTGCTCTCCTGTTACTTGTACGAACAGATTGGAACATTTAAATGCAATAAAGAGATTTAAACAAAGATCTGACTTTACTTGTTATGCAGTTTCTGAAGGCTTCAGCCAGAAAGCGAGATGAGTGATAGATCTGAAGGTGTTCATTTCAATACATGTAAATTTAAAACACATATTGAACGTGTCTTTCATGCTGCAGAGAGAAGCAATTTCCAAAACACCTCTCAGAACCAAACAAAACAGTTGATCAAACATTTACAAACACATCCATTATAAGGAAACAGACAATCGGAAGAATAGAAACCCATGTAATTGAGTGCAGTTAGGCAGTACAAATGAATTTTTGTTTTCAGCTGCTCCCGCATATCAGCAGTATTGTGTGGTGAATAGCAGTGTGTAGACGGCCATAGGTATTCTAGAACGTGAGCAACGTCTTGTTTTGGAAAAATAGTCAGAATGGATATGCGTCTCAGTATCCATATCGGTTTTGGCTAATTCAAGGGGTGTGTCTGGCTGAAAACTTTTGTGTTTGTTGTTTGAAACAGCTATTTGATCATCTGACTTTATTACTTTTTACTTTTGTACCTTGTTCTAGCGGCTCATTTTTAGGGTCGAGCGCGTGCAAGCACTCAGACCCTGTTGTAATCTCTCTGAGCTTTTAACCATGCTCATTGGTTTGGTTGGTTCATGGGCTTGCCTTTTAAAATTCTCTTGATTTCATTAGTGAAAGGCATGCATATGTCATGCCTTTTCTGGTGTTTAGCCCTCCTGAAAAGCATTGGTAAACTACTGAAAACATACGAGGCTCACTGTTTTCCAAATTGCTTCTGCACTATTTCTTTTGATTTCCTTTCAGCGCAATCTCACTGGGCAGTAGTCGAGCGCTTTGCATGACATCGACCCTGTTAGATGGATAATTCAACTTTTGCTGGTTACATGGATAATGGTTACATGGATAATTGCACTTTTACAGATAGGTTTCATTGCAAGCAAACTTATGTTTCCTTTCTGTGTCTCCTTCACGCTCATGGCGACCATCGGCTCGCATATGCGAAACTTTTACTTTTCAGCTAATTGCACTTTTGCCTATATGTTTCACTGCGAGCGAACTTCTGTTTCCTTTTCTGTGTCTCCTTCATGCTCATGGAGACCATTGTCTCGTATACGTGAAACTGTTTTACTTTTCATTATCAGTTTACGTGGCAAGAAAAGTCCGGTTAGGAGTTTACAAACCTAAAAGCTTTAACTCAAGCAAATGCGTGACCCATTGTATTGCAAACGCTTATTTATTTCAGTTCTGACTTGCACAAAGCGCCTTGTGTCATTTGGCACTGATTTCTCTCAGCTTCTTGGACGTATTTTCCTCCTGGATTTGTTACTGTAATGCTTAGCTATTTGAGTTCTTCTTTTCCTGCTTCCCCATTCCCATCATAGCGTCTTATTCTTGAGATTTTATTCCATTGCCATTTTGATTTTATTCTATTATAGCAGGTTTTTTTAACATGTTTGTGAAAGATGGGAACAATGACAGCCCAAGTGCAAGCAATCCTGTCCGCCTCTGGGCTGGCAGCTTGAAAAATGTTTATGTTGCTTCTTCTACCAGTTGCACTAATCAGCCCTTCGAGTGGTATTGTAGTGTAGTGCAACATTTATATAGCGCTTACTACCTCTACATGGGGTGCTGCAGTGCTTGCCTACATGGGTAGCATGCTACACTGTGTAGGATGTTGTGCATGATGACCACCAATGTACGGTTATTGTGTATAGGATGTAGGTCCTAGCGGTGTAAAGAATGAACAAGGTGTGTGAGACAGGCAAACAGTTTATGGGTTTCAGTATTTTCAGTATGTTGGAATTTTTTAGCACCTCTGCTTGTCCCTTCATTGCATTTGTTATGATGGTAGTCCACTTAGCTGGTTGATGACAATCTTTGTTTCTTATGGACTCTGTCCCTTAGTGTTTAAGATTTTGTTCAATGTTTGTCAGAACTGTGCTCTTTTATTTTCCACTAATGTCCAATGCATATACCCATAATACCTTATAGAATATGGGCCTTGTTATTAACAATGGGATTTAATGTTGATTTTTGCTCCCATTCTTGGCAGCACTTATTCATTGCATTTATAGTTTGTGTTTTGTTCAGACTCCATTCTCCGTTTTCTTGGAAATTAGTAGGATGACCCCGTTACCTTTTCTTTTGCTTTGGTACATTTTGAATCGGAAGTAGTGAATTAAAAATAAAGCTGTTGATGATACCTCCAATTTCATGTTGGAGTAACTCCCGATAAAACCTACAGATAGGGGAGAAATTATCCTGTAAAATAAGGCAGAGGCTAACTATGAGTGCAAAGAAAAATTCATGCATGCACAAAAGCTTCTAGTGATGCAAATATTGGAATTCAGAGTCATGAGGTGAAACCTGCATGGGTAATTTACACAGTGTGTTAAAAATCACACTTGCCGTTTTCTCCAGGTCATGTTTACTTGGGGAAATTCCAAGTACTTATCTGTATTTTCAGATTGTGGTGCAGTAGGTATTGCTACTTCCAGGTAGGATAAAATGGCGACCTGTTCTTTGTAGCAAGAAAAGCTTTTGATGTTGTCTTATTACAAGAGGAAATGGCCAAATATTTTCAATATATGCTATATGCATCATTTTATTTTTAGGAAAACTCTGTGACTTCAGTCCAAATCCTAAAAAAACCAATAGTAAATGTCGAAGTTGGAACTATGGAATTCCCTGTATTAGCTCTTTCGGGATCAGGGCTCACATACAAGGGTGGTCATTGAAGATCCATGACATTTTGTCAGAATATCCACATACAAAAATCTTAAATTCATGTACTTAGCCAAAGTTTATCCAGAGCCCTGCTAGGGATCGTTACCTCTTCTTCATTGTTGTCTATATGATTGTCTGTGATATCGCTGGATGTCCCCCTTCCCCTACCCCTCCCACTCTCTCTCTCTCTCTCTCTCTCTCTCTCTTTCTTTCTCTCTCTCTCTCTTTCTCTCGCTTGTTTCCTCAGGTCCTGTCCTGCCTAGATTTTGGTGGCATCCAGGGATTTCATCTTGGTATTCAGGTCGGTAGGAAGTTCAGAACAGCTACATCAGCAACTCAAACCTGTAACCCTGAGTCTTGCTGTGTTACTGCTACCTTCCACCACTCAGTACTCTTTACTCACCTGTGGTTCATGAATACTTTTAGCCAGAACAGAGAGCTTCCTATATGGCATTGCCTCCTATTGGTGATCATTGTACAGGAAACTGAGATACCGCAAAATTAAAGAACAATCTCAGCATCAACTACTAGTATATTTCATTACATTACATACCAATAATACAGCATATATAAGGAATGGGTTAATTGACAGATGGAATTCAGCTAGAGAAAGTAGTGCACTAGGGGTCTGTCCAGCACTACGTCTATTCTGCTGGTTGGATTGGTACAACAAAGTTCTGTTGGCTGAGCAGAAACCATCGTGCCAATACTAGAAGAGCAATGCTTTGGTGATGATTACACAAGGTAACAGATGGTGGAATCATCTGTTACTTGTCACATTAGAAACTCTTGAGACGAAATTATGGTACAGGAAGGAATCATCAATCCTTTAGTAAGTCAAAAGAGAAGTTGAATCTACACTCAGTGTTCAGCCACTGAGAACTGCAACACTGACTCTCTGATGATCCTTGAAGAAGGGGATGTATAGGTATGCATCTTGTAGATCTAGAGAAGCTACCCATTTCTCTGGTTAAATTAAGACATAAGTCCCTTGATACAGTCCATTTACGCGCTTCAGATTGAGTAGTGGACGAAAACCACCTAAGGCTCTATAAATAACAAACAGGATGGAATAGGTTTTTTGTCCCCATGCGCTCAATGGAACTCGTACCACTGCTCTCTTCCTTATCGAGTCACTGATGCCCTGAAAACAGAGCCCCAAAGCTGATCTTGCACCCATAGATGGAAGAAAGGATGACCCCTACTTAGGAAGTATGGATACAAAGTCTATATAGGAGCCTTCGGAACAACGTGTAACACCCATGGATCTGTTACACCTGCTTCCCACAGTAGCACAAAGTCTTGGATAGGGCTAGATCAGAACCAAGAATCCACTACACTCTGTAAGTCAGGAGCATTTTGATTTGTAATTGTAAACACATTTATGCACATCTTGTCAAAGGCTGGCTTTACTGTGTTTTAAGAACATCAGATTTCAGGGTTAGGAAGTGGATGTTTGAGGTCAAGTGTGCACTGGGGAGTTTGTAAACTGACACAAATGTATGTATATGTTGGCATTGACAAACTTTGTTGCAATCCAGTCACATCCTGAACATGGTCAGAAATGTGGGAATCGAAATTGAATACTTCAAAGAAATCTGAGTAAAATTAGAAACTGGTGACCAAGCAACCCCTGGACTGAGCTAGAAACAGGTAATACTGTGTATTATTTAGATCAAGCTTTTCTTATGCTCCTGGTTTAAATTTGAACACCCACACGGGAAAGGTCTGGAAAAATGGGGCATGTGGAAGAGACCTACATAGCCAGTTAAAAAAATCTATTAATGTAGGCATTTTGGAAGCCATACAAAGAATATCTCTTGGTATGATGTTTGATCATCTTAGAATTTAAAAAAAACAAAGATGGCTGTCATCAACCCTGATTGCATTTTTGTGAAGACTACTCTGCACTCATACATACAAATTAACCAGAAAAGGAAAGAACGTTTTGAGCATGAAGGGCATTAAGTTCAAACAGCAGAGTCGCTGTGGGCGCATCTCAGCAATTTAGCAGAAGTCCCCAGGTGGGAAGGAAAGAGATTAGCGACTTCCGAGGTAGAGTAGCTCAACGTCCCTGAGCGCGACTCGTAGTTTCAAGACAGTTTTACTGAAAAGCGGAATTTACATGAAATGAGAAAGCGTACCTATTTCTGAAGACGCATTTAAAAGGCCGCTCTTATCCGACTTGTAAAAGACCCGATTTTTTAAGTAAAATAAGTATGGGAACAGGTACATGTGGCAAACGGGCGGACCTCGACTTCGTGGAATGCACTGCTTATGTGTCAATTGTGAAAAGAGGAAGTGCAAACATTGTCGATTATTGTTTTTGTGAAGGAAGGAAGCTCTAAACATCCCTTGAAAGTTAATGACGTAGACAGAGCTTGATGCTGAATGAGTAATCGTGCCTGGGAAAGCCTAAATGGGATGTTAACACACGTGCCACCAACCCGGTCTTTTGTTCCAGTAAAGTGAATCCTTCATTGTTCGTAACCCCCTAAAGTGCTTACACAAAGCAGTCTTCTAAAAATAGAAAGGCAGATCCCTTGATGTACGTACCACAAGCAGCGGCGTGCTACGGTCTCCTGGGCCGGAAAGCAAGGAAAGGCCCCAGGTGCCAACATACGATCAGATAAAACAGCCATCTTTAGGGTGGAAGGGACACCTCATCCCCTGAACCCCTGCTTCTGCTGCACTATCAGGGTCGGTTTTAGGGCTGATGGCTCCCAGTGCAGCAATCTACCCCCCCTCCCAGCCCCCCTCCCATGACCTGCACCTCGGATTTCCTCACTACCACCGGGTAAAAGTGCCCCTCTCCCTTCTTAGCCCCTCAAAAGCGCTGGTAAAGACTGGCTTTACTAATCCAATCAGCTTTCCACATAAAATACAGATCTGTTCTTTGCAGCAGGCATATTAATCCTCTGCACTACTTTATAGAGAGTCAAAACTGCCACTAGACAAAACTGGATCCCTCTTGCTAGCAGTAACATTAATCACAAGAGTTATTAAGACATTTTTATTGCTGGAAATTGAGATTTTCCTTGCCTTGGTGTCAGAAAGGCTAGATTTGATTAAAGACATGGAGGCGAGTATTATGCTTATTCTTTCCTTACTTTATTAAATAGCAGCCAAGAACTACAAATCCCCAAAAACCCTGGGGAAAAACTACAACATGACATCACAATGGGCTGACCAATCCCATGATGAGCCCCCTCATAACAATCTTGACTGAGAGCACCAAGTCCTCTTTTCTTGTAACAGTCAGTCCAAAGTAGAATCAGAGAGGAACCACAAAACCGCATATAAAGTCATGATAACAGAAAGGAAATCCTTGCAGAGATCCATGAAGAATTGAGATGAACCAACTGGAGAGTAGGAATTTCCACATGAAGTGTGAACTTTGAGCAGATCAACCGGAAGTGGTGGCATTGGATGTGGAAGTGGCAACTGTGGAAAAGAACAGAGAGGGTTAAAAAAATGTGGTGGGATAATACTCAGCTCCTTGTCTTTAATAAAATCTAGCTTTTTTTGACACCAAGGCTAGGAAAATCTCAATTTTATTACAAGACCAGAGACTCATTTTATGCTTGTTTAAAGCAATGAAACAACAGTATCCAATGGATGATCAACAGGCTTACAATAAAAGGTTCTAAAAGTACCAACGTTTGACCAATCTGCAGATCTGAGGATATACTGTAAATTAGCCCCAGCCCAAATGGCTTGAGAAGCCGTAGCTCCTCTCACTGAATGCGCACCATAAGATAGGGTAGGAACACCAGCCAAGGACATTAGCCATTTCACCCAACAAGCCAAAGTGGGAGTTGAGACGGGTTTGTGTGGCTTTTGAAAGGAAATAAGTAATTGAGACAAGGAGGGAATCCTGAGTACTGCAGTTAGAAAAACGTAAGTTTTCAAACAATTACCTACACACAATTTAGGTTGTGAAGGAAAAAAAGGATAAAGGACAGAAGACAATTTAGTCTTAGTACGTCTAAACACTTGGAAATAGACACCTAAAACTGAAAAATGAAAGGAGGAAACATCCAGGGCTTTAACATCTGAAACACGTTTGATCAAGACTAAACACAAGAGCATAGTTAACTTAGCAGACAAATGTTTTAAGGATAAATCAGCATTATCCGGCTATGAGAGGAGTAATTTAAGAACAGAGTCAATGTCCCACATGACATTATATTTCAGGGCAGGAGGTTTGGCAAAACAAACTCCCTTTAAAAGTCGGCAGACCAGGGGGTGTTCCCCTACCGGTCTTCCATCCACCTTGATATGCTCTGAAGAGATTGCAGATCGATAAGTATTCACCGTACGGTATGCCTTACCCTGAGAAGCTAGGGAAGCCAAATATTTACCACTAAGGTAACATCTGCTGGAACGGGATTGGAATTTCTGACCACACACCAGCAACACCACACTGACCAAGCGGAGAGGTAGTCTCTTGAAGTACCTGGAGCCCAGGATTGTTGAATGAACTGGACAGCTCTTCCAAAATTCCTGGGGTTCTCCAGGAAGCCCCGAAATTCGCCACGCTATGAGATGAAGAGAGCCCTCTAGAATAAGATTGTGTGGTTGGCCCTGAAGGTTCAAGAGAAGTTCGGGAAACAGAGGTATCAATACTGGAAGGTGTGAGGAAAGTTCCAAGAGAGTTGGATACCAAGGCTGAGATTGCCAGAATGGAGTTATAATAACTAGGGAAGAATGTTGTCTGCGGGCCTGCGCTAGAACTCGAGCAATAAACAGGAAGGGAGGAAAGGCGAACAGAAGAGAGGGAGGCCATACTTGTAGGAAAGCGTCCTTGGCTAGGGCTAACAGATATGGTCTCCAACTGAAGAAGGCAGGAAGTTGAGAGTTGATCCTTGAAGCGAAGAGGTCTGCAGACATAGCACCGAAGATTGAAGAAAGGAGCTTGAATATGGAAGGATGAAGATGCCAATCGCTTGAGTCTTGGGTATGTATGGAAAACCAATCTGCCACTACATTCAGCTTGCCTGGGAGGTATTCTGCCTTGACCAAAATATTTCTGGGGAGACAAAACTCCCACAGAGTCTTGGCCAGAAGGGCCAAAGGTTTGGATCTTGTTCCACCTAACCGGTTTATGTACCTGACTGTGGACAGATTGTCCATTCTCAGAAGAATTGAACACTTTATCCTGTCTTTTGTAAAGGATTGGATGGAAAAGGAACCTGCAAGCATCTCTAAACAGTTGATGTGCAGTGAGGACTCCTGAACGGACCATGGACCCCCAGTCGAGGGTAGACCACATCTAGCGCCCCAACCTGTCAGACTTGCATCTGATTCTAAGACAAGATCTGGGGCGGCAGTGAAAACTGTTCTCCCGCTCCAGGGGTCTAAATGAGTGATCCACCATGAGAGTTCTTCTCTGTACTCTGGATCTAGAATAACCGGATCAGAGTTTTTGGCCTTTGTGAAGATGCCGGATTTTCAACCTTTATAGAGCCTTGTAATGAAGAGGGCCGGGAAAGATTGTTTGAATGGTGGAATAAAGGAGGCCTACCAGACGTGCTAGGGATTTGAAGGAACAACAAGGAAGAGATAAGGCGTGCCAAATCTCTTTCTTTATCAAGGATACCTTGTGTAGGGGAAGCTGAAGTACTGACTCCACACAGTTGACTATGAAACCGAGAAACACAAGATGTTGGGACGGGATTAATACAGATTTTAGAAGCTTTTTGAGAAACCCCAAAAGTGACAAAAGGTCCCGACAAAGATTCAATTGATCTATGAGGGAAGCCTTGTCCTGTGCCATGATAAGGAAGTCGTCGAGATAGACAATAAGCCTTATTCCTTGGCCTCTGAGGAAGGACACTATTGGTTTGAGGATCTTGGTGAAACACCAAGAGGCCGATGAAAGACCGAAGGGAAGAGTTTTTAACTGAAAGAAAGAAAGAAGTCCCTCACTGGAATTGAAGAAACTTCCTGAAAGAGGGATGAACAGGGACTGAAAGATAGGCGTCTTGAAGATCTATCAGAATCAACCAGTCGTTGTGAAGAAGGAGATCTCTGAGATGGAGAATAGTCTCCATCTTGAAATGATGGTAAACAACGAAATTGTTTAATTCTTTCTGATTTATACCCGGACGATGCTTTTTGTTCTTCTTCTGAGCCAGAAAGATGGTGCTGAGAAACCCAGAGGGGTAGAAAACGACTTCTTCGATGTCCTGTTTCGTTGGTAAGGAATGTACTTCATCGTGAACTTGGGTAAAAAAGAGAGGATGAGGCAGTTGGGACTGATGAGGTACCTGATACAATTCTGTGCAGTAGCCTTGAACCAACTGGATTACCCAAGGATCTGAGGTTATAGAAAGGCAAGCGTTTAAACACAAACCCAGTCTGCCTCCTACTGGAGGAAGGCCAGAACTGGAAGTTCTTACCTGCAAGTTGGTCTCCTTTGGCTCTGTATGCCCTGTTACGGCCTCCGCGGAACCGGCAGGGATAGAATTGGGGCTTGTACCCCTGGTAGAAGACTTGTTGGTTGCCTTGAATGTAGGAGCATCTGCAGAGGGCTTGCCCTCTTGAAGAATAACAGCCGGCAAATCGACCCCTTCCTTTGCCGGCCCTTCCAAAACCATGTTGGGAAAATATATTTTTCATGGACAAATGTGCCTTGTCCAAAGAAGCGAATGTGGAGACATGTCTGGTCATCTCCTTAATAAAGGAATCACCAAAGAGAAGGCCCTCTGCATTGGGACCTTCCTCTTTGGCTGCCAAAGAGCTGAGTTTGGGATCAATTCTGAGCAGAAGACTTTTGCGCCACTCCTGGGAAATATAGGCGTTGGCATTGCCTAACATGCATATCGCTCTTTGAGCCCAATTTGAAAGTATCTTAGGATCCACCTGAGTGCCCTCCACCTTCGCCTCCTCAGCCAAATAAAAAATCCTAGTCATAGGTCAAACTAGGTCCAGAAGTCTGTCCTGGCAATTCGAGCAGCCAAATTTAGAAAAAACAATAACATATTAGGATCTATAGAGGGAGTATCAGCCACCTTAAAGGGAAGGAAAGGTCTAGGACATTCGGATTTCAATTTGTTTCTAGACGCTTTATCAAGCACATGCCTTAAATAAAAGGAGACATAACCTGAAACGTGACCAGAAGGGAACCATTCCGATGAATTTGGGTGGTGGATTGATGTAGGGTCAAACATGGGTTCCCCATCATGATCAAGCAGATCATCAGACACTAAATGAGGGAAACTCACGGAAGGAGAAACTTTTCGCCTTTTCTCCAAAGGCCCATTATCATAAATGTCATCATTCCTGGAGTCCTGTAAGACATCATCTCCATCACTATCTGTGTCTCTGAGATGTAAAATGTTAAGGGGGGAAGAAGGGAGCCCCGAAGTATTCGGAGGCCCAAATTTGACAGAAACGCCTTTGGGGGGCACAACAGGGGGGGTGACGCACGTTTTGTCTTTGGAGTTCTGCAACATTCTGGAAATGGAGGCTTCTATGTTTTTAGAAATATCTAATATGGAAACAGAAACTGCATGCTGGACCGAATCTTTGATAAAAGATTTTAAATTGTCCATCATGGACTGTGTCTGTTCATCCCCAGACATACTTCAGCCCAAGGTGTGAAAAAATTGGCCAAAGGAGATTGAAAATACAGAAAACAGGGTAAAAATCTGTCAAACCAGCAAAAAACCCTGAACTAAAGGGCTAAATGCAGGCTGAACAAGGTTGGAGGGTCTCAAGTGTAGAGGGGTTGGCTGGGGGTGTGTTATGGGTGGAACCCAGAGCGACGAAGGGCAAACCGGAAAGCCCTCACCAAGTGAAGACAACGTCTTGACTCGTCGAAGCAGCAAAGAAGCTCCGGTGTGGGCCGAGGTTCGTCACAGCAACGTGGAGAAACGCCGATACAGCGAGGTGAGAGTACCTCAGAAAATGTCAACTATTAATTAGAAAACACAAAAAAACAGGGAGCAGAGTACTTATCTTGACTGCGAGCAGCAAGAAAAGAGAACTTGGAGCTCTCAGTTAAGATTGTTTCGAGGGGGCTCGTCATGGGATTGGTCAGCCCCATTGTGATGTCATATTGTAGTTTTTCCCCAGGGTTTTCTGGCATTTTCAGTTCTTGGCTGCTATTTAATAAAGTAACAAAAGAATAAGCATAATATGAGCCTCCGGTCTTGTAATAAAAGCTGGACTGGCAAGGAATTCTGCAACAGGTGCTTTTAAATCCTACATCATTTCTAAACACTGCACACCCCCACCTGAGGTCAGTGCCCCTCTTCCAGGTCAGCTCCCAGTGCGGCTGCACCGGTTGCATGGCCCTAAAGCTGGCTCTGTGCATTAATGATAACAAGCTACACATTCTGGACCATTCACAACAGCTCTTGCTGTGGATGTTCAATTGGAACAAGCTGTGTGTTGTAAAGTGTGTATTGTAAAGTGTGTATTGTAAAGTGTGTATTGTAAAGTGCTAAGTACTGCCATGCGAGCGAATAGGAAGGGTGAATGCATCCAGAGTGTGGAGTTATCACTTGAGGAGGTACTGCAGTTTAAAGGTCTCTCGTCCTCGTCCCACTCATTACTTATGAGGTGAATCCCACCACCTTAACACAGAAAACTCCATGAAATGCTGTAGCTAAGCCACTCCCACCATGACTGTGTGCAGTAATAGGCTTTCATACTCATCATTTCTCCTGCTTTTTACCTAACTCCCACTGATACAAGAACTGCAGGACCTCTGAGGTCACTACTAAACTTGGACCTCCTTTGGTATCTCCAATGCTCTTTCCCTGTTGGACTTGATAGGAGAGGAGTTTCTTTTAATGAAATTGCCTGGGGAGTCTTAGATCAGATCCCCAAGCTTATTTTATACTCAGCAGTAACATATAGTATTAATCTGGCCATACCACAAAGTAAGAGGACTATCTACTTTCTGTGTTCTTGAGAATCGCACCCCTTGAACCAGTTACTGGTGAGGAAAGAACGCTAGGAACTCTGCAACATTGTTGTGCTCATGCACAGTGAAATGGGAATGACTGGGCATGTGTGAACCTTCATTTTGTGCTGAAGCAGTTTCAGCACCGTGATGGCATCCTTTAGATGCTGGTTGCAAACCAGTTAAGTGGAATGATAGTTTGTTCTTGGTGTACAGGCCTATATCCTGCCATTTATCAAGACTGCCTTTGACAATGGAGCAGCATAAAAAAAAGACGTTCTTAGTTTCTGCATCGTCCTCCTCAACCTCCTGATCTAATTTCCCATACCCACAGAGGAAAAGTAGCGGATCAACCACTAAAAATCCTGAGAAGCAGAGGATAAAGAATCATCCTAGAGACTTTACAAACATCGGCAAAGAAGCACAGTAAGAGGAATTTGGGACATGGGATAGATCAATAGACTAACTCTGATCCATCAGATGAAGTATAGAAATTGGAGATAAACCCTGAGAAACAAAAGGAAAATAAGAAATTGGAAATGCTGTTTACCTATTGTCTTGGATCAGGAGACAGAGAGAGAGAATCTGGGGTTTCCAGCTGTATAGAAACCACGTACATCTTCAGAGACTCTAGCTCAACAATTTGAACTCTCGCCACAATCGGAAATACTTATTCATCCTCATGTCTTGGATCTGGTTCTTGGGGAGTGTAGAGATCCAGATAAAATGAATCTTCCTAGATATATGTGATACCTCTACACCTATGGACTCAAAGCTATCAGACTCAGTTCCAGGAGATCCACTGGTCAGCACTTTGGTCACTACCCCATCCATGGTAGAGGAGCCAGTTATTAAGGATGCTTCAGACAAAAAAAGATTGAGTATGCCTTTAAGAAGGTGTGTTCTGAGTCCTGCCTATTCCTGAATGCTGGGATCTATGAGACATGCACTTCCTAATTTCTGTTTTTCAGAATCTCCCCAGAGCAGCTTAAGAGGGTGCAGAATGCTGAGCATTGCTGGAAGCGATGGAAACGTACACATAGACATTTGTTTTGATGTGGAAACAGTTTTGTCTCTAGCACGGGAAATTTTGTTTCAGCTAGAGAAAACCTTTATTTAAAACACTGGCATAAAGGTCCTTCCAAAAAGTACTGGATTGGATATGTCTTTTGAAAGGAAATGTTTGTTTGGCCAGGTGTTAGAGGAAAAGATGCCCAGTCTCTTTAATGAGGAAAAACATTCCTGCTCTTTCTGCACACCACAATCACGTTTAATACCTTCTGAAGAAACTTCAGGTGGTAAGTTCCTTAATCAACCATCTAGAACTCAACAACAACAACCCTAATTGAAGATCCTTGATAAAAGATTGTCAAGCAAATATCCTCAGAAACAAAAACAGAGTCCTTCTGTGAAACAACAAACGTCCTGACTACATCAATTATGGCCCAGGTTTACAGCCAGAGGTTGAATTCAGATGGATAAAGAAACATGGGAAAGATGGGAAAAGTCTACTTCAGACTTTTGGGAGCTCCAGGTATTCGAGAAGGGTTACAAAATGACATTTGTTTCCCTCTGCCCATACTCAGGATTCAAGTCAATGCCTTGGTCTTGCTGGCCACAAAAGAGAAGAGCGCTCTGTTAGGCAATTCAAGATCTTCAATCAAAGAATGCAGTGGTTCCTGTTCCCCACAAGGAGAAAAGGAAAGTGTGTGCTCAATCATCTTTTCAGTACCCATTGTATTAGGGTTAGACAATAGTTATCAACCTGACGCCTTTAAATCAGTTGGTGGAAGTAGTCATTGGTGAAAGTAGTCATTTCTGGGTGGAAACTACAAAATATAGTCCTTTGATTTCAACAGTGTGTTCACTAAGATGGATGAGCTCCAGGTGAAATGCTCACATTTCACTTTTTGTTTCAGGAATCATGAAGTGAGAGCATGGGGGAGTGAATGTTTTATTAACAGTTTGGATACAGGAGCATCTTTTTGTGTTCCCCCTTTCAGATGATTCCCAGATTGTTGGCCTGGGTGCAGAGAGAAAGGAAAGTTGTTCTGGTGGCTCCTTTCTGCCTGGGAGGGGGGGGGGGGGGTTGCCTCTATTAAAATCCACAGCAATATTTCTTCCATGGAGAATTTAAATGTTTTCTTCTCCTTTATTATGAGTGTTCCATTTCCAGAGAGACTAGCTTTATCAGCCTGGAAGTTGAAATGAGGGGTTTACAAGGAAAAACATTTGCCATCCCAGTAGCAACATTCTACTAAAACTCCTGGAAGCCTTCCACACTTAAATGACATTCTTAGCACTGGAAGGCTTTTCACACCTGGTCTGTTTCTGAGAACCTGTTTCATTTGCATTGTGAGATTCAAGAGATTCTTGGGTTCTTCTGGGGTGGGTTGAACATTACTATATCCCTCCACAGCCCAGTGAGTGGCCATTAGAGCATTAACTGAGCCTTAGAGTTTGTTAAGGGATGGAGACGTTTTGACTGCTAGACTATTCAAAAGCTACTCTTTGTGTCATCCCTGAGTAAAGTCCACAGCCCTTACTCAGCACTCATCTCTGGCCCTCAAATTTTGCACATACATTCATTTGAGCCTGTATCTCCAGTATGTCTAATTGCTATTACATTGCTCATGAGGGTTGGGAAATTAGGAGCTTTGTTGGCTCATCCTCCATTTTGATGATAGAGTGCTCCTATGGGTTGATCCTGGTTTCTTACCCAAATTGTCTTCTTCCTTTCATAGAAATCAGGATGTAGTGCTTTTGATTTTTCATCAATCCCCTCACTTACCTTTGGAAGAGATTCTTCAAATTTTACAAGTGAGACAGGCTTTGCTGACGTATTTTGATAGGGCTCACTGTGTTCCTCAGTCCAACAATCGTTTTAACTTTGGCTCCTCAGGCCAAGGTACAAAAGGCTTGGCTTTGACAATAAATAATTGGATCAGATCTACAATCACAGTGGCATATTCTTTGGCAGATCTACCAGTTCCAGAAGGCATTGATTGTAGATGAACCAGTAGTTTTGCTGCTCCTTAGGCCGATATGAAAGGGGCTCCACTCAAACATTTGTAGAACAGCAATATGACCTACCCCTCACCCTGTTGGCGTTACTATAGATTTAAATGTTTGAGCAGTGATGTGAAGAACTTTGGAGGGGGTGTTGTAAGCTTTGTCGTGTTTTAATTGATGTGTGTTTCTTTAATAAACACTGAATGTGCATTGAGATTGGAGTTTGTGTAAGAAATTGGATTATGAATTTAGGTGGGTGACTAGGTAATCACAAACCTTATCAGGGAGAATCCTCAAAGTAACTAAATTAACCTGAGCTCAATCCCCCTGGTCACTATTGCAGGGAGCAGACCAGTTTAATATACAGCAATGTGTAACTCAATTATGAAATACCAAAACAGTAATAAGGTAGCAATGCAAAACAAAATCCCAAATCAACTTAGAAAAAATCAGTAAAATGTAATAAGCAAATAAGGGAAATCAAATATATGAAGTTTTAAAGTTTTAAGCAGAGATAGCTCCAAAAGCACAAAGTACAAATTATAATCATAAGCCATGGTAGTGCGGGATTTAGTTGCAATTTGAGGCAATCGAGTGTGTGTCTGATACACCAACCAGATTTGTCCAGTGTCAAAAATTTTACCTTCAGTCTTTTAAGTGCCAATCACTACATAGTCCACTTCTAAAGCCCCTCAAGGAAGCACTTAGGCACTCTTAGGATGTTAGACAGAGGCTAATAGCAGGATCCAGTTGCCACTGGTCAACGGGATACTTCCAGGAAATCACCTTTTGCAGCTGGTTGCCTTTCTGTAGCCACAAAGGAGGTCTGCCAACTGACCCTTGGAATCCACTTCTCTTTCCTGGGTACAAGAATGAGCATGTCTATCCTTCAGGGCTCCTCTCAGGTCACAGGCAGCAGGTCCAGTCTTCTTCTGATCTGCCACAGGTCCATAAAGTGTTCTGAAGACATGTCTGGAGATTTCACATTTATGCTTGGCAATAGCTAATAGGTTGAGGTGACTCATGACACCTCCGTAACCAATGGGATAAAATCTCTCAGATTCTATAATTCATTTTCAAGATGGTAACATTCCACAGATACACTATTGGTATTTCAATCTTTACCCCGATTTTCTTCATAGGACATATAGGCCAGTGAAAATAGTTTTAAGGCTTTAGCACTATAGTTATGGTTATATTAACCTTCTACATGTTCCACGTTTAAATACTGTACACCCTACCTTGTGGGTTACAAAGATTACATAGAGGAGACACACAAATTTAAAAGAGAGGTTTTTATCTGTAAAAAATGATGATTTTAACAGGTTGTCCTAGAGATTGAAACTGCAACACTCAGGCTTCAATGGTAGACCTGAAGCCATGCTTTCCTTCTCAGACTAATGGATGGCACAGTAAGTGCTAAAGTCTACAGGCAGCATTTAACTTCCAGGCCCTGAGTGCACTTTTTCACTCATATACTAGGGACTTCCGGGCAAGCTAAATATACCAAATAGGCCAATTCAACCATGTTTAAATGGGTAGCACTGTCACCATAATTCTGATTAGCAGGAAGAAAATGCACAGAGTTTTTTTTTTTAAAGCCAGCGTGAAAAAATAGGCTCCAGCACAGGCAAAAAGCGTTCCGGGTGACTATGCAGAAAAGGCAGATTTCCTACAGTTTGAGTAGTTTTACTTAAAGATGTCAATTTGGCTTTGTTAATTCTCATAATTAATGACGACGACGAGCATTGAGGTAATGGTCCAATTACTTACTGACAATCTCCATTCCTCCTCGTCCTGTTCATCCTTGTTCCAGTAATTAGGACTTTCCATTTCTCCAGTGACTTGATGACCTTAGTCTAGGCTTGGTATGCCAGGAGAAATGTTGCAATGATAGTCTTTTTTTGGTGCTCAGTCAGAATGAGAGTGGCTTCATTGCAGCATGTACTGGAATCTCCATCTTGAGGAGGTGGGACGCACTTCATAAGTAATAACTGGGATGAGGATGAGTAGGATTAGGGGTAATGAAGATTACCAGTGAGTAATCAGGACACTGTTCTTTGCCTTGCTCATTCATCGAGAAGGCACAGGTAAAAAGTAAGTTCAAACCCGGCGCTAGTCCTTTTCACAACGGAAAGTTGGGCTTGTGGAATAGGCAATGCAGGTACAGGGTGACACATTGCAACTATTGTGAATATGACCTTGTTTTTGTTAGGATGTAAAAGCCCTCATTTGTGTGTGCATCCCAGTCCTACATTCCACACACCTTGAATGATCAGATCAAGGCGTGATGCCAAGAAACTTAATTAACTTCAGAGTAATTCCCTAACTCTAGCCCAGCATCTTAAAGTCTTGTGTATGCGCTGCATGAGGGTGAGTTCTCATTTTTTTCCGTTTTTGCTTATCTATTTAATGGGGAATCAGAACAGACACATATCAAAAGGAAGGGTCTAATGTATGCCCATCCACTCCCTCAGCCAAAGGCAGAAGGGCCCATCATTTGGCTTTGCACTATTCAGATGACCTTTTAATGTGCTTCCAATGGTAGAGCGTTGGGGCAAGGTGATTCTAGCAAGCTTCCTATCTCCACCTACATGGCATTGTAGAGCTGAGGCCCTCATTACATGTTAATGGCCAAATTCCAACACCTGTGCAGTCAATAGTTTGTACAGAGATCGGAATTATGAGTGATGTGATAATTATCACACCCACAGTTCTCCCTTGATAGATTCTGGAAGATCAAACCTGGTGAAATAAGAGAAAAGGCAAAACATGGAATTCAGGCCCATATTTATACTTTTTTAGAGCCACATTTGCGCTGCTTTTTTACACAAAAATGGCACAAACTTACAAAATACAATTGTATTTTGCAAGTTTGCGCCGCTTTTGCATAAACAAATGACGCAAATGCGGCGCTAAAAAAGTATAAATATGGGCCTCAGTGTGTTAAAAAAAGTTTTGCATCTTATATCTCATTCCCTATTAAAAGCTCAGATTCGAAAGTATTTTACGACTTGCGGCAAATACCTTGCCATGCGGCAATATTATTTACCTAGCGTGGAAAATACCTCGCCCTATTCAGCTCAATTTGTAAATAGGACCTACATATCAAGAAAGCAGTTATGAAGTAAGGGGAGGCATGTAGGGCTGTGAAACTCACTGCACCCTTCCAGAATATGCAGTTCCCCATGTCTGAAACCAGGCCCCGTGAGATTACATGTCCAGATCTGACAGCGGTGATTGACAGTCCGCATCACAATCGTGCTTGCTTCCTGCTCTTTGTGAATTCGGCTCAGTGCTTCATGCTTGCGTATGCTGCCATCCTGAATGAGTACGTGGGGCCAAACGTCAGCTAAAGGTGTGGCATTACTGTTCACATCTTAATAAAATCAACTCATTTTTGTTTTTGATGTTTGCATAGTCACGATATATGCTGCAAAGGTCTGCTCGTGAAGGCTGTTGATAGTTATTGGCCCTCATCATGAGTGGTCTATTAAATAAACCTTATTTTCCCAGTAGTTTCCAGAGATAGTTCAAAGCCAGTAATCATCTATACTTGGCTCAACAACATTCTACGTTGACATTCTGGAATTCCATCCAGCTCCCTTCTTTTGACCAAAATACATATTGTACATAAGTGAGAATACATGTGACGTGAATTAGCAAAAATGCGAAGATCACATGCAGGCCATAAAATATACAAAACCTATTATTATGAAACAAAACATTGCAGACAACATCACCTTAACAACATAGGAAATGTTCTAAAAAGTGAAATATCTCACAAAAGGAACTATAAACTTAGTCAATCAGGGACGTGGCCAGTCCGGCTAACATGGTGGATGAGAGGATGGGCAGCTCTGTGTCGTCCCGACAAATATCCTCCACTGAACACCCCACCAGGGCCCAGATCTTGACCCCATACGACTGCAGGACGGGGGCAGGTGGCGCATGAACTTGTTTGCTCTGAAGTGCTTGGAAAGTGGACTGATGGCCGCGCCCGACTGAGAGGAGATGGTGCTGGATGGAGGGTTTACGCCTGCTGGACGACAAGTGCACCGTGCGGATGTGGCTGAGCAGAGGCCCTGAGGAGGGGGCCCCGGAGGCCAGAGGCAAGGTGACCCTGGAGACCTGGGTGGAGCTAGTGACTGGGGGCCAAGACCGTGCGTAGCCCTGTGACCTAGTAAGGGCCGAGGGAGGCTGCGGCCTGGCCTGGACGACTCATCAGGGAGAGGGTTGGATCCACCTGCCCTCTCTGTTGCCTGCAGACTGTTTAGTGAAGTGGAGGAGCAGACTGTTCCCCTAGCCATTGCGGCCGAGCGGAAGCAGAGAGCAGCGCCTTGACGAGCCGCGCACTGCCCTGAAGGATCATGGGAGCTCGGAGTCGGCTGCTCACCTGGATGGCAGCCCAACGGGGTGGAGAGAGATAAGGAGTGAATGAGGTGAGCGGCCATGAGGGACCAGGCTGGGAAAGCGGCTGGTAAACAAGCGGGGTCTTCGCCGGCAGTATCCACGCAGGCCCATAGAGATCGGATGACTGGACAGGAGCAGGCCACTTGAAGCTGCATGAACCCAGCATTTGTGGAGCCGTGTGGGGGGGTTGCAGAGTCAGGGGGGCCACCGGATGCATTGACTGCCAACCCCCCCCCAGGGGTGATAGACGGGTGGCTAACGTTGGGGCAAGAGGCTGATCCCGGCTCTTTCACCCCATCCCCCCATTCAGGTCCCTGGGGGTCTGGTAAACCCTAGTGACTGTGGTCGGGCCCAGGCCCGTGCTCCCCTCTGGTGCACTTTAGACAGGATCAGACAACTGGCACAGGAGTGGATGCCGCCTCACAAGATAGCGGTCAGGAAGGCGAAGTGACACACAGGCGCCTCGATTATGGCTGTACTACTACGCTACATAGGACCTGGTCTAATGGTGCCATAGAAGGAAGCTCCCGGGAACGGGAATCGCCCTAAAGCCCACTGGGGAATAGACTGGGGCTCCTCTGTGAACTCTGTAACTGTGCTGCGGATGACTATCAGAGGCAGACACAGGGCCAAATTGCAAGGTCAGCACCAAACAAGCAGAATGGCGCAATCAGATATGAGAAGCCCTGTCCCCAGCTCACTACAAACTACACTTGATAAAGATCCTTGGGGCTATTGAGAACACCAAAACAACGCTGTAACGCGAAATAAGATAAGACTCTGTTGAATTAGGACTGTTGAGAGCTGATCATCTGAAGTAGGCTGATAATGTTCGGAATACGAAAACCATGCTTACAGATTTAAATCCATCTCTCCTGGAGTTGAAAGCCCAAATGGTACAACTGACTGAACGGGTCCTTCGGTTGGAGTGCAGAGCAGAGGATGTGGAAAGCTGGAATGGAAGAAATAAAATATGCATTATTGGTCTCCCGGAGCGTGCTGAGGGGCCCGACATTGTGTCCTACCTGGAACAGTGGATGAGGACGGAGGTGGCCCTGGAATGGCTCACTCCCTTCTTCGCGTTGGAGAGGGCGCACCAAGTGCTGACAAAACCCGCTGGCCCCGGGCTGACCCCCCCCGCACGGTGGTGGCTAAATTGCTACATTACAGAGACAGAGACATACTGCTGCAACATGCAAGAGAGGCTGGACCTTTTAGGGTGGAAAACAGAATGTGACCCTATTTCCAGACTTTACAGCTGAAGTACAGGCCAGACGGGCCTCCTACAAGGAGGTGAAACGAGCGCTCCGGGAGGAGGGTCTCCAGTATTCGCTCCTGTTCCCAGCTAGACTGCGGGTAATAATGGACGACCACAAACACTTCTACCAAATGCCAGAAGAGTCATGGGCCTAGCTGGAGAAGTATAATGCGGGCACCGACACCATCACTGAAACGGGTAAGCTGACCCAGCGGAAACGCAGGAGGTCTCGTAGGCCATGAGACCGCCCCAATAGAGAAATGGACCTACCAGGGCACAAAGTGACAATGACAGGAAGGTGGCGCTGAAAGCAGCGGAATGGTTACAGAACACCGAACCGCCAGGGGAATCCAGTGGAAAGGAATCCGACTGGCGAGTACCCTCCACTGACTCAGACTCACATAACAGGGATGAGACCCCGATAGTTATCCCCCAGACCACAAACAAATTGGGCTGATATCTCTAATTACCATGGATCCTACAAATGACCCCTGATGGGGAATTCTCCCAAATCCAAGGTCTGCGGCGGCAATGCCTACCCCCAGATTCTCGCCTACCAGCTAGCTGATGGCAAGATTACTACATGACCTGTTTCACTTGTTCAGTTTAACCTTTATAGTTTGGGCAACTGGCAGTTGCAGGATTGCCCCGGATAGCAGGAGATGGGGATTGTTGTTGTGTAACCAAAATGTGCAAGCAAGGTCAAATATTGCTGGTGTGACAAGGATCCAGACAGAGAACGAGGGAGGGGGATGGTGGGGAGCTGCAATTGGGGAAGACATGTACTTTACATTGACCATGATTTACAGTTATGGCCAATTACAAACTGGCAACATCGAACATCTGGGGTATGGGGACTATCACCAGACGTCACAAGATACTGGCGTATCTGAAGACAAGAGGGGTCCATATAGCATTACTCCAAGAAACACATATCACAGGGCAAGAGGCTGACACGCTGCTACGCAGTTGGAGGTGGCAGGTGTACGCCACCACATATTCTGCTTTTGCACGGGGCACTCTGATATGGGTGCGGGCTGGGGTCCCCTTCGAAGCCATAGCCACTGACATAGATCAGAACGGACGTTATGTCCTGGTGGAGGGCAGATTGCACAGGAGGCAGATCATCCTGGGCTGTATTTATGCACCCAACCAGGACCAGGTCCCATTCCTGCACACCCTCTCAGGCCGATTGGCTAAATTCCCGGGGGGACAGATACTCGTAGGAGGGAACTTTACCTGCACCCTTGATACAGAGTTGGATCACTCTCTCTCCCCTTGTCCAGGGCAGTGGCACATAGGATGACAAAGGGACTGACCGACTGGGTAAACCACTGGGGCATGGAAGATGTCTGGCGAATCCAGCACTCCCATGACAGGGACCACTGATATTACTCAGGCCTACATCACCTCCATACTAGAATAGACGGGATGGTATGTGCCAAGTCTCCCAGCCCGAAGGTCGAGCACACCGAATACTTGGGGTACACTTTGTCGGATGACAGCTCGCTGCTGCTCACCCTGCGCAAGCGATAGGCCCCCAGTCCCTAAATGGAGGCTCCAGCCACTGGCGCTGGAGGATGGCTTATAGAGACTCCCTCAGGAGAAGCTTAATGAAATACATTAACATTAATAAGGGGCCCACCACATTCCAAAGTATAGAATGGGGACCTTAAAAGTGAGGATACTGTATGGGTCATACAGTAGGAATCCAGCAAACTCTTGAACATGACCTAGCCCAATTAGAGAAGGAGATACACGATAGAGACAATGAATAGGGCACAAGTCAGGGGGTGTGACAACGGCTCCTCAGCACACGTGAGCTATATAATGAGGCGCTGGAAAGCCTACGATGCCAAAATTATCAGAACTACTTGGCTTTGGTGCATGAGAAGAAGGGTATATCTGACACAATGTTGGCCTGGTTGGTGCGCCCTGGAAATGAATGCACTCAATTCACAAGTCTCCGTGTGGCTGATGGGATGTGTGTATATTCCCAGATAGACAAAAATGACGTGTTTAAAACTTACTACATGTCACTTTATAGACAGCCTGAGGATGAGCTGTCGCGGACGTTGGGTCACCGACTGCAGTCACTGCCACTGCGAACACTTGATTAAGCAGATAGGGATCCCCTGGGTGAACCAATAACGTTCGAGGAGGTTAAGGCTGCCATAAAACAAGTGGCAAAAGTGGTAACAGGTAAAACATTGGGCACAGACGGACTCCCCATGGAGTTCTATAAGCTATACATAGACATCTTGGCACCCAAGCTGGTTGAGCTGTATACAGAAGCGTACAACAAGGGTATACTCCCGGAGACAATTAGGGAAGTGCTGGTGGTCCCCCTGCCTAAAACTAAATCCAAAGAAACCTCAGTGACTGATTTCTGGCCTCTATCTATGCTAAACTGCGACTTCAAGATACTGAGCAAAGCCATGGCTAACCGGCTACTCCCTCACATCTCCCAACTAACACCTGAGGACCAAAATGCTTTTACACCTGCACGTATCACATCTCTGAATCTTAGACATTTGTACTCGCTTCTATAGGTCTCTCATGACATGAAACACCCTAGTGCTATGTTCCTCTCCATTGACTTGGAGAAAGCATTCGATTCACTGAGATGGGATTATCTGGGGGCAGTCATGATTAGGATGGAAATGGGTGAAAGATAGGTGTGGTGGGTGTAGCTACTATATAGTTTCCCAGTGGCATGAGTGAGGACAGGCAAGACAATTTCGGAAGCTTACAGAATATTCTGAGGCACCAGACAGGGCTGCCCTCTCTCCCCTGCTATTTGCCATAGCTATTGAACCCCTCGCGGCTCAGTTTCACGCACAGGGTCGTGACAATGGCATACTGTGGGGCACCACTAACCACATTATCTCATTGAATGCAGATGACCTCTTAGTTTACCTACAGGATGGAACAACCGGGATCCCTTGGGCCTTAAATATATTTGAGGAATTTGGGGGCCCTCCCAGTCTTAAAGTCAACAGGAAGAAAACATGTAGATTCCCACTGCATGCGGACATGGAGTGACTTATCACCCGTCCCCCAATGTCCCTTGGTCCCTTGGTCTCCCTGCATGTTTAAATACCTGGGGATACAAATATTCCATGACCCACAAGATCTCTGAGATGGAAACCTAGGTTAACCTCTCAAGTCCCTACGTTCTTGTGTAACATTCTGGCGCTCTCTTCGACTCTCCCTGATGCCACGGGTGTCCTTCTTCAAAATGATTATGCTGCCCTCTTGCTATAGTTCTTCATTAACTTACCAGTGAACGTTCCCACACGTTGGTTTAACGACCTAGACACTCTTCTTAGGGAACTCCTTTGGGGCAGTGGCCGACAATGGACAACCCTCTCTACTCTCCGCCGACCTACCAATGGTGGAGGCCTGGGGGTACCAGACTTTGAATTATATTACTTGGCTGGCCAACTGCAGTGGATCGTGACATGCCTTGTGGGTAGGAACCAACTGGACCTGGCCACAACCCAGGGAAGGGTTAGCATTGACCTGTTGTTGGCTAAGATGCTGGACCCTCCCAACCCAGAGTATGTTGCTAAAGGTGGCCCTGACTTGTTGGCAACGGAGCCGGATGCGCACTGGTGTGAAGGTCCTATACGCCCCCAAGCTGCGCTTAATGGGCATACCTTATGGAGCCCAGCCCACCCAGTAACAGCAGGGCAAATGGGGACCTGGACGGAGGCAGGGGTGACGACAGTGGGGACTACTTCAGGACTAGTGTCCTAATGCCATTCAAGGATCTCGTTGCAGAGACTGGAGTACCACTGGGGCAATTTCTCACCTGTTGAACATTGGTGTATGCTGTGAGGGATCTGTGGAGAACTGTGAACGTGGAGCCTGAGGTGCACAAAATACTCCAGCTCTTACTGACAATAGGGGAAAGTACTCACTTAGTCTCCTGGTTCTACGAGCTGACTCTGAAGTCTCTGCAATCGCTGAAAACCAAATGGGAGGCGAGGCTGAGAGGAGAGGTGACAGACGCAGAGTGGCAGAGGGTGCTGGCCCACCCCCACAAGGTGTCTCATAACTCACACTTTAAGTACACTCAGTATAATTACGTCCATAGAATGTACTTAACCCCCCACAGACTTAGGACAATTTACAGCGGGGAGCCCAGGGGATGCCCCAAATGCTATACAGCTGCCCCGGACTTTGACCACATGACATGGGAGTGCCCTGAAGTACAGCAGTTCTGGTGCCAGGCTCATAGAACATTGGGGGAAATCCCTAACCCCAGGCCCCTCTCGCTGCATAAAAGGGTTATTCCCCAAACCCACCTCCAGAAAGGTTGGCAATAGATTTTTGAATCTCGCTTTAGTATTGGCTATATGCAGGATAGCAATGGCCTGGAAGTCCCCCACAGGCCTGACCATGGTAAACTGAAAGCGGGATGTTACGAAGTGGGCACAGGCCAAGATGCATGCTTTAAAAAAGGAGGAGGCACGCGGAATACGTGTGCAGCCTATTGCCCGCCGAGGTGTTAGAGATGTGGGAGATACAGGAGCAGGAGGACGGCCGGGAAGCGGAGGACAGGGTGCGTACAATCTGATCAAACCCTGACCCAATTCCTTAGTGGATGAGACCCTGAGACGGGGACACACCTCATAATGACGCTGAAAACTTCACCCTACATGAACACTGATGGGGGATGATGGATGGGAACCGCTGGGGATACACCGTAGCACAGTACCTCAGTTGGAGGCGCTGATTGTGGATGTGCCCTATACCTTACTAGAATGACCTTACTCCGCTGAGGGAGACTGTAAAGTTTAGAGACGATGATCCCTCCTACTGGGTGCCCCCACCACACCCCGAGTACCCCCACATACTTAAGCAAAGAAATTTTCCTCAGGCACTATGTTAAATGTTATTAGTTTTGTTCAAAAGCAACACCAAGATAATGCTGTATAATGAATCTCAGATGTGACATCCCGAATGTAATGATCTATGGGTATATGCATGCTGACAGCCTCAGCTAGCCTTAATGTATGAATCTGAAACAGATTTGGTCCCATTGCGATAAATGACAGATACAACTGAATTCTATATATTACATAAATGTCATGCTATGCCGGCACTGATTATGAGAAGTAATGTTTTGAAAATACCAAAAAAACAAAGTTAAAAAAAAAAAATGAACTCAGTTGATCACATGATGAAAGTAATTCTTAAGATAAATAGGCTTCCAAGTTTTTGTTTTACACGTTTGCCGCAGCAGTGCCACCATTGTTCCTAACTCCACCGCATATGTATTTTCTTTTTTACTCAACACCCAAGTGGTACTTTCAAACACTTACTAAAAAGGGACTCTGTTTAAATTCCAAAATATCTATCATGTGTCTTGACTTCATGCTTGAATAGTTTCGCCACACATTTTAGGCAGGGGCGTAGCTTGGTCATTAAGATTGAGAGGGTGTGAACTTGAGATTTCCCGACAATCACGCTGGCGTAAGGTGTTAAAATATATTCTACCACAAGCAGGGCGCATGAAAGGGCCTTAAGAGGCAGTGGAAAGGGAGAGGGGCGCATATGGTAGGAATAATAAGTGAGAGAAACACAACGTTTTGTAACATAACATTTTTAGGAATTTTATAACCGAGTTGAGAGTGATAGAGAGTGTGTGTGTTTTTGTTGCTTTTGTCAGTGTGTGCATGCAAAAATCCAAGGTGAAAACCCACAGACAACTCTTCATACCCGACTGAGAGCACCTGTACCCAACTATTCATCAGAAAATGCATTTATTAGGGAGGTGTAACACCCCAAACACCCCCTCTGAAGCTACGGCACTGGTTTTAGGAACTGTGTACTCTTTTCTTCCCAGCGGAATCTTATTCACAATCAAAATCACAACTTTGACAGCAGTTAAATTAGTAGACTTCCTGTTATATAATTTTTTTTTTTGCATTTGCCTTGCTTCATTATTTCCCCAATTCTCTAACCTTCCTCAATACTATTTGGTAGATTACTCCTGTCCCACTTCACCCCTTTGGTATAGAAACTAGTGTTCAATATCCTCCCTTTGAGTTATTCAAATGATGAATAACCAAATGGAGCCCTTTATGTGCTTGTTGAGAATTTGACAGATAAGCTCTGACCCAAACATTTTAGATTCAAAACAAGGCAAATGATTCTAATTACCAGACAAACAGAAAACTTGTTGATCAAATTTGCATGAGGGTTTTTGCATCTAGGGCAAGTGTAGGATAGTCTGAAGTCCTATGAAATAGTGGCATGCAAATACATTATAGTCTTGTGAGAGTATGGTCTCATTGCATGCACATGTTATTTGTTTTGACATACTGATCCATGTTATTGAAGATATCCTGCAGTGATGCTCTCATTATGTTGTTCAGCCAACTTGTTGGCAGTTTTGGTGATGTTCAGTTGGGCTTTTTTGCTCAAAGCTGAATTGAAGCTAGATGCAAGACAATGACTCAAAGGGCACAGACAACTGACTGAAGTTCCCAAGAGGCGCTGGTTAGCAATTTGTTCCTAATAATTGTATTCATCTTCAGTAGGAAGTCCACATTAATTGCATAAGACTTTCTCTTCTGACCTGTTTAGGGCCATCAGCTTGTGCGTACAGTGTTTCACAATGTTCTAAGAGATGCTTTTAGAATCTACAGTTTAGTTATAGTTTTCGGCTTTCTTGATGAACTACTAATTGTTTTTAGGGCATCCAATACATGAGTTTGATCTGGCTTTTCTGGGTTTCATAGTCACCAGATTGCTACAAGATCCAACGCACTCACCCCCAGTGAAATAGTGTACCCTATGGTTGTGTCCCTTGGGGGAACTCGTTGTAATCGGAGTTTTGTGTAATGCTGATGGTCCTCTTCAACCCAGACTATGAGGTCAGTGATGACTGCAATTTCAGGCATAAGACAGACCCAAACAAATAATACTAGGGCACACGGCAAGCGTAAACACAAGGGGGCTTATTTACAAGAATCTGACACATCGTCATCGATGTGTCAGATTCCTTGCTCTGCTCTGCGCCCCCTAACATTGCCGTGGTAGCACTGTATTTACTATACAGTGCTCCATGGTGCACAGTGTCCAAAGATGCATGCGAAATTTTGAACGCATCTCTGGCGCTAAAATGACGCATTGCCAGACTAGCGAAAACAAAAATGACCCTACTCCGGCAATGCCAGGAGGCCCCTATTTAAAAAAAGCCCTGCAATAGTTTAACCCCTGCTCTAAGTAAGCGTTAAAAAAGTGATTCTGTGTTGGCGCAGAACAACGCAGTGAAATCTTGTAGACTTCACTGCGCCAGTTCTGCATGGCTTCAAAAGGGGGAACGCCTACCTTGCATACATTATACCTTGCACAGGTATAATCAGATGCATGGTTACAAACTGGCACAATGGTCCCATTGCACCAGTGTCATGACCACACAAACTTGCCAAGTCAAATCAAAGAAGTGCATGAGAAAAGCAAAGAGATATCCTCAGTGGAGACAGCAAAGCCCAAACTGGAAGAAGGTTTGCAGAGTAATCTTGCGCTTATTTCAAAGGAAGAATCAAGAAGAGAAGATCCAAGATGGCCGCTGTGAGTCCTGAAGGTTAGTTACAGTTCTAGTCTTGCAATCGGTTGGTTGCTAGGTTACGAGCTCTCCAGCGGAAGCCTTGCACTTCAACTGAGGTCTGACAGGAACCAGCTGTGTGGAGAGAGAGCGCGCTTCAGAACAGAAACTCCTGTGAGGTAAAATTACATTTGAAGATTATATTATAGAAAACAGATAAATATTGTCAAGGTTTATTCAAAGAGTTTGATAGTAGACCGTTCCCGTGGAAGTCGGCAAGGCTACAGAGTTAATGTATGAATTAACCTTATGTTTACAAGGTTCTTGTTTAAGATATTAAAGTCAAAGAAAAAACGAACTTTAAAAGAGCAAGTATCTACAAATGGCAAGGTTATAAACAAAGGCCAAGTTTAAAGGAGAAACGAACTGTTAACAAATAAGCATTTACAAATTCAATGGTAATAAACCAAAATAGAGTTTAAAAGAGAAACAAACTTAAATAAACAAGCATTTACAAGTACAAGTTATCGACAGATGTCGAAGTAAGAAAGGAGAAACGAACTTTAATAAACAAGCATTTACAAATACAAGTATTGACAGTCACAATAAGACAGGAGAAATTAAATAACATCAGCTGATTTGAAGAACGCATTATCACCAACAATATATATATATATATATAGCAACATAAAACCAATCTCTAACAAAGGTTGAGAAGTTCTTCCAGAATCAGTAATAAGCATTTTTTAAGAAGAGCTATCATTTATAGAGAGAAGCAAGGCTACAGAGAACTCAGGGTGAGTGAAGAAATAATAGAATTAAAGAGAATTAAGGGGGTCATTCTGACCCGGGCGGGCGGCGGTCAAAAGACCGCGGGGGCCATTCTGACTTTCCTGCTGGGCCGGCGGTCGCCCGCCAAGGGAGCGCCCGCCGGCCCAGCGGGAAAGGGCCTGCAACACAGAAGCCGGCTCCGAATGGAGCCGGCGGTGTTGCAGGTGTGTGACGGGTGCAGTAGCACCCGTCGCGATTTTCACTGTCTCCTATGCAGACAGTGAAAATCATGCTGGGGCCCTGTTAGGGGGCCCCTGCAATGCCCATGCCAGTGGCATGGGCATTGCAGGGGCCCCCAGGGGCCCCACGACACCCGTTCCCGCCTTCCTGTTCCTGGCGGTAAAAACCGCCAGAAACAGGCTGGCGGGAAGGGGGTCGGAATCCCCATGAGGTTCAGCCCAGCCAGGGGAAATCCGGCGGGAAACCGCCAGATCCCCTTTTCTGACCGCGGCTTTACCGCCGCGGTCAGAATGGGCAATGAAGCACCGCCAGCCTGTTGGCGGTGCTTCCGTTGCCCGCGGCCCTGGCGGACTTGGACCGCCAGGGTCGGAATGAGGGCCTAAGTGTTGAGAGTAGAAAGTGAAAATCCAATCTTAGATGTGAAGAGGCAGATTGAGTACTGGCGTTCATCATCTCTGTGGCAGTCTCTCTACCATTCATTCCCCTTTCCCCCTCCGGGGTACTCAGCACGAAGGATTAATATTCGTTGTGAGTAGCTCGGCTCGGGACTGAGGAGTTATCTTCTGCTTCTGAGGAAATCGGATTGAAGTATCCTGACAACCAGTTTGTAAAAGTGGCACACTGTAGGGGACTGCTTTGCCCCACACTGCATCAAAAAAATTATGCAACTGTGGCACAAGGGGCTTGTAAATAAGCCCAAAGGTTTTACAGCCAATATGATACTAAATGATAACACCCCCCCCAATGCTGGGGACTGATTGTGGTTGTGTTGTATGTAGCTCAAGCAGAGCAGAGTAGAGCAGAGAGAAAAGCACAGGGCAACACAGCAAGCAGCGCTCCACACTACAATCAGTGCAGCTGCCACCACCTCTCACCACCTGCCTTGCTATAGAGAGTCTCCCCATGACCTGGGGGGCAGGAGCACAAGACAACAATATCAGGCATCTGTCGTCCGTCACCAGGTCAGGCTGAGAGACCAAGAAACCTAGGTGTGTGGCATAGGCTCAGATCTTAAGCTGAGGTGAGCCGAGAAAGCAGAGGTGAAGAGGTGATCGGAAATCAGTGAGGCCCCTAAGGGGTTTAGTAGCAGTAGAGGCTGCAAGGGGTGGCAGCACTCTGAAGAGGTAGTCGGGCCATGTCTCGGTGTGGCATGTGGCTCCTGTCGACCGCCCACGCCAATTGGGATCCAGCGAGCCCGGAGGGCAGTCCAGACAGTGCGAGAGAGCCCTGGACTGTTCAAGGGGCCATCCCAGGGGTAGTCTGCATTCCTAAATCCCTAACTCATCCTTTCCTCTTTCACATCAGGAGGTGGAGTGTGTCATTGGAGTGTTCTGTTGTGATTGGAGCAGTCAGATGCCGGTTAATGGACGCCCTTTGTCTGCCCGAGGTCTAACAGCACTACTCCCATTTTGTCCTTCAGCAGTCAGTAGGGTGTCAAAAGTCAGGTTTGGTCAGGGGGCAAGAGAGGAAAGTCCACGCACAGGACCCAGGAACAAGGAAGCACCCTGTAAAGGACCACGCACCCTGCGGAGAGGGCGCTCGGAGGATTGCTTTCAGATCAAAAGGGACAGGCACTGGAAGGGTGCTGACTCTAGAGGTTGAGCCCAGGAGCATACACGATGCTGAGCTAGGCTTCAATGAGATTTGTGACTGCCAGGTGTGCTCACCCTGCTCCTTATTCTCCTCGCCATTGGTGCCAAACTACATCGGCACTCTACCTCTTTGAAGCAACGCAGCTAGTGGTAAGTATGGCCTCTCTCCCTCCATGCACTCTTAACCCGACTTTATCAATCCAATTAATCCAGCGAGGGAGCTCAAATATGGTGGAAGTAAACAGCTGGGCACGGGAAAGTAATTGACTGAATTAACAAATGCTAATGAACGAATTGAAATTAATTTAAATTAATTTAAATTGAGCTTAAGTGGATAGTGATCAAGCGCAACTTTTTATTCTACTGGTTTAGGCACACCAAAGGGAAATGATTGTACTGAGTTTATGAATCTTAAAATGTCTAAAATTATCCTAAGTGCTAAGTGCTAGATAGAAGGACGAGAAGGCACAACTCTATTTTCCTATAGGTGGGCAACAAATCAGTAAGACAAGCAGAAGATTCCTTTATTTCAAGCGTCTTATATATATAGGTAGGACATTCAGGGGGAGAAGATCCATTTAAAATTTTCAAAAAGGAACTGGAATCACCAAGATCTAAGATATCAAAAAAACAACTTCTCCATAAGCAACATTTTTATGCCTAGCCATGACAGAAAAGGGGCAAATAAAGTTGTACAGAGCGTACACGGAGCGAAGATGAGAGGAGATAAAACGAGATCTCAGAGTGAGAGGTATCTAACCAGCACAGCCTTGGGTGAGAGCATGCAGGCATCATACATGAGTCGCTTCGTAGGACAAGCCTCCATGCCCTTGAGGCGGGCTGTGGTGTTTGGGTAAAGAGATCACCAAATGTCAGACATCAATTCAAAACTGAAAGTCCTTGCCAAACTCCACCAACAATCCCCAGTAATCCTAATTAGGAACAAGCCCTTGGTGTTAAATAACACTATCCCGGAAGATGTAGTATAAAATTGCAGAGAATCTCCACTGGAAAATAAAATGGAAGAGGAAGACCAGATTTTTGCAACAATAGCAGCAGAGTGGTATAAGATGGATGACGAGAAAAATCTGGCGCACATAAAGGGGGGAGGTGGTTAGAACAATGAAGAAAACATTGTCACACCTGTAAAAAACTCAACAAAGAGCAGAGACAATGTCCTAATAAGAACTTTATTGGCTATCACAAATGCCAGCAGACTCCATGCAGAAAAATTGAACATACAAATAAACGTGTTACAAACACTAGCCTCCTATACTATGTAATTGACACCAAATCGGAGCGATTGAATCAGCTAATAACGTAGGCCCATGACTTTGCCAATAAATCTGCTTTTTGCCAATGCAACCCAATAGTGGAAAGAAATCGACAAACTACCAGAAGTCATGGCCACATTGATCCTAGTCTTAAGGGAGAAAGTTTCAGTCAACTCTAGGGAAAGAAGAGCGAGAACTAAAATAGAAGAGCCACCACAGGCCCTGACATCACATATACTTTCCTGAAGATAGGGACTTCAGGGTTAATGATAACCAAAATCATAACCTAAATCAGTCTGAAACAGGACAAGCTTTTAGTATGAACAGCCACAATGTATCTGATAATACAAGAAGAGACAAGGGTACCCCTTGCCTAATGGAAGCAGAGTAGGTTACATCTTCCCACGAGAATACAATAAGCAAGTCATCAACTATGCCCAGAGTCAAGCAATTCTAAAAATCTGGAGTCTCAATGGGAATGTCTATCAAGGAAAAACAAAAAGCGCTTAAGGAAATTGCACAAGAAAGGCCCAAAGCATGTTGCCCTTGGCCAGACGTGTATAACAGGGGAACACACTTTTCATCCAGTGTTTACAAAAAGGAGAAATCAAGAAGAGTCTGGTGAACCTGATGTAAAGCGTGAGATTGAGGAAATTGAACAACTATAGGAGGTAATGATCCAAAAACAGGACAATATGGGTAGGGAAGACAACGACGGACTGACAGATCAAAAGGCCAGTGTAAAAGCTAAAACCATAAGTACGAATACAAGCACTCAAACAGCAGCACCTGTGACTGCCAATAATGCATGGAAAGCCTCTGAAGGACAGCTAATGGTAGGTACAGTACAGCTATCATCTGAACTAACAACAACTTTGAACTAGCCTAATAGATGCCAGTAGCAGAAAAAATTTCCAAAGAATGAGAGGAGCTCCAACAACTGACTATAAGGTCACCACTATCCCATGTTGTATCACCGAGCTCCATGACAGAGGTAAGACATCTACTTCGAACCCCTCTACCGGCAAATCAACACATACCATGGGGGCAGACCAATTATCATTGGTAATACATATTCAGGCAGTAAATGACAACTGGAACCACGCAAAGGGAACATTTAATGATACATTTTATCCAGAGTACAAATCCTCTGGTAGATGGGACATACTATATAGATAGAACATACAAAAAACAGCTTCAAAACTGCCAGGTTTGGAAAACCCGAAGTCATATGAAATTGAATACGTCACCTTCAAGCCCCCTGGCCAAGGTAAAACAAATGAGTGAACAGAGATATGCTTTAAGGAGGGAATAACTGCACAAAGCTTCAAGTAACGTGAATCCCAACTGGTCGCGTGGTGTAAAAAGCTTATCTGCAAACAACCGGATAGATAACTGTTAATCTTAAACCCAGCCTTCCATCTAACATATTAACATCAGAAACTGAAGCATTATAAGAAAGAGAATAAATGAAGGACCAGGCCAAGTGGACCAAGGGAGTTGACAATCTCTGCAAGGTCAGACCACCAAAAAGGAGCAAGAGCAGAGAATATAGAAACAACAGGAATAAGAAGTAGCCGGCTACAAATAGTGACCTTGCCAGCATATCAATGAACTGGAATGAGGGAGAGCATGATGGGTAGACATGTCAAAAAGCTGCACAGTGCACAGAACAGGAAATAGCAACATTCAAACTGGGAATGGCTGGCAAGATCAACAAATCAGCGGCCCTTATGTGGGACAAAGAGGTCATAAAGCAATTAAAGCATTACAAGTTTAATTTTTAAATGCAAAAGGGATCTTAGGGGAAGATGTCAAAAAATTACTTAAATGAACTAATGGCGAATTATGTGAATTTTTTGCAAGATACCAGGAAAGGAGGAGGAGCTTTTTCAAGACTACATGGAATTTGCTGCCCCAGCTCTGTCATCTCTTCACAGAGACCACCCGAGCGATGGTGTGTCAATACAAATAAAGCTGAATTGTGAAGTTAAAGCCTCGGAAAATCTGGGCAGGCAGTGGCAATGTCATATATGTCACAATTGCTGCTGCTAACTAAGAGTCCCTCCAGGGATATGTGGCAAATGCTGATTGTTGAAAGTATATATTTACCCACATCACAAACCTGGAAATGTGAGACTGTTAGGAACCTGGTGGAGAAAAGCGAGAGCAGTATTGATTTTACCGCTAACGTATTTTGTTCCAGTATTTACCAAGGATGGTAAAACAGAAAACACATACTAGGATAACCCCGTAACTCACAGAATATCCGGCAAATACATCGGAAGCATTGGAGCTGCAATGCAGGTTCAATAGAGACATACCTGCAGCTTTCACCCTTTGAAACTAACAACGCTAGACTCTTCACTACATATGGACCTCCATATGACACTTCCATAACATCCAAGACTTCTGTACAATTCCAAAAACCTCAAGTGATCATGCAGCAGTGATGGCAAAAAATCCCACTGATGGGCAAACACAGTGACACAGTACCCGTGAGTCATATTGCTTGGAGCTGGGGCAAGTCCAAATAAGAAGGAGCAAGCTAAACAAGTTGAGACAGGATTTTGAGAGAAAATGTAACGCAATTAATAAACTCCTTACAAAGTAAAACAGAGGAAAGAACCCTCAGAGTAGAACCCCAATCTGCTTGGGGTCAGGGTGCCCGGAAATTAAGAAAAGAGTTAAATAAAGCCCTGCGAATTTATAGCAACACATATTTAACATCCAAAAAGTTGAAAGAAACAAATGTAAGCTTTGAGGAAATATCAATCCTGAGACAAGAATCATATACATTACACATTCTTTATGTATTCTTTGAATTTGCTGGGTTTCTAACAACAAGTCACCTTTTGCAAACTGCATTGTGTTGAGCATCCGGACCCTGGAGAACACTGGTTCTGCTTTCAACATGAACCTGGTGACCAGGTATAGCGTCACTGGTGTCCTTACCACACTGTATCAATTGTTTGCCATCTGTAACAGACTTAGAACCTTACCTGCAGTTAATGATACTTGCTTGCTACAGCGTGAGTTTTACTAAATTGTGTTTATTCTACCAACCTCTGATTTCTAAAAGGACAAATGCCTTACCAACTCCAGAAATTCTTGCAGGGGAAGAAAAAAAATAGACTCTTCTCTTGCCCATTCCTGTTTTTTTTATTTTTTATAAATACCGTATCTCCGACAGCAAAACCAAATTCAAAACTATTGTTCTTATTAAAATGTTGTTTCATCCTTGACTGTTTTTCTATGACCCTTTCTTGAACCGGCTCTTTCAAAGTGGTACTTTCCCTTGTATCCTGAGGACCACAGTTCCTCAGTCACATAGAGAATAAAGTCGAATGATCTTTGTGCCTCCTCAGCAACAAAAATGGAGTGACACCTGTGGTACAATGAGGTATTGTGGTCCCAGACTTTTGCTGTAAAACCGTTTTGCTTCCATTCCTGCAGCCCTCCTTTATTTCCTTTTTCTACCAAGCCATTGGATGATGGCGAGTACAATGCAACCCTTAAGTGCTTGATGTAATGTCTAGAGATCTGGGCGAACCCTCAATGGTAAACACTTTTTCCAGAAATTTGGTTTCATTCTCTGATGAAGTAGAATGGACAAATGAAAAGTGCAACCCCTTAAAAAATTAGTCAAATAACATAATGACCTATCTCTTGTCACCAAGAAGTGAGACAAATAGTCCCAAAATACTAATTTGTTCCAAGCTGCTTCAGGGTATGGAATGGGGTGCAAAGGCATCTTGCTTGTTTTTCAATGTTTGTCAGAGAGAAGACACGCTGGGCATTTATCAACCATTTGTTTGACCTGACTACCGAAAACAGGACACCAGTAATGTTGTTTGATATGCATACAAGTCTTGGTGCCCAAATGCCCATGATGCACTTTGGAAATGATGAACTCATGTACCTTAAAGGAGGGACATGTAAATTCCCTCTTAAGACCAAACTGTTGCCAGTGACAGTCCCCCTGCCACTTGAGCATAGGTCTTCAAATCAACTTGCAGTTATCTGATTTCTGGCCAACCCTGGATTATGTACACACTGACCTATTTCAGAATTTCATCCTCCTGTAACGCATTCATCCAATCCTCATTCGTAAAAGTGGACTCACAATCCAAACAGGCTTGAACTACATCAATGTAAGTAACACAAGCATCATTATCCACTTCAATTTCCTCACCCAGTTCTGGTGAAGGAATATGAGAAAGGCAATCTGCCCAAAACTTTTTCCCTCCCGGCACATGGCTTATGTCAAACGTGTACTCATGCAGCTTCGATACTGTTAGACTTTTCATCCTTGGCGTGATCTCCCTTAACTCTTTGCCCCTGCTCCCCAGGTTGTTGATGTGTGCTGGACTCTGATTTGACTGTTTTGTTACTCTGGGCACTTTACCACTGCTAATCAGTGCTAAAGTGAAAGTGCTCCTTTACAAAATGTGTATGTAATTGGCTTATCCATGATTGGCATATTTGATTTACTAGTAAGTCCCCAGTAAAGTGCACTGGAGGTGCCAGAATCTGTAAATCAAATGCTACTAGTGGGCCTGCAGCACTGGTTGTGCCACCCACATAAGTAGCTCTGTAATCATGTCTCAGACCTGCCACTGCGGTGTCTGTGTGTGCAGTTTTAATTGTAAATTCGACTTGGCAAGTGTACCCACTTGCCAGGCTTAAACCTTCCCTTTTCTTACATGGTAGACACCCCTAAGGTAGGCCCCAGGTAGCCCCAAGGGCAGGGTGCAGTGTATGGTTAAGGTAGGACACAGGCCCTCATTACAACCCTGGCGGTCGGTGTTGAAGCGGCAGTAAAACCACCAACAGGCCGCAGTAAAAAAAATGGAATTACGACCGTGGCGGAAACCGCCAACATAGACAGCCACTTTAACACTCCGACCGCCACGGCGGTACAAACAAACAGCTCTGCAGTCACCGCCAACAGACAGGCGGAGGACAATGTACCGCCCACAGTATCACAACTTACCAATCCGCCACCTTTTCCGGGGCGGATTCACCATGAACAAAAACACGGCGGAAACTGGACTTCGAAGGGAAAACGCTCACCTCTACACACCCCACGAGGATCCAGGACGCCATGGAACCAGAGCTTCACATTTTTCCAGCCCTTATCTTCTTGCTCCTCTACCAGGAGCATGAACGCCGGCGCCGAGACCACGGTGAGTACTGCACCTATGACACAGGGGAGGGGGGAGGGAAAAAACAGTGACACACACATGCAACACGCAACACCCCCACCCCCACCCCCACCCTCACCCACGACAACACACACTCTAATACAGCATGATACATTACAGTTACACCCCCTAATCCCCCCGGAAGAATGCAAAGACAAAAGGAAATGAGGTGAACGATTGTAATATATTAAAATCCAGTACGCAAAAATATATTTACACTATAAACAAATAAATACACCAAGAATAGAAGTCCAGGTATTGCACGATTTAAGTCTGTGGAACACTGGGCCCACACTGCGTGGGCGAGGCCCACACAAGATACCCGAACATGACGGAGAGAACACTGCAGGGGCATCAGATAGAAATAAAACAGGCACCTCAGGGGGAAGGGAAAGGGGGCACCTCAGCTGGTTGAGTGCACAACTCCAAATCCACGAGGGGGCCACATGCCCAATGTTCAATCCTGGGGAGTGCAAAGCCACAGTCTCACAAGTCTCTAGAGTGGGTGGGTTGCCCACTGTACAATCCTGGGGAGTGCAAAGCCACAGTCTCACAAGTCTCTAACTGTACAATCCTGGGGAGTGCAAAGCCACAGTCTCACAAGTCTTTTCAGTGGGTGGGTTGCCCACTGCTTTATCCTGTGGAGTGCAAAGCCACAGTCTCTCAAGTGGATAACAGTCTCCACTGGTTCCGGAGGGGGCTTTGTGCCGAGAGTGCTTCATCCTGCCAAGGACAGAGGTAGTGGATGCCTTTCTACACTGGTTCTGGAGGGGGCTTTGTGCCCAGAGTGCTTCATCCTGCCAAGGACTGAGGTAGTGGATGTCTTTCTCCACTGGTTCTGGAGGGGGCTTGGTGCCCAGAGTGCTTCATCCTGCCAAGGACTGAGTGAGTGGATGTGAATCTCCACTGGTTCTGGAGGGGGCTTGGAGCCCAGAGTGCTTCATCCTGATCGTGGTGGACTCAGTAGCATCAGTGCTCTTGGCGCCCATGGGCCAGCGGTGCTGGTGGCGGCAGGTGTCCTTGGCAGTGGCGCTTGTGGCGGCGGTGTCCTGTTCAGCGGTGCTGGTGGCGGTGGTGTCCTGTTCAGCGGTGCTTGTGGCGGCAGGTGTCCTTGGCAGCGGTACTGGTGGCGGCAGTGTCCTGTTCAGCGGTGCTCGTGGCGGCAGGTGTCCTTGGCAGCGGTGCTTGTGGCAGCGGTGTCCTGTTCAGCGGTGCTTGTGGCGGCAGGTGTCCTTGGCAGCGGTGCTGGTTGTGGCGGTGTCCTGTTCAGCGGTGCTTGTGGCGGCAGGTGACCTTGGCAGCGGTGCTGGTGGCAGCGGTGTCCTGTTCAGCGGTGCTTGTGGCGGCAGGTGTCCTTGGCAGTGACTCAGCTGCTGGCGGTCCTGTCTCGGCAAGCGTGGCTGGTGCTGGCGGTCACCTCGTGGCCTGCGGGGCTGGTGCTAGCGGTCCTGTCTGGGCCAGCGGGGCTGGTGCTGGCGGTTACCTCCTGGCCTGCGGGGCTGGTGCTGGCGGTCCTGTCTGGGCCTGCGGGCTGGTGCTGGCCGGATCCTGGGCAGCGGGGCTGATGGCAGTCTTCTCCGCCGTGCTGCTCTTCCTAGACTTGCCGTTGTTTCTTGTGCCCCTTCCCCACCTTGGAAGGTGTCGCAGCTGACTCCACATTCCCACCTGTACCCCTGGGGGTGGCTTTGGTGGCTGGTGTCTTCCCCCTCTTCCGCCGGGCACTGGCCAACTTTTGATGCTTGACAGGTAGGGGACTGTCCGTGCTGTGACTCCTTGCCACACTGGCTGCCCTGCTGCCTGGTCACTCCAGAATCCGGTGACTACTGGCACCACTGGTCCCGCTGTTGTGGCTGAGGTGCTAGGTTGGGACCTGGAGAGTCAGGCCCTAGGAGATTGACGGGGTGGGGGAGGTGAGGGAAAGAGGTCAAGGGTGGACAGGAAAAGTTTCTTAGGGACACTGGGATGGGTAGCTGGAGGGGGTTTGGGAGTGGAGGAAGAGGTTGTGGCTGTAGGAGGTGTCCGTTTGGTGACTTTGGGTGAAGGTGCATGCACTGAAGGCTGTCGTGAGGTGGATGGTTGTTGGGTGGATGTGTGCCTGCGCTTGTGTACCTTGGGAGGTGGTGTCACAGACACACTGGGAGAGAACACAGGGGCTGTGTGAATGGTAGTGGGGGGTGGTGAGTGCACGTGAGCGGGGTGTGGTGGTGGGTGTGCTGGTGATGGAAGTAGTGGCTGTAGAAGTAGTGCATGCAGGTGTGAGTGGAGACGAGACTGGGAGGGATGAGGTAGACGAGGAGGAGGGGGACACAGTGGAGGCAGTGGATGTTGCTATGTCTGCATGTGTGTGATGCTTGCGTGAGTGCCTGTGGGATGTGTGGTGCTTATGTTTGCCTGAGCTTCCTTTGTGTGTTGAGTGTGCATGCTGGTCTGATGGTGTGCTTGGGATAGGCTGAGGTACAGGGGATTGGGTCTGGGTGGAGGAAGTTGGAGGGGGGAGGCTAGAGACAGAGACAATGGCTGACATCAGTGCTGAGGCCAGAGTCTGAAAAGCTTGCTGAAGGGCTGCCTGACCAGAATGAATGCCCTCCAGGAATGCATTGGTTTGTTGCAACTGCCTCTCTACACCCTGGATGGCATTCAAAATGGTAGACTGCCCAACAGTGAGGGACCTGAGGAGGTCAATGGCCTCCTCACTGAGGGCAGCAGGGGTGACTGGGGCAGGGCCTGAGGTGCCTGGGGCGAAGGAGATGCCCACCCTCCTGGGTGAGCGGGCACGGGGCAAAGGCTGAGGGTCTGCTGGGAGGACGGTGCTGGAGGAGGGGTGGCGGCTGTACCTGTAGATGGGAGGGGCACAGATGGGGCCGCCACCACAAGGGAGCTCCCATCAGAGGACGAGTCCGTATCACTGGTGTCAGCTCCTGTTCCCGCCGTGGAGCTCCCCTCGCCCTCCGTCCCACTGGTGGCTTCAGACTCCGTTGTCTCGCCCTCCAGGGCCATGTGGGATGCAGCTCCCTCCTACTCCGGTGCCACTGCTCCTCCGCCTGATGATGCTAATGCACACATGTACAGGGAGACCACAAAAAGGGGGGGGGAAGACAGAAGAAAGACATGTTCAGTGCATGCATTACCGCTACCGTTGGCGGACACGACAGACACAGAAGCCTCCTGCACTACGCCGCGCACTTGGGGTCCACTATACAATCCCTGGTACATGGCCTACGAGGCTATGGCCGATATCTGCACACATGGATGTCACAGGAGCCTGACTAGGTGTAGTTGGCACTGTACCCATGTGGGGTGGGGTGCCACAGGGCCTGCCTGAAAAAGGGGACTTAACTAGCACACACACCCTGGCCTAGGGAAACAAACAGCCCACCTCCCCCACCCAGACACCTCCACTGCGCGTTGAATCAGCAGAATGAGTGTGTACTCACCCCCTTGTTGCTACTGTGATGCCCTCAAGTGCCCATCCAACTCCGGGTACGCCACCGTCAGGATCCTGAACATCAGGGGGGTCATGGTGCGACGGGCACTCCTCCCACGTTGGGAGGCCATCCCCAGCTGGGCCTCCGCCGTCTTCCTGCTCCAGCGGCGAATGTCCTCCCATCTCTTCCGGCAGTGGATGCTCCGTCTGTGATAGACCCCCAGGGTCCGGAGGTCCTTGGTGATGGCACGCCAAATATCCTTCTTCTGGTGAGCGCTGACCTACATGAATTGTACAGGGGAAAAAGAGAAGGTATTACCAACTGCACCATCACAGTCATTGGCCCGCATCCCTATCCTTGCCATGTGGCACATGCACTCTCCGTCGTTTCATGCACGCCTCATTCTCCCCACCCCTATCTTTCATCCGCTCCACTCCACACAGGCATTGCCCATACAGCATGCTCCCAGTGTACTTACCTGTTTGTCTGGAGGACCGTAGAGTAGCGTGTACTGGGGGAGGACCCCATCCACTCCTCCGAAGTGAAGGCAGGGGCCCTTTCACCAGACGCACGGGCCATTGTCTCTTCCAGACCGAGGTCACAGCAGCACTTGCAGTGTAGGTCCTCTCCTGTCGAAGATCAGGTATTGAGTGATTGAACAGATAGAAAATGGCGGTCACGTCCGCGGCGGTGCGTACCGTCACCGCCGGCGTACATCATCATTGGCTCCTGGGACCCATAGGGTCCAATGTTAACTAATGCAGAATTGTGCCGAGGTCTTCGACCACCTACTGCGACGGTGTACAACACCAGCGCAGTTACCTCACATCCCATTGTCCCACTTTACAGGTCAGGCAGCCGCCATTTCAGGGGCCCACATGGCTTAATTTTAACTGCGTCACACATCCCTAGGCCTTGCCTCAACACTCATACAGGCAATATTCGGGTTATAAATGGTTTTCTGAGTAAGCTGTGTTTACGTACCTCTGAGTTGGTTGACTCTGTGCTCGCTGTTGTCCTCCATAGGCACCGTACGCTGGGACATGTGAGGAGATGGCGGCATCCTCCGATGTACAGACCACTGGTGGACCTGTCGACAATGGAGGAAAGACATGTGATCATCACCTACAGGCTTGATCGTGCCACAATCCTGGAACTGTGTGCCCAGTTGGAGCCAGACCTGATGTCAGCTATCTGCCATCCCACAGGAATCCCCCCTGAAGTGCAGGTGCTGTCAGTACTCCATTTCCTTGCAAGTGGGTCTTTTCAAACTACACTTGCCATAGCATCAGGGATGTCCCAGCCTATGTTTTCCAACGTGTTGTCCAGAGTGTTGTCTGCCCTGCTGAAACACATGCAGAGCTACATCGTTTTCCCTCAGGTGGAGGATTTGCCTACAGTGAAAGGTGATTTCTATGCCCTGGGACATATCCCCAACATCATAGGTGCCATTGATGGGACCCATGTGGCCTTGGTACCCCCACGCAGGAGTGAACAGGTGTACAGAAACCGGAAGAGTTATTATTCGATGAATGTGCAGATGGTGTGTTTGGCTGACCAGTACATCTCCCATGTTAATGCCAAATTCCCTGGCTCAGTGCATGACGCTTACAAACTGCGGAATAGCAGCATCCCTTATGTGATGGGTCAACTCCAGAGGCACCGTGTGTGGCTATTAGGTGAGCACCTGGAAGAAAGTCAGTGGGAATAATTGTCTGGGGATATCCCTACAGGTTAGTGTGTGTCTAACAGTTGTCCCTCGCCATTTTCAGGTGACTCTGGTTACCCCAACCTGTCATGGCTACTGACCCCAGTGAGAAATCCCAGGACAAGGGCAGAGGAACGCTACAATGAGGCTCATGGGCGAACTAGGAGGATTATAGAGAGGACCTTCGGCCTCCTGAAGGCCAGGTTTTGGTGTCTCCATATGACAGGTGGATCCCTATTCTACTCACCAAAGAAGGTGTGCCAGATCATTGTGGCCTGCTGTATGCTTCACAACTTAGCTTTGTGATGACAGGTGCCTTTTCTGCAGGAGGATGGTCCAGATGGAGGTGTTGTGGCAGCTGTGGAGCCTGTGGACAGTGAAGACGAGGAAGCAGAAGAAGAGGACATCGACAACAGGAACTCTGTGATCCTGCAATATTTCCAGTAAGACACAGGTAAGAAGACAAACCTGCCTACTACATGTACTTTAACACTACTACCGCTCTACTGCCTATCCTTTTCACCCAGTGTATGGTCACTGAGTTGTCACTTTCCCTTACGATTTCACAGATGTGGGTCCCACTGTGTGACATCTGCTTTGTTTCCTCATGGACTAGAGCTGTGTGACATAGGTATGTTGACATTACATTTGAAAGACCATTTTGTCACTGTAATTGCTACTACAATACTTCGAAATCACAGACTGACTCCAGATTGTTTGGTGCTTCAAGGGTGTTTATTTAAGTGCTCAATAGTGGAGGGGGTTGTAAAATGGTGAGGGGTGATGGTGGAGGAATGTCCATGGCAGAGTCCAGTCTATTAGTCTCACTGGTGCATTGTCCAAAGGGGCATAGGAAGTGGAGCTGGGGCAGTTTGAGGATGGACAGGGTGACAAGGTGGGACAAAAGGATGACATTCAGGGCGGTCTCATTTCTTGGCGGGGGTCTTGGCATTGTTCTCTGTCTTTGTCCTGGATCTCAGGGACCGTTTGCGGGGTGGTTCTCCATCTGCAGGGGGTGGGCTGCTGGTGTGGTGGTCCTGTGGCGGTGCCTCCTGTCCACTAGCGCCAGCGGAGGTGGTGGGCAGTGCATCGTCCAGGCTAGTGTCAGGGGCCCCTTGTTGTGCCACAGTGTCCCTCCTGGTGTTGACAAGGTCCTTCAGCACCCCTACAATGGTGCCCAGGGTGGAATTGATGGATCTGAGTTCCTCCCTGAAGCCCAAATACTGTTCCTCATGCAGCCGCTGGGTCTCCTGAAACTTGACCAGTACCGTTGCAATCGTCTCTTGGGAATGATGGTAGGCTCCCATGATGTTGGAGAGGGCCTCGTGGAGAGTGGGTTCCCTGGGCCTGTCCTCCCCCTGTCGCACAGCAGCCCTCCCAGTTCCCTGTTTGCCTGGGCCTTTGTCCCCTGAATGGTGTGCCCACTACCACTGCCCCAGGTCCCTGTTGTTGTTGGGGTGGTGGGTTAGCCTGGGTTCCCTGTAGTGGTGGACATACTGCTGATTGACGTGTCCTGCGGACAGAGGTATGGGCCTGCAGGGTGGGTGCTGCGCTGGGGTTTCCAGAGGGGGCAAGCTCTATGGTGGCCTGTACCAGTGTGAGGGGAACCGACTGTCCCGAGGTCCCAGATGGGCCGGGCTGGTCGTCTAGATCCAGCTGGACAGAGCTGCTGTCATCACTGTGGGCCTCTTCTGCTGGTGGTGTGGACATGTCTGGACCCTCCTGTGCGGTGATGTTGGCTAGGGGTCCTGCAGGGGTGTAAAAGCATGATTATTGCATCTGTATGTGCCATAGTGTGCAATGGGTGGGTGACTGTGTACCCCAGTGCTTGCATTCCTGTGTGGGACCTTGGGTGATGATGGTTTAGGGGGGTGTATGGGTATGTGCAGTGGCCATGCATTGGTGATGTGTGTCTATGCTTTGGTGTTGCACAAAGGGCTTGGTGTTGGGATGTGTGGTTTGTGATATTGGGACATTTGTGAGGAGTAGGAGTGATGGGGTTGAGGGTGAGGGTGGGGGTATGTGATGGCATGCAGGTAGGGCGGGGGATATAGTAGTTAAAGTTTTACTTACCAGAGTCCATTCCTCCAGCTACTCCTTCGAGGCCCTCAGGATGCAGAATCGCCAAGACTTGCTCCTCCCATGTTGTTAGTTGTGGGGGAGGAGATGGGTGTCCGCCGCCAGTCCTCTGTACTGCAAGGTGGTGTCTGGATACCACGGAACGCACCTTCCCCCGTAGGTCGTTCCACCTCTTCCTGATGTCATCCCTATTTCTTGGGTGCTGTCCCACTGCGTTGACCCTGTCCACTATTCTTCGTCATAGCTCCATCTTCCTAGCTATGGAGGTGTGCTGCACCTGTGATCCGAATAGCTGTGGCTCTACCCGGATGATTTCCTCCACCATGACCCTGAGCTCCTCTTCAGAGGACCTGTGGTGTCTCTGCCGTGCCATGGGGTGGTGTGGGTGATGTGTGGGGTGGTGTGTGTTGTGATATGTGGGGTGATATTTAGTGGTGTGTTGTGTGGGGTGAGTGGATGTTTTGTGGGTGATGGTGTTGTGTGCCTGTGGATGTTTGTTTGTAGATTGTAGTCTCTCTCTCTGTCCTTCTTTCGGGATTTTGGTCGTAGGGGTTTGTGGGTGATGTGAGTGTGTGTTTTATATTGTATTGGGTGTGTGGGAGTGGTGTGTGTGTATGTGTATCAGGTGTGTGTATTTGGAATTGTCCAATGTGGTAGTGTTTTGTAGATATGTGTGTATTTTGAGCGTGGCGGTGTGTACTGCCAATGGAATACCGCAGTTCAAAGACCGCCGCGTGGATTCGTGGGTCGTGATAGTGTGTGCGTATTCCTGTTGGTGTGACGGTGGAGGTTTTTTTATCGTCAGTTTATCACTGACCTTTGGTGTGGCGGACTTGTGTGGGTGTCTAAATTTTGGCGGATTCCGTGCTGTGGGTACTAATGGCCGTGGCGGAATTCCGCTGCTGCGGCGGTGTGCTGGCGGTCTTCTGCACAGAGGTAAGTGGCTTTTACCGCCAATGTTGTAATGAACCCCATAGTAATGTGTTTTATATGTCCTGACAGTGAAATATTGCTAAATTCGATTTTCACTGTTGCAAGGCCTGTCCCTCTCATAGGCTAACATGGGTGCTACCTTTAAATCTGATTAAAGTGTAGATTCCCTTTGGGAGCGGATGGACATGTGGAGTTTGGAGTCTCTGAGCTCACAATTTAAAAATACATCTTTTGGTAAAGTTGATTTTGAGATTGTGTGTTTGAAAATGCCACTTTTAGAAAGTGAGCATTTTCTTGCTTATACCATTTCTGTGACTCTGCCTGTTTGTTCATTCTCTGTCTGGGTCAGTTTGACAGTTGGGGTGGTGGCACCTCACACTAGACAGTGACACAAAGGGAGCTGGGGTGTAGCCTGCATTTCCTGATGGGCCATCTGTGCTAGGAGGGAAGGGAGGAGTGGTCACTCACACCTGAGAGGGCTGTGCCTGCCCTCACACAATGAAATCTCCAACCCCCTGGTGAGTGTCTGGGGCCTGGCCTGGGCAAGGCAGGATTTCACATTCAAGAGAGACTTTCCTTTGAAGCAGGCCTACTTCAAAGGAGAAATTGTGTATAAGAAGGGCACCCAAAACCACAGACTTTAGAAGCCCTTCTGGAAACAGGAGGAACCTCTGCCTGGAGAACAGCTGAAGAGCTGCCTGTGACTGTGCTTTGTGGAGCTATCCTGCAGTTGCTGCTTCTGCCAGAGTAAGAGGGCAAAGACTGGACTTTGTGTGCCTTCCATCTTGAGGCGAAATCTCCAAGGGCTTGATTTAGAGCTTGCCTCCTGTTGTTAAAGTCTCAGGGACAGCAAAGACTTCTCTCTGCCAGCACCTGGAGTCTCTGGAGAGACTCCTACTCTGCCCTGTGGTGCCATCCAGTTCCTGGGACCCTGAAAGAAGAAGCTGGCAGCCTAAAGAAAAGGAAATCCACTCACTGAGCGCCGTGCGGGGAAAAGATTGACACAACTCCAATCTGTGGATGAAGAAACGATGCGCAGCCGGCTCTGTGGAAGAAAATCGACGCTCGCTGAAAATGCGACCGAAGAATCGATGCACGGAGCAGGAGAAATGACACGCAGCATCGCTGACAGAGACTGGGAGATCGCAACCCGCGCTGCGTGGTTTTTGGATCATCATGCAACTGGAAGTACTGCTGGGCGTGTAAATACAACCCAAGGCCTGCCCCGACCCGAGAGTGCTGACTGTATCGACGCATCGTTCTTGTGCGGGAAGAAGAAACGACGTGCCCCGACCCGGCGAAAGGAGAAACGATGCAAGGTCCTGCTCGTGAGTGGAATCAACGCATTGCAAGCCCTTTCTGACGGGCACTCGCCCGTGCGGGGTTATTTTTGCGCACCAAAGGTACATTTTGATGCTAACAGTGTTAGTGTATGTTTGAATCTACTTAAAGACTCTTTTTCATTTTTAATTGATAACTTGACTTGTGTATTGTGGATTTATTTGTCGTTTTGGTCTTGTTTTGATTAGATAAATATTTGCTATTTTTCTAAACCTATGTTGTGTCATTTTGTAGTGTTTTCATTAAGTTACTGTGTGTGTTGGTACAAATACTTTACACCTTGCACTCTGAACTTAAGCCTACTGCTCTGCCAAGCTACCAAGGGGGTAAGCAGGGGTTAGCTGAGGGTGATTCTCTTTTACCCTGACTAGAGTGAGGGTCCTTGCTTGAACAGGGGGTAACCTGACTGTCAACCAAAGACCTAATTTCTAACAGACACTAAACAAGTAAGTCTTCCAGATACATTATTATGTATCCCGCCTGTGAAAATATATACCAGGGGCTTGAGATCAGTATGTAATTCAAAGTGGTTCCCCCAGGCGTACATTTTAAACTTTTAAACAGCCCAAATGCAGGCCCGGGCTTCATGTTCAATAGTGCTATACTGTTGTTCTTATTTCTTTAGTGACCTGGAAGCAAATGTAATGGTTTGTTCTTTGCTTCCTACACTCTGGCTTCAAATTGCTTCTAGACCTCGTAGTAATGCGTAGGCTCTCTTTATTCTAATGAGACTACCGGATTTTGAGCGACAGAATCACCTGCGGTGTGGGATACTGAGTCTGACCCACTACAGGTGACACCTGTCGCTCCAATCCGGATTTTGCTCTGGCTAACTAGCAGTGCCTCAACTCCACCCAAGGGCAGAATGATTGGGCAGCCGAGCGCATGACATAATTGATTTCTCAGGGAAACCGTGGTCACTCAGGTCTCATCCATTTCTCTTGATTACATTAGTCTCACATACACAATGACAAACAGAGGCAGTATAGGTTTCAATAATGTTTTAATGAAGCGACTGCATCTTAGATAGCAAAGCATGGGCTGCAATAACCAGAACGATATAGCATGACAAGATTAAAATTGTGCCAAGGAGAGTAAAGCATAGAAATAACGCTACAATATTGTCACTAGAGTCAATAGACTAATTCCTACCTAGGCTATAATAGAGCACAGCATGTTAAGCTCTAATTCTGCCCTTCAGCTTCCCCTAGAAGACAACATCCCCCATACCTGAGCAAAGGCCTGAAGTTTGCATAGGCAGCTGTAGCGAAGCGTTCAGCAATCTGCATAGTCGTTGTTCTCTGGCTGGAATCTCCCTCTATCGTGTAAGGGACACAGAAGTGTTTCTATAATAAAACAGCTGATGTTCTGAGAAAATGTCCCTACGTAAGGATGTGTGTTTTTCTACGAATGTCAGAGACAAAACTTATACCATGTTCACCGGCAATCTATCTTACTGCAGCCTTGGAAGAAGCACAGAGCGAGCAAGAATGTCTTGTTTGAGAACTGAGTGCTGCACTAGGCCAAAACAGTTAGATAGAGAGAAATAAAACAAGAGCGTAAAAGTGGTTATTGTAACAATAATAAAACAAAGCCGAATAAAATATATCTAGGTTAAAGTGCACAGCAAGAGACCTAGCATGTGGATGGAGCTATAACTAAAATAACTACACAACAGGAGGTGGGCATCCACAGTGATCACAGACAGGCAATCATCCGTGAAAGCAGACAAAGCCATAGCCTTCAGAATCAAATCTTTCACTTTCTCAAAAGCAGTCTGCATTTCCTCTGTCCAAATTAACTTCTGCCCCTTACGCAACAGAAATCTGAGTGGTTCTACTACCATTGCATACCCTGATACAAACCAAGCATAATACTCTGCAAGACCTAAAAAACCAGAATGCAGAGCATCACGATCAGTCAGCACACTGGCATCTTTGATAACCTTAACCAAACTTTGGTTTGATTTCTGAATTAGTGATGGTATGACCCAGGTAATCCAACTCCTTGGTAGCAAACTTGTATTTGTCCTTTCTGACAGTCATACCTCTTTGGGTGAGAATGGATAAGACTTTATCCAGAACACAATTGTGTTCCTCCAAAGTTTCTCCAAAGACCAGAATATGGTCCTGGTATGCTTGTACTCTTTTGAGATCAGCAAGCATGACATCCATCAGCTTCTGAAAGATGCTGGTAGCTGATACCAACCCAAACGGTAGCTTCAAGTATTTATAGGCACCAAATGGGGCGACAAAAACTGTCAGTTCTTGCAACTCTTCGTCCAAGGGAATTTGGTGGTATGCCTATCCCAGATCAATAAATGGAAGTCATTTTATTTTGCCCAGGTTGGCCAACATTTCATGTATCCTGGGTAGGGGGTGACAGTCCATCAGAATATTGGTATTCAATATGGGTAATTTGGCACATAACCTAATATCGCCTGACTTTTTATTTGCAATGACAATTGGAGCGACCCATTGAGATGATTCCACTCGATCAGGGAAACCTGGGCTACATAAGTCTTTTATCAACAGCTTGAGATCATCTCTAACTGACAAAGGAACGTGCCTCACCTTATGTACAAAAGGTTGTGCATGAGGTTTCACCCTGATGGACAAAACCCTTTATTGTGCCAACCTGATCACAAAATATTTGGGGTTTCCTTTTGACCTGCACTGTGCATAATGAGTCAATCTCATGCCAAGATGTGGGTTCAGCAAGGAAACTGACCATGGCATCAGGATTCTATACTATGGATGAGATGAAGGAGCATTCAATGGTCTTAGCTAAGTCCAAAACTTCACTAAGAGTTGGCTTGCAACAGCTTAGCAACCACTCCTGGATTGGTATCCAAATTTGGACCAAATTCACAGGTGACAGCAAGGATTTAAGTGCAGCTACATATTCTTCCACCCCTTATTAAGTAGTTGTTCATATTCTTCCACCCCTTATTAAGTAGTTGTTTATGTTTTACAAAGTTGTGCCTTTCTAGCATGATCTTGGGTTCCTCTGCAAACTGTTTTTTAAACCATTCAATTGCTTCCACATATACATTCCATTTATCACAAGCTGGAGTCTGAGGAGCAGCAATTGGTGGTAAATTGTCAAATTGTCAAATATTTGCTGTGCAGTAAGTCCCAGACTGCTGAACAGAAGTGCAAATTTCCTCTGTGGGCCTCAGCATCTATGTCAAAATATGATTCTTGAAAAGGCGAAACCACTGAGCCCATTTGATGGTGGGTTCCCAAGGATGGGCCAAGAAGGGAGGTAGCTGAGTAATCTTTTGAGGGGGGGCATAAAGACTTGGGTGCCAAATGATACAAGGTAATACAAAATACATTCAAACGAATAACTAACTAAATAAGTTGGAGTAAACTTACAGTATTTGCGGTTGTTGGGGTGTAGAAGCAGTCAACTTAGTGAAATCTCCATTAAACCTCCTTAATATAAACAAAAGAAAATACCTTAAATTGCTGAAAAACATTTGATAGAAGAGTGGCCTCACATGAGAATCTGTATAGCTGAAGAGAGTGAGTTCAGAAGAAGTCTCTGGCTCAAGAGGTGAAGAAAACAATATGCACATTACTGCTGGTCTGTGTGTATTTACTTGTAGAATGCCCAACCCAATATGACCACTGCGTGTAACATGACACGCAATGGCCTGCTGCTGATCATGACGAGTTGGCCCTCACAGCAGGACCATTGTCAGGCAACACAGCACGAGAGCAGCACAATGGCACTTGGGCACGCTAGCGCCAAGGAGGAGCACAAAAAGGCTTCAAAATGCCTCAGAGGTGCTTCGGGGGCTAGCACCGGGCCCAGAACCACTGCAGGTCGGAGAGCTGGGAGCAGAGAGTCTCCAACTGCCAGGGGAAGTTCAAACTACTTCCAGGAATCCAAAAGTAGAAAAAAGGCCAAAACCCCACAAATGAGGTGCCAAAATGTGTCAGTGGGCTAGAATTCTTTGTCACCAAATTGTAGTAGATACGAAGTCTGGAAACTGAAGGTAAGTCCAAGGTTTTATTCCCAAAATATTCACCCACGACAGACAGTGACGTCTAGCTCGGATCCCAGGTTGAACTGACCAATTCACTGGACTCCTCTCATGCCACTCAGCTTGCCAGCACAGGCCCATTTTAATCAACAACATTTTCAAATCACTGCAATGGTTTTGAGAAGAAGAGGTGCAACTTGAGTGTGGAACATACACTGACTGCACTAACATAACAAAAGCATTGCAATACACTACAGTGTGTAAACCCAGGTCCTGATAAAATCCCATGGTAGAGACAAAATGCGTGGGCTGAGCCATTGTCGTCTTTACTGAATACTGTAATAAATTATGACTGTTGGGTAACTAGAAGAAGAAGCAAGACTAAAGAGATTGAAAATCCCTACAGTCTGTATAACACATTACTTTTAATGAACGGACTATGGACCATCACTCAACTTTGTTGATGGACTTTTGTTCGACTAAGGTACAAGATTATTGGATATTTTGAGTTGCCTTCCCTTAATTGGATTAAATATCATTATGGTGTAGGAGGTCTGATGGCAGTGGGACCTCAGGGAGTAGGCACCCCTCTTGTTAAGGAAGCAATAGACCTGTGCAGTGTAGTGGTTCCACAACTGGCATATTAGTCATTTATATTGCTGACAAGAAGCATGATTTTTCTGGAAGCATAAAGCATCTGCCCTGATAGTACTGAGATGCAGATTAACAGGTTGGTGTTTGCTACACTTCTTATATCATGTGTGTCTTGGTGGGATGCTGAATGGATCTAAACCTTGTAGCTTGCTCTGCTGCACCCCAGACTCTGCTAATACTATCATAGAGGAAAGGGAACATTTTCACTAGTGTTAGGGCATTGTTAAATAATGAAAATTAATGCAGTTAACATGTAGAAATAATATTTAGGCCTTAGACGGAAAGACATATTTTAAAAAGCAAGTGAGAGCACTAGGATGTCACATTTACATGTAGTAGGTTTGAATAGCCGCAGAATGCACTTTTTACAGAAGGTGACCTGGGTTAAGAATGTGAATTATTAGTATTCAGTAAAGCTGACATGTTAGGGAATGTATGACCTTCCCATAGAAAATAATAATGCATTAAAATGTTTAGTTTAGTTCAGCAGAATGTTTCTACATGAACAATAGTTTAGCCAAATGAAAAACATGAGAATTTATGATTTAATAAAGTGATGTAAGACCTAACCATTAACTGTAGTTTCTTTTTTTATGGTACACTGATTGTGGAAACTGTCTTGTGGTTATACAAAACGTTTCACAAAATCTTTAATTTGAATGTGGATATCTGTAGACCACTGCTTAGATGACAGAAACTTTCCTGTGCCCGTGAAGACATTGGTTGCCGATTGGCTAAAGTTGAGACAGGAGTTGAAAAAAATAAGTTGCAAAAATCTAGAGATATGATGTTTTAATAGTGCAGGTTCCTAGAGTAGAGAGACCATTCCGTCATTTCTCCATACCCTTTGAAAAGAGACTCTGTGCACATTGTATTCTCTGTCTGAATCTTTGCTGCTCTGAGACTCTATGGCCCTCATTATGACATTGGCGGTCTGTCATGAAGACTGCCGTGCTGGCGCCCGCCAAAAGACTGCAGAGGCGGCGGCAATCCGCCTGCCCAATTCTGACACATAAAATTGGCAAAGAAGATGGAGTTATGGCTGAGGATCACCAACAAGGTGAATTCAGTGGGAAGCCACCCTGCACAAAGGACAACATACACAAGAGGTGGAACGACATGAGGGGGAAGGTCCGTTCCATGGCCTCCAGACACCAAATCACCCTTATGAAAACTGGCGGTGGGCCCCAACCACCTCCTCTGGAGCTCACATCATGGGAGGAGAAGGTCTTGCCGATCCTGCACCCAGAGGGTCTCAGTGGAATCCCCGGAGGACTTGAAACTGGTAAGTCACCTATAGTCCCCTTGTACGAAGTATGCCTGTAATGCATGGATCCCCATCCCCTGCATGCCCACCCTACCCCACTAACACCAATCCCAAAGTCCACACTCCCAAATGCACCCAATGCATGTACAGCATGAAGCACTATGACTTCCACAATGCATCACCCTGTAGCCACCTAACAATCCACATTCCCCCCGCAAAACTAAACCTGAGTCCTGAAGCATGACACATAGCACTCACCCTGCAGCACCTGTAAAGTGCATCAGGCAGATGCAAATAACAATCCCTGTCATCCACAGGTGCCACTGAGAATGTCATCAGAGAACCAGTGCCACTCACAGCCAGTCCCCGACCTGATGAAGACCCCATTGATGACAGCAACACAGGATGTCTGGGACTGGAAGACCTACCTGGCCCATCCAGGCTCTCTGGGCAGTCCACCCGCACCAGCCTCGCCCAGGACACCATGGAGCCCCCCACAACCTCTGCCACCACAACACCTGTCATCCGATGCCCCCACACCAGTGTCTCAAGACCACGCCAATCCACAGTGTGCCCACCTGTACAGGGACCTGAGTCAGCACCCACCACACAAGATGAAAAAAGGTCCTGGTGTAAGTGGGAGTGGGCACACCGTGCCAGAGATATAGGTACAAGGGGATAGGGCCAGTGGGAGTGCACCTAGGGGTCACAGGGCACGACATTCCAGAGAGCCACCTGCCCATGAGGCTATAGCACAAGTCCTGGGAGCAATCTATTCCAGAACAAGATGGGCCAGTTAGTAGACCTGTTGGGGGAAAACCTGAGCCTGCAGAGGGAGTTCCACAAGGAGGCCATGCAGGAGTGGCATGCCCTCAATGCCACCATGGCCTCCATGAAAGACTTGATGCAGGAGCTGGTCACAGTCCTGCGTGAGTCCTTTCCCCGCCACCAGGCCCCTTCCAGTAGCCAACCTACTGACCAGCCCTCTACATCTGCTGAGGCTACGGAGATGATGGTCATGCCTGAGGACTCACAATCCACCACTGAGCCACCACTTGTTGCTGAGGAACTCCCACGCAACCGTGGTCACAGACCCAGACATCTTTCAGGGACAGAAGCCAAGACCAAACCCACTGCCAGGAAATGAGCCCCTCAAGAACTCTACCCCTTGTGTGCCACTGAGACACATTGTTGACTTCCTACTGCCATAGCCCCATTTCCAAATGACACATGGATACTGGAACTATGCTACCAACTGCTGGGCCTTACAGACTGATGGAATCGATCACCATGGTCCCACTGCTTTGCACCATATCCACCCTTTGGTATGCACAATAAATGCATATAGACACAAGTTTTGGTGTAATGTGTTTACTAATTGTAAAAGTGCAACAAATGTGTGATGTGTCACAGAAACTGAGTCCTAAAACACATTGTAGATGTGTATGTATCATTGTCTCATCCAGCTTCCTGCAGCAAAGTCAGTGTCCACACAATCCTGGGTCCTCAGGTAGCAGACTGGGAAGAGTGGCCATACATAATCCATAGTACATCTGAAATTGATAGCACAGAATGTTCAATACACATTGGGGGTGATTCTGATTCTGGCGGGCGGCGGAGGCCGCCTGCCAGAATTCCGCCCCCATTATACCGCTCCGCGGTCAGAAGACCGCGGAGGGTATTATGTTTTTTTCCCTGGGCTGGCGGGCGGTCTCCAAAAGACCGCCCGCCAGCCCAGGGAAAAACTCCCTTCCCACGAGGATGCCGGCTCGTAATCGAGCCGGCGGAGTGGGAAGGTGCGACGGGTGCAGTGGCACCCGTCGCGTATTTCAGTGTCTGCAAGGCAGACACTGAAATACTTTGCGGGGCCCTCTTACGGGGGCCCCTGCCGTGCCCATGCCATTGGCATGGGCACGGCAGGGGCCCCCAGGGGCCCCGCGACCCCCCCTACCGCCATCCTGTTCATGGCGGCTTTCCCGCCATGAACAGGATGGCGGTAGGGGGGGTCAGAATCCTCATGGCGGCGGAGCGCGCTCCGCCGCCATGAAGGATTCCCCCGAGCAGCGGTAAGTCGGCGGGAGCCCGCCGACTTGCCGCTTCTGACCGCGGCTGAACCGCCGTGGTCAGAATGCTCGAGGGAGCACCGCCAGCCTGTTGGCGGTGCTCCCGTGGTCGGTGGCCCTGGCGGCCACCGGCCGCCAGGGTCAGAATGACCCCCATTATGTTCACTTTCGCCAACCGTATGTACCAGCACCTCATGATGGTTAAACGATTTACACTGTAGGTCCACACACTGCTAATCAATCTAATGCTATTGAACACATGACCAAAACCCAGGTCAGGTACAATTTCACTAGTTAATCATTGCATCTAACAGCAATGACTTGAGTAATAGACACTCATTGTAGTAGTGGATGCCAAGTATTGACAGCACTTGAAGTCACAAGAAGCTGAAACTATGCCAATGAAAATGTGATTCCAGAATGGAGAAGTCACAAATGTGTCTGGAGTAGATAGGTGTCTTGAGTAGATAGGATGTCAGAACTATATGTAACCCAGACAGATGACTAGCTAACATCACAATGGCACTGTAGACTTACTTGTCAGACCATTCCTGTATACATTCATCTGAAACCCAAATGGGGTCAACACCTACTGATATCAGAGATGGATAATTAAGTAAAACCAATCTGTACACCAACATGTGATATGTCAAACGTAGAGACGCACCTACCAGAAGCTGAGCTGAAGTACTGCTGGATAAGATCTGTCCTTGTGCCTACATCTTCCTCATCCACATCTTCTCATGTTTCCTCTCTCCTTTGCCCCCAGATTGTCCCTAACTCCTACCTCCTCCAGCAATGGGATGTTCCTCCTTAGCACCAGATTCTGGAGCATGCAGCAGGCCACCACAATCTGGCACACCTTCTGGGGTGAGTACTGCAGGTAACTCCAGAGATGTGCAGACATCTGAACCTTGCCTTCAAGAGACCAATTGTCCTTTTGACCCCCCCTTCTTGTCCTCCCATGAGCCTCATTGTACTGTTCCTCAGCCCTGGTCCTTAGATTCCTCACTGGTATCAGTAGCCAGGAGAGATTGGGATACCCTGAAGCAACCGTGGATAGGGTAAACCAACATTTACATTCCACAATGTCACATATAGACTGAGTAGTAAGGCTGGGGTAATAAGGCTGGTGTAACAGTGATGACAAATACACTCATTATACTCACCAATGAGGTAGGCCCTCACTCTTTGCAGAGGTGCCATCAACCGTGGGACACTGCTTTTCTTGAGCATGTGTGGATCATGGACAGACCCTGGAGTCACCTCTGAGATGTACTGGTCAGCTAAGCAGACCGTCTGCACATTGATGGAGTGAAAGCCCTTATGGTTCCTGTACACTTGCTCATCAGCCCTGGGTAGTATTAATGCAATGTGTGTGCCATCTATGGCCTCAATCACATGAGGGATATGTCCCAATGCATAGAAATCGGCCCTCACACTGGGCATATCTACAGGTTTGGGAAATTGAATGTAGCTGTCCACATGTTTGACTAAGATAGACAAGACTTTCCTCAACACATTGCTGAACAAAGGTTAAGACATGCCTGGTGCCATTCCCACTATCCCCTGGAATGAGACAGTGGCCAAGAAATGGAGGATGGAGGCCACCTGCACAGTTGGAGAAATGGCTGTAGGTTGTCAAATGGCAGTAGGGATCAGACTCCAACTGGGTACACAGCTCCCTGATTGTAGCATGGTTCAGTCGATAGTGGGAGATGATGTGGCGTTCTTCCATCATTGCCAAGTCAACCAGGGGCTGATACACAGGTGCACGCCTAACCCTCCACAGTGGTCGGCATCTACAGATGGCATACAACACAAGTATGTCAATGATTACCATTCATGCATCCTACTGCAGGGTGCTAAACAGTGAATCAGCATCACATATACTGCCACTCGTTTCATGCAAAGCAGACTTCCATGTGTCGAGACGTTGTAATTCCCATGTCAGTTGGACATACATCTGGTATTTACAATGGATGACAATAGTGATTTGCTTGTCTGTCACTGCTACTCTACAGTCACCATCAAAATGTAAGAGCATTCCCACAATGCCATGTTGTCATTACCAGAATACGTGCACACTCCAAGTTCATGCTGCCTAATTGTATGTAACACTATCCCAGGCCGTAACTCCTCACATGTAAATGTTGGAAATGAGTAGTGAATTCATAAATAAATGTATTTGTTACAGGTGTATTGCAAAATGAATGCTGCCTGCCCTGCATGCAGGAGACAGATGTCAGTGAGCTCATTCTGCCAGTGTATGCTGTCATGGCAGTAGGCGGTCGGAACGACTGTGCAACTCCTCATTAGTTAACATTGATGTCTATGGAATACAGGGACCAATGATGACTACCGCCGGTGGTGACGGTGCAGACCGCTGAGGCCGTGACCACCATTTTCTACAGTGAATCTCACTTGACTTCTGACTCTCCAGCCAGAGACCTCTACTGAGTGTACTGCTATTTTGTGTTCCTGGGAGCCATGATGGTGGGTGTTACAGCTGATAGGGCCCCCGCTATCACCTCTGAAGAACTGGAGAAACTTGTGGATGGGGTCCTACCTTTGTACACAAAGCTGTATGGGGCTCCAGAACAGGAGGTAGGTCGCATAATGGTTGTGTACGTTGCTAAATGGGTATGTAAGTGTGTAATAGTGGAGGGTGTGCCTACGGATATGACTGCTAGGAATATTGTGGAAGTGTGAAGTTGCTGATTAGTGTACTGTTGGTAGGCCTATGAATGGCGTGGATTGTTGTGCCTACATTAATGTGCCTTTCCTTCTGTGTCTCCCATGCAGGTCTGCACCCATCAGAAGAAGAGATTGTGGAAACCCATTGCCAAGGGAGTGCAGATCCAGGGGGTCCATACCCGGCAGAGCACCCACTGCAGGAAGTGGTGGGAGGACCTGGGATGCTGGGCCTGGAAGACCGCAGAGGCCCAGTTGGGGCGGCCTCCCAATGAGGAAGGGGTGCCCGTCGGACCCTGATCCCTCTGATGGCCCACATACTGGCGGTGACCTACCCAGAGTTGGATAGGCGCTTGAGGGCAACACAGCAGCCACAAGGGGGTGAGTGACATAGTACATGTCCTGTACAGTTTACAGTAGATTGGACTGGTGTGTTAGCCATGGGATCAAGGATGGAAACTGTAGCTATGACAGTTAACGAAAGTAGGATATAGTTGCACTGTGAACAGAAGTAGCTGTGATAGGTGAGCATCTGAGCATCGGGTGTACATGGCATTTTTAACTTGCCAAATTTTTGGACTTCACATGGACTTACAGGATCTTCAGTTGGTATCCAGAGCTATCTATACATGTCCATTATGGGTGACACAGGTAGGTATGACAATGTACAAATGTCACCCATGGACAGGTTTCTCACAGTAATGGTCCTGTATTCAAGAGCCCTAACAGTGTAGAGTAGTACCGGAGTGTAATTGTAGTAGTATCATGATCGTGCATGCACATCAGAGTGTATGCACAGTGGGTGTAGGGAGATCTCCATTGATGTTGTAGGGGGTGTATTCATGAATGTACATAGAGGCATGTTGTTGTGATGTACATACGTGCAATGTGCATTGGTATTGACCCTATGCTCCCATCTATTTCGCCCCTCCCCTCCCCTCCTTTTTGTACAATCCTATCCTTGTGTGCATTAACATCAGCAGGGGAAGGAGCAGGGGCACCGGTGAGTGGGGAGGCTGCAGCCCACGGGACCCAGAAGGCAGAGACCACCGAAGCTGAGGGGACCAGTGGGAAGGAGGGCGAGGAGAGCACCACAGGAGAGACTGGAGCGGACGCCACTGATACACATTCCTCCTCCAATGGAAGCTCCTTGGTGGTGGCGGCACCTTCTGGGACCATTCAGCACCATCTTCGTCTGCCACACCCTTACCAGCACCGCCCTCCCAGTAGCTTCCCACCCAGTTGCCCGTGCCCGCTCACTCAGCAAGGTCAGCCCTGCTGCCCTCAATGCTGAGGCCATTGACCTCCTGAGGTCCATCTCTGTAGGGCAGTCAACCTTTGTGAATGCCATCCAGTGTCTGGCATCCCAGATGCAGCAGACTAATGCTACCTGGAGGGCATGCACAGTGCTTTGAGGGGCCTACAGAGATTGTTTCAGGCTCTGGCCTAGTACTTCCGTCCTCCCTCCTGCTACCTGTGCCCCATCCCAAAGCCCTCTCCCCTCTCCTTGCCAAGCCACACATACAGACAAGCACTCACCCAAACCAACGGACAGGGTACACAAAGACAAACAAAGGCACCACAAATCACTTAATAAGCATGCACACACTCAACACACAAAAGCAGACACGACATCAGCCACTACCTCCCCTGTCTCCTTCAGCACCTTCTCCCTTGCTGTCACAATACCACTCACACCTGCCAGCACTGCATCGGTCACCACTTTCCCCTCAGTCACCCCAACTACCATCACTCACACATGCAGCACACCCAACTTACATGCAGACACCACCCCAACATTCATCCACATGACCTGTCTGTCCACCCCCACCCTCTCTCCCACCCCTCCTCCAAGGACACATAAACGCCCAGCATTCCTACACCTCACACATACATACTCTGCATATATCTGCACGCATATCCAGCACACCTACACGTTCTAAGATCACTCCCTCTACCTCCACTCCTAAACCTGTTTCCCAATCCATCCCCCTAGGTCCTAAGGAGCTTTTCCTTTCCCGCCTTGACCTGTTCCCTGAACCTGTCCCTCCCCATGTTGCCCCTCACCCTCGTATTTCCCTCCCCAAGCTAAGTCCCTCCACCTCCAAGTCCTTCCGTGACCCCCCCCTTCTACCTTTGCTGCCCCTCCACCCACGAAGAAGCCATCCCCTGTCCCTAAGAAGGAAGCTGGCCAGAAACATGGTTCCTAGGCCCCTGCCCCTTCGCCAAGAGCAAGGGTGAAACCCCCACCCCCTCCCAAGCCAATGCCCAAGAACCCCCATCGCAAACCCAAACCCTCACCCCCAGACCCTTGAGGTGCCTGTATTCCCCATTGATGCCCCTACCTTGTGGAGGCCATTAGGCTGTCAGGAGTCAAGTTGGGGCCTTTGACAGGCACAGTTGTGCCCATTGGACTTTGGACTGGCCTACGGGCCTTGATGCTTTATGACCTCTTTCACCTGCTTTTGCCATTTATATGTTTATGTTTCCAATACAGGATTCCTGTTGTTTTAATTCATATACAGTTGTCGAGTATTTTTGTTCTCTAAAGAATTTCCATCTATCTATCATGTGCTGTGAAAAGTGCATTCCTAGGCATTTTTCATTCAGATTCACCGTTCTTTATTGTATTTGGGCACTGTATGTAGTGTTGTGCCTTTGAATTGGTTTGTGTGTCTCTGCTTGTTGGTGCTATTGGTGTGGTTGTATAGTTGTGATCTAGGGTGTGTGTATGTGAAGTGTGTGCTTGGTGTAGCTGTGTTCTGTGTGTGTCTCAGCATGGGTGTTGTGTTGTGTTGTGTTGCCTGCGTGCTGGAGTTCATGTATGGTGTGTATGGGTGTGTCACTCCCTCCTTCCCCCCTTGTGCGCTCTGCAGGTGTACTTACCGATGGCAACGGTGGTCATAGAGGAGAAAGGCGAGGAAGAGCACTGGAAATATTACAAGGTTGTGTTCCATGGCTTCAGCTGAGTCGTCTGCTTCCCTGAAGGTGAGTTGCTCCTTTTGTACTTGCTGTTTCTGCCAGGCTTTGGGTGGTGGGCATCCCGCCCAAGAAATCGTGGCGGTCTGCAGTGTTGTATTAGGGTGGGCAGTGCAGTATCTACCGCCAGCCTGAGGATGGCTACAGCCGTCGGTGGCAGTCTGGCCACACTGGCGGTAGTGTCGGCAAACTGGCTTGGTTTCAGTGGGTTGACCGCCGTGGTTGTAATATGGCGGTCTGTACCGCTGGCTTGATGGCAGTCCGTCCTCCATCACCAGCGTGATGGATCCTTTACCGCCAATGAGGGCCTAAGTTTCTTGAACCTCTGTTTATGGGATGTTCTACTTTGATTTGAGAGTTAATGCTAAAAGCTTCATGCTTTCACATCTCAATTTTGGAGCTCTTTATTGGTTCTAGCTGACACCTTTCTTCGCCCATCCCCAATCCTATTTTGAGATTTAGATTAGGGATTTTTCCTTTCTGGAACATGCTTTATGCATTTGCTCTGATGTTGTTTGATTATATACTGACTATTAATTGATTGCTGACTGCTGATGCAGATTCAAAAAAAGATTGTACCTATTAAAACAATTCTAATAAAGCTTTTGAACTCACATCAAACTCTCATCATTGACTGAAAATAATAACTGAAATGTGATGACCAATTGATTGATTTACAGCTTCTGATTAATCTCATCTGTGTCCAAGATCTGTTGGCCCAGTGGCTAGGGGTTACTGCCCTGATATGATGGTAAATCTGACTTTGTAAACCAATATTTAAATAATATCCCTGCACTCTGGCACTAGCATGTACCAGTCCTCTCTTACTACAGCCTCATTGTCCCTGCATCACATCTATATCCTGCCCACATCTCCAACCATGCAGTTCCATCCATTTGTTTCTATCCAGCCCGTTTCTTCAAGACCAGCAACATTCTGGTCCTCTAGATGCCCATATGCTCCAAAAATTATCTAGGATACTGTTTGAATTTAATCTAGTAAAACTAGGCTGTGGAGCTTGCTTTTCGGTCCTTCAACATGTGGGGAAACACTGGAATCAAAGGCAATCTAGGGATAGCTACAGCAGAGCAGGATATCAGGACAAGTCTGTCCACAAAAGGGTCACTAGAACCAAGAATATTGCCTGCATCATCTGCTGTCTTGGAAGCATTGTGAGTGACGGAAACACTTAACTATTGTGTTCACTAATTATGTAATCATTTACATATGTGTGTTCTATGTTCATAACCTCGATACTCTGATGTGTGGAGTGCAGATGCACTACAGGCTGAGTAGCAGAGAGGATGTGGATACAAGCCAGCCAAGTGTGGCACCAGAGAAAAAAGAAATTTCAACCAGAACTGGCTATAATGTGTTTTTGTATTCAACAAATAGAACCAAGAATATTGTCTGCATCATCTGTTGTCTTGGAAGCATTGTGAATGATGGAAACACACAACCTAAGAGTCCCTCCCAGTCATGCTCAAAGCAGAGTGACCAGTGTGGTCAAGAGGGGCCCAAGAAAATCTATAGGACAGTGGTGTGAAAGAACATTGGGCGGATTGGGAATGGTGTAAACCTCCTCAAAGTTATGAGGCAATGTGTCCCAAAAGACAAGAGTCAAAACAACATTTCAAAAATATAAAGTCTATAAGAAAAGCATATTACAAAAATGGAGTTGGAAATAAAAATGTAAAACAAATGAAGGTTTATCACAAAATTCTAAAGGTATGGTACAAGGAATAGTATAATGTAGATACAGAATCAGAAAATGCTAAGTCTTGCGTTCAACAAAAGCAATAAGAGGTTGGACAGCATCCTTAGGCATAGGAAACATCTCCCCAGAGTTCCCTAAATTTGAGGGTATCTATACAGTTTTCTTACATATCAAAATACAGACATTTCAAAGTCTGCATGGTATTATCACTGCACCAACAAATTACAATTTTACATTATAAAATGATACACAGTCCTATCACCTAAGCGCTAACCTATTACATGAATATTGATTCTGCCTTTCTTACGTAATGTCATCTGGAGTTGCTAAAACAAACTATTTACATAAACAACAGAAAACCATTGTGAATGAATGCAGTACAGTGTGCCAGCAGAGAGCCTTAAATTAAGTTGCAATTGGACTTCCTCTAGCAAACCCCTCGAGAACAGAAATAAACAAACCACATCTTGCTACATGTAGTCTCAGGCAGAAATATAGAAACAAATTGTATATCATGATTCAGCATTCATTTTGAACAAGATGGGGTTGAGGCCTAACTGAGGGCGTTAGCCTAAGCCAGAAAAACCACACTTCTTCACATCATAGCAAATTTGTTTCAATTGCAATAGCCTTATGTCCGTTTATATACATACATCAAGTGCAGAAGGGCTTTATAATAATGCATATCTTTTAGTAAAATCACAAAAGCTCTAACACCAGATTTTCAAAAACAAATACTGGGCCGGGCCAGACATAGAAGTGGGTCTAACAGCTTACAACTAATACAGCCATAAGAAAGAGTACAAGTACTCTTACAACTCATATAGGTGAAAACAAATCACAATTTGGAAAATATTTTAACAATTTATACATGTTTACCAATACCAGAAACACACACAAAGCACCCCTCCCCATCGTTTGAACCCTGGGAGGGAAGTACCTTAATAAATTTGTTACTCAGACCATGAGTGCTGCATTCTTTAGCCTCATTCCATCTTAATTTGAAGATAAGCAGAACAATTTGGCGTAGGCTTTTGCAGGATACGAAGTGAAAGATTTAAAAGTGAAAAATGTTTGGCAAAAAGTCAAAGGCAGTTTCCCTGGTTCCAAATGATATACCAGAGTGGAAAAAACACCCTATGATGTTCTTGCAAATGAATGGTCTTGTGGAGCAGGATTATGCCAGAATTGGGACGGATTTCTTAACGATGCTGAGCCAAAAACAGTTTTACTCTGATTACAGAAAGTACCTCTGGAACAGGGATGTGATTTATCTATTTTAGGCAGACGGGGCTGGATCCTGTTATCTGCTTATAGAAAAATGCATGAAAGAGATGTGCAGTTGAAACAAAAAAAACTGCAATTAGAGAGACAGCTAGTTGAAGCTAAAAATAATGAACCCATGATGTCTTGTCAGAATAAGTTATTGCAAGCTAAAGTGGATAATTATCAATCTGTTGCCGAGAAAGCAACTGTTCGAGTTGCCCAATACAGATATCGGAAACTTAGGGGTAGTGTCAATCAAAAAAAGTTAATTTAGCTGCTTCTAAAGCAGGGTTAAATTTGGATCCAGAAATCGGGGACAAGAATATCTGGGACACAAACCCAGTTTTTCAGAATCCAGTAATAAGTCAGAAAAAAAGAGGGGACCAGCTTGAGCCAGACGAACAGAAAGTGGTTTGTGCACAGCCAATATTTAGATGGAAAATAGAGGGCACTCCACAAAACCTGGGGGGGGGGTTGAGATGCACTCCCTAGAGGATTAACCCCAGCAGGAAGTCAATGATATTATAGACAGATTCAAGCAGAGATCTGAGGAAACATTACTTACATGGATGGTGTGATTATTTGACACAGGAGCCTCTGGTGTAATGCTAGACATAGGAGACTCTCCTACGTTTTGTACTCTTAGCACTGACCCCATAACACAGGAGCAGATTAGGAGTTATCAGGATAAACCAACAGATCACCCTACTGCAGCTAGAGGTCATGGGGTGTAACCATAAGTATCCTACAGAATCAGACTGGCCACAAAATGACAAGTCCTGGAGATGCAATGCAGAGAATTAAGGAGGAGGGAATAAAAAATGGTATTTTCCTGGGTGATGCTCACCGTCTGTTAGATGGACCGCTTTCTTTGTCAGTTGGAAATACAACTATTTGCCTTGCTCCTCCAACTTACAAGCAGGTAATAATGACTCTCCTAATTAATCAGACAGGGCAGAACACCTGGATGAAGCATCTGTCATTTCTGGGGTGCAATTGTCCCATTATATTGATATGATGATTCAGTGAGAGACACAAGAACAGTTGCAGACTCAGTTGGACAGGGTTGCGGAACTCTTGCAGAGCAAAGGGTGGATGCTTAATTTAGATAAGACACAAGGACCCTCTCAAAACCCTCTAGGAATTCAGTGGAATCAGGGACATAGAGAGGTGTTGCCGCAGGCAAAACAAAAGATCTTAAAATGTGCCACTCCCTGTACTAAGCAGGAGACTCAACGATTCATTGGATTGTTTGGTTTTTGGAAACAGCATATTCCTCACTTGAGTCAGATTTTGGCCCCTTTGCACAAAGTGACAAGAAAGAAACATGAGTATGAATGGGGAGAGCAGCAGCAGTGTGCATTTGACTTGGCAAAAGGAGGTGATTCAACAGGCCTTAGACCTATGGCCAGTACAGGAAGGAAACATTTAGTTACATGTAACCATTCAGGGGCAATATGCAAATTGGAGCATGTGGCAAAAACAGGGAAGAAAGAGGGTGCCCCTGGGTCATTAGACCAAAAAGCTACCGGATACTGCAGAGCGATATACTCCCTTTGGGAAACATTTACTTGCTTGTTACTGGGCTCTAGTGAATACTTAACAAACGGCCCTAAGTCATAATGTGATTCTGAGACCTGCGATTCCAATAATACAGTAGGTGATGAGTTCACCTAAAACTCACTGCATAGGACATGCGCAAGAGGCCAGTATAATTCGATGGAAGTGGTACATACAGGACAGAGCCCGAGTGGGACCAACAGAGACAGGAGCCCTGCACAAACAGGTGGCACAAGCCCCTGTGCAGGATGATGAGAGAGTGCAGGAGGTACCAGAGATAAAAGAGTCACCAGTGAGGTGGGGTGAGCCATTTGAATCCTTGCCTCCTGAGGATAGGAAGCATGTATGGTTTAGCCAAGTATGTGGGGGCCAAAGACATTGGAAGGCAGTGTCATATAACCCAGTCACGAAGAAGTTGTTCCCCACTACAGGAGAAGGGAAGTGTAGTCAATATGCAGAACTGTATGCTGTGTATCAGGCACTGAAACAAGAATTGCCTCTGACCTGTCACATTTATACTGATTCTAGGTCTACCACGAATGGGTTAGCTACCTGGCTCCCCACATGGCATGCACATAACTGGCAAATACATTCTAAGGAGTTGTGGCGCAAAGAGTTGTGGCAAGAAATTTGGGAAATGCTAGAATAAGTACTGTTACTGTGTATCATGTAGATGCCCACTGTCCCACTGACTCACTAGAACAATGGTTTGATTCCCTTGCAAATGACAAAGCCAAAATCTCAGAGGCAGAAGTGGTGACACAGGATTCTGACTTGGTGGGGATGGCTAAGTGGGCGCATCAAAAATGTGGACATATGGGAGAGAAGGCCACTAACAGGTGGGCAGAGATTAGAAGGATGCACATTCCCCTATATTTGGTAAAAACCGTGATCATGCAGTGTCCTATTTGTCAACACACACAACAGAGATCTTTCCCGCAAACGGTCAAAGGTCAGTTGGGGAGAGGGAAGTTGCCCGGGAGGATATTGCAAATTGATTACATTGGGCCACTACCGACTAGTTGCGGGTGTCAATAAGCTTGCACAGTAGTGGACACTTATTCTGGTTACCCGATTGCTGTCCCTTGCAAACATGCCACTCAGAATACCACCATTAAAACTCTGGACTTGTTAATGTTGTATTACAAAGTCCCACTCCAAGTCCAGAGTGACAACGGGTCACATTTCAAAGGACAATTGGTGCAAACTCATTGCTTACGACACAATACTGAGTGGATTTATCATACTCCATATTATCCAAAAGCTGCAGGACTGATTGAGAGAATGAACGGCTTGCTGAAAGCCCAGCTACGAAAACTGTCAGATGGGACTTTGAGAAACGGGAGAGAGCATTTAAATGAAGCTCTCCAAATTTTGAATAACAGACCATTGTCCATTGACCATTGACCACTTTAATGTGAATGTTGACCCCAGCATTACAGATACAACCCCATGTAGTGACCAACACCATCATGTATTGGGAAATAAACCCAGGAGCCTTAGCTCCATCCTGAGCCACACCAGAATCAGCAGGTCTTGATCTACTTGCCTTAACAAGAAACCAAGAGACATGGCACTTCTTGAAACAGGTGTTGAAATACAGATTCCTCCGGAGCATTTAGGATTGATTGCTCTCAGATCTGGGTTGACACTCAAAGGTATTCAGGTCTTGGAAATAGGAGGATTTTGCAAATAGTGCACAGAGGCCTCAGGAGGTGAAGAAGATGCAGTGCATAGGGGTACTGTAGTGATTGGGGAAGGCAAGGTCTTACCTCCTCCAAATTGGGGCTGCAGGACCTCAGGACAGTCTGTGTCGAAGGGATTCACCCTCTGTGTTCCAAGGAGCACGCTCTTTGCCAGGAGAACTGGTCGTCAACTTAGAAGGTGCCTGCGTAAGCAGGGAAGTGACTCTGTCACTCCACAGGAGATTTCTTCGGTCCTTCTGGTGCAGGGTGAAGACAGGGAGTCCCTATACTGTGCACACCATGGAAACTGTTGCAGTTGCTGGCTGGAGCTGAAGTTGTAGAGGAAAAGTAGCCCTTCTGGATACTTTTGTTGCTGTTACAGCGGTTCCTGGAGCAGTCTGCGGTCGATCCGAGGTCAGAGGATGAAGTAGTAGTTGCAGAGGATTCCTGCTGGAAACTTGCACGTAGAATCCGAAGAGAAACCTACAGGAGAGACCCTAAATAGCCCTGAGAGGGGGATTGGCTACCTTATAAAGTATGGACCTATCAGGAGGGGTCTCTCATGTCACCTGCTGGCACTGGCCACTCAGAAACCTCCAGAGTGTCCCCACACCTTGGAAAACATGATGGCAATGGCTGAAGTCTGGGACACACAGGAGGTGCTCTGGGCACACTGCTGGGGTGGTGATGGATAGGGGAGTGGTCACTCCCCTTTCCTTTGTCCAGTTTCGCCCCAGAGCAGGGAGTGGGGGTCCCTGAACTGGTGTAGACTGCCTTATTCAAGGAGGGCACCATCTGTGCCCTTCAAAGCATTTCCAGAGGCTGGGGGAGGCTACCCCTCCCCAGCCTGTTACACCTATTTCCAAAGGGAGAGGGTGTAACAGACTCCTCCCCAAGGAAATGCATTGTTCTGCCTTCCTGGGACTGAGCTGCTCAGACCCCAGGAGGGCAGAACCATGTCTGTGAGGTGGCAGCAGTGGAAGCCTCAGAGAGCTGGTTTGGCAGTACTGGGGGTCCATGGTGGAGCCCCCAGGATGCATGGAATTGGCTGCCCACTGCCACATTTGGAATGGGGGGACAATTCCATGATCTTAGACACCTTTCATGACCATATTCAGAGTTACCATTCTTAAGCTACATATAGGTATTGACCTATATGTAATGCAAGTGTGTAATGTCGTCCCAACATTCACAAAGTTCCGGGAATTGGCCCTGAACTATGTGGGGGCACCTCTGCTAGTGCAAGGGTGCCCTAACACTTAGTAACTTTGCATCTAACCTCCAGTAAATGAAGGTTAGACATATAGGTGACTTATAAGTTACTTAAGTGCAGTGAAAATGGTTGTGAAATAGTGTGTGCACTATTTCACGCAGGCTGCAATGGCAGGCCTGTGGAAGGGTTTGTCTGAGCTCCTTATGGGTGCAAAAGAAATGCTGCAGCTCCTGGAACCCTAATGCCCTGGGTACCTAGGTACCATATACCAGGGACTTATAAGGGGGGTCCAGAGTGCCAATTGAAATTGGTAAATGAAGTCACTAGCCTATAGTGACAAATTTAAAAGCACAGAGAGCATAAGCACTGAGTTTCTGGTTAGCAGAAGTCAAGCACTACTGACAACACACACATTACGCCATAAATTATGAGCACTGGGGTCCTGACCTGCAGGATCCCAGTGAGACAGGCAAAAACATACTGACATACAGGTAAAAATGGGGGTAACATGCCAAGAAAGATAGTACTTTCCTACAGGGAGGACCTGGCCTGGCATTTTGGGCTGGACTGTTCCTATGGGTAACAGGGTTAAGATTGATTTGCATATGGCTGAATCCAAACTGGGGTGGCATGGTGAGCAAAAGAACAATGGATTAAACCCAGATATGTGACTGGGGGTGAGTGTATGAAAAGTTTCCGCACCCCAGCCATCATCCTTTCGTTTTGCTGAAGCTGCCCTAAGTGGGAAGGGTATGCCCAGACGTGGGTCCCGTGCTCACTGTGACACTGGATTCAAGCTACCCTGGCTGATGAAGGGTGATACCCTGAAACCGGTCCCAGGATGCTTGTTTCCGGTCCAGGAAGGTTCTGGCCTAGCAGTTCGGGTTGGATTGTTCCCCTGGGGAACAGGGTCAAGACTGATTTGCATATGGCTGGGCCCAAACTGGGATGGTATGGTGGGCAAAAGAACAATGGATTAAACCCAGATCTGTGACTGGGGGTGAGTGTTTGAAAAGTTTCGGCACTATGTCCATCATCCTTTTGTTTTGCTAAAGTTTCCTATTACTACACCTTTATTCTGATAGTATGCATTATTCCTGAGTTGAATTGAAAAATAACACTGTTAATGCAGTCTCAGTAATGTCAACTATAAACTGCGTGGTGACACTGGGGTAGTTCCCTTGAGTGTAAAGTGCAAGTAAACCCACAGCGTGCCTCCTTTTGAGGAACATTGGTGTAGAGGGCCTATATGTCTAATGTCTCCAAGAAAGCTTGTGTGTTGTCAAAGGTCGTACCTTCTACAGGTTGAATCAGATGCATACTGTATCAGGTACATTAGTGAGTCAAGGGAACAAATGGTTAGAGAAAGCTGTTGATGTATTGGCATAGTGGTTCGGGTACAGCACTACAACTGGAAACAATGGGTCGTCCAGGGGGATTCGTCAGATTCTTGTGTATTTTAGGTAGAAAGGATATTACTAGGGTTTTGGGTGTTGAACATTGAGAAAAGCAGTTATCCTGCTTATAATCACCTCACAATTACAGTTTGTATCAGAGTTTATACCTCATATGTAAGGTTATAATTCACATTGGTATAGTTTTTTTTCCAATTATGTTTGTCTGAGGAGTTCTGTGCAATATGAATCTCTGTTCCATTTTTTTGTTGAGTTTCTCAATTTTAACATTGAGGGTGTTGTCAAATGGGATGGGGGTAATTCCCAAAAAGGATAAGCCCTTTAAAAATGTCTTTATGTATTGTTCAGTATAACAAAGAGTTTCTTTCTCAGGCATTTAAGGAAAGAAACAAAGAATTTCAAAGGAGAGCATAAATTACAACACTCTCTGTATTTACAATTTCTTTAATTGTCATTTGTTGAAAGAGGGGTGTCAGGAATCCCCAAGGTGCCTCCTGTGTGATCTGTCAGCATCCCCAGGCATTAGGGTTAAATCATACTTCTGTTCTTGGTTAAACTTTCATGTTTCTAAGTAAACATAATGTGCTGTGTTACACAATTGGTTTTATCAATGCTTGTTTTACCAATGCTTGTTTGTTAATGTGAGCAGGTGTAGACATGTGCTTTTAATTGGGTGTGGTGACTCATCCACATGTGGAAACTCAACTGCTTTCCTGATTGGCTATAAATAGCAGAGTGAAGCATGCCTCCCTGCTTGGCTTTGTTTTGCTTCCTGATCTCAGCATCTGATTTGGCAGTCCAGCCCCTGCTGTCATCCTCGAATTCAGGACTTTTTAAGTAATTATTTTCTTTGTTCCTGTATCAACTGACACCAGGCATTCCTCCAGCACTCCGGAAAAGACTGCAGCTAAGTGACTAGTATTCTCCAGGAAGTTTGGTCTTTGAGCGCCGCGCTTTCTTAGAAGAGCTGGTGTATTTCAGACCTCATATTTTGGCAGAGTGCTTATCTTGAAGAGACAAATGCATTTTTTAACATTCTACATTATTATTCTAGTTACTTGCGTAAATGTGATTCAGGAAATCTGCTTGAGCTCAAGTACTACAAAAAGTGACAGTGCAATTTTAAAAGAGCATTTACGTGACATTTCTTTCTCTAATAGCATAACTCTTGGATTTAAATTGTGTCATTCATGCCTTTGTTTCAGGTTTGAGGAATTTGCTTTTGAAGGGTTTTTCACACGCTCACTGAAACCAAAACAAACTGTGCCACCCTAACTGTTTAAACCCAGAGTGCACATTTGTATTTCTTGGATTGTTTTTGTTGCTTTTAGCTTAACCCTATGCATGCAGGAAAGTTATACGTGATATAATTAATGTCCTTGTTTGTTTTTCTTGTACATGATAAGTGCAACCACAGTTCTAATTGTAGTGTGCAACAGTGAATCTCTGTGAAGCCAGCCCTAGTGTCGCAGTACTTATTGTTATGGTACTCAGTTTGTGTTTTAGGTAATGCAGTGTTAGTAATTGTGCCAACAGTTATTATTATCCAAGAAAAGTGCTGGAGCATCCTGGTGTTCTTCTACCGCTCCTGTGCCCATATCAGAAAGAAAGATTCAGTTTCAAGGAAGTTGATTTATTAGTAAGTCCCTAGTACAGTGCACTAGAGGTGCCCAGGGCCTGTAAATCAAATGCTACTAGTGGGCCTGCAGCACTGGTTGTGCCACCCACATAAGTAGCTCTGTAATCATGTCTCAGACCTGCCTCTGCAGTGTCTGTGTGTGCAGTTTTAACTGTAAATTCGACTTGGCAAGTATACCCACTTGCCAGGCCTAAACCTTATCTTTTCTTACATGTAAGGTACCCCTAAGGTAGACCCTAGGTAGCCCCAAGGGCAGGGTGCAGTGTATGCTTAAGGTAGGACATATAGTAATGTGTTGTATATGTCCTAACAGTGAAATATTGCTAAATTTGTTTTCACTGTTGCAAGGCCTGTCCTTCTCATAGGTTAACATGGGGGCTACCTTTAAGTATGATTAAAGTGTAGATTCCCTTTGGGAGTGGATGGACATGTGGAGTTTGGGGTCTCTGAGCTCACAATTTAGAAATACATCTTTTAGTAAAGTTTATTTTAAGATTGTGTGTTTGAAAATGCCACTTTTAGAAAGTGAGCATTTTCTTGCTTATACTATTTCTGTGACTCTGCCTGTTTGTGGATTCCCTGTCTGTGTTACTTTGACAGTTGGGCTGGTTGCACCTCACACTAGACAGTGACACAAAGGGAGCTGAGGTGTAGTCTGCATTTCCTGATGAGCCATCTGTGCTAGGAGGGAGGGAAAGAGTGGTCACTCACACCTGAGAGGGCTGTGCCTGCCCTCACACAATGCAGTCTCCAACCCCCTGGTGAGTGTCTGGGGCCTGGACTGGGCAAGGCAGGATTTCACAATCAAGAGAGACTTTGCTTTGAAGTAGGCCTACTTCAAAGGAGAAAATGGGTATAAGAAGGGCACCCAAAACCACAGACTTTTTAGAACACTTCTGGAAACCAAGAGGAACCTCTGCCTGGAGAAGAGCTGAGGAAGAAGAGCTGTCCTGACTGGGACTGTGCTTTGTGGAGCTATCCTGCAGTTGCTACTTCTGCCAGAGTAAGAGGGCAAAAACTGGACTTTGTGTGCCTTCCATCTTGTGAAGATCTCCAAGGGCTTGATTTAGAGCTTGCCTCCTTTTGTTTGAAGACTCAGGGACAGGAAAGACTTCTCTCTGCCAGCACCTGGAGTTTGTAGAGACACTCCTACTCTGCCAAGTGGTACCTATCTAGTTCCTGGGACCCTGAAAGGAGAAGCTGGCAGCCTAAGAGGAAGAAATCCACGCACAGGACGCCGTGCGGGGAAAAGATCAACGCAACTCCGATCTGCGTCTGAAAGATCGACGCGCGGGTGGCTTCGCGGCTGAAAATCGAAGCTCGCCTGCAATGCGACCGAAGAATCGACGCACGAAGCTGGGGAAACGACGCGTAGCATCGTTGACGGAGGCTGGTGAGATCGCAACCCGCGCTGCGTGGTTTGCGGATCATCGTGCGGCTGGATTTCCGCTGGGCATGTCAAAACACCACAAGGCCTGTCTGGACCCAAGAGTGCTGACAGGATCGACATCACACTCCTGCGAGAGAAGAAACGATGCGCCCGACCTGATGAAGTGAGAAACGACGCAAGGTCTCGCTCGTGAGTGAAATCAACGCATCGCAAGCCCTTTGTGACGCACACTTGCACGTGCGGGGTTATTTTTGACACACCCAAGGTACATTTTCATGCCAACAGTGTTAGTTTGTGTTTAAAACTACATGAAGACTCTTTTTGCATTTTAATTGATGACTTGACTTGTGTATTGTGAATATTTTGTGGTTTTGGTGTTTTTTTGTTTAAATAAATATTCTCTATTTTTCTAAACCTGTGTTGTGTCTTTTTGCAGTGTTTTCATTAAGTTACTGTGTGTGTTGGTACAAATACTTTACACCTCGCACTCTGAAGTTAAGCCTACTGCTCGTGCCAAGCTACCAAGGGGGTAAGCAGGGCTTAGCTGAGGGTGATTCTCTTTCACCATGAATAGAGTGAGGGTCCTTGCTTGGACAGGGCGTAACCTGACTGCCAACCAAAGACCCCATTTTCTAACAGAGCTAATGTGTATTAGGCGCATGTGAGAGGCATTGTGTCTTTCTGTTTTTTATCTATGCTTTTAATTTGTAAGTGTTACATACGTAAGCAAGCACATTATTTAAACAGTATGCCTACATATGCAATGTTTTCAATCTAAAAACATCACTTTGAAGGAAAACACGTTTCTCAAATATCAGAGTGAAAATGCTATTGCTGATTTAAAAAAAGTTTAAAAAAGCAGGAAAGTTATAAATAAAAACATAGCCACTTACAAAAGAGACATGCCACTATGTATAGGTGCCTTGGTGTGATTTGAAAGGGGGTGGCTTAGAACACAAGCAGCAAACTAACCAACCTGAACCAAGCAGTGTTACAGATCGCTCTTTGGAAAACAAGCAGTAAAGTAATTAAACAGAAAATTAGCTCTGGCAGGGAAAGAAAACAGCTTGGAAGCCGCTACTGAAAACGAAAATTCAAGTAAAAGCGACACACTGACATTTTGAAAACAGACACAAAGCCATTTATCATTACTTTTGTGAGATTGGAAAGGGGAAGGCAGCCAGATACAGTTCAGGGCTGTTTCGAAATCCAGTGTAAATGTCAGAGAGAGAATGCGGTTCACAGTAAAAGAAAAGTGACACGCTGATAGAGTCCCAATCACTGAGCAAAACTCGAAAAACAAGCTGGGAAATAATAACAGGAGCAGGAAACGAACTGAAACGATAAACGTTATTTTTTTTTTTTTTATTGATAACGTGCATTTGGGGTATTTTAAAGGCAGCGTGCCTGTTCTTGTCTATACTTTTAAATTGCAAGTGTTACGTAATGTTTTCAATTTAAAAACATCACTTTGAAGGAAACACGCTCAGCCAGGGAAACACAAGTTAGAACTTAAAAAAAAAAAGTTCCTGAACAGAAAGTTAAGTAGGGAAAAGCGGAATCCAACAAGTCCTGGGGCGAGACTCCAGAGGTGTGAATCACTTGCAAAAGGGATGTACTGGGAAGGCAAGTTAACCATTGGCAAGCAAGGATTTTTAAAAGACAAACGAGTAGACAAATCCAAGCTGATGGGAGGAGTTAAACCCCACATAGTACATACAAAAGTACTATGCTAGACCTGCTGTCTAGGCTCGACCTAAAAAGACCGGCATTAGGGATCCATACAACCGTACAGTTAGGCATTCAAGGACACGTCTTCAACCATGCAGATGACTTTTCCCTCCCTAAAGGAACTGGAATTCTACACTGTCTTGCCTGCCCCTTTCAAACTTCTTGCGCTTTGAGTTCTGGGACATATGGTAACGCTTAAAACACGCTGACATAATATTTCACTTCCTTTAAATTTTCCTTCCGTGCTTGAAACCCAAAAAGAAATTAAGGCAGAATGCATAGTCTCCCCGTGGTAACAAAAACATCACAGACGATGTAGCACTTTCTTAGAATATGTGTAGCCGTCATGAGTCGGTTTTATGAAAAAATGAATTACCCAAGGGCTTTAAATGTGCAAAATCGACGTTTGTCCGTTTATTTTGTAATGCAGACGACATACAGAACAAAGCATACTTGAAACGTGACTTTTGAAGTCGGCCAAAGCTGTTCAGTGGTTTTAGCACAGCTGTTGGGGGCCAGTTTATGATCTAAAGGGCAAACGAGTGCACCCCGAAATGGCGATTTGTCAAAAAACACTTTTATTTACGGCGAAGGTGGACGATAGATACAATGTGACGGCTTGAAAAGCCTCCAGTTTATTTAAAAAAAAAAAAAAAAAAAACACATAAAGAGAAAAAAAAAGATACAAAAACAATTAGAACATTAAAAATAACTCAACTTCTAACATCCTTAAAATGATTGTATTTGTTTTATTTTGTGGTTTCTTAAATTCTGAGTTTGGCCATGCCACACCCCACTTCATTTACCGTACCCTCTCTTCAGCGTGTATGGACATGGAAGGAGTGTTTTTATTTTGACAGAACAGAACCTGCCGTGGTTTGGTTTCTGGGTGTCGCGAGGGGTCCCTTCGATGCTCGCCAGAAGAAACACCTTCAGACTGGTTGTGCTCAGACAGCCTTTACTGTCAACAAACATTCACCAATCCCAGGCTACCGCCCAGCCGGACAGGCAGAGTACGGCAGAAGCATCCACTGGAGCTCGGACTCGGAGGTTGCAGCCACCTCCCCCGCTCGTGGCAGGAGTGGGGAGAAGGGTCAGCCCTCCGTCAGCAACCGGAACCCCGGACTCATCCTGGAGGAAAAGTTCACCAGAGTGCGGCGCCGTGATCTGCAGGAAGTGTCGGAAAACGCTGAGTCTGCAGCGCCTGAGGCAGGAGCGAGGGAGAGGAGCCGGGAGAAGGAAAGGAGCCGGGCGGGTACGAACTGCCCGAGGGACGCACCTGACCGGGGGAGCTGAATCCGGTCAGAAAAGAGTGCAGGCAGGTGAGGCCGTCCGCGGTAATAGGCCTGTATAAAGGGGTGGGGTGGGATGGGGGAGATGGGGTGAGGTCGCGGGTACCATGAGGTGCAGAGCCTCAAAACACGATATTAAAAAGACAAAGCATTGGTCAGCTATCCAAGCTGCCCTAAGGACGGAGCAGACCCACCTGAGCTTCGTCCCTATACAACGGAACCTTCCTCTTTTTACACTGTGACGGGCATCTGATAAGGATGTTGTATTAAACTTTTCATCCATACAATCCGGTTTACATCATATTGGAAAATCCTGATTATAACACGCCCTGTGGTTTTCTACCCGTCTTAAACGAGCCACACCGGGAAGATGGCTCAGTGAGTTATACGGGCTCCTGGCAACTGCTGCCTTCTACAGTTCGAATTCCGGCGATGTCAAACCCGAAACACTCATCCTCCCGCGGAGCTCCTCTAAACGACACTGCAGTAGTACCTTCATTTTGTTCTGGTTTGGAGAGACAAATTGGGTGGCAGTAAACACTACATAAAAAACACTTACTGTTGGTTTGTCACGCGCCAATGGGCAGAGAAATGTGAAGTGTTCGCTTGTGATTCTGGGATTCTTTACTCAGAAAAGTTAGACTCATTGATTTTAGATGCAAAACAGAGACGTGTCCACGATGAAGTTACTTAGAAAATAGTCCTTCGGCTTTAATAAGAAACCCGTATGTTTATGTACCCTGGCAGGACGGGGTACCGGCTGCAGCTGGGTGTGCACGTACAACGAATAGCTGGGGAGCGTGTCAGCCTTTAATCCACCCTCTGCCGCTTCCTCTTGCCGCCTCCCCCTTTCAGAACCTCTCTCCTTTCCTGAAGTCCCCTACTGTGTTTTGTGTTCCAAAGTGCCCTGCCACTTTATTTTTTTGGTAGTGTCGCAGAATCGCATTAGGATATGCTCACGTGTTTTTGATTATAGGGGTACTCCCAACCTAAATTAAACTGCAACACGAGTGTCCCGGGCTGTCTACATTAAAACTACACTTTATGCGTTCGTCGTGTGATCCCGACCGACCTTTTCAAGAATGGTTTGTGGGAATTGTTTCTTGAATCAGAGTTCCCTTCATTCCTCGTCCCTTTCTTGCTTTTCTTTTCTTTCATTTGTTACGTGCCTCTCCTTCCTTGTTTCGCGCTTATTCCATTTTCCTCGCGCATATGTTTTGTTTTCTTTGTAATGTGTAACATTTCTTGGTCTCTAAGCATGTTTGGTTACTTCTCCAGCCCTCTAACCCCCCCCTCCCCCCGACCCAGAAGCAATGTCTTGGTGTCTTCTTCCTTGCTGTGTTATTTATTAGCTCGTGCTCGGGCTCCAGACTGCGAGTGTCAGATAGAAGTTAAGAAGGGCCATTAAGATCTTTTTAATCCTTCTGGTAGCACCCTCGCGGAAGCTTCTGTAGCGGGTACTTCTCTTCAGTCTCGTGACTTCCAGCCCCGCTGCTGTGACACCTCAGCTGGTTAACATGCCTGCTGTAGCTGTCTATTGGTTGCCTCCAGACCACAGATTTAATCTTGGCAGGCCAGAGCCACTAAACCACCGTATGGCGCGTGGCAGCCATGATTTGGTATGCTCATCCGAGAGAGCAGCGATTTCGGTTAACCTCCTAGTCCTGGAAGGGACACGTTTTTGCAGGCAAATGCTTTTATTTGGTTTGAAGTCCAGTTTGGGCTTGGCACTGAATAAACATAGGCAATTGTCACTGAGTCATAAAGGATGACCCCTTGCCCTTCCTGTGTTTAGGGACAGGTCATAAAGGCATGTTGCTTGCTGGGCACCAGCCTTAAAGGTCCACTTGCCCCAGTGGCTGGCTGAATACTCAGATACACGGAGAGGTGGAGGAGCGAGATAGTAATTTACAGGAGACGCGAGTAAGAGATAGAGAGGGGGCCCCCTGATGAAGAGGAAGAGAGAGATGGGGCAGAGGCGGATAGAGAGAGCACACAGGAGCAGAATTTACCTGCAACATCAGTACTCAGGTTAAAGACCACAAGTGTTACACAAAGGTTTCTCACGTGGGTCCTGCACATTTACTTTGGAAATATATGTTCGAGCATCATTGTCAGGGGCATAGCCTCACTGCGGCCGGAGAAACAAACGGATGCTATGTCCCTGCTGTGTTGAGAAAGGCTATGGTATTCTGTGGACTGGCCGCTCCACAATTGACCTGACCGCGTCTTGTACATCCTTTTTTGCCCCTGACTGATCACAAACCGGAGGTATGTAACCTCATCAGGGGCAGACCAGAGGTGCATAAGTTCACTGTTGGACCTGGCCCTTTTACAGGGTCATTCCCCAAACTTTTTTCCTTTTTCCTCCTTATTTTTCTGACCCTTGTTGGCTGACGTTATCACTCTGAACACTTTACCACTGCTAATCAGTGCTAAAGTGTATGTGCTCTCCCTTGCAACTTGATATGATTGGCTTATATTTACTTGACATATTTAATTTACCTATAAGTCCCTTGAAAAGTGGTATCTGTATGCCCGGGGCCTATAAATTAACTGCTGCTAGTGGGCCTGCAGTGCTGCTTCCGCCACCCACTGAAGTAGCCTTTCAAATCTGTCTCAGGCCTGCTAGTGCAGGGCAGTTTACTGCCACAGGGGCCTGGCATCTAAATTTACTTGCCAGGCCCAGAACTCCCCTTTTACTACATGTAAGCCACCCCTAAGGTAGGCCCTAGCTAGCCCTATGGGCAGGGTGCTATGTATGTAGAGGACAGGACATGTGCCTAGTATTGTGGCCTGTCCTGGTAGTGACAAACAGCCAATTTTGTTTCTCACTGCTGTGAGTGCTCCCTTCTCATTGGATTGCAATGGAAATGCCTTGCCTTGTGTGTAAGGGGTATTGTCCGATTTAAGAGGGGTGGCGTAGGCATGTTTGGTATGGTTGTAATGGTAGTGAGAAATGCTGCTTGCCGGTGTAGGTGAATTATTTTAGTATCATTACAGAAATACCACTTCTAGAAAGTGAGCGTTTCTCTGTGCTTATGACTCTGGTGTTTTGCAGCTTGACTCCAATCCACGTCTGGGCAGAGTGGCAGTTGGGCTTTATGCATACTTTTCAGACAGCCTGTACACAGGGAGGGTGGAGGTGTCACAGAGGTGCATCTACATACTGAATAGTCTTCCTGGGCTGAGAGAAGGGAGAGGCGGGGCACACCTACATTTGTAAAGGCTGTGCCCTGGCCTCTCACAATAGGGTTGTTTACCCCCAAAAGATGTTTGGACCCTGTGTTACAGGAGAGAGGGGGCACTCCCAGAACCAGTTGTAACTAGTTGTAACTTCCTGTCCCCTCTGTTTGTGAAACACACTGTAAATTGAGTATAAGTACAGGGGATTTTTACCCCACAATTTAGACATTCTTGGGACTCCAGGGACTCTTCTGGAACTGGACACAGGATGCTGCTGAATGGACTCACCAGTACCTACCTTGGACTGCTGCTGCTGTGCTGACCTGTGACCTGATTGGTCACTAGGAGGAACTGCCACCATCTGCATTTCTTTGGATGGCCTGTTGTTGGGCCTGCCAGCCCTGTGCTTCCCTCCCCTCTGCTGTCTCCAGGGGCAGGGTGCTGTGGCCCCTGCAACTATCCAATATGAGGAGTGCTGCTTTTCTACATGTATAGCATCTGGAGAGTGCTTTTTCTGTGCCCTGCGCTTCATAGCACCTGATCGCCAAGAAGAATTCACCACTGCAACCCGGGGTCTTGATTGCTCTTATCGTTTTGAAAAGCGCGTTGTGGTGGAAGGAAATCACCGCCGCAGCTCGGGCATTCGTTATTATCAAAGCGCATGTGGGCGCACTGTCTCTCTCATGCCCCCAGGGCACCAGGACAACGAAGAGAGGAGCCGGCACGCTCGTACTAGTGCCCCTGGGGTCCCGGTAACCTGAGCGGAGCCCCCAGGGTACATGCCGGCCCCTGTTGTTAAGACCACTGCCGTGGCCTAGAGGTCTCAGCTCGACTCCTGGAGGAGCGCAGCTCGCTGGGAGAGGTGTCGGCCTCTCCCCCCACTTTCACCGGCAGCCGCACCGAGGACCAGGGTGGCTGCCTTTGGCATTGCAGAGCACGGGGTGGAAAGGGAGTTCCTTTCCCCCCGGCCAATGCCGTAGGGGCGTGGACGCCCCAGCAACCTCAAGCCTTTTGTTTTGTTTGGGCTTGCCTTGCCCACCTTCCCTTGTTGGAGGGCCAGTGGAGGCCCGGGGGAGGGGGCCTGCTATAAACACCAGAGTGGGAGCGTGCTGCCCCTCTCCCCAAGGATCAACACGTGTCCCCCGTTTTGCGCATAGGTGCGCCGGGACCCTCATATTGTTCTTCCTGGCACAAGGTGTACCTTCCTCATCATAATACAGGTACTCTTAAATAAGACACACACTGTTCTAAAAATGCTCATCATAGGGTCATGACGGACTGATGTGTTAACCTGCTATTTTTGATGTTACATATATGTGCTAGTGTTCTTTTAATGGGCATGTCACGCTTATTTGTGTTTTATGACTTGCCATAGGTCTTTATAATGCTCTTAGTATAGGCATTTATTATATTTCCATGACAAGTGCATTTATTTCTTTACTGTGATTCCCGACTACTGCTTATGTTGGAGAATCATGAGTACTTACATGTTCTAATGTGACTACTACTTGTTCTTGCAGAGTATTAGTAACCTGTGTAACATTCTGACAACTGCTAAGGTAGCACGGTATTACTGGCATGTAATGTTTGGCCTAATTATGTTTTGTGCAATACAGTTTATGTTTTTTACATAGCTCACTGTTGTGTTTACTTTGTGGTGTGCATATTGCATCACGTGTGTTGTGTGTGTTGTGCAAACGCTTTACACATTGCCTCCGGGTTAGGCCTGACTGCTCGTGGCAAGCTACCAAGGGGTTGAGCAGGGATTATCTTGGATGTGTAACTCCCTTGCCCTGACCAGAGTGGGTGGGTTGTGCCTGGCTTTGGTTCATACCCTTGCCAACCAGAAACCCCATTTCTAACACTCACAAACGGCAAACCTAAGATTTGTAACCTCACCAAGGACAATTCAGGAGTAGGTAACCTCACAAAATGGTAACTAGTTGTATGCAACACTATTCATGACAAATCAAGGGTACGTAACCTCACAAAGGGCAATTTAGTGGTATGTAACCTCACGAAGAGGAAACCGGAGGATTGAAGCCACCTCAAGGGCAAACCAAATAGACATAATCTCACTAAGGCCATGCTAGAAGCACAAAACCTCATCCAAAAGAACCAGAGGTTCACAACCACACCAAGATTAAACCACCAGTATGTAAGCTCATCATGTACATGTTAGAGGTAAGTTTTCCCCCATGAGAAACCAGATGTATGTGACTTCACCAAAGGCAACCCACTTGTATATAACCTCACCAAGGGCAAACTAGAGGTAAATATCCTCCCCTTGAGAAATCAGAGGTATGTGACCTCACCAAGGACATGCCAGAACTCCTAAGCCTTTTCTGTTGAGTCTGGGGAAGTGACTTTTCAAGCAACACTTTAAGATGTTTGAGGTGAAAATTCTATTCAGGGCTGAAGACTGTAAAGTCTTCTTGATGTGTTGGAGTAAATAATGCTTATCCGGGCACTTCTGTATTTCTAAGGCATATAGATATTCTGGGGCATTCATCTGCTTAAAATGTATATATCTGTACCCACTAGATGATAGGTAAAGACTGACCCCATTTACGTTTAGTCTGTCAGACTGACATGACCGAGCCCCTTCATCAATTGCATCATGGTGATAGGGAAGGCACTGGCTTGTCTACCAGGCCATCTTTCCTTGGCATCAAATAGACATCACCCAGGGAAGTTTATTGAACTGCCTATTATCTGGACATAACTGCCCTGACCCTCATGATTTAGAAATACAAATATTTGGTGCTTCTTTGAGGATTTCCGTCTCTCTCTTTCGCAGAATCTCTGGGACCTCATAACTGGACCTATATAATCATGGCTGCAGATGTATGATAGAGCAGGGCTTGGAGTGAGTCTGCAATCCCCAGATGTGTGCTAAGCTCACCTCCTTTACTATACCAGGGCAACTTAAAACATTCTAGAAGTACATTTTGGAAAATTCCTCAGCAATCATTTCAGTTCCATCTACCGAGTGCCAGTGACATCTGATGAGAAATGTACGCAGCAACAATGTTGCACTCTTTGCTACAGAAAAAGAAGAAAATCCTACCATGGTTAATGTGCTTTGATCATGTCCACATAATTAGTGCTGTGAGCCCTTGGGTTTTCCTTGTGATTCACGGTATGACTGGCTTGGTTTTTTGTTTGGGTGCTAGCCATGAACATATCTATGCTGCATATATTTATGGGGGCTTTCAGCCAGCCCTCTTCATCCATTGCTCTCTTATTGTGTCATTCACATTTTTGTTCTTCATGCATCGTACAATACAGGGCAATTGGATAGCACTCCAGCCCGTGGCTAACTTCACTTTGAGAGATGGCATACTGTTGTTTCACATAGAGCATATCCACACAAATTAGATAACCTTCAGTACCAGGGACTAGTAAGGCAAATATGTGAGGTCAAAAAAATATTTTTGCTTTTAGCCAAGCTTTATTTATTTATTTTTTGGATTGACACGGGGCAAGCATCTCCTAAATAAAAGTTTTACAAAAACCATGACAATAGAAAACTAAAAAGACTGGCAGCCATCACCAGGCCTAAAGGCTTTACCAATGCTTGTTTTCCTTGAGATTCACCATATGCCTGAATTGTCTACATACCTTACTCTGTTGTGATGACCAGTAAAGGAGGACTTCATGTTTATCTCCAGGCAACGAGGTTTCGGACTTCCTACTCTTCCTTGTCTGAACTGTCTTAGGCATCAGTGGCATCTCTAAATTAATTTTAGGGGGAGGGGAGGCACACATTGGGCCTCAGATAAAATACTGTTGGGCCACCAACAAGGGTTTTTGTATTTGTGGGTATGTATGTCACTGAGCCCCCAAAGACCGTTCTCCTCATGGTATCGTCTTTTCCTATAGAAATTCCGGCCTTGCAGCTCGGGCATGTTCAGTTCGATGTGTAATTTACATGTATGTATTTATGTGAAACAACTGGTCACTGCCCGGAGTGGCACTGTGATGATTAAAAAAAAAAGACTGGATTGCCAGTGGCTCATACATTTGGAAGCACTCACACATCACCTATGTGTTTCACGTGATTTATTTAGCCAGGAAGTGAAATTAAGTTTTCAGACTGTAGCAATTTATATGATTTGCTAATTGCTGTGGGCTACTCCAGCGGTGGTTCCAGAGTTGGTGCAAACTTGACGGAATTATCTAAAAGAATTTGTAAATTTGTGGGGTAAGCTGTATTTTTTAAACCGCAAACCAATAATAAAACTACTACTAGTAATAATAGTACTCAGAAATGGAAAGCAACAGTATTTGTTATTTTTACCTCATCAAAGAACCTGCTGGTGCTTAGCCAAAGACATTTTGGAGCTGCACCGATGATGATATACTTGAATTCTCATTTTATTTTAGCGTGTTATAAGGTTAAAATGTAATTTTAGTCAAGGATCCACCAAATAGTTGGTACAATTCAAACTCTAGACCTTTATAACCTTTATGTTGGCAGAATTCGTACATTTGATCATTTCTAAGTTCTGCTAGTATTTAAATTGCCTGTTCTGAGCATTAACTCCTCTGAGTATACAGGATATTGGCTTAACTCTTGCTGGTGTTATTTGCACCCTCGCGTTTGTTACCATATAGACGTTTGCTGTTTAATATCTGCGACTGTCCCTTGAGACAGTGATTGTTTTCTTTTAATTGGCACTTGTGTGTTTGGGTGAATGTAAATTTACACAAAGGAAACTGAGATGGACTTTACATTTTACAACTAGTACTATATGGGTAAATGTGATCAACGGTGCTTTATTTCCTCCAGCAGAAGGACTCAGTTGACCTGGTCAGCGGCATGCCAGTGGTGAGATACGACCCCGGCACAGAGTCTGCAGAAATGAATGGGTGAGTGAAACCTTGCAATCTTACTTAGTTAAGAACAGTGAGTGATTAACTGAAGCCAGTGACGGGGGAGTTGCGCTATGTATAGGCCTCACTGTGATACGACAGCCTCCTCGACACCAAGCTGTATTAAAGTGACCAATCCCTAGTAAACAAGAAGCTTGCCTTGTACCGAGGATGCCCATGCAGGAGTGTCTGCGATAAATCTCATGTGTTCAGTGTAAATATTGTCTTCACCGGTACCCTTGCATGATCAGTACAAAGACAAGTCAGGACGGAATGCCTAACATTGACTGTAAACATTCATCAGTTCAGGCTCTTAGTGCCTCATCAAACGGTCTGTTCTTTATTTATTTACATTTTTTCTTTAGCTTGGACATTATTCAAGTGCCTGTTAGATAACTTCACATCAAACCTGGTGAAGGGAAGGCTAGCTCGCATTGTAGATTATAGGACGGGTATATGGTATATTGACCTTATGTACTGTGCCAACCCGTGATCAATGTAATATAGGCATATTTATAGAAGTATATACTCTGAATCGTACTACACAATTTCCATAAATTCTGTAGAGGATAAAGGTGTGTTAAGTTAGGTGAAGTAAATGTGATTTGTTTTCCAGTGGGGTTTTAAAGGCATTAAGGGAGGAATCCAGTCTTATTTAATTTTATTTCTATAAGGGTGTTCCATATATCGGAAACAAAGTCTACAAAGGAGTGAGATACTTTTGAGATCTGGTTGCACTCTTTTAGTTTTGAGGAACACATCACCAATAGTTTCTTCCTTTGATTGTGTGATGTCTTAAGTTTGACAGGGATGCAGTCTGCTCTAAGACAACAGTCTACTGCAACTAAAAAACAATGAATAAAAGCTTTATTTTATTTTATTTTAGATACTGGGGATAACCTTGTCAGTACTGCAGTTCATCATTTTTTGCCTGTTGTGGCACTCTTGACCGTATCCAGCCACATTCATTGTTTTTTAGTATTTGCAAATCAGCCTTGATCCTATAGCAAGAGTATATCATTACTACTCAGTCATGTACTATCCAGGTGGTAACACAAGCAATGTCTGCCTAGTTTCAGTGTATTTAGGATTCATCAGCGAAGTACAGCTTGAGTCTTATGGTAGAGTGAGCAGGGAATTCAGTTTGGGCATACCCATTACACTTAGGGTGTTTACTGCAACAAACAACAAAATAATGCTTGAAGGAATGCTTGAGTTAACCTCAGTCACTGATATTTGCTTTGAACCGCATTCTAGTTCATCGATTGTTAACCACATAGCAAGTGTAGACAGAGAGCTGCCATATGCATATCAATGTTCGTCCTGCTCCTTTAGGAAAAGTCCAGACCAGTCTACCAGAACAAGTCACCTACATATGCGAACCAAAGTGAACCCAGGCCAGTTTCAGCCTAGTTGATCCCTATCAGTGAGATTCTGCTTGAGTCTTGTGGAACACTGAGCATGGGACCTACTTAAGGGCATACCTATTGTATTTAGGGCATCGACTGAAATAAGCAACAAAGTTTTGAAAGAAATGCTTGACTTAATCTCATGCACTGGTGATCACTTTGGCATTCGTTCAAACCCCACCAGTTTTGTAGGGCATATTTGATTTTGAATTAACAATGCATTTTTGCTCTCTGTTTTTGTTGCTGAGGGAGGAAATATAGATGTAATCCTCTGGTAAAAATTAATTTGTCAGTGTTTTTAGAGCTCTTCAAAACCTTATGATCGTTTTCACAAGACCTGGTTCAACCTAGCATCTGCTCCAGACATGACAGTGGCCCTCCTACCTGACTACAATATCCTAAAATGGGATAGGATGAGCAAACCCAGAGGAGGACTACAAAGAGAAAATCAAGTTCTTCATTATTTTAGCAAACACTAGTGACTCCCTAGAATACATGGCCTTCAAACTCAGGACCCTCGAGCAACACCACCCTTGGAGAAGCCCATCTCTACTACCGCCCCCCGACCGAGGTCCAACTTTAAGGCCTCTCTTGTGGATCTTATTGCCTCACTGGCACTCTCATCCAACTCTTTCAGTTTACCAGACAACCTCATCTTTTACCAAGGGAACAAAGCCAGCCAGACACCACTAGCCGCAAAGAAGACTGAGCACACTAGTGCTCATTCAATGAGTGAACGACCCCACCAAATACCAGAAGGCTGACTCACCGAGTGCAAGCCGCTAGAATGCCATTGGCACCATACTCATGACAACAGCACCAGAAACACCTACAGATCAGCCCTCCTGACCTACAACCAGTGACTCATAACCACCAAAATCTCAGCACTTATTCGACAGATCCTAAACTGCTCCAACACCTCTAAAGAAATCTTGGCCATAGTGAAGAAATTTAAGTCCCTTGTCACCCACACCAACTTCACGACCATCACTCCTCACAGGAACTGTGCACTCAGCTCTCCTACTACTTCACAAACAAAATCCAAACTATTTACAGCTTTGCACCTCAGCAGGACCTCTCTACCCTCACTATCCTCCACTCTGACACCCCAGAAACGACCTTGTCCTGCTGGCCAGCGATCATCCCACTGTAAATATCCAATGGAGTGTGTTCCATCCACCTGGAAGCCCTGCCAGATTCCTGCCTCTATTCATCTTCACCAAAGGACTTTACCTCATCTTCACAGCCCTCCCAACACTCCTCAATTACTCTATACCACCATCACCTTCCTAGATGTCTGGAAACATGCCAACATCGCACAACTCTAGAAGAAACCCTCACCATTCCTGAAGACACTGCCTAACTAAGACCCATTTATCTCCTCCCCTAGCCGGCCAATGTAAAGCTTATTTGCAACTTACGGGCTGACCACCTCAATGCCAACTACCTCCTTTAAATATACTGTTAGACCTGGCATCCTTGGCATGGTCTCCTGTAACTTTTTTCCTTTTCTTCCCAGGTTGTGGTGTGTGCTGGACTCAGTTTTTGCTGTTTTTGTTACTCTGAGCACTTTACTACTGCTGACCAGTGCTAAAGTGCAAGTGCTCTCTATGTGAAATTCTATGTGTAATTGGCTTTTCCATAATGTGCATGTTTGATTTACTAGTAAGAGCCTAGTAAAGTGCACTAGAGGTGCCTAGGGCCTGTAAACCAAATGCTACTAGTGGGTCTGAAGTACTGATTGTGCCACCTACGAGTAGCTCTGTAAACATGGCTCTGACTTGCCACTGCAGTGTCTGTGTGTGCAGTTTTTAAACTGCCAATCCGACTTGGCAAGTGCACTCATTTACCAAGCCTAAACCTTCCCTTTTATACATGTAAAGCACCCCTAAAGTAGGCCCTAGGTAGCCTCATGGGCAGGGTGCTGTGTATGTTAAAGGTAGGACATGTACTGGTGTTTTACATGTACTGATAGTAAAATACTGCTAAATTATTTTTTCGCTGTTGCAAGACCTATCTCTGTGATAGGTTAACATGGGGGCTGCCTTTAAATATCCTTAAAGTGCAGTTTCCCTTTGAGAGAAGATCAAAATTTGGAGTTTGGGGTCTCTGAACTCACAATTTTAAAATACATCTTTTAGTGAAGGTAGTTTTTGGATTGTTATCTTGAAAATGCCACTTTTAGAAAGTGGGCATTTGTTTGCTTAAACCATTCTGTGACTATGCCTGTTTGTGGATTCATTGTCTGGATCAGACTGACAGTAGGGCTGTTTGTGCATCTTCACTAGAAAGTGACACAAAAGGGGGCTGGGTTGTAGCCTGCCTATCCTGATGGGCCATCTGAGCTAGAGTGGAGGGAGGAGTGGTCACTTACACCTGAAAGGGTTGTGCCTGCCCTCAAACAATGCAGTCCCCAACTCCCTGGTGTGCTCCTGGAGCTAGGCCTGGGCAAGGCAGGATCCTGTAAACAACAGACACTTTTCTTTGAAGTTGGGCAACTTCACAGTCAGAAAGAGGTATAAGTATTGGACCCAAAACCCCAGACTTTAGATCACTTCAAGGATTCAAGAGGAACCTCTGTCAGGAGAAGAGCTGAAGAGCTAAAGGAGAAGTGGTGCCCCTGCCTGTGACTTCTTTGTTGGACCTTCCCTGCAGTTGGTGCTTCTGCTTGAGAAAGGGGACAAAGACTAGACTTTGTGGTATATTCCTGCTTGAGATGTATCTCCAATGGCTTGGACTGAGCTTGCCACATGTACTGAAGTCTCAGGGCCATCAAAGACTTCCTCTGCCAGCACCTGGACTCTCTACTGAGACTCCTGCCCTGCCAAGTGGTGTCTTATCTAGTCCCTGGGCCCTTGAAAGGAGAATCTGGTGGACAATCAAGAAAAATCAAGTGCTCCGACTTCTGATGACCCCGGACTGATGCCACTGACGGATTCCGCGATGTCGCCTGCAACTGAAGCTGTGGTCCTCACTGGAGTGCGATGACCCCGCAGGCCAGACACCGCAGCAGCCTCACCGAGGTCCACAACTCCGTGTGTCCCGAATTGCCATGTTACTGACATCCATGACACCCGACTTTGCCGCACCACGCCGTGAGCGCCGGATATTGACCTCACCGGATATCGACCCCGCCAGAAGTGCACGGATCCAATGCTTTGCACCGCCGATGCTCACCTCCACCCCTCCACAGCAAGGACCTCTTCGTGACCTCTGACCTGTTTTTGGTCAAGAGCTCACTCCCCCACGTGCGCAGCACCACCTTGTTGTGCCCGTCTCACTGCTTCGCGTGTTCAAGGCTTCCACCTCCTCATCCCTGGTGTCTAGTGGTAAGCGTTGTGCCTTGTTTCACTGTATTTTTCTTTATTTTCTTTTTTGTGCCGTAATTTCACTTTTTGTGCCGCTTTTCTGCCCCGTTGCGCTCTCTGCCCCCGCTGCCTTTCTCGGCTCCCCTGAGCCTTTTTGCTTCCCACCACTGCGTCCCTGAAGCCCCGCCCCACTTGTGCCCCCATTCGCCTTCCACTCCCGCCTCCCAGCTGCTCCTCCCTCCCCTTCCCCTTCTTAAGGGGAGGCAAGCCCGTCTACACCCGTCCGCACCTGGACCGTGCCCAGCACCACTCCCCCTGGCCTGCGAGGCCCCTGCACCACCGCACGCCGTTATACTGCCAATGACCTCCACGCCCTCAATCCAGGATGCTCCTCCACCTGCTTCCAGTCCACCCCGAAGAACACCAAGGGACCCTTCTCCAGCCAAGCCTGCCACTTCACCTGTACCCTAAAGCACCACGACAGACCTGCCGACAACCACCTCACCTGCATTCTACTCAACACCCGCTCCGTCAACAAACACGCAATTGAACTCTGGGACCTACTGACCTCAACTTCACCGGACATCGCCTTCCTCACCAAAACCTGGACGAACTCGGCCTCGGAACCCGACTTAGCCATAGCCATCCCTGAAGGCTACAAAATCACCAGAAGAGACCGCACCAACAAACCAGGAGGAGGAATTGCCATAGTCCACAAAAGCACCATCAAAGTCTCGAGCAGCACCCACAACACCCTCAACCTTGCAGCGCACCTCCACTTCAACATCCACATCAACGCCAACACCACCCTCAAAGGAACACCTATCTACAGACCCCCGGGCCCCCGATCCCTATTCTGTGACGCCATCGCCGACATCGTCAGCGCCAACGCCCTCGCCTCAACAGACTACATCCTCCTCAGCGACCTGAACTTCCACCTAGAAAACAACAACGACATCAACACCACCAACCTGTTGGACAACCTCGCCAACCTCGGCCTCAAACAACTCGTCACATCGCCCTCCCACACCGCAGGCCACACACTCGACCCCCATCTTCTCAGCCAGCAATCACGTCTCCTTTAGCCACAACACCGAACTCAGCTGGACAGACCACCGCTGCATCCATTTCTCCTACCAGAAACCAGTCACTCTCCACCACCGTACACGACCCCCGACGCAACTGGAGCAAAATCTCAACGGAACAACTGATCTCCACCTTCGCCCAGGCCCCACCCCCTGGGACCCCGGACCCCGACACAGCCGCCACCAACCTGCATCGCTGGGATAGAAGATTGCGCCAACACCTTTGCGCCACTCAAAAAACAAACAAACACCCTCCACAGAACCAAGGCCAGCTGGTTCACCCCAGACCTACAGGAATCCAAACGGTCATGTCGCAAAATGGAGAAAACCTGGCGCCTTGAACCTACCAACTCCAACCACATTGCACTCAAGAACGCCATACGCAAGCATCACCAGCTGATCCGCACCACCAAAAGGACCCACTACAAAAACCGTATAAACACCAACGCTCACAACAGTAAAGAGCTCTTCGGCATCATCAAAGAGCTCTCCAACCCCAGGACCTGCTCCAACGAACCCCCACCATCACAGGAGTTCTGCAACTCCCTCGCAACCCATTTCCATCGAAAGATAGAAGAAATCCACAACAGCTTCAACCCCTAGACCCACCAACTGTCCACAGACACCCACAAACCCAACGCCCCAAACAACACCTACCTCCTCCACACCTGGACCCTCGCCAACAAAGAAGACATCGCTAACACCATGGCCTCCATCCACTCCGGCTCACCATCAGACCCCTGCCCACACCACATCTTCAATAAAGCAAGCAATATCATCGCTCCCCACCTCTGCGACACCATCAACAGCTCCTTCGAGTCAGCCACCTTCCCAGAAACCTGGAAACACGCAGAAGTCAACGCCCTGCTGAAGAAGCCCAAGGCGGACCCAGATGACCCCAAGAACTACCGGCCGATCTCCCTCCTCCCCTTCCCAGCCAAGGTCATCGAAAAAATCGTGAACAGCCAATTATCCCAGTTCCTGGAAGACAGCAACGCGCTCGACAACTCCCAATCTAGATTCTGCAAAAACCACAGCACCGAGACCACACTCATTGCTGCCATAGACGACATCAGGACCATGCTCGACGAAGGAGAAACTGCAGTACTCATCCTCCTGGACCTCTCTGCAGCCTTCGACACGGTATGTCATCACACTCTCCGCACACGTCTTCTCAACGCCGGAATCCGCGACAAGGCTCTCGAATGGATCTCGTCATTTCTTGCCGGCAGAACCCAGAGAGTCCGCCTTCCACCGTTCCAGTCAGAAGCCCCCAAGATCATCTGTGGCGTCCCCCAGGGATCATCTCTCAGCCCAACGCTTTTCAACGTTTACATGGCCCCTCTCGCCAACATCGCACAAACCCACGCATCAACATAATATCCTACGCAGACGACACCCAGCTGATCCTCTCCCTCACGAAAGACCCTACAACTGCAAAGAACAACCTCCACAACGGACTTCACGCCATTGCCAACTGGATGGAATCAAGCCGCCTCAAGTTAAACACGGACAAGACAGAGATCCTCATCTTTGGCGCCAACCTCTCAGCATGGAACGACTCCTGGTGGCCCACCTCCCTAGGAACATCACCCTCGCCCACCACCCACGCACGCAACCTAAGAATCATCTTGGACTCCACACTCAGCATGACTCAGCAGGTCAACACAATCTCCTCTTCCTGCTACAACACTCTCCGTATGCTCCGCAAGATCTTCAAGTGGATTCCCGTCAAAACCAGGAAAACTGTCACCCACGCCCTGGTCAGCAGCTGATTGGACTACAGAAATGCTCTATATGGAGGAAGAACGGCCAAACTCCAAACGAAGCTGCAAGAGTCCAGAACGCTTCCGCCCACCTCATTATTGACGTCCCACGCCGCAACCACATCTCCCCCCACCTCAACCACATCTCCCCCCCCACCTCAGAGACCTACACTGGCTACCCGTATCGAAGAGGATCAGCTTCAAACTCCTCACCCACGCACACAAAGCCCTCCACAACACAGGTCCAGCCTACCTCATTGACAGACTCACCTTCCACACCTCGCCCCCCCCAATCTTCGGTCCGCCAGCTTCGCCCTCACCTCCGTCCCCCACATCCGCTGCACCACCACCGGAGGAAGATCATTTTCCCACCTAGCCGCCAATACCTAGAACTCCTTACCGCTCCACCTTCGCCAGACCCAGGACCTCCTGACGTTCAGGAAATGCCTCAAGACATGGCTCTTCGACCAGTAGCGTCCCCCTCCCCCAGAGCCTTGATACCCTAATGGGTGAGTAGTGCGCTTTATAAATCTATTGATTGATTGATTGAGTGATGCCTGCACTCCTTCGCTCCGCTGCACCGGAACAGATGCCGACCGGATCCAGCAATGCCGCAATCCCCCACTCCGTGCACTGGCTTGTCTCCTCATTTTCACAAGGGACTGTACCCGGGGGTGTCTGTGTGACTCTGTGACCAGCGCCATTGGCGTCAGATTGTGGGAACCACTCCGTCACGATGCCATGATATCATCAATTCGGAGCATTCGTGTTTCTAAGCACTATTTTGAAGTTTACTCTTTTAAAAATTCATAACTTTGCTTGTGTATGTTGGAGTTTTGTCGTTTTGGTCTTGTTTTGCTCAGATAAATATTGGCTATTTTTCTAACCCAGTGTTGAGTCCTTTTGTAGTGTTCACTGTTTCCTGTGTGTGTTGGTACAAATACTTTACACATTGTCTCTGGGTTAAGCCTTTCTGTTCATGCCAACCTACCAAGGGGAGAGTGGGGGTTAACCGGGTGTGTTTCTCCTTTGCCCTGACTAGAGTGAGGGTCCTTGCTTGTACAGGGGGTAACCTGACTGCCAACCAAAGACCCCATTTTTAACAAATCCCATATTGGATTCGGACCAAGCCACAGCACTGAAACCACCCTCAGCACTGCCACCGATGATATTCAGCTCATCATATAGAAGGGGGACACAGCGGCACTCGTTCTACTCAACCTCTCAGCTGCATGTGAAACCTTCTCCTAACCTATCCCCATCCTGTGCCTCTTTAAGGCAGGCATCCATGGACCAGCACTCTGAGGATCAATTCCTTTCTCTCAGTACACACGCAAACAGCCAGCTTAGCCCCATACTCATTCACTGCCTCCTACCTGATATATGTCATCCCTTAAAGCTCCTCGCTCAGACCTACACTTTTCAACATCTACATGACCCGCTCACCAACATAATTCACACTCCACCAGCACACACATATCCATATACCTCAAGGACCTCCAGTAGCACCTTATCCACAAACTCACCCTTTTCAAACTCCTCACAAACTCCTCTACAGCTACAAGACAGTACACAGTTAAGACCCAGCGACCCGTAGCAGCCTCACCCAGTTCCACACACCCACCAGACACCTCCACTTGGCTAGCTTTCTTCTCGCCCATGTCCCCCAAGAGCCAGGGCAGTGCCTTTTCTTACCTGGCCCCCAAAGCCTTGAAAAATCTCCCCTAACACATCAGAGCTGGCAGCTCCTTCCTAGAAATCTGAAAGTTTTAATGGCCTTGTTGATTACAGACAGCTGAGGTTTTACAATCTCTGGCATAACACAATCTTTCCTGCTCTCTAATACCTTTTAATATTTTAGTTCAGCCATGTTTCAGGGAAAATGAATGACAATCTTGTGAGGGTTAGGAATCCTCTTAGTAAAATTGAAATCTTCTATGGTGAGTATCTGTTTTCCATGTTTATAGTACTTATTTGTGGTGCCTGAACAGACACAATCTTCAGTTAAAGTATCACAATTTTTAATATCGCTTATAACAAAATGGTGTTTCTGAAAAAGAGAAGTAATCTGGTTTCTATTACAGCGTTTTCCAAGATTGACCAAGAAAAGTTGTTTTTGGTTTATTCTAATTTTTATTTTTTATATTTTAGACAATGCAGAGTTGTATTAGATCATACATTTTCTTGATAGTCTCCTGTAGTTCTCCTTTGTGGTAGACTAAACATAGTCTTAATGAAATAACATAGTCATATTGGTAACAAGGCAGTCACAACCTTATCTTAGCAAATTAAGCACAGCTATATTTCGCCTTGGTGACTGAACAAAACATATCATAATGAACCAAATAGACAGCCAGCACATTTTTGTCCACTTTTGGTGGCATGCCAGCCGGGGGCTTTCTTAATGCTAGAAGTATAGAGGTCCTTATGTTGGTTATTCCAATTTATGTTTCCAAAAAATCCTATGGAAATCCAGTATCTAGCATACATGCCTTGTTCAGAAGCAAATCCCTGCGGTCCTTTTCGGTATTCAGTTTCTGCGGTCCTTGTTGGTATTATCCTCATCCTCCTCATCCTCTGTGTGCCCTTCAATGTTCTTGGCTGTCACCCAGGCCCTCAGCGCCTTTTGCAGCTCCTCCTCCTTGGATGAACTCTAAATGGGACAGTCAAAACTTTTACAGAACTGCTTCAACTGAGCCACTGTATAGCTCTCTAATTTCTCGAGATCAAAAGCAGCTGCAATTGATGAATCTCCAGATTGTGATAGGATGAAAAGTCTACAAAAGTGCTAAGTTCCAAAAGGCAGAAAACAAGTTCCCAATGAAGTTCAGAAGTCAATCAAAGATTACCATAAAAATGGATGTAGGGAAAAATCCAAGAAAAAGAGAAAAAGCAAAAAACACAAGACAAGTAGTATGTGGTCACGTAGTGGTCTGAACTCAAAACAGTAGTGTACACTTAATCACTGTATGTCAAGTACAAATACAAGTCCAGTGCCAACCGCTGATCACCAATGTTAGAAATGGGATCTTTGGTTGGCAGTCAGGTTACCCCTGTCCAAGCAAGGACCGTCACTCTATTCAGGGTAAAAGAGAATCACCCTCAGCTAACCCACGCTCACCCCCTTGGTAGCTTGGCACGAGCATTAGGCTTAAGTTCAGAGTGCTAGGTGTAAAGTATTTGTACCAACACACACAGTAACTTAATAAAAACACTACAAAATGACACAACACAGTTTTAGAAAAATAGAAAATATTTAAACAAAACAAGACCAAAACGACAAAAATCCACAATACACAAGTCCAGTTATCATTTAAAAACCAAAAAGAGTCTTCATGTAATTTTAAGCACAACGCTAACGCTGTGGGCATGGAAATGTACCTGGGTGCACCAAAAATAACCCTGCACGGGCGAGTGTGCACCAAAAAGGTCTTGCGATGCGTCGATATCACTCACGAGCGAGATTATGCGTTGTTTCTCCTTCAGTCGAGTTGGTGTGTGTCGTTTCTTCTCTCCGCAGGAGAGCGATGCGTTGATTCGAACCGCACTCTCGGGTCCAGGCAGGCCTTGCATCATTTTCACACGCCCAGCGATGTTTGTGTCGGAAATCCTGCCGCACAATGATCTGCAAACCACGCAGTGCGGGTTGGGATCTCACCAGCCTCCGTCAGCGATGCTGCACGTCGTTTCTCCAGCCGCGTGCATCGATCTTTGTCATGCTGCAGACGAGCATACATTTTCAGCCGCGAAGGTGACGGCACACCGATTTTTTTTTTTTAGCCGTTGATTGGAGTTGTGTCGATCTTTTCCCCACACGGCGGTCGGTGCGTGGATTTCTCACTCTTGTTCTGCCAGCTTCTCCTTTCAGGGTCCCAGGAACTGGATGGGCACCACTTGGCAGAGTAGGAGTCTCAGCAGAGGCTCCAGGTGCTGGCAGAGAAGTCTCTGCTGTCCCTGCGACTTCAAACAACAGGAGGCAAGCTCTAATTCAAGCTCTTGGAGAGTTCTTCACAAGAAGGAAGGCACACAAAGTCAATTCTTTGTCCTCTAGCACAGGCAGACACAGCAACTGCAGGATAGCTCCACAAAGCATAGGCAGGGCAGCTCTTCTTCCTCAGCTTTTCAGCTCTTCTCCAGGTAGAGGTTCCTCTTGGTTTCCAGAAGTGTTTTCAAGTCTGTGGTTTTGGGTGCCTTTCTTATACCCATTTTGCCCTTTGAAGTAGACTTACTTCAAAGAAAAGTCTCTCTTGTTTGTGAAATCCTGCCTTGCCCAGGCAAGGCCCCAGACACACACCAGGGGGTTGGAGACTGCATTGTGTGATGCCAGGCACAGCCCCTTCAGATCTGAGTGACCACTCCTCCCCTCCCACAGATGGCTCATCAGGATATGCAGACTACACCCCAGCTCCCTTTGAGTCCCTGTCTAGTGAGAGGTGCAACCAGCCCAACTGTCAAACTGACAGAGACAGGAAATCCACAAACAGGCAGAGTCACAGAAATGGTTTAAGCTAGAAAATGCTCACTTTCTAAAAGTGGCATTTTCAAACGCACAATCTTAAAATCAACTTTACTAAAAGGTGTATTCTTAAATTGTGAACTCAGAGACCCCAAACTCCACATATCTATCCGCTCCCAAAGGGAATCTACACTTTAATTATATTTAAAGGTAGCCCCTATGTTAACCTATGAGAGGGACAGGCCATGCAACAGTGAATTCTTTTTTAGCAGTATTTCACTGTCAGGACATATAAAACACATTACTGTATGTCCTACCTTAACCATACACTGCACCCTGCCCTTGGGGCTACCTAGGGCCTACCTTTGGGGTGTCTTACATGTAAGAAAAGGGAAGGTTGAGGCCTGGCAAGTGGGTGCTCGAACAGACACAATCTTCAGTTAAAGTATCACAATTTTTTATATCGCTTATAACAAAATGGTGTTTCTGAAAAAGAGAAGTAATCTGGTTTCTATTACAGCGTTTTCCAAGATTGACCAAGAAAAGTTGTTTTTGGTTTATTCTAATTTTTATTTTTTATATTTTAGACAATGCAGAGTTGTGTTAGATCAGACATTTTCTTGATAGTCTCCTGTAGTTCTCCTTTATAGTAGACTAAACATAGTCTTAATGAAATAACATAGTCATATTTAGTTGTATTCATCCTTGTTAACAAGGCAGTTACAACCTTATTTTAGCAAATTAAGCACAGCTATAATTAACCTTGGTGACTGAACAAAACATATGATAATGAACCAAATAGACAGCCAGCACATTTTTGGCCCCTTTAGGTGGCATGCCAGCCGGGGGCTTTCTTAATGCTAGAAGTATAGAGGTCCTTATGTTGGTTATTCCAATTTATGTTTCCAAAAAATCCTATGGAAATCCAGTATCTAGCATATATGCCTTGTTCAGAAGCAATTCCCTGCGGTCCTTTGTGATATTCAGTTTCTGCGGTCCTTGTTGATATTATCCTCATCCTCCTCATCCTCTGTGTGCCCTTCAGTGTTCTTGGCTGTCACTTAGGCCCTCAGTGCCTTTTGCAGCTCCTCCTTCTTGGATGAGCTATTAATGGGACAGTCAAAACATTTACAGAACTGCTTCAACTGAGCCACTGTATAGCTCTCTAATTTCTCTAGGTCAAAAGCAGCTACAATTGATGCATCTCCAGATTGGGATTTACAGTTAAAGCTGCACACAGACAATGCAGTGGCAGGTCTGAGCCATTTTTACAAAGCTACTAATGTGGGTGGCACAACCAGTGCTGCAGGCCCACTAGTAGCATTTGATTTACAGGCCCTGGGCACCTCTAGTGCACTGTACTAGAGACTTACAGTAAATCGAATATGCCAATCACGGAAAAGCCAATTACATACACATTTTGTAAAGGAGCACTTGTACTTTAGAACTGGTTAGATGTGGTAAAGTGCCCAGAGTAACAAAAACAGCAAAAACAGAGTCCAGCACACATCAACAACTTGGGAAACAGAGGCAAAAAGTTAAGGGAGACCACACCAAGGATGAAAAGTCTAACAGGTATACATTCTGCTTAGAGTATATTCATGGATATATCTAAATGGGACCCATTTTGGCGGATGTCCCATATCCTCTATACTGTAAATAACTCCCCCTACACTTCCCGTTGTGTTCCTTAGTGCTCCGTTTCTGGCTATTTTACTCCTCTGAGTTTCCATTACATATGTTTTCTAAATTCAGGGCCTCATTACAAGTTTGGTGACTGATAAGTCGTCTGCCGTCTTACAAGTTCCATCTTATCCTAGGGAATTTGTAATACGGTGGACAGTATATGCTTCACGTTTGTGATGGAATAATCGCCCTCCACCAAACTCGCAATGAGGTCCTTAGTTTTTTTAAAGGTATTACTTTGTTTTTGCTTCTTTGTAGACCCCTGGTATCTGCTGGATTATGTGCCGCTCTCTATTAATCAATGGATACCAATAAATTGTTCTGTTTGAATAATAACAGAAAGAGCACCATAACCAATCACTTTATAATAAGTGTGAATACGAATTTGTAATTAGAATTTGTCTTAAAACAGGGTAAAATGTGCCACTTTCGAGTACTTGTTGTTTGCTATATTTTCAAACGCACGTTAGAAATTCTATACAACATTTTTATTAGACTTAAAATGCATCAGATGTGTCCTTTTTAGCTTCGAAGGCTAATAAATAAATAAAGCCTGGAATGGGCCCTAAAGGATCAGCTGTCAATTGAACAATATCTGTCTGTGCTGGCGCAGAGTACAGAACACACATTAATTGCAGTAACAGCTGTTTTGCTAAAGGGCAATGATTGTTAGGAAGTCTCAGTTGTTAAACATCCTTTGCAAACTGTAACCACACTGGCCACCACTGCTAAAATATAACTAGCAGCAGTGACTTATTATTTTAGTTTGGAACCTAAGATACAAATAAGTTAAATATGTTAATATTTAAGAACAGAATGGCCTAGTATTTAATACAACATTCAACACAATTGCCTTTTCAGCAGCAGCACTGGTGCCATCTGCGTTGTTTATTTGTATATATTAAATGCAGTGGCATTTCTACCAGAAATGCTGTGGAAAGCAGCAGAACAGGTGTTTCATCGGATCTAAGACAATATGGGAGCAATTAGGGGAATATCAGGTAATTAGAATGAGTGGGGCAAGGACACAACATAAACACTATTGAGGGTGGAATGTCGTGGCTTAGACACTGCATGGGAATACTAATCAGTAGCTCCATATTTGTTATCCTACTGCATATGATGCAACTTTTATTACTAAAATATGAATTAGAGAGGAGATAACACAGAGACTTCTACGCCTTTCAATGTGATTTTCGGAAGAGAAATACTATTGGGATTGTGGGTCAAGAGAATACAGATTAGTACCATACACCCTCAATACTCTCACAGATCTTAACACCTTAACACTTGGACTAAATTAGGCCCCAATGTAAAACACACATTTTGAAAACAAAAGCTAATGCTATGGGTAATAAAGCTGGGATTTTGAAACACAAACAAGATAACATAATTCATTTAAAACACTTGAAAGGTCCAAATGTAGTGGGTTACAATGAGATACATGCCTTGCCTACAAAATTAACATTCTATACAATGCTCCTTTAAAACAAGCATTGGCAGAGCAAAAAGGCTACCCTGGGACACCGGAGCACAGGCCTATTGTCTGCACACATGCTTATTTTTCCACAGTTGAATGCCTGTCAGTCATCTTGGTATGTTATTTCTTTTGCTTTAAAAATATAACTCCAAGTTGGTCACTAAACACACATGTAGGCAGGTTTGCATGGTTTTTGTTCTTTTGTATTTAGAAAACACATTCCAAAATGGTCATTGAGCATGCACATCCATGTGCAGTAATCTTGGAAAGATTTTCCTTCAAACAAAAGAAAAAAGATCCCAAGATGGGTGCCTTGTGTGCATGTGCATGCGGGGTGGCCATCGTGCTTTACTTTTGCTATAAAAAAAATCATCCAGGATGACTGTTACACATGCATGAGCATTGACTGCGACCATCTTGGAAAGGTTTTATTACAGTATAAGAAAACCCGTGGAAGATGGCCATTGTATATACATGCAGGGCACGGGGGTAGGTCTTCAAATGGTTTAAAAAAAAGTAAAGATGGCTGGCAGTTGATTGGTTGCCGTCTGTCAAAGCGCAAGGGTGGTTGGAGAGCAAGTGAGCACTGATGCAGACTAATTTTTTCAATGATGGAAGCGGAGGCAGAATAGGAGAGGGGGAGCAGGAAGCTACCGAGAGAGGGAGAGAAAACAGAACCTCATGCATGGTATCCGAGGTCTGTTGTCAGCAGTGGAAGGGTGCAAGCCGCCCAAACAAAACATAATGGGACCAAAATGCTATTTTGGCCGCTTTGACACATGAATGGGGGGACCACTGTATCAGAAGTTGGGAACTGAGGCGGAGAAGAAAGCCATCTATTCATGAGCAACGGGCGGGCATAGGTTTCACTCTAAGTCTGTGTTGGATACAATAGGTTTGTAGTCAATACACAGCTAAAGCTGCCAGTAGGCGAGATCTAAAACGGAAAGCCTTCTTTCCTACAGAGAGGAAAGATGAAAAGTGAAGTAGGATAATGAGGCAGCAGGTAAGAGGGACTAATTTCTTTGAAAGCAATAAACATTATCATATAGTCATCCATTCTGAACTAGATTTGCTCTTAAAAAACCATGTTCACTAATTTGCTGCAAAGCTTACCCAGTTCAAGATAGAATTTAATTGCTCGCCATCGAAAGACACAAAGGATTTTAAGGATGCTAGGCATAGAATAAACGTTTTAGTCGTATGAGAAACATTGGCAAATAATCTTTTTCATTTTTTTAAATTTGTTGTAACCATTCCCCTGAATTCTCGTCATCGTGCATCCGAATATCTGTCCAGTGAAAAACAAGACTAGCCACATAAAATATTTTTCTAGCTTTTGAAACTCTACATAGGCACTGAGGATCCCTGTTGTTGATTGCTACAAATTTCACTATTGACACTTTCATAAATATTCCTCACTATACATCTTAACAGTGTGATAATGGGTCATTACAAAGTACATATACGTACCATCAAGGAGTTCTCCCCAGGTACTGAATCACTTCAATATTGGCATAAAAGCATTATTCATAATGCACTATGTCAAATATGGTCACATTTTTGTTAGGCACATGCAGTGCTTAATTTGTAAATAAAAAGGTGCCAGTGCTCAAAGCTCTCCTCTTAAACACGCGGCAGTTAAAAGTGCGAGCACATAAATCTGAGGCAGCGTAATCCTGAAGCCAACTCTGGCCTCTTCAATTAATTTACAGACACTCCCTGCCCCTTCAGCTCACTCTTGCAGCTTTCTGCTTTTCCCCTTTCTGATGCTTTTTCGTTTTTCTCTTTTTCCTTCTTTCCCACATGTCTTTTGCTCGCAGTAAATGCTTGAGACAGAAAACTAAGCACCGGCCCTCAGAAATAAGTGCTGGTGCTCTGCACCGGAAACAACAAGCACAAATTAAGCACTGGACATATGTGTAACAAACTGGTTGTACTTCAGGTGGCGTGCAAAGATTTCACCTATACCAGCTCTGTTAATTAACCACTCAGAACTAACCACACAGGCCAGTGAAGGCAGAAAAGTGCTGGACACCAGAGGACTCTAACATAGTACTGGTTACTGAAGGACTCTAACATAGTTTATACTGCAGACCCCAATTAGGTTTGAGTAGTTTTGTACCCTGAGTACTGCTTATAATGAAGTGCATCCTGCCAAATCTCCTAACCCGACGTCTCACAATGGCAGTCATATGAAGGGAGACTGTATGCCAGTCTATCCTGGCATATCACTAGTTCTTCCTCTCTCTTTCTCCACAACTCTTACCTCCAGTGGATGCACAATATCTCAGAATGGACGGCATCCTGCGGCAGCAAACCTTTGCAATCAGACTGAGAGCATAAAAGAAAACTACCAACACAATAGAGAGACCTGCGGAGCTAAAAATGTGCGTATACCTCTCAAAGTTCCACCACACAGCCAAGCACTGCATTACATAACACAATAACGACACCCTGGTGATCCTTGCAACATGCAAATAACTCAAAGCATAGATGATACACTTACAACAACACACCCACACCCATCTCTTTGTATAGATAAGTGCTTTGGAGTCTCACGTGGGGTAGTGACCTGTACAAATGCCATAATACACTACAATACAACTTCAAGGTCAAACATATCAGGCTACAAAATTAATGATTATCACCTACGACTTTATTTTCATGGTAAATGTATACAGGTATTATGGAGGTACTAACCCTAATTTCACATCTACTAGTCTTGACATCTACCTTTCGTGACAATATATATTAGGAGTAGTAACTCAAAGCTTACCTATACATACTTACCCCGAAGAGAAAGTCGATGTTTTTGTTGGTTGATATTAAAAACACCATTTTGTGGTTGAACATTTTATAACTCCCAGTGATCATCGGTAACTGCAGTGTGCACATCAAAATTTACGTACAACAACTCTGAGTTAACACAAGTCATTTCGGAATGTGCAGCTAATCAGCAGCAAAAGAGGCCTCAGTATTGAAAGATATTCAGATGTATCAGACATACCACCATCAGTACCTGTTTTTTTCACACATTTGAACTAGAGGGGTTTTTGCATTTCACTATAGGCATCCTCAGTTGTGCAAATAATTTGGACAAATACTACATCTTCCCCATTTGTGTGTGTAATAATTAATGTTTAATAATTGTTTAGGAGTAGTCTGGTACCTGCTTTAAGAGCCCTTTTTAGGTCTAGCGCGCAAACGCTCTGACTTGTAAGTATTGTGGACTTTTAACCACGCCCATCGCATGCCCATCATTATCACTCGTTCGTGGGCTTGCATTAAAAAAATTATTTGTGATCATTGGAAAACGCTTTAGGTTTGCCCCTTCTTGGGGCAGTTTTGTTACGGCCTTGGACACCGACCCTGTTACTTGGATAATTGCACTTTTGCCGATACGTTTGATGTGAGTGAACTGCGTTTTGTGTCTCCCCTCCGCTCTCAACCTCATGGCGGTTGTGTCACTTTGAATCGGTTCGCTTATGTCACTGTTTTACTTTTCATTTTCAATTTATGTGGCAAAAGAAGTCCAGTTAGTAATTTACAACGCTAATAGCTCCAGCTCGAGCAAACGCGAGACCCATTGGATTACAAACGCTTCTTGTGTTTTGCCTTAAAGTACCCATATATAAAACATGTATTTTCAGTGAACTGCTACACCATCTTTGTTTTCAATACTGTGTGAACAGAACCATTATGAAAACTTGGAGGATGGCTGAGTGATTTATCTCAGGTCCTAGTAGTGCGCTAGGTTATGTATTTGTTCTCCTGGTAATTTCCTATAGTCTATTTTGCCATACGGCTCTCTACCGTCTCTACATTAGCACGGATGTAGAAGTAAAATAAAGATAATCTCATGGACAACCAATCCATGGCAGACATGCTCCTTATCTAATATGTTGTTGTGGTTACAAGCATCTGGGCTTACTGAGTCCCCAGAAACTGAATTATTTTTTGTTCTCTACGGTTTGTATTCTCAACATGATTTTATACACTTTAGGTAATCACGTTGTTCGATCTGTGCAGCGTGTTCTCTGTATTTGTTTTCTTTGGCCTTGTGACATCTCTGAATAGTCATTAAAGTATTCATTTTAACATGTGCATTGGCTAAACCGGCAGAGGCATTAGTAGCCTTTTTGACCCTTTGGTACGTAATGTCAAGATTACTTTCCATCATAGTTCATGGATACACAATATGGCCATTAGGATGAGTGGCAACGTAATTGCGATAGTGACACCTGATACCAGCACTATCAAAATGATGAAATCTGGGGCAGAGGCGTTGGACGTTCCTCTATCTCACACTCACTGTACTTCCCGTTCGGTAAAGTTTTTGCAGCTGTTACCATGTGCAATCTCTCCTTCCCAAAGCATTATTCTTTCTTGCTTGACCAATCCTACAGATTGTACGGCTTACAAGAATAGTAGAGTCATTTTTCTCATTATCTTATGTTACTAAATTGAGTTTACTATTTTTAGTTTGCCAAACAGCAAATTTGAAACCCCTATCTCACAATCTATCCAAGTGGCTATTTGTATAGTTCAAACGCTGCGAAAGGCATAAGGCATAAGGCACTTTTAGAATAGGAACTCCACATGAAACAACTAGGTTTTATGATTTGTGCAGAAAGTTCGTATCTTTTCAGTTCCAGCCAGCAGACAAAGAATACAATTTGGAGCATTGAACTGTAAAGGATCACAGTCCCCAAAAGAGGAGGCAGCTCCAGTTGAAAATCCAATGCATCATGAAAGCTGTTTTAAAGGCAATCTGTTGTGTACAGTGAGCCAATGCAGCTCCCTAAGTTGGTATGAGATAATGTCACATTTCCTCAGGTCCAAGAGAATTCTTTCCACTATGTTCTGGGAATGGGTGTGTAGGAGAGCTTGAACAGGCAGTATGGCACAATTGACAGTGATACATTACGGTCATATCAGAGTGTCTGTTGTTGACAGTGGTGTAACAGAATGGGATTGGGATCCCCACTGGGTGTTCTCTCACATGATTGTGTCTTCATTGGAGATGAAGAGATGAGGGTCCTTTTCATCATCGGTATTGGTATTTTGCGGCAGGAGGTCTGCCGCCACTCACATGGCTTTTCATCTGTCCTCTATTATTTGTTCTAGGTATGGGGACATAGCATCAGTCGTCCACTGTGTTGTTCCTGCCTGGGAGCAGTCTTGTTTCTTTCCCCCAGGCTTGGGCCAGCGATGTTTAGTACGGTCTTTGTTAGTCACCCCATATTGTTGCTCTGCCCAGACCTCTTTAAGGTCAGTGAAAAACAAAGTGGTGTCATTGGCAATGATCTTGAGGTGTGCCGTAAATAGGAGCGAATATTGTATTCCATGCTGTCATAGTCAGTGTTTAACCTCCAGGAAAGAGGACCTTAGCTGTTGAACTATTTTGGTGTAGTCAGGGAAGAGCATAACAGTTTTGTTTCTATTCTGAGGGGGCCAAACTGGCAAGAAGCCTGGAGGATAGCATCCCCATCCTTAAGGTGGAGAAGATTTGCTAACATGGGTCTGGGAGGGGCTCAAGGTAGAGAACAGTGAGTTGGCACACGGTGTGCTCTCTCAAGCATGAAGAATGCTGTGAGTTCAGAAGCCAGGGTAAAAGATTAGAACCAGTTTTCAAGATATTGAAGGGGATCACCACCTTCAGCCCCCTCCTGTAGGCCAATTATGTGCACATTACTCCTGTGGGAGCACCCCTCTATGTCATGAGCCCTATCCTCTTGGAGACGGGCCTGATCCTGTACTGTAGTTTCTGTATGGTGCACTAATTGTCTTTGACTATAGGTTGGATGGAGGGCGGTCATCTGCCACTCGCCCTCAACTACTTTGTCGATGAGTTTTCTATGGTTGTCTCTGAGAAAGCCTCTGTCAGTAGCCATGACCATCAGACGTGTTTCCATTGAGTCTCTGGAGTGCTCTATGGCTACAAGTAGTAGGTCCAATTTATCCAGCCATGACACCAACGGGATGGCATCATTAATTCAGGTGTCAGGTATGGTCTCAGGTGAGGGCACCGGTGCATGGGCCGTGGATGTCGAAGACGTGGTGACTTATCGAAGTCTATCCATACTGTGGGTCACCAGGGGGCATAAAGTCCAATATCATAGTGGAGATAGGTTTTTCTTATGCATGGTGGATTCGCACAGGGTAGAGAAGGCCCAAGTTTGATTTTATCTAATGAGGGCTTGAAGGAACTTCCAGTGATCTCCCCCCGATGGTCAGAGAGGAAGCCGTGGCTACAGGAGTGCGATGCCAGGTGATAGGGTAGATTAGGCTGTGAGGACGACGGGGCGCTTTTAGTTGTTTACCTGGTGCGTCGTGCATGTTAGGTCGACAGAGGGAGCAGCACCAGCAGCGTTGCATGCGCCCCTTCTCTCAGGTGATGGCCAGTGAAGATCGGCGTCTCATCCCCTGGGACTGGGAGGTGGGAGGGAGCTCTGCACAGCGCAGACATCCACAGGATGGACCCTGCGCGCCTCAAGATGGCGCCAGGTGTCTTGGTGCCACTCTGTAGTGGAGTGGGCGGTCGTGTGCCGCAGGGCGCTGATGATGGATGCACTCCACCTGCACCGTGGGGTGCCCACTGAATACGTCCCCCAGCAATCACTCTTATCTGAGCCCCACCACGTGCCTCGAGTGTGACACCAAAGCAGGGGAAGGAAGGGGGGAGAGCCCCAATCCGCACAGTGTCAGTGGATTCCTTGTGTCTAGCCTGCGACCACCAGAAGCAAAACCCGTGCCTCATGGGCAGTCATTGTTGCAGGGGGCTGCTCCACTCAAATCGAAGCAGTCTCTTGGGCCCCATGTGTGATTCAGTTGGGGTCAGTGGTGTGGGGGCTGCAGGTGTGCCCTTCTTGGCAGAGGCCAGAGGCCGGGCTGCGCAAGATTAGCCGGGGCCCCCCTGTAATGTTAGAGTCTAAGTCTGGCAGGAGGGGCTCTGGGTCCTCAGTAATCGACCACCGTCCCCAGAAGGCAAAGAAGAGGCCATGGTCATTAGGAGACGAGGCAGTTCAGGCCCATGGGGCACACCACCACCACCGCTGGCTTGGTGCTCCTCTACTGCACCTGCGCAGTCTTTCCAGCGGCCCGCCGGGTCCCCTGCTCATGGGGCAGCTGCCGCTATGGCCTGTCACTGTGTCCCCCATGGAGTCGCATGAGCTTCGGTGCCACCGGTGCAGAGAGGAATCCTGGAGCCCCCGCAGCCCAGCCCACAAGCAGCACCAGCCCCCAATCAAGCTGGTCGCGTCACCCACAGGCAGCCAGTGAGGGCCGCGGGCAACGCAGCTGGGCGTCCTGGGAGTCAGAGGTCAGGATTCTGCTCCCCTGGGTGGCGGTCTGATGGGATCCCCAGCAGATAATGGGCACTGCGCAGGCTGACCAGACGGAGCTTCAAGGACTCGAGTCCACCATCTTGGCTGGCTTGGCCACGTCCCGACTAATGAATAGTTGTTGCAGTAAGTGCCATTTGAGCATTTTAATGATAAAAGGTAAAAGCATGTTGCTTTTGGCATATGTAAAAAATTGGTATGAACCTATACTGTGCCTTGAGTTAAATTATTATTACAATTTTGAAAGCACATATACTCTGAAAAGCTTCATGGCACTAGTGAAAACAGAAGAAATTCTCACTAGAGCCAATAGACAGAGTTTTCTGCAAGCCATGTGGCTTTCCATTCTTCTGAGCACTAATTGAAAGTTGTACCACTGGTGGTGGGTTAGATGACAGAGGAAATGCCCATCTGCCCTTATTCGCATTCCCAGGGCACAGTCAACAAATACTGTTGTTCAGAATGAAGCTTACGCATCAATGCATTAAAATATACTCTCTGCATAACTGGGACGCAATACAGTTCTCTCTAGACCACTGATATATTGTCATGCTTTTTTACAGAATCCAAACAACTGTAACCACACAATTCTGTGCACTCTAGTTTTCAACATTCTCCCGCAGCATTGTCTCCTTTTTAACCACCACTGTAGGAAGGTGCCACTGTTGGCAAGGTTACCCCCCACCTTTGCCTAGTGATGATGCCAGCTTTGACAGAAAGTGTGCTGGGACCCTGCTAGCCAGGCCGCAGCCCAAGTGTTCTTTCCCAAAAACTGTACCTCTGTGTCTACATTTGGCACAACCCTGGCACACAGTCAAGTCCTTTGTAAAAGGTACCCATGGTACCAAGGGCCCTGTGGCCAGGGAAGGTCTCTAAGGGCTGCAACATGTATTATGCCACCCTAGGGAACCCCTCACCAAGCACATACACACTGCCTTGCAGCTTGTGTGTGCTGATGAGGAGAAAAATACAAAACTCGACATGGCACCCCTCTCAGCATGCCATGCCCACAAATCACTGCCTGTGGTCTGGATTTGTCACCCCTCTAGCAGGCCTTACAGCCCTAAGGCAGGGTGCACTATACCACAGGTAAGGGCCTAGCTGCATGCGCAATATGCCCCTACAGTGTCTAAGTCCATTCTTAGGCTTTCTAAGTGCAGTGTAGCCATACTGAGTATATGGTCTGGGAGGTTGTAATTACAAACTCCACTGCTCCATAATGGCTTCACTGAATACTGGGAAGTTTGGTATCAGACTTCTCAACACAATAAACCCACACTAATGCCAGTGTGGGATTTATTGAAAAATGCACACAGAGGGCATCTTAGAGATGCCCCCTGTATGTTAGCCAAACTGCTAGTGTAGGACTGACCAGTCTGAGCCAGCCTGCCACTTTTACAGAAGTTTCTGACCACATGGGGTGAGTGACTTTGTGCACTTAGTGGTCAGAAACAAAGCCTCAGATTACATTGCCCCCGGGCACTCCAGCTAGTGGATATGCCCGCCCCCCCCCGGGGCAAAGCCCCACTTTTGGCGGCAAGTCCGGCAGGAAAATTAAGGAAAACAGGGAGGAGTGACCACCCCTAAGATGTCCAGAGCTGAGGTGACCCTCTCCCAGCAGAATCCTCCATTGTGGTTTGGAGGCCAGGGACCAATAGGATGAGGTTTGTGCCCCCCTCCCCAAATGGAGTGGGCACAAAGAGGGTGTAGCCACCCTCAGGGACAGTAGCCATTGGCAACTGCCCTCTGACCCCCTAAAATGCCCCTAAATCTAGTATTTAAGGGCCTCCCTGAACCCAGCTCACCAGATTCCTGATGACCTGACAAGAAGAAGAAGGACTTCTTAGCTCAAACCCCCAGCAGAGAAGAAGGAAGACGACACCTGCTTTGGCCCCAGTCCTACAGGCCTGTCTCCTGCTTCTAAGAACCTGCAAAAGACCAGCAACACGTCCAGCGGGACCTGCAACCTCTGCCCAACTCCAGAGGACTGCCTTGCACACAAAAGGACCAAGAGGATAGCAGCTCTGTCTAAGAAAAACCTACAACCAAGGACTCCCACCTCACTCTGGATGCGTGAGTCCTGACCCCTGTGCGTCCAACGCCCACAGCCCTTGTCCAGGTGGTCCACCCAGCAAGAGGGGGTCCCCAGGCGATTGTGAGCAAGTGCCTACACTGGGTTGACCTCTCCAGCCCTCCACGCCGATGCCTGCAGAGGGAATCCCCAGGACGCCCCCCCTGACCATGAAGCTCCAGACAAAGATATCTGACACCCAAAGACACACTGCACCCGCAGCCGCCAGGCCTTGGACAAACCGACACCCAGTGCAGCTCCGTTCATCAGACAGCCCTCCTCCAGTGCTCTTTCAATCCCCCTGGTCTGCCCTCCGAGCAGCGGGTACTTACCTGCAGGCAGGTCTGATTCCGAGTACCCTTGTGTCCATAGGAGCCCACGTTAAATTTGCTCATCTTTGACCGCTGCACCCGGCCGGCCCCATGTTGCTGGTGGTGGGTGTTTGGGGTTAATGTGAACCCCGACTGGTGGACTTCCTAAAACCCAGAGACTGAAACCGTAAGTGTTGTACTTACCTGTAAAACGATCTAACTTTTCTTCCCCCAAGGAACTGGCTCTGAAAATTGCAGTGTCCAGTTTTAATACAGATTATTGCCAATATTTCAAAAATGGTATTACTTACTGATTTCAAACAAAGTACTGTTGATACATGTGCGAAATACGAAACTTTTGAGGGATTTACCTGCAACTTGAATCTTGTAGTTCTAAAAATAAATTAAGAACATACATTTTTGCTATATAAAAAACATTGACATGGAGTTAAGTCATTGAATGTGTGCTTCTTCTGTTGTCTGTGTGTGTACAAGAAATGCTTTGCACTTCTCTCTGATAAACCTAACTGCTCGACCACACTACCACAAAAGAGAGCATTAGTATTATCTCCTTTACCCTCTGTTCAGCCTCTGGGGTACCCCTGGACTCTGTGCACACTATGGCCCTCATTATGACATTGGCAGTAAGTTCCACTTACCGCCATGCCAACTACTGCCAACATAACGCCGCTGCGGCGGTTTACTGCTACCCATATGTAGGAAGTTGGCTCTGTATGTGCTATTTCAAAGTAAGGAATAGCATGCACAGAGTCCAAGGGTTCCCCTTAGAGGTAAAATAGTGGTAAAAAGAGATAATACTAATGCTCTATTTTGTGGTAGTGTGGTCGAGCAGTAGGCTTATCCAAGGAGTAGTGTTAAGCATTTGTTGTACATACACATAGACAATAAATGAGGTACACACACTCAGAGACAAATCCAGCCAATAGGTTTTGTTATAGAAAAATATCTTTTCTTAGTTTATTTTAAGAACCACAGGTTCAAATTTAACATGTAATATCTTGTTTGAAAGGTATTGCAGGTAAGTACATTAGGAACTTTGAATTATTTCAATTGCATGTATACTTTTCAAGTTATTCACAAATAGCTACTTTAAAAGTGGACACAGTGCAATTTTCACAGTTCCTGGGGGAGGTAAGTTTTTGTTAGTTTTACCAGGTAAGTAAGACACTTACAGGGTTCAGTTCTTGGTCCAAGGTAGCCCACCGTTGGGGGTTCAGAGCAACCCCAAAGTTACCTCACCAGCAGCTCAGGGCCGGTCAGGTGCAGAGTTCAAAGTGGTGCCCAAAACGCATAGGCTTCAATGGAGAGAAGGGGGTGCCCCGGTTCCGGTCTGCTTGCAGGTAAGTACCCGCGTCTTCGGAGGGCAGACCAGGGGGGTTTTGTAGGGCACCGGGGGGGACACAAGCCCACACAGTAATTTCACCCTCAGCGGCGCGGGGGCGGCCGGGTGCAGTGTTAGAACATGCGTCGGGTTCGCAATGTAAGTCAATGAGAGATCAAGGGATCTCTTCGGCGCTGCAGGCAGGCAAGGGGGGGCTTCCTCGGGGAAACTTCCACTTGGGCAAGGGAGAGGGACTCCTGGGGGTCACTTCTGCAGTGAAAGTCCGGTCCTTCAGGTCCTGGGGGCTGCGGGTGCAGGGTCTTTTCCAGGCGTCGGGACTTAGGTTTCAGAGAGTCGCGGTCAGGGGAAGCCTCGGGATTCCCTCTGCAGGCGGCGCTGTGGGGGCTCAGGGGGGACAGGTTTTGGTACTCAGTCGTAGAGTAGTCCGGGGGTCCTCCCTGAGGTGTTGGTTCTCCACCAGCCGAGTCGGGGTCGCCGGGTGCAGTGTTGCAAGTCTCACGCTTCTTGCGGGGAGTTGCAGGGTTCTTTAAAGCTGCTTCTTGAAACAAAGTTGCAGTCTTTTTGGAGCAGGTCCGCTGTCCTCGGGAGTTTCTTGTCGTCGTCGAAGCAGGGCAGTCCTCAGAGGATTCAGAGGTCGCTGGTCCCTTTGGAAGGCGTCGCTGGAGCAGAGTTCTTTGGAAGGCAGGAGACAGGCCGGTGAGTTTCTGGAGCCAAGGCAGTTGTTGTCTTCTGGTCTTCCTCTGCAGGGGTTTTCAGCTGGGCAGTCCTTCTTCTTGTTGTTGCAGGAATCTAATTTTCTAGGGTTCAGGGTAGCCCTTAAATACTAAATTTAAGGGCGTGTTTAGGTCTGGGGGGTTAGTAGCCAATGGCTACTAGCCCTGAGGGTGGGTACACCCTCTTTGTGCCTCCTCCCAAGGGGAGGGGGTCACAATCCTAACCCTATTGGGGGAATCCTCCATCTGCAAGATGGAGGATTTCTAAAAGTTAGAGTCACCTCAGCTCAGGACACCTTAGGGGCTGTCCTGACTGGCCAGTGACTCCTCCTTGTTATTCTCATTATTTTCTCCGGCCTTGCCGCCAAAAGTGGGGGCCGGGGCCGGAGGGGGCGGGCAACTCCACTAGCTGGAGTGTCCTGCGGTGCTGTGACAAAGGGGTGAGCCTTGGAGGCTCACCGCCAGGTGTTACAGCTCCTGCCTGGGGGAGGTGTTAGCATCTCCACCCAGTGCAGGCTTTGTTACTGGCCTCAGAGTGACAAAGGCACTCTCCCCATGGGGCCAGCAACATGTCTCTAGTGTGGCAGGCTGCTGGAACTAGTCAGCCTACACAGATAGTCGGTTAAGTTTCAGGGGGCACCTCTAAGGTGCCCTCTGGGGTGTATTTTGCAATAAAATGTACACTGGCATCAGTGTGCATTTATTGTGCTGAGAAGTTTGATACCAAACTTCCCAGTTTTCAGTGTAGCCATTATGGTGCTGTGGAGTTCGTGTTTGACAAACTCCCAGACCATATACTCTTATGGCTACCCTGCACTTACAATGTCTAAGGTTTTGTTTAGACACTGTAGGGGTACCCTGCTCATGCACTGGTACCCTCACCTATGGTATAGTGCACCCTGCCTTAGGGCTGTAAGGCCTGCTAGAGGGGTGACTAACCTATACTTGCATAGGCAGTGAGAGGCTGGCATGGCACCCTGAGGGGAGTGCCATGTCGACTTACTCGTTTTGTTCTCACTAGCACACACAAGCTGGTAAGCAGTGTGTCTGTGCTGAGTGAGAGGTCTCCAGGGTGGCATAAGACATGCTGCAGCCCTTAGAGACCTTCCTTGGCATCAGGGCCCTTGGTACTAGAAGTACCAGTTACAAGGGACTTATCTGGATGCCAGGGTCTGCCAATTGTGGATACAATGGTACATTTTAGGTGAAAGAACACTGGTGCTGGGGCCTGGTTAGCAGGGTCCCAGCACACTTCTCAGTCAAGTCAGCATCAGTATCAGGCAAAAAGTGGGGGGTAACTGCAACAGGGAGCCATTTCTTTACACCATATTATGAGCAATCCGTCACTATACAGACACACACACAAGTCCGCTAGCCCAAAGGTCAGTGATAAACTGGTGGTACCAAAACCCACACCGTTACGCCAACAGAACTGCGCTGACAGCATTATGACCCACGAATCACCGCAGCAGACATTCAACCGCGGTAAACCATTGGCTGTACATACCGGCGCGCTCAAAATACACACACACGCATACAAAACAACACTACAAAGGACAATTCAAACTACACACACCTGACACATACACACACCACACCTACACCACAATAAAACACACACCCACACACACACACTACCCACAACCTTTTACAACTCAAAAAAATTGACAACAGAGAGAGAGTGAGACCAAGAGCACCCACAGAACCAGAGCCACAAACCACCATCACCCATACACCATCCACGTACCTTACAGCACACACCCCAACACATTACCCCACACACCTTCACACACACCACACACACTACACCCATGGCACTACAAATACACCCCAGGTTCTCTGAGGAGAAGCTAAGGGTCATGGTGGACGAAATCATCTGGATAGAGCCACAGCTATTCGGATCACAGGTGCAGCAGACATCCATTGCTAGGAAGATGAGCTATGGCGGAGAATCGTGGACAGGGTCAACGCCGTGGGACAGCACCCCAGAACAAGGGATGACATCAGGAAGAGGTGGAACAACCTACGGGGGGAAGGTATGTTCCGTTGTAGCAAGACACCAGATAGCTGTACAGAGGACTGGTGGTGGACCCCCACATCCTCCCCCACAACTAACAACATGGGAGGAGCAAGGATTGGCAATACTGCATCCTGAGGGCCTGGCAGGAGTAGTAGGAGGACTGGACTCTGGTAAGTCATCTCTTTACTACTTTCACCCCCTACCTGCATGTCATCACATACCCCCACCCCTACACTCACCCCCACCCTCACCCCCATCACCCTACCACCTCACATACACCCCACCATCACAACCCACCCATCCCAAAACCAAGCCCTGCAAACACCACCAAAAGATGGACATCACTCCCAGCCCTGCATGGACACCCATCACTAAAGCATGCACATTAGAGGGAATCACCTAGTCCACAAAATGACTATTCACACAAGGCAAAGCTGACAGGGCGATCACAACCATACAGGGCAACACACCCATGCACAAGATGTCACACGCAGAAACAATAACACTGCATTTACATCCCCACAGGTCCCCCACCCAACGTCACTGGAGAGGAGGTGACAGCAACATCCAGTCCCCCCCCATAGAAGAGGCCCAAAGTGATGACAGCAGCTCTGGACACCGGGATCTGGATGACCAACCTGGCCCATCAGGGATCTCTGGACAGTGAGTTACCCAGGCACAGCCCCATACCACCACAGAGCCTTCCCCCTCAGGAAACACCAGCACAGCACCCACCCAGTGGGCACATACCTCTATCCCCAGGACACGTCAATCAGCAATGTGTCCACCACTACAGGGACCCCAGGCAACCCTGCAAACACAGGACGACCAGGGGCCTGGGGTCCGTGGCAGTGGGCACACGGTTCAGGGGACAGAGACACAGGACAACAGGGAAGCTGGGAGGACTGCTGTGCGACAGGGGGAGGACAGGCCCAGGGAACCAACTCTCCAGGAGGCACTCACCAACATCCTGGGAGCATACCACCATTCCCAGGAGACGATGGGCCATATACTGGACAAGTTGCAAGAGACCCAGCGGCTGCAGGAGGGACAGTACCTGAGGATCAGGGAGGACCTGAAGGACATCAATACCACCCTGGTCACCATTGCAGAGGTGCTGGCAGACATGGCTACACCATGAGGGAGGCAGTGGCACACCACTAGGCCCCTGACACTGGCCACACCAATGAACAGCCCTCCACCTCCGCTGCCGCTAGAGGACATGGGGCCCCGCCACAGGAACAACAGGCCACCAGCACCCCTCCCCCTGCAGAAGGAGGACCACCCCGCAAACAATCCCTGCGATCCGGGCAGAAGCCAGAGACTATTGCCAAGACCACCGCCAGGAAATAGGACTCTCATGATTGTCACTCTTATGTCCCACTCTGTCACCCTGTCCTCCTTGAACTACCATTGCTCCCCTTCCTATGCCCCCTTGGACAATGCACCTGTGATACAAATAGACTGGACTCTATCCTGGACTTTCCTCCACCATCACCCCAGCCCATTGCACATCCCCCTCTACTTATTAGCACTTAAATAAACACCCTTCGAAAAAATACAAGTATGGAGTATGTCAAATGATTTAACTATGTATTTGTTTAACAAGGTTTAAACACTGCAATAAAACTGTACAGTAATGTATACATAGGAATGACCTGTAGTTGGCTGCAGCCAACACACCAGGTGCCAGAGTGAGGCACAGATATCTGAAAATAGAGATGCCAAAGGGTACAGTAAGTGGCCATAGAAGTGGGATAATCTGCCTGCCATGTACACTGTCAAATACAAAACTGTCAATGCAAAGTGAAGTTACAGAGTCTTACCTGTGTGTCACTGGAAGTACTGTAGTATAATAGTTGTTCTGTTGTCCTCATCCTCTGCCTCCTCATCTTCACTGTTTACAGGGTCCACTGCTACCACACGCCCATCTCCAGCCTCATCCTCCTGCAGAAAAGGCACCTGGTGACGTAAGGCAAGGTTATGAAACATGCAGCATGCCACGATTATCTGGCGCACCTTCTTGGGTGAGGAGTACAGGGATCCACCTGTTAGATGGAGGCAACGAAACCTGGCCTTCAGGAGGCCGAATGTCCTTTATATGATTCTTCTTGTTCGCCCATGTGCCTCATTGTAACATTCCTCTGCCCTTGTCCTAGGATTCCTCACAGGGGTCAGTAGCCATGAGAGGTTGGGGTAACCAGAGTCACCTGCAAATATTGAGGGATGCCTGTTAGCCAAACACTAACCCTTATGGCCAACACCATACCCATACACCAACACCAACTGGGTATTGAACCATGGGCTCACCTATTAGCCACACCCGGTGGCTCCAGAGTTGAGCCATCACATATGGGATGCTGCAATTCCTCAGGATATAGGCATCATGCACAGACCCAGGATACTTAGCACTGACATGGGAGATGTACTGGTCCGCCAGGCACACTATCTACACATTCATCGAGTGAAAGCTCTTTCAATTTCTGAACACCTGTTCATTTCTCCAGGGGGGGACAAATGCAATATGTGTACCATCAATAGCCACAATTATGTTGGGGAAATGTCCCATTGCATAGAAGTCAGCTTTCACTGTGGCCAAGTCCTCCAACTGGGGGAAAACAATGTAGCTGCTCATGTGTTAAATCAGGGGGCCAACACTCTGGTCAGCACTATTGAGAACATTGGCTGAGACATTCCTGCTGCCAAGCCCACTGTCACTTGGAAGGAGCCAGTTGCCAAGAAATGGAGCCCAGATAGGACTGCACAAGAGGGGGGATCCCAGTGGGGTGACGGAGCAGATATCCGGTCTGGCTCCATTTGGACACACAGCTCTGTGATTGTGGCCCTGTCCAGTCTATAGGTGATGATAATGTGCCTCTCCTCCATTGTTGCCAAGTCCACCAGGGGTCTGTACATAAGGGGGATGTCTCCATCTCCTATTCATCTGCAGCGGTTGTAATCTAGGGGGCAAAACGGTGAGCAGCTGGTCAGTATTACTAAGGTCCAAACACTACACTGCATTGCATGGTGTGACTGTAACAGTATATTGTTGGATAGTCCCAAATGGCGCCTAGGTGTACTGTGACACAGTTAGATGGGATGGCCTGCTCCCCCCCTTGAAATGGCGTCCGCCTGTCCTGTGTGGATGGACATGTGGAAATTAGCTAATGCCGCTGACGTTGTGCGCCGTTGCGGGAGGCGGTCGAGTACCGCTGTGCAACTCCTCATTGGTTCACATTGGGCCCTATGGGTTGCAGTGGACAATGGTGATGTACGCTGGCGGTGATGGTGCGCACCGCCGTGGACGTCACCACCATTTTCTGTCTGTTCACTCACTTGCTACCTGACCTTCAACAGGAGAGGACCTACACTGCTAGTGCTGCTGTGACCAGCACTCCCCAGGACCAAGCAGTGAGGCAAACCACCAACTTCAGAGACTGTGGCCTTGTACTTCCCAGGACATCGCACAGGGCATGTAGCCCCCTCCAGGACCAGTGGTATTGTACCATCTTCCAGCTGAGGTGCCCCCCACTCCCCATCCCCCTGAGGTGCCTGTGTATTTTCGACCTGATGCCCCTGCAGTGTTCTCTCTGTGTTGTTGCAGGAGTGAGGTGGGGCCTTGGCCTATGTGATGTGGCCCTGTGGCCCACGGACATTGAGGACTGGGCAGTGTCCCTCCATTTGTATATATGTATATACTGTTTTGATTTTGAAGCACGTATTTCTACTTATTTATCTTATTACACTCACTTTAATCAATTATTTTTGTTCTTGCATTATTCCTGAGAGGTACGGGGGGGAATATGTAATGTTTGTGCATCTGGTTGTATGCATGGCATTGGGGGTGGGGGTGTTGCGTGTTGCATGTGTCACTCTCTTTTTCCTCCCCCCTCACTTGTGTGCTAGGCGGCAGTACTCACTCTGGTCGTCTTTGCCGGCATTGATGTTCGTAATGCATGAAGAGGTATAGCAGCATGGGGAAGATGTGCAACTCGGGCTCCATGGTGTCGTTCTTCCTTGAGTCTCCAGAGGTGAGTCCTTTGCCTTCTGTGTACTTTTTCCGCCGCACTTTTGATGTCGTTGGTACTGCCCCGGAAAAGGCGGCGGAGAGGTGGGTCATATTACTGTGGGCAGAACATTGTCTTCCGTCTGGCTGTTGGCGGGTACCCCTGCGGTGCTTGTTGCTACCGCCGTGGCGTTCAGTGTGTTAAAGTGGCTGTCTGTGTGGGTGGTTCCGCTGTGGTCATAATTCAATTTTTTTTTTTTACCGCCAGCCTGTTGGCGGTATTACTGCCACTTTATCACAGACCGCCAGGGTTGTAATGAGGGCCAATATCTCATTTTGATATAGTAAATACAGAGCCAGCTTCCTACAACCACCCGCAAGGATTTTACTTTCTGAGCCTGTTTGGCAAGATTGCACATGCATGTGGGCCAGAGAGGGCCGTTCTGCTGACAAATGCTACTGTCCACAGTGAATAGCTCTTTTTTATCTGCTGTGAGTTCAAGGTAATCGCTTCTGATCCACTGGCTGCCAAACAATCCCTCAACCACATTGTGACATCGGGGGTTGCCTATCTAATGGATTATTAATAATCCTCGTGTCACCATAATAAATTAATGCTGTGCATCCAAGTACCCTAAGTAGGTCTCACAGAAGGCAAACATATATAAATGCATATTGAATAGAATTGGTGATAACGAGCTGTGCGAGTACAAGAGGAAGAAAAGTGTCCCACTATAGATGACTCAATCAAGGATAGTAATACTGTGTTATGACTCCACATCTCCTCCAAGCCCTGGCTCAGCATAGTCTATGGCAATGAAGGAAACAAGGAGATTGAGAACCATCTTCGCTTTAAATGGGAGAAAGCTCATCAATGGCCAGGAGCAGAGTGATCTCAGTGGACTGTCTTGGTCAAAAGCCCAGCCGTCTTGGGTTGAAGATATATGAATATTCCAGAAATTTTGACAGTTGATTAGTGAAAATCTTTTCTTGTGTATTAGTAAAGGCAGATAATATTCTCATACTTGGTAGGATTGGCAGAATCTGAATAGCCCATTTTCAAGTGAGTGCTTTTCCTAGAATGTAGGACTCTGCTCGACGACGCCTGGCTAGTGTTGAACCATGCACAGCTCAAGTGATTAAACTGAATGAATAACTTTTTTAATTAACTGAAAAGCCAATATTTAAAAGAAAATATTAAGTAATCTGTGGAAATTGGTATGTCGGACTGAGGGCAATTAATAACATGTGACATATTGTTTTTTGGGCAATTTAAGGTTGAGTTGAAATAATATTTAACAGATTTGAGGCATTTAGTATGTTGACATGGGGTCATCTCTGCCAATCACCATTTTTTCCCACACTGTAAACAAAAAATGGAGATGTGAAAGAGTGTAAACGAAGAAATAGGTATGTCTATAAAACTCGGGAATACATGTCACCTGACTATGCCCTAGCCAATGGTGATTGATGGTGGTGATTAAAAGAGTGCAATTGATTAAACTGACGAGCTCCTTAATCCTGAATGTCTTTTCATGGACCCAGGCTAGAGAGTATTACAACATATATTCTACATACGTTGGTGCAAGGTTATAATTTTGCCAGTAAATTCTTGCAAGGGCGATGAATTAAGTTGTGAAGTTTTATGGCGAGTTAAGCTTCTTGTGTCACTAAATCTGTGCTGCATTCTGGTTTAACCCTATGGTAAGATCCAATTTCTTGTATGTTCTCATTAACTAATATTTTGTCCCATAGTTATGCGAAATTCTGTTTTACAGTAATTGTCACCTCTAGTATACTGCTAAAACAAAGATGTCAGATACACAATTGCTTTTTTTTCCAATTACATGAATACAAAAACAGCTCAAGACTTCATGTCATTGGCATCTGTACAGGAGGAGAGGGATACCTTTGTATTTTTGTCAACACTCAAATATCATAAAGGGTTGTTTTGTTTTTTCCAAAGGGAGTCCATGAGAGTGGAAGAGAAAGTACAGATTGATGATGGGACACCAGAAGTTAACCATCCACCCACTTGGTACAAGTAAGTGACATGCATGGCGAAGCATCTTAGATTAGAATCCAAATTGTATATGTTAGATGCCTAACCAAAAGTTAAGAACACTCAGCAGATCAAAAGGAAGGACTACAGAAAAGTAACTGAAATTATTATCATGCCAAGACATTTAGGCACTCATTACAAGTGGCCGGGAGTAGAATCCTCAGAGGATATGCCACTCTGGGCTTTTCTAACCAGCATGATGTCCTTGGGCCTAGCATTACCGTGTGCACAAACTCAGGACATGGTTAATCCTGGCTGGGGTTCACTGGATCTGGAGATGTATGTGGTGCTACGGAAGCACTCCATTCCATCGCTCTGTCCTCTTCCCATCCCAGACCCACGTCCATTTACTTCCTACTCCTAGCTCCAAGGGGGAGAAGCACAGGTTTAAATCCAACATTCTCAACTCCATCTTTACTTCCCTATTCTGGGGAAAAACTCACAATCCCCATGTTTAGGCCAGAGGATACGATCTGGAATCTGAGATTGCAGCCTAAAAGAATCCCCACACCTAAATCATAATGAATTTGATGACTGATATTTTTGTATTGCCTCCAGATATTTTTAAGCAGTCCTCTCCTGACTTCACCCTGACAATTACTCAGATATGTCCTGACGGCCCCTCTCATTGTCTGTGTTAAGGCTTTGAACACCCTTGTGCATCCTTTCTTGCTTTCAAGTAGCCTGTAGATTTAGGAGCACCACGTGAGAGATTTTGTTGACACACTGCAAACTATTATTCTTTTTGAAAAAATGCTGTGTGTAGAATAAAAACCTGCTCTAAAAGGCAAATTCATAATGCATTTCATAATTCACTGCCTTCTCAAGCACTGTTATTTTGACCCTAACATCTTCATAGACAAGAACCAAAAATAATCACTACTAACTTTGCTCAGTTTTCCTTGCCTAGAGAAGTCAATGCTCAACTCTCCCTCAACATTCAGCCTCAAGCCCTTCTTCTTGTCAAGAACTGTTCACTGAGAGGTCTGATGTGTTCCCTTCTGTACTGTTTGACAAAAGAGCAACTCCTCCCAGTGGCCATATTGCTGCCTTGCACAGAATAGTATATGCAAAAAGTGACCTATGTTTCCTTAAGGTTGCAGTGTGGAAGAAAACCCATAAAAGTGTACAAAACATTTTGCCAAATGTATAGGTCTTGATTGATGGTTAAGATTAGAAGTTGCAAAATTATTAAGGCACCAAACTGCTCCTGACATCAGGAAGGAGAAACGAGCAAAGCTATAAATCCAGGCAAAGAATCCAGAAGAAGATCAAAGTCTGGGTTACAAATAGCAGCTGGGAGGAGTGCAATGAAAAATAAGGGAACAAACAATTGTGATGCATTTTTGCTTATCTGTCGTTACATACTTATGCCTACTACTCCTAATGGGGTATAGACGGTCAACCAAGACTCTCCAGCCATCTCTGCCTTAGTCTTTTCTTTCAATTTGACTCTAGGTGTAGCCACATCTCCTTGTGGTCTGCCTCAAGGCTTTGGCTCCAGGTGTTTCTTGGTCCTCATTTCCTTTTCCCTTGAGGTTTCCAGGTCAGGGCTTGCCTGGTGGTATTTGACGTGGGCTTGCAGAGGGTGTGACGTATGGACAGGGGGTTGGGAAGTCTTCTGCCATAGGTCATTGTTGCTGATTGTGTTTGGCCAGTGGATTTGTAGGATTTTCCTGAAACAGGTGTTGGTGACGGTTTGGACTGTGTTGGTGCTGGTCACTGTTATCCTCCAAGTTTCTCCTCCATACAGAAGGACCAATATTATGTTGTTGTTCAAAAGGCTCGTCTTAGTTTGCCACGTTAGGTCCTTGGAGATCTCCTTTAGCTGAATAAAAGTAGCCCTTGTTTGGGGAATTCTTGCCTTGGCATCAGCTCCTGTGCTGCCCTGCTTGTCTATGACACTGCCCAGGAAGGTGAAGGCCTCAACCTCCTATTGTGCGTCACCTGAAAAAGTGTTGCAGCTGCGTTGGGCCTTTTAGCCTTCAGAATCTTGGTTTTCCCCTGTGAATGTTAAGGTCAAGTTGTGTTGATGTGGGTGCCACATTGTCGATCTTCTCTTGCATCTGCTGATGGATATGAGACAGTAGGGCCAGGTCTGCAAAGTACAGGTCGTTTAGCCGTGTCCAAGGTGTTCACTGGATCCAATTTCTTGTCCTTGCTGCAAATGTCTTCAGGATCCAGTCTATGACCAGCTGGAAGAGAAAAGGTGAGAGCAAACAACCCTGGAGGACACCGGTCCTCACTAGGAAGGTGTCCGTGAGCTGTCCTCAGTGGACTATCTTGCCAGTTATTCCCTAATAATAGTTCCTGATGTGACTGTCATTGGTTCTAGAAAAACATGGGCAATTTCTGTTCTGTTTCTAATGAGGTCATCAAATACCATCTGATTCATCTGTTGCATCTCTCTCCCCGTCATAAGGACTACCATTAAATGGGACCCCCATGTTATCCTTTATTGTCTCATGCATTAGCCCTATTAGCTGATGGTATTCTGTTTTATGGAACTGCTTCATGAAACACAACACTTCTCACTGTCATTACTTTTGCAAGGTGCTTTAATAGGGCCCAAGGTCTATGTGCCTTTGAGTGTCACACACTGCTTTCTACGGGAACAAGGTTCCAAACCTCTTTGTCAGAAATTACAGATTTTCATCTACATTTAGAATTGTCTCCCAGTTTTCTTTCCATGCCCCTTTTCCTCTTTGGCTGACGGCATGTTGCATACCATTGATGTCAGGCATTCAATCAAATGTCATGGCCAGAAAAGGTGAACAGCATTCCACTGAAAAATATCACCATCACTCATGATCACCAAGATGCAGGCACGCCCATATTGAAGAGCACTGTTGGCTGATGGAGCATCTCTCATTGCTATGCTCTCCTGTTGAGAGTTTTTTCATTGAATGAGGAAAACCTCACATCAGAGGCAACTCTGCATATGTGCAGATTCAGTGTCAAACACCTTTACAGTTGAAGTCCCTGCTGATCCTTTATCCACCTTTTTATATTTCTCTGTCTATGCATACTTTTTAGTGTTTGTGAAAAAGAGAGCCCAAAGACATAGTAGAGGGATACAGTAACTGCTATGCTGACTCCCTCACTCTTAGAATTTAGTGTCTTTCCTAGGCCTACCCCTTTGCCTCGGGTTGAGAGCATCACACTGATGGCCTTTATTCCTAAAGAAGGAACTGTTGAAGGTCCCTGTTTCATGGGAGGATGTGCTGGTGTTTTTAGCATACCATAAAGCATATGCGGTATAGACCACACTAGACTGAATTAATCAGCTTTGAGAATACGTTTTCCGTTATGTAGAAACGTATCTTCAATTAAATGCATTAATATAATTTAATTTGTAATATATGTGTACATGAAAAATTTAGTAATTATCCTGTTTTGTTTTGCGCAGCAAAATTAAGAATGCCATAACCCCTTTTGTGATGTCATTTGGATTTCGGTAAGTAGTGAAATGTACACTTTTTAATAAAAAAAAATGGCTTCTTTATCAACGGGGAAATATATATAGATTGCTCTTTTTGATTTTCAGTTTCTGTTTGTCTTAGTCATGTTATTGTAGCAAGATTTCTTACAGGTAAAACATGACAACAATTGAGGAATTCAAATGGCTCTCCTACTAATGCCCCATAATGTCCTCCAGTGCCCCATCTTCTGGCACACAAGGTTCATCTATATATGGAGCACTCTGAAGCTCTGACCAAAAACATGGGCATAAAAACAGACCAGTCTGGCGGCCATGCTGAACAACAAACTGATCGACTTGAGTTTCTTGAAATACTGTGTGTATAAACGTATAGGGTGTAACCATGAAAAGCTGGAATCAACAAAAATTTTGATCAGACCAAATTACTAAATTAACAGTATTCACAGTCATCATGCATGGAAAGCAAATATCACACAGGGAAAACAGGAAAGACACTGCTGATTACACAGGTTTGGCCAGCTCAAGTATTATGCACAGTCTCAGAGGGATAATCAGATTTTCTTGATCATCTGTAAGAATGAAACAAACTGCAGTCACAAAAGGCACTAAGGGCCACATGTACAAATACTTGGATTTGCGATTTCCTAATTGTGATTCCATGCTGTTTGCAATTAGGGAATCGCAAATCCAAATGTAAGAAACTCCATTGAGTTTCTTTTGCGATTCCCAGTGGGTCGCAAATAGACCTGCCTCTTTAATATTAATGTGGTAGGTCGCAATTTGCGACCCACCGGGAATCGCAAAAATTACAGGGATGGGGGCCTGCTGGTGTCAGCAGACCATCATGTATGTGATTGCTTTTAAATATAGCAATCATTTTTTTTTTAAATGCAGCCTGTTTTCCTTAACAGAAAACTGGCTGCGTTTAAAAAAAAAAAAAGGAAAATTAAACATTTCAGTTTCATTTTTGAAGAGTAGGCAGTGGTCCCTGGGACCACTGCCTGCTCTTCACAAAAGTTTTCGCATGAGTTCACAAAGGGGAAGGGGACCCTTGGGGACCCCTTCCCCTTTGCGAATAGGTTAGCACCATTTTGAAATTGATGCTAGCTGCGATTGTTTTGCGACCGCATTCACGGTCACAAAACAATCATACATACCATTTAGATTCAGTATTAGGAAGGGACGCCCTGAACATGCCCCCTCCTGATACCAAATCGCAAAACTCAAATTGCGATTCGGTAGCAAGTTACTGAATTGCAGTTTGGGCCTTGTACATCATGGAAACATTGTTGTGAAAAATAGTTGAGCCCTTAATGGTCACAGATTTTGTTGGAAAGCATGCCTGACAGAAGACAGTGCTAAAGTAGCAGGTCATTAGTACCGCTAAAGCTCTCTGCCAGATGCACACACAGAATGGTAGCTCAAAGGGGGATCAATGGAGGGCCATTTTAGATTGTGAGATCTCACCTTCTCAAGTACCTGTTTAATGATGATGATGTCAGGCTGCATTGTAGTGAGTGAAAGTATTTCCAATTTGTCACAGCATGGAGGAGCAGTGGCAGCTTGGCAGTTCAAGTTGAGAATATATGTCCCAAAAATTATTGCAGTAAAGGGACTACGCAGTAGGTGGCCTCTCTGTATGTCATGTAGTATGTTGTACTGATTCCTTGTCTCACCATGCCACTGAAGGGCTCTGGTGTATCAGCACTAAAGTACATAGCTCACTTTCAAGATACGTCCGGGGTCTATTGCAACTGCTATTTGCTGTGTCAGTACCATATATGTCTTCGATAATGAGCCAGACAATCCACTTGAGTAAAGAACTGAAAATAGAAGGGCAAGTAAAGGTAGAAAGATTGGCAGTGCAGAAGTATTTGGTGCAAATGAAAATGAAGAGTACTTATATCCAGGCAGCTACAGATAATTACTATTTGTGATAAGGCTCGTGATTCTTCAAAGTGCATGTACCATGGTTGGTTAATGGTAAAAGGGATTGCAAGTGTTAAAAGAAATTGTCTGCCTATAATAGGATCTCCATCTGCAGGGTTGTCATAGGCTTTGATGATGGGCTAGGGTTTGTACCAGAACTGCTTCAAAATGTTTGATATTCACCGCCATTCGTGGTGGCCATTGTCCCGAAGCAAAGTATATAGGGAGCCATATCAGCTCCTAAATAATTTTGTCATCATTCGCTCTTTTACCAGAAACCAGTGGTTCTGCAATCCAAGAGGTTTGTGCTGAAGCAAGACCACTGCCATGCTGGTAATTACCCTCTGCCTCTGTAATATCCTCTATTGGGAGCATAGCTGAAGCCCAAGCCATGACAATGATTTGAGCCAGGTTATGACAGTCCATAGAAAAAACTATTATGTACTACTTGAGGTCCGGGGTAGGATGAATGATTTTGACAGCTCATTAGAAAATAGAGCAGGTTAAAGCCTTTGAAAAGCGCCTTGTATCATATCTCCTCAGTCAGACCCACTTATTTTCAAAGACGTGGCTCATAGCTAAGCAATGTAGCCTTGGTAAAGGGAAGCTAAGGGAGCAGCACAAAGTTTCAGCAGAAAGTGCCCATCTTCTCATATAGATGGAAAAGCCCACAATAAAATCCCAGTAGATATTTTAACCAAAGAACCAGCCATAAATCCACGTTCTTCTATGCACCTTGAAATTGAATAACTCCCAAACCAGATCTTTGTTTACAAGATTGTCTTCACTTTATACAGTGCTCTGATGTCTGATAGACCGTAGCTTGCACTCTAGAAAGCCACAAAATAAAAATGGCCATTAACTGTGAATTAGAGTAGCCTGGCACAAATTATAAACAGTACCACAGAAAATTCAGAAACCTTTAGTTGACCCTCAGAAAATCTTTACAGAAGCAGAAGGTGCAGAAAATATCTAAGTAGCTTGTCATGTCTACTTACACCACCATCATTTTCCTTTTCAAGCACAGGTTAAACCACAACTGGTTTTTCTAGATCTGCCAGCAAACTATGATAAACACAGCAAATGCTAATAATTATCTTGATAACATAACAGATTAAGGGATGTGGTGTGCTATATGTAAACACTGGGCGACGTTACATCCTGTGCTCCTGTGCCAGACTCTTGAGGTTGATGCAGTTCTGGAGTATGATTTTTAGTAAAGCAGTACATTTTGAGTGATCACCTTGTGGGAGATGGACAAGGTGTTAATTATCCAATAAATTTCAAGTGGTATACCTGTGCCTTGCGCATAGGAAGTGAAGTAGTCCTCTACCATTAGATGTTTTATACCTTCACCTCCTAAAATGATAACCTGTTGTCATGCTGGGAATCTCAGTACAGTGTTAGAATACAACAATAATAGGTTAGAATACAACCCTCCTCCTACATTGCTCCATCAATGAGATGGAGGGTCGCTACACTCTACTCTGTCTTGTCTCCGTATTCTTGGATTTTCTATTGCATTACTTTTTTAGAGTAATTCTGTTCTGGAGCTCTGGAATGGACATTGACAATCCATCTTCTGCCGTTTTCCCAGAAAATACTTGCACACTACCCCAAAAAACATCCATTAAAGTGTTACTCAAATCCAATTAAGTTGTGACTGTGCAGAAAAAGGTCTTGAGGTGAACCCATATCCCCCTATAGAGTAATCCTGTGCTCCTCTTAAGTTTTTAAAATTGTCACTGGTCCAATGTGCTTAAAAATGTTTCATTTGCCAGCTATTCTCATTATTATCATGTAAAGTGGTATTTAAGCAATGTTAAATTGTGTTCAGCGTTGCTTGTCCAGTCTGTACTCTGAAATCTTCTTGAAATAACTACCAAATATATTTAAGAAAAGGACATGCGTGTTGAATTTTCCGTTATCTTTACAATGTTTGGGAGTTTTGAGTGCCCCTTCACATGATTATATTCATATGATTGATGACTTTGGTTGAACAGCTACAGATGTCACACAGTGATGTGCAAATTTGATTGTTGTTTTGAACACTGCAAGGCATTTAAAAAAATATGGTTCCATTTGCTGAAACTAGTGGCCTCGCATCACAGTCCGCCTAGGGTCCCACAAATTCAAGATTCAACTCTGCATCTAATTTATAACTATTAACTAACTTGTAGCCAAATAATATTAATTTATAATACATGCTTGCTTGACCTTCAGTGGGATGTAAAGCAGTGTCATTACCCTGTGATCTAGACTTACCGTGCAATACTGCCGCAAGGATTGTTCAGTACTTTGGACTCTCGCAGGGCCTGATGGATTAGCTGACAAAATTCCAGCAACAAAACCCGTCATCTGAAGAAGAAAAGCATGCTGCTGCTATTGTGAAGAAAAATACTTCCCTCATCAGCAGCTCCTAAGCTTATTGAATGGTTCATGAGTGGACTTCAACATCTATATCTATTGGAGTTTGCTTAGCTATGATTTCATGTTTTAGAGGCAAACCAAAGGCTTATTCATTATCTTATCATTGCATCATCAATCACTTCTTGCATGGCCTGTTTAGAACATTTCCGCTGATGTTGAAACTTGACATCACATTGGGACCTAAAACAATTTTGTCAAAGTTAACGTAATATCCCTTTAAGCCTATATTCAAATCTTTGTTTCATGGGAAACTAAATTACAGCTATTAATGATATCCGTTTACGGAGGGTGATATTCATACATTTTCCTTCCATTAACTGTTTTTATATATGGGTCGAGAAGATAATTTGGAGTCAAATAAAACATGCTCAGAGACCTGTTCAAGGTGGGTGAGTCTTAGTTCCCATCTTCCAAGTAATTCCGGGTACTGCTTTCTATCTTAATTCAAGTATGTGAATTTTTAAAACATTCAATGCTGGAGATACGAAGTTACCATCGCACCGACTGTTCTTCAGAGTAGGCATCTTGCACACATTCACACGCAACCCCCTCTCCTCCCTAATAAAGTCTTTGAAGTATTCCTACAAAATTTTAAAGCAATGGTTTTCTCCATAGGGAGTGGAGTTCCCCGCTCATCTGCTCCATTAATTGTAGAGAAACCCCTACAATGAGAGGAACAGCTACACAACACAACTAATACTATCTTTGTGTCATTTTCATTGCTCATGTTTTTCAACATTATTCAGAGATTCCCAACACTTGACAGTTTCATAGAATTGGACACTGACTTGTCTCTGAAGCAACACTGATGGGAGTTCAAAATGTTCTCATAAATTTAAAGATTCATATATTGCTTTTGGTCAGGTCACATTTCATTGATTTTTGCTGCAACTAAAAAAATAATATATATCCTCTTCTTTTTCGGCGTGTGTTCCTGAGGCAGTATTTGATTCTGACAAGTCTAAACACTATAAAAGCCCAAGCCCAAAAAAATCAGTGACCAGTAAGAGTTCAATCTTAGTGAGTTCTTCACACATTATAGCATCTCCTTTAATGTTCCTTTCTTTTCCTCAGGCATCACCTGCAGTTTCCCTTTGACGAAGCGGTCACATGGCTACCATACCCACATACAACTTAACCTCTTGACCCTTTCTTAGTACCACCCAACTTCTCTATTGTTTAAGTTCTTTAGCCATCCAAACAAGGCCATGGCACAGGAATTAATCAGGTTCACGCATGTTGATGTTTAAAGGCAAAGATGCACCCTTTGTATCATCCATAACATTAGTCTATTAATGTCAGGTTAAGTGCCTTTTTGTTTTTTTTGATGGTTAAGAAATGCATATTGTCAACGTACTAAAACTACAGTGTGTTATTTACTGAGAAGGCACACTAGAGACTTAAGTATGATCCTTAATGACCAGTCGTATACCACAGTGTATATTTAATTTCAGAACCTCTATTTTCACTACATAATAATGCTATTAAATCTCGAGTTACAGCTATTTAGTTGTATTGCAGGGACGTACGTTCATTTCCTTATTTAACCATCACAACTTTGTGTATTAAGTAACTAATGCACATTTGTTTGGAAATACCTAACAGATACTAGACTAAAATGATAATAAAAGCAGTATTTTGGTCATAATTGTAATAAAGCTAATCACTTTATGGTTATTTCCATGGAAATGTAATTGATAGTATTCTTTCCTTATATGTGGCAAATATATTTTACTCTTGGGGCATTTACATATTTTAGATTAAAACGCAGTCCTGTATGATTTACAGTGACACTTCTGTTTATCAAGATATTTTTCATAGAGTTATTGCCTTTGGCCTATTGGGCTGAGGCAGAATTAGTTAAATGTTAGACCAGGCATGTTTAAACGTGTCACATAATATGTGACTGACTCCATTCAAGTGTAACAGCCTCTCAGGAACACTGCATCCAGGACAGTCTACATCAATTCTTGCTCACATACGATGTATATGTAAAGTAAAGCACTTGATAATTGCTGTGATGTGGGTAAAATGCAGTGCCAATGTGTACACGGAGACTCTAAATGAAGTAACCGATAAAATGCTCTGAATTGCAGACCTATGAGCTTGTATGTTCCTGAAGACAGAATGATTATTGTTGTCACTTGAAATTGTGACTCTGTTCCCTTAAATAATAGTATTATCACATCATGAGATTGCCAAATCTTTGAGGCCTATCAACTGATTTTTCAGATTTTTGCATTGTTTCAGGGGGAAACTAAGTGGAGAGCCATGTGTACTAAGATTGGCTTTATAGTGGCATAGTCCACTGCGTTGGTGCCCAAACAAGGCTGCCTTGTGCAGCGTGTAGCCTCACACCATGTTGCAGAAGTGAATTAGCGATATCTAGCACAGGATTTGTACCAGGAGCATTCCCTTCCAGTACAAAGACTTATACAGAGAGACTCTGATGCTTCCTGTGCATTGGATTAGTTGTGTAATGCAGAAAAATGAACACATTTAGTCTTCTATGCACTTCCTTCCAATTAGGCAATATTTATTGATGAGAATCTCAGTCTGGCTCTCTCAGTAGCTAGGGCTTTGCAAATGCCATAGTAAATCTGGGCCCTAAATTGGTCTTATCCTAGTCCTGCATTTCCCTTTATTTTCCATGACTGTGTGCTTTGTACTAGTCAAAAGGAGAACGCACATCTGATTTTTGGGTGACGGTACTGCAGGAATGATTGAAAGAATGGCACAGTGGACGACAGCAATAAAGGAAGCTGTATTGAAAAGTAGCTAAAAAGTTGATATTTAATTTACAACTGTTATTTGATGCTTGACACTTTATTAACTTTATAGTTGAAATCAGCCCTAGAAATTAAACTGTTCGGTTTTAAGCAATCCAGCTTCATTTTCAGTGTGTATTTATTTTATTGTCTTTCTTACAGGGTGTTTGGCGTTATTCTTATAATATTGGACATTGTTCTTGTGATTGTGGATTTAGCGGTAACAGACAAGCCTCCGAATGTAGCATTTGCAATTGCAGCTGTTTCGTTTGCCATTGCCATTTTCTTTTTCATTGATGTGCTGCTACGTATCTTTGTAGAAGGGTAAGTTATGTTAATCTGAAATAACTAAATTGTTCTCTTCCGATGATTTTGGGATGAAAAAAACTGTGATTCTACCATACATGCCTGTCGGCTCCAGTGGACTTGGCGGGTGTCACCCACTTTTATTTGTGTTCAATCTACATTCACCTTATTGGGACTACCCTCTTTAACCTGTAAATTTCCTACCTTGGTAAGATTATTCATTCCTTTGGACTACAGGTGGTGTCTTATGCCGATGACACCCAGCTTATCATGTCAATTACGAAGGATACAGAAGCTGTTGCTAAGAACTTAAATCACTGTATGACAGCTGTAGCTGGGTGGATGGGGAGGAACTACCTTAAGCTCAGTGGGTGGAAGACGGAGGTACTGCTCTTTGGATTGCAATCCTCTGTCTGGAAATTGGTGTCCCGAGTCATTAGGTACTCCTCCCAAGCGGATCGAGAAGGCTAAGAACCTAGGGGTGATGTTGGACTGTAAGCTTGCTTGAGATTCTCACGTCAATTGTGTTGTGTCATCGTGTTTCCTCTACTTCCCCTCTCAGCTTGGAAACAAGTGGCTCTTGCACTAGCTATGGCTAGAGTTGATTGCTGTAATACCCTGTATCTGGATATGAACAAGTGTGGCCAAGCCAAGCTACAGTTAGCGCAGAACTTGTTGGCCTGGCTTACCCTGGATATACCAAAAAATCAGTTGGTGACCAAGGGACTATAGGCCCTCCACTGGCTCCCTATAGGAAAGCATATTAAGTTTAAGGCTGCCTGTATAGTCCATAAGGTCCTCTACCAAACTGGGCCGGGAGGAATCAAGGCTATGTTTCATAGGTATAAGCTTGAGAAAAACCTCCTCTCTGCTCACCTTAATTTAGTGACAGTGTCTAGATTCCAGAAGGTGGGATGGGGATGCGCAGAGCGTTCTCGGTCACGGCAGCTAGACTATGGAACTCGCTGTCCAGTCACCTGACAAGTACTACATTACTCCTTCCCATTAGGAAAGCCTTAACAACCTGGCTTTTCACTCTCTAGGGTACTTGTGAGCGGACTCTGCTAATGGACTTGCAACTTTGAGACTATAGCGCCTAGATGTCTTTGGGCACGTGTTGCACTCTACGAGTCACCTTCAAATCAAATCAAGGTGATGACGTCACCAGCATTTTTAGTCAAGTGGTTTACATGTATCCTACACAGAGGACATACATTTGAATCTAGTGAGAAGTGTCACAGGTATAGAAAAAAACTTTAAACTATGCACCCTATACATTTCCTGAACTTGGCATTCAGAATCTTTATTATTTGGATTCATGGATTAATGCACTGGAATATTTAATGAGCAGTCCCTTTCAGAATTTTAGAATTCATATCAGGATTTCAAATTTGAATGAAATACTTTGACTTACCAAACACATTCAAGTCACAGGCAATGCATCCTTTTCAGATTTAAAGATTTGGCTCTCAGCCACCTCTAGAATGAGGGGACAAATGTGATCAATACTAATAACCCAATGCCCGGTACAACTGAGGGAACATGAGGCTACCCGAGAACTGAGAAGGATGCAGAGATTAATTCTAATCTATGAGCTACTAATGGGCCAATACTAAATACATGGTTCTTTGTACAGGTTAATACATGTCTATTATTTTGTGGTCTCTTCTGACAACGAGAGCTCAATAAATGCATACAAATAAAGAATAAACACTACATCACAATGTGGTAAGGTGGGGATGGAAGGAATACAGTCTAGGATACAGGAAAGGTGTAAAGAGGTGGGCTTAGAGACCTGACCTGAATTGTACCAACAAAGGAGCAAGTCTTAAGTGCAAATGGAGGTTGATGTGGAGCCTTGATGTGTATGCTGGAAAAGTATGTTGGTGTCTATGTTCCTTTCAAGTCTTGAATATTCAGTGATGTGATTTAAGTATTATGTGCACCACCAGACACAATAAGCATGGATGCATGGTAGTCTGATGTACTCAAGAGTAAATTATATGTAACACAACAAACTTTGAAATGGATTCTGACAGGGAAGGAATCAAATGCATTTATTTTCAAACTAGGGGAGATGTGCTTCAACTGTGTTGGGTTGGGGATTAGTTGATTTTGTGTGTGTCTGTGTGATTATTAATGTAAAGCAATTTTATAGCGAAAAAGGGACAGGAGTAGGGAAAGTGGGTTGGCACGTTGGTTGACATCGTTGAATAGTTCCTTTCGTTTGTACTTTACGTTTGATGATGGTTTTCAAATAGTAGTCAACCTTGGCAGCAGTAGTGTTTTGCGTTGAGGTGCTATGTCGGGTTATCTTGGGATTTTGACTCAGCATGTCTTTTCAGGCTTGCATCTCTTGTCAGGTTTGCATCTATTTCTTTTGTTAGCATTCTCTTCTTGGGTTTACCAAGTTACAACTGTAAAAATACTTTGGGTGTACCAAAGTCTGGAGCTCATATTTCAGTAGAGAAATAAATGTATCCTGGTCAGAGGAGGTAGAAAAAGGGAGTAGGATCAGTGCATTTAGTAGAGTGTCTAATGAGTAAGTCAGTGACCATGTGGTTATTATAGATGGTTTGGGTAGTGTATATGTCCAAGTGTAGCAATATGAGTGAGGACTGCTTAATGGTCATGTCAGTCTACAGGAAGAGGGGCGTAGACAAGTAAGACAAGACAAGGCAGAGATGACCACATCATGATAATTTCCTTTGGAGTGTGCTGGAACTGAGATATAAGATGCCATGATGGTTAAGCCAATATCACCAAGAAAGCAATCTCTAAACCCTTCTATGATACCTTTAATTGTGTGGCTCCTATGAGGTCAAAATCTCCAATATACACTTTGTTAAACTGACAGCCCAAGGCTGAGGGGATGCAATTCTAAGAGGTCTTCAATTAAATGTTGGTTTAATTAATATGGGCAACAGATGACGTGAAATATAGAGGAGGAGGTAGGTGTGAGAGTTAGTCAGAAGAAAGGTATTCAAGAGAGGAAAAGAAGAATGCAAAGAGAATCATAAGCTTGTTGGAGATACTGTAGATAATGATGAGAGAAATTAGCTCATCAAAATACATGGGATGATGTGGGAGTGAGCTAGGTCTCTTTGATTAAGATAATATCTAGGTTGTTATGGTTGATTGGATTAGCAATGTCAGCTGTATGAATCTGGGCAGATAGAACGTTTGGTGTGTAACATTTACAAAGCAGTTTACCACGATGAATGTTACAAGGCAAATCTTTACATCACAGGTAAGTACAACAATGGCTCTTTTTAAGCATTTTACAACACAAATATGTATCATTTTTCAAAAATGACATAATTTTCATATAATTAAAAAAAAGGGATGTTAAGGATGGGGAATTAAGGGATCAGGAGTGGGTAGAGCTAAAGGCGGATAAGGGGCTTTAGGGTTCATGTGTGGTTAGAGATATAGAAAGCTAAGGGGGTTTATGGTTCAGGGATGGGAAGAGGTAAAGGGAGGGAAGTAGATTTTAGGGTTTATGGGTGGGTAGAAGTTTAGGACTGTAAGGGTTAATCATAGGAGGTTAGAGGTAAAGAGGTAAGGGGTTTTTAGGTTTCAAATTTGGGTATAGGTAAATGGAGATTAAGGGTTTTTAAGGTTCAGGGGCAGGTAAAGATAATAATCCTGGCCCTGTTATACCTCCATAAGAAATTGTTGTTTAGAGATTTCCATTTCTGATTTGTGTTTTTGGATCCTTAGAGAAGTAATTTAGCTTGGGTAAACATTGCTAATCGAGGATGATTTTTTTTTCTGGACAACATTTAAAAAAATGGCTGATATGTTGCAGTGATGTAACATTTCAGGAACCATGAGACCTATATACTTCATTTTGGTGTCACAACATAGGTTTTGGGGGTCAGGTAGTCTTATAGAGACAGAGCATCCCTTCTGCCATTTTCCAAAATGGTGGTTATAATAGAGGAAGAAGAGACATATATAGAAATGAAACAAATAATGTTTTTTTATTCCTTTTCTGTATACATCAACCATGCTTATGATCTAAATATGAAAAAAATAACTTTTATCACTCCTGTTTTAGACACATTTTCATAGTTCACTTTATTTGTTTCGGCAATTGCTCTTGGTACATTTACAGAATGTTGAACTTTTGAGAAGGGCAATTTGACGGGGACATCTATTTGTAGTACAGGTTTTGTAAGTACATGAAAGTTCTGTGGGTAGAGGCTTTAGAAATTTCATAGGTTTTAGCACATTGTCAACATCTTCCCAACCAAATTCACACGGATATTTCTCTACATATGCATGATCCAAACATTTACACATCTTCTGATCAGGTAAAATGCTTCTTTAACATGCCCACGCACAGAATATGACATCGTGGAAGGTCACTTAGTGGGACTGATCACTTGAACTCACTGTACCAAATGTGTGACAGAACTCATTTTCCACACATGCACAATGAATTTTTCTATGTCTTTAAAGTGACATTATTTTTCTGTCTCAGAAAATCCTTTAAGAAACTTCACAGGTTGAGCAGTTAAAGCTCCAAGCTTTTTACCAATTTTCCTCATAGTGTCATCACCCATAAGAATATGTGCCTTGATAAGAACACTGGGCACCTCTGGGTCAAGTTTCTTGTACTGAATATGAAGTAGAATTAAGTGTCTTTTTTTGCCCGTTCTATAACAAATCCATAACTTAGACAATCCTTGAATTATGAACATTGCAACAAATTTAAGTGGCACAATATTATCTGTGTCATTTGACAGTACAGTGACTCGATTGGAACCATTTCGAACAGCCCACTCAGCATGTGGCACAACACAAAGGTCTGCTTCCTCCAATTTGCTGTTAAGTTCTCAAACAATATGGCCCATACCTTTTGAATATATCTCTGCAGGCACCAACTCCTCATTGACAATCATTCTACTTTCAATAATCGGAAATTCTGTGTTCACTGAAGCATCAGCAGTGTTTTGACAAATTAACATCTCCAAGTTCATCTTGTTCGATGTTGATTACCAGAATTTATCAAATTGCACAGGTATAGGTGTCAAATTTTTGATGCAGGCAAGGTCAGTTTTTCCACTTGTAGGCATCCGTCTGATTCCCTCACATTCATTGACAGATAGTTCAAGATAACTGTGAAACACAATGTGCAGTTCTTGCAAGCTGCACACTGTCTTTGATATCTGTAGAGCAGTCTGAAGAATCTCTCAGAAATTTTGCATGGATTAAATTTTCACCATTCGCATTTGTGATATATAGTCAACATCAACAGTAGTTTTCAATGAGGATAGCTTTGGGAATTGAAATTCTTCAGGTGAAAGTTTATTTTCGAGCTCTTGTACAAGTTTGTATTTCACTGGTTTAGTTGCAGCATCTCCATCAAATAATGTGTTTGTTGGAAGAAGAGCATGTGGCAAAATGTCCTTGATAAATTTCCCCCTTTTCTTTTGCTACATCCATCTCTATGTGCTTGCAAAAGTTGTTTTTCTGTAACCTGTTTTGTAGTGGCTGGTTGGACGAAACTCTTACTATGGCTTTTGAAGCGTGGAAGTTTAGCTTTAGTGATTATGTCAAACAGCTTTTCCTCTTTCACTACAAATCTCTCCTGCTTCAGTTCTGTGTATAGTTTCGATCCATGTTCCAGGACATTTAGTAGACGTGTCTTTATATTGTTATCCACATATTGTTTGGTTATGAAGTTGTGTAGTCGCACAGGCTCAGTTATTTCAAAGGGGTTTCCTTGCTGCTGCATGAGATGAAGAAGGCTGTGTCCACATGTTTATTAAAACGTTTCCCTCTCTTGCCGACAAGTCGTGGTGAGGAACAATTATACGATGGTCCATTAATTTTGTATTTGTCATCTCCCTGAAAACGTTGCAAATAGGAAGGACTTACTGGTAAACTAGCTGCCATTGGCAACATATTCACTTTTACGTGTCTGACGAACTATTCCCTTGGAGCTTTTCTATGATATCTAGATCATCTGTTCCAATTTCATATCTGGAGCAACAGCATTGACCCTTCCCTCTCTGTCTTTCACCACAAAATATCTTTTGGTGAAATTTCGGTACAGGTCTCGTTTTTCCACCTCTAACTTCTTCACTCTTTCCAAATACCAGGCACCATATCTCAGGTAGTTTATGTAATCAAATTCGCGAAACACAGTAATCAGTGACTCCACAGTCTTCATGTGCAGCTCCCAATCAACTTCCCAATCAGCATGTTCCAAGTTTTTCTGTAGAGGTATAGTCTGTAAAACATTTCCCCAGTACTTGCTTAGTTCTGATTTTTCTTCACATTGTTTGACAAGCTCTACAAACTTGGTTTTCTGATTTTGACCTGAGTGTATTGAACATTGCCTAGCTCTGCATTATGTCTTTTGAATGAAGTGCACCCTGTGCCTTGATCACTTCTGAGATAGGATATATAAAACCTAATTTGTAATTCTTGTAATAAACAAACATAATGAGCTACGCTCAATAATGACTGGACGGTTTTGTTTTAAAAGATTTAAGCCTCAATAAGTGCATTGTCTATGCCACATCCACTGAGAAAACTTCCTGCACACTGCAACACAACTTTCTCATGTGGAAAACACCCATCATTGGATAAAGATCATCAAATTCTACTGGCTTGCTCACACAAAATGTCAGCTACTATACGGAAAACACCTTCATTGCAGGAAATTGGCAGGATAGGCTGCTCTTCAAGCTAAGCATGCACATTTTGGAATTTTGTTAGAGCTGCGTATACTGTTGCGGTGTTTGTAACTGGAGAGGGTATTACTGGTAAAAACCCATCCTTCTTCAGTGGGACAGTATTGTGGGCGATAAGAGCATGAATTCCAGCCAATGGAGGAACTGGGTTTTCTTCATCCTTCAGCCCGCAAGGAATAAACGATATTATAAATTCAGTTAAATCAGCTTTGCAGGCCGCATCAGGTAGAAGAAGATCCTTGTCTTCAGCCACTTTTGAAACCTTCTGGTAGACTGGGACATGTTGATGATTTGTAGTGATTTTGTACGCATTGTCAAGGCAGTTGTGTTATACGTTTGCAGCTTTGTTTGTTTATACCTACAGCTAACAGTGTGTTTTCCAGCAGCTGCTTCATTGGTACAGGCTTGAAAAAGCACCATGGCAGTACCTTGTGCTGGATGTTCCAGACAAAGAAGAGCTGTCTTCAAAATCCAAATTATCAAGCGCATCAATTGTAAATCCTTTCCTGGTAAAGTGCCTTAGCAGTGGTGTGCTGTCGGATTCACAAGATTTTACAGCATGAGCTGCTAACAAGTTCTTGTTTCTGCTTCAGGAGTCAAATCAGCTCAGAACAGCTTAAGTGGTTCATTCTTTTTGTTAGATTGACAAAAAACAATTCTGTTGTACATTCTCACCAGAAAAATCTTAATTTCATTATTATGGGTCAATACAGTTTCATCAATGTTGACCATTATCTCTCTGATCTCACTGAGTGTCAACCCATACCCAGCACTCAAGAATGGCTTTCATACAATTCATCTGCTTTTTCAAAAAGTGCAACTTTAATTGAAGGCTGGCGGTATAGCTGCTTCTGGGAGTTCATTGTACATTCAAATTTTCAAATGTGTGCACACATGCAGTTCGGGTGGGCGTACAAATCCGCTGCAAATCCATTCACCTCGATGTTTAGATTAGCTACTCGGCTGAAAACTTCATCTTGGAAGAAACTAGTTGCAGAAAAAAAAAGACGATTTCTCTTTGAGACTCACATACTCTGTACTTTGTTCTTTCATCAATCCCTTTTGGCCCTCGTTCTCTAAACTACCGATAACACAATGAAGATCCTCTGCTTTCTTTCTGATCAGTTGCTGCAGGTGGGCATGGGCAGCCATCGATCTTCTAAGTGGATGGGCACTGGGTTTGGTTGTCGTCGCTTTCTCAGAAGACTCGGATTCTTGTTGTGATTCACTGGTTTTTGCTTTTTAAAAAAAAAACTATTTCCATGCCTTTTTCCATTGTTTATGACGTGTAGTACAATGATAAAATATTTGATCCTCTTCACCCGTCAGTTTCAATCTTTTGTGAACTTCATCTTGCTGTATTTCTTCAGCATCTTGAACTCTCTTCTGTCCAGTCACAGTTGATGTTAGCTTTCTTTTTGGATTAGTTTGGCATATGACACATTTTTCTTTGTTTAAAGAGTCCTCAGATTTTGTAGTTATCAACACTCTGTCAGGAGGTAAAGCTCCCCTGCTAACACCTGTTTTACTCATGTTTGCATATCTGAATCAATGGAAAACCTGAAACAAAATCAAAAACAATAATAAAATAAATTACCAATATGATGGCTAAAACATATCATTAAAGAGCCCCTAATATGGAAAATAGTGGAAGGGTTGCTCTGAGGAGTTATTTTCTCTCTCTATAAGACTCTTTGACCCCCCTATGTCTTGACACCAAAATGAAGTAAATGAGTCTCATGGTTCCTGAAATACTACCTCATAACTGCAACATATCCGCTTTTTAAAAAAAATTCCTTAAAAAAAAATCTGTACTGATTAGTTATGTCTAGCCAAGCTAAATTACTTCTATAATGATACATAAACGCAATTCGAAAATGAATATCTCTGGACAACATTTTTTTGATAGAGGTATATCAAGGGGCCAGGACTATAACGAAAGGGAAGGAGTTTTTAGGGTTCATGGGCAGAAGGGAGGTAAACAATATAAAGCATTTTAAGGGTTCAGTGGCGGGTAGAGAAAAGGGTTTTTTAGGGTTCAGCAGGAGGTAGAAGTAAAAGGAGGTAAGGGTTTTTTAGAGTTCATGGATAGATAGAGGTTAAGGGACGTAAGAGACTTTTAAGGGTAAAGAAAAATGTATACATAAATATATGGTCACAGAAAAAAACAAAGGTTAAAGTGACCTTATAGTTAGGAATTGCAACTATATTTAACTTTCCATTTATAAATAACTTAGAAATTAACTGAAAAGCCAAAGGTTAAATTAACGTTACAGTAAGGTTCAAAATGTCAGTGACAACCTAATGCTTTGAACAAAAAAGACATAGAAGTTCTCCGGTTATAGTTAGCAGAGCTAATTATGACTTCCATCCCTGCCAGACTCTGCTTGTGACCTCACATATTACTTCACTCATGACATTTTCCATAACATCACTAATGACATCACTGATAGCATCATCAAAGCATCTTCTGTAAACAATACTCTATTAGGGTGTATGGCATTAGAGGTATAAACATTTGTAGAAAATACTTTAGAAAAATATAAACCACCATTAATGTCATCACACATACAACCCTTAGGTGATGGAAGGTTCAGTTATGTACAACATTGACCCTATGTCAAACACTTCATGGGTAGCTAAGCTCATGTTTTCAATCAACCACAGACAGTTGGGTAACCTCTACTGCACACAACGTTGAATCTGTATACAACTTACTTGAGACACTCAATTCATGTGATATATATCTAATGCTCTACTACAGACATCATTTTGTCTGTATCAAACCTTTCCAGTTAAAGAACATCTTGTGAGATATGGAGTGCACATGAGTAGAAAAGTGTCCACTGTAAACTGAATTTACCCTATGCGCAGACTTTACACTGTAACACATTGTTTGTAGACAGCCAAATTCTCATGAGGAATACACCACAAATTACTAACAAATATCTACTAAGAACAGTGTTCACTCTATGCAAAACATCTCCAAAGAGAAACCACTCACTGAAAACATCCAAGGCCTGGAGGTGCTAAAGGTCATACTACTCACAGCTTTAATGCTCTTTTGAACATTTTATAGGTAGGTCACCTTCAGTGCCTAATCAAGCACACATACATGGGTAACTATCAGATGTACACAGTCGTCTGCCCTAAGTAGAAATTGTCATGCTCAACATTCTCAAGACTGTTTACAATACTGTGGGTCTACTACATAGAGTCTTTGCCCGGTTGAAATGTTTTAGCAAAACCAAACTACTTCTGTTGAACATACTGAACACAGCTCATCAACTATCACCTGCACACTGTTTTAGTCCTGTACACAATTATTCATAAGGAGCTCAACACCTTTGCACACCTAATACCTATTACGAGGACAGTCATTTAGCTGGAACAAGGCTGTACAAAATTAGGTAGAAAGTTAGATAGAGAAGTAGCATGATGTTTACCTGCTACTAAGTAAACACACTCATTGGATGATGTCATAACTGATGTCATCAGTAATGGCATTGACCATGTCATTACTGATGTAATATGTGAGGCCACCACATTGACATGCACAGCATGGGGTTATCAGTTAATCCACAGTACACCACTACATTATAAACCACTCCACTGTACGCAATTACATTCTACACCACTCCATTCTATGACACTGCAGTGCTACAGTGTATGCCACCAGACTATAATGCTACTCCACTAACTGCTGTTTCACTGTATGCAACTCCACTCTACAACAATACACTATGCTATTCGGCTGTATGCCACTCCACTGTACACCACTCAATTGTACGGCACTTAAGTGTACGCCATGACACTCCACTGTATAGTGTTACAGTGTACACTACTCCATGCCACTCCACTGTACGCCACTCCAATGTGTGTAAATCCACTATACACTACTCCACCTTATTGCACTTCACCCTAAGCTATTCCACGCTATGAGACTTCACTCTACACCACTCCATTGCACAACACTGTACTGTATACGCAACTGTACTCTATCCCAATCAACTATCTCACTTCAGTATACACCACTCCACTGTATGGTATTACAGAGAGTACCACTCCACTCTGTGCCACTCCAATGTACATCACTCCACTGTACATTTCTGCAGTCTACGCTATTCCACTGTACAACACTCCACTATATGCCACTCCACTCTGCGCTATTTCACTCTATGGCACTTGATTCTACATTACTCCACCGTACACCACTACACTCAACATTATTCTACTGTACACCACTTCACTGTATGCTACTTCACTGTATGCCACTCATCTATGGCATGCTACTCTATGCTACATCTGTCTATGCTATTCTGCTCAGCAACACATTACTTAAAGCCACTCCATTCTATGACGCTCCACTGTATGCCACTCCAGTGTACGATCCTCCACTGTATGCTATCCCACTCTACAACATTTCAATGTAGCAACACCAATCTACAACACTACACTCTACACTATTCTACTCTGGCAATTCAGTCTACTACACTACACTCTATGCCACTCCACCGTATGCAATTCTACTATACACCACTATACTGTACCTCACTTCACTCTGCCACCCCACTGTACGCCATTTGATTCTTCACGACTTTACCCCACTCCATTGTACACAATTCTACTGTACATCACCATACTCTATCATACTCCAACCTAGGCCACTCCAATCTACACCACTGCACTGTCCGCTTCTCCACTCTACACCATTCCATTGTATCCCACTCCAGTCCACTCTATTGTCCGCCATTCCACTGTACAATCAATCAATCAATCAATCAAAACATTTATAGAGTGTGCTACTCACCTGTGAGGGTCTCAAGGCGCTTGGGAGGGGAGGGTCAAGGGGGGGCAGGGAGGGTCAATGTTCGAACAACCATGTCTTGAGGTTCTTTCTGAAGAGCAGGAGGTCTTTGGTTTTGCGGAGGTTGGTGGGGAGGGAGTTCCAGTTTTGGGGGCGAGGTAGGAGAAGGGCCTGCCTCCTGTGGTGGTGCGTTAGATGCGGGGGACTGTGGCTAGGGCGAGGTCGACTGATCAGAGGTTACGGGTGGAAGTGTGGAAGTTCACTTTGTCATTGAGGTAGGTTGGGCCGGTGTTGTGGAGGGATTTGTGTGCGTGGATGAGGATCTTGAATGTGATTCTCTTGTCTATGGGGAGACAGTGAAGGGATTTGAGGTGTGGTGAGATTTGTTCTTGGCGGGGGAGGCCAAGGATGAGGTGTGTGGCTGTGTTCTGGATTCTCTGGAGTTTGCGTTTGAGTTTGAGTGTGGTGCCGGCGTAGAGGGCGTTACCGTAGTCTAGTCTGCTCCTGATGAGTCTATGGGTGACTGTCTTCCTGGTCTCTGGGGGAATCCATTTCAAGGATTTTTTTTTAGAGTGCGGAGTGTGTGGAAGCAGGAGAAGGTTAGAGCATTGATTTGCTGTGTCATGGAGAGGGAGGGGTCCAGGATGATGCTGAGGTTGCATGCGTGGTTTGCGGGGGTGGGTGCGGTGCCTAGGGAGGTGGGCCACCAGGAGTCGTCCCATATGGTTTTGTTGGGGCCGAAGATGATGATCTTGGTTTTGTTGGAGTTAAGCTTGAGGTGGTTAGTTGTCATCCAGTTGGCGGTGTCGAGGAGAGCAGCGTGTAGGTTGGTTTTGGCGGTGGTGGGGTTGCGGGTGAGGGAGAGGATGAGTTGGGTGTCATCTGCGTAGGAGAGGATAGTGATTCCGTGTGATCGGAGGATGTTGGCTAGGGGGATCATGTAAATGTTGAAGAGTGTGGGGCTGAGGGAGGACCCTTGGGGGACTCCGCATATGATCTTGGTAGCGGTGGAGTGGAAAGGTGGAAGGCGGACTCTCTGGGTCCGGTCGGTGAGGAAGGAGGTGAGCCATTCTAAGGCTTTGTGGCAAATTCCTATGTTGTGGAGGCGTGTGCGGAGTGTGTGGTGGCAGACAGTGTCAAAGGCTGCGGAGAGGTCTAGGAGGATGAGTGCGACAGTCAGATAGTACACAACTCCACTCACTGCCTCTCCACTCTACGCTACACCACTGTATGCCACTCCAGTCTACACCACTCCACTGTACTCCACTCTATGCTAATTCACTATGGGGGTCATTCTAACTTTGGCGGGCGGCGGAGGCCGCCCGCCAAAGTTCCCCCAACAGAATACCGCTCTGTGGTCAGAAGACCGCCGCGGTTATTCTGTGTTTCCCGCTGGGCTGGCGGGCGACCGCCAGAAGGCCGCCCGCCAGCCCAGCGGGAAACCCCTTCCCACGAGGAAGCCGGCTCTGAATAGAGCCGGCGGAGTGGGAAGGGTGCGACGGGTGCAGTCGCACCCGTCGAGATTTTCAGTGTCTGCATGGCAGACACTGAAAATCTTTGTGGGCCCCCAGGGGCCCCACGACACCCCTCACCGCCATCCTGTTCCTGGCGGTAAAAACCGCCAGGAACAGGATGGCGGTGAGGGGGTCGGAATCCCCATGGCATGGAGGATTCCTTAGGGCAGCGGGAAACCGGCGGGAGACCGCCGGTTTTCCCTTTCTGACCGCGGCCAAACCGCCGCGGTCAGAATGCCCTTGGGAGCACCGCCAGCCTGTTGGCGGTGCTCCCGCGGTCGTTGACCCTGGCGGTCAATGACCGCCAGGGTCAGAATGACCCCCTATATGTTCTTCCACTGTACTCAGCTACATGCTACAGTGCTACATTTTACACTATTCCAATATACACCACTCTACTCTGCCAATTTCCAGTCTACGCCACTCAAGTGCATGTATTCCACTGTACGCTACTGCACTGTATGCCACTACACTGTACGCTACTCCTCCCTATGCTGTTCCACTCTATTATACCCCACTCTTCACTATTCCACCCTATGCCACTCAACTCTATATCACTACACTGTACACCACTCCACTGTACACTAATCCACTGTATCCCACTCCACACCAATCCACTCTATGCCATTTCACTGTATGGCACTCCACTGTACACTGCTACACTCACTGCACTCCATTTTATGCCACTGTATTCCACATTGTTCCACTCTGTGCCACCACACTCTACGCCATTCCACTCTATGCTATTCCACTGTATGCCACTCTAGTCTACGCCAGTACACTCTATGCCACTCCACTCTGTTCCACTGTATGCCACTCCATTCTACACCAATCCATTGTATGCTATTTCACAGTATGGCGCTCTATGCTACTACACTGTACACCATTTCAGTGTACAACACCCCACTTCAGCCCACCCCACTCTAGACTATTCTCTTGTATGCCACTCCACTCTATGCCACTAGACTCTGCGCTATTCCGTTGTGTGCAGCACCGATCTTTGACACTACACACTGCGCTATTCCACTCTGCCACTTCACTTTATGCCACTCCACTGAGTACTATTCTACTCTACACCACTCCACTCTATGCGACTCCACTGTATGGCACTCACCTCTATATAAGTCCCTTCTATGCCACTAAACTCTATGCTATTCTACTTTACTAAACTCCACTGTATGCCACTCCACAATACACTATTACACTGTACTCCACCACACTCTACCCCACTGCAGTGTACCCCACTCTACCTGATGGTATTCCACTCTAAGCTACTGCACTTTGTGCCACTCTACTGTTCATTAAGCTGTATGTCACTCCAGTCTATGCCACTTCAGTCCACACTATTAGACTGTATGCAACTACACTTGTATGCAAGTACACTCCACCAAACTTGACTCTAACCACTCTACTCTACAGCACACCAGAGTACCCTATTTCACTCTACACCAGTGCACTCTATGCCACTCCATTCTGCCTCTCCACTGTACAACACTCTACCCCACTCGACTGTAAGCTATTCCACTGTTCACCACTCCACTCTACACTGTTCCACTTTATGCCACTCCACTATGTGCCATTCTATTGTTCACTATCTGCCACTCCACACTACTCCACTCCACTGTACACCACTCCACACCACTCCATTCTACAATCTACACTACTCCAGTATATGCTATTGCACTGTACAGAACACAAGTGTACGCCACTCCACTCTACGCACCTCCACTGTATGCCACTCCACTTTATCCTATTCCATTGTACACCACTTCACTGTACGCCACTGCAGTGTACGTCACTACACTCTACACTATTACACTGTACATTACACCACTACACTTTAAATCACTTTGCTCGATGCCACTCCACTTTACACCCGTCCTCTCTACTCTATGCTATTGCACTGTACACCATCCCACTCTACAGTATTCCACTGTATGCCACTGCACTATAGCGTACTTCACTCCACACCACTACACTCTATTGCACTGTACAATGCTAGACTCTGACACTAAACTCTGACACACTATCCTCCGCTATACCCTACCTCACATCACTTAACACTTTACTAAATGGCACTCAACACTGCAATTTGAAAAACATTTTATTAAAAAATAAAAGCCTTTTAAATATAACGAAAAAAACAAAGGTTAAAGCTGCGTTATAGTTAGGAAAACTTTCTGTCCAAACCCAACTTAAACTATACAAACTTTAGAAATTCTAAAGTTATAATTATAACTTGATTTTAGGTTCATCAGTTGTGACTTAGATTCATAATTTACGCACCACCTTCAATTTACTATACGTTGTGCAACTCTGTACACAGTCTTGTCGCATCACTCGCCACACTACTTTAACTATTATGCACCTTTTCTCCATGCATTGATTAGACCCTTTTCTATTACATAACATTTAGCATGTGAAATTATAGCATCCATAATAACACTTATTACATCTCAAATTACATAATTTTTGACAACAGTGCATGGTAGAGTGGTGAGTTATAGTTAATGCAGTGTGGCAATGTTGATCCATGTATGCATTGATGTATGTAAGCATGTAGTTGTATGTGTGCATTGATACCAATATCTATGTCAGAATTTGCATGATTTGTATTTGTGAGCATCCACTAACCCACCCTTCTTTGCTTTGGCATTGCATGTTTACCTATTTTCTTTTTTCTAGCTACGCATAGCTGACTGAAGAGCTTTTTCACTCTTTTGGCATGTGTACGACATAATGGCCATTGAGTTAACTACCGAATCTCTAGCATGTTCATTTGCATAGAGTATTATTCTGCACAGGTATGGCAGTATCCAAACTGCTCATATGACTTGACTATCTGTTTTTGCTTCCATATGTCAACCATTTTGGGGGCAGGAAACCATTCATTTCATTATGTGTAGCAAGGAATGGTCTCTTAAATTTTCTAGGAAGATCACCATATGTGTAATTTGCAAAGCCAGAGTGCTGTTCAGTCCAAATGCCATCCGGACGCTATGTAACTCATGATTTCGAGGCATACATCCAAGTGAATCATTAATCTCTGCAAAAGGATTAGCTAAATTTCTGCCAGGTTGTAGGAAGTTGGCTCTGTATGTGCTATTTCAAAGTAAGGAATAGCATGCACAGAGTCCAAGGGTTCCCCTTAGAGGTAAAATAGTGGTAAAAATAGATAATACTAATGCTCTATTTTGTGGTAGTGTGGTCGAGCAGTAGGCTTATCCAAGGAGTAGTGTTAAGCATTTGTTGTACATACACATAGACAATAAATGAGGTACACACACTCAGAGACAAATCCAGCCAATAGGTTTTTATATAGAAAAATATCTTTTCTTAGTTTATTTTAAGAACCACAGGTTCAAATTCTACATGTAATATCTCATTCGAAAGGTATTGCAGGTAAGTACTTTAGGAACTTCAAATCATCAAAATTGCATGTATACTTTTCAAGTTATTGACAAATAGCTGTTTTAAAAGTGGACACTTAGTGCAATTTTCACAGTTCCTAGGGGAGGTAAGTTTTGATTAGTTTTACCAGGTAAGTAAGACACTTACAGGGTTCAGTTCTTGGTCCAAGGTAGCCCACCGTTGGGGGTTCAGAGCAACCCCAAAGTCACCACACCAGCAGCTCAGGGCCGGTCAGGTGCAGAGTTCAAAGTGGTGCCCAAAACACATAGGCTAGAATGGAGAGAAGGGGGTGCCCCGGTTCCGGTCTGCTTGCAGGTAAGTACCCGCGTCTTCGGAGGGCAGACCAGGGGGGTTTTGTAGGGCACCGGGGGGGACACAAGTCCACACAGAAATTTCACCCTCAGCGGCGCAGGGGCGGCCGGGTGCAGTGTAGAAACAAGCGTCGGGTTCGCAATGTTAGTCTATGAGAGATCTCGGGATCTCTTCAGCGCTGCAGGCAGGCAAGGGGGGGATTCCTCGGGGAAACCTCCACTTGGGCAAGGGAGAGGGACTCCTGGGGGTCACTTCTCCAGTGAAAGTCCGGTCCTTCAGGTCCTGGGGGCTGCGGGTGCAGGGTCTCTCCCAGGCGTCGGGACTTTAGGTTCAAAGAGTCGCGGTCAGGGGAAGCCTCGGGATTCCCTCTGCAGGCGGCGCTGTGGGGGCTCAGGGGGGACAGGTTTTGGTACTCACAGTATCAGAGTAGTCCTGGGGTCCCTCCTGAGGCGTCGGATCTCCACCAGTCGAGTCGGGGTCGCCGGGTGCAGTGTTGCAAGTCTCACGCTTCTTGCGGGGAGCTTGCAGGGTTCTTTAAAGCTGCTGGAAACAAAGTTGCAGCTTTTCTTGGAGCAGGTCCGCTGTCCTCGGGAGTTTCTTGTCTTTTCGAAGCAGGGGCAGTCCTCAGAGGGTGTCGAGGTCGCTGGTCCCTTCGGAAGGCGTCGCTGGAGCAGGATCTTTGGAAGGCAGGAGACAGGCCGGTGAGTTTCTGGAGCCAAGGCAGTTGTCGTCTTCTGGTCTTCCGCTGCAGGGGTTTTCAGCTGGGCAGTCCTTCTTCTTGTTGCAGGAATCTAATTTTCTAGGGTTCAGGGTAGCCCTTAAATACTAAATTTAAGGGCGTGTTTAGGTCTGGGGGGTTAGTAGCCAATGGCTACTAGCCCTGAGGGTGGGTACACCCTCTTTGTGCCTCCTCCCAAGGGGAGGGGGTCACAATCCTAACCCTATTGGGGGAATCCTCCATCTGCAAGATGGAGGATTTCTAAAAGTTAGAGTCACCTCAGCTCAGGACACCTTAGGGGCTGTCCTGACTGGCCAGTGACTCCTCCTTGTTATTCTCATTATTTTCTCCGGCCTTGCCGCCAAAAGTGGGGCCTGGCCGGAGGGGGCGGGCAACTCCACTAGCTGGAGTGTCCTGCTGGGTTGGCACAAAGGAGGTGAGCCTTTGGGGCTCACCGCCAGGTGTGACAATTCCTGCCTGGGAGAGGTGTTAGCATCTCCACCCAGTGCAGGCTTTGTTACTGGCCTCAGAGTGACAAAGGCACTCTCCCCATGGGGCCAGCAACATGTCTCGGTTTGTGGCAGGCTGCTAAAACTAGTCAGCCTACACAGATAGTCGGTTAAGTTTCAGGGGGCACCTCTAAGGTGCCCTCTGTGGTGTATTTTACAATAAAATGTACACTGGCATCAGTGTGCATTTATTGTGCTGAGAAGTTTGATACCAAACTTCCCAGTTTTCAGTGTAGCCATTATGGTGCTGTGGAGTTCGTGTTTGACAGACTCCCAGACCATATACTCTTATGGCTACCCTGCACTTACAATGTCTAAGGTTTTGTTTAGACACTGTAGGGGTACCATGCTCATGCACTGGTACCCTCACCTATGGTATAGTGCACCCTGCCTTAGGGCTGTAAGGCCTGCTAGAGGGGTGGCTTACCTATACTGCATAGGCAGTGAGAGGCTGGCATGGCACCCTGAGGGGAGTGCCATGTCGACTTACTCATTTTGTTCTCACTAGCACACACAAGCTGGCAAGCAGGGTGTCTGTGCTGAGTGAGAGGTCTCCAGGGTGGCATAAGACATGCTGCAGCCCTTAGAGACCTTCCTTGGCATCAGGGCCCTTGGTACTAGAAGTACCAGTTACAAGGGACTTATCTGAATGCCAGGGTGTGCCAATTGTGGATACAATGGTACATTTTAGGTGAAGGAACACTGGGGCTGGGGCCTGGTTAGCAGGGTCCCAGCACACTTCTCAGTCAAGTCAGCATCAGTATCAGGCAAAAAGTGGGGGGTAACTGCAACAGGGAGCCATTTCCTTACACAAGCCCCCCCCAGCCCACAGGCCAGGAGACTCAGCCAACGCTGGAAGAGTCTTCCTAGTCTGTCAGGCGAGGAAGAGTAGAGGAAATGGCTGGTTTGTTGCAGGGCCTACTCTGCCTTACATCCTCCTGTTCAGGTCATTCCCTCTGGGGAACTGACCCACTTCCACAGTGATAGGACCTAGTCTGAACTGCCTCTTGTCTGTGCTTTTTATGTCTTCACCCATTCTCTCTATTTTGAGGTCAGAGGTATCCACCTCTGCTAATCTTATCTTAGCCAGGGTCACCCCTAGCTTACCCAAAGAGGTTACCCAGAGCTGGAGTAACCCCACCATGACCAACAGGGTCAGGGGGCCTAACTTGTTATTTGGCATGGGGTCAGACCACCATGCCAAGGATAGTGCAGCCATAAAGGCTAACACCCAGCAGAGGCCACTGACAGCTGTCAGTGCCCAGAACCACACCTTTAGCTCTTCGCCTAAAAGGGAAGGGGCTAAGTTACAGGCTTCTTTGGGTTCAGGTTGCCTGTCTGCTGTATTAGAGTGGGGGGTTACCACATCTTGTAGTAAACACCCTTCTTCCACTCTTTCTTCTGTTAGCTGAGGAGCCACCCACTCAGGTTTAACAGTTGCCTGACTAGCCAGGACTTCTTGTGGGTCAGGTTGGACTTTATCAGGGCCATTTTTGGAGTTCTCCCCTACTGGAGCAGAATCTCCTTGGCTTGCTGTAACCTTGGCTAAAGGTTGTCCACCCTTCCTACTCTGTTTTCTTTTCTTCTTCTTCTGGGGTCTGCTTGCATTTACTGCAGAGGCAGGACTTCCAGAATCCTTGGGAGAGGACTGGCACTGGACCAGTTCCTCTCTTGGGCTCTGACTAACCTCTGGGTAGTCATTTCCAAGGAGACAATCAAGGGGGAGGTCTGTACTGACTACTACCCTTCTCCAGCTAAGAGTGCCACCCACTTCTATGGGCACTAAAGCCACAGGCCTCTTAGTGACCCTGTCTAGGCTAACTCTTACCCTGGCAGTCTCACCTGGGATGTACTGGTTTGAGAGCACCAGCCTGTCATGCACAATAGTGTGACTGGCACAAGTGTCTCTCAGGGCAGTGGTTGGGATTCCATTCACCAGTAGGTGGTGGAAGTGTCTACTTCCCTCTGGAATCTCCAACTCACCTGTTGGGCCCTGTTTCCAGTTGAAGGCTATGAAGACCTCCTCATCTGAGGAGTCATCTCCCATGGCTACACTGGTTACCCCTGGAATCTTGTTCTGGGGTTTGTTTTTGGGACAAGAAGTGTCCTTGGTGTGGTGCCCAGACTGTTTACAGTTGTGGCACCATGCCTTAGTGGCATCCCAGTTCTTACCCTGGTACCCACCTTTGTTTTGGGTTGTGTCTTGGGGCCCACCCACCTGTTCTGGTTTTTGGGGGCCTACAGAGGACTCTTTTTCTTTGTTTCTAGTGTCACCCACTTTCTCCTGGGGAGTTTTTGTAACCCCTTTCTTTTGGTCACCCCCAGTGGAAGTTTTGGTTACCCTAGTCTTGACCCAGTGGTCTGCCTTCTTTCCCAATTCTTGGGGAGAAATTGGACCTAGGTCTACCAGATACTGATGCAACTTTTCATTGAAGCAGTTACTTAAAATGTGTTCTTTCATAAACAAATTATAAAGCCCAACATAGTCACACACTTCATTTCCAGTTAACCAACCATCTAGTGTTTTTACTGAGTAGTCTACAAAATCAACCCAGGTCTGGCTCGAGGATTTTTGAGCCCCCCTGAACCTAATTCTATACTCCTCAGTGGAGAATCCAAAGCCCTCAATCAGGGTACCCTTCATGAGGTCATAAGATTCTGCATCTTTTCCAGAGAGTGTGAGGAGTCTATCCCTACACTTTCCAGTGAACATTTCCCAAAGGAGAGCACCCCAGTGAGATCTGTTTACTTTTCTGGTTACACAAGCCCTCTCAAAAGCTGTGAACCATTTGGTGATGTCATCACCATCTTCATATTTTGTTACAATCCCTTTGGGGATTTTTAGGATGTCAGGAGAATCTCTGACCCTATTTAAGTTGCTGCCACCATTGATGGGACCTAGGCCCATCTCTTTTCTTTCCCTTTCTATGGCTAGGAGCTGCTTTTCCAAAGCCAATCTTTTGGCCATCCTGGCTAACTGGATGTCCTCTTCACTGGGGTTATCCTCAGTGATTTCAGAGGTGTTGGTCTCTCCTGTGAGGGAACCAGCATCTCTGACTATTATTTTTGGAGTCAGGGTTTGAGGGACCCTGTTCTCCCTAGATAGGACTGGTAGGGGGGAATTGTCCTCCAAGTCACTATCCTCTTCCTCTGAGTTGCCACCCTCAGAGGGGTTGGCCTTTTCAAACTCTGCCAAAAGCTCCTGGAGCTGTATTTTGGTAGGTTTGGGGCCCATTGTTATTTTCTTTATTTTACAGAGTGACCTTAGCTCCCTCATCTTAAGATGGAGGTAAGGTGTGGTGTCGAGTTCCACCACAGTCACATCTGTGCTAGACATTTTGCTTCTAAAAGTTGGAATACTTTTTAAGAATCTACAACTGGTTCTAGAATCTAATTCAACCTTTTACAAACTTTTAAACTCTAAAAGAAATGCTAAACAGGATCTAACACAAGGCCCTAGCAGGTCTTTTAAGAATTTAGAAAACTTTTCAAATTGCAAAAATCAATTTCTAATGACAATTTTGGAATTTGTCGTGTGATCAGGTATTGGCTGAGTAGTCCAGCAAATGCAAAGTCTTGTACCCCACCGCTGATCCACCAATGTAGGAAGTTGGCTCTGTATGTGCTATTTCAAAGTAAGGAATAGCATGCACAGAGTCCAAGGGTTCCCCTTAGAGGTAAAATAGTGGTAAAAATAGATAATACTAATGCTCTATTTTGTGGTAGTGTGGTCGAGCAGTAGGCTTATCCAAGGAGTAGTGTTAAGCATTTGTTGTACATACACATAGACAATAAATGAGGTACACACACTCAGAGACAAATCCAGCCAATAGGTTTTTATATAGAAAAATATCTTTTCTTAGTTTATTTTAAGAACCACAGGTTCAAATTCTACATGTAATATCTCATTCGAAAGGTATTGCAGGTAAGTACTTTAGGAACTTCAAATCATCAAAATTGCATGTATACTTTTCAAGTTATTGACAAATAGCTGTTTTAAAAGTGGACACTTAGTGCAATTTTCACAGTTCCTAGGGGAGGTAAGTTTTGATTAGTTTTACCAGGTAAGTAAGACACTTACAGGGTTCAGTTCTTGGTCCAAGGTAGCCCACCGTTGGGGGTTCAGAGCAACCCCAAAGTCACCACACCAGCAGCTCAGGGCCGGTCAGGTGCAGAGTTCAAAGTGGTGCCCAAAACACATAGGCTAGAATGGAGAGAAGGGGGTGCCCCGGTTCCGGTCTGCTTGCAGGTAAGTACCCGCGTCTTCGGAGGGCAGACCAGGGGGGTTTTGTAGGGCACCGGGGGGGACACAAGTCCACACAGAAATTTCACCCTCAGCGGCGCGGGGGCGGCCGGGTGCAGTGTAGAAACAAGCGTCGGGTTCGCAATGTTAGTCTATGAGAGATCTCGGGATCTCTTCAGCGCTGCAGGCAGGCAAGGGGGGGATTCCTCGGGGAAACCTCCACTTGGGCAAGGGAGAGGGACTCCTGGGGGTCACTTCTCCAGTGAAAGTCCGGTCCTTCAGGTCCTGGGGGCTGCGGGTGCAGGGTCTCTCCCAGGCGTCGGGACTTTAGGTTCAAAGAGTCGCGGTCAGGGGAAGCCTCGGGATTCCCTCTGCAGGCGGCGCTGTGGGGGCTCAGGGGGGACAGGTTTTGGTACTCACAGTATCAGAGTAGTCCTGGGGTCCCTCCTGAGGCGTCGGATCTCCACCAGTCGAGTCGGGGTCGCCGGGTGCAGTGTTGCAAGTCTCACGCTTCTTGCGGGGAGCTTGCAGGGTTCTTTAAAGCTGCTGGAAACAAAGTTGCAGCTTTTCTTGGAGCAGGTCCGCTGTCCTCGGGAGTTTCTTGTCTTTTCGAAGCAGGGGCAGTCCTCAGAGGGTGTCGAGGTCGCTGGTCCCTTCGGAAGGCGTCGCTGGAGCAGGATCTTTGGAAGGCAGGAGACAGGCCGGTGAGTTTCTGGAGCCAAGGCAGTTGTCGTCTTCTGGTCTTCCGCTGCAGGGGTTTTCAGCTGGGCAGTCCTTCTTCTTGTTGCAGGAATCTAATTTTCTAGGGTTCAGGGTAGCCCTTAAATACTAAATTTAAGGGCGTGTTTAGGTCTGGGGGGTTAGTAGCCAATGGCTACTAGCCCTGAGGGTGGGTACACCCTCTTTGTGCCTCCTCCCAAGGGGAGGGGGTCACAATCCTAACCCTATTGGGGGAATCCTCCATCTGCAAGATGGAGGATTTCTAAAAGTTAGAGTCACCTCAGCTCAGGACACCTTAGGGGCTGTCCTGACTGGCCAGTGACTCCTCCTTGTTATTCTCATTATTTTCTCCGGCCTTGCCGCCAAAAGTGGGGCCTGGCCGGAGGGGGCGGGCAACTCCACTAGCTGGAGTGTCCTGCTGGGTTGGCACAAAGGAGGTGAGCCTTTGGGGCTCACCGCCAGGTGTGACAATTCCTGCCTGGGAGAGGTGTTAGCATCTCCACCCAGTGCAGGCTTTGTTACTGGCCTCAGAGTGACAAAGGCACTCTCCCCATGGGGCCAGCAACATGTCTCGGTTTGTGGCAGGCTGCTAAAACTAGTCAGCCTACACAGATAGTCGGTTAAGTTTCAGGGGGCACCTCTAAGGTGCCCTCTGTGGTGTATTTTACAATAAAATGTACACTGGCATCAGTGTGCATTTATTGTGCTGAGAAGTTTGATACCAAACTTCCCAGTTTTCAGTGTAGCCATTATGGTGCTGTGGAGTTCGTGTTTGACAGACTCCCAGACCATATACTCTTATGGCTACCCTGCACTTACAATGTCTAAGGTTTTGTTTAGACACTGTAGGGGTACCATGCTCATGCACTGGTACCCTCACCTATGGTATAGTGCACCCTGCCTTAGGGCTGTAAGGCCTGCTAGAGGGGTGGCTTACCTATACTGCATAGGCAGTGAGAGGCTGGCATGGCACCCTGAGGGGAGTGCCATGTCGACTTACTCATTTTGTTCTCACTAGCACACACAAGCTGGCAAGCAGGGTGTCTGTGCTGAGTGAGAGGTCTCCAGGGTGGCATAAGACATGCTGCAGCCCTTAGAGACCTTCCTTGGCATCAGGGCCCTTGGTACTAGAAGTACCAGTTACAAGGGACTTATCTGAATGCCAGGGTGTGCCAATTGTGGATACAATGGTACATTTTAGGTGAAGGAACACTGGGGCTGGGGCCTGGTTAGCAGGGTCCCAGCACACTTCTCAGTCAAGTCAGCATCAGTATCAGGCAAAAAGTGGGGGGTAACTGCAACAGGGAGCCATTTCCTTACACAAGCCCCCCCCAGCCCACAGGCCAGGAGACTCAGCCAACGCTGGAAGAGTCTTCCTAGTCTGTCAGGCGAGGAAGAGTAGAGGAAATGGCTGGTTTGTTGCAGGGCCTACTCTGCCTTACATCCTCCTGTTCAGGTCATTCCCTCTGGGGAACTGACCCACTTCCACAGTGATAGGACCTAGTCTGAACTGCCTCTTGTCTGTGCTTTTTATGTCTTCACCCATTCTCTCTATTTTGAGGTCAGAGGTATCCACCTCTGCTAATCTTATCTTAGCCAGGGTCACCCCTAGCTTACCCAAAGAGGTTACCCAGAGCTGGAGTAACCCCACCATGACCAACAGGGTCAGGGGGCCTAACTTGTTATTTGGCATGGGGTCAGACCACCATGCCAAGGATAGTGCAGCCATAAAGGCTAACACCCAGCAGAGGCCACTGACAGCTGTCAGTGCCCAGAACCACACCTTTAGCTCTTCGCCTAAAAGGGAAGGGGCTAAGTTACAGGCTTCTTTGGGTTCAGGTTGCCTGTCTGCTGTATTAGAGTGGGGGGTTACCACATCTTGTAGTAAACACCCTTCTTCCACTCTTTCTTCTGTTAGCTGAGGAGCCACCCACTCAGGTTTAACAGTTGCCTGACTAGCCAGGACTTCTTGTGGGTCAGGTTGGACTTTATCAGGGCCATTTTTGGAGTTCTCCCCTACTGGAGCAGAATCTCCTTGGCTTGCTGTAACCTTGGCTAAAGGTTGTCCACCCTTCCTACTCTGTTTTCTTTTCTTCTTCTTCTGGGGTCTGCTTGCATTTACTGCAGAGGCAGGACTTCCAGAATCCTTGGGAGAGGACTGGCACTGGACCAGTTCCTCTCTTGGGCTCTGACTAACCTCTGGGTAGTCATTTCCAAGGAGACAATCAAGGGGGAGGTCTGTACTGACTACTACCCTTCTCCAGCTAAGAGTGCCACCCACTTCTATGGGCACTAAAGCCACAGGCCTCTTAGTGACCCTGTCTAGGCTAACTCTTACCCTGGCAGTCTCACCTGGGATGTACTGGTTTGAGAGCACCAGCCTGTCATGCACAATAGTGTGACTGGCACAAGTGTCTCTCAGGGCAGTGGTTGGGATTCCATTCACCAGTAGGTGGTGGAAGTGTCTACTTCCCTCTGGAATCTCCAACTCACCTGTTGGGCCCTGTTTCCAGTTGAAGGCTATGAAGACCTCCTCATCTGAGGAGTCATCTCCCATGGCTACACTGGTTACCCCTGGAATCTTGTTCTGGGGTTTGTTTTTGGGACAAGAAGTGTCCTTGGTGTGGTGCCCAGACTGTTTACAGTTGTGGCACCATGCCTTAGTGGCATCCCAGTTCTTACCCTGGTACCCACCTTTGTTTTGGGTTGTGTCTTGGGGCCCACCCACCTGTTCTGGTTTTTGGGGGCCTACAGAGGACTCTTTTTCTTTGTTTCTAGTGTCACCCACTTTCTCCTGGGGAGTTTTTGTAACCCCTTTCTTTTGGTCACCCCCAGTGGAAGTTTTGGTTACCCTAGTCTTGACCCAGTGGTCTGCCTTCTTTCCCAATTCTTGGGGAGAAATTGGACCTAGGTCTACCAGATACTGATGCAACTTTTCATTGAAGCAGTTACTTAAAATGTGTTCTTTCATAAACAAATTATAAAGCCCAACATAGTCACACACTTCATTTCCAGTTAACCAACCATCTAGTGTTTTTACTGAGTAGTCTACAAAATCAACCCAGGTCTGGCTCGAGGATTTTTGAGCCCCCCTGAACCTAATTCTATACTCCTCAGTGGAGAATCCAAAGCCCTCAATCAGGGTACCCTTCATGAGGTCATAAGATTCTGCATCTTTTCCAGAGAGTGTGAGGAGTCTATCCCTACACTTTCCAGTGAACATTTCCCAAAGGAGAGCACCCCAGTGAGATCTGTTTACTTTTCTGGTTACACAAGCCCTCTCAAAAGCTGTGAACCATTTGGTGATGTCATCACCATCTTCATATTTTGTTACAATCCCTTTGGGGATTTTTAGGATGTCAGGAGAATCTCTGACCCTATTTAAGTTGCTGCCACCATTGATGGGACCTAGGCCCATCTCTTTTCTTTCCCTTTCTATGGCTAGGAGCTGCTTTTCCAAAGCCAATCTTTTGGCCATCCTGGCTAACTGGATGTCCTCTTCACTGGGGTTATCCTCAGTGATTTCAGAGGTGTTGGTCTCTCCTGTGAGGGAACCAGCATCTCTGACTATTATTTTTGGAGTCAGGGTTTGAGGGACCCTGTTCTCCCTAGATAGGACTGGTAGGGGGGAATTGTCCTCCAAGTCACTATCCTCTTCCTCTGAGTTGCCACCCTCAGAGGGGTTGGCCTTTTCAAACTCTGCCAAAAGCTCCTGGAGCTGTATTTTGGTAGGTTTGGGGCCCATTGTTATTTTCTTTATTTTACAGAGTGACCTTAGCTCCCTCATCTTAAGATGGAGGTAAGGTGTGGTGTCGAGTTCCACCACAGTCACATCTGTGCTAGACATTTTGCTTCTAAAAGTTGGAATACTTTTTAAGAATCTACAACTGGTTCTAGAATCTAATTCAACCTTTTACAAACTTTTAAACTCTAAAAGAAATGCTAAACAGGATCTAACACAAGGCCCTAGCAGGTCTTTTAAGAATTTAGAAAACTTTTCAAATTGCAAAAATCAATTTCTAATGACAATTTTGGAATTTGTCGTGTGATCAGGTATTGGCTGAGTAGTCCAGCAAATGCAAAGTCTTGTACCCCACCGCTGATCCACCAATGTAGGAAGTTGGCTCTGTATGTGCTATTTCAAAGTAAGGAATAGCATGCACAGAGTCCAAGGGTTCCCCTTAGAGGTAAAATAGTGGTAAAAATAGATAATACTAATGCTCTATTTTGTGGTAGTGTGGTCGAGCAGTAGGCTTATCCAAGGAGTAGTGTTAAGCATTTGTTGTACATACACATAGACAATAAATGAGGTACACACACTCAGAGACAAATCCAGCCAATAGGTTTTTATATAGAAAAATATCTTTTCTTAGTTTATTTTAAGAACCACAGGTTCAAATTCTACATGTAATATCTCATTCGAAAGGTATTGCAGGTAAGTACTTTAGGAACTTCAAATCATCAAAATTGCATGTATACTTTTCAAGTTATTGACAAATAGCTGTTTTAAAAGTGGACACTTAGTGCAATTTTCACAGTTCCTAGGGGAGGTAAGTTTTGATTAGTTTTACCAGGTAAGTAAGACACTTACAGGGTTCAGTTCTTGGTCCAAGGTAGCCCACCGTTGGGGGTTCAGAGCAACCCCAAAGTCACCACACCAGCAGCTCAGGGCCGGTCAGGTGCAGAGTTCAAAGTGGTGCCCAAAACACATAGGCTAGAATGGAGAGAAGGGGGTGCCCCGGTTCCGGTCTGCTTGCAGGTAAGTACCCGCGTCTTCGGAGGGCAGACCAGGGGGGTTTTGTAGGGCACCGGGGGGGACACAAGTCCACACAGAAATTTCACCCTCAGCGGCGCGGGGGCGGCCGGGTGCAGTGTAGAAACAAGCGTCGGGTTCGCAATGTTAGTCTATGAGAGATCTCGGGATCTCTTCAGCGCTGCAGGCAGGCAAGGGGGGGATTCCTCGGGGAAACCTCCACTTGGGCAAGGGAGAGGGACTCCTGGGGGTCACTTCTCCAGTGAAAGTCCGGTCCTTCAGGTCCTGGGGGCTGCGGGTGCAGGGTCTCTCCCAGGCGTCGGGACTTTAGGTTCAAAGAGTCGCGGTCAGGGGAAGCCTCGGGATTCCCTCTGCAGGCGGCGCTGTGGGGGCTCAGGGGGGACAGGTTTTGGTACTCACAGTATCAGAGTAGTCCTGGGGTCCCTCCTGAGGCGTCGGATCTCCACCAGTCGAGTCGGGGTCGCCGGGTGCAGTGTTGCAAGTCTCACGCTTCTTGCGGGGAGCTTGCAGGGTTCTTTAAAGCTGCTGGAAACAAAGTTGCAGCTTTTCTTGGAGCAGGTCCGCTGTCCTCGGGAGTTTCTTGTCTTTTCGAAGCAGGGGCAGTTCTCAGAGGGTGTCGAGGTCGCTGGTCCCTTCGGAAGGCGTCGCTGGAGCAGGATCTTTGGAAGGCAGGAGACAGGCCGGTGAGTTTCTGGAGCCAAGGCAGTTGTCGTCTTCTGGTCTTCCGCTGCAGGGGTTTTCAGCTGGGCAGTCCTTCTTCTTGTTGCAGGAATCTAATTTTCTAGGGTTCAGGGTAGCCCTTAAATACTAAATTTAAGGGCGTGTTTAGGTCTGGGGGGTTAGTAGCCAATGGCTACTAGCCCTGAGGGTGGGTACACCCTCTTTGTGCCTCCTCCCAAGGGGAGGGGGTCACAATCCTAACCCTATTGGGGGAATCCTCCATCTGCAAGATGGAGGATTTCTAAAAGTTAGAGTCACCTCAGCTCAGGACACCTTAGGGGCTGTCCTGACTGGCCAGTGACTCCTCCTTGTTATTCTCATTATTTTCTCCGGCCTTGCCGCCAAAAGTGGGGCCTGGCCGGAGGGGGCGGGCAACTCCACTAGCTGGAGTGTCCTGCTGGGTTGGCACAAAGGAGGTGAGCCTTTGGGGCTCACCGCCAGGTGTGACAATTCCTGCCTGGGAGAGGTGTTAGCATCTCCACCCAGTGCAGGCTTTGTTACTGGCCTCAGAGTGACAAAGGCACTCTCCCCATGGGGCCAGCAACATGTCTCGGTTTGTGGCAGGCTGCTAAAACTAGTCAGCCTACACAGATAGTCGGTTAAGTTTCAGGGGGCACCTCTAAGGTGCCCTCTGTGGTGTATTTTACAATAAAATGTACACTGGCATCAGTGTGCATTTATTGTGCTGAGAAGTTTGATACCAAACTTCCCAGTTTTCAGTGTAGCCATTATGGTGCTGTGGAGTTCGTGTTTGACAGACTCCCAGACCATATACTCTTATGGCTACCCTGCACTTACAATGTCTAAGGTTTTGTTTAGACACTGTAGGGGTACCATGCTCATGCACTGGTACCCTCACCTATGGTATAGTGCACCCTGCCTTAGGGCTGTAAGGCCTGCTAGAGGGGTGGCTTACCTATACTGCATAGGCAGTGAGAGGCTGGCATGGCACCCTGAGGGGAGTGCCATGTCGACTTACTCATTTTGTTCTCACTAGCACACACAAGCTGGCAAGCAGGGTGTCTGTGCTGAGTGAGAGGTCTCCAGGGTGGCATAAGACATGCTGCAGCCCTTAGAGACCTTCCTTGGCATCAGGGCCCTTGGTACTAGAAGTACCAGTTACAAGGGACTTATCTGAATGCCAGGGTGTGCCAATTGTGGATACAATGGTACATTTTAGGTGAAGGAACACTGGGGCTGGGGCCTGGTTAGCAGGGTCCCAGCACACTTCTCAGTCAAGTCAGCATCAGTATCAGGCAAAAAGTGGGGGGTAACTGCAACAGGGAGCCATTTCCTTACACAGGTCATTCTATTTTTCTCGCCTTCACCATTTTCTTAGGACAATGGGCAGTGGTTTGTCCAGTTAAGCCAAATGCAGTGATTCCACATTGCATGCAGATCGGATAGAGGGTTAAATTGAAGGTGGGGTGGGGGGTGGGGGGGGGTGTCAGAAGAGTTTTGATTTGCTAATAACTTTGACACTTATTTGACAGATTTGTATGAAAGTTGAGATACCAGAATTGGGTTCAGCTTCCAAACTGGCTGTACAGTTGGTGGGTGACTGCATAGGAGGTTGCATGTGTGCAGAAAGCCACCAGTGCACACAACTGAAAGAAACATGCAGCAGTGTTTAGACACAACGTTAGTTTTTGCAGGGCTCCAACAACTCCTACTGCACTATGCTGAAGGCTGAATGGTAGTAGGCTACAACATAATAGAGGCAATATCATACCCCTGCACGCCTTCCACATATCCACCCTATATATTCACACAGCCAATTTTTCAAAACACTTTTGCCATTTTGCCTAAAAAACGTAATTCATATAAATGTATAGTTTGCTTCGGTTGTGACAACTTAATCTATGCTTACAAAAGCTCTGATATTCACTTAACAAAACCATTAGTTATAGTACAGCTATAATTACGAACTAAAACTGGAACAAATCCTCCACAGTGCACGCACACCACCCAGGCAAACCATAACCACCGAATGCACTGCTTGTGTCAACACCTCTGATTTTACAGGTGACATCAGGCACAACATAAAGTATTTCACTAGTGACATGACATTTGCGGAGCTGGCAATTTTCAGTGGAGTTTCCGTTTTATTTCTTAATCATAATTGATCTTTCATTGTTTTTTAAGAGAATATGAATATACGTGTACATGTATACAGTACATCTAGATATCACACATTTGACTGTTTTTAATTACTTACAAAGTTTTGCTTAAATTCCCATATTTCACAAGGATCCATGAGAAACTAGCCTGTATCTCACAAATTACATCGTAATGACAGCCAAACCCACTCTCCAGAACTTTGCCATTGCCCATTGATTGAATCAACGTTCTGTTTGAAACCTTGATATTCTAATTCCAATTAGTGGCCATTGTAAGCTGCACCTTACAGAAGCCTACTTCAACTATCTCTCCCTTCTGCTAGCAAAGCGTGTTTTTCTAAAAATGCAAATAATGGTTTGTTTCTAAAATTCTACTTTCTGGTCTGCATAATTAAATATCTGTCTCTTGCTTTCACTGCAGACAACCATTTAGTGCAGTCCAGTATTCGACTAACTGTTTTCAATAAGTATTTTCCTGCTCGAAAAAACAATATTTTCAAGTTAACTGTCCGAAAATAAACATGTATTATGAAAAATAATTAACAGATAACATGGCCTTATGTTGCAATCTTGGAGTCCAATGACATATATGAAACACTCACCAGCAAAATTTGGACCATATTACATTATAAATGTATATGAAATGTGGGTTGTTGCAGACTCTGTTACGTTTTGTATTTGTTGTCAGTGTGTGCATTCAATATAAGTATGAGTTTGTTACTTTAATATTTCACATTTTAGAGACACATTTTTCTCCCTCTTGTTTGTGTTTTCTTGTTTCACAGGTTCAAGGAATATTTTAGCTCTAAGTTAAACATTTTGGATGCAGGCATTGTTGGTGTCACGATGATTGTTACATTTGTCTATACATTCTCGGACTTCAGTGGAGCAACAAATATACCGAGGTAAGTCATATGTGGCTGAGGTATGAAAAGATTTCCAGTGAAAGCAGATATGAACAATGTAAAAATATTACCCCATGAAATTGTTATGGAGAAAAACCTGAAGGTCTAAATATACCATGCAGAAACATTGATTTTACACATTTTTTACTGACAATGCTCAAATAAAAAAATATTTAAGAATGAATTGCTAATCAATCAAATTGGAACACTGCTGCAGTAAAATGTTTTTTTTCACTTAGGCCATCTTTAACTCGTTTTATTTCACATTTTAATTTTGAAATGCTTTTGTGACTGAGCGAATATATTTACGGCCATCTGGTGAAGTTTTTATATTTTTTTATTTCGGCATGTGCATTGGCTCTTCACAACTGTCTGAATGTAAGGTAGAGTGAGAGATGAACCTTCGAGGGCGTTCACCCACTTTCCACTCTCCGCTGTCGCTTTCTCTACCTCTGTCTTCCCCCGCCTTGCTATTTTTTATTCACCTCTTCCCTCTTATCCCACTCATCCCCATAGCCCCTCAGGTAAGTCAGCATAAGCAGTTTTGTACAGCACGCAAATACCGAGTGTCTTAATGCAAAAAGCATAACCTAATGAACAATTACGGGGTAACCAAACACCGCCTGGCTAACTTCACCTGGGGGACAAATAGCCATGTTTGCAACAGTTTCCTAAAAGAGGGGCAGGCTAGATTGAGATCTTAAGTGCAATGGGAGAGAGTTCCATAAATTACAATCAAGATAGCGAAAGCTCCTGCCCCCTCATTTGGATTTCTGTATTTTTGGGACTTTTACCAGATAGGATGACGAGCGTAGGTCTCATTCGGAGTGATACCAGAAAAAGGTTTCATGACAATAACAGGGGCCCTTTCCATGCAAGGCATTATGAATAATGCAAAGGTATTTGAACCTGACCCTGTCCACTACTGGCAACCAGTGAAAATCCCGTAACTCCTTGGTGACCGAACAAAACATAGGCACATTCAAAGGGAGACAAGGTGGCGCATGTTGTAAAGACTGCAGCCTAGCAAGGGTTTTTTTGGTTATTCCTCAATATATGGTGTCACAATAGTCAATCCTAGAAAGGATAGGAGCAACTACAGCTGTCTTTTGAAGATCCAGGGTAAGAATAGGAAAACCCTTCTTCAATAACCTAATAATATGAAGGCAGGAAGACGTAATGTGATTGATATGCTCAGAAAAGTTACGTTGATCATCAAAGGCAGCGCCTACATTTTTTACTTCTGAAATAGGAGTGGGTAAAAGTCTGAATTCAGCCAGCCACCAAGCGGAGTTCCGAAAATCAGTGTTATTACCGAAGAGAAGCACCTCAGTTTTCTCATACAGATGGATACCTAGGTTAGGCTGTGGTTAAGTTTCAAAGTTATGACACTGTCGTCTACCAAAACCGAGATGATGATTTGGTGTCATCAGAGTACAAAATAGCTGATAAGCCAAAAGTTTGGATGAGTTCCACAAGAGGAGTGATCTAGACATTAAATAGTGTAGGGGATAGCGAGGACCTCTGAGGAGCCCCACAGGAAAGGGAAAAAGAATTGGATTCAAAAGCATTCAATTCTACAGTTTGTAGTATGTTTCTTTGAACGAACTGAGGAGGGACAGAGCAGTCCAGCAGATGCCAACCCTCTTTAGCTGGTTGACCAGTACCTCATGGCTAACAGTATCAAACGCAGTTAAAAGGTCAAGCAGAATCAGTGTCGCTCTCCCACTCTCGTCCATAATATTCTGAATTTCCTTCAAGGCCACAGCTAGGGCCGATTCTTTAGAGTGATGAGCTTTAAAACCATGTTTGGAAGAACTGAGAATTTCATTGGCGTCCAGAACAGCTGGGAGTTCTTTATTCACAACCTTTTTAAGGATTTTGGCTGGGAAGGGCAAACAAAAAAATATAATGGTAGTTTTTGGTGGCAGACGGGTCAAGGCTTGTTTTTTTTGGTATTGGTATGACCGACGCCTGCTTCCAGGCTGTCGAAGAGTGTCCTAACCTCAGGATCTGATTCAAATGTTTTGTAAGATGGGCCGCAATTGAGTCAGACACCAAATGTAGAATAAATGGTCGATGGGGTCAGAGAGAGATCCAGACTTGGTGGTGGCAAATACATTAAAAACATTAGTATTTTATAAAGAGGGGAGAAGCTGCTTAAGAACCTACATTGGCCAGAGCTACCAGGCTTAGGGTTGGACAGATATTGCCGGCATCGGCATCAAAGGTAAAAGCTTGATCACCTACCACTTTGGTGGTGGGACTCATAGCAAATTGGTCATAAATGAATTTTATTTTACTTTGAAATAAGTCTGCTAGATTGTTGCAAAAGTTTTGATCACTGCTCCGAGTAGAGCTCTGTTTGAAGTTAGTAAGAGCAGTAATCTTCTTAAACAACTTGGATGAGAATTGTTTTGCATTTCTAATTTCAGCGGAGAAGAATAGGGCTTTAGCGGCAATGATCTGAGTATTATACTCTTTACAGAACGCAGAGTAATAAGTTTTATCAATCAGATCATAATCGCTTCTCCATACACATTCCATAGCTCTACATTTTTTTTGAGCATCTTTAATTCAGGGGTATACCAAGGTGCAGAAGGGTGCTTTTTATAGGTTGTGATATATTTCTCTGGTGCGAGGTGGGTCAACGCTGTATCGATGCAGTGCATGAAGTCGGTTGTAGCTGTGTCTGTGTCAAGATCAAGTGAAGGACTGTCCTTACTTAAGGTAGCTGCCAGATCCCCTATAGTCACCTTACGCCAGAGGCAAATTAATTGAGGAACTCAAGGAGAGTTCGAAAATAGATTTTGTCAGGGTGCTGCTAATTTACAGAACACTGCCTTGTGGACTGTCCACCATGGTAAAGGTAGCGTTTTATCAAATTCTAATCTCAAGGCATTAGAAAAAAACCATTCTGAATGTGATTTGCATGGTGAGTTGATGCATTTACTAGCTGGGAGAGGCCAACGATGCAGCAACAATGAATCAGTTTAGCTGAATCAGGATTATCTGCCAACTCTAGATGAAAATTACAATCACCCAATATGAAGACATTCTGGAACTCTGTACAAGACTGAAGAAGTGTTTCTGAGACTTGGGGGTGGGGGGATCAGTACATTAAGATCCTGTTAAAAGTGAGTTTGTTAGCAAATTATAAATTAAACATAAACGCTTCTCCTCCAGTTAGGAGGACCAGAGTAAAGTTGGCCTTAGATGAATCACCATAAATAATTACCAGGGCACCCACATTTACCTTCACTATCTAGTCTATGAATAGAAAAACTATCTGGAACGGAATATCAAGGTCAGGATCAGATGAGTGATCAAGTCACGTTATAGTAAGAAACACCAGATCAGGTTTATAATGGTCTGCAAACTGGACAAAGTCGAGACTGTGCTTAGCTAGGGATCTGATGTTAAGTAGCACACAATTAAGATAATTGTTTCCCAGGCTTCCCTGGATCAATCAGTGCTTATGGATTCGGTGGCGTGAGGCCTTCAATTTGCATGCACTGGGAGGCGGGAGGAAGAAATGACACCCCTTACATCTAAAGCAATTATGTTTACCGTCTATCATGAAAGTAGAACAGTTAGCGGGCTTACATGAAAGGGTTAATTTTTTGAATAACGAATGGGATTGAAATGGCCAGGGGTACTGGTGTTTGGCGCTGTCCTGCTGTGGACGGGCGCAGATGGGCTTGCCTTTGGCGTGCCAGCAGCATGCTCACTGGGTTGGACAGTGCTGCACGACCTAGTAAAAAGCTCATCATCAGGAGGCGTGGCCGAAGGCATGGCTGACTACAAGGAAGAGCCTTGAGCCACAAGTAAAACAGAGGCGGGGAAAAATAAAAGTACAAACTGGGGTCCAGCAACCCCTTTCCTGCCTAACATGCTCCCCTGTCAGCAGGATGTACTGGCAAAAAAAATTAAGTAAAATAAAGGTGAGAAATAAAAACACATAAACCAAATAAAACTGTGTATTCAGCCCAGATGTACGGTGCAAATATAAAAGGGAGGCAGGCACCTCCCAGTATGGCAACGCAATGTGCCACAGTTACAAGAAAATCAAAGAGTTGCAACAGTTTACAGTCTAGTGCGACCAATTTAAGAGAGGTGAGATCAATCCAGGGTGCACGCGTGTGTGTGGATTCCCTGTTTGTTTTCTTTTTGTCTTTTGTCATTTTCTGTTTTCTTCACAGCTCCCCTACCCCACTGACTGTCATGTGCACAAATGTGGGCCCTCGCACTATCCTTGGTACCACCCTTCCTTGACCTCCGAGGGCCCCTCTTGCTTCGCGGGACCAACAGATGTTGTGTATCTAGTGCTATGTTTAATTGTGCACTGTATATTCTAGCACTGTATGACTATTTCATGTGCTATGCCTTATGCTGCCCTCCGACTCCCATGTCCCTTATTTTGTCCCGATTTTTTTCAATAAAGAATTGTGAAACAAAAAAAAAGTTAGAGTGAGTTGAACGTGGGGGTGGGGGTTGGATCACCTTGTCACGTTTCAATCGTATGGGATGGAGATCTGCAGTTTTATTCTTATGCAGATTTCATACGAGGCAATATTTTATGACTAAAATTCCCTTTATTGGGTTTTGACCCTAGTATTGGTTGTAAAAAAAAAAAAAAACGTTGCGCTTGACTGGGTAGATCAGTATGTTTTCCCTTTGTGCCATTATCATTGAGCTGAATTTGTGTTGGGTATTATCTAGACGTTCCCCCACACCACAGTCATTTTGCAACTGTTCCTCACTCACCCGCTGCATTCTTTCATAAGGACAATTATGCTTGCAAAACTTACTAACCAACTACACAAGTTTTTTCTTCACTAAAGACTCCGCTTGATCTTCACCTTCCTTACCATTACTCAATGACTCACATGCCAGACCTTCTTATCCCATTCTCGTCACCAGTTGTAAAGAAGCTTACAAAATGCTGAAGCAAAATCGGTACCTTATTGCATCATTGACTATGTGCACCACAGCTTCTCCATGTATAATTTCAACAGTCCCTTATTCAAGCAAATAATCTATACACTACACTACATAATCGTAGTACAGGATACTAGTGGGGAACATGGAGAAAAGATACACGACTAAAGAATGCAAGGCATTACAAGACATTGATTATTAGGTGGCATTTTGTTATATATGTGCTTCCTCCATCGTGAATTTGTGTGTGATTTCTGAATTTCATGTTAGCGTTCATTTGCACTGTAAAATTGTATCAGTATCATAAATCGATTCGTCTTTGAGTGAATTCCTTGAATTACAAGTATGGAAATAATTAATAAAGGCATTTATTCAGAGTATGATGGATGGTACACTCATTCACAAACATGGTAAATATCCCTTCTGTCATATTACATTTGAATAGGCTGGAGTGCACTTGTAATGTAATGTTTACGGGTTGATATCTTGGTCTCAAACAAAATCCTATATGTTTAGCACTGTTGGTACAGCAATTCAGTTTTATTGGCACGAGATCCTGTACGTCATCTAGTGGTAAACATGTAAACATTGTAAACACGTCTTGTGAAAAGCCAATATTGGTGAGAGCTTTTCAGCTGCAAGGGCTCATAGAACGTTTTGTTGTCAAAAATAAAGTAACATTTTTGTATGTATTTTTTTGTGGCAGAATGGTCAACTTCCTGCGAGCTTTGAGAATTGTCATCTTGATCAGGATATTTCGTTTGGCTTCTCAGAAGAAGCAGCTTGAGAAAGTAACCAGGAGGATGGTAAGAATATTAAACACTCAAGAAGGTCTGATAGCTTTTAGCTGGACATGAAGTCTGTGCAAAGGGGGGAAGTTACCAATTGTGGTAATCAATTCTAGCTGTTGTATTGTATTGAATATCCTATTCATCCTGTACACTGGTGAACAGCACCATTCACCCGTGCATGGTGCTTGGGGGTCCTCCCACATTCATACTATGCATTGGAGCACAGCCCATTCGCCCCATTCTCAGGGGTACACCCACATTTATACTGTGCATTGGTGCACACCCTACCTACCCTGTGCTTTTATGTACATTGCATTCATCCTGTGCCCTTCTGTTCATTTGTATTCACTCTGTGAACACGGGTCCTCCTACATTCATACGTGCACTGGTGTTGTACACCCCATTCACCCCATGCTCTGGTGCCCCCTGCACCCTGTGCCCTTGTGTACATCCCTTTACCCTGATAACTAGAGTACACCCTCTTTCACACTGCAAAAATGTGCAGTCCATTCACCCTGTGCACAGCAGTATGTCTATATTCATACTGTGCATTCTTTACACCCTTCACACACGTGTCCACCCCAATCACCCACTGACAGTTGAGCATCCCATTCACCCCATGGACAGGGGTACACTAGCATTCACATAGTGCACTGGTGTACACCCTTTCACTTCTTGTGCACCTCCCATTATTCTGTGGTCTTGCACATACCCCCTTTCATGCTGTGTACTGATGTACACCTCATTGTCCATTCTATTCTTATTCCTGGTTGAACTTTGTGACCTATTGTTCATTTTTTGTCTTTCACTGTATCTTCTCTGCTAGCTGAGACTGGTGAATCCCTTTTATTTTTAGCTTTCTGATCCTGTCTGTTAGAAATGGGGTCTCTAGTTGGCAAACGGTTTGCACCCTGTCAAATTAGGGATCCTCACTCTAGTCAGGATAAGGGAAATACCCAGCTCAGATAGCCCCTGCCCACCCCCTTAGTAGCTTGGCACGAGCTGTCAGGCTTATCTCAGAAGCAATGTGTAAAGCATTTGCACATAACACACAGTAATAGAGTGAAAACACTACAAAAGGAGAACATCACACCAGTTTTAGAAAAATAGCCAATATTTATCAATATAAAACAAGACCAAATACAATAAAAATCCAACATACAGTAATAAAGATATGAATTTAGCAAGAATTACTTAAAAATAGGGTTCCTTGAAGTCAATATCTCTGTCTAGGGCTATCACGGTGTCATGAACAACAAATCCAACAGTTCAGGCCGGCCGCGGCGTCACAGGCCAGCTACGGTGTCGGGAAGACCTGTAAACATTACCTTGGAAATGCAGGATGTCACGATGAGGTCTGGAGAGCGGCGTCGCTGGTGTCCCGGTATCAGTTCCGGAGGTCTGTGCGGAGGTCGTTAGGCCCTAGAAGTTACACGTGTTGCAGATCGAACTCTGGGCTGATGAAGTCAGGAGCGCTGGTGTGGATGGCGTCGGGACGGTGGTGCTAAGCGGGACAGTGCAACTTGCGGAGCCCACAGGTCACGTTGGAGGCAGTGGCTCGGTGACGGTGTCCAGCGGCGTTGGTGAGACCAGGGCTGCGGTGTGAAGCAGGGTGGTGCGACATGCGGTGTCACCAGGTCACGGTGCAGGCAGTGGCATTGTCATTGCTGAAGCTCGTCGGTAGGCCCAAGTCGGCGGTGCGGTTCGGGACGGGCTCCATGCAGTGTCCACGGGTTGCGGTGCAGGTAGGGACGCCTGGTGATGATACTGGAGTCGATGGTGCTGGCGTCGGTGGACTGGGGCTACCCTGCAGGATGAGACCTGGAGAACTTTCTCAAGCAGGATAAAAAGCAGCTCTCCCTTTGCTCTCTTTTTAAGACAGAAGCAGCAACTGCAGGCCAACCCAGCCAAGGAACATAGCAAAGGGGCAGCACTCCTCCTCCAGCTCTTCAGTTCTTCTCCTTGGCAGAGGTTTCTCTTGATCCAGAAAGATTCTAAAAGTCTGGGGTTTTGGGTCCACTACTTATAACCATTTCTGCCTTTGAATTAGGAATACTTCAAAGGAAAGTTTCTGTTGTTCACAAGATCCTGCCATGCCCAGGCCTGGCCCCAGACACACTCTAGGAGGTCAGGGACTGCATTGTGTGAGGGCAGCCACAGCCCCTTCAGGTAAGTGACCACTCCTCCCGCCATTTTAGCCCAGATGCCCCATCAGGATATGCAGGCTACACCTCAGCTCCCTTTGTGTCAATGTCTAGAGGGAATTCACAACAGCCCAACTGTCAGTCTGACCCAGACGTGGAATACACAAGTAGACAGAGGCACAGAATGGTTTAAGCAAGAAAATGACCATTTTCTAAAAGCAGCATTTTCAAACAAACAATAAAAAAAAAAAACTTTACCAAAAGATGTATTTTTAAATTGTGAGTTCAGAGACTCCAAACTACACATCTCAATCGGCTCTCAAGGGAAACTACACTTTAAGGATAATTAAAGGCAGCCCCCCTGTTAACCTTTGAGAGAGATAGGCCTTACAACAGTGAAAAACAGATTTGGCAGTATTTCTCTGTTAGGAAAAGTAAAACACATCAGTACATGTCCCACCTTTAACATACATTGCACCCTGCCCATGGGTCTACGTTGTGCCTACCTTAGGGGCGTCTTACAGGTAGGAAAAGGGAGGATTTGGGCTTGGCAAATGTGGACACTTGCCAGGTCAAATTGCAGTTTAAAACTGCACACACAGACACTGCAGTGGCAGGTCTGAGACATGTTTACAGGGTTACTCATGTGGGTGGCACAACCAGTGCCTCAGGCCCACTAGTAGCATTTGACTTACAGGCCCTGGGCACCTCTAGTGCACTTTGCTAGGGACTTACTAGTTAATCAACTATGACAATCATGGATAAACTAATCACCAATACAATTAACATAGGGAGCACTTGCACTTTAGCACTGATCAGCAGTGGTAAAGTGCACAGAGACAATAGACCAGCAAAAACAGATCAGAAAAAGTAGGAGGAAGAAGGCAAAACGTTTGGGGATAACCCTGCAAAAAGGGCCATTTCCAACACTGTTCATAATTGTTTCTTATTTGGATTCCTTGGTGAAGATGTGTAATCTTTTTCTACTGCTTTTATTGTAATAGTACTCCTGCAAAGTGTATCTAATTTATAAATGTAAGTATCCCATTTGAATATCTGAACTTTCCAGCCATAAATCTCACTCTTTTAGGTGTGTATTTGTTTGATAATGTGTTCAAATAACATCCACTTAGCTTTGTTGATCTATAATTGTATTTCTTGCTTCAAGCGTACTATTTCTGCGTGCAATGCGCTGATGAAATTTGTTCTGTGGTCCACTTATCCATAAAGCCCTTGAGTTTGCTGCACAGAGTTCACATTTTCTGGGCATCGTGGTATTTAGCAATAGACATATAGGGCCTCATTATGACCCTGGAGGCCGGCGGTAAGCTGGCAGTGTTCCGCCAGCTATTATGACTGTGACGCAATAGCCGCACCCATACCGCCGGCCCCTCCACTATACTGCCAGGCTTCCGCCTGGCGGTCATAATCCCCAGGGCGGTAAACTCTGCCATGGAAAGGCTGGCGGTAAGGAGGACTTGGGGTGCCCCTGGGGGCCCTGCATTGTCCATGCACTTGACATGGGCAGTGCAGGGGCCCCCAGGCATAGCCCCATCACGCATTTCACTGCCCGAATTTCGGGCAGTGAAATGTGTGACGGGTGCTACTGCACCCGCTGCACATCAGCATTGCCGCCGGCTCTATTACGAGCCAGCAGCAATGTTGATGTGCCTTTTCCGCTGGGCCAGCGGACGGTAACAGTGGAAAAGTCGAAATAGGGAGCCAGAAATACTAGCAGCACTGGCGGTATTTCAGATATGTGACATTGCTCACAACGTTTAATGGCAGTCCTGTATTACATGGTTCCTTAAGTACTTCGCTAGCATATGTGATGTGCAGGGGTGATGTCTGGTCACTCAACACTTTAATAGTAACAGAAATGATCTGGAGATCTGTTCAGATTGCAAACTTGCTGTGGTTGCAGGACTCAATCTTTGGCATGTGTCAAAAGACCATAATAGTAATAAATGTCTTCATAGAAAAATCATTATCCTGATTAAGATTGACACATTTTAATAGTTATAATTTGATCAAAAGGGCCAGTTCAAAGCATTTTGTGCTGTGCTCTTCATAAGAAGAATGTATAAAAATGAAGCCTACAATAAAAAGACCTAAACCATTGCTGCTTTGTATCATTCTCATGAACGGTGTGTCAAACAACACATGTTTTACAGTGTGGAATCGCTCTACCCTCTAGACTGCCATGTTCTAAACATTATTCTCCAAGTCAGCACTACCCACTTATGGTTAAATCCACAGAGCCTTGGTTGATCCTTTAAATAAGTAAGCCAATACTCAAATTCTGACGTATTATGTTGAGAAATTATCCCGTGTGTGTGCCACGGTCTAAGAGAAAACCCATTAGTGTATACCCAGAAGATCCCTGGTTAGGGGTGTCTGTTAACTACAGGTGGATTACACATGAGCCCACTGACCGTGGCTCTTGACATTTACAACATTATTGCTAACTACAAGTGGGTTCTTTAAGTTACTTGATTTCTCTAGGAGTTGTGTTTGGAAGAACCGAAAGGAAACTAAAATAACTAGGCACTGACCTGTTTACATTTGTCTAACATTAGTGGACATCCCTATTGTGGGGAAACCCCAAGTTGTGCAGTTAAGTTATATCACTGTAATACATGGATGATAGTATAACAAGATACATGGGTGATAAATTAATAGCAGAATAAGGGAAGATAGCAACTTTTTTGTTGAGAAAAGGGGGTCTTATTTTTGGTTTTAATTACATATTTGATCCTGACAAAGTATTAACTGCATTGAACAGAGATGTAGTTATTTAATAATAAATATTGAAACTTATCATCCTCCACCAATTCGATTGATTTTCTGTAGGGAAATCGTATTTCTTTATGAAGAGAATAATTTGGATACTTTGACACACATCAAGGCCTCCAGGCACAGCAAGTGTGGGGTGGATTCTGGACAGATCTTGAGATCACCTGTGTCAGAAGCCTAGGCATAGCAGACATTGTCAGTGGAGTGTTGGATCATGTGAACATTAAGTGACTGAGTGAAACATTTTGTGATCTTGCTTCACTGACATTTTATGTGGGCTGTAACCTAGGGTTGTAAGTGAAATATGAACATAGGAAGTGTTTCACGGATGCATGAGCACCTCACGTTCTTTTGATGGTATCTAATTAGTTTCAGATGCAATGCAGAATTTCCTTAGTAGGGAAGGATACCTAATGCTGTACAGGCCACAATTTGATGGGCTTGTTGCAAAAACTGCTTATGTCGTGATGGACAATTTGCAACTGTCTCTGTTAATTGGATTATATTGAAGTAGCACTTTAACTGGGTTTATTAGGACGTGCTGCACCACATGACTTGGGATCTTCTGTCCATTCACTGAGAGAGGGTGCAGAAGAAACCAAGCAGTTTCCTTGATGTTTGGTGAGATGGGAATCAGCGTGCAGGGAATGGGAAATGTAAATAAAAAGGCTTGAACACCATTAGAAAGGGTATTATCTGCTTATGATTTGAAAGCATGTGAATGTCATGTGGAGATGAGGCATGGTGCCAGAATGAGCAGTGATGAAAGGCTGTTTTATGCTTTGCTTAACCCAAAAGCATTAAGGGAGTCATGAAAAATGAACCTAGGTTTGGGCAGCTGCCGCCTTGATGCAGCTTTGTTAATTTGTTTCAGATGGAGTTTTGTTTTAGATGCAAGTTGTGTGGTGGTGTGCCACTTTGCCAAGTGGACCTCTAGGCTTTGTAGTATGTTTGGGTGGTCACGCTGGGGTGATCTCAGTGGTAATGTTGGGGTTTGCCAGTTGGTGACAACAATTCCACCCATCTCTCTCTACTTTCAATGAAATCTGCAATGCCTTTAATTACCTCTACATCACATTCCATTGGCTTGACATTATTCAAATTAAGTTTTATTTTCAACTTTAAGAGAACATGCTTTTTTTGTTCTTTCAGGTTTCAGAGAACAAAAGGCGTTATCAAAAGGATGGCTTTGACCTGGATCTCACTTACATAACTGGTTTGTAAAATATAATAATATATTCCATTGGTGTATCAGTGCACATGTTTGCTACGATTAATCCAAATGCCATGAATTCTAGTGCATATACTAAGAAAGACTTGCTGATAAGTGGTTGACAAACAAATTTGGATAAACATTTAAATCCACACTCAGGAGATACACAGTCTTTGTTAAATAAACTCTTGCAACTCTTGTGTATGAAGAAGTCTCATTATGGATACACAAGATCTTCCATAATTTCAATACATGTTTCCATTGTTACTTTAATGAGTCCACCATTGTAATATTGGGGAACCAGTAGAATGAGTGATTTTGCAATTGGTTGTTAATTGGAAGAGACTGCTCTCTTAAAAACCTCCCTTGCCAAACAGCATTTCTTAGCACGTGTAAGCTACACATTGTTAGATAGTATGTGATGGACTGTGTGTGCTGGAATTTGCTAGAACATGCCTGAAAGTTCTAAAAAGTGAAGTTTCCATGAAGGTAATTAATCCTGATTGTAGAGTGTTAATTAGGTAATTGCATAGGTCCTTGTGTTTGAAAGTTAAAACCACAAAATAAGGTAAATTACCTTCCTGTCATGATAAAACCCCAAAACTGCCAGGACAGTTCTGTAAGCCCTCTTCTTAATTAGGGAAGAGGGTTGAAGAATCAGGACTACAGTCAAAATTCTGTTTGTAACCATAGACCCGTAAGAGATTACCGAAGGATGTAGAGATGATACTACCCATATAGGATCCGATGAAGATCCAGTAATTTGTACCACAACATTGCTTCTCCATGGCCACTAGCACTTTTTTGTCAAAATGTAGAAAGCAGTGAAGTAGTTTCAGGGTCAGGGGCGGCTCATCCCCAATGGCGGAGGAGCGTCGCTAACCTGGCTAAGAGACAGCATTAGAAAAATAAAACAATACTTTAATATTGTTTTATTTTTCTGCTGGTGGCTCAGCCAGCATGTAAAGGGAAGGGCAGGGCTGGGTCATGGGAGGTGGGAGGGGGAATGAGGAATGTAGTGCACTAAGTGCACATGTGTTTGCCCGGCCGTCTTAGGCAGGCCAAACACACGTGTGCACTTAGGTTTCTCCAGCCGGGCTGGAGAAACTGTAAAGGCCCCAGGGTAGTGTCTGTGAAGGAGTCCAAGCCGCTCAGACCAATCCTGATGCTGCTTTCATGCTAAGTTCAGCATGAAAGCAGCCCCAGGGTTCCTGGGGAGCCTGTTCTGGTGTCCTAGTGAATGGTGTCACACACATTTGACGTTAATAGCTTATGTGGACATAAAGTTCTGGAGGCCTAAGCACAAACTACCCTCATAGCCAAAAATGATTTAGCATGGGGTGGCTGGGGGGCGGACAGTGGAAGGGTTGGGAGCGAAAGGCCTTGGCTGTTAAATCAGCAAATATTCATGATGTTAGCTACAAATTAAAGAATTAACTTATATGGGTACAAGCTTCAAGGATTTTCTTATAGACTGGTAGAAAGGTTATGGTAAAAAATTGGACAGAAATTTGATATTGTTACTATACTGCTTCTCCTATTTGTGTGCTGTTGTTTGGGCTGTGGACAAGCAGCCCATTGACATGGGCAATTTCTGTTCGATGCTGTGGGAGCTAGCTGGAACTGGAGGCTAACTAGGCTTGGATATCAGCTGTTACCTGATTAGATTTCACTGCATATGATGTCAGAGCCATGCCAATCTGTGTTTTCAAAACTTAAAAAAATACTGGTCTTATAGTCACACAATTTTAGCAAGCATGACTCCCCCAGTGCTTCCAATAGTACCACTCTGCATCAGCGCACAACTTCACTCTCTATTGTTCTGACATAACAGGCTGACTCCTCTTGTGGGTACTTGTGGGTGGTGAAGAGCTGGTTGCCTTGCTCTTTCAGCTCCTGTGCGCTTGGGCTTTTTTCTGGCCCAACCCTGACCTCCTTTTCCTCATACCCCTTCATCCCGGGACCAGCAGGAAGTGTCACTCACTTCCTGCTTAATTACAATGAACTGAATTTTATGTACTTACGTTCTATCAGTCAACATGAACCCTAAAAACACATGTACACTGACTTATGTGAAAAGGAAGAGTAACAACCCAGTATTTCCTGGGTGCCTGGAGGAATGTTTTTTCTTAAATGGAGCACATTTCTCCTGTCAGTCAAATAAAATAAACTATATGTGTACTTGTACATTTATATATTATTTGTATATACAGATTTGTTTTCCGTAGTAAAAATTCTGCATGAGTAAATTCTGCAAATTATAGTACTCTTGTGAATATTTGCTTATCATTAATTTCTCAATATATTCCTGGGATTCTTTGAAAATCCCACTGTAGTTAGAAATTAAAAATTCCAACAGGTGTAGATTTCTGATTTTTAGCTCCTGTTTTTGTGAACTTGGGCCTAAAGCGGTGCCAATCTGACAGTCACCTTCCCTACTCTAAAGACATTTATTCCCCCTTTATGAGAAAGATCCTTAGGGTATATACACCTGTGTGAAAATTCCTTGAAGGGAAAGCACTCACTCAAATGACTTTTGGAATCTTCTGGTACCAGACACCTTTTGGAGATGGCCAAGGTGCCTTAGACATCACAAAGGATTGCTCCTTAGCTGGCACTCCACCATACCAGATGGAAGCATTCTGGGATAGCACTGGCATTTAGAATGAAATCTCCCAAAATGGCTGGCAGTGCACCAGACTGAAAACAATGTGCAGTGCACGTGCATCTTGTGTAAGTACTGGAAATATCAGCCTTATAGGTGCTACAGAATAATAGGTAAATGCAAACTTTTGTAGATCCTTATGCTGAAGAATATGAAGATGAAAAATGAGATGGAGCAGAAAAGGCTAGATTGCTTTCTTTACAAGTGGTTTCAGACTTGGGTGCCAATTATGTGTGTGTATGTAAATATATGTGTGTATATATATATATATCTATGGATGTGTGTATATGTATATATATATATATATATATATATATATATATATATATATGTGTGTGTGTAGAAAGAAGGAGTCTGCCGCGTGGTCCCATTCCTGGAGACCCCCTCCTCCCAAGACCAAATCCTGCTTACTGCAGAGGTGCCCACCCTTGGAGGTAACTGTTTACTTTTGTTTGCCAGGAGCTGTGACAGCTCCTGCCAATGTAAAGCAAATCTAACTCCGCTCCCAGCAAGTGGGAGCAGTTGGGAGAATTAAAACTGCTCCCGCTTGCTGAGAGTGGAGTTTTCATCTCTTTTCCTGCCCACAGGCCTGCAGATGGGAAAGAGATGCAATGATTGCTCCCACATGCAGGGAGCCTCATGCACAACAGCTCCCTGTGTGCAGGACTCCTGCAGGAGATGGGGTGCCGGCTGAGGCCACTGGGGTCTTGAGGTTCCTCCCACGGTCCACTAATCATATTAACTTCATGGGCAAGGCCAAGCAAGTGTGTTTTCTCTGAATTTCCACAGTGAAATAGTTATATATAATCCTTGATGGAGATGTTTTTAGCCTGGCTTTTTTCGAGCGCAATATCCCATGTTGGGTCTGTGACGCGTGGGTTCTTTATTGTCATCTGTTGCTGAGACCAGAGATCTTGTTCTAAACTTTTGAAAATTACCAGTATGTTAACTTGCCTAGAAGTCCTGCCGTATGGCCTGCTCCATATAAAATTGTGATATGCAATGTCTACCCCCTCCCCCCCCAATTTCCCTGAAACATGGAGAGCTTACCAAAAGGACCCCCTAAGTGTGTTTCCTGATGATTTTGAAGATACGTTTTTGATGTATAGGAATAGGATCAGATCTACACCAAACAAAGAAGCACTTCATGAGTGCTGTGGGTTAGTCCACAGTGCCCAGCCTACAGGCTAGGCCCTGCCTCCAAACCCTGCTGCACACGGCAAAAGGCCATGCGTGGCATGGCATTGGGTGGCCCTATGGCCTATCCTGCTGCGCATGTCTGAAGGCCATGCATGGCAGGGGTTTGGGTGGCTATAGGGGATTGGCTGCAGGTCCTGGCCGCACAGCTGTGCGAATGTAAAGAATTAAAATGACTTTACATTAAAAAAAATAGACATTTGATGAAAAAACAATGATTACAGAGATGTTATAGTTAGGTAATAGAATGAAAACAACATAGAATTTCACTTAAAACACCAAAGGTTACAGGGACGTTATAGTTAAGCTCACATTTCAAACATACAAAACCATAGAAATTCAGCCATTATAGTTATTTCAAGAAAGGTAACTATGACTCACACCCTTAACATGCACTGTTAATTACCCCAGATACTACATCACTCATGATATTTTTAATTACATGATTGATATCATCACTGTAACGTTTGCAGTAACATTATTGATGAGAAAACTGCATGGCGGGGGTGCGAGTAATAGTTACCTTAGGGCACAAGTTAAAGTTTCTTGAAATAACTCTGATTTTCTATGGTTTTGTACATTTGAACTGTGAGTGTGAACATAACATCCCTGTAACCTTTGCAATTTCTATGTTTCTTTAAATTCTATTTCCTAACTATATCGTCCCTGTAAACTTTGTTTTTTTCAGTGAATGCATATATATGTTTGATGGCATGTGTAGCTGCAGATACACATGCTTTGCATAAGTCCGCCACCTAGTGTTGAGCTCGGGTGTTATCAGTTGTTTTTCTTTGGAAATGCTTTTTTGAGTCACAAGATCGAGTGACTCCTCCTCTCGGTGATTAATGTACAGGGGCATCGAGTCCTTTGTTAGATTGTTTTCTTTCCGCAGTGGGGTTTGGACGTGTTTCCTCTCGCTCCGGTAGATCTCGGTTCAGTACTAACTGAACTTCTCTCTTCCTTCTATAAACTTCGGTATCGTTTTCGATAGCATTTTTCTCACTTCCATTCGATCCGATTGCAATCGTTGGGGTCGATTAAATGTCCTTTTTGGGTGACCGCGCCCTTCTCAGGCCTACTTAGACTCGTGGTTGCCAGACAATGTCAGGCTGATGGCATGGACTCCATTTCGCTTTTGTCCTTGGTGTCACGCCAAGTTCCCATACACCGACCAACACCCGGTGTGCATCCTTTGTCTCTCACAGGGAAGAAAGCTGTGAAGCATGTCGATCCTTCAGTTCAAAGAAAACTCTGAGGGATCGAAGAGCGCATCAGTTGGAGATGTCGTCCAAGTCGTTGGAACAAACCCCCAACATTTTCTGAGAAGAACAAGCTCAATCTGCAGTTTCCATTGCAGACTCTGATTCAGACCGAGACTCGGATGGGGATAGCCAATCTATTCCAGCGGCACAGTACGTGAGTACATGAGACCCTTCCCATCACCTAAAGGCAACCAAAAAGACATCAGCACTGGTCTTGGGTCCACCACTGCTTGCCAGCCATGGTAGAGCCCGAAAAAGACACATACTGATGACCAACCCTCGGGTTCGGCACCACTGCTGCTTCGAGATTGAGTCAAAAAGCGGAGACTTCCACCTCAGAGCCAAAAAAACTGCCATCAGCTTCGGAGCCAACACTCTCGGCACGGCTAAAACATTCAGTCTCCAAACTTTCGGAGCTTAAACCTGTTGGTGGGAATTATGCTACGACAACGATAAGTCTTCAGACATAAAGCCCATACTAGAAGTGATGGACGCTAAACAGCGCAAAATCCAGATCCACAAAGACACTGGAAGGATTATTGCTTCTCCTCCTCCTACAAACAAGAGAAAGTTAACTTACCAAGAGACTTAAGAAGCTGGGCCTCCACCTGCTAAGATATTCAAGCATAAGGAGAAACCAAAGACAGTACAATAGCCTTCACCACCACATTCTCCTTTACTTCCTGCTTCTCCTCCATTAGATACTCCACCACCACCTTCACCTACACAATTTTCTCCACAATCCCCTATCTCTACATATGGGGATGATTTAGATGACAATCATTACAATGCAGACCCATGGGATTTATATGATCCAGACCCTCTACCATCCAATGATCCTGATTCATACCCGGCTAGCCCATCTCCACCTGAAGATACTACTGCCGGCAACCAGGTCATAGCTAGGGCAGCTGCAAACCACAACGTGCAGTTGCATACAGATCCCATAGATGATGATTTTTTATTCAATACATTACCATCCACTCACAAGTAATATCAATGCCTACCCATGTTCCAATGCCTACCCAAGCTTAAACATGCAGATGACATTTTCAAAGAGCCAGTGAAGTCTAGGGTTATTACACCAAGGGTAAACAAAAAGTACAAACCCACACCTTCAAATCCAATTTTTATTACCCAACAATTGCCACCTGACTCTATAGTTGTTAGTGCAGCCAGGAAAAAGGCAAATAGGCAATCCACAGGGGATACTCCTTCCCTAGACAAGGAAAGTCACAAGTTTGATGCAGCAGGCAAGAGAGTGGCCTCTCAAGCTGCTAATCACTGGAGTACTGCAAATTCTCAAGCTGTATTAGCAAGATATGATAGAGCTCCTTGGGATGAGATGGAGGAGTTATTACACTAACTTCCACCAGAACACCAAAAAAGGGTACAACAAATAGTTACAGAGGGCTAGTCTATCTCTAATAACCAAATTAGGTCTGCCTTAGATGCAGCAGGCACAGCAGCAAGGGGTATTAACACCTGTGTGGTTATTAGAAGGCACGCATGGTTACAAACTTCAGGGTTCAAACCTGAAATACAACAGGCGGTACTCAACATGCCTTTTGAAAAGCAACACTTTTTTGGCCCAGAAGTAGATACCACCATAGAGAAACTAAATAACGTCTCTGATACAGCTAAAGCTATGTGTGCCCTGCTCGGGGAACTTTTCGTAGGCCCCACTTTAAAGGTGGTTTTAAACCATCAACCTCTGAGCCGTCCACATCTCAACAAAAGCAAGGACAACAATTTTACACCAGAAGCTCTTTCAGAGGATCTTACAAGGGAAACAACTTTAGAGGTAGAGGTAAATCCACCACCACAAGAGGTTCCCCCACCTCAACTAAACAGTGACTTTCTGCACATCCCCACATAGTATACATCTCCTGTGGGAGGAAGACTGGACAATTTCTACCAACAATGGCACAACATTACAACAGATCAATGGGTGCTGTCAATTATCCATAATGGTTATTGCCTAAAACACATCTCTACTCCACAAAACATTCCTCCTCGCTCGCACAGGCTTTCTCTGGAACACCTAAATTTATTGAAACAAGAGGTACAATAACTTCTACTCAAGGATGAAATAGAGATGGTACCTATATCTCAGCAGGGGGCAGGAGTATATGTTCTATACTTCCTTATACCAAAAAAGGACGGTACTCTCAGACCAATCCTGGATCTCAGACCCCTCAATCAGTACATCCTGTCAGAGCATTTCCACATGGTCACTCTTCAGGACGTCATTCCCCTGCTACAAAAACAAGACTAGATGACAACATTAGATCTAAAAGATGCTTACTTCACATTCCTCATACACCCAGCACATCACAAATTTCTAAGATTTGTGATAGCAGGAAACCACTACCAGTTCAAAGTACTACCCTTTGGAGTAACAACAGCACCAAGGGTATTCACCAAATGCCTCACAGTGGTTGCAGCATACCTCAGAAGGCAACATATACATGTCTTTCCCTATCTGGACGACTGGCTCCTAAAAGCCAGCACCATTCAAACCTCTCAACACCACACACACTACACAGTGGATACCCTACACAGTCTAAGGTTCACAATCAATTACCAGAAATCTCATCTGCAACCAGCGCAAATACAACCATATCTGGGAGCTATTCTGAACACTCAATCAGCATTAGCGTTCCCAAACCCACAGAGAATTCAAGCTTTCCACAATCTCACATCTCAACTACAATACAATCACACTTACACAGTGAGGTTTATCATGAAACCTTTAGGAATGATTGCATCGTGCATAGCATTAGTACCAAATGCATGTCTAAACATGAGACCCCTACTACAGTGTCTCTCGCAACAATGGTCTCAGGCACAGGGTCAACTTCACGATCTAGTGTTGTTGGACCGCCAAACTTAGATCTCTCTGTAATGGTGGAATCACACCAACTTATCAAAAGGGGGGCCATTTTAGGACCCTGTGCCATGGACTATAATCACCACCGATGCATCAATGATAGGTTGGGGAGCCCATCTCAACAACCTTACCATACCAGGGGAATGGGACTCATTTCAACAAACTTATCACATAAATCGTTTGGAATTGCTAGCAGTGTTTCTAGCACTCAAAGCTTTTCAGTCACAGATCATGCACAAAACAGTGTTGGTAAAGTCAGACAACATGACCACAATGTATTATCTGCAAAAACAGGGGGGAGGACACATTCATCTCAATTGTCCCTTCTCGCACAGACAATTTGGGAATAGGCAATTCACAATCACATTCAACTACTAGCAGAGTATATCCCAGGGATACACAACCAACTAGCAAACCTCATAAGCAGGACTCATCAACAAATACATGAATGGGAGATTCACCTACAGGTGATTTAACAGTACTTCTGCATGTTGAGAACCCCAGACATAGACCTCTTTGCAACAAGCGGAAGCTCCAAATGCCCAAACTTCGCATCCAGGTAGCCATACCCTCAATCCAAGGTCAATGCTCTATGGATCAATTGGTCAGGAAAATTTGCTTACGCTTTTCCCCCTCTCCCACTAATTCTATTTCTGGTCAACAAGATCCGTCACACCTCCCTCACTATCATACTCATAGCTCCCACATGGGCGTGTCAACACTGGTACACAACACTGTTGGATCTCTCTGTAGAACCACACCATAAGTTCCCAAACAGACCCGACCAATTGACTCAAAACAAAGGTCAAATCAGGCATCCCAATCCCAGTATGCTCAACATTGTGATTTGGCTCCTGAGGTCATAGAATTTGGATATCTACAGCTTCCAACAGAATGTATGGACATTCTAAAAGAAGCACACAATCCTAGAAACAGACCGTGTTATGCAGCTAAATGGAAATGTTTTGTAAACTACTGTCAACCCAAAAACATTGATCCACTAAAAGCCACAGTACAGGATATTGTCTGTTAATTGCTTCATTTACAAAAAGCAAATCTTGCATATTTATCTATTAGAATTAATTTAACAGCAATGGCTGCTTACCTACAAAAAAGACAGCGTACTTCTCTCTTTAGGATTCCTATCATAAAAGCTTTTATGGAAGGCCTTAAAAGAATTATTCCACCTAGAGCTCCACCGGCTCCTGCATGAAATCTTAACATCATGCTCACAAGGCTTCACGGTCCACCATTTGAACCCATGCATTCTTGCACTCTTCAATTTCTCTCATGGAAGGTTGCTTTCCTAGTAGCAATTACTTTTTTAAGGAGAGTTAGTGAAATTCAGGCATTCACTTTAGAAGAAACTTTCTTCCAAATTCACAAAAATGAAATAGTACTTAGGACTAACCCAAAATTTCTACCTAAAGTAGTTTTACCCTTTCACATCAATCAGTCAGTGGAAATACTAGTCTTCTTTCCACAGCCAGATTCAGTACTGAGAGAGCTGTTCACACTATTGATGTCAAAAGAGCTCTCATATATTACGTGGATAGAACAAAATATTTCAGAAAATCTAAACAACTTTTTGTGGCTTCGCAACAACCTCATAAGGGTAAACCTATTTCAAAACAAGGATTAGCCAGATGGATAGTAAAGTGTATTAAAACTTGCTATCTTAAAGCTAAAGGACAGCTATTAGTAACTCCTAAAACACACTACTAGAAAGAAAGGAACTTCAATGGCATTCTTAGGAAATATACCAATGGCAGATATATGCAAAGCAGCCACATGCTCCACACCACACACATTTACTAAACACTGCTGTGTGATGTGTTATCTCGCAAACAAGCACATGTTGGTCAAGCAGTACTTGAAACACTATTTCAAAATACTCCAACTCCTACAGGATAGCCCACGCTTATTTTGGAAGGGGACTGCTTTTCATTCTATGCAAAGCATGTGTATCTGCAGCTACACAGGCCATCAAACAGAAAATGTTACTTACCCAGTAGACATCTGTTTGTGGCATGTAGTGCTGCAGATTCACATGCACCCTCCCTCCTCCCCGGAGGCCTGTAGCTGTTGTAGTATTTTCTTTATGTAAATATGTAAATATACTGCATGGACATCTTCTTTTCTTAAGATATATATATATATATATATATATATATATATATATATATATATATATATATATATATATATATGTGTGTGTGTGTGTGTACATATACATTTATTCACTCCTTACTTCAACCTCCTGCAGGAAAACAATCTAACAAAGGGCTCGATGCCCATGCGCACTATCACCAAGAGGAGGAGTCACTTGATCTTGTGAGGCGAAAAAGCTTATTAGAAGAAAAACAACTTGTAACACTCCGAGCCCAACACTATATGGTGGAATTAGGCAAAGCATGTGAATCTTCAGCACTACATGCCATGAACAGATGTCTACTGGGTAAGTAACATTTTATATATATATATATATGTTCGGTGGCATGTGTAGCTGCAGATACACATGTTGTGCATAGTCCGCCGTCTGGTGTTGGGTCGGAGTGTTACAAGTTGTTTTTCTTCGAAGAAGTCTTTTCGAGTCACGAGACCGAGGGACTCCTCCTCCTTTGTTCCATTGCGCATGGGCGTCGACTCCATCTTAGATTGTTTTTTTTCCGCCATCGGGTTCGGACGTGTTCCTTTTCGCTCCGGGTTTCGGGACGGAAAGATAGTCATAACTTCGGAAAAATACGTCGGTATTGTTTCGTTCGGTATCGGGTTAGAATAGAATCGACACCGAATCGTGAAGAGCTCCGGTAGCCCTTCGGGGTAATTTCGATCCCCTGTCGGGGCCTGGTCGGCCCGACCGCGTGTAACATCGACACTGATGGAACGGACCCCGTTCCGATTCTGTCCTAAATGCCACAATAAATATCCATATACAGACCAACATTTGGTCTGTAACTTGTGCCTGTCGCCCGAGCACAAGGAAGAAACGTGTGAGGCCTGTCGTGCGTTTCGGTCCCGAAAAACGCTCCGTGACCGGCGAGCCAGAAGATTGCAGATGGCGGCCACGCCGACAGGACAGCGAGGGTTCGAGGAACAAGGAGAAGAAGAGGAAGCCTTCTCCATCCATGAATCGGACTCGGAAGAATTCGACGTCGAGGAAACCGTGAGTAAGACGTCGAAGCACGCACCACACAAGAAAACAGACAAGGCCCAGGGGACGCCACTGCCAACAGGCCATGGCTCAACCCATAAAGTAGGTGACCGTCCATCGGCACCGAAAAAGGCCGAACTGGTGCCGAGATCGTCCGACTCGGGTCGAGACACAGGCACGCAGCAATCTCGGGACCGAGAAAGTGCTGCCGAAAAAGATCGACGCCGAGACAGCAGAACCGAAGCTGCTCGACGCAGAGACAGTGGCACCGAAGATGATCGACGCCGAGAAAGCTCCACTCCGAAAAAGAGAAAATTCTCCTCGGAGCCGAAAACAAGCAAAGACACAGTTTTGGTGCCAAAACGACCAGCAACCGAACCGACTGCCAGCTCATATTCAGAGGAACAATCACTGTCCTCTCAAATGCGCAAACACAGATTTGAAGAAGAGTTACAGACCACTGACGTAGACCACACACAAAAGCGGATCTTCATACAGAGTGGGACAGGGAAGATCAGCACTCTTCCCCCAATCAGGAGAAAAAGGAGACTCGAGTTCCAAACACAAGAACAAACACCACAAACAAAAGTGGTGAAGAAGGTAACTCCGCCACCCTCTCCTCCACCTGTAACCCATATATCACCGGCACAGACTCCGTCACAATCACCGGCTCATACCACCATGAGCCAAGATGACCAAGACGCTTGGGACCTATACGACGCCCCAGTATCAGACAATAGTCCTGAGTCGTACCCTACCAAGCCCTCACCACCTGAGGACAGCACAGCGTATGCACAGGTGGTAGCTAGGGCAGCAGAGTTCCATAACGTGTCGTTACACGCAGAACCTGTCGAGGATGACTTCCTTTTCAACACCCTCTCCTCCACCCATAGCACCTACCAAAGCCTGCCTATGCTTCCAGGAATGCTAAGGCACGCAAAGCAGATCTTCAAAGAACCTGTCAAAAGTAGAGCGATAACTCCAAGGGTGGAGAAAAAATATAAAGCACTGCCCACGGACCCTGCTTTTATCACCTCACAACTGCCACCAGATTCAGTTGTGGTAGGGGCAGCTCGCAAGAGAGCCAACTCGCACACATCAGGCGATGCACCACCTCCGGATAAAGAGAGCCGCAAGTTCGACGCAGCTGGGAAAAGGGTCGCACTACAAGCTGCAAACCAGTGGCGCATCGCAAACTCTCAGGCGCTCCTAGCGCGATATGATAGAGCCCATTGGGACGAGATGCAGCATCTCATCGAGCATCTATCCAAAGAATTTCAAAAACGGGCAAAACAAGTGGTTGAGGAGGGACAAAACATCTCCAATAACCAAATACGCTCCTCTATGGATGCAGCGGACACAGCTGCAAGAACAATAAATACCGCAGAAACCATAAGAAGGCACGCATGGTTGCGCACATCTGGCTTTAAACCGGAAATACAGCAAGCGGTGCTCAATATGCCGTTCAATGAACAACAATTGTTTGGACCCGAAGTGGACACGGCAATTGAGAAATTGAAAAAGGACACTGACACAGCCAAGGCCATGGGCGCACTCTATTCCCCGCAGGGCAGAGGCACTTTCGGCACCTTCCGCAAAACAACCTTTAGAGGGGGGTTTCGGGGTCAAACCACACAAGCCAGCACCTCACAATCAACACCGTCTACCTACCAGGGACAGTACCAAAGGGGAGGATTTCGGGGCCAGTACAGAGGAGGACAATTCCCTAGAAACTGGGCAAAATTTCAAAGTCCAAAAACCCCTACACCCAAACAGTGACTCACAAGTCACTCAACCCCTTCACACAACACCAGTGGGGGGAAGACTAAGTCAGTTTTACAAATCTTGGGAGGAGATAACAACAGACACTTGGGTCTTAGCAATTATCCGACATGGTTATTGCATAGAATTTCTCCAACTCCCTCCAAATGTCCCACCAAAAACACAGAATATGTCAAAACAGCATTTAGACCTTCTAGAACTAGAAGTTCAAGCATTACTGCAAAAGGACGCAATAGAGTTGGTACCATGTACACAAATAAACACAGGAGTTTACTCACTGTACTTTCTAATACCAAAAAAGGACAAAACACTGAGACCAATCCTAGATCTCAGAACACTAAACACCTACATCAAATCAGAACACTTTCACATGGTCACGCTACAAGACGTGTTACCACTGCTAAAGCAACAAGACTACATGACAACTTTAGATCTAAAGGACGCGTATTTCCACATACCGATACATCCCTCGCACAGGAAATACCTAAGGTTCGTATTCAAGGGAATACATTACCAATTCAAAGTGTTGCCGTTCGGTATAACAACCGCACCAAGAGTATTTACAAAATGCCTAGCAGTAGTAGCTGCACACATCAGAAGGCAGCAAATACACGAATTCCCGTACCTAGACGATTGGCTAATCAAAACCAACTCCCTAACAAAGTGTTCACACCACACAGATTATGTCATACAAACCCTCTACAAACTCGGTTTCTCCATCAACTATACAAAATCACACATTCTGCCGTGCAAAACACAGCAATACTTAGGAGCGACAATCAACACAACAAAGGGAATAGCCACTCCAAGTCCACAAAGGGTTCAGAATTTTCACAAGGTTATACAAGCCATGTATCCAACACAAAAGATACAGGCAAAGATGGTATTAAAACTCCTAGGCATGATGTCCTCATGCATAGCCATTGTCCCAAACGCAAGACTGCACATGAGGCCCTTACAACAGTGCCTAGCATCACAATGGTCACATGCACAGGGTCACCTTCTAGATCTGGTGTTGATAGACCGCCAAACATACATCTCGCTTCTATGGTGGAACAGTATACATTTAAACAAAGGGCGGCCTTTCCAAGACCCAGTGCCACAATACGTGATAACAACAGATGCTTCCATGACAGGGTGGGGAGCACACCTCAATCAACACAGCATCCAAGGACAATGGGACGTACAGCAAACAAAGCTGCATATAAATCACCTCGAATTGTTAGCAGTATTCCTAGCGTTGAAAGCATTTCAACCCATCATAACCCACAAATACATTCTTGTCAAAACAGACAACATGACAACAATGTATTATCTAAACAAACAGGGGGGAACACACTCGACACAGCTGTGCCTCCTGGCACAAAAGATATGGCAATGGGCAATTCACAACCACATTCGCCTAATAGCACAATTTATTCCAGGGATCCAAAATCAACTAGCAGACAATCTCTCTCGAGATCACCAACAGGTCCACGAATGGGAGATTCACCCCCAAATTCTAAACACTTACTTCAAAATTTGGGGAACACCTCAAATAGACCTATTTGCAACAAAGGAGAACGCAAAATGCCAAAACTTCGCATCCAGGTACCCACACAGGCAGTCTCAAGGCAATGCTCTATGGATGAACTGGTCAGGGATATTTGCGTACGCTTTTCCTCCTCTCCCTCTCCTTCCATATCTAGTAAACAAATTGAGTCAAAACAAACACAAACTCATGCTAATAGCACCAACATGGGCAAGACAACCTTGGTACACAGCACTACTAGACCTGTCAGTAGTACCCCATGTCAAGTTACCCAACAGGCCATATCTGTTAACACAACACAAACAACAGATCAGGCATCCAAACCCAGCATCGCTGAATCTAGCAATCTGGCTCCTGAGATCCTAGAATTCGGACATTTAAACCTCACCCAAGAATGTATGGAAGTCATAAAACAAGCTAGAAGACCATCCACTAGACACTGATATGCAAGCAAATGGAAAAGATTTGTTTGCTACTGCCATAATAATCAAGTTCAACCATTACATGCATCTCCAAAGGATGTAGTGGGATACTTACTACATTTACAAAAATCAAATCTAGCCTTCTCTTCCATAAAGATACACCTTGCAGCAATATCTGCATACCTGCAGATTACCCATTCAACTTCACTATTTAGGATACCTGTCATTAAAGCGTTTATGGAAGGCCTAAAAAGAATTATACCACCAAGAACACCACCTGTTCCTTCATGGAACCTCAACATCGTCTTAACAAGACTCATGGGCCCACCTTTTGAACCCATGCACTCTTGCGAAATGCAATTCTTAACGTGGAAGGTTGCATTTCTCATTGCCATCACATCTCTAAGAAGAGTAAGTGAAATTCAGGCGTTTACTATACAAGAACCTTTTATTCAAATACACAAAAATAAGGTAGTCCTAAGAACCAATCCTAAATTTTTACCAAAAGTTATTTCACCGTTCCACTTAAATCAAACGGTAGAACTACCAGTGTTCTTCCCACAGCCAGACTCAGTAGCTGAAAGGGCACTACATACATTAGACATCAGAAGAGCACTAATGTACTACATTGACAGAACAAAAGAAATTAGGAAAACAAAACAACTGTTTATTGCATTTCAAAAACCTCATACAGGAAACCCAATATCAAAACAGGGTATAGCCAGATGGATAGTTAAGTGCATCCAAATCTGCTACCTTAAAGCAAAGAGAGAGCTGCCCATTACACCAAGGGCGCATTCAACCAGAAAGAAAGGCGCTACCATGGCCTTCCTAGGAAACATTCCAATGAACGAGATATGTAAGGCAGCCACATGGTCTACGCCTCACACATTTACTAAGCACTACTGTGTAGACGTGCTATCCGCACAACAAGCCACAGTAGGTCAAGCCGTACTAAGAACTTTATTTCAGACTACTTCCACTCCTACAGGCTGAGCCACCGCTTTTGGGGAGATAACTGCTTACTAGTCTATGCACAACATGTGTATCTGCAGCTACACATGCCACCGAACGGAAAATGTCACTTACCCAGTGTACATCTGTTCGTGGCATTAGTCGCTGCAGATTCACATGTGCCCACCCGCCTCCCCGGGAGCCTGTAGCCGTTTGGAAGTTATCTTCAACATTTGTACATTTGTAAATATATTACTTAAACCTTAGTTGGTACATACTTATTCATTCCATTGCATGGGCACTATTACTAACATACACAACTCCTACCTCACCCTCTGCGGGGAAAACAATCTAAGATGGAGTCGACGCCCATGCGCAATGGAACAAAAGAGGAGGAGTCCCTCGGTCTCGTGACTCAAAAAGACTTCTTCGAAGAAAAACAACTTGTAACACTCCGACCCAACACCAGACGGCGGACTATGCACAACATGTGAATCTGCAGCGACTAATGCCACGAACAGATGTACACTGGGTAAGTGACATTTTCCATATATATATATATATATACATATATATATCTTGTCCACTACAATGCGCTGAATGCCGCTATGCTCCTAATCGGGGGGCGGTTGTGCAGGTCGTCGCAGAGTCTGCTCTTCCGCCTCCAAATGCACCACAATACTTCTCCTTTCTTTACAGAAGAGAACTGCACCAACCAAGTATTTCTTCATCAACATGTTTTAATGCACGCTACCGCTTGATGCGTTTCAGCCGGAAACCAACCGTGCTCACAAACAATGGGTGCCATTTTTTTCTTTGACTTTAAAATGCTCTCATGCTTAACAAACAGTAGAACTAGCATACTTTCTTTGTAGTAACATCACATTACACTCAATTGCATCAATCCTCAATTTATTAACAGTTTTTTGCACGGCACTCGTAATTAAGAATACAACGTATTTCACATTCTATTTTATATATGGTTTGTCACCTATATTCATCCATTGTCTTTGGTTTAATAATTTCTACCTTTGTTGCTGAATACCCAGAGTTAGAGCTAATTCACTCCTCCGGATGCACTGCCTCTTTCCGATTGTACACGCAACCTTGTACCCTCTCAGTGAAGGGCAAAAGGCAAATAATATTCAGTACTTGGAGATGTTAACTTTACAGAGATGCGTTTTTATAAACATTCCATAAATAATAACCTCATTGGACAATTATCATCCCCTATATAAAATTACATTTCACGCTGTATAACTATAGTGCAATCAGTGCTTCTTCTTATCTGATAATGCCCAAGTGGGCTTCTTTTTTGCGCTACCCTCATGTTTACAATACCATAATATAGCCCAAGTGGACTTGATCTCACACATATCATTTACTATTGACCCAACTTCTCCATGCAAAATGACCATACTCCTTGTCCTAATACTTGATGCAATCTCCATGTCTCCATAAAGTGCTTAATAACAGGGCTCTCTTCCCAAAGTGCTAACATCCCAAATCCTTATAAAAACAGTTAAAAACAGAATCAGTTACATCCTTATTTCAACTGATATTAAGGGAGGAGCTATGAGGCAATCTTCTCCACAAATGTGTATAAATCCTCATCCATATTTAAGCCTGTAGGTACCTTCGTGTTAAGTTCTATGATATATCTTGATTCTAAGTGTCTCCAGATTTTCTCCCTTTCTCCACCCTTTTTAGTTTTTGAGACCACATCAATCACAAAGTATACTAACTTACTGGCATCACTTGCATGATGTTCCTCAAAATGTCTTGACACTGGATAATTTCTATCCTTGTCTCTAATCACTTGAATATGTTGCAGTATACGTGTGTGCACTTGTAGAGTGGCACTTCCTACATACCACAAGTCACATGGACGTCAATACATATACAGCATGGTCCGTCTTGCACATGTATCTCCCTTTGATCTTATTTACTCTTTTTTGTAATGTTATCTCATACTCTTTGCTATCGTTACCATGGAGGCATGCCTTACATTTGCGGCACCTCTTAAACCCTTGGGCATGGTTGAACTGTTACCTTCTTTAGTACTTTAGGCTGCTTTCAACTATGTAGTCCCTCATGGTTCAAGATATATTTTGAGGTATGTGGTGCTGGAATTTAGAATAGTAAATCCCTTGTGACCTATATATAATTACTTTCAACATACTTTTGTTGTCAATATTTTGGCTACAATATTTTTATAGGATAATGTGTCTGTCCTCTATATTCTGACAGTTTTTCTACCACAATATAAAGTGTAGGCTATTGACCTGCAACATTATCAAGTGTAGGATATTGACTACCACCATATTGTCAAAGTAAGTGTATATAAAGATAAGACTAGATTTGCTGTTCTCTAACTTCAGATTTATGTACCTGGGCGATAGGCATAGCTTCACACTTTGCAGTTAGGAAGTATATCAGCGTTATCTAACATTTGCTTTTGTAGATCTACACTATAAAGGGCTCAACTACGGGTGGCCCAAATGTTTTTGTCTCATACTGTGCAACCACCTGCTGTATCACATTTACAGAAGATCCCAAGTTTACCTCGCTTGTTTGTTAACAGTTGTTATAAAAGGGCCTAGGTGAAATCTACATTGAAATGACATCAATGTAATTCTTTGAATTTTGTATTCTGCTTATTATGCATCATTTCTAAAATTACAGAATTATGCCATATTATTTAATTAGACTGCTGTTAGTAGTAATAATATAGCATGGGAACAACATGAGCAACCACAGTACAAGAGGCTCTTATTCATGGGTTTGTATTTTGCTTGTTACTTTTTACCACGCAATGCTTCCTTACATTAAAATTAAACTGATGATACATTAATGCGCTAAAACATAGCCCTAAATGGTGATTTTCTTTTTTCCTTAATTTTCCCACTGTTTCACTCAATTGCGCAAAAGCAAATGCAGTGAATGTTCATTATGTACGTGTCTGGTTAGAAAGATTTGCAACAAAAAGGCTCTTCATGGTGGCAATGGGTTTTCTAAAAGAATAAACTGATATATTAGTTTGGATACTTGGAATACTGGTAAATCAATACGCATTTTTCCGTTAGTTATGACCAGAGCATTCATCTACCTTAAAACACTATAGTAGATCTTGGATTTTGCATCAGTGAGAAAAGGTCTGATTTCATCTCTTAACAGAACAATCTATGCATATGATTCTTCACTGTGTATTACATTTCCACTGCCAGAAAGGATTCTCTGATTAAATCAGTTGTTCCCTTCTTGATTGGCCCAACAACTTTGGTAACATAATCCAAAAACCTCTTTATTTGTTGACCTGTTATTTTCTTGATAGTGTTACAGATGAGGACTCCACAGTATCCACCAAAACTTTACATTTTTAAAACCACAGATTCATTGAAATACAGCTGAAGAGCATCATGTAAAAACATTATATATTTCCATCAGTCACCTCGAGCTTACAGCCATTGTTTCAATGTCTCCTTTTCTACAGGGTCATTTCAGATTTTTCACCTTTCCTTTTCTGACCCTAACTTTACTGGTATTATGCCTCTGTGCAGTGTGACACTGCTAGTCAGTGCCACAGTCCCCATGCTCTGATCCTAAAATGGTACGGGTAATATTGGTTTCACCCTTTTAGTCAGTTTAACCTTCTTGCAAAGCTGTGATAGATAGTGTAGAAAATGCATCCGTAGCATGGGAGTTAAATGTCATGTGGGCTGCAGTGTGTATTTGCACCACCCGCATATATGATAAAAATACATAGCTGCCACGGACACTACTGTACTCTTGCCGGGCTGGCATATAAAGGCACTACAATAATACGTGACAAGGAAAAGTGCATTGTCGGAGGAGTAGGAAAATGTATTTTTATACATTGAGAAGTCACCACTTAAGTGTACCTTGTAAGCTTATAAGGCATGGTGTGTCATATATTAAAATGTGGCACGCTATGGGCATGATATCTGCAAATAGATATTTTTAACAGCTAGAGCAACTTCATCATCAGGGCTTTGCACCCTGTCTAGCATTGGGGTAAAATGTCTGGGGGTGGATGTCCTTTCCCACTAGACATGTCAGCTGAGATTCGTCATGCCTTTCTCCTGTAATTCATCTAACTCATTTGAAATGCAACAGTGACTTCGGTTCCAGGATGAAAATTATTGCACCAATTTGTCCTCATAAGTTTTGCTTCTCTGAATTTCATGTCCTCTCCTTGAACGGCTTACTACTGCTAGATAAGGTCCAGGCATTCTTGCCAGCAGGGGAGGTTGATTATTCACAACTCCATTCAAATGGTGACTATGAGAGTCTAGTTCTTGATTCTTGAATATGCATGTGCACTTTTAGAATTGAGATATAAATCTTGTCAAAGTATGCATTACACAACAGGGAAGCATTATAAAAAGAAGCGTCTCCTTTGTTACAGAATATTCTCAATGCCTACATGAATTACGTTTTGGAATTCTTTATATAATTGTCTAGAAAAAAAATCAAAATGTTTGTTGCAAGGGCCACTTTTTAATCACTTTGATCCAGTTAACCATCCCAGACACACCTATTCCCTTAAACATAAAGTTGTGAGACACCATTTGTGATGAGTTATACACCTCTTCTCATCACTTAAATGTCTTACTACTCATTGGGATTTATATTGTACATCTTGTCTTAGTTTGACCTACACATACAATTAAGGCCTGTGGTGTCCTTTAATTTACATTTGTTGTTTTGTATGATAGTCTTCTTGGTAGAATTCTCATCTGCAAAACCAATCAAGCTGTTTCATCCAAAGACCTGCAAATTTACAAACATTCCCTCTGGGCAGTTCCCATTTGCATCCCAAGGTTTCAATGCGATCTTACCTGAATATACCTGAATAAGAACATTATACTTCTCTTCAATCAAGATCATAGTCTGCCCCAGGATATGACACATTGTGAAATCTTGACATTTCTAGAGCAGAGCTTCCAACTTCTATTTGGAAAGAGTTAAACAATTTAGAATCTTTAAACATCTGTAAATATGGTGGCCTTAACTCAGGCAATAAAGTGTTTGTAGCAGCATTGATAGTGTGGTCTCCCGAATGCACAAACAGAATTGCTGACTTTCCAGTGACATGTTCCCATACAGATATTTGTAGGGCAGAAGTAGGGGGATTCCATGTGCCTTTAACAAACATGACTCTCTAGACAGATGTGGCTTTTAGCTATGAAGTTCTGTGTAATCTGTTTTTTTAAAGCTTTAGCCAGTGCTTAAGGATTCCAGTGTTATGGGCTATGTAATGAGGTAGGTCGGAAGCACATAATCAAAAGAAATTGCATTTTTATATTTCTGCCCAATATGTTGTCCTAGCCAATTCTGAACCTACAAGATGAGAAGTAAAGAAATCAAGGAAAAGGGTACTAGAATCAAAATGGTCACATCCTATTTCCTATTCTTTCTACTCTTTCTCTAAAATGCAGTTTTGGCATGTATTCCTAGATTTTACTTCAGTCCAGGAAAACTGTTTATCTAAAAAAATATATAGTTGTATGCCTGAATCCTAATCTTAGAGCCACCTCACCTACCACAATCCCTCTTGACTATACGCTACATCAATTATTTTCTAATGTTGGAAAACTTTGTGAATAATAGTACCAGTGTTAATATTTTAGTATTTTTATACGTATCGAGGGTCCTTCCAAATAAAGAATACTCTTTGGTTTATCCTAAGGTATGTTAGCTAGTATTACTGGATCCCAGATAATTATCCAAATTAATTATTTCTGAGAACTCACTCAATTTAGTCCACTTGAGGTTGAGTCCACCCTTGTAGTACTATCTTACCAGTGTGGGATGAGGTGGCTGATGATGAAGCATTTCACATTATGTGTGTGAGTTCACCTCATCCAATTCTTGGAATTGCCTGGAATTATAATAGAAGAGTAGTACAGGTGGACAGAAATGTGGATATGGTATTTATGAATATAGAGGTACCTATTGGTTACCGCATCAAAGTGTGATGTGAAATGTTACTTGAGGCAGATGCGGGAATCCGTATCAGCCTCACTCTTTCTTTCATACTGGTTCAAGAGTACCAATGTCAATACCATAGAAAGCACTGTAAGATTCCGTTTGAGAACCAGCTAGACATTTCTTTTAATCTTTTATGTTTGAATAATTATTTTGAAAACTTTATGAGGCTGTGCCTCCGAAAAACTGGTGTGGAGTTGTTAAAACAAATGCCTAATAGGAATAACTTTTTTTAACTGAGTAGCTACTCTTGAGCTACATGGTCTATATTTTTAATGCATGATGAGCATTACTTATAGTTAGGTGATTAAAAAAAAGTCCTCTGATTACTAGGGGGAAATTTTAAAACGCTATGATGGTACACCAGTGAATCAGCTCTACCTTGCTATCCTCATGCTGAAGGAAATTTCACACGTGGATTTTCCTTCTGAATTATTACTACTTATAGCAATGAAAGGAATTTCTATTGACTAGATATCATGGGATAAACATTGTCTCACAAACTGTGTTGGCCTTTGTTGGAAAACAGTACTATTGAATATGTTAATCCCTAAAGTGAACTGAAAATCTTAGTGCCATGCAGTCAATTGTAGGTAGGATTTTGTGTCATAATTCACAGAATCATAAATGCATAATGTATATTTAAGGAGCGTCTTTCACCTTTTCAGATCGAGTGATTGCTATGTCGTTCCCATCTGCAGGAAAGCAGTCATTCTACAGGAATCCTATTCAGGTTGGTAGTTTTCCTCTTCAGCAAAATTCTACTTTGGGGTCTTTTAATATCTGCTATTCTAGTCTTTATTTATTCTGTAATGAAAGCTTACAGTTAAGGTTTCTTTTTTTTGTCTGAATCCCCAAAAAGTTGAAATGTCAGTGATTCCATATCTTTCTTTACCAAACCATTCTCTTACAGTCAGATTTTGCCAAAGTATAGTGTTGAGCATGCTCATGTGTTTAATCACTTTTTTGGTGCTATGTGCCTGGAGAAAATGTTGCTCCTGGAGATGTGTCCCTCTTTTGCTACTGTACTGACATTCTGCTGTTCATTCCATTCACATAGATCACTATTGATCAAAGAAGTTCTCGGGTAGAGGTAGTATTCATCCCAATACTAAACAAATCTGAGATTCTTGCTCTTTCCTCCTTACCACCTTATTAGAAGTTGTATGAAACGCAGGCACTACCACGGAATCCTATGTTCTGTTACTGCTCATACTAGGCCTGTGTTTTTTTTGTAATGCAGAGTGTCGTAGACTTTCTGTGGTACTTTTGTATTGTTTTATGAGGCCTCAAATTGCATGGGACCCCTGAGCAGGCCACTTCAGCAAAGGTTCCAGACCTTTTCTTGTGTATCCACCTATTTTGTCATTATGTGATCACTGGAGCACTGAACACCACTTCCTTGAGTATTTTTGAACTATGCTTTTCTATTCATTAAACATTCAAAGTATTTGTATGAATGAAAGTGTTAATCATTAATTCAGTTATGTGAGAACCATTTAGGATAGCATTGACTTAATAAGGTATTTCTTTAAGTTTTACTGCTTTAAGCCATTTATGTGTGTGAGTGCTTAGCCCACGGCTGCTATGTGGTTAAGCACACAGCTCCTGTTGTGTCTACACGCATACATTCCTAAGAAGGATATTACTCTCTGTATCAAATCTCCTCTATTGTAAATTGAGCCTGCCTCCTGCCAGGATACTGGTGAAAGTACACTGGTACTAGTGGTTCCTTGTCTAATGCAGCCATTCTGGGAAGCCTCAAATGTCTGCTCCCCCAGCCTGTACGCACAATGTGCACTAGAAGAAAGAAGGAGGAAATGGTTCTCAGTCATTGGTATGCAACTTCATACCACACTTCTTGTCACATGAGTATTCTTCTTTGAGTTGGCACACAAATTATGAAAAGAAGAACAAATGGGAAATAAGACGATTTTTTGGATACCAATACCTTTTCCAACACTTTTTTTTTTTAAACTACTGTGGGATCCTCCAACCACAAGTTGTACTTTAACCTTCGGTGTTAATATTTTGCACCACTTTTGAGGCCCTGTCATCAGATTGTGAGAAGGAATATGGTCGTAGTGAAATCCTAATATTCCCTCGCAACTTTTGTCTTCTTTTTGTAGTGACATGATAACACTCCACCACTGCTTTCTAGATGTGGATTCCAGTTTAAAAAACAAAAAACTTGGGGTACCCAGGCCAGGGTTGTTCAATGTTTACCAAGACATTGTGAATACAGGATGTAGGCTATCCCGGTGTAGGCTCTTGTAGTTATTCTGCAACATCCCCCTGTATCAGAAGTTTTCATATTGTGTGCTATGGTGTGACAAAACCATCACATAGGCAGTAAGTCATACATCAGAATACGTTTAGATGTTCTTTCAAATCAAATTAAGACAAAGTTAGAAACAAAGTGCACTATTAACAGTTAATTCTAATTGAGAGCCAGAAACTATTCCATAGAAGAAGCAAAAAATACATATTAATGAGTCAGATCAGCTGCATTCGTCCAACCATTAGCACTCAGTGACGTAGTGAGCCATGAAGCCTAGAATTTCCTTCTACAAACGAAACCTACATCTAAAGGTTTTTTCTTAAGTCTGAATCCTATGATTCCTACACAGTCCAATTTGTGCCTATCATGAGCTTTAATCATCCCTGGCAGTCCTTTAAAATATTCAAAGTTAGACAGTTTGCGAAGGGACAGTGTGTTCTTAAAGGAAACCTCAGTTTTTACACCACGCCAAAACATGCGGCAGCATCTCCCAGTAGAAATCAAACCACTGCCAACTTTTTTCAATGTGTTTGAAACACCAGAGGAACGACACTTGCTTCCTTCAACTAAAAATGGTTTCGATCAGCAAGGCCCAATGGGTACTGATAATCTGAGAGGGTATCATTTCACTAGCATTCCTGAAAACCACTAAAATCCCCTAAAGAATTTCAGAGTATCTCTCCAGCGAATCAAAAGCTTCTCCGTTTTGGTATAAATTTGATACCAAACAATGGAAAAGATCTATGGTTGCATGGTGGAGCCATGGAGCTGTTAAAGCTGGGGCATTGGTTGGCACTAATATATCTCCAAGATGCTTGGTTTCATGTCTTTATCAAGAAGAAGCACTATAAGGAAGTATGGCTTGCAAAAAGAAACCTTCACTTCCAGTACAAATGCCTTCCTTCGGCTTGAAATCAGTTCAGCAGTGTTCATGAAGTTGAACACTGCACCTTTGTGTGCAGAAAGTGCACGTTTGCCATCATCTCATGAGAAATGTGGGGCAACATTTGGTCGATATCCTCAGCCAAAGTGGCATATCATGCCAGTGACATACATAATTCTGCTTACTAATGTTCGTTTATTTTAACTGCATAGTTTTTTGAGGGGTGAAGCAGGCCTCCTGGGCGTTGTAAAACTCTACAACAGCAGCCCATACAAATACAGATTCTGTATAGCAGGACATCTAATTACATGGTACTGAAATGAGCAAGATATTGACAGCTGAGTGCTAATTAGTATCCTGAGCGCAGAAGCAGCCTTTTTTGTTCAATACAATGAGCATCTTGTATCATCTGAAGTACTAGTACTTTATATCTTGGGCACAATACAATTTGTGCATACTTGTCCATGAGTTTAGAATGCAGCACATGGGAACGAATACAGGGTAATCATTTATTTGCACAGTGTTTATACATCTAGGTCAACCCTATGAGAATGCCCACATAGAGTACCAATGTCGCATGTCAGGCATCTTTAGACAAACATGAATGAAGATTTTGATGGACACTTCGAAATGGCAAGGATAATACAAGTGTAGCTTGAAAGGTCCTAGAGATCGTACCTCTTTGTGATCTTCTGTAATAGGCACAATATATTGGTCTAAATCCAAATGTCACCTTTTGAGTGGTTACTTCTGCCGCTTCCATCTTTTCTTCTTTGGCTTGGACCTTGTAGGCACAAAATTATTCACGTGACTGAAAAAGCTGCCCATTCCTGCCTTGTTGCCTGACTTCCTGTATATTTTACCCTAGTCGATGCAGCAACTCCTGTTTGACATCTACATTGATATAGCTATAGTACTGACACCTGCCAAATGCTGAGTGCACCTTTAACCACAAGCTAAGGGCTTGGTAGGAGTTCATCTGGTCCCTTGGGCACAGAACTTATTACATTGACAATTAGAAAGGAGAGAACCTACTGGCCGCTTCAATGTAAAACATATGCAGTAGTGCTGCGAACCATGTTTGGGTTTTGCGTGCCATGCTGACGTCCACTCTAACAGTGCCTGCCAGCTCAGTGCCAGCTCTCTATTGCAGTGCAGAGTAGAAAGCGTGCCTGTAGATGGGGTGGGGAGGAAAGCTGGAGAGGATGTCAGGAGCCCACACATTTTAGGATAAAGTGGTGGAGGGTGTTTTACCAGGGTGGTGTAGGTGGTAGGGAGGGAAACTGGTATTGTTTTTTTTAAACATTTTGGGATGGGTTGAGGAGGGTGTTTACAGGAGGGTGGTGTAAATGGGGTTTTACATTTTGGAATGAGTCGGAGGACGCTAGGAGACAGATATACTGGCTATTTTTAGATGTTGGGATAAGGTGCAGGAGGGTATTTTCAAGAGTGTTGGGGGAGGGTGGCTCGGACTCCCAACTATATATTATCTGTTTGTGTAATAATAAAGGCATTGGGGGTGGGTGGCTGAACATCAGGTTAATTTCTTTTTTGTTTAAACTACATCTCTGTGGAGGTGGTTGAATGAGGTAATGCCATGTTGTGCATGGCCTCCGCATAACTCCTCTTCCCCTGCACCCCTCATTTAAAGGATCAGTGACGGACGATTAGCGGCCATACATAACCTTAGTTTGTGAATGGGGGTGGCTCTGAATAACGTGGATATTTTCCACACTGGGTTCCAAATCACACCATAGGCAACTCAGCCTTAGTGTTTGTCTATTTGATGTCTCTTGGAACTCCTAGTAAAAAACAACCCCGGTATTGACATCTATCCATCGCACTGTAAATCCATGCCACTACCCTAGAGGACATTGAGAATTGCGAAGGTAACGCCCTTCACTTGTCCTGTGGAGTTCAAGTAGTGGAGGTCCTTGGATTTGCTCTGCATTGCTCTTGGGCTTTGCTCTGCATAGCTCCTCATTTCTATTACCCTGTTCATCCATCTTGTAAATCAACACCTGTTCTGTTTAGAAGAGATAGCATTGATGTGAACTAGAAGCAAGCAACTTTAAAAAAAAAATGTATCATTGTCATATTTGTTAGCATACATAGATAGGGCCTCCTTGTCTGGTAGCCGATAACTCTCCTGGTGATCGGGTTATGTCATTACTAGGGTGGTGAATCAGCAACCAATATGACTTAACAGGATAACTTTGGATATTTTCGTATTTAGATGATGTGATGGAAACTGATTGAGAGTATTCAAATATAACAATGCAAGGTGTTGTGTAAATTTTATAAAATGTTTATCTATGTATTCTGTAGGAAGTTGCAAGGTTTTTGGACACCAAACATAAAGACCATTACAAAATCTACAACCTGTGCAGTAAGTATATTATAGGTCTATAGATCATTTTGTATGGTGTGCTCCTTCTGTACACATTTATGTATTGACAGCATACGTGAGATGTTTTGACACCCTCCGGGTGATAAGCCGTGCTTTATAAATACCTGATTGATTAGTTGACAAGGGTCCACAACTGGTCACCATCCCCTCTGTTGAACTTCTACTGACAAATCCATAAAAAAAACTTAGCAAGTGGAAGACAACATTTCCTAATTCGTTCAATATGCCTCATTGATATGATCTTCGTGTACCGTCAGATCAAACAGAGTGAGTTTGTTCACTCTAGTGGATCAGGAAGTAGGCTGGTGTGTATCATTTTTTCCCCCCACCTTGTCTGTACCTCATTCTGAACTTAGTTGGGGGACCGGCAACTGCTTGGGTAGCCTCTTTATTAGTATGAAGAAAGCAGTCTTATGCAGTCAGTCTTGTTGCACTCCATTGCTCAGTGGGAGTGCAAATGCTTGCCAGTTCTTTCTCTCCACTTCTCGCCTGCTCTTTGCAAATACCAGCAAAACTATCCTGCAGCAGACATAGGAGTTTATCATCAGCACAGGAATCAAGACGCGCTACAGGAACTCGGAAACCAAACTTGACAACATGCATCCTTCCTGTAAGCGAAGCTGCACAATCAGGGTCTCTTCCTTTTCCGCGTGGAGTTCACCATCAGTGGCAGTAAGAAAGTGTTGTGAGTTGTGCGCACTTATCTGGTTCCATTGCCATTATCTCACACAGGCCAACTTTTTTCAGCCCAGCCTAGTTCACTTGTTCAATAAAGGGGTGCCAGTTGCCACTGAGTCTAGGGCCCTTTGGGGATCAAACTGCCTCGTGCTTCAGACACCACAATGCATAATTGGGTAGACACTCATTCTCTGTTTTGGTGGAGAGATCTTCCCCAGCCAATAACATCTTAGGGTCGAGCAGGCGCCTCTTTCTGTGCAAGGGATTCCTGCTTTGATACAGCATGGAGCTGATCACTTCTCACTTCTGTTTCCCAGGGCATGCACGGGGGACCCTTTCTGGGCCTTCAGCGGGCGCTCTTTGTTACTGTCCCATCCTGAGAAAGCCAGAACAACCTGTCCGTCCACGGTTCTGTTGAATGTAGTGCCATGAGCTCTCACAAGAGGCATCAAAAGAAAGAGACACATTATACTACTAGCTGTGAAGCTTGAGCTGCCATTGCTAAAAGAGGCAGAACAGGAAACGCAAGTACTGGGAGAGACTAATCCCTGCCAAATGTATTTCTGTCAATCGACCAAAGTTGTTTTCAAGAGAACAAAACAGAAAAGGATTACACCAGTGACTCTGCAATACTCGAACCCAATGGGATTCGCCCAAATCATTTCGACATAGAATGTACCCAAACGTACATTTTTTGTAGTGGGGAGTGCATAATATCAGTCATAATCCTGACATTTTCCACTGACTATATAAATGGGTAGACTCATTTTCTATCGAAAATACATTTAATTTTACATTTTAGTATGGACGGTTTTTCAAAGCAAACTTTGAGTATATACAGCCTAAGAATTTTTTTATGGATAATATTATTGTTAACTACACTTCTGATAGTAGTCGAATCCTTTAGAGTGTAACAGACAACACATTTCATGGTAAAGGAATTTCACTCCCTCAGTCCTTAACCGGGGTGCAAATGAACATGTTGAACCACGGATCGCTCAATTACAATTTCTCTTGGCGGCTTTATGCAACTAAAAGACATATTATTGGTCTCTGATGATAAAGATAGAAGGGAATAAAAAGTCCCTCTTGAATCGTTTTTGTTTCTGGGACATTAATTGTAATACTAAGAATTAAATATTCGGACCATAAAAGAATGCATTTTGAATTCCATTAGTCCAAATCTAACCCTACCCATATGGTCTCTGTTGCCAACTTTATCTCGGACTTCAATGGGATGACATGAAGGTATAAACTTTAAAAATGTTGGCAACAAAATAAAGGCTGAATAACAAAAGCTTAAAAGGTGCAGACACGAAATAAACCATAAATAAACATATCTACAAACAATAGGCATACACCTAAGCCAACCTTTATTCACTTCAATAGCAGGGAAGTATTTTTGAAACAACTTAGGAATTTTTAACATGACAAACACGTTGTAGGTGTTTATTGTCTTTAGATGTGCAGTCTTTATTTTTCTGTATTTGTACAGTCTAGATGCATGTCTTTTCACATGAAACAAGCTTTTCAAGCAACGAAGAAACCACATTTTACAAGAGCACACTATAATTCCCTGGGTTTCTTTTTCCTTCTAGTGGTATAGCTCGGTAGGTTTAAGTGTCTGTTACACAGATTTGAGTGCCCTCTGTAAGCCATAGGAGTAAATTTACAAAGACATTTAGGAGTACGGGACATAGCACTACAAGTGTACTCTTTTATGTACTCTTTTATGCGCTTGTAAGTCCGCCTCAAAACGTCTAACTCCCTATCAGAAAATGTGCAAACAGGGCACATCATATGTAGTTGTGCTGTTAATGAATATTTCAATTTTATTCCCATTTTAGATATTTTGGAGCCAATTCACAAAGGCATATAGGAGTTTGTAAAAGAGTGCTTACTGCATGAGTAGTCTTTTAAGTACTCTTACACTCCTTTATGAATCTGCCCAGAAACGTGATTCTAAATAGCCTCAAATGGGGATTTCAGTGCTCCTTTTCATTTTCCTTTCTTCTTTGCTGGCTGCTTTCGATGTGAGAGACTACGAATGCAACACCAACCTACCTGGGGCACTAAGTATATGCCTACGCTGCCATATGGTCATGGGTGAATATTTAGATGTGTTTAGTACAAAATGACAGATTAAGAATAAAGTTAATAATTGCTCTAAATTAAAAATAATAATATTAATCCATAGCTACTAAGGACAAGTGAATTTATAATTTGCATAATGAAATATATGTAGCTGGCTGTGCTGTGCTCCTTAACACTCCCCCCAAACCAGGCCTCACATGACCATGAATAACTATTGATATTCAATTTATCATTTTCTTCTAAGCTGCTGCTCTGATTTGCTTGATACATCAACATCTGTTTACTTTTCAACATGACTGTGTTTGCAACAAAACCTGGAAGCTCTGTACTCATAGGTTACCTCAACTAGTAAATTCAGTTAGCAATTAAGTGTAAACAATAACTTTCAACAGCACAGCAGGTTATGTGATCTTTATAGAAACAATAAACACCAGTACCTTGTATTAATATATATTTGTATGTCAGATGGCTTTAAGTAACAAAACCCTAACTCCATTTTATTGTAAACATTTTCCTGTTCACTGTAGGTGAGAAGGGCTATGACCCAAAGTACTTCCACTACAGGGTGGAACGGATCTTTATCGATGATCATAATGTCCCTGCTTTAGAGTAAGTAATTGTTGTTTGTCTAACTCTTACTTAGCTTCATTACACAAACAACATTTCCTTGGTCATTACATGTAATTGAAAGATATTTCTCTATTCATCTGAAATCAGGGACATGCTGAAGTTCACTGCAAGTGTGCGCGAATGGATGGCCGAGGACCCTCAGAACGTAATAGCAATTCACTGCAAAGGCGGGAAAGGTGAGAAGAGGGGTGTTATTTGGAATCTGCGGTACAATGTATTTAAATCGAGAAAATGATGACACGTTTGTATCAGTAGCATAACAAAGGCCCCTGCGATGCGGGGAGGGCTGGGCTCCAGGGTGCCCCTACAGCACAGTGACCTGACCCGAGAGCTCCTGAGTGAGTTTGGAGGGGTGGCCCCTCCATGTACTTTGCAAGATGTGGGGGGCTCAGGTTTCGTTATGCCCCTGGTTATCATCTATGTCTCTCTGTATCAAAGTTTATTTCTTACATCCAGTTAACTTCCCTGTAATAAAGATGTGGTATCGTGATCACAGTGCATGTGCTAATATAACCTAGCTGCTGTTGTGGCAGCCTTCCATCTCTTGTCATCAAAGGGGGCCTGCCCTGATATTTAATGGCTAATTGCATATTTATGAATACTTATTAAACTGTATCTTCACACATGGCAGAAGCATTTACATTTTTGAAATTCTATTGGTTGGACAAGTTTTTTTGTGTTTGTTTTAGCCTGGAAAGAGCCTGATAGCTTCCAACAATAGAGTTTTGAAAAATGCATGGCAAACAAGTAGGGACTTCTGAGAGTGGGCCTTTAATGGTTCCAGCAGATCCTATGTCTACCTTAAGGAGCACGAGGGCTGACCGCTGATGTTTAAAAATCCTGTCTTGTAATATTGCTGGTCTCCACAATAAGTTGACGAATCTTGACTGACTTTCTGTCATCAACAATGTAGATATTGTCCTACTGAAAGAAATCTAGTGTTTCCAGGACTTTAGTGTGAATGCTTAGAATGCCTTTGGCTCAATCTGGTGCAGTAAGAGCTAAGGGGGATCTAGCTATTTTGTTCTCTGTAAAACTAATAGGTCTATCTACCAGAATTATTCATTTCTCGTCCAGTTTTCAGTTGATCTTATGACCGATTCTGTATTCTTTTGATGTTGTTCTGGTTAACTTGTATTAAAATATCTTTGACACACGAATGGCAACTGTATTCAAGAATATGGAGAATGATTTAGTAAACTTTCTGGATAGTGATAGTAAGGAGACACTAAAACTCTGGGCAGGGGACTTTAACACAAGGCTGTGCGGAAATAGTGAATCCTCTTTCTGAGGACTGAAGAAGTTGGATGAAGGGATTACTTACACTTTCAACATTCACCCTTTGGGGACGTTCTGAATAGGATTCTGGTTTCCAGAAATATGTTTTTTGCCAAATAATATTGGGTAGATGGGACCCCCCCCCTTACTCTCTTCTTTGGGTTACTAATGGAGGCGAGATCGAATTTTTCATCTTGTCCCCGGATTTAATGGGAATAACACTGGAGTATGATGTTACTGCCTCCTGTATAAGTGACCATAACCCCCTCACCTTGATACTGGGCCTGCACCTGATAGGTGCTGGGGGGCATTTGGAGATTTTGCCACTAGCCCACTCATGTAACAAGGGTGATAGAATAAAGTAGCGCAAATTAAATAAGAAGGTTTTTATGCATAACCTTGTTTAGGAGAATATATTAGTTATTTCATCTTTGACTTCGATGGAGGAATCCCCTGGGAGCATTCTAGATGTCCTTCACACCTTATATGCCTCAGTTGATAAGGGTCTGTGGCTGAATAAAACATTGAAAATTTCCCCACCTGTAGGGTGGTTCAATCATGCCTGTACCTCAGCCCAAAAGATGCTGAAATTGGCACTTCTGAACAACCTGCGCTGCAGGGAAGATATCCTAATTGCAAGGAGGTATCATAAAGCTACCTTGGAGGCTAGGAAAGCTGAGTTAAAAACGACAGCCTGGGAAGAGTTGGGAAAGGCTGCTAGATTGAGGTATAGTGCTGCCTTCTGGAATTTCTTTTCTATGGGCATGAAGAACTTACACTGAACAGGGGTATTTCCGTTGAATCTTGGGTAGTCCACTAGCATTTTTAATCCACAAAACATGACCATTAATGCACATAAAATAGAAACAGTATCTTATAATTCAGAGGTGTATCATGCCCATAGTGAATGCATTGAGATTAAGGATGTAATTGCCACTATAAATCAGAATCCAACTGGAAAGGTTCCAGGACCTGACGGAGTCCCAGTGGACCTTTTTAAGGACAACGTTGCACTTTTGGTTCCGATTTTACCTAATGTTTATAAGGCTTTTATTAAAGGGGAACTTATACCAATGTGGAAAGAAGCATTAGTTTTCACAATCTTTATAAAAGGGAACATAAATTCTCAGTCCTGTTATCATCCTATTTCTCTCCTGGATAGTTCCCTGAAGACACTTGGAAGGATTCTTACAGCCAAATTGGAGGTTTGGATGGAGGAAAATCAAGCTTTGTCAAGAGTCCAATACTGGTTTCACCCTGGGGCCAGCACAGTAAAACAGTGCCTAAACCTCCAGTTGATTATTGGGAAATATGTCAAGGCCAGGAGAGGTTCCATTCATCTTTCATTTATGAACCCCTCTTGTGCCTTTGACATGGTTAACAGAGTGCAGCAGTGGGACATTATGGCTAGGATGGGAATTGATCAGAACCTAATAGGATTAATACAAAGGATGCATTGGAACGCCACTGTTAGGATTAGATATGGCAAAGATGGTGACTTTCCCCTAAATCAATTCCTTGTTAGGGGTCAGACAAAGGTGTATGATGTCACTTCTGTTTCTTATCTACGTGAATGGTCTAGAGCATCACTTGGGTAAAGCAGAGCATCACTTGGGTAAAGTGGTGAAAGATCTCTCCAAAATAAAGTCCACTGTTGCAATGATTTTACTGTATCCAGACAATGTAGTTGTAATGTTGAGAAACGCAAATGGGCAGTAACTTCCCTTAGATACTTTTTATAGTTTTATGGGGGTTTTGGTCCTTAAGACTAATTTAGGCAAATCTTTTGCAATGAGTATTGGTCCCAAAAGTGTTAAAACAAGGTTGTTTTACCTGGGTGGGTCTGAAATGTTTAAGAATTTAGACTTTTACATTTTTAGGCTTTCCCCTGGATCTCAGCCTAATAACCGTCCCAAGAATGTATGATGGAAAAACGAATGTTGCAACCATGCATGCCTGACAACAAGGTTGGAACAACGACCATGTTGTTACCACGAATGCCTTTACCACGCATGCCTTTACAACGATTTTTGGTTGTAAAAGCATGCTTAGTAAAGGCATGTGTGGGAAAGGCATGCGTGGTTCGGGCATGCGACCCCCCCCCCCCACCTGTCCTAAGGCCCAGAATTACCCCAACCCTAATACTAAAACTACCACAAACCCCACCCCTAAAACAAAACTACCCCAGATACCTCCCACCCACCCTGACCCCTAAACCCTTCCCCAACCTCACCCACCCACCCTAAAAACAACCGACCCCCCCACCCTGCCCCTAAAAACAACTACCCCATCTCCCCGCCCTCACCCCCAAAAACCAATCTACCCCGACCCCCCACTCCCAAAAGCCAAACTTCCCCAACGCCCACCCCAAAAACCAAACTACAACAACCCCCACCCCCAAAAACCAATCTAGCCTGATCCCCCACACCCAAAAAACAAACTACCCGAGCACCCCACCCCCAAAAACCAATCTACCCTGACTCCCCAACCCCAAAAACCAAACTACCCGACCCCTCACCCCCACCCACAAAAACACTAACTAGCCCTCCCCTGCCCCCAAAAACACTAACTACCCCGACCCCCACACCTCCAAAAACCAAACTCCCCCAACTCCCCCATCCCCAAAAACCAAACTACCCCGACTCCCCCACCTCCACCCCCAAAAACACTAACTAGCCAGACCCCCACAAAAAAGAAACTACCCCCATCCCCCAAAACCAAACTACCCTGACCCCCACCCCCAAAAAGCAAACTACCCAGACCTCCCATACCCAAAAACCAACGACCCTCCCACCCCCAAAAAACTACCCCGATCCCCCACCTCCAAAAACAAAAGTACCCTGCCGACCCCCATCCCAAAATAAAACTACCTGATCACCCTGCCCCTCAAAACAGAACTGCCCCTATCCCCTGCCCCTGAAAACAAGAACTACCCCGATTCCACCCCACCCCCACCCCTAAAAAAACAAACTATCCTGACCTCCCCAAGCCCTTAATCCATGCTTCTCCCCTAAAAACTACCCCCAACCCTGCACCATCCCCAGCCCCACTTACCTGACCGCATCCTCTCCCGATGCACTTTGCCTTTTTCTTTGCCTTTTTCTCTGCCTTAACCACGCATGTGCATTGTTCAGCACATGCGTGGTGAAGGCAGGAAAAAAGGGATATGTTGTTAACACAAGCGTGGTTCTGCTTGCGTTAACAACATAGGTCGTTGTTCCGGATGTTCCCCCCTTCACAATACCCGGGCTATTCAACGCCAAAGAGCAGTGGAGTCAGTTTTTATCTTTGCATGTCGGCAGGGTCATAAGCCGATTACAGAAATGATGGAAATCTTTAAAAGCAAATGTATATAAGTGGTAATTTATGGAGCAGAAGTTTGGGGATATAAGGGTGCCGGGCCACTGCAAAAGGTTGAGAGTAAATTTCCTGCCGGTCCCTCAGTCCACTCCTTCTTTTATGCGCCATTCTGAGGTTGGCCTGACTCCTATTGGGGAAAGGATAATGTTGGAACCCCTATTACTCTGGCTCAGAATTTGGGGAAATAGGAAAACAAATCTATCAGAAGATATGCTGGAAGACTATCTCTCCCTAAATAATGCCCTGGCAATCCCTTGGATTAATTATATTAAATCAGGTTTGAAAGATTTAGGTTTACTGGAATTAATCTCTACTCAGGACATAAATGTAAAAGTTGTGCTACAAGTGAAAGGTATTTCAGGCAAGGTAAACTCCACCAGGGAATGTTTGACAGATTGGGTGCCAGTGTTAATTATGATTTAATCAAACTGTCATTGGGGTGTGAGTCATATCTATTATTGATCTCAGATATGAAGTCCAGGCTTTGCCTTACAAGATTTGATTTTAAATGGCTACATTTGTAGTAGTATTTCCAAGGAATGCAGGTTAGTGCTCATTATAGCCAAGATGCCCGTCATAATATTTCCCAGAAAAGCACATTGCACTTTATTCTCTTTTGCCGCGTGTATTCCCTTGCTAGAAACCGTTTCTTGACTCCAGTTTTACGATCATGTAAGATCATATCTTTATCTTTAAGTAAACCTGGATCTGTGCGTTGCTGTGATAAACTTTGTTCACTGTGCTCCGAGGATCGGAAATAGATCAGGGCAGTGCTTAATTTGTAAATAAAAACGTGCCGGTGCCCAAAGCCTTCCCCGTAAAACGCGGCTGCTGCAACTAATTGTGGGAATACGGAATACTGAGGCAGCGTAATCCTGAAGCCATCTCGGGCCTCTTCAATCAATTTAAAGCAGTACTTGAAATAAAAAAAAATAGAAGTGCAGGTACTTTGTATCAGAGTACTTGCTTATTTCTGAGAAGTCCTGGTACTCTGCAATTAAAGTATTACGTTTATCTTGAGAGGTGCAGGTACTCTCCCTCTCAATATAAAAATGTGCCGGTACTCAGTTCTGGACAGTACCAGCCCATTTAAAGCACTAATTTAAAGCCATTCCCTATTGCTTCAGCTCACTCTTGCAGCTTTCTGCTTTTAACCTTTGTGACGCTTTTTCGTTTTTCTCTTCCTCCGTCTTTCCTATATGTGTCTTTTGCTCGCAGCAAATGCTTGAGGCAGAAGAATAAGCGCCGGCCCTCAAAAATAAGCGCCGGTGCTCAGCACAAATTAAGCACTGGATATGGGTCATTGTAAAGTATCATGAGCTCATTTCATTGGATATTTTTTATATATATTGCTGCTTAAGCTTTTACACACGGTTTTAGATATTTATGATGAAGGGGTATTTTTATTATTCTATGACATGATTTTTTTCTGTGTGCTTTTATGGAATTTTACTAACTGACTGGCATGACAAACAAACTGACAAACTAAAATGTTGGGAGCCAATGTCAGACCTATTGTCTTTGCCAGTGCTTTTTTATGCGTTGGTAGTAGAGACAGCTTTTATGTTTTCACTTCTGAGGCGTTGGATCAGATTGCCTATAGTTTGGATTGGACTTTATCAGGCAGCATGTTTTCCTCTAGCATGATACAAATACAGAATAATTTGAAAGGCTCACTGGCACAGTAGCTGCACATGTCTTTGATTGTTTGTTTGGCCTGCTAGCTCAGGAGCAGCAGGCCAACTCCAGTCCTGTAATATACAATGTACTCCTCTGTTTGTGATTGTTCTTTTGTCAATCACTTTTATTGTCTCATGTTACACATGACCACAGAAGAACTAGTTTTGGAGATGCCAGGTGTATTTATTTCAACTTTGTCATGGATTTACGAGGTTGATGATTTTGTGTTATTGATTGTGGTGTGGTTTGTCATGCCTAACCCAAACAAAATATTACCAAGGTGGTTGTGAATTTTGGTGCATCCATCTGCCAGTCTGCATTCTCGGAGGGAAATGGGACATTGAGTGTTTTTTTTTTAATGTTTAAAAAAGTAGCGACCTTTCAAGAAATCTCAAAAACTTAAAGCAGAGAACAAATTATTAAATATTATTAAGTTGTGCTCTGCAAGAACCTTCTTTTCATGGAACTTATTTCTGGCTTCGATGATCACCGTACAATATTGTTAAACACTGTGTCTTGAGTCGAAAGTTATTTCTGTGCTACTGTGATACTAACCATGGTTTACTGAGGTTGTTTTTGTTGCCTTTCTTTAATGGGTGCGCCACTGTTACTGTGTTGTGGCTCTTTTTCTGAATGCATTTGACTAGTGCCAAAGTGTTAATGAGAGTATTTTGTTTTAGATGTTCATGTCATTTCTGAGATCCCCATCTGAGGTGTAGCCATTGGCTAGGGTCGGATCATTAAACTTGTGGCCAGAGTGAAGGAAAGATCATTAGCACCAAATAAATACCACTCTCTTGCCTTTCCTCTCTTTACCCTACCCCTTGGTCTTTTTATGCTTGAACCACAAATGTAGCGCAGTTAGTGTACTGTTTGTAATTAAACTCACACTGTGCGAGATACTCCAAAACTTTAATCTACTCTAAAAGAAGCACTGACAAATGCAATGCATCTGCTTTAATGTGCAGAAACATGTAAACAAGGACGTTCACCTATGCTGTTTACATGCGTTGCATGCACAAATGCTGTACATCACATTGAAGCCTGCCCTACTGGATTTGCCTCTACTGGGTAGGAAGTAATAAACAGGGATTGCTTTCTCTGTAAAATGCAAATAGGAGATCAAGGATTGAACAGGACAAAACATTTGATGGTTAAGTGTACTTTTCAGAAGCATAATAGTCCCTCATGCATCCCATTGGAAGCACTTTTGCAAAGGCAGAATTTCATAACTAATGATCATCTTCTAACCCCATTTTGTGATTTGGAAGTGGCATGCTCAGGGTAACCCTTCAGAATGCTATTCATCAGTGAGCTGTGAACCATTTACAAAGATTAAGGAGTAACCTTGGGAGGTAAATGTAAAAAAAACAAATGGTTAAGGAGTAGACAGTGGTCCAAGTGACCACTGCCAACTCTTGAACACATTTTAAGAAAAATAATGCTTCTTATTTTAAAGCAACCCTCAGTGAACGGATGGCCTTCCAAAATTGTCTCCACTATTACTCCAAGTATCCTTGGATTGGACCAACACCAAGCCTGCAACCATACCCTATCCCCCGAACACAATGAGGCTGCATGTTTGGCCTGTCTTGCCTACTGCTCCAAGGAAATCTGCGGTATCAACAAAATCGATGCCTTTCTCACTGCAAAATGGAGTGCTGTGAAGGAGATGACACCACAACATCTTCAGGTAACAGTATGTTGAAGAAGAATTAGAAGCTGGCTCGTCTGTAGTCCAGCCTCTACAGTTCAGCCCCAAACCACGATCCCAGTTTGAATCAGAGAGAGGTGGATGAGCTGCAGGATCCAGAAGTGCAGCAGGTCTTTAAACCTTTGATCATGAATACCATCTCACAAAATCTATTCACACAGTGTCCCCCTGTATAGGTTGAAAACTACCCCACTGTGGCTCAGGCATCAACCCGCAGAGACAAAGCAACAGACCTTTGGAACACCATGATGAGCAATGGTTGGCACTGCCAAAAAAGGTTGGCATGCCCAAAAAAGCCTGGCACGGCCAAAAAAGCCCTAGAGCTGACACTACTCCCTCTATGGGCACCAAAACACCCCACAAGCCCCAACTGTCTTCGCCGTCGATAGCTCCACCAATGCTGGCACCATGATCAGCACCGAAAGCCCCTTTGGCTCTGAAATATCAACCGACACCCAACTCAGTGCCAATAAGCCAGAAGGTTGCTCAGATGTTGAGTCGTTTGTCACCAAGACCCCATTCAACTGTGTGGTTCGAGGATCTGGAGCAGCCAGTACACTAGCATCTCCAGGAAAAGTTTGACACACATCAAAAGAGACTCTTCTTCCACCCATAAACTGTGAAGATCCTGACAAGCGTCTCCTTAAGGCACAAGATTCTCCTCAATGGTAGGAGACTGACTTTTAAGCAGCAGCTATCCTTGAAGCCTACATCTCCTTTCAAGTGCAGGAAGCATCAGAACAGGGGCAGAGACAAAGCAACAGACCTTTGGAACACCACGATGAGCAATGGTTGGCACCGCCAAAAAAGCCTTGGAGCTGACACCATCTTCTTCAGAGGATTCACCTCTTTCATGGGGCGAACAGTAACTCATACTCTGTAGACACCTATGAGACTTCTTATGACCCTGACCCTAGGGATGACCTGTGGGACAGCTACAGTGTTGATCCCCGAGGACACAGATCAGGATCAACACCCGGACAAACTTTCCTCTCTGGGTGACACTACCTCCTGTCACGGGATGATATATAAGGCAGCCACCTTCCATAAGGTTGATCTACATACCGTCCAGGAAGATGAAGACTTCCTGGTCGACATGACATCCATCACACAGCACACTCTGCAGTTTCTGCCCATGCTCCGATGCATGCTCAAAACTATACTGGACACCTTCAAAGAACCTGTCAAGGCCAGGGTTGTCACTCTAAAGGTGGACAAAATTATGAACCTTCACCTACAGCCCCTCCCTACTTCCATGGCCAGCTGCCGCTGGTCTCCCTATTGATCCACACTTTGTACAATTGCTTAAATGCCCAAGGGACTGGTAACACCCCACCCACAATAAAGAGAGCAAGGAAATTCTCCTGAAATGCACAAGATCTGGAAATCGATGCATGAGTTCTTCTAGGAGGTTGGGCTTACTCACCCTAAAGCACCGTTATGGCATAATTTGGTTGTGACCATTGACTCCAAGACCTTCAGATAGCAAGACTGGCTCCTTAAAGGCATTCTTACAGTGGATCATGTCGCAACTGATGGAGCTGTGATGCTCTTTAATGTCATCTCAACCACATACTACCTACCCAGATCCTTTTTTTAGAAATACCTACAGTTGCGACACTGCTTTTAATCAATGCTGAAGACATGTAAATGGCGTCATACAGCGTCCCTGTTACATTCTTACTCTGTTCATTGGGGCCATTACAAGACACTGATCACAGTACTCTAAGACCTGCTTATCAACAGACTATTTTCAACCACACTGGAGAGCCTCCTCTCAGTATGGAGGCAACAACTCCATATTTCCTATTTTCCAATGTAATTGGCATACCCTATGGCTGACCATGACCAAGAGCTCTGGGAATCTATTTTAAAACTCTCCATGATTGACATTGGTCCATTGAATAACTCTTTTGTGTGAAATTGTCACCCTCCTCTGAAAGCTGGAGATGTGCCTCTTCTCATAGTGACAAGCTGCGTATTTTATGAATCTGCCTGCAACTTTAGTGCTTCTTGACGCAGGTATGGCAGATCCTCACAGACACATGCGCCTTGGGCTGGACCTCTTTGACTGCCCTCATCCTGTTATGTGATACTCAGTGGTTCTCGCTAGTAACTCAGGCATGAGAAACGATGTGGCTGTCTACCGCTCTGGCGACAGCAAAAATAAGTGTCCTGCAGAATTGGCCCAAGCCCTCATTTCTCACCCTGGAGGACTGGATGGATTATATGATGCAGATGGTGGCATATGGACACCTGATCTAAAGGGTGAAGATTCAATCACAGGTCTTTTTGGACATCTGGGGTGTTTTTTTCCAGTTTTTTTTATATCCCCTCTCCATATTGGGTCGAAGGGACTGTGTTAGATAGAGACTTATCCTTGACATCTATTCAGGTGTAGTGCCTCCTGATATTCTGGATTTTTACTGGTGAATGCCTCTCTCTCCCCCCTCACCTATGAGACAGTGTTATCTTGCCCTGCTTCTCTCTATGTGATGTCTTGCTGCCTTTATCTGCTGGTACTGTTGGGATCGAATTGTCCAACTGGACAGAACAACGGGATAGTGGAGTATTTCTTATGTCATTAAAGATCTGCTTTGTTTTCATTACACTGTGGTTATGTTGTCTTTTTGTTTTCCTTTTGCATGATAGAAAAACTGAATGTGATGACAAACTGGATACTTTATTCTGTCCGGTTGTTAATAAAAATATTTAAAACAAAATGGAGCTTTGATTGTCTTTAGACTGATTTCCCCATGGCCGAGCCCCTGTGCAGTTCCTTAGGTGAAGCATCCCCCAGTTAACGAAACACAACAGATCATACAGGCTGATGCAGTTGAATAGGAGATGTTGTATAGTTGTGCAGATTAGTTGAACCCTGGTTAAAGGACTGTTCACTGCATACACATTGACACGGGTGCCAACACCCACGCTGTCCACCTGGGGTCAACTATATGTGCCCGTCAAAGCCAGGGCCCAGCCCAAATACTGAGGCACCAGTCTTATCAGGTTCCCATGGCCGCCAGAAACAATCCTCCCTGTGATTAATCTCACCACCTTGCACAGTGTATCCCACTTAAAGCCGGGGCCCAGGCCTAGCTCAAGGCCACCAGGGCCTGCAGCCTCCTGAAATAATGCACCCAGCAAAATATTCTCACCACATTACATTGTGTCTCCCTCTCAAAATAGAGGCTCAGCCCAAGAACTAAGGCACCAGTCCAGCAGGACCCTGCAGGCTCCAGATGGGTCACTCACAGCAACTCCTTTCACCACAACTCAGGCCCCCAGGAAGAGAGCCATGTACCTCCAACTGCATGTGTTTCCCACCACCCACAAGGCTCCCAAAGACCACTACTATTCTCTAGCCGGGCTGCTACAATCATGGGAATGCCACACCGCGGCATGAGTCAAGCCGGGGCAATGGCCCACGCTTCAGCACCCCTGCAGCCCCAAGTGTCCCTCCAGAACCACAACAAAGCATCCCAACTCACAGGCCGCAGCCTTGTAATCACAGCTCCACTGCTCTCTCTCCAACCTCTGATCCCTGATGGGCCTACCTTCTACCAACAATGCACCCACCAACACCTCACTTATCTACAGCAGGCCGCCATCAGTCCCCAGCCACACTCAAGCTGGTCAGTCCAGAAAAGAGAGAACCGCTAGAGACACTGATCATCCAGTCTTCACTTGTTACCCCTTCTAGCTCAACTAGTGAGTGTACAGAGGACAATGTCTGCACGTTTTCTGTTCAGGCCGGCAGAGCACACCGATCAGGCAGCCATCTTATGTGCTGCCCTCTAGTACCCCCCACCCCTCCCACAGGTATCAACTTTAAAAATTAATAAGGTAATATGTCCATTTGTTTTTAGGGACCCTGAGGCTCTTTTCTGCTTGAGATCCCTGTTTTCCAATTTTCTTTAAGGATTGACGAACTGGTTTACTTTGCTCAGTGGGACCTTAAATTGATAAGGCTTTAATGAGAGCCCCACATTGTGAGCATTTGTATAGTTGTTATACCAAGCACCTTATGCTTAAAACTGTGTTTCTTGAGCCATTGACTTTAGACAGGAGGGTGACTTCTAGGTCTTTTCCTTGGATCTTTCAGATTCTGTCTTTTACAAGGGCAGCTTGACAGAGAGATTGGTGCAACTCTTTCTTCCTGAGGCGGAAATGGAATTTCATTTAAAGCAATAGTTTGAATTGTTGACATGCCCTTACCACCACATGTATCTTACTAGAATTTTGCTAATGGTGCGGCTGTGACAAAACTGACAGTTTTGCAGTGGGTACTGTGATGCCCTGAGGAGCGCAGTGAGGCAGCTAACAGAAATCTGCACAAGGAATAACAATACTGTCTGCCAGGCACCATACAAAAGATTGGTGATTCTACACATTTTCAGATAGCTTTGGTTCCCTTTGCTTAGCTGGGGCACCTTCAGCTGTTTTAGGCATTTCTAACTAATCAAATCAAAGATAACACATCTGTTTGAGGTAAAATATCCATTACTAGAAAAAGGTATGCACCCTAAGTTGTGTTAGTTGTAATGGATAATGTGTTCCTCTGCATGCTATGACCTACCTACATCCCCCATAGCTCCTCAGATATTCTGACATGAAGGTGTAGAGCATGTAGCCTCTATTTCCATGCTGAAACATGCACTCATTATAATGGGACACAAATCGGACTCTTGGAAGATAAGTGGCAAAACCGGATTCCATGAGTGTGTAAAATGTTCTGGAGTTGAAGGTGCATTGCGGAGATGGGCAGTCTGTATTTATTCAGAAAACAGTACTGATCAGAACCAGCATTAGCACAGGTGCATAACTGTTTCTCCTAAATTCTAGATAATTGCCAGCTAGACCAGTCAGTGTGCTTTTAACATAACTTTGTGTATCACCAGATCAAACCAAATCCAATTGAGATCCAGTTTAGAGTGAAATCCAATTAGGGATAAATCTGTCTCGAGTAGTTATGTTTGAGGAAAATAATTTGCTCTTTTCACTTAAAAATAATCAGGTCCATTACCTCTAAAAAGGATATTCTTCCAGAACAAAGAATGTGACATTGGCACTATAGAAAGACAAGGCCACATATTGACCTGCATTATGTATCTCTTTTGTTGCTAAGTCTTGTTCCCACTTTTTAGGCCATTTTCTTTTTACACGGATCAATGGAAAATTTGTTACATTGTCTTGCCATGCACTTATCCAGGACACTGATTTGTTTTTTTCTCTTTTGATTCAGGACGAACTGGTACTATGGTGTGCACGTGGCTTGTTGACAGTGACCAGTTTGAGAGCGCAAAGGTACTTTACATAACATCATGTACTGATGCTAACAATATTTCTAGCTCCTTCGATCATGTATTGTTGTGGATAACAAATCAACGACTGTGAGTGAGAACAGAGGAATAGCCTTACACTGTGTATGCAGTCCAAAACACCAGTTACCCACTGATGCAGCAGTTGAATTAACCTATCATAGAAAAATGGATGTCTTTGTACTTACTACAATAGCCAGAGAAGTCCTCTGATACTTTTTTCTTCTCCCAATTTATTCTTGCAGTAGTAGTAGTGTATCTTTCTTGACTCCAGAAAGAATGTTTGAACAGCATTTTTTCCTATTCAATTTATCACAATGAATATTTCTTCATTATGTCAATTACAAACAGTATGTCTTCTTATCTTTAATTAGATCAATCAATTCACTTTGTTACATTGGACGTGTTTTTTGCGTTAGACCCTACTTTCTCAGGACTGCAATATATTATTCTTGAATTCTTTCTATACAAACCCAACTTAAAATACACAGACATTAAAAATTGTAAAGTTCTAATTATAACTTCAATTTATAATTACACACTACCTTCAAATTACTAGGAGTTGCGCACCTTACACAGTGCAGTGGAGGAGGGTGTTGTAAAGTTTATTGCATTAAAGTATTGCAAATTGGAGTAGAGTGGAGTAGATTAGAGTGTAGTAACATATTGTACAGTGTAGTAAAGTGTTATGCAGTGTAGTGGCACGGTGTCTCATAGTGGAGTCAAGTATAATAGACTGGCACAGTGAGTTGCACACTGGCATGGCATGTCGAACAGTAGAGTAGGGTATGATAGACAGTCAAAGAGTGGAGTAGAGTGTTTTGGAGTGGAGTAGGGTGAAGCAGAGTGTCATAGAGTGGAATATTGTCAAGTGGAGTGTCGTAGAGTACAGTGGGGGAGAGTGTTGTAGAGTGGAGTGTTGTGTCATGTAGTGGAGTGGCATATAACAGAGAGAAGTTGAGTGGTGTGTCATCGGGTGCCATACACTGTAGTACAGTTTGTGAGAGTGGATGGCCGGGAGTTGAGTAGAGTGGCAAAGATTGTAGTACAGTGAGAGGCAAACAGCGGAGTAGAGTGTTGGACAGTGGAGCGGGGGAGAGCGAAGTATAGTACACTGGCGAAGAGTGAGATAGAGTGGAGTAGAGTGGAGTACACTGGAGTAAAGTGTCATAGAGTGCCATGGCTTATACTATAGTGGCTTGGAGTGCAGTGGAGTGGCTTAGCATACAGTTTAATAAAGTGTCATCATTGGAATATGTCTCATAATTTGGAGTACCACGTTGTCCAGTAGTGTGCAGTGGGGTGGCATACAGTACTGGAAAGTGATATAGACTAATGTAGAGTAGAGTGACACACACTCTAGTTGATTTTTGTGAAGTGGTCTACAGTACAGTATTGTAGAGTGTGGTAGAGTGGATTGGCATACAGAGTTATACTGAACAGAGTCATAGAGTGGCATAGAGTGGAGTAGAGTTGAGTACTGTGGTAGAGTCAAGTAAAATGGGGTGCAGTGGCATACAAAAAGTTGCCTACAGTGTCGTAAGGTGTACTAGAGTATCGTAGAGTAGAGTGGAATACTGTACAGTGGAGTGAAGGGGTATAGACAGGAGTAAAGGGTTGGAGAGTGACATACTGTGTAACAGAGTGTTGTAGAGTGGAGTTGCACAGAGTACAGTAGTGTTTGAAATAGTGGAGCTGTGCAGAGTGGATTGTAGTATAGTAGCTTAGAGTGAGGTAAAGTCTCATACAGTGAAGTAGTCGAGCGAAGTGATGTAGTGTGGAGTAAAGTACAATTGAGTGTCGTAGAGTAGACTGGTATGGAGTGGAGTGTACTGGCATCACATAGGTAGTAAACTGTTATAAATTGAAATGGGCTGTCGTACAGTTGTTTGGAGTACTGGGTCGTGTAGGAAAGTATTGTATATATAGTGTCAGAACTGGATGTTATACATTGGTGTACAGGCATAGGGTGCAGTATAGAGTTGGATAGTGGAGGGTATGGAGAAAGAGTGCAGTAGAATGTCATAGAGTGCCATGAAGTGTGGTAGACTTTTATAGAGTGTAGGACAGTGTCATACAATGGAGTGTTGTGAAGTCAGGTGGCATACACTATAGTGGCTTAGAGTGGAGTATGGTAAAGTGGAGTAGTATACAATGGAATAGCATCCAGTGGAGTGTGTAATAGTGGAGCGGCATAGAGTGGATAGCCTAGAGTGGAGTTTTTTACAGTGAAGTGGCATAGAGTGGAGCAGGTTACAGTGGATTAGCATAGAGCGGGGTGGCATACATTGAAGTGGTGAAGACACTGTTGTAAGTTGGAGTGGCATCTCATTCAGTTGAGTGGTGTACTGTGTTGTACAGTGTACAGGCATAGTCGAGTGCAAATTTGGACAGTGGAGTGTATGAGGATAGTGTGGAGTAGAGTCTAGTAGAAAGGCATAGAGTGTTGTAGAGGGAATAGAGTGGAGGAGAGTACACTGGAGTGGCATGGAGTGGAGTAGCGTACAATGGATGGTCATAAAGTGGAAAAGTGTAGAGTGGAGTAGCGTAGACTGGAGTGGCATACAGTGGAGTGGTGTAGAGTGTAGTAGCATATAGTGTAGTAGCGTACAGTGGAGTGGTGTAAAGTATAATAGCGTATAGTGTAGAAAACAGTAGAATGGCATACAGTGAAGTGGTGTAGACTGGAGTGCTGTATTGGGGTGGGGGAAGAGTGAAATAGTATACTGTAGAGTGGAGTGGGGTACAGTGGAAAACCATGCAGTAGAGGGGCAAAGACTGAAGTTGTTTACAGTGTAATGGTGTAGAGTGGAGTGGTGTAGAGTGGAACAACAGAGTGGAGCGCAGTGGAATAGCATAGAGTGGAATAGTGTAAAGTGCAGTGGCTTACATTGGAGTGGTGTAGCCTGGAGGTGTGACAGTAGAATGGGAGTAAAGTGAAATAGCAGATAGTGGAGTGGCGTCCAATGGACTAGGATAGAATGGGGTGGCATAGAGAGGAGTAGTGTACACATGAGTGGCATAGAGTAGAAAAGCACATACTGGAGTGGCATATAGTGGAATAGCATAGAGTGGTGTACACTAGAGTGGCACAGACTGGAATAACGTAGACTGTAGTAGCGTACAATGCAGTTGTTAGAGTGTAATAGCATACAGTGGAGTGGCGTACAGTCGAGTGGTGTCCAAAGGAATAGCATAGCATAGAATGGAGTGGAGTGGCATACAGTGGAGTACCATACAGTGGAGTACCATACAGTGGAGTACCATACAGTGGAGTACCATACAGTGGAGTAGCATACAGTGGAGTAGCATAGAGTGGAGTGGCTTACAGTGGAATGGCGTAGAGTGGAATAGTATATGATGAAGTAGCATAAAGCAGACGCATTGCATACAGTGTAATAGCATAGAGTGGAGTTGTGTACAGTGTAATAGGGAAGAATAGTGTGGTGTAGAGCGGAGTGTTGTACAGTAGAGTGGTCTAGGGCATAATAGGATATAGTGGAGTAGCGTACAGCGAAGTGACGCATAATGGAGTGGTGTAGACTCGAGTGGTGTACAGTGGCGTGAGGTAGAGTGTACTAGCATACAGTGGAGTGGCGTACATTGGAGTGGCATCCAATTGAATAGTGTAGAATGAAGACGCGTAGAGTGGAGTGCCAAATACTGGAGTGGTGTAGAGTGGAGTTGCATACAGTGGAATAGTATACAATGGAGGGTTGTAGAGTGGAGTGGCATACAGTGGAACAGAGTAGAGTGGAACGGCATTCAGTAGAATTGCATAGAGCGTAATAGCATATAGTTGAGTAGTGTCCAGTGGAGTGGCATACAGTGGAACAGAGTAGAGTGGAACTGCATTCAGTAGAATTTCTTAGAGCGTAATAGCATATAGTTGAGTAGTGTCCAGTGGAGTGGCATACAGTGGAGCGATGTAGTGTGGAGGTGTGTACAGTGTAAGAACGTAGAGTGTAGTGGTGTTGCGTACAGTGTAATAGCATAGAGTGGAGTCTAGTGGAGTAGAGCTGAATAGCGTATAGTGGAGTGGCTTACAGAGCTATGTGAACATTAGCAGCAATGTAGATTATGGTGTGCGGAATAATGCAAAATAGTGAATTGTGCTGCCTTGCGTTTCTCCAGATTTACCAATCAATGCATGGCCTCGCAGGGTGGCCTTGCGTTGCTTTGTAAATCTGTCTTAAGTGTTGGTTAGCCCATGCAAAACCATGTATGACGCAAGGGTACTGCAACCCTAAAATACAGATGGACTATAGTTATATTTGGCCGTAGTATACAGTGATAACTTTACAGTATACTGTGGTACATGGTGATGACAAGCCAGTAGCTAATTGGATAACAGCTATTTTTAGAGAATGAAATGGCAGCCATATTGTTTTTATTATACTTTGGCCTTTTTCAGTGTTAGAGCCTTAGCTATACGTAAGTGGCAGGCCCCTACCAAAGTGGTAATAGGTAGGGAAATGTAGTTATATTTTTTATATATTTTAAATAAGTTTACTGTCATGTACCACAGAAGTTTCACAACATTTTGTGAAATTCTGCGAAAGTACAGTGGTGACAGATATCATTAAGTTTAAATGCCTCATAACTAAAAAAACTACTCACCATACTTAACTGAAGTACCCCAAAAGCATAATCTCTTTACCATAATGTATAATTCTGCCAGAGTGCATGCATATTCATTCTGCTGTTTTCAAAGTACGTCAGGTACAATGGCCTGTGGAAAACTGCATTGATGGAAAAATGCCTTTTGGGATTCCCTTTTATCTTTGCTCCGTCTTAATGATTCATCATAAAAGTTTACATAAACTCAAAATACAAAAAACGCTATAGGTAATGGGTGGAAAGTTATTAGGAAGCTAATATCCGAGGAGTTCCTACCTTTGGGTATACTAACTATAACTACAGAGTGGCAATCAGATTTAGGGCCTGATTACGATGGTGGATGGAATACCCTATTGCAAAAGTGACAGATAGTCCATCCGCCATATTACAATCTCCATACCAATGAATGGAATCGTAATATGGTGGATGGGATATCTGTCACGTTTGTGATGGAGTAACCCCATTCACCAAGATCATAATCACACCTTTTTATTAATTGTATTTGTTATGTATTTGTTTATTGGTTTACATAATCATGTGGCCATAAAAGTGTCTTTTAGTTGTTCATTTAGTATTTCTGGACCTTTACGAATGCAGTCTAGTTTTTTTTTGGGGGGGGGGCTTTTAGTAGGATTGTGCTACACATGTAGCCCAAAGTGAATGAAAGCCAATCATTCTTGTTATAAAAATTAAGAATACCATTTTTTTTCCTAATGGCTGGTTATCCTGTCCTCCATATAGTAGTTTGTGTAGCTCACTGCTAGGTCACTTTTCCATTTTTAAGCGCAGGAACATATAAGGAAGATTTGTTTTGTTTGGCTTGCTGGGCACAGTTTTATTTTATGAGCCAGAGAGCATGCAAAGAAAACATATTTAGATTAAAAAGTGTCCTTTTTGTTATATATTTGTTCATAGTTTGCCATTAGCATGTGACCATAAATGTGTCCTTCAGCTGTTCATGTAGTAAATCTGAAACTTTACAAATGCAGTCTAGTTTATTCTTTGGGCTCCCTTACTACATTTAGTAGGATGGTGCTACACATGAGGTTAAACGTGAATGAAAGGCAATCATTGAGATTGTTATAAAGATTAAGGGTAAAAAAAAAAATTCTTAGTGGCCAATTATCATGTCCTCTAAATATAGTTTTTTTATTGATCACTGTTAGGACAATTTTTCATTTTGTTACACAGGGATGCATAAGAAAGATGTTTCTTGTTTGGCTATTTGGGCGAGTCTTATTGTGTGAGCCAGAGAGCATGCAAAGAAAACCTGTCTAGATTAAGATGTATTCTATTCATTATGTATTTTCATCAGTTTCGTTTAGCATGTGTCCATAAATGGGTCTTTCAGTTGTCCATGTAGCAAATCTGAAAATTTACATGTGTGGTCTAGTTTATTTTTTGGGCTTACTCCTACTTTTAGTAGTGTTGTGATGCATACGAAGGCCAAAGTGAATTGAAGGCAATCATTGTTATTGTAATGCAAATTGAAATTATTATGTTTTTCCTAGTGGTCAATTATCATGTCCTCCAAATAGTAGTCTGTGTGACTTACCGCTAGGTAAATTTTTTTATTCTGTTGAACAGGGGTGTATAACCCCTTCTGTGCCCAGGACGTAATGGTTACGTCCTGAAGCACAGTGCTCGTGTGCCCAGGACGTAACCATTACGTCCTGGGCACAGAGCCCAGAGGGAGCGCTAGCGCTCCCTCTGTTGAGTTCCCCCCCACCCCCCAAGGCAGGGATGGAAGGGGAAGCCCTTCCCCTTCCACCCCGACCCCTCCACTCCCCCCTATGACGTCAGCACGCGATCGCTTGCTGACAATCACAGAGGCCTCCTCCCATCGCGCTGGAAGCGTGGAGGAGGCCAAAGAGTCTTCAAAGGGAAGGAAATGAATTTCCTTCCCTTTGAAGTCTCTCTCAGCGTTTTAGCAGCCGGATTGCAAGCAATCCGGCTGCTAAAACGCCCACTAGACACCAGGGATTTAAATATTTTAAGGAAATTGGCATAAGGGAGCGACCCCTTGGGCAAGGGTCGCTCCCAGGGGGGGCATTGTTTTTTAAGGCCTTTTCTGCGCCCAGGCAGAAACCTCTAGGCACGAGGGATCTTTTTTTTTGTTTTGTTTTTTTAGAGGTGGGGAGCGACCCCTTAGGCAAGGGTCGCTCCCCTAGGGAGCAAATTATATTTAGGCCATTTCTGTCCCCCTGGGGAGCAGATCAGCCTATTTTAATTAGGCAGAAACCACTAGGCACCAGGGATTTTTTTTTTGTTCTTCGTGAATTTCACTCATGGGGAGCGACCCCTTAGGCAGCTTTCTGGGATCCAGCATTGGTTTCTCACCCATTTTGGTCACTAACTGGAAGGAGGCTGAAAGCACAAAAAATAGTAAAAATGGGGTATGTCCCAGTAAAATGTCAAAATTGTATTGAAAAATTGTGTTTTCCAATTCAAGTCTGCCTAATCCTGAAAGCTGGGAAGATGGTGATCTTGCCACCGCAAACCCTTTGTTGATGCCATTTTCAGGGAAAAAACCACGAGCTGCCTTCTGCAGCCCTTTTTGGCCTCTAGCTCAGCCGGCACCTGGGGAAACCTAGCAAACTAGCGCATTTTTGAAAACTAGACACCTATGGGAATCCAAGATAGGTGACTTGTGGGGCTCTAATCAGGTTCTGTTACCCAAAATCCTTTGCAAACCTCAAAATTTGGCCAAAAAAAACACTTTTTCCTCTAATTTCGGTGACAGAAAGTTCTGGAATCTGAGAGGAGCCACAAGTTTCCTTCCACCCAGCGTTCCCCCAAGTTTCCCGATAAAAATGGTACCTCACTTGTGTGGGTAGGCCTAGCGCCCACTAAAGGAAATGGCCTAAAACACAACGTGGACACATCACATTTTTTCACAGAAAACAGAGTTGTCTTTTGCAAAGTGCCTACCTGGGGATTTTGGCCTCTAGCTCAGCCGGCCCAATGGGGGGCAGAAATGGCCTAAAATAAATTTGCCTCCCCAACCATCCCCCCTCCCCCCCCCCTCCCCCCGGGCAGCGACCTTTGTCTACGGGGTCGCTCCCCCTGCGTGACATTGGCGCAAAAAAAAAATCCCCAGTGCCTAGTTGTTTCTGCCACCCTTGGGGGCAGATTGACCTAAAATCCGCCCATCTGCTTGGGGGCAGAAATAGTCTAAATACAATTTGCCCCCCAGGGGAGCGACCCTTGCCTAATGGGTCGCTCCCCATCTCTAAAAAAAAAAAAAAACAAACAAAAAAAAAAAAACACAAAAAAAGAATTTGACCTGGCGCCTAGAGGTTTCTGCCCCCCCTGGCAGAAAAGGCCTTAAAAAATGCCCCCCCTGGGAGCGACCCTTGTCCAAGTGGTTGCTCCCTTATGCCAATTTCTCCCCCCCCCAAAAAAACTCCCTGGTGCCCCCCAAAGGGGGCAGAAATGGCCTAGATGTAATTTGCCCCCTAGGGGAGCGACCCTTGCCTAAGGGGTTGCTCCCCACCTAAAAAAAAAAAAAAAAAAAAAATTGATTACATTTTTTTTATCCCTGGTGCCTAGAGGTCTCTGGGGGCAGAAAAGGCCTTAAAAAAAAATGCCCCCCACTGGGAGCGACCCTTGCCCAAGGGGTCGTTCCCTTATGCCAGTTTCCCAATAAAAATAAAATCCCTGGTGTCTAGTGTGCGTTTCAAAAGCCGGATTGCTTTGCAATCCAGCTTTTGAAACGCTGAGAGAGACTTCAAATGGAAGGAAATACATTTCCTTCCCTTTGAAGCCTCTCCGGGCCTCCTCCACGTGATCGGAAGAGAAAGCGCGCTGGAAGCTGAGCTTCCAGCGTGAAGGAGGAGGCCCTGTGACAATCTGCGCGCGATGTGCGCTGACGTCACGGGGGTGGGGGAGAGGTCGGGGATGGAAGGGGAAGGGATTCCCCTTCCATCCACGAACGGGGGGTGTGGCTAGCGCTCCCCCCAGTTCCCGGGTGCAGGACGAGATCACCTCGTCCAAGGCACCGTAGGGGTTAATGAATATAGATGTTGTCTTTTTTAGAAACTGAACCATAACAAATATGTTATTCATTAAGACTCTCCACAGGAATAATAATATGATATGCAATTCAGCATCACTAATCCTGTAAACAACCACTGTACTAAATGTTTTAAAAAAGTCAGTTTACAACCATATTGAAGTTTAATGTTCTGATCTCTGCTGATAAATAATACAACTCCTCTGTTGTATATTAACTGCTCCTACAGGATCAAACAAAGAACAGTCACAGTTAGGCATTTCTTGATTGATCAATCTTGCCAAAATACTTATTATGAGGATAACATTCAATATTGCTATTATTAATTCCAACAATTCAATCTAATGGTACTAATGTTTTTATTGCTCATCCAAATTGAATGTTAGAATACCATGGAAACATTTTTATGATACAAAAAGATTATGGGCCTGATTTAGAACATGGCTGAAGGGTTACTCCGTCACAATGGTGACAGATGTCCCGTCTGCCGAAATCTAAATTCCATAGGATAGAATGGGATTTAGATTTAGGCGGACAGGATATCTGTCACCGTTATAAAGGTGTAACCCATCTACTGAGTTCTAAATAGGCCCCATGTCTTTAATATTGAGAACCAAAATATCATGAAGGTTAGCATGCTTTGATATGCATAAATCCACTATTTTTAACATAACATCTATGTACGTCGACGATGTATGTCTGTATTATTGTAGTACGTAGAGCTGAATTTATACATATTTTCAAGGTATGTAGAAGCAGAGTAAGGTGTGGAAAAGTGCATTATAAGTCAAATAAAGATACATCCACATCACATAAATGTAATGGTCTGTGGATTTGAAGTCTGAAATCTCCAGGCCACCAAGCAACATTTGTTATTTATTTTTTATCAGATTCTCATGTGTGTGCTGCCAAAATCCATTGCAAAGTTGGTTTGTTTTATAGAGAAGAGAGACTTTCTGAGAGGTAGATCAGCTCAAAATTTAGGTGGGTAGAAGAAATAGCAAATCACTGATTCTATAGTACTCCATGTGGAATTAGAGACACTTGAGCCTGTGGAGGCCCCAAATGACAGTATGCTACTGTGCTAAGGAGAAAGCCAAATGTGAGCAGATTGGAAGCTGTTAAGGGCCAATGAGGTTGACATTTCCATACTTTCACATTTTATCAGCATTCACACCTCTTAAATTATTAGAGTGTATCTATGTGTGGTAATTTAATCCTGAACAAAGACGCTTTGACAGGGATGTGTAAGATTAACCACCCAAGAGGCCTGCTTCATTGAACTGACCTAAAGGAAGCAAAGTTTCAATTCTAATCATACTGAAACCTTGGTGGGTCTCTAAGGTGGAAAAAACTTTAACTTCAGATGATCATCCACTAATTCTTTGATACAAAGGGGGTCATTTTGACCATGGCGGTACGGGACCGCCAGGGCTAAAACGACGGAAGCACCGCCAACAGGCTGGCGGTGCTTCCTGGCCTATTACGACTGCTTGCAGCGCTGCCCAGGGGATTACGAGTCCCCGACCGCCAGCCTTTTTCTGGCGGTTTGCACCGCCAGGAAAAGGCTGGCGGAACAGGGAGTCGTGGGGCCCCTGGGGGCCCCATGCAGCTTTTCACTGTCTGCTATGCAGACAGTGAAAAGCACGACGGGTGCAACTGCACCCGTCGCACGCCGCAACAGCACCGGCTCCATTTGGAGCTGGCTCCTATGTTGCGCCTGTGATCCCCGCTGGGCCGGCGGGCGGAAACCAGGTTTCCGCCCGCCGGCCCAGCGGGGATCTCCAAATGGCTGCAGCGGGGGTGCGGCTGCATGGCGGTCAGATCTTGGCGGGCGGCAATGACCTCCATAGAGTCAGGGAAACTTCCATACCCATTCAGAAAGGATCATTTGACCAGAAAACATTGTAATGTGTTTCAAGAGCCAGAAGAACCTATCAACCTTTCCATATCACATATTTAGGACTATGGGCCTGATTACAACTTTGGAGGAGGTGTTAATCCGTCCCAAAAGTGACGGTAAAGTGACGGATATACCACCAGCCGTATTACGAGTCCATTATATCCTATGGAACTCGTAATACGGCTGGTGGTATATCCGTCACTTTTGGGACAGATTAACACCTACTCCAAAATTGTAATCAGGCCCTATGTCTGAGACTGAGATTGCAGAGGAAAGGTCCACTGCTTATGACTGGAGATGGCCCTTAATCTTGCCATGCAGCTCGCATAGTTTTGGTACTAGCAAGCACACATTTTTCAGAAGAGTTATGTATCTACTTGTCCTAAATATATAGCACTGGAGCACCAATAGTCATCCAGTGACAAGTGATATACAAAATTACAAACAACGATTCATGCACCTCTTAAGTTGAGCAGCAATTGGAAACATTTACTGAACTAAAAACATGTAAATACAATGCAAATACATTTTGAAAAAGTAATCTTAATAGAAGTGCATTGACATTGTGAATTTTACAGATTTTTGAACTTCAGTTTAAAGGTAAATACGTTCACCAATTTGAACTTTTAAAATTTAAAAAAAGATTTTTTTTTAGAAAACTTTCAAGGCAGGTGAATGAATTTTCAGTGCTGTGAAGCACTATTCCTAAATGCCCAAACCTAATAAAGTAACATGATCTTTGAGGTAATGTTTGAAATTGCTGGGTTTGCGATTGGTTGAGTTGCTAGCATTAGACTTTATGAATGGAGCATTGCTTCTTAACAGCATTCTTCCAACAAGACAGGCTGTTTATTGGTTCAGGTGCGCTATAAGTCAAAGTATGTCTTCATGGAAATCATTCAAGTCAAGAAGGTCAATTCCTGAACAGTGGTGGCCAGTAAGTACAATGGAGAGGGTGGCACAATGGTTAGAGCGGCAGACCCTGATGCAGAGATCTGGCCAGGGACCAGGGTTCATTTCCCGCCTCAGCAGGTCTTGGGCTCAATTCCCTTGGACCAGATAATTCTCGCCTCAGTGCCTAATCTAATTAATGGGTCCCACTCTGTAACTCTGGGCAATAGCTTGCTTAATCTCCACAACGGCCCTGACAGTGCTTGGATGCCTGGCTTCACCTTGGGGGTTGCCCAGGAGTGGGCGCCTCACAGGGAAAAGCCAGGAGGGGTTCCACAGCGGTATGCGTACAGCGCCTTGAGACCCTAACGGGTGAGTAGTGCGCTATACAAGTGTGAAGTTTACAGGTTTTTTTTACAGAGGGTGCATGACGCACACACATACACCCTCACATCCATGCAGATGTGCACAAACCCATTTACAACACTCACTCATAAATACACATACATCCTTCATAAAAAGATTGCGGTTAAAAATCCACATTTGAGAATTGGTGCACAAGTGCGGATTCCTGCATGCTATTACCTACTCCAAACCTGACCACAGGGCATCCACTTGTGATGACCCATTTGTACCCTTCATATTAGTAGTATCCTGAGTGAAATTACCGGACTTAAAATCAGATAAACTTGATCCATTTAATCCTGGCAAATATTAAAATAAAGATTGTTTTTATTATTTAAAACTAACATATTGTGTTTTATTTACTACAGGAAAGCTTGGATTATTTCGGGGAGAGGAGGACTGACAAAAGTACGAGCACAAAATTTCAGGGTGTTGAAACTCCCTCCCAAGTAAGTACAATAAAAGGTATCTTTTGATGAACAGTAAATCCCATACACTACATTCACTGTGATTTTAACTATGGTTCGCATGATTACATATAATGTAATTAGAAAATTAAATACAAACAAAGGAAACTGTGACAACACAGTATTTTGTAGGATGGGAAATAAACATGGCTTAGCACTGCTTCTAGTGAGAGTGAATTGTCTTGTTTAAATGTAGAGGTGATTTCTGAAGGTTACTCAGCGCAAGGTTGAAAACATATATTTCATAAATTCGCATCCTTGGGACAAAAAGCATGTGCCTTACACAGTTATTTTATGTTTTTCAAGAGCTTGTTACAACTATTTACTCTGAAACCATGCACACTTCACTTAAAAAACAACAACATAGGAGTTTCAGTTCTACCATATGCCACAAAGTGAAATAAAGCCTTTCCACAAATCTTAATAGATGAATTGCAACTTTACAAGAGCCCTGTTGCTGTTCATACATTTACGGACACAGGCTTGCCCTAGAGGTTCATACGTTACAGTTGCATTTAATGAGATCGACCTATTGTACTAGGGTGCAAGTATTCTTCACTGATTTTCATTTTCTGCCCGACCACTCTCAATTTTATTTAAAATGAAATTTTACAAAATGGGTGTAGGAAGTTGGCTCTGTATGTGCTATTTCAAAGTAAGGAATAGCATGCACAGAGTCCAAGGGTTCCCCTTAGAGGTAAAATAGTGGTAAAAATAGATAATACTAATGCTCTATTTTGTGGTAGTGTGGTCGAGCAGTAGGCTTATCCAAGGAGTAGTGTTAAGCATTTGTTGTACATACACAGACAATAAATGAGGTACACACACTCAGAGACAAATCCAGCCAATAGGTTTTTGTATAGAAAAATATCTTTTCTTAGTTTATTTTAAGAACCACAGGTTCAAATTCTACATGTAATATCTTATTCGAAAGGTATTGCAGGTAAGTACTTTAGGAACTTCAAATCATCAAAATTGCATGTATACTTTTCAAGTTATTCACAAATAGCTGTTTCAAAAGTGGACACTTAGTGCAATTTTCACAGTTCCTAGGGGAGGTAAGTATTTGTTAGGTTAACCAGGTAAGTAAGACACTTACAGGGCTTAGTTCTTGGTCCAAGGTAGCCCACCGTTGGGGGTTCAGAGCAACCCCAAAGTCACCACACCAGCAGCTCAGGGCCGGTCAGGTGCAGAGTTCAAAGTGGTGCCCAAAACACATAGGCTAGAATGGAGAGAAGGGGGTGCCCCGGTTCCGGTCTGCTTGCAGGTAAGTACCCGCGTCTTCGGAGGGCAGACCAGGGGGGTTTTGTAGGGCACCGGGGGGGACACAAGCCCACACAGAAATTTCACCCTCAGCGGCGCGGGGGCGGCCGGGTGCAGTGTAGAAACCAGCGTCGGGTTCGCAATGTTAGTCTATGAGAGATCTCGGGATCTCTTCAGCGCTGCAGGCAGGCAAGGGGGGGGATTCCTCGGGGAAACCTCCACTTGGGCAAGGGAGAGGGACTCCTGGGGGTCACTTCTCCAGTGAAAGTCCGGTCCTTCAGGTCCTGGGGGCTGCGGGTGCAGGGTCTCTCCCAGGCGTCGGGACTTTAGGTTCAAAGAGTCGCGGTCAGGGGAAGCCTCGGGATTCCCTCTGCAGGCGGCGCTGTGGGAGCTCAGGGGGGACAGGTTTTGGTACTCACAGTATCAGAGTAGTCCTGGGGTCCCTCCTGAGGTGTTGGATCGCCACCAGCCGAGTCGGGGTCGCCGGGTGCAGTGTTGCAAGTCTCACGCTTCTTGCGGGGAGCTTGCAGGGTTCTTTAGAGTTGCTGGAAACAAAGTTGCAGCTTTTCTTGGAGCAGGTCCGCTGTCCTCGGGAGTTTCTTGTCTTTTCGAAGCAGGGGCAGTCCTCAGAGGATGTCGAGGTCGCTGGTCCCTTTGGAAGGCGTCGCTGGAGCAGGATCTTTGGAAGGCAGGAGACAGGCCGGTGAGTTTCTGGAGCCAAGGCAGTTGTCGTCTTCTGGTCTTCCGCTGCAGGGGTTTTCAGCTGGGCAGTCCTTCTTCTTGTAGTTGCAGGAATCTAATTTTCTAGGGTTCAGGGTAGCCCTTAAATACTAAATTTAAGGGCGTGTTTAGGTCTGGGGGGTTAGTAGCCAATGGCTACTAGCCCTGAGGGTGGGTACACCCTCTTTGTGCCTCCTCCCAAGCGGAGGGGGTCACAATCCTAACCCTATTGGGGGAATCCTCCATCTGCAAGATGGAGGATTTCTAAAAGTTAGAGTCACCTCAGCTCAGGACACCTTAGGGGCTGTCCTGACTGGCCAGTGACTCCTCCTTGTTGCTTTCTTTGTTCCCTCCAGCCTTGCCGCCAAAAGTGGGGGCCGTGGCCGGAGGGGGCGGGCAACTCCACTAAGCTGGAGTGCCCTGCTGGGCTGTGACAAAGGGGTGAGCCTTTGAGGCTCACCGCCAGGTGTTACAGCTCCTGCCTGGGGGAGGTGTTAGCATCTCCACCCAGTGCAGGCTTTGTTACTGGCCTCAGAGTGACAAAGGCACTCTCCCCATGGGGCCAGCAACATGTCTCTGGTGTGGCAGGCTGCTGGAACTAGTCAGCCTACACAGACAGTCGGTTAAGTTTCAGGGGGCACCTCTAAGGTGCCCTCTGGGGTGTATTTTGCAATAAAATGTACACTGGCATCAGTGTGCATTTATTGTGCTGAGAAGTTTGATACCAAACTTCCCAGTTTTCAGTGTAGCCCTTATGGTGCTGTGGAGTTCGTGTTTGACAGACTCCCAGACCATATACTCTTATGGCTACCCTGCACTTACAATGTCTAAGGTTTTGTTTAGACACTGTAGGGGTACCATGCTCATGCACTGGTACCCTCACCTATGGTATAGTGCACCCTGCCTTAGGGCTGTAAGGCCTGCTAGAGGGGTGTCTTACCTATACTGCATAGGCAGTGAGAGGCTGGCATGGCACCCTGAGGGGAGTGCCATGTCGACTTACTCGTTTTGTCCTCACTAGCACACACAAGCTGGCAAGCAGTGTGTCTGTGCTGAGTGAGAGGTCTCCAGGGTGGCATAAGACATGCTGCAGCCCTTAGAGACCTTCCTTGGCATCAGGGCCCTTGGTACTAGAAGTACCAGTTACAAGGGACTTATCTGGATGCCAGGGTCTGCCAATTGTGGATACAAAAGTACAGGTTAGGGAAAGAACACTGGTGCTGGGGCCTGGTTAGCAGGCCTCAGCACACTTTCAATTGTAAACATAGCATCAGCAAAGGCAAAAAGTCAGGGGGCAACCATGCCAAGGAGGCATTTCCTTACACAACCCCCCCCCAAACGAAAGAGGATGAGACTAACCTTTCCCAAGAGAGTCTTCATTTTCTAAGTGGAAGAACCTGGAAAGGCCATCTGCATTGGCATGGGCAGTCCCAGGTCTGTGTTCCACTATAAAGTCCATTCCCTGTAGGGAGATGGACCACCTCAACAGTTTAGGATTTTCACCTTTCATTTGCATCAGCCATTTGAGAGGTCTGTGGTCAGTTTGAACTAGGAAGTGAGTCCCAAAGAGGTATGGTCTCAGCTTCTTCAGGGACCAAACCACAGCAAAGGCCTCCCTCTCAATGGCACTCCAACGCTGCTCCCTGGGGAGTAACCTCCTGCTAATGAAAGCAACAGGCTGGTCAAGGCCATCATCATTTGTTTGGGACAAAACTGCCCCTATCCCATGTTCAGAGGCATCAGTCTGCACAATGAACTGCTTAGAATAATCTGGAGATTTTAGAACTGGTGCTGAGCACATTGCTTGTTTCAGGGTGTCAAAGGCCTGTTGGCATTCCACAGTCCAGTTCACTTTCTTGGGCATTTTCTTGGAGGTGAGTTCAGTGAGGGCTGTCACAATGGATCCATATCCCTTCACAAACCTCCTGTAATACCCAGTCAAGCCAAGGAATGCCCTGACTTGAGTCTGGGTTTTTGGAGCTACCCAGTCCAGAATAGTCTGGATCTTGGGTTGGAGTGGCTGAACTTGGCCTCCACCTACAAGGTGTCCCAAGTAAACCACAGTTCCCTGCCCTATCTGGCATTTGGATGCCTTGATAGAGAGGCCTGCAGATTGCAGAGCCTTCAAAACCTTCCTCAGGTGGACCAGGTGATCCTGCCAGGTGGAGCTAAAGACAGCAATATCATCAAGATAAGCTGTGCTAAAGGACTCCAAGCCAGCAAGGACTTGATTCACCAACCTTTGGAAGGTGGCAGGGGCATTCTTTTAACCAAAGGGCATAACAGTAAACTGATAATGCCCATCAGGTGTGGAGAATGCTGTCTTTTCTTTTGCTCCAGGTGCCATTTTTATTTGCCAGTACCCTGCTGTCAAGTCAAAGGTACTTAGAAATTTGGCAGCACCTAATTTATCAATGAGCTCATCAGCTCTTGGAATTGGATGGGCATCTGTCTTGGTGACAGAATTGAGCCCTCTGTAGTCCACACAAAACCTCATCTCTTTCTTTCCATCTTTGGTGTGAGGTTTGGGGACTAAGACCACTGGGCTAGCCCAGGGGCTGTCAGAGCGCTCAATTACTCCCAATTCCAGCATCTTGTGGACTTCCACCTTGATGCTTTCCTTAACATGGTCAGACTGTCTAAAGATTTTGTTCTTGACAGGCATGCTGTCTCCTGTGTCCACATCATGGGTACACAGGTGTGTCTGACCAGGGGTTAAGGAGAAGAGTTCAGGAAACTGTTGTAGGACTCTCCTACAATCAGCTTGCTGTTGGCCAGAGAGGGTGTCTGAGTAGATCACTCCATCTACTGTGCCATCTTTTGGGTCTGATGACAGAAGATCAGGGAGAGGTTCACTCTCTGCCTCCTGATCCTCATCTGTTACCATCAACAGATTCACATCAGCCCTGTCATGGAAGAGCTTAAGGCGGTTCACATGGATCACCCTCTTGGGGCTCCTGCTTGTGCCCAGGTCCACCAGGTAGGTGACCTGACTCTTCCTTCCTAGTACTGGGTAAGGGCCACTCCATTTGTCCTGGAGTGCCCTGGGAGCCACAGGCTCCAGGACCCAGACTTTCTGCCCTGGTTGGAACTCAACCAGTGCAGCCTTTTGGTCATACCAAAACTTCTGGAGCTGTTGGCTGGCCTCAAGGTTTTTGGTTGCCTTTTCCATGTACTCTGCCATTCTAGAGCGAAGGCCAAGTACATAGTCCACTATGTCCTGTTTAGGCTCATGGAGAGGTCTCTCCCAGCCTTCTTTAACAAGGGCAAGTGGTCCCCTTACAGGATGTCCAAACAGAAGTTCAAAGGGTGAGAATCCTACTCCCTTCTGTGGCACTTCTCTGTAAGCGAAAAGCAGACATGGCAAGAGGACATCCCATCTCCTTTTGAGTTTTTCTGGGAGCCCCATGATCATGCCTTTTAATGTCTTGTTGAATCTCTCAACCAAGCCATTAGTTTGTGGATGGTATGGTGTAGTGAATTTATAAGTCACTCCACACTCATTCCACATGTGCTTTAGGTATGCTGACATGAAGTTGGTACCTCTGTCAGACACCACCTCCTTAGGGAAACCCACTCTGGTAAAGATACCAATGAGGGCCTTGGCTACTGCAGGGGCAGTAGTCGACCTAAGGGGAATAGCTTCAGGATACCTGGTAGCATGATCCACTACTACCAGGATATACATATTTCCTGAGGCTGTGGGAGGTTCTAGTGGACCAACTATGTCCACACCCACTCTTTCAAAGGGAACCCCCACCACTGGAAGTGGAATGAGGGGGGCCTTTGGATGCCCACCTGTCTTACCACTGGCTTGACAGGTGGGGCAGGAGAGGCAAAACTCCTTAACCATGTTGGACATATTGGGCCAGTAGAAGTGGTTGACTAACCTCTCCCACGTCTTGGTTTGTCCCAAATGTCCAGCAAGGGGAATGTCATGGGCCAATGTTAGGATGAACTTCCTGAACAGCTGAGGCACTACCACTCTCCTAGTGGCACCAGGTTTGGGGTCTCTGGCCTCAGTGTACAGGAGTCCATCTTCCCAATAGACCCTATGCGTTCCATTTTTCTTGCCTTTGGACTCTTCAGCAGCTTGCTGCCTAAGGCCTTCAAGAGAGGGACAGGTTTCTTGTCCCTTACACAGCTCCTCCCTTGAGGGTCCCCCTGGGCCCAAGAGCTCAACCTGATAAGGTTCAAGCTCCAAAGGCTCAGTTCCCTCAGAGGGCAGAACTTCTTCCTGAGAAGAGAGGTTCCCTTTCTTTTGCTGTGTTGCAGTTGGTTTCCCAACTGACTTTCCTTTCCTCTTGGTAGGCTGGGCCATTCTTCCAGACTCCAGCTCTACTTGTTCACCCTGTGCCTTGCACTGTGCTCTTGTTTTCACACACACCAGTTCAGGGATACCCAGCATTGCTGCATGGGTTTTTAGTTCTACCTCAGCCCATGCTGAGGACTCCAGGTCATTTCCAAGCAGACAGTCCACTGGGATATTTGAGGAGACCACCACCTGTTTCAGGCCATTGACCCCTCCCCATTCTAAAGTAACCATTGCCATGGGATGTACTTTTCTCTGATTGTCCGCGTTGGTGACTGTGTAAGTTTTTCCAGTCAGGTATTGGCCAGGGGAAACCAGTTTCTCTGTCACCATGGTGACACTGGCACCTGTATCCCTCAGGCCCTCTATTCTAGTCCCATTAATTAAGAGTTGCTGTCTGTATTTTTGCATGTTAGGCGGCCAGACAGCTAGTGTGGCTAAATCCACCCCACCCTCAGAAACTAGAGTAGCTTCAGTGTGGACCCTGATTTGCTCTGGGCACACTGTTGATCCCACTTGGAGACTAGCCATACCAGTGTTACCTGGATGGGAGTTTGGAGTGGAACCTTTCTTGGGACAGGCCTTGTCTCCAGTTTGGTGTCCATGCTGTTTACAGCTATGACACCAGGCCTTTTTGGGATCAAAGTTTTTACCCTTGTACCCATTGTTTTGTGAAGAGGCTCTGGGCCCACCCTCCTGTGCAGGTTTTTGGGGGCCTGTAGAAGACTCTTTACTATTTTTAGTTTTGGTTGTCTCATCACCCTTCCCCTGGGGAGTCTTTGTGACCCCTTTCTTTTGGTCACCCCCTGTTGAAGTCTTGGACACCCTTGTCTTGACCCAATGGTCCGCCTTCTTTCCCAATTCTTGGGGAGAAATTGGTCCTAGGTCTACCAGATGCTGATGCAGTTTATCATTGAAACAATTACTTAACAGGTGTTCTTTCACAAATAAATTGTACAGCCCATCATAATTACTTACACCACTGCCTTGAATCCAACCATCTAGTGTTTTCACTGAGTAGTCTACAAAGTCAACCCAGGTCTGGCTCGAGGATTTTTGAGCCCCCCTGAATCTAATCCTATACTCCTCAGTGGAGAATCCAAAGCCCTCAATCAGGGTACCCTTCATGAGGTCATAAGATTCTGCATCTGGTCCAGAGAGTGTGAGGAGTCTATCCCTACACTTTCCTGTGAACATTTCCCAAAGGAGAGCACCCCAGTGAGATCTGTTCACTTTTCTGGTTACACAAGCCCTCTCAAAAGCTGTGAACCATTTGGTGATGTCATCACCATCTTCATATTTAGTTACAATCCCTTTAGGGATTTTCAACATGTCAGGAGAATCTCTGACCCTATTTATGTTGCTGCCACCATTGATGGGTCCTAGGCCCATCTCTTGTCTTTCCCTCTCTATGGCTAGGATCTGTCTTTCCAAAGCCAACCTTTTGGCCATCCTGGCTAACTGGATGTCCTCTTCACTGGGGCTATCCTCAGTGATTTCAGAGGTGTTGGTCTCTCCTGTGAGGGAACCAGCATCTCTGACTATTATTTTTGGAGTCAGGGTTTGAGGGACCCTGTTCTCCTTAGATAGGACTGGTAGGGGGGAATTGTCCTCCAAGTCACTATCCTCTTCCTCTGAGTTGCCACCCTCAGAGGGGTTGGCCTTTTCAAACTCTGCCAAAAGCTCCTGGAGCTGTATTTTGGTAGGTTTGGGGCCCATTGTTATTTTCTTTATTTTACAGAGTGACCTTAGCTCCCTCATCTTAAGATGGAGGTAAGGTGTGGTGTCGAGTTCCACCACAGTCACATCTGTGCTAGACATTTTGCTTCTAAAAGTTGGAATACTTTTTAAGAATCTACAACTGGTTCTAGAATCTAATTCAAACTTTTACAAACTTTTAAACTCTAAAAGAAATGCTAAACAGGGACTTAACACACAAGGCCCTAGCAGGACTTTTAAGAATTTAGAAAAATTTCAAATTGCAAAAATGAATTTCTAATGACAATTTTGGAGTTTGTCGTGTGATCAGGTATTGGCTGAGTAGTCCAGCAAATGCAAAGTCTTGTACCCCACCGCTGATCCACCAATGTAGGAAGTTGGCTCTGTATGTGCTATTTCAAAGTAAGGAATAGCATGCACAGAGTCCAAGGGTTCCCCTTAGAGGTAAAATAGTGGTAAAAATAGATAATACTAATGCTCTATTTTGTGGTAGTGTGGTCGAGCAGTAGGCTTATCCAAGGAGTAGTGTTAAGCATTTGTTGTACATACACAGACAATAAATGAGGTACACACACTCAGAGACAAATCCAGCCAATAGGTTTTTGTATAGAAAAATATCTTTTCTTAGTTTATTTTAAGAACCACAGGTTCAAATTCTACATGTAATATCTTATTCGAAAGGTATTGCAGGTAAGTACTTTAGGAACTTCAAATCATCAAAATTGCATGTATACTTTTCAAGTTATTCACAAATAGCTGTTTCAAAAGTGGACACAGTGCAATTTTCACAGTTCCTAGGGGAGGTAAGTATTTGTTAGGTTAACCAGGTAAGTAAGACACTTACAGGGCTTAGTTCTTGGTCCAAGGTAGCCCACCGTTGGGGGTTCAGAGCAACCCCAAAGTCACCACACCAGCAGCTCAGGGCCGGTCAGGTGCAGAGTTCAAAGTGGTGCCCAAAACACATAGGCTAGAATGGAGAGAAGGGGGTGCCCCGGTTCCGGTCTGCTTGCAGGTAAGTACCCGCGTCTTCGGAGGGCAGACCAGGGGGGTTTTGTAGGGCACCGGGGGGGACACAAGCCCACACAGAAATTTCACCCTCAGCGGCGCGGGGGCGGCCGGGTGCAGTGTAGAAACCAGCGTCGGGTTCGCAATGTTAGTCTATGAGAGATCTCGGGATCTCTTCAGCGCTGCAGGCAGGCAAGGGGGGGGATTCCTCGGGGAAACCTCCACTTGGGCAAGGGAGAGGGACTCCTGGGGGTCACTTCTCCAGTGAAAGTCCGGTCCTTCAGGTCCTGGGGGCTGCGGGTGCAGGGTCTCTCCCAGGCGTCGGGACTTTAGGTTCAAAGAGTCGCGGTCAGGGGAAGCCTCGGGATTCCCTCTGCAGGCGGCGCTGTGGGAGCTCAGGGGGGACAGGTTTTGGTACTCACAGTATCAGAGTAGTCCTGGGGTCCCTCCTGAGGTGTTGGATCGCCACCAGCCGAGTCGGGGTCGCCGGGTGCAGTGTTGCAAGTCTCACGCTTCTTGCGGGGAGCTTGCAGGGTTCTTTAGAGTTGCTGGAAACAAAGTTGCAGCTTTTCTTGGAGCAGGTCCGCTGTCCTCGGGAGTTTCTTGTCTTTTCGAAGCAGGGGCAGTCCTCAGAGGATGTCGAGGTCGCTGGTCCCTTTGGAAGGCGTCGCTGGAGCAGGATCTTTGGAAGGCAGGAGACAGGCCGGTGAGTTTCTGGAGCCAAGGCAGTTGTCGTCTTCTGGTCTTCCGCTGCAGGGGTTTTCAGCTGGGCAGTCCTTCTTCTTGTAGTTGCAGGAATCTAATTTTCTAGGGTTCAGGGTAGCCCTTAAATACTAAATTTAAGGGCGTGTTTAGGTCTGGGGGGTTAGTAGCCAATGGCTACTAGCCCTGAGGGTGGGTACACCCTCTTTGTGCCTCCTCCCAAGGGGAGGGGGTCACAATCCTAACCCTATTGGGGGAATCCTCCATCTGCAAGATGGAGGATTTCTAAAAGTTAGAGTCACCTCAGCTCAGGACACCTTAGGGGCTGTCCTGACTGGCCAGTGACTCCTCCTTGTTGCTTTCTTTGTTCCCTCCAGCCTTGCCGCCAAAAGTGGGGGCCGTGGCCGGAGGGGGCGGGCAACTCCACTAAGCTGGAGTGCCCTGCTGGGCTGTGACAAAGGGGTGAGCCTTTGAGGCTCACCGCCAGGTGTTACAGCTCCTGCCTGGGGGAGGTGTTAGCATCTCCACCCAGTGCAGGCTTTGTTACTGGCCTCAGAGTGACAAAGGCACTCTCCCCATGGGGCCAGCAACATGTCTCTGGTGTGGCAGGCTGCTGGAACTAGTCAGCCTACACAGACAGTCGGTTAAGTTTCAGGGGGCACCTCTAAGGTGCCCTCTGGGGTGTATTTTGCAATAAAATGTACACTGGCATCAGTGTGCATTTATTGTGCTGAGAAGTTTGATACCAAACTTCCCAGTTTTCAGTGTAGCCCTTATGGTGCTGTGGAGTTCGTGTTTGACAGACTCCCAGACCATATACTCTTATGGCTACCCTGCACTTACAATGTCTAAGGTTTTGTTTAGACACTGTAGGGGTACCATGCTCATGCACTGGTACCCTCACCTATGGTATAGTGCACCCTGCCTTAGGGCTGTAAGGCCTGCTAGAGGGGTGTCTTACCTATACTGCATAGGCAGTGAGAGGCTGGCATGGCACCCTGAGGGGAGTGCCATGTCGACTTACTCGTTTTGTCCTCACTAGCACACACAAGCTGGCAAGCAGTGTGTCTGTGCTGAGTGAGAGGTCTCCAGGGTGGCATAAGACATGCTGCAGCCCTTAGAGACCTTCCTTGGCATCAGGGCCCTTGGTACTAGAAGTACCAGTTACAAGGGACTTATCTGGATGCCAGGGTCTGCCAATTGTGGATACAAAAGTACAGGTTAGGGAAAGAACACTGGTGCTGGGGCCTGGTTAGCAGGCCTCAGCACACTTTCAATTGTAAACATAGCATCAGCAAAGGCAAAAAGTCAGGGGGCAACCATGCCAAGGAGGCATTTCCTTACAATGGGGAGTAAAAGTATGGTCCAAAACATGCATTCCAGGAGATTACATTTAACAAATCATTGCATTTAAACAAATCAGAAAATAGATTCGACATCCTATATCCAAATATACAAAAACTACTAACAATTCAAAGCAAATGAAGTTTGTAAAAAATAATTAGCTATGCACAAAATAGGCCTAAAGCACTCTTAGCTCACTGATTTGCTTAACTTCAATGCCTGTAAAAATGTGACGAAAGTAACCTGATGTAAAGCCAATCACAAAATGGCTAGAATAGTAGACAGAAAGTAAAGACCTGCCTAATGTAAAGACATCAGCAGTCATGTATCACTTTTACTGATACCAGATGTCAACAGGTAGTCTCTAAAATCCAAGTGCTTTTAAAAAAAAAAAAAAAAGATTTATTGCATTCCTTTGGTATTTGGCTTACAAAGGAGAAGAAAGTGGCTTTCGGTTTCTTCCATTTCATTACTGTATGAATAGTGTTTGGTCTGCACAGGCTGTCACTGTTTGTTAATGGCATTTTTGCATTCCAAAAATGTTTCAGACAATTGGCTTTTGGGTCTCTAAACTGCATTATAATAGTTTAGACATAATTGAGCCATTGCCCTTGTAGGAAAGTACCCTATTTTTGGCATGGTTACTCCCCACGTTTTGTCTGCTGTCAATGTGTTTTGACTGTGTTCACTGGGATTCTTCTAACCAGGACCACAATGACTGTGCTTGTTCCCTCTAACTTTGGATGTCCCTGACTTTTTACATCCCACAATTGGCATACTGGTGCCCCCATATGAGTCCCTAGTATATGGTATCTGGGTAACCAGGGCACTGGGGCACCAAGGATTTCCCAAGGGCTGCAGCGTGTATTATGCCACCCCTGGGAACCCATGCAAAATGTGTCTGCAGGCCTGCCATTGCAGCCTGTGAAAGGGTGTGTGCACCCTTTCACTACACCAGGTCACTGTAAGTCACCCCTATGGCAGGCCCTCCTAGCCCAGAGGGCAGGTGCAAATACTTGTATGTGAGGGCACCTCTGCCTGAGCAGAGGTGCCCCCCCACAAATTCCAGCTCCATTTTCCTGGACTTAATGGTAACTCCGAAACCTAGGCATGTTTGGTATCAAACATGTTGGAATCATACCCCAATACCGTTGCCAGTGTTGGTTGTATGATTCCATGCACTCTGGGGGCTCCTTAGAGGACCCCCAGCTTTGCTTCTACCAGTTTGCAGGGTTTTCCTGGTAGCCTGCGGTGCTGCCATCCCACAGACAGGTTTCTGCCCTCCTGCTGCTTGAACAGCTCAAGCCCAGGAAGGCAGAACAAAGGATTTCTTTTGGGAGAGGGAGGCAAAACCCTCTCTCTTTGGAAATAGGTGTTACATGGCTTGGGGTGGGTGGTCTCCAAAGGCCACTGGCACTGGTGTGCTTTGAAGGGCACATTTGGTGCCCTCCTTGCATAAACCAGAATGCACCTGCCCAGTGACCCCTGGTCTGGCACGAAAATGGACAATGGAAAGGGGAGTTACCACTCTTCTGTCCATCACCACCCCCACGGGTGGTGTCCAAAGCTCCTCCAAGTGGCCACTTGATTCTGCCATCTTGAATCCAAGGTGGGCAGAGGGCCCTGGGAGCATCTGAGTGGCTAGTTCAGGCAGGTGATGTCACAGTCCCCGTCTGTTAGGTGGTCATCCCGCTAGGTGACCAATACCCTTTTTATGTCTCCTTCTTGGGTGGTTCCTCAGATTAGATGTGCAAGTTTCCATCAGGACTACTCTGCAACGTTTACTTTGACTTCTGGACACTGGAACAGCATCTGGCCTTCACAGGAACCTACAATCTGCAGCGACAACTTCGCTCTGCAACATTGTTTCTTCGGCTCTTTTAAGCAACTGCAACATTTCCCCAGCTGTGCATCCTCTGAGGGTGGCAAGTCTACAGTCTGCACCAGGAAGCAAGAAGGAATCTCCCTTGGAGCGAAGGAGTCACTCCCCTGCATTCGCAGGCACAAATTGCAACGACAACCGGCTGCGTGGGTCCTCTCTCCTGCAACTCTGCGTGGATCCTGCAGAACAGGTGGTTTTCTTCAGTGGTCCCCTTGGTCCCCTCTACCGGCTGTCCAACTTTGGAGGTGGTAATTCTTTGCTGTCCTTGCAGGATGGTACCACTGTGCACAGTGACTCTTGCAGCTACCAAGGCTTGTTGGCTCTTCTTGCAAGGGATCTTCAGGCTCTGTGTAGCCCCGGCCTCCAGCACTCTTCTCTGCAATGTGTAGTCTCCTGTCTGCTGCTCCCGTGATGTGGGACTCCTTTCCAGGTGTGCCTAGTGGGCCTCACTGCGACTCCTGTGCCTGCTGCCTGTGAGTTGCCTTTTGGGGCTGCATCCTCAACTTCTGGCTTTTCTCACTGCTGAGGGTCGTCCCCTAGGGTCTTTATTGTTTATTGTTATTTCGCTGTTTTCTATTGCTTTCAATGCCCATTCCTGATTACCAAGGTTTTTATAATAGTGTGTTTACTCACCTGCTAATAGAGTATTGCCTATACAGTATTTTAGTATTTGTGTCACTAAAATAAAGTACTGATATTTTTGTAACACTGTGCAGTTCATTTATGTGTGTATGTGTTGTGCGCCTATAAGTGGTATTGCATACGCTTTGTATGTCTCCTAGATAAGCCTTGGCAGCTCATCCACAGCTACCTCTGGAGATCCTAGCTTCCTGGACACTGACTACACCTCACTAATAGGGGATACCTGGACCTGGTATAAGGTGATAATACCAAAGGTACTCACCACCCAGCAGGCCAGCTTCTTACAGCCCTTTTTTGACATTTTGCAACATGCATTGTCTGAAATGATCATAAGGCATACTAGGGCCAAATCTGTTCCCAGTACATAAAAGGACTAAGATACTCCAGTAGCTCCATGGAAAGTTAAGCATACCAGTTAGGAGTTGAAAAAAGCTTTTAAAAAATGAATTGTTTATTCCTGCTAACATGCTTACCTTCTCATGTCCCCAAACATGGGAACTATGTATGGTTGTATGTCTGGGCTTATTATATATAAAGGGCAAATTATTGGTAACATTTATGAAATAAACCTTTGTTTTCTTCAAAAAATCCTGAATGGTTACTAGCAAAGGGAAGGTTGATCATCCAAAGTACTGACCACCTATAAATATCATGACAAAAATAACTATTGTAGATTTTAAAGCAGTGAATTACAACAGTGTTAAGGAAAGCCACATACTTTGAAGTATTTTTATTGTCTACTGTTGGTGTTGTTGAGCGCAGACCACCAAGTACTGAAGTACACAATGGAAAAATAGGCAATCTGAAGAACACATCAAGACAAGGAATAAGATCCATCAGTGGTTCATTACATTTGGGTTTTGGGGGTGGGATAGGAGCTATTGTTTCAACTCATTCTATCCAGTGCCTGTTCACTGCCGTGAAATTTGTCTCTCTCTCTCTTTAGCTATTGTCTATGAATTATGGTATTCACTCTTAGAGTACACGTACCCTAGAGCTTTTAGGCATGGCACAAATAAGTAAAGAGTACCTAGCCAGACATGAGGTGTTATTAGTTTAAAAACATATTTTCAGATTTTCTTTAGTTGAACAAAATTTGAATCATCAGAAAGATAGGCTGGCAAGGGATTCCAAGTTTTTACTGCTGCCATGGAAAACATTCTATCAACGAATCTAACTGTTCTAAACTTTGGTTACATTTGACGGATGATTCGAATGAACCGCCTTCATGGTTGAGGGCAAAAGGTATATTGTTTTCTAAGAAGTCTTGGGACTGTTGGTAGAGCTATCTATGGACTATTACCACAAACTTAAAGGTCACCCTGCACTGAATGTGAAGCCATTGAAGTTCCTGCAGTAAAAGTAAGATATGTGTTCCTGTATTTGTGTTCATAATGAGGTGTGCTGCAGCATTCTGTAGCAGCTGTAGTTGGTGAAAAATTGATCCTGCCAAGGATAAATGTACACCAGTTTCTTAAACCTGCCTCTACTGGAAAAGGGAATTCACCTCTGAGATGTCAAATAGGTTTGTGATGACAGGTAGGAGATATCTCAAAGCCTTTAGCTGACAAAAAGGGTCTTAGCTACTTTAGGTGCCTGGGCTTCCAATGATAAATTGTTGTTAATATCACTGTCAAGATTATGAATGGCTTTAACAGGCACTGAACATAGACCGATAACTAAGTATTGAAAGTCCATCATACGTCACAAAGAGTTGTTTTATATAGATTCAGCTTCAGGATTTTTTTTTTTTTCCTTCCCCCATCAAGTGCAGGATGAGCTGGCTATCATCTGTAAACAAATAAACGTGCACTCCTGTCTGATGAAGCAGACTGGCCAGGCAAGCATGCAGGGGTTAAATAACAGAGGGTACAGAATGGATGTCCATACCTTAGGTATGGAACCCCCATACCTTAGAGTTCTGGGTCATAGCACAAAGATGAGATTATCAGCTAATTCAGAAGAGTTCCTGTGATGCCAACATCTCAGAGTTTAGAAATCATTATAGAATATGCTGCATAGAGGCCCCTACATCACAGTTCTCCTCAGATCATCCAACAACAATTTAGTACGTCTACTGGGTGAAAGCCACCCTGGCAGAAGTTCAGAAGGGGCTGTGACCTTCACAGCTGTGGAGTTGATTATATACTATTTTTTTACAGGATTTTCCATAAAAAGTATAGGTGTGTAGCTGCTAAAATCCAAGGGAACAAGGAAAAGTTTCCTTAATAGTGGCTTTACTATTGACTGTTTCAGAGGGCCGGGTACTACACCATTGCAGAGGAAGTTATTAAAATAGTTGTAAAATCCTCAGGTAAGAGACTTTAAAAGGGGATTTCAGTCATTTTCCAGGAATCGGGTCATCCAGAGAGCTAGAACAGTGGGTGTCTTTAAGCCACTGTATTAACAAGTTAGAAGTGGCCGTGTCTAACTTCTTGAAGCGGGTTTCCCTTCATGTGTTAAGCTTTTTAATGATATCCTGCTTGACGTCATTGCAGATCTTGGCAATCGTGCTTTCAAAGAATGAGGCTAACTTGTTGCATATTTCCTGTGAAGCAGTACTATGGGATGCAGAGGCGCTAGGATTCTGTAATTCTTCTAGAAGTTTATAGAGCTCCATGGACAGACCAGTGGAGTTTGTGATTTGGTCTGAAAAACATTTCTTCTTTGCAACTATAATTTATTCCATTGCATTTATAATGGCAAATACATTCTGTTTTTTTATTTCTGGGATGTAATTTCTTCCCTGTCTCCATTTGAGTTGACAAGCTTGGCCCTGCTCCAATAGGAACAGCCCTGTTTGAACTGCAAGGCCAGGTCCTCCCTGAATCAGAACACAAGGAACCCTAGATAGGTTTCACCCTGATTGGGGCTTTTCAGTTGAGTATAGTTCCAGTGGCACAGTGAGCATAGAACCCACATCTGAGCACACCCTTGCACTTAGGGCAGTACATCAGTCACACAAAAGGTATAGGAGGAATGCATACACTTTGTCTAAACAAAGGCAATCGTTTGGCATGCCCATCTTTCTTTTGCCCACCATGCCACCTTAGTTTGAACCCAGCCATATGCAAATCAATTTTGACCCTACTCCAGTAGCAAAAGACTACCCACTTTGCCAGGTCAGGTCCTTCCTGAACACAAGCAACCCAAGATCGGTTTTGCTCTGATTGTGGCTCTTCAGTGGGGTGCAGCTTGGTTCCAGTGGTACAGTGAGCACAGGACCCATGCTTGGGCATACCTTTGCCACTTAGGGCAGTACATCAGTCACAAAAGGTGATGAGAAGAATGCTTAAAATCTAACCACTATCCATTTTTCTTTTGCCCACCATACCACCTTAGTCTGGACTTGTTTTTTAACCAAAACAAATATTTTTTTTTTCTTTTAGCCAATTGTATTCATTACATTGATGAAGGCCCAGCAGCTTACGCAATAAAAAAAATCTGGTAAAACCCAAACAAAACAAACAATGACAAAGTTGAAAGGCTAGTGGCCAACACCAGACCCATTGGCTTTGACAATTCTTTTTCCTGGTTGGGGCATTTTAAAGCATACTATTAAGTGATTGTCTCCTCAAAATATCTGCATCTCAGCCCCACGTGTAAATTTGGAATGAGGTAACCTGTCTGGTTGTATAGCTCTGGATGCTGTAGTTACCTCAGTTGATGGGTGAAGACCCAACGAGATTGAGTTTGTAATGCTACTGCAGGTACACTGGTAATTCTATTGCAAGTATCTTGTGAGAACTCTTAACATTATTTTATGTTTTGCGTCTTGCTGCCAATAGTGGAAATCAAGTCCCCTTCAAAACTCAGCAATTTTTATAGGAAAATACAATTGACAGGGCTGATGTGTTGGAAAGCACCCACAATGCACAAAAGATAGTTCCACACAGTTTGGATGATGAGGATCAAAGATGGGAAGAGAGAAGTTCTGGCATGTTCCAGCAAATCTGAAGCAGACACCTCATCACTTATAATTTCTGAAAGTACTAAAGGCCACAGCACAAAACATAAACATCTGAAGCACTACCTTGGCACTGTGTTCCCCTGTCCTGGATTAAAGGGATGTTCAAGGAATGCAGGTGCTAGGGCAACCTTTTTTTTTTATCTAACTATAGGCTCTTGCTGTTAAATTAGCTTAACTGAGATGAGCTTTATAAAACTCATCATACTTTTATAAGAAAAGCATTGTAGTGGAACCTACAGAGTAATTTGTGGTGAAATACTAATACTAACTCACTTCTATATAAGATTTCCTCTTACTAGGTTAGAAAAATATATAGGAAAAGCTAAAATACATCTGTTACTTGTGGGATGATGGATTACTCTCTGCTGGTCAGTGGGGTCTGTTCTTTGGAAATGAATGTGCCTAGAGGAATACCTGAAGGATAATTCCTTAGTCTGGCTCTCTACGCAAATGGCACAATTAAATCTCTTTATTTGGACACTTATTTTATCTACTATATGTTCTAGGCAAATCCAAAGGATGAGGTAGTTACTGCAGAAGCAGGAATTCCAGATTTTGCCAGTCAAGTACCTTTACAGCTTAATCAGGAATTCCATGATACTCAGAAGTAGGCAATCAAAGGTGTAATTGTAAACGTTCTCCCCCATATGGGTGTCATGGCTACCTTTTTCTTTGATGCCTATTTCTTCATACTATAATAATTAATAAATGGCTGTTAATCAGTATTAATATAATAAAAATGCTGACCCTTGCTGTGAGTGAGAGGCAACCAACCTAAGGTAGACAATGACATCTGATGGCTGGTGCAGGTGCATGAAGGTGTCCGCACCGCCCATTGGACCTATGTCAAGGGCTGGTGAATTCCCAGAATTGGCCACAAGGACCTTGCCATACCTCAGTGTTTACCTAGATGTGATGTTCTAGAGTGTCACTGCTAAAGGTAGCCCTAGGGACTTTATTCTTAAGCCCTGTATTGCCCAAGCTGATTAGACTGTCACCTCACCCATTCCCAAATTGTCTCAGAGTTACAAATGGGTGGGGTAAAAAAGGAAGGTTTGGAAAGTTTGAAAGTGTATAGCACAGTCCCGAGATGCCAGTTACCTGCTTCAGCAATGTGCCTTCCCCCACTGACCAATGGTCAATAGAGGAAACAAAAATGTAATGGGTGGGATGCTTGAATCCATCAAGTTCAGACTGAACTTTTCCTATTGGAGCAGAACTAAGGTAGATTTGAATATGCCTGGTTCTTGTCTGAGGTGGCGTGGTGGGGAGAAAAATGATGGCTTGTGATGTGGACCTAGTAATTACCAGTGGCAGAGATTAATTCATGCAATCCAGAAATTGCATTTTTGGGTCACTCAATGTGATTCCCTAAACTCTCTTTGATCTATTCAGGCCTCTTCCACATCTTCCTTACTCCACTTCATTGGTATTTTTATGTAAGACTTTGAGTCTCATTTATTGCTACCTGTCAAGCACATCAATACCCTTGGTGACCGACCCCTATATAGATCTATAAAAATAAAGAAATGCGGCGGGTATGCTCACACGTGGGTACCTTGTTTACTCTGCCACAGGGATCAAGTTATCTCTCACTTATGAGATTAAACTAGTCCAAACCTGTCTAAGATTGTTGGGGTTCTCACTGAAAGGGAACCTTGCCTGGCAGTTCAGTCTGCACTGCTGCTATCTGCACATAATCAAGGCTGATTTCTAAATGCATGGTTTCTGTATGAGGTGGCATGGTTGACCAAAAAAACACAATGGACTGGGAGGCGGCCGTGTAATTATGCTTGGATGAGATTAATTCTAGCATTCCAGAATCATCTTTTTATTTTACTCAATGCAACATCTAAGTGTCAGTTGATCACAAGACCTATTCAGGCCACTCTGGTAAGAAACAAATGCTTTAAAATGTATGTTTTATGTGGGAGAGGGCATGTATATGCATGAGTGCCTGTGTACATGTGTGTACCTAAGTAAGTGAGAAAGGGCATAAGTAAGTGTGATTGACAGTGAGTGAAAGTATGTGAGGCTGAATGTGACAGAGTGTGAGAAACAATGAGTGACTGCCAGTGAGTGAGAATGAGTGCAGAACCCCCAAAATAACCATGCTGGAGTTCTCAATCTAAACTACAATAAACAATTACTTAAAATGTTGTTTTTATTGTGTCACCTTTGCTGATTGTTCAAAGACTGAGATCAAATGTATGTCTATATCTTGAGACAAATGACTGCTTATCCTTTTGACATGGAAACTAGTGCTTACTGTTCTTTCTTTTACTGCAAAGTGTAAGAATTTTGTAAAGTGAACTATGTGACAATCTTGTTGGTGTGAAAGGAAAGGCTACAGGGTGTGATTTTCTTATTACACAACAAAATGTAAATACTCATAAATAAACTGTATAAATATTTCAAAATAAATAAACAGGTGTAAAAGCACAAAAGAAACATATTTTCTAATTCTGAAGTGTGATGGAACAGTGATTTTAATAGCATCAAAACAAATCAAGGGCACTATACTTGGTGATGTGCAAAAGACAAATATTAGCTGACACCCCAATTTCCACATATAATTGTTTGTGCATTAGGTAGTTTTAAGATTATGTGGAACTTTAATGGTAATTTAAATGGTAAATGTGCTGTATGTAAAAGACAGTGTGTTACAACACCATTCTTTAGTAATATAGTTGTGACAGTGTGGTCCTAAACGAAACACCTGCTACTTACTACACCCTTATTACTCTCCAGCTGAATGGGCATTACTTATTTTTGACACTTCTTCTTTGTGTAGTGCTTGGATTTTTCAGAATCCCTTTGAGTTCTGTGATTTAACCTTGATGACCGCACTTCAAGTCTGAAAGTTGTTCCAGTACCACAGAGTGAGGGTAACTCTATGGCGGAGGAGCGTCGTCTCGGCCCCTTCCGCCCCCTTCTGCCCCGCCCCCCGCCCCCCGCCCCCCGCCAGCAACAGCAGCGGCAATACTTTTACTATTAAACAATGATAAACTATGTTTATTATCGTTGTATAATAAAAGGGGTGGGGCCTTGGGGCTGTGTCGAGCAAAAAGGGGGTGTGCACAGCACTGCCCCTCAGTGCACATGTATGTTTGGCCGGCCATCTCGGGCCAACCAAACACACATGCTTATTGGGCTTTTTCCAACCTGGCACTGTGTGCTGGGTTGGAGACAGCAGGCAGAGACTCTCACTCTGCCTCAGAGGCCCCTGGTTAGGCGCTCAGTCCAATCCTAACAGTGCTTTCATGCTGCCATGTCAGGATTGGACGCAGGGCAGGCTGGGAGCCTGTGCATGCAGTGGAGGACCGGAGTGGATCAAAGCGGCGCGGCATGACGAAAAAGGTACGTTAAAAAAAAATATATATATATTTTATTTTTTTGTCCCGCTCCCCCACCCCCAGCCCACCACATGCTGCGCCGCCCTGCCCCTTTTCCCTCCCACAAGCCGCCATTGAGTGCAAGTGAGAGAATGCAAAGGGGCATGAGTGAGTTTGTGTGTTTCTGAGAGTGTTATATCTGTGAGTCTGCATTTTTGAGGTGATGCGTGGTATACAGAGGTACCCATGTCAAACTGCTGGTCCTGGCATATACAAGGTAATTTTAAGCATATGAGCCATCTGTAGCAAATTGAAAGCCCTGGCCAATATAGGTAATACACAGCCCATGGGGTACTCATTGCAATATGCTGTTGCTGGCATCCTTGATATAATTGTTATCATAACATGAATCAGTGGCATACTGTAGATAACTATTGGTAAATGGAGGACCCATGGCACTCTGCTGACACTGGCATACTTGAGGTAATTCTTGGTGTATCGGGAACTGTGGAAAAATGTTGGTACTGGTATATTGAAGCTAACTTACATGTTACAACGGCCACAGCATAATCTGGGTATGCCAAGCAACCACGACATATACTGATCCTGACATATTAGAGATACTTTGTGACACATTTGTCACCCATGGTTCTTTGAATAAGGGGGCACCAATGGCTTTTGTTGGGCACTCAAGACCAAATGCTGTCACTAGAATGGGGGTAAATATTGACATAAATGGGCATCCACTGCACATTTCAAAAACCACGAGATCAATTGCTCAGAGACATGAGGCTTTATTGCCTTGGCACACCAATGGCTTTTGAAAATATTTATGTTACAATTGTGATTAATATGCACTATTTGACACCCAGTTTTACTAAACCTTCTTGGGGTGATTACCCCCCTCCCAACATCTTCTCTCCTTTGAACCAGTCTAGAAGAGGTTGGACTTGCCTGTTCAGTGAAATTCAGAGAATGTATTACACCCCACCACTTTCAAAGATCCCCAGCCAGCACTGCTTAATCTGCACTTCATTGATTCTTTAGAAGATCCTTTTTAATTAGCTGCACTTATTTCCTAGTCAGTTCTAAAAACAAGCACTCCATTCTATTACAGAGCAGATATGTTGGGTACTATGAAGTTATGAAGAATAAGTACAAGTTGCAACTCCCCCCAGAAAAGAAACTCATAATAAAGAGCATCCGAATCCATTCAATTCAAGGTAAGACGTGTTACATTAAAGAAGTATATTAAAGTTGAGGAGCGTTGATCTGCTTATGGTGTGCTCCGAACATGATGTTTTAATCATACTCTGAACATTACATTTTTTTCATACAACTGCAAATATAAAAAAACATGACTGTTAGGATGAGCGGATTGTTGCCATATCAAGTTATAATTACCATTTACACTGTCAAAGATGTGTACTTTTGCCTGGGGATGTCTCACTTAGAAGAGTGTGACATTGAGATTATTTAGGCATCTCTGGCTGCTTTGTGCAATGATGTACTAAAATGAGTACAAAATGCAGGGGTGGGGCAGAGGGATATAGGGGGAACGGATACCGGGGTAACAAAATAAAAAATAATTTAAAAAAACATACTTGTCCCGACACTGCTGCCTGCCCCACACCTCTTCTCCCCTGATAGTGTCCAAGCAGTCCCTGGTACACCAGCACAGGCTCCCCTCCCCCCCCCCCCCCCCCCCACACACAATCCTGGTGCTGCTCTCATGCTATAACATGAGAGCAGCACCAGGATTGGTCTGAACGGCTTGGTCTGCTGCTCAGACAGTGCACTGGAGTCTTTGCTGATTCTCCAACCTGGCTGTGCAACATAGCCACATTAGAGAAACCTAAGTGCGCATGTCTGTTTGGCCAGCTTAAGACGGGCAGCCAAACTGACATGCGCACTGACTACACTCTTCCTTCTCCCACTACCTCCTGGTCCCCCCCGCATGGCCCAGCTCCGCCCCTTCCTGCACATGCCAACACAGCTGAAAAATAAAACAATCAAATATTGTTTTATTTTTCAGCTGCTGGCTCGTTGCCAGTGGGGCAGTGCTCCTTTGCCATTGCGGAGGAGCCACCCCTGCGAGTCATGCACACATAAGATCAGTGTTTCATACTTTCTTCTGTAGAAGTACAGTTACATTGCCTTTCCTCTTCTGGTGCTAAATGATTAAACTTCTTAGCAACTAGAAATTTGATGTAGTACAGCACCTTTGAAAGGCAGGTCGTTTTTAGGCTAGGAAGCATTTGCAGACCAGTGCCCTTTGTAAAGGAGGGGTTCTTTGTCAAAGTTCGCATTATTACACATTCAGTCACTCACTAACCTATTTCTATCAGTCATAAAGTGAGATAGGAACAAAGTGACAAAAGGGTCTATTCAGAGTGGATTCAGTTTTAAAGGCTTTGGAGTTGTTGTTTGTTTCCTCTGTTAACTACAGCATGTGACTTTATTGAAAAATAACAAGTGAGTCGAATTGCTTAACATTTAACATGAGAGGGAGTGCATTTTTAATGAACGTCCTTGGACAATTGCTGTTTCTCTACTAGTCATTTTTTAATTGTGTAATTTCAATTAATACATCAGATGTGTTATATACTAATCATGATCCATGCAGTGTACTTTGGGTCATTCGTGATTATTCTGCAAGGCTAGATTTAGATTGCTATACAGATCAGTCAATGTTGTTTCAGTAACTGAATGGGCCAAAAAGAGTTAGGCATTCTTCAATCTCTTTTAAAAGATGCACAACATCCAATAGTCAGCAATGTTTGTATGACACACCCATCAGTTGCATACAGGAAAACTGCCACACATCACTGTTTAGAAATCCATGTATTGGTCTGTAAAAAATAGCCAGGATATTTAGTGGGTCAAACGTATCCTTAATAATACAGTATTGTTAGTCGAAATGAATCAAGGTTTGTTGATCACAAGTTGATCGGAGATAGGTCAGGCATACAAATTACTTTTTCTGTGGAGACCAAAGGTATTCATTGAAAGTATGAGTATCTTGTCTAACAATAACATACTAACTTTCTCTCCTGTGCAGATAAAAGTCATAAATTTAACATTCTCAGCTTCACAGGTAAAGCAGGTAATTTCAAGCATAATGTGGTAATGGGTAAAGATTGATCTGTGGTGGTTTGCAGTGAAAAATCCATGGTGAAGGGTGGTAAAATATTGATGGTGATGGATAGAGTGTTAGAGTCTTCTGATGCTCTATGCTTATGGTTCGACCTTCTGATGTCTCCTGGTTGAAATCAAAGTGCCCATGACATTAATCATTCAAGGAATGTAATTTCATGTTTGGATGAATCTTCCTATGGTATCAAATCGGTCTGTTGGAAATGGACTGATTAATGTTCCACACGTATTTTAAATGGGATATAATCTGGGATATCATGATTCATAACTAAAGAGTTTGACAATTATGCATAAATCAGGGATAATCTGGGATATTATCCCTGATTTATGCATAATTGTCAAACTCTTTAGTTATGAATCATGATATCCTAATAATAGTTCAGGAACTTTTCAGACCTTTCACTACAGAATAGTAAATACAGTGTACTCCAGCACAGCAAAGATCACACTTTATGGTGCAACTGGAATCACTTCAATAATTTGGAGCCACTTACTTACAGGGTTAAAAGGCTTGAGTGACTTGAATGTGAATTTTAGTACTGCAGGCTGAAGGCTTTACAGGAGAGATATGTTGAAGAGTATGTTAGTGAGTGAAAAGTATTGACTTTACTCATAGCTCTGCAGAATAGATAGTCAAATTAAGGGGCTTCGAGTCACTTGAAACAATGAGACAGCACTGTCAAGATATCCATTGTAGAATAAAAGGTAATTGCAATGCATTCTAAAACCTTTGCAGGGTATACAGGTTACGGGTGAATGTGCAGAGTTAGTGAGACTAGGGCATAAGGAAGTGGAGAGGGTAGATAGCTAATATCAAACTCCACGACATGTAAGAACAGTAGGGCTAAGGAAAGGGCGTGGCTGAAACCAGGACAAGAGATATCATGGGCACTCATGAGATTTTCAGTACCATAAGGGGTGATGTGTCAGTTGATTTTGGTTTCGCACACATTCCTGTTGAGAAATCAAGACTGAATGAAAACTGAGCTTTTCCTCTTACCATATTATGAAATTGGCACATGCATATGCCCAGTTTAGCTCCTTTGCTTAGTAACATATGCCTGGTTGGACAGTTTTACTATATCTTTTTCTCTGTGAGCCTATGAATGACGGAACACTGGAGCCTGCTATGCAATGAATCAGCAGTAGAGAGATCTTTATTTTATCTTTATTTACCCTGCCATGTGAGGTTACCTTAGGCTCTATATTATTAATTCCTAGTGACTAAATATATGATAAATTTGTATTCTTAACATATATTATGCTGTCAGGGAAAAAGCCACCCAACGTTTATTTTCCTGTCTTTAAATTACACAAACCTCTACCACAAAACACGGACCACAAATACCGATGACACCAGAAAACTGTTTAAAAATCCTGCTATCTAGTACCGTTTCATTTTTGTCATTTATACTGTCATAAGAGGGTCCTTAAACCCTCGTCCATTATTTTCAGACGTTCACATGTTTTTTAGAATGCTCTTTGTGACATGTTTCTGTGTACTTCGGCGTGAATATTTTAGCTTTTCCATGAGAAAGCAACTTCTATTCATCACAAATATGATTTTTACTAATAAAGCCTTATGCATTTTAGCCAGCAACTTTTCTTTCTGGTATACTTTTCCAAAATCTTTTTTCTTCATTTTGCTTTAGATGCAAGTAGAAAATAATACAGTTTTGGGTGAGAGTAACGACTGGTACTACCTTTCCAATTAAAATGAAATGGCTTCTCTCCCCAATGAGAGCAGCACAGCAAAGAATGAAATGGTTGCTTATGAGACAATGTTTTCATGCCATTTAATAATTATTTTGTGTCCTGATCAATATGGCTTAATACAGGACATAGTTGAAATATAGAGCACATTCTGGATGTATCCTGCATGTACGTTTATAAATACCTAACAAGTCTAACAAATCTATCTATGTCTTTGATTACCCTAATACTTTGAACTACCTAGCTAGAATCTACATCTCCAACTTCTGCAGTCCCAGTTCAGTGCACAATTTGCTCATTTCTCTCTGTTGGGCCCATCACTCTTAAATTAGTTAGTTACTCTTTTCTTCGAAATTGCCCTGTCAGTAATTCAGAGGTGTCAGTTATGGCTTTGCAGTCTGGGTCATGGATTTTCAGATTGATTGAGGTTATTCTCATGGGAATGACTTTGTAGTCCTTGAGAAAGTCTCCTACTGGGCCACAATGTCTTAATGGCTGTGGGTTATACCTTCTTCCCTCAAGGTTCACCTGCTGCTGCTACCTCTATATACAGTTAATTCTCCTCAAAGCACCTCTGACCACTTCACTGAATGTCAATTCACTTTGATTCACCGGGGACACCAACCTCACCCTCAAAAAACACATTTCTGAAAAATAAAGACGGTCTTGTACCAGCTTTCTCTTCTCAAGAAAGTGAGCTGTTTAATATCTCATATTGTCACATCTGGATGGTGGTACCATCCTGCTGCATGGCCTCCCAGACTCCTATTGACACTAGACCCCCTTAAGGGGGGATCCTACATGCCACAGCATGCCCTTGCCAAGGACTGAAAAAATATGATCAAATCACCAACATCATGATGGTTCACCTTCAGCTCCACATCCTGGTGTGCACCATCTTCAAAACCAGCTACATCATTTACATGCCATGACAACCAGCACCCACGCTAATCTTCCAGACAACCTCACCACCTCCGCTGTCTGGTGGCACACCTGCAGCCGGGGCATTGTCAAACTGAAGACTAAAAGTGTAAAAAAGACAAAAACGATGCAGCAGACCTTTTCTATCTATCCACCCAGGATCTCAATCAATATTCTTGTGTCCTTTCAGACCATTCCAACGTCCTTTAATTTAGGAAAGAGTTGTAGACTCCACCTTGTTAAAAACACAACATCATAATGCAGTAACAGTAGACTTCTGCCGCCAGACCAAGCCACTTCTCCCATTGCTTGCCTTTGACCATATTCGCTGCATTTTGGCTATGTTAATGTTATACAACTACCTCATACATACATAAAAACAGTTCTTACAGGCATAAGTGTAACTGATATGTGTTATAACTTAGGACTTCAGTAGATTGAGCCCTGAGAACATATCCCATATCACCTTCTTCAGTACACCTTAACAGCTCTACTTTTGCACCTTTATAAGACAAGTTACAAACCACACTCTTGGCACTTTGGAGTAGCATCATTGTACCGAGGCTATCTGCAGTGACAGAAACAACTGATAAATCTGACCCTTCTTCCCAGTACTTTCTGAGTGCCACGGACCCGAAAGATTGGATATAATACTTTTTCAAAAACACTTTTTATTTCTGACATAGGAGGTTTTGTTTTTTCCAGGAGTAGGAAAGAACAATGGGAGTGACTTGAAACTTCAGATAATAGCGAAGAAAGAAGTTGTTTTTCAGTGTATTTCTGCAACTCAAGAAAACTGCAAGGTAATGTATGCTATATTACATATTTTTTCCCTTACTTGTAGGAGTTGGCTACAGGCAGAGTTGACGGTCATTTCAAGACCTATTATTTCCCATGGATATCACCTACTAAGAGTGAGCTTTGGGGTAGTGCCTTGGTCATGATTGTATAGCTTTGTTATCTGCCTCTATTCCTTGTTCCTAATTGAGTGGCTTTCCTGTTGCTGATGTTTGTCCTAGGCAGGGGTATTTTGATCTTACAGTTTTTGGATGGGATGATGAATACTTACCCTTGATTGCAGTGCCAGAGAGGGAATATATATGTAGATAGATAAGTGTATGCGGGTGAGAAGAAGCAAACGTGTTTACTGCCAGTGCTTTTAAATTATCATTCATGTGAGTCCATAGTCAAAATACGATTCCCACAATGCACTGTTCAATACTTATGTCTTTGCCACTGGAGTGCTTAATCTCCATAAATTTGAAATAACATCACAGGCACTCAAGTTTCAATAAAAATTGTGCGTGAATTAAATGTCTCCAATTTATTGCCCACATGCGTGTACTGCCACTGCTCAACATGATAACGGCCACTGCCACAGACTCCACGAAGAGCTAGAAAAGAGGTGTAATACCTCCCTCTCATCCCTTGCTCACCTCCATTGTTCGTTTTGGATAAATGCCATTTCTGCCAAACGTGAACCGGTCGGGCCGTCTCAAGTTTCAATCCAAATTCATCTGCTCCATATAAGGGCTACAGGCCCTGCAGGGCGGCCTTGGTTGCAACGCTGAAGCATCCCATTTTTGTGGAGTAATTCCAATAATAGAACAGATGGCTACATGCCTACATTTTTTCAGAGGAGGAGATTTTGTATCATTTTAGACCACCAGAAATGTGGTTTCAAAAAAGCAATCCACTATGAGTTCTACTATAGGAAATTAGGGGTAGGGGGTCGGGCATTGCCCCATTCCCACCCACTAGTAGGCACTGCTCTTTTATCGCATGATATCTGTCCTTTCATGCAACACACCCATGGGATTCCTGTGCAAATTGGCAAAGGAACAGCCCGTTCTTTTGTTCTAATGGGCAGCTGCTGTACCAACAGACCACTTTAAAGAGGCGCATAAACTGTGATGCTATAGGTCTGATTCACAAGGTTAAATGTACATGTGTATATTTATACCTGTGTAAATCTACTAATCCACCTAAATGCAAATTTATACTCCGAAATCACCATTTCCGAATGCAGATCTACACCTAAGTGAGTAGTTGTGGTGGAATCTCTTATAACAGGATTGACGAGTATAAAATTACTATTAGTAACTTTTCACAGTTAGGGAGATCTCTGCCACCATGTTGGAGATTGCCCTATGGGAGAGTAAAGGGAAAAGTAATAAACTTGATTTAAAACAAAAAAAGTACAATATACATGTAACAGAAATTAAACTAATTATTATAAACCAAGAGCTGTTAAAATAAAACGATACAGTACATTACCTCATTAAATTAAACATGTGTTAAATAATCAAAATATATCCCTAAAATACTCCAATTTTTTAGAAAGTATTCCCCATTTTCCAGCCTCTACCTCTAGTCCCTCACACACGTGCTACTAAAACGTAGGCTAGGATTGCAGTGATCTCTGCCACCATGATGGAGATCTGTGCACCAAAAAGATACGGTGGGGTAAAGATTGAAGGCTCCACCTGTACGTTAGTGAATACCATTTTTTATTATGTGAGTGGTACTTCGGGAGTACTACCTCATGTACCACACAGTGTAGTTTGTGAATAGGCCCATATTTTTCCACAGGGTCTACCTACCATACGCAACTGAATGGGAGAATGTGGTGCAGTAAAGCTAGCACTAACAATAGCTTATTTGCATTTAATACTTACTAGAACATCACATTTATTTAATTGTCTTTCTTCTCAAATACTTGTGTGTATTGGCAGTCGTATAGCACAAACCTTCCTAGGAAGCAACGGAGCGCTGTACATTGCAGTGGATTGGGAAGCGATCTCATATATATCAGGTGGGGAATTATGCAAATTCATTTCATATTTTTATGCACACGAAGATGAAGTGACTTGCACAGAATCACACGATGTTGACCTAAGCGCAGAGGATGAGATTGGAATCTGGGTCCTTGGGTTCTGAACTTGGTAGCTTTAGCCGCTAGACCCCACACCTCCTTCCTTGTGGTAAATTGGTTGCTTTCCTATAAGGACAGTGCTGATAGCAATGTTATTACAAAATTCTACAAAGATTTATTTGATTAATAGAAAGATTTTAAATATGGTTTTCTACAGTTGTTTGTAGATGCAGGCAACAATGCAGCAATTATTACTTTGGAACACTGTCCGGTGATAAGTGGCGATGTGAAAGTGCGATTTGAGTCAAGTGCTGTAAGTATGCCTTATAAGTATACCGCATGACACATTATTACATTTGTTTTAGGTTCATCTTTTCTAGAAGCACATCCCTCGATTTATGCAAACTGTTACCTGATTCCAAAGTGATCATTGTTTGCTTACTTTGTAGTGAGTAGTGACCACATGCAGTCAAACATGGTGCTAAGAAGAGGTTCTTGGCTCCTATTGTATGGTCCCCATTTTTAAATGGTGCCCTCTGTACTGTTTTACTGACTTTGTGTTTTCTTTTTTACGTTTTAGTTTGCTTAGTTTTAGTTTCCAGCTGTCCATTGCCAGAGGGAGAGCCCTCAGGAAGTGACAAGTGTAGTTAGACTCCAATTTAAATGATTCCTCCCATTTTGCTCTGATGCCACGTTGTCACTGATTGGACATGCCCCACTCCCAGCTGGCAGGCTATATGAAAGCCACACAAAAGCGTCTGCACCACTGGCAAGCCGGAGTGTGCCCGCGCAGCTCGATATGCGAAGAGCCCTGTTCCTTTGACTCTAAGACTACATCAAAGAATCACCTACTCAGCCAAAGACCTGCACAAACTCTGTTCTTCAGGTCACTTACCTCACTGCCCTCTTCAGTCTTTAGCCCAAACAACCACATCGCTGTCCCATATGCGGCCTCTTATATATGCTGCCCTTCCACGACCTAGCTTGGGTAACTCCTCCTAGGACCGGACCAAACACAACAATCACTCTCTGCCATCTCTTTCGGGTTTCCTAATGAATGCTGACTTCATATGTCTCACCAAAACATGGCTCATAGACTATTTGGGACTCGACATTGATAATGCCTTACCTTCCTCGTACTCTGTAATTCACCTTGACAGGGCCCACAAGATGCCATTATATTCTGCAAGTCTGCACCATCTTTGACACAAAAAGTCTCCGTCCCAGAGGCATAATTTTAAGACTAGAAATTTCTCCTTCCCTCACCACTACCGGCACTCTGGTATACTGCTTTCCAAGACTAAAAAGCCTTCAATCAGTTCCCTTCTTATAGGAGCCCGATATTTTGAGAGCATCCAACTTTATTTTCCAAGGGGTTTTGAACTACCACCTAGAAGATTTGCTTAACTCACAAAGTCTAAATCATATTGACTCTTTATCTATCCTGGGCCTCACACAAAATGCAAAGTTTGCTACACATGCCGTAGGCCAAATTTTGGATCCTATCTTCGATTGTTTCATTCTTATTAATAAATGCACCTCTCTCCTGTTGGTCTGGTCAGACCATGTGGTTGTCTTATTTAAGATTTCAATACCACAATTAAGGGACCTCGTCGTTCTTCAGGAAACTTTCCTGACCCGCACATGGACTAGAGTCAACCAAGATAACATAAGCCCTGCTCTGTCACAAACTCTGGTATAAATCAATCATGACATCCACATAGCTGTTTTAACTCTTAGCTCTCACCAGTTTTAGATTAATTTGCCCATGTGAGAATAAAAGCAAAAAAGAGAACCCATCCTAATGCACCTTGGTACATCAAAGCTGCCAAAAAGTTGTAAAAAACTAGAGGCTAAATGGAGAAAGTGATAGAAAACCATGGAAAAATCTGAATATAGATCTGCCATCCATAAAAACAAAGTACTTATCAAACCAGCCAAAGCAGGGTATTATGCTTCCTTAAAACTGAGAACTTTAACAGGCTCTTCCCTGAACTCTTCTTAATCCTCCTCCGTGATACCCAGACCACCATTTCCACTACCACATAACCTTTGTAATAATGCTGCCAAATTTTCTAACAACAACATCAGCACATTCTAGTCTACGTTTCCTCAAATTTCCATAGATAGCTCTTCTTTAATGGATAAAGCAACTTTGTCGGCTACAGGTTAACCCCTGTTAGCCCCAAGAGGAAATATACCTGTGTGCCCTTTTTAGAGAAGAGGGGAACTGGCACTGCTCTCTCTGAGCTATCCTGCTTTAGGCATGGAGTGTTAGAGAATCTCTCATCTGCCGTGTTGTTTATAAATCAGAGCCTCACCCTGAATCCCCAAAACAATAGACACACACAATGATTGGCATTTAACAATGAAAGGTTATTTATTATGCACAAACATATGTATCAAATTATGATAATCAGTCATAAAAATCTCAGCATTCATAACTAAAGCCAGATCCACCCAAGGAAAGCCCCAAACATGAGTTATCACACATTCCTATTCTTATTAGTCTAAAATTCCTATCTATTTTTCATAAGTATGTGTTTAAATAGTTGTAATGACAGTTTTCGCCTAGCAACCGATACATTGATTTTTCTATGTCAATAGCTAAAGTGAATTAATGAGAAACTGTAATGGTTCCTCTTACGTTCTCTTTTGTCAATTAGTGTGGTCAAGAATTGTATTTGCAAGTATTGCACTTTACATAGGATGTCAACAGAACACTATATAAGTAAAATAGTCATTAACTTTCGGACCCAAGGAGGGTGCTATATCGAGCGGTAATCCTGTGAATTTATATAATGTTTGTAACATACCTGCGACATGAGCGGGTGTATTTCTAGCATGGATGTACAATCCACTGTGAAGATGTCATGCCCCATATAGTTAACATTTCAATATTGGATGGGCTTGGTCACATCTAGTATGATTGCACACATGGGGGTGTCGTTCACAGGATAGTCGTGTATTCAATATGTGAGTTTCTTCGTGTCTGGATTCCCAGTGGCTTCTAAGAGGACTTTCATCTTTCTTGGCCTGCACTGCTAGCCAATCTGATTCCCATTATGCAATGGCTAATTTACAGCTTACCCAGTCATGTTATTTTCCCTGCATACCTTCTTTCGCTGTTGGGCCTTCAGATGGAAGGGGATATTTCAGCATGCACTCCTCAGCATCTGGACTGTCTCTCACCCTTCCCTTTTCTAGCTTCTCTTTATACCTTCGCTTCCAAGTAGTTGCTATGATGGAGAGGACGCACCTGCCGCCATGTGTGTTACTACTTCTGTACACAAACAATCTATCTTGCAAACATGCATGGAAAAGATGATGCAACTACTTAGCTTTGGTCCATGCTATTTATATACAAGGCAAGGTGGTGTTGAAGCTACAACCACCACACGCAACAAGGAGAGATAGAAAATGCCTTTCTCTTTATTGCTTAATTGAACACTTTCAAAATAGATTTTCCGAAATAACACGGTAATCCTACACGCATTCGCAAGCATACAATCATACTCTAATAATGTGTTAGTGGACCCATGCTGGCAAAGAATTAGGCCTGGCATGTGTGTAACATGAACGCATTACCAGCAAAGCCCTGCCACACACGACAAAATGGTTGGCATTAAATGTTCTTGTATACGTCAAATGCTCATCTTGCTAATTTGGCCATTCCACGAGTTCAAGCAGTGTAGTTAAGCTTGTATTTCACGTCTTTAGATTTTTTGCTTTTTAGCCATACCACTCTATCCCTCAGACACTCTTACCTTGCAGTACGCATATGCGTAACATCTTTCTGAAAAGCGTAATTCATTTTGCAACTAAAGTGTCAAGTTCTAACAAAATATATATATCTTTGTTTCAATAAAATTACTGTTCTAAGAAGTAGTGAGATACGGGTATGCAAATAACAAGACTATACAATCCAGCACTGTGGCTCTTCACAATGAGTAACAGTAATTCTGCCTCTTAAATACACAGAATGCATCTGAGCTCTGTTATAATGAAAGGATGGAGACTTTGTGAGAGATGTAAATCTGCCTTTGCTTTCACAGTGCACTGACATTGAGAACCATGCCTCTAAAAGGGGCCGGGCTCGCAATGCAAATTAACGCATATTGTGAAAGGTACACTGCAAGGAGCAGGCCCTTGCATACTGAAAGCAGTAGGACATCGTCAGATTCCACTTTGGAAAGCACTGATACATCTCCTTGGCAGTTGCAGGGAGGCTTGGATGCCCCAGTACAGTTCCCCTTCCCTTGCAACTCACTAGGGTTCACATTGTTGATATTGCAATTAGAAAAGCCTTTTCAGTGTGAAGTCTGTGATTTGCAGTTTGAGATTTTGCATGTACAAAGTCAGCCTTTTTGCGACGCACATGCTTTGCACTCACAAAATCCTTTTGTACATCTGCACCTAAAAGTAAACCAGTAAAATAAGAAGGAATCTGAAATAAGATGAATCTCTGTTTTGAAGGTATTTTAGTTCATTGGATAACTGGAATAACTTCTTCAGCAAGTTAACGGTTTTAAAATTGTACATTGAAATCGCAGAAATGTAAGTAACTTAGGTATATCACAAACATAGTGATCAGACTCAACCCCTTACTTTTTTTGCACTTAAACTTAAACTCTACTTTTTTCCTCTTTAGGGGCTTCCAATCGGCTATGATGGCTGCCCACTCTACTTCTGGTTCAACACTTCCTTCGTTGAAGACAACAGGTATCATACGATGCAATGCAATTGAATCATATTCATGCTGATAATATTTCAGTTCTCTACTAACAACAATAAACTGGCATTTGTTTCCAAATGCGCTGAGGAAGTAACTTAAAACTTGATGCCGCCTTAGAGAAAATCAATAATGTTGATTGCTCGATTGTAGTGGAGACTGCCCACAGTTCCCAAAGTTATTTTGAGAATAATCAAATGAGCTACAAAAGCTGCATGCGGTCAACTCACATACTAATGTATATTCCTGCTACTTGCACTTGGTGTACCACACTGAAAATTTGCTGGATGTTTCACCTTTCAATTATTTGTCTTCATTTACCATGAAGGACTGTAACGGACACCCTTCGTTGTCTTTTGCAGCCCTTCATTGTCATGAAGGTTAAGTTGTGTTTTTTCGAAACCATTTTTTTTTTTTTTTTAAAGTTTACTTCTGATCAAGACGTGAGGCTGTCTGGGCGTCTAGAACATTTTTCAGACTGTTCAATAGCAGAGGACATAGGGAGGTGGTGCATTCACTGGCGAGCTGTGAATAAGTGGTTGACTTGCTGAAGTTGGGGCAGGAGGGGCTTGCACTGTCTTTATCCCTGGGAATTGCACTGGTGCCAACAAAATGCAATGACACTACTATACGTGCCTCGACTGACTCCTATGGTTTCCATTTCAATGGCAGGTGCTAGACCTTCAGAATGTGTTGAAAGCCACATACACTAGCTGCATTGTTCATGCTTTTATTTATTTAGTTAGGTGTTTCTTTAGATGCAGACTTGTGTAGTGGCTCTGTAGCAGCAAAGTATTTCCTCCATCAAAGATTTTTGGCCCAGCTAGGGTGTCTTTCGCTGAGATTTTGAACTTATCAAATCCTGATCTGCTTTTTGGTGTTTTTTCCTCTTCTGGATATTTAACAAGCCTGCAGATTCAGAAGCTGCAAGAAATTAAATAACTAACTGTATAAACTGGTGTCTGTGATGTTGTAGGTCGTGGGATAGGAAAATAATGCTTATCCCTGAAAGGTTTGCCCTCCCTCATAGAGTAAAAAACAATTCTACAGGTATTCAGGGATCACCCTGAATTTGAGAAGTTTGTCGAAAAACATTTGCTGGTAACAGTTTTAAAATTCTCCGGTCCATAACAATAGGTAATTCAGTCAATGTAATATGTTGAAAAATGGTTGTATTCATCATTAGAAATTGAAACTTTTCGATCAGTATGCTTCTATGGATTTTGAAGCACTATGCTGCTTGTAACCTTACAATCTGGCACAATAGAGGTTGTCTTCACCATCGATCCAAAAGTGATCAAGGCCAACCCAGGTCGAAACGAGTTGTGGTTTCTTCTGTGCCATTAAATATTTTTGCCTACACCTTTGGTGTGGCTCGTTTTTTTCTGCCTTTGACAAGCAAGGTGGGTTGCTGTGTGATTTTAAGAGCGGTGGAGGCCCGCTGCATGAGCCCCTACATGTGGGATGAACGCCCTTGTTGTTCGAGTGGCTAAACCATTGAACCAAATGTGAACATGAAGTTATAGCAAAAGGATTTATATTGACTAATTTCATTTTAGGCTGCATGAAAATTGAAAAAAAGAAAGGTTGTGTTGGGATTTCCTTTTTCTAAAAGATGTTTCACGATCATGCTCAAAGACTTTGATATTCTACTTTTTACCAGTTTAAATGAGAAACCCATGAAGGAAAACTAAAGTATCTCCTCATCCCATTGTGTGACAGAATATTGATTTGTAAAACCTAGACTGTCTGCAGTAGAGATACAAGCCAACTGTTCTTCTTTTACATTATACTATAGATCTAAATAATGTGTTTATGCATATATTTTCACAGGCTTTACCTCTCAAGGAATGAGCTCGACAACCCCCATAAAGCAAAAACATGGAAAATCTATTCAGAACACTTTGCAGTGGAGCTGATATTCATTGAGCCTTGATATCAAGAAGGTTTCCATTTTACTGGGACTCTCAAACAATCGTGTTCATCATTGTGGTTTTCGATGGTAAACCTTGAAGGCCAGTCCGGCATTCTCAGGAGCCCAACTTGATGAATGACAGGGTCACTTTATGTGCCAAACATTCAAATATGTTGTGAATGACTGATGCAGTGATAAAGAGAGAAAGAAGTTCCAGAAAGACACGAAGGGAACACCCACATAAAGACAATATACAATATAAGTATTCACGATAACACAGCCTTTTTATTAGGATGAGCAATGCCACAGTTAGTATGCAGGTTGTTATCACAGCTAATCCTTCTAATGCAAAATGCAAAAATTTGACATCTCTTTGTATGACCCTATCATTGGTTTAAGGATCACAATACACTCTTGAATGATTTCTAGTTGCTCTTGCACAGGAATTCTCACCACAGCTTGTTTATAACTACCACAACCTCCTAACATGTATGAGTGTGCACAATCTATAAAAGGCATACGTGTATGGTAACAGCTCATGAGTTAGGGTTAAATGCAGATTTCTCTTTTGCCTTACTAATGGACGTTAAAAGCAATACAAAACTTTTTGTGCTGTAATACAGAATTGCATTAATTAGTTTTGCCTTTCCTGTTTTGTGACTTTTGATTATGACGGGATAATACATATAGATAATATATTAATGTCTGTGATAATCTATGCATTATGATTTGCGATGTGCTTCGATACGTGCAGCTAAAAATGCACGGTCCTAAGCATCAGCTAGCTAACGGTTTCTGCCAGGTCCCTACAAGGACCACAAATGAACAACTTGGAGTCCTGTAGTACACGCTGCTAGTACGTCAATTTTCAAAAAAGTCCACACAGTGAGTGTGAAGTCCTCGTAGCCTAACAAACCCACTTCAGAAATGCTGCTAGTATTAGTTGGCAGAAGAGAATGAAAAATAACACCCAACAACAGATCAGAAAAAACTGGTGCGTAGAACAAAAAACACCAAATACACCGAATACACACTGAGGTCAATATAGAAAGCGTTAACAGTGCGGAGACACTTAGAAAAAATGACCATCAACAATCTTGTAAGTGAAACAAATCACCAGGTGCAATATAGAGTAATGACCAGGGAGCAGGCAGTCAGCAGAATACTCCACATAAAAACAAAAAGGAGAGCTGGTGATAGAAAGAGAGATACTCGATTTCAAGTTAAACAGCTTTTTATTCATTCCTTGGTATTATAGACATGATTCATTTGTAGCACAAAGTTATTTGCGTCCTAGTATGCAAATTAAAAAAAGAGCATTTACTACTTTTCAGTAAGGGCAGCTTCAAGTGTCCTTTTTGAGCTCCAGTGAAATCTCTGGTATGCCCAGATAAACCAAGCAATGGCAAAGCATGTTAATTCCCTCCTACCTCACCTTCCTCAATCGATGAATTGAATCTCCTTTATACAGGGATATTGTCTCTAGTCTGCCGCGCTTTGGCCCATTTGGTGCCACTGTTGAGCTTTCACTCCCATTTCCTCCCCCCATTGTGATCCTCTATTAGCATTCTGGCCATCACAAGGGAGGGAAGATTTATCACACACCACCTCCTCCACACATATCCTTTATTAGCAGGTATCCTAACTGTTGTCAGCAAAACTGAGAGCATCAACAGGAAATATACATCAATACCCTGATGCAGGTGCTGTGATTTTTGTTTTTGAGCTCTTTTCACAGCCTTACCTTTATGCTTAAGAGGATAGTTTGGGAAAGTGTCATAGCGAGCAGCGTATCGGCATGGTAATTTTGTGTAGGGAGAATAGATTTGTTTTGGTACAGTAGTCTCATCCCTCCTCAGTCCTCAGTTTCTTAAATCCCCTGATTACCTGCTTTTCTGGTGAGGCTAGGGCCTTCTCCAGAGAAAGTATAAAGGGCAAACCTTCAGTGGATTTAATATTAATAGCAGTAATTCTACTGCTTTGGGCACAGCAAAGCATAGCTAAGTGTCTAGTCGTCAGCATGGAAGAAACTTTGCTAATGGTCAACTTTTCCTGTACCTCAATGTGTTATCAGATCGAGTTCTATGAAATCAGTCGTCCTTCACCTGGGCTGGCGACTTGGTCCTAGTAAGTTCGAATGCCTCTTTATTTCAGTAAGGACAGTTGCTGTACTCTCCAGTCTGCTTATTTGCGTCTACCCTTAGTTGCAATTTGATTTGTAAACTCAAGATTTCACTACCATAACAGACTATGCTTCTGGCCTTGCTCTAAATAATGATGTACAGGCTTGAGTGAAAGTGATAGTTCATTGAACAAATGTAACTTGTAATGCCTGTAGTTACGATACGTATCATTCGACAGGCTATTAATAAGTATAAATAACACTCCAAGGATGTTTCCGTGATTGTGTTTCGTAGGCAGCTAAAATGCTTGATTTTATTCAGTTTGACTTCATGCAAGTAGAATTAATTTGTTGTATGTTTTCTGCTTTTGTGTCTCAATTGCATGATCTTACATTTTTGGATACTTACTCCTGAGATGCTCTACTGGTACACCTGCAGACCTTTATACTGTTCAATAATTTCTCCATAGCTCACTTTGCCAATTGTACTCTCAAATCCTCTCTCACTGTCAGCTTCTTATCTTGGACCCTTTCCACAAATATCCCATTAGACCTAAGTTGAGACTGACTGAACCTTAGATTGCCATCTGCACAAATTAAATCATAACTGTTGATTAGGATTCCTGAAACCCACTATCAGATGGTGTATGGTTCAGACTTTGTTCTACGGTATTAGGATTCCAAAAAGGAGCAAGAGGAACTTGAGGGAATAATCTGACACTGCCTCACACTATTCAGTGGTGTCAAAGAGCCCAACTAAAAGTGTGTGGGTTGGCACAGTCTTCTTTTCTGATGAAAATAAGACATACAGTAGATTGGTAAATGAGGACAGTTGTGCTCCAGACCTATGTGGAGATAGTTCTTTAAAAAGTACTAGCTTCCCTCACCCATTTCCAGTTGCATACCTTCATCACAGGGTACCTCCTCGCTACAACCAATAATTTTGTTGAGTATCGAGCTCCACTGGGTGCACTTGGTCCAGTGGAGGCTTTTTCATATTATTCTTTTAGGAAAGAAAGGTGCCAGACCATATTGTGGGGTGTTACTATATACTTCATGTGTGCGTTAGTGGTAGTTGTAAAACCATACAGGTTATAGGAGTCCTCCAGGAAAAATGGACTGTAGACTTTAAGGATGTATAGAACTATGGCATTGGTCCAATTTGCTTTATCATTTGCCTCGTCTTTTCATGGTTAACAGCAACTTTTCCAAGAGGGCTTGCAGTGCAGACTCTCATTCAGTCAACATGTTTCTGCTCTCACCCATGCCTAAAGTATGTCTGGTGCATTCATCCTGGCAGGCCCATCTCCTACTGTCCCCACAGAACCTCATTTTACTGGGTAGTAGGGAAAGTAACAAAAGAGCAACTAAACACACTTGCAGTGCAAACCTGTTATAGGAAAAAACATATAGCAAGGAGGAGTCATCAGTCTCATTCGCTGGTCCAATCTTCACCTAATTTGCATCACCCACTCAAAATACTTTTCAGTACTGGTCATTTTATAGACCTAAAGTCAGTGCATGGTTTATGATCATTGTGACAGTCGAAAAACACATACTGGCGTACCTAAACACGAAAACCCATCACCTATTTAACACTGGAAAACTGGAATTTCCTCCATGTTATATCTCCTTATGGACACACAAGTGAACAATTTTGCATTGTTAGGCCAGATAAAGGTTTAACCATGAGCTTCATTTTTGTTTATAATTTGTTTAAACCTAGGCCTATATCAAAGTGGAGAACAACGTTTACATCCTAAAGAGCTGCACTATATTATTTCAAGTGGAATGCAACTGAAAATTCCAGTTTTGCTCCTTTTACCAAATCTTTTATCATGTCAAAAACCAAAAACTATGTTTTGAGTTGTCTGCGAAGCCAACGCAGTGCTAGCCACATAAAAAGTTATGTATTGCATTTATGTGTACTTGTTTTCTAAACTGAAGTCTATTACATTCTGTTTTGATATGATTTTCTAATATGAATATAGATTTTTGCAAGAGGAAATGTTATCCCAACACAATCCTTGACAATGTGAATGATGCCATTATTGAGATGTAAATAAACAGTTTTCTTGCATTTGTTTTTCCAAACCTGTCAAATATGTTCAATAACAAAATGCATTTTGTGAGCACAAATGTTTACTCTCACAATCTGACATAAACTAGTCTGATTTATTTCATACTCAATCAGAGTAGGTCCACCTTAAAGAAATAATACATTGATATTTTTTCTGTTATTTAATCTAAGAACCTTCCATGTTTAATACCTTTATAGTTTCTTTCTACTGACATAGGCAGACCTCTGATAGGTAATTTTGCTTTAAAACAATATGGCGACTATCATTGTTCTCTCATACACTCCACCCAGAATCTGCTAGTGAGGAAGAAGTAAAAGGTATAGTAGGAATCAGAAGGTCAGCTAGCTAGACTATTACTTCTAATTGCCAATAACAACCTTCCCAAAGCATAGAACAGGACACTTTTCACAGGTTACCCTTGCGCATTCCATTGATGCACACCCAGCCCATTGTACAACACCACCAAAACTAAACCATCTAACACCATGTTTGATTTCATTTTACAAAACCACTACTACCTCCTTCCATTCCCACTTACTTGTAAATTACCTGAGTATCTGGCAGAACCTCCGCTAGATACATTTTTTACTACATCCCCTGTAATGTATGAATGCACTCTGCTGCTTCTCAAAGCAAGGACCAACCCCTATAACATAAAGACATTTAAAAAATAAGGTAGTTTGAGATTCCAAAAGAGCAAGGATAGTTGGATGACGAAAACAACACATTTGATTACGCCAATGATATGGGAAGATGCAGTGGTGGAATCATTAGGTTTACGTGGGTGTGTTGGAATGCGTTTTCAGGAAGAAACTACATTTCTGAACAGATATTATGTTATGAATGTACATACTATGTTATGTTCTTAAGTTATTGATTAACACAATTCGTGGTCCATTTATGCTAAGAAGTAAAGTAGAAAAGCTACTTTGCAAACAAAAAAAACACTTGCACAACATTTTCAACAGGTAACTGAAAGAATCTAAGGCAAGTAGAATCTAAAGGGCATATTTATCAAGGTTTTGTGTTACCCTTACACCAAAAAAGGAGATGCAAGGGCAACGCAAAACCTAAATGAAATTTATCATACCTTGCATGGTGCTGAGTGGCTCTATAAATCTAGAGTAACGCAAGGCAGCACAAATCACTGCATTGAGTTAATCTGCAGTAGGGAGGCATGTCATGGGTGGAGTGTGGGTATTCTGACACCTCCACCCACGTGTATGGTAACAGCTCATGAGTTAGGGTTAAATGCAGAGTTCTCTTTTGCCTTACTAATGGACATTAAAAGCAATACAAAACGTTTTGTGCTGTAATACATAATTGCATTAATTAGTTTTGCCTTTCCTGTTTTATGACTTTTGATTATGACGGGATAATACATATAGATAATATATTAATGTCTATGATAATCTATGCATTATGATTTGCAATGTGCTTCGATACGTGCAGCTAAAAACGCACGGTACTAAGCATTAGGAAGTAGGTGTGAAGCTTTGTTACAACCACCAACACCAGACTCGAGGCAGCAACTGCCGACTCAGAATCCATGAGTCCTTCCCCTTCCATCCTCTCTCAAGATTCCACCTGAACATTACCTCAACTCATACTGAACACGGATGTTTGTGGCGCAAAGCAGCCTAACGTGTGCCAGTGCTAGGAATGAGAGCAACGCAGCTCCACATCTTAGTAGATATGTCTTTTTCCTGCTCTCTTCCTTTCACACACACATCTTAGTAAATTTGGCCCTAGGCAAGCATTCAATTACCACAGAGGTGCTTGTAGCATCCTACGTAAAATGATCATTTTAGGACATTTTAAGAATGTTTCAATTCCCGACATTCTAAAAGGCGTTGCTTCTTTTGCAGATTAGCTGCTATAGATGCATGATACATTTTTGTGATGTGGAAGCACAGCCAGACTTTTGTAAGATCAGTAGATATTTAATACTAGCTTGACCGAAGGCCTGAAGAGGACTAACGTTTATGAATGCATTGAAATTTGCAAACCATTTGCATGCTGAATTGGTAAGTGTGGCACTTCTCCAAACAAGCCCACTTCAAAGTTCTAAATAGCTAAACTAGAAGAACTAGGGTGCAACATGCCTGAATGACTGGTCATTTGCTGAATGAATGTATCAACATTTTCCGCAGGTGGAACATCCATGGCTAAATTATCTACGTTGGTGGTGAAGGAGACTCATTGACACTAGTTCACCTGACGCATCTTGATCATGAAATGCTGTGGAAGAGGAGTAATATGAGCACGCCCCTGGCCAATATATCCAAACAGCATTCCCTTGTGATAGTAGGTTTGGATATAAGGAGGTGTCATTTCTGTTGCAAATAAATCTATATGCGAGAGACTCCCACATGTGAAACAGGTTTTGTTGTATACTTTTCTTGAACTACCAATTGTAATTTTCCTGATGACACCTGCTTAACACATCTGACAAATTGCAGTCTACACCCAGAGGACCCCTAGAAGGTGAATGAAATGTGCATAGGCTCAACAGCACACCTGATGTGCCTTGTTGGAGAGAAAAGAATGTGCGTCTCACTTTTTTGTATGTAGTACATGGTTGTTATGTTATCCGAAAGATTCAAGCCTACAACAATGTGTAGCATTTCCTGAAACACTTTCAGCAGCAGATAAAGGACATTAAGGCCCAGATTAATAATTTTTGATGCATAACTGTGCAAATGCAGTTTTGCGTCAAAAAGCTTCGTGCTGCCTAGCACCATTTTGTAGTGCCCTCTGGGTGTCTGGCAAGATGGTGCCAAAAACTCGATAGAGTCAATTTTTTTTACGCTAACCATTGCGCTTTGTCGTAAGGCAAAATTATGTTAACTCTGCAAAAATTACTTTAACCTGTTTTACGGCACGTAAATTTGTCACAAAACGGATATGCATCATTTTTAACTGCGTTAGCGTCAACTTCGGACGCTAATGGAGGAAACATTGCAAGGGACAAAGGAGAGGCAAAATGGACCCAGAAAGCCAGGAGAGACCCCAGGGTCACCCCATTCAACCAGGAACCAGCCAGGAGGACACACACAAATCCCAGAGGAAGGAGGAGAAAAAGAGAAGGTGTTGTTCTAGTGCAGATGAGCATGAAATACTTGTGAGAGAGGTTCGGAGCATCAACATCAACTCTTTGTCACCTCCAAATTGCCAATTGGTAGGAGAGAGGCAATTTGGCAGCAGATAGTTGACAAGATCAACAGTGTGGCGGAGGTGAGGAGAACCGTAACTGGGTGCAAGAAATGCTGGCATGATTGCAAGCGAAGGACAAAGGAGAAAATGGCAAGGAACAGGAAGGCAGCAATGCAAACTGGAGGTGGTGGTCCAGCACCACAAGAGGACCTGGACGAGATGGAGGAGATGGTTGCAGCGGTCATCCTGGAGGAACTGGTCACTGGAATAGCAGGACAGGACAGCGCAGACTACCAGGAAACTTGATGCTAAATTGTCAAGTGCAAGAAGGGGGAGGCACATAGGACATGCTCAATGCATATCAGAGGAGCGCAGAGGGCCACACTGTACATAAAGCAAGTTCCACCATTCAAGCGTAAGCAACACGTACATACGCCTTGGTAGTGCCATGCACCACAACACATACACAACCTGGACATATGTCAATCACCAGGGCTAAATACCTACATGTACATATGCAGCACATAGGATGGAAGGCATGTCTAATGACTGTGTCTCTGGTTGTGTCATCACAACATCCCTTGCATATGGTCAAACAAACCCTACCAGCACGACCAAGACATCAGAGACTAGGAAGTCACTCAATATCATTCCTGGGGTTACATCATTGTGGTGTCCCTTGCACTAACACGTTGCAACTGCCATGTATCACTTACAAAACATTTGTGCTGCATCTTACAGCACACAATTCATTGAAACCTTTCCCAACAGTACCCAGTCATATGCCGGTAGCACAACCACCCTGCACATTAACAACACATCCACATAAGGCAGCCATCACTCCATCATGCAGTAAGGATGCCCCTCTGGGTGCAGGGAAAAGTAATCTGGGCAAGCACTGGGGGAATAGCAGGTTGGTCTTGTATCACTGGAAGCATGCCACTACACAGAGCAACTAAACTGGTGTACTGTGGAGCCACACATTTTGACGCTGATCAGAACTGTGGCACTACAAAAAATAGGTGCTACAGATTGCAAACTGTAGGTCAGAACAAATACAGGCTGAGCCCACAACTACTCTGACACAACCATGTGAGACCCATAGGAATGGGGAAATAACCACACACATACACCACATGGTGAATGACTGTGAACATAATGGTGTACAATTCACATTGACAGGTGGGGGATGGTGCATGGGCCCGTCTAGTGTTGGTAAGAATGCCAGTGCAGTGTACCCTTTGCGGTTGGCAGTGTGAGTCACATGTTGAGGTCGTGGATGGAAATCTGTCTGCTCATTGTAGCTCTGTGGGGGCACATACCACAACATTGTTGATGGATCAAATAGAGTCAGTGCCAGTCTTGGGGTGCATTGGGTGTGACAGGACATGCTGCTCTTAGCCATGCAAATCAGGCATTGGAAAGAGCAAAGGGGCATGTCATGGGTCCCCCTGCACTGCCCATGCCAGGTGAATGGGCTATGCAGGGGAACCCAGGAGCACACCACACCACATCACCACCAACCTTTGCATGGGGGTTTCACTGCCATGTAAAGGCTGGTGGAAAAACGGGAACATATCTGGAGGGTGGCGCTGATCACAATACTGGTCTGGTGTCAGAAGACAGGTGGCAGTTCCAGTCTGTAAGCTGCCGGCACATGTTGTCCATTCCCCATGGACAACATGTGCCACTACCACCTGCGCTGTTGAGGGTGGTCATATAGACAATGGTAGTCAGGTGGTCATAGGATTGCCAGACTTGTAATAAGGGTCCATGTATGCACCAGTATGACTACCTGCAAAATCACCAACCAACTAGCTCGAGGCCCTGACCTAAGTTCAACTCCAGTTAACTGGCTATGTCCATAAACTAATTTACCATCAGGCACTGTCATGTAGAAAATGATGAACACAGCAACAAATTACACACATGCTGGCCATCCCTCAGTTCACCCCTGAGCCTGAGTCAATTTACCTGCACTGCCACAATGCTAGATCTCTTGCATCATAGTGCAAGGATGGCCCCTTTGAGGTGGAGATCATAGTTGTGTAGGAAGGAGCATCTTCCAGCACAGACGATGAAATGGAAATCTGCTAGGTCCATGTGTGCTGTGCAATATAGCACACATACTCATACATCAACATGAGGAGCTATCAAAGGAAACAACAGCATAGTGTCTTGGGAATGCCATCCATTGGGTGGTGTAAGGTTTCAGTACCACACGGGTGTATGTGAAACATTTAACACTGGGACAGCGACCAGAGACCCTCCAAGAAGTCCTTTTATCTGTTAGAAACGGGGTCTTTGGTTGGCAGTCAAGTTACTCCCTGTCCAAGCAAGGACCCTCCCTCTAGTCAGGGTAAATCACACACAATCCAAATTATCCTGTGCCCATCCTCTGGTAGCTCAACACTGAGCAGTCAGGCTTAACTTAGAAGGCAATGTGTAAAGTATTTTTGCAATAAATCATACAATCACACAGTATAACACCACAAAAATGCACCACACAGTGTTTAGAAAAATATAGAATATTTATCTGGATAAATGCAGGTCAAAACGATGAAGATTTGATAAGTACATGTTGTTCAGAGAATGATAGAGTCTATAAAAAGCAACAAGTGTCTCTTGCAAGCACAAAGTAACTGGTTTGCGTTCAAATTCTCCACAAGGGACCGCAGAGGAGAACATGTGTGGAGAATGGGGAGGTGTGTGTTGTTTTCTCCAGGCGCACACAGACGATGTGTCGATAATTTTCCCCGCAGCGAAGGCTTGGCACTGATTTCCAGAGCGCTGTCTTGGATCCTCTTCGGGTTGTGGGGTATTCAGACACCTCGGGGACAATGCAGAGAAATCCTGGGTGTGTAGGACAAAGTCAACAGGAGCTGCGTCGATCCGGTGGGTGATGCCGGGAAATTTCTATTGCGCAGCAGGTGCTGCGTCGATTCTTCTCGCAGGAAGTCAGGCTGCGTTGTTCCGGCTTGGCTATGCGTCAAGCCAGTGGGCCGTGCGTCAAAGTTCCGGTTGTAACGCTGGCGCTGCATCGATCTCCTCTCGGGGAGCCGGGCTGCATCATTCCGGTTCAGTGTGCGGTGATTTTCTCACCGTGATGCAGGCTGTGCATCGTTTCTGGCAGGCTGTGCATCAAATGTTCATCCACAAGGAGTTCTTTGCAGAATGAAGAGTTTTTGGCCCCGAGACTTCAAGGAACAGGAGGCAAGCTCTATCCAAGCCCTTGGAGAGCACCTTTCAGCAGAGCCAGAGGGCAACACGGCAGCAGGGCAACAGCAGGGCAGCAGTTCTTTGTAGAAAATCTGTTAGGTGTGTCCTTTGGGCAGCCAGGCAGTTCCTCTTGGCAGGTTGCAGCTTCTGGTTCAGAGTTTCTTCATCAGTGGTATCTTGTCCAGAAGTGTCTGAGTTGGTAGGGTCAGAGGCCCTGTTTAAATATCCAAGTGTGCCTTTGAAGTGGGGCAGACTTCAAAGAGTGGCTTAGAAGTGCACAAGGTTCCCTTTCAGTTCCATCCTGTCTGCCAGGGTCCCAGTAGGGGCTGTGGCAGTCCATTGTGTGAGGGCAGGCCACTGTCCTTTGACATGAACGTGTCAGACCCTCCACCCTCCCAGCCAAGGAAGACCCATTCAGTATGCAGATGTGTGCAGGTGTGACTGAGCATCCTGTGTCTGGGGTTGTCTGTGTCAAATGCACAAGGGAGCTGTCAACTAAGCCAGCCAGACGTGGATTGTAAGGCACGGAAGGATTTAAGTGCAGAGAGGTGCTCACTTTAAAAAAATGGCATTTCTTAAACAGTAATATTAAATCCAACTTCAGAAGTCAGCAGGATTTTGTATTACCATTCTGGCAATACTAAATATGCCCTTGTTACTCCTTTCAGATCAGAATCTACCACTCAAACAGTATATGAGTGTAGCCCTAAAATGTAGGAGTTTTACACTACCAGGACATATAAACTACACAGGTACATGTCCTGCCTTTCACCTACATAGCACCCTGCCCTATGGGTTACCTAGGGCCTACCTTAGGGGTGGCTTATATGTAGAAAAAAGGGGAGTTTAAGGCTTGGCAGGTACTTTTAAATGCCAAGTCGAAGTGAAACTGCACACACAGGCCTTGCAATGGCAGGCCTGAGGCATGGTTAAGGGGCTACACATGTGAGTGGCACAATCAGTGCTGCAGGCCCACAACTAGCATTTAATCTCTAGGTCCTGGGCATATGTAGTACACTTTACTGGGTACTTACAAGTAGAATAAATAAACCAATTGGGTATGAACCAATGTCACCATGTTTTAAGGGAGAGAGCATAGGCACTTTAGCACTGGTTAGCAGTGGTAAAGTGCACAGAGTCCTAAAACCAGCAAAAACAGCTTCCAAAAAGTGGAGGGAGTCAGGCAAAACTTTAGGGGTGACCACCCTAAGGCTGTCGGGTCCAACAGTATCCCTCCAGATACCACCTCCAGTTGCAAGTAGGACAAATAATGTAGCTGCCATCCCAAATGCCCCACCCAACACCCCAATATTACAACCTGCCAGCACCGACACAGCTGAGGACTCAGAGGACCCAGGGACCAGGTTTGAGAGGACAGTGGTAGGAGTCCAGCGGGAGCTGGCAAAGCAGGTGTGGGTTGGGATTGAGACTGTGGCAGCCAGCCTAGAGGGAATGAGCATGTGACTCATTATAGCTATTGAACATACTACACCTAACGAGGCATACACTCCCCACTGCATGGAGTCCAGCAGTGTCTGAGGGACATAGCTGCTGCCATGAGGAGAGGCCACAACTACTGTCCTCCCAAACTGGCAGCAGTGTGATTGAGAACAAGCTGGACTACATGCACCGGGAAGTGGCTCTCACATGGCTGCCTACCACTGGGATGTTGCTGCTATCCTGAAAAATCAACAGCTCCTCCTTGCTGCAGTGATGCCATATTTTGTTCCACAAATGGCAGCTCTCCACCACCACCATCAAGGGCAGAGGAGACACCACACACATCGGAGGATGAAGATGTGAAACAGATCAGCTTCACGCGTAAGAGTTCCTGGTAGCACCAGCCCATGCCACATCAGCAGTGTTCTTCTTTGTCCAGTGCTTGAGATCATGCCACTGTTAGCACAGTTGGATTTGTGCACTCTTCACCCACACACTGTTGACGTATCTGCTAGAGACTGTCATTGTCTCTCACTTACAAGTTGGCAATTATTGTTCCTCCGCACTTAACAGCACTTCACTCAAGCATGTCCTATGAAATGTCCCTCAACCCTGGACTTGTGTTGTATCGCGATTGTATGGATTTCACAAATGGGTCACTGAACTGGACATTGTAAATATTGCACAACAACACTTGTAAATAAACACCTCCTACACAAACAGCATGTATTTGTGTATTGTGATACATCTACTATGCTTAATAATTGTGATGTGTGTAACCATGTCATTAGTCACAGAATATCAGTACAAGAGTGCAGGACTATGGGGGCACATACCTATACCCAAGGTCCCTAACATGACAAATGTTAATGCTGGTCTCATCCCCTAGAAGCAATTCACTGAGTATGTCACAAATGAAGAGCACATGTATGCTTCACTCACTACATACGGCAGGAATGGCTGTAAAACAGTTCTATGGCAATATCATCAGCTGGGAGTACCTCTAGAACACAATGGTGTGATACAGAGGTACCTAACCTCATTAGTGATTGCCATTGGTCAGTTTTGCAGGATAGAGTTCCACTTTAGGCTGTTGTCAGATGTGCCACAGTTCCCGACATTCCTACATAGGACCCCAACACTGACAGCTGAAGTATAACACCTACCTGTCCAATACAAAGTAAACATAGTCACCTTGAGTGGTGGGTACACTGGATGGCAGATGCTTGGACAAATAGATGTATTGTTGCTGCCAATGTGACAGCTGTTGTCGATAAGTGATGCACATGTCAAGAGAGGTATTCGGATGCAGGATGGAATCCCTAGGCCAACACACACTTTGCACTGTTCACTCATTGAAGACCCTGAGACACAAGCATATAACACAAAATGTATAGGAGTACACAAAAATGTTTATTAAACTTTCAACTATCCTTAAAATTAATACCTACCCTATCCTAAGCTAACCTATTCTAACTATACTTATCCAACAACTAAAGATATCTGCCCTATGCTAAACTTAAATAACACATTTAACACCACACTCTAAACATTGGCCCCCCACACCTCTCAAGTTACAAGACACATGCAGGACAACATACTACACATATACTAACTAATCTAAACAAATATATATATTTTGTTTCAATTTTTTCATTTTTTTATTATAGAAAACACATGTATACCCCAACATGCCCCCCATAATTAACACATAATAAGTTTTTAAAAAAACACCCCCCCAAATCCACTTATCCTATCTAATCTACATACTGACACTAACCTAACACTAACCCCCTAAAGCCCACAATAAAATATGTTAGGAAACCAGAAGGGAGGGGACAGAACGTGGAGGTGGCAGATAAGAGCTCAGTCAAAGTTTGGCCTTCTTTATTTTTTTTTAATGTATTTTTACTTTTTGGGGTTTGTGGCCACCTCTCCCTCCAAGTTGTCCAAACGTTTTAGTATGAGGGACACGTCCCTCTGCAGATCCTGCAGCAATTGTGTGTCCATGGCAGCAGGAGGTGTGGGCTGTTGCACTGATGTTAATGCAGTTGCAGCCAATGTTTTGGGTGTGGTGCCAGTGGTGCCCCACCCCGGCTCTGCTGGGGAGCTAGGTGTCTGCTGAGCCTTCTTGGGCAGTGTGGTGACCCCTTGTGGAAATGCCTCCCATTCCCCTGTTGCCTTCTCTGAATGGTAGCAGCGAGCCATTTGTCTGAAGCCTGACTCCACTGCCAGGATAAGGCGGTACCTCACTGCCCTCTTCTGAAACGCACACAGCTCATCATTGGTCATGTTGGCAGCTGTTAAATGGAGACAAGCAACCATTCGTGTCAGCCTTGTGTGGAGTCTGTACAGATTAGTAGCTTACAATGTTACATCTAATTACACATGCACTCCAACTCACATTCCGGAAAAGACAATGGCCCTGATAAATGTAACGTCAACCCTGCCTTAGCATCATATTCTTGACACTAAAGTGACGCAAACCTAGAAAATGAACCAAAGTTTTGGATGTGTGCACTGCTTATGCATAAAAAAGTATAATGCAAAGGCAGCGCTAACTTTACGTAGATCAGGCCCAAACTTCCACATCATCTTTGTCTATTTCCAACCATACACCACCAGTAAGTTGGACATGTCAATGGGAGGATGGGATGCTGTTGGTAACCATAAGGGGTCAGAGCTGATAGGTACACATGCAAGCCTGATCAATATGACTGTCACCTACACTGTGAGCATCACATCTACCTACATATTTGGTGTCCCTCTCCCCCCGAGCCTAAGGGGGGATGGCCATGCAATCCATCATCTCAACAGTCCTGGTCATCCACCGAGGCCTGCCCACTCATACATGGATTCAAGGAGTGGACCATATGTTAGGGGGGGCTGGCAACAAAGGAAGCTGGTATCTATAGGTCTATGACATCTACATTAATGTGTCCAGATGTAGACACTCATCAATACCAGATCTGCCACTACTATTCCTTTCACACCTATTTCCATGCCGGCACACATTTGGCCTTGACCTGCATGCAAGTCAATTACATTACACAGAAGTGTAACATAAATGGAGTGCAAAAGACGGAGCGCCATCCTGGGGTACAATTTCCAGCCCATTCCTCCATCTTCATGACAATACAGGGATGCACTAAATTGGGTTCAATATGGTGCATCCCTGTGTTGTGAGAATGATGGCGTGTGCCATTGCCAGTTTTCTCACAGTGTTGCACTCTGTCATTCTTAGTCACATATGGCCCTTCATGAGGCTTGTCACCAGCCTCTGTGCATGCTACTGTCCATTGTGCACCACAAACCTCACAAGATTTGCCCCTCTGGTGGTGCTTGGGCATCCTTTAAATGGGCCATAATGTCACCATCCAGCCTACTTTGATATCTGATCATTTTACAGCTTACTGCATCTGGCATTGTATTCAACACACATGACTAACTCACACCAAAGCCTGGATTACTTCACAGGACACACATTATCATACTTACTGGATACATCTGGGTCTTCAAATTGCGCCACTTCACCAATCATGTAGAGGGCTGGTCTACCTGTAAGACATGAATGGTAAATTATGTTTAGTCTCAGAGTGGACAACAAATTTCAGTGTGAACTAGTTGAGAGGAGTGAGCTAGTTATCCTAGTGGAAAACAGTGCAACAGACACACCACTTTGATCACACAATCACACAGACCCACATCTGAACACTAGCACTGGGCCAGAGACTCATGTAGTGCTACACCCTGAAACATCCATATGTGGCATTGTCATGCAGCTGTCTGTGGGCACAATACCTCCATTGCCAAATGGGACTGTTTGATCATGTATTTTCCATGTGAGGGCCATGCTATGGTAGTAGCAGTGGCAGGACCATTGTAAACACCCATGGCATTTCTGCCTACCACAGATGTAGGTAACAACTATGCCATCATCATAGCTCACAGACACGCTACTACCCTGGGATTGTGTGGGTATTTCAAGGTGTTGGGGATTTGCATTACACACCCTGCAATGAACAGAGTTAAATGTGTGTGCTATCACAAGACAGACCCACTGAATTGACATGGATGTGGACTCCTGTGCAGTTGCTTTGCCTACCTGCACATTGACTGCATTGTGAAATGTATGTATTACTAATACTGGTTGGCCTGCCACTTTCGCCATTGTACACTATTGTCAATCCAGTGAAGGGGTGAGTGGTGTGGCAGAGATGGAGCTGATGCATTGCAGAGTCATACTGTCAGTGAGGAGCTGTAGGCTAGTGGAACAGACTCTGAACATGTGTGTGGTATGGGGGCGGTAGATGCAGTCTGTTACAGAACATGAACTGGAACATGGAACTGCCAGTAATCTCTTCCCAAATCATGTTCGCTCTCCCTTACATGGCCTTGTCCAATGAAACAAAGGGGCCAATAGCACAACACTGGGGCAGCACCTGGGACTTGAACTTTAATTGTAATAGTATTTATATAGCGCTTACTACCCCTGATGAGGCGTCAAAGCGCTTTTCGGCGAGTAGCACGCTACTCCTGAACCCAACAAGAATTAGTGATGGATTAGTATCGGGAAATATGAGTACAGTTTTAGTATTATTATGAGTTAATTTGAGCTGCGGATATGAGAGTTTGTTAGTTAGATTGACTGGAGTAATGGAGGGGCGGAGTAGGAAAGAAATCCAGAAGTGTTAATTGGGAGTATATCCCTCCTTTACTCATCCCAATTTGGGATGAGTAAAGGGGGATGGAGTAGGGAAGAGTCTGTGGAAGGGTTAAGGAGATCATAGTAGCAGGGTGAGATAAATGAGGGAGAATTTAGTAGGTTTGTTTGGGAGGTCATGGTAGTAGAGTGAGGTTTGGTGAGTTAGATGTGAAGGCGGAGTGAAGAGCTTAGGCAGAGTTATTTAGGAGATGAAAGTAGTAGAATGGATTTGATGATGGGTAGATACGTGTGATAAGATGAGAACAGGGATTCATAGATATCTAGTATAACAACCCACCCAGGAGCCATGCAATGACCCACGAACATGCCAAGCACAGAACAACATACACACACACACACACATATATATATATATATGTTCGATGGCATGTGTAGCTGCAGATACACATGCTTTGCATTATCCTGCCATCTAGTGTTGGGCTCGGAGTGTTACAAGTTGTTTTTCTTCGAAGAAGTCTTTTCGCATCACTAGATCGAGGGACTCCTCCCCTTTTGGCTCCATTGCGCATGGGCGTCGACTCCATCTTAGATTGTTTTCTTTCCGCCATCAGGTTCGGACGTGTTCCTCTTCGCTCTGTGTTTCGGTTCGGAAAGTTAGTTAAATCTCGGAAAATTCGACGGTATTGTTTGCGTTCGGTATCGGGTTAGTAATAGCAGATCGACACCGAAGAAAAGAAGAGCTCCGGTAGCCCTTCGGGGCTTCCCTTCCCCGGCGGGGCCTGGTCGGCCCGACCGTGTGCGTCTTCAAGGCTCATGGAATGGACCCCATTCCGCTTCTGCCCCAAATGCCACAATAAGTATCCTTATACAGACCAGCATTTGGTCTGTAATTTGTGTTTGTCCCCCGAACACAAGGAGGATACCTGCGAGGCCTGTCGTGCATTTCGGTAGAAGAAGACGCTATGGGACTGGAGAGCTCGAAGGCTTCAAATGGCGTTGACGCCGGCAGGACACCACGATGTCGAAGAAGAGGAGACTTTCTCCATTCCTGATTCGGACTCGGATGAGGCCGAAAGTGAGCAGCCGGCGAGGCAACAAACCGTGAGTAAACCTGCCCCGGCCAAAACTCACACAAAGATAATGAAAGCCCAGGGGATGCCACCACCGGCAGGCCATGGCTTAACCCGTAAACACAGTGACCAACCATCGGCACCGAAAAAGGGCACACACGTGTCAAAGACATCCGACTCCGGTCGAGATACCGGCTCAGAGTATACTCAGCACCGAGATACTGGCTCCGACCAAACTCGGCACCCTGAAACCGAAAAAGGTGGCTTCGGAGCCGAAAAAGACTGCGGAAAACGTTTCGGTGCCGAAACACCCAGCCTTGGAGCCGAAACAGAGCTCCTATTCCGAAGAACAAGGCCTTTCATCACAACTACAAGGCCATAAATTTGGACAAGAATTAGAGATGGGAGAGCCAGACTATACACAAAGAAGGCTCCATATTCAGAAGGGCACAGGGAAAATAAGAACTCTTCCCCCTATTAAAATGAAACAGAAACTCGCTTTCCAAGAAACAGAACAGCAGCCAAAAGTGGCTAAAGAAAAAACTCCACTACGTTTTTCGCCACAGCCATCGCCACAGCACTCACAGCAACTGTCACCAATAGCAGCACCCCCAATGATGCAATCTCCAACGCACACAGGGATGAGCCAGGATGACCCAGACGCATGGGATCTATACGATGCACCAGTATCTGACAATAGTCCTGATTGCTACCCGGCAAGACCATCACCACCAGAAGACAGTACTGCTTACATGCACATAGCCAATACCAGAGTATGCCGATGTTACCAGGCATGTTAAAACACGCAAAACAGGTGTTTCAAGACCCCGTCAAAGGCAGAGCCATTATACCTAGGGTGGAGAAGAAGTACAAACCTCCCCCTACGGACCCTATGTACATCACGCAACAACTAACATCTGACTCGGTGGTAGTAGGCGCAGCCCGGAAAAGGGCAAATTCACAGATTTCTGGGGATGCACCACCAACCGACAAAGAAAGTCAAAAATTTGATGCAGCAGGGAAAAGGGTTGCAGCACAGGCAGCCAGTCAATGGTGCATTGCCAATTCACAGGCTTTATTGGCAAGATATGACAGGGCTCATTGGGACGAGATGCAGCATTTAATTGAACATCTTCCCAAAGAGTTTCAAAAGCGTGCACAACAAGTGGTGGAGGAGGGCCAAAGTATCTCCAACAACCAGATACGATTGGCTATGGACGCAGCGGACAAAGCCACGAGAACAGTAAACACATCGGTCACTATTCGGAGACACGCATGGCTACGCACCTCCGGATTTAAGCCAGAGATCCAGCAGGCTGTGCTTAATATGCCTTTTAATGGACAACAGTTGTTTGGGCCGGAGGTGGATACAGCTATAGAGAAGCTAAAGAAAGATACGGACACGGCCAAAGCCATGGGCGCGCTCTACTCCCCACACAGCAGAGGCCCTTTAGGAAGCCACACTTTAGAGGGGGGTTTCGAGCCCAAAGCACAGAATCTTCAACCTCACAGGCCAGACCCACATACCAGGGCCAGTACCAAAGAGGAGGCTTTCGGGGACAATATAGAGGTGGACAGTTCCCTAAAACAAGAGGGAAATTCCAAAGCCCAAAAACCCCACAAACTAAACAGTGACTTCAATGTCACAAATCCCCAACACATAACATCAGTGGGGGGGGGAGAATCACAGATTATTACAAAAATTGGGAAGTAATAACTACAGACTCGTGGGTCCTAGCCATTATCCAACATGGTTATTGCATAGAATTCCTACAATTACCACCAAATATGCCTCCAAAAGCACACAGCATGTCCAAACAGCACTTGGATCTATTACAACTAGAAGTCAAAGCCTTGTTACAAAAAGAGGCAATAGAACTGGTGCCCAAACATCAGAACGGAACAGGTGTTTATTCCCTGTATTTCCTAATACCAAAAAAGGACAAAACACGGAGACCCATCTTAGATCTCAGAACACTAAGGGGCATATTTATACTTCGTTTGCGCCGAATTTGCGTTGTTTTTTTCGACGCAAAACTAACGCCATATTTATACTTTGGCGTTAGACGCGTCTAGCGCCAAAGTATGAGGAATGAGCGTCATTTTTTTGCGTGAACGCCTTCCTTGCGTTAATGAGATGCAAGGTAGGCGTTCCCGTCTAAAAAAATGACTGCGACGCAAATGCGTCGTATTTATACTCCCGGGCAAAAATCACGCCCGGGAGTGGGCGGGGCAAAAAACCCCGCATTTGCGCCTCTTTTTAACGCCTGGGTCAGGGCAGGCGTTAAGGGGCCTGTGGGCTCAAAATGAGCCCAGAGGTGCCCTCCCCTGCCCCCAGGGTCCCCCCCTGCCACCCTTGCCCACCCCAGGAGGACACCCAAGGATGGAGGGACCCATCCCAGGGACATTAAGGTAAGTTCAGGTAAGTATATATATATATTTTTTTTAATATTTTTTTTGTGGCATAGGGGGGCCTTATTTGTGCCCCCCTACATGCCACTATGCCCAATGACCATGCCCAGGGGACATAAGTCCCCTGGGCATGGCCATTGGGCAAGGGGGCATGACTCCTGTCTTTACTAAGACAGGAGTCATGTTAATGGCACCTGGGCGTCGTAAAAAATGGCGCAAATCGGGTTGAGGCGATTTTTTTGCCTCAACCTGACTTGCCCCATTTTAAGACGCCCTAACGCCATTTTTCCCAACGCCGGCGCTGCCTGGTGTACATGATTTTTTTTCGCGCACACCAGGCAGCGCCGGTCTGCTAGCGCCGGCTAACGCCATTCCATAAATACGGCGCCCGCATGGCGCTTCAGAATGGCGTTAGCCGGCGCTAAACTTTTTGACGCTAAACTGCGTTAGCGCAGTTTAGCGTCAAAAAGTATAAATATGGGCCTAAATCTTTACATCAAGTCAGATCACTTTCACATGGTAACACTTCAAGACGTGATTCCCTTGCTCCAACAACAAGACTACATGTCAACATTAGACCTCAAGCTTGCTTACTTCTATATACCCATACATCCTTCACACAGGAAATACTTAAGGTTTGTAATCCAAGGAGTACATTACCAATTCAAAGTGTTACCATTCGGGATAACAACAGCACCAAGGGTATTTACAAAATGCCTTGCAGTAGTAGCCGCACATATCAGAAGAAAGCACATACATGTATTCCCGTATCTAGACGATTGGCTAATAAAAACCAGCACTCAGAAACAGTGTCTTCAACACACAAAATACGTCATAGAAACCCTTCACAAGCTAGGGTTCTCAATAAACTACCTAAAATCACACTTACAACCGTGTCAAATACAACAATACTTAGGAGCAACAATCAACACAGAAAAGGGGATTGCCACTCCAAGTCCACAAAGGGTACAAGCATTCCAAAAAGTAATACAAAGCATGCACCCAAACAAACAGTATCAAGTAAAGTTGGTGATGAAACTTCTAGGCATGATGTCTTCATGCATAGCCATTGTCCCAAACGCAAGATTACACATGCGACCCTTACAGCAGTGCCTAGCGACACAATGGACACAAGCACAGGGTCAACTTCAAGATCTAGTGTTGCTAGACCGCCAAACACACACCTCGCTTCAATGGTGGAATCCTATAAATTTAAACCAAGGGCGGCCTTTCCAGGACCCAGTTCCTCAATACGTGATCACAACAGATGCTTCCATGGTAGGGTGGGGAGCACACCTCAACCAACACAGCATCCAGGGACAATGGGAAACTCAACAAAAACAACTTCATATAAATCAACTAGAACTACTAGCAGTATTTCTAGCATTGAAAGCATTTCAACCGATAATAGCCCACAAACACATTCTTGTCAAAACAGACAACATGACAACAATGTATTACCTAAACAAACAGGGAGGGACACACTCATCACAGCTGTGTCTCTTAGCACAAAAGATTTGGCATTGGACGATTCGCAATCGCATTCGCCTAATAGCACAGTACATCCCAGGAATTCAAAACCAGTTGGCCAGAATCTCAGTCGAGATCACCAACAAACCCACGAATGGGAAATTCATCCCCAGATACTGCAAACCTACTTCCAAAACTGGGGAACACCGCAAATAGACCTATTTGCAACAAAAGCAAATTCAAAATGCCAAACTTCGCATCCAGGTACCCACACCCTCAATTCAAGGGCAATGCGTTATGGATGAGTTGGTCAGGGATATTTGCTTACGCTTTTCCCCCTCTCCCACTCCTTCCGTATCTAGTAAACAAATTGAGTCAAAACAAACTCAAACTAATACTAGTAGCACCAACTTGGGCTCGCCAACCATGGTACATAACACTACTAGACCTGTCAGTAGTGCCTCATGTCAAACTACCAATCAGACCAGACCTGTTAACTCAACACAAACAACAGATCAGACACCCGAATCCAGCATCGCTCAATCTACCAATCTGGCTCCTGAAGTCTTAGAATTTGAACATCTAGACCTTACACAAGAATGTATGGAGGTCATTAAACAAGCTAGGAAACCTACTACAAGACATTGCTACGCAAATAAATGGAAAAGATTTGTTTATTACTGTCATAATAATCAAATTCAACCACTACATGCGCCAACAAAAAACATTGTAAGCTACTTATTACATTTACAAAAATCTAAACTAGCTTTTTCATCCATCAAGGTACATCCCACTGCAATTTCTGCCTACCTGCAAATTACACATTCAACATCACTCTTTAGAATCCCAGTCATAAAAGCATTTATGGAGGGTCTAAAAAGAGCCATTCCCCCAAGGACACCACCAGTGCCTTCATGGAATCTCAATATTGTATTAACACGACTCATGGGTCCACCATTTGAACCCATGCACTCTTGTGAAATTCAGTACTTAACATGGAAAGTAGCCTTCCTAATAGCTATAACATCTCTTAGAAGAGTAAGTGAAATACAAGCATTTACCATACAGGAACCCTTTATACAAATACACAAGCATAAAGTGGTTCTACGCACAAATCCTAAATTTTTACCAAAAGTTATATCACCGTTCCACTTAAATCAAACTGTGGAACTACCAGTATTTTTTTCCACAACCAGACTCTGCAGCTGAAAGAGCATTACATACATTAGACATCAAAAGGGCACTAATGTATTACATTGATAGAACCAAACAATTTCGCAAAACAATTGTTTGTAGCTTTTCAAAAACCTCATTCAGGAAATCCAATAACCAAACAAGGCATTGCCAGATGGATAGTTAAATGTATTCAAACCTGCTATGTTAAAGCAAAGAGAGAACTGCCTATTACACCAAAGGCACACTCCACTAGAAAGAAAGGCGCCACCATGGCCTTTCTAGGAAATATACCAATGACAGAAATCTGTAAGGCAGCCACATGGTCTACGCCTCATACATTCACAAAACATTACTGTGTGGATGTGTTAACAACACAACAAGCCACAGTAGGACAGGCAGTATTACGAACATTATTTCAAACAACTTCAACTCCTACAAGCTAAACCACCGCTTTTGGGGAGATAACTGCTTACTAGTCTATGCACAGCATGTGTATCTGCAGCTACACATGCCATCGAATGGAAAATGTCACTTACCCAGTGTACATCTGTTCGTGGCATGAGACGCTGCAGATTCACATGCGCCCTCCCACCTCCCCGGAAGCCTGTAGCCGTTATAAGTTGATAACAATAAACTTGTACATTTGTAAATTTGTAAATATATATATCACTTTTAGACACATTATGTACATACATACTCCATTGCATGGGCACTATTACTATATACACAACTCCTACCTCACCCTCTGCGGGGAAAACAATCTAAGATGGAGTCGACGCCCATGTCCAATGGAGCCGAAAGGGGAGGAGTCCCTCGATCTCGTGACTCGAAAAGACTTCTTCGAAGAAAAACAACTTGTAACACTCCGAGCCCAACACTAGATGGCAGGATAATGCACAGCATGTGAATCTGCAGCGTCTCATGCCACGAACAGATGTACACTGGGTAAGTGACATTTTCCATATATATATATATATATATATATATATATATATATATATATATATATATGTATATACACACACACACACATACACACCCACACACATACACACATGAATACACACACATATGCACACATATATGTACATACAATACATAATTAGAACCATGGGTAAATATACTTAGTCAAACAGGTTCAAAGAGTGTGTGTGTATTTTATTGTGATGACATAGTAGCAATACATATTTTCTAAAGAACTATACATAACTAGAAATAGACACATAATCAGAAAAAATATTTATTAACATAGGCATATGCAGTCCATAGTTGTTTGAATATGGGAGTTATGAAGGAAAGAGCCAACTCTTGAGTAGTTTTCTGAAGACAAGAAAGTTATATGTGGCTCTTATAGTTGGGGGTAATGAATTCCATAGTTTGGCTGCTTGAACAGAGAAGGATGTACCACCTATAGTCTTTTTCTTGTATGGTGGTGTTCTAAGACGGGGTGCCAATCCTGAGTGGTGGTTTTTTTGTTAGATGTAGTTGGTTATTTTGTTTCTGATAAAAAGCGGTCCTGTTCCATGTATAGCTTTTTGGGTGATACAAAGGAGCTTGAAAGTGCATCTTCTGGCAACGGGTAACCAGTGTAGTGCTCTCAAGGCAGGGGAGATGTGGGCTTGCGGCTTTACATGTAATAGTAGCCTGCCTGCGGAGTTCTGAATACGTTGTAGTTTTTTCATTATAGATAGAGATGATCCATGGTAGAGGCCATTGGCATAATCCAGTTTGGATAATACAAGCGAGATTGTAGCTTGCACCTTGTGTGGAAATCTGAGGTGTAGGAAGATGCGTCGTAGAGTCTTCAAGGTGATGAAGCTTGTTTGTGCTAATTTGTCCACTTGGGCATTCATAGTTAACTTGGAATCCATGGTGATTCCAAGGTTTATAACTTCCTTGGATAATTGAGGAGGTGGTCTGAGATCGTCAGGCCAGACGCACAGAGGGTCATGACTTTTCCAGTCACCACATATGAGTATTTCTGTTTTGGAGGTATTTAGGGGCATATTTATACTCCGTTTGCGCCAAATTTGCGTCGTTTTTTTCGACGCAAATTAGACGCAAAACTAACGCCATATTTATACTAGACGCGTCTAGCGCCAAAGTTTGAGGAGTTAGCGTCATTTTTTGGCGTGAACCCCTTCCTTGCGTTAATGAGAGGCAAGGTAGGCGTTCCCGTCTTAAAAAATGACTCCGACGCATATGCGTCGTATTTATACTCCCGGGCAAAAATCACGCCCGGGAGTGGGCGGGTCAAAAAAACCCGCATTTGCGCCGGATTTTAACGCCTGGGTCAGGGCAGGCGTTAAGGGACCTGTGGGCTCAGAATGAGCCCACAGCTGCCCTCCCCTGCCCCCAGGGACCCCCCCTGCCACCCTTGCCCACCCCAGGAGGACACCCAAGGATGGAGGGACCCACCCCAGGGACATTCAGGTAAGTTCAGGTAAGTTTTTTTAAAAATATTTTTTTGCGGCATAGGGAGGCCTGATTTGTGCCCCCCTACATGCCACTATGCCCAATGACCATGCCCAGGGGACAGAAGTCCCCTGGGCATGGCCATTGGGCAAGGGGGCATGACTCCTGTCTTTACTAAGGCAGGAGTCATGTTAATGGCGCCTGGGCGTCGTAAAAAAATAGCGCAAATCGGGTTGAGGCGATTTTTTTGCCTCAACCTGACTTGCCCCATTTTAAGACGCCCTAACGCCATTTTCCCCTACACCGGCGCTGCCTGGTGTACGTGGTTTTTTTTCGCGCACACCAGGCAGCGCCGGTCTGCTAGCGCCGGCTAACGCCATTCAATAAATACGGCGCCCGCATGGCGCTTCAGAATGGCGTTAGCCGGCGCTAATTTTTTTTACGCTAAACTGCGTTAGCGCAGTTTAGCGTCAAAAAGTATAAATACGGGCCTTAGTTTGAGATGGCTCCAGGTCATCCACTGATCAATGGCTCTGAGGCAACTGAAGATTTCTGAGTTTTCAATGTTTTTGGGGCATTCTAATTTAAGTAGTATTTGTGTGTCATCTGCATAGTTGTAGCATGTGAGATGGAAATCATTGATCAGTTCTGGTAATGATATCATGTAGATGTTGAAAAGCAAAGGTGAGATGATTGATCCTTGGGGGACCCCTGCTTTTGCGAGGTAAGCTATGGACGAGAAGGGGGGCGAGTAGATGATATTAGATCTTTTTTGAAGATAGGAAGTAATCCAGTTGAGAGCAGTCCCTTGTATGCCGCCTTTGTGGAGTCTTTGAATTAGGGTGTCATGGTCAACCGTATCAAAGGCAGCTAAGAGGTCTAAGAGAAGTAGTGCAGCAACTCCATTGCGGTCGACTGTGTTTTTAAGATCATCCCAGATTGCTATGAGTGCCAATTCAGTGCCTCTTCCTGGGCGGAATCCAGTTTGGAAGTCTGAAACTATAGAATTGTCTTCAATTAATTGTGACATCTGGGAGAATGATGCTCTTTCTATCAATTTGCCCAGGAAAGGTCCATTTGTGATTGGTTTGTAGTTGCTGGGGTCTTGCGGGTTTAGGTTTGTTTTCTTTAATAACGGCTGTATGTATGCCTTTTCCAGGGTTAAGGAAAAGTTCCTGCAGTAAAAGAGTTGTTGATGATTCTTCTTACAGGTGTGGCAGCAGAAGTAGATAGAAGAATGTTCTTGAAGATTTGTGGTGGGCAAGGGTCAGAAGGGCAACCGGAAGGTCTGCTTGCTTTGACCAAATCCCAAAATTCACCTAGGACTGTAGAGGCTGGGTTGGTTTACTCTTAGAGGGTATTTTAGGAAAGGGGTTGGTGCTGATGGTTTTCTTCTGTTTTAAATAGGAGTCCAATGAGTCTGTCTTAGGTGTGTAGCGAGTTGCCAATTTGTTTGGGAAATCTTGAGTAGTGGGATGACGTCCTTCCATGCATGTAGGTTTTCAAAATTAATTGAGAATTTTATAAAATTCCTTGGTTGTAGATTGAGCATTTTTAATTCTGTCTGAGTAGTACCTTTTTTTAGATTTTTTGATTGATGATTTGTATATTCTGTTAAGTTTGTGTAGCTGCAGTTTGTCTTGACTGTTGTTTTTTTAAACCAGGTCCTCTGCAACTTTCTGATTTGTTACTTTATCTTATTAAATTCTGTGTTTCTCTAGGGTGTTGGTTTTCTTTTGTCATGTTTAGTTTTTTTGAGTGGTATTAGGATATCAAAAGCTTCCTGTAGCCACTCATAAAGTTTTGGCACAGAATTAATTGTATCTAGATTTGTGTTTGCTGTTAGTTGTGTTTCTAAGTCATCAAAATCCATGGTCGATAGGTGCATGTATGTAAGTAGTTGTGGGGTGTGTTGATTTGTGGAGTTTTATATCGGAAAGTTATCAAATGGTGGTCTGATCAAGTGAGTGGCGTAATGCTATGAACGGCAACTAGTTCAGACTTAGCAAAAATTACATCTAGGATGTGTCCAGCGATGTGTGTGGGATTGTGTGCAATCTGATGTAGGTTCAATGCGACTAGGCCAGTGGTGATAGCTTTTGGATGGGGCATATTGGGTTTGTCAAACCAAATGTTTAGATCCCCAAGAATGCATAGGTTGGAGTATAGTGTAATAAGGTTTGAGAAAGTATCTAGAAAAGCATCTGGGAATGTGGAGTTGTTAGGTGGAGGTCTGTAAAGGAGGAGAAAGTTACAGGAGGACGTTGGAATAGGGTGGCATCTGGTGAGGAGGGCTTCACAATCTTGTATGGAAATGTTGTCTGTTTTTCTGAGGTTTATTGCCTGTTTGAATATAACAGCTAGTCCACCTCCTCTCTTGCCTATACGGTTTTGTGTGATGGTTTGATAACCCAGGGGAAGGGCTTCATGCAACACTGGGGCCATCTCATCTCCCAACCAGGATTCCGTTTTGAATAGTAAGTCAGGTTGTGTGTCTGTGAGCAGGTCGTAGATGTGGTGCTTGTTTTTTTTAGAGTGATCGAGCATTTATGAGCTGGCAGTTTAGAAAAGGTGTGTTAGTGGTAGTGTTGTTTTGTTTAGGAGAAGGGTAAGTAGTATAATATGAGCTTGAAGCAGGAGTGTTGTTAGTTGTGATAACTGTGTGAGGTTCACAATAGTCTTGCTTTTCAATATAATGTTCAATATAGTGAATAATGAAGTGTGCACCTCCTTTGGCTAATTTACCAACACATGTGCAATGCTAATTTACAAATTATGTGTTTGAGGTTTAATTTGTGCTGATAATGTGTCACACAATGATGCACCGGCAGTGCTAGCCTCTCATTATTCTGGCCCCTAGTACTGCACCACATGACGTGTGCCCCTTAGCACGCCCCTGACAACACCATGTGTGGGCCATCTATAGAAGTCGGCACGACATGGTATAAGGGGGAGTTGTGTAATAAAACATGACACTACCTTGGTGCTTTGCAGGACTTACAACTCAGGTACTCAAGCTTGTCCTGCAAAGCACCCAGAGGAGCTTTGTGATAGAAATGCAGCTCAATTGTAAGTCTGCAATTATCATGCATTGATTAATTCATGATTGATGTTACAAAGTTGTCTAATGGTATCAAACGCCCCATATTCATTGCCCCCTAAGGTGGATAAAACCCTTTGCTAACATAATGGCTGGGGTCATGTGCGTGAAATGTTGACAAATTTGTGCTATGCATGCATTGCGCAACTTTGTTGACTCAATCCAGGGAAATATGGTAGGCTGGCAGTGCCTTGGCATTTCATACATGACACTATGTCAGGGCACAGGTGATGCTATGGCTCTGAAATGTGTGCCTTCGTGATGGTTGTGCATGACTCATCAGACATTTGACCTGCATTGGTATCATTGTTGGACATGTGAACTCCAGGCCTAGACTGGCCCAGATACTCTTCATTCTGGTTGCATACAACCTCTCCACAAGCATTGGATGCAGCACTCCAACTCATCTGCTACTGTCATTCAAAAGCAGTGAACAGTCAATAGTATGCCAATGGAAGACTCACCAACAGGTCTGCCGATCTCGATACCAAGGTGACCGAGCAGATCCCTGGCCACCAGATCTGCCGAGCGATGCTTTAGCTGGTGCTCATTCCTGTCGGTCCTGTAAATGTGCTTCAGTTTGTGGAGCACCTTGCCCCACCGCAGTTACCTGGTCTCGGTCCGGTATCTGAGGATCACCAGGCCACCCATCTCAAGCATCATTGGCAGGTAGTGGGATACCAGCCACACAAATCCATCAAGCTCATCCTCTGACATTCTGGTCATCCTCCCCCATCAAGACATGTTGAATTATGGTCAGAGTTGACCCCAAATACAATGAAAGAAAAATGAACCTAAACTTAACCCCACTAACTTATCCCAACTATCCCAGATGACTAACTACCCCGGATAGACACTCCACAGTACAAATACAAATCTAGACAAAAACTACACAAAACCACAACTACTGGGACAAAATACAACAGGACATGACAGAAGGGACACCACAAACTTGAAAACACAACCAAGACTCAACCATCAGCTCCAAAACACAACCACAGTCACAAAGGCACAGACTATAAAGAGAAAGTGAAACTACACCCACTGTACCATGCTTGTAGACAGGATTTCCTATTGCATCACTTCATATCTCCGCGTGTCGCATTTTCCAGTTATGCACGTTTGACGCATTTGACATTTGCGTAGATTTTTTAGACGTATAACGTACGTGTGTTATTTACATTGATGCATGACGGTTATGCGGACATTTCACAGAAGACCGAATTAAGAGGTGAAGGTAGAATTCACGCTAAGGACCCATGTGTCATTTTGTTCGTGTTTGGGGATGTTTTAGATGCATTTGTGTCATATTCTTTGACTCATTTCCTGATTGTGTGTTTTTTTTGTTGTTGTCCTTAGATGGACCCTGAATCAACATACATATGACATGGGCTGTGCTACAGTGTGGTATATTGGGTATGGCCACACGTGGTACTCCATGCAACAATGTTGTAAGGGGGTGATCGGTTTGTTCCACCGATGTGTGCATTACGGAGTCCACAGCATGCAAATTTCTGCACGTCATGTATATATATATATATATATATATATATATATATGTGTGACAAGAGCGTATCCACGTATGTTTGGCATTCAGTACAATGCAATACTTCTGATATTAGATTGTGTATCGTGTCATACAGAGCATACTATTTAAAGCTGTATACGCAGGTCAGGCATTGTTGATGATGGGCGAACTATTGCTACCTAGGAAATGTTACCCAACATCTGTCTCCATAGTTGGATTTAGAGTTCATGGAGAGCTGTGTGTAGACAGCATATCCACCTGACATGTCTACATCTTTGGTACATAGTGTGTGTGACACACTCTGCCTACATTCCACCCAGAATATGATAGGATCAGATATTTTGGATTTAATTCACTACATTTACCAGTGGTTCTTGCTTTTTGTATGGTGGAACTGCAGCCCCAGCTGCATATGTTCTCATCCATACTAATGTGCATACCACAGGCGTGCCCATGCAATGAGTGAGGTCATGTTTACACTGTGTCAAGGTTGTGCCCCATAGCAGTGGCAGGACAGATTACCAGGATAGACTGTGCAGGCTCAACTTCTTCCAATGGTTAATATCCCTGGGCAAGTCATTATGACTATAGTTACCAATGATGTCTCCCCTTTGTCACACGTACACCATGCAGCCATTGCCACTCTCACACTGAGTTGTGACAGTTTTCATTTCCAGCATGAGTTAATTTCTATTTTGAGACATCCTTAACCTCAGGTGTGGGCCCCTTACACACATCAAATTGGGACATGATGTAGTTGGGTGTGATGAGCTATTGATTAGCATTTGGCAATGTGAATGTACAATATATGTTGTGGTCCATGGACTGTGTCCTTCAGTTGTCACATACCAGTGATCAGTGAAGTGATGGTGGCAGTACAATGTTACACATCACATATGATGTCAAATACTCCCTGAGGTAAGACTCACATTCCTATGGTATATGTAGTGGAGATTGAATAGACCAAAGCAGGATTGGTTGTATATGTGCAGTGTTCGTTTACGTATTTAACATGGTGATTTCAGTGATTCTTATGTGCAAACATTGTCAACAATTTGCTGTCTCCGGCATAGCCCAGCAGCTGTGTTGTGCTGTTCACCCTCCATATTGTCAGCACTATCCTCCTCCTCCTCAGGTAGGTCAGCAACCTGGTCGTACATTGGCACGTTCATTTGCACACATATGTTGTGCAGGAGGGCACATGTGAGGATAACTTTACACACAATGGGTGTGGCATAAAGGAGGCTGCCTCCTGTCAGGTCCAGGCATCTGAATCTAGATTTCAGGATGCTAAATGTCCCTTCCACCACATTATGTGTCTGACGGTGTCCCTCAATGTAGGCACAGTCTGCTGCTGTGTTTGGATTTTCAAATGGGGTCATCACCTTTGGCTGTATGCCATAACCCTGATCCGCTGCAAAGGATGAAAGATGTAAGTTTTTAAAGCTTGCAACAGGTTTTGTATGTAGAATGGCAGTTGTCAGTTGGAGTTGGTTGTGACTCAGACATGTTTGTGGTATGGTGTGAGTTCCTGGCCTTGTGCTAAGTTTTCCTAGCACTGTGTTGTTGGACATGACAATCTTGGAAATTGGCTCAAGGACCTGGGACATATAATTAGGATTCCTAACTGATGCTCAGTATGTATGTACCATTTGTTGTGTAGTGCATCTTTGTAGCAGAGTGCTATCACTAGAGGGGATATGACACATCTGTGCAACACAATGGGGTCAGATGTAGTAACAACATGGTAGCGCCCTTCAAAAACTGGACATCCCAGCCATTTTGACATGTGTCAGTACAGATGAATTGCAACACTTAGGCCCATTTTAATGCGTGACAGTGCATAACACGGCTCCAAAATTGGTAGAACTGTGCTGCATCATTTTCACCATGCAGAAATGCGCCATGTGTAATATGTAACAAGGCAACCCTTTGTTGTTCCCTGCACCGGCACCTAATATGCAACCAGGCACCAACACTGCCAACCTTGCACCAGAATGCTTGGCTGGCTGCCTTGTGGAGGTGGATTTATCTGTGCAGGAAGGGACACCTTCCTATACATTACTATTTTCATGGGCAATTAGGTCTTTCTTTGTGTGCAGCATGCATACGTGGCACATTCATATGAGGTCAAATACTAGTCAATTTCTTTATTGCAACCTGCAAAGACCACCCCTGGGGCAGTGTTTGATGTTGGCATTGCCTCAGGTTTTAGGTGACACCTACATCTGAGTCAGCGTCATCATGCTATGTATCTTGTGGTGACACACCTAAGGCAACACACATTGCACACCCCTGCCACGCAAAGTGCTGCATGGGAGAGGGCCCTATATCCAATGTGGCTTCAAGTCACAAGAGTGGTCATCCGCCAACTTGTACATACAGTGCAGACCATGACAATGGTACTAGGGGCTCTTACCTGTGTCCCTTAGTGATCTTGAGTGGCAGCTGATGTTAGTGCCATCCCTCAGGTGTCCAAGGGTGTGTTTCCCTTTGTTTCTGGATAATCTACATTAATACCAGTCCCTCTCCTATCTTCCAAAACATGAATCATCCTTTATACTGTCAACACATGCACAGTGCAGGCTATGGGATAGGGCTCAGCTACTTTGCAAATGTGTCCCTTAGCACGGTGCATGTAAGGTCAGTGATGTCCTCAATGCTCCTACAGGGTCCCACTATAGCATCCATGATCTGCACTGTCTAACAGTGACTCTACCCCCATGGTGGGCCATTAATTGTTTATGGTACAGACATGATGGTGTTGTGGGTCGGTAAGTGGTGCATGTGAGGTGGCACTACAGTAGGTGTGGTGCCACTTCTCACAAATCTGGCACGTGGTATGTGGTGGCTGTTATACTGTATTCCTATGTGTGTGACCCAATGCATCAGGCAGATGTATATGCACACTACAGGTAAGTCAGGTTTGTGTTGATGAGATGTAGTTGATATTGGCACCAGTTGTCTGCCATTGGATGTTTGTTGTGGCAGAGAATTGCACGGCATGAATTAAGGGGTCTGTGACTATGTGTGACTTTCTTTACATCCGCATGGTGTATGCCATTGACATTGCTGTGCTATTTGTTTGGTGTAATGTGTGTGTGATGTCTATGTAGTGGCCAACGTGTGGGCACTGAAAGGGTACATATCTCCAACTGTTCTTCGCGTGGTGTGCCTTTCAAGTTGTGGGAGTGTTACGTACACGCATGTGTGTGTGCTGTGCACTGATTGTGCTGTTCTGCAGCATGATGCATATGTATTGTTAGCTGCAGATCTGTGTAACCCTGGCCATGTGTTTTTTGGAGTGGTGCTTGTCTTGTGTGCCCTACAGGGTTGGTGTGTTGTGTGTATATTGCTACGTTTGTTGACTTACCCACACGTAGGCCATTGCCATATTGGCCATCCTGGAAGTGTTCATTGATCCTGCTGTGCCTGAATATGTAGGCGTCATGGACGCTACACCGATACTTGGCTAAAATGTTTGTAAATAGCCGACGATGGTCCACTATGACCTGCACAATTATGAAATGCGTATGCTTTCAGTTTCTGTATAAATGTTCTGTTGCTGCAGGTGGGACAAGTCAGAAATGGCTGCACTCCATTGCACCCAGCACATGCGGGAGCCCAGCAAATTGGTAAAATCCCTGTTTTATTTCCTGCTGCATTTGCTGGGTGTTGGGGAAGCAGACGTGGGGGGTGTCAGAGAGATGATTGCATCGAACACCTTTGGAAGGAAGACTGAGAAAGATGGCTGTGAAACACCAGCAACCATTGCACCTGTTGAACCACTTGCCATCATATGCAAGACAGCTAGCAGCTTTATTACAGGTGGTATATTATGTGGTGTCTACACGCTGGCTGTGATCTGTGGCTCAATGTGGTGCAGCAGGCGTAGTATGGCTTGCTGGTTGAGTCGGTATGTCCTAATGAGGTCTTGATCCCTTAGTCCAAGGAGGGTGGTCCTGTTCCGGGATATCCTCTCCTGGCTTCTGTGTTTCTTTTGTGGGTGGTGTAGTGATGGTTGTGGTTGCAGCAGTAGGGGTGGTGGTTGCTGTAGTGGTTGTTGTCCTCTGCATCGTCTCCCAAGCTGAAGCAGTATCATTTCCATCTTGCTCTGTGGGTTGCCAATTTTGCTTCTGTGTGTTTTCTAGTGGTGTGTGGGCCTCATTTTAATGCCTGGTCTGACCCAGGAATTAAAATTTGACACAAATCGGGAATAACGTAATTTTTTAGGTCCACCTCCCACCTGTGCGTCATTTTTGCACGGGTGGATAAATATGGCGCTAGGGGCTTTGAGTCATTCTTTGGACTGGAACGCCTCCCTTGCATCTCATTGATGCAAGGTGGTTCCACTCATCAAAAAAATTACGTTAACTCCAATATTTTGACGCTAGATGGGTCTAGCGTCAAAATATAAATATGGAGTTATCTTTGAGCTTAATTAGTGTAAAAAAAGCAACAACGCTATTTCAACGCAAACTGAGTATAAATACGGGCCTAAGTCCTAAAAGAATAATGTTACATAGTGCAAGATGTGCTGTCTACTTGTCCTGAATAGTCCTCTCTGACATGCAAAACATCCTACCTGTAGTGGTAATATCTGTGGAAATCATCACTTGTTGCTTCGTCTTCAAATGATCCAGCCAGTAATAGAATGAGGGCCGCAAGGTCACCTTGAGTGGCCCCGTAGGGTTTGATACATCTGATCTAACACAAGGCAGTGCAAGTCACTGCCTTGCGTTACTCTGCTCCAGGGAGATGTTCAATGGGAGGAGCGTGGGTGTTCCCACTCATCCACCTATGGATTTTGGCGCATTCCCAAATTTACCATTATTGGTAGACCTGAGAATGCGTCAACATGCTACCCAAGGTGAGGCATAATGAGGAGAAATATCTTTATTACTCCTTTTTTTTCTCTTTCTATCTGTGCTGCATTCTGCACCACACATAGAAAGAGGAAAATGCCTCTGAGATTTGTTTTAGTGAAGGAAGGTGTCCCTTCCTGCATAAAAATAACCCTGCCTACAAAGCAGGCGCCATTGCACCATGATGAAAGTGTCCCTGCGTTGGCGCTAGGAAGCCAAAAATGCACCATATAATGCTACGGCGCATTCCTGCCCTTTCACACAGCGCAGCAAGGTAGCTTTCTGCATTGTGCTGCATGAAAAAATTATAAACATGGGCCTGTGTGTGTACCCCGACTTCATTTTGTGTTGTAATGTAGACAACAATTTTGACATGATCCAGTCTCTTGTGACAGGTGGCTTAATAATCATTCTTGAAACAGACATATTTTTAAATGTGCACCACAGAAAGCACATTGATATCATCCCCACCAGTTTCAACAAATTTTGGCATCTGGTACAGAAGAATGAAGTTCTGAAACATCAGTGTTCACTGGAATTTTGAAGACTTAACCCATCAGTGAATAGTTTGATCCCAGAATATTATGAATATGAACTAGTTTGAAATGTGACTTCCATCAGAATAGTGAATTTTAAATCATGTAACAATGAAATTGTGTTTGTTTCATACTTGTAAACTGTCATGTTCTTAATTAGCCAGTCATAGGTAAACAGTGCCTAATTTGAGCAGTGGGGGGCCACCGGCACATATTTTCCTACATCAGACATTTCCAGAGAGCAAAGGAGGTTAAACAACACAAAATGCTATCGAAGGATGGAACAACGTCACAAAGGAGGAATCTGCAAGAGAGGGATAAAGGAAAATGGAGTGCCTGGCATTGGATTAAAGAAATTTGAGAACGATTCTGGATTATGCAGCTTTGGCATTTAATAGCACAGGCCGCTGGCTTCTGAGCAGTGCTTTAGGCACCAGCTCTCATTCTTTTACAAATTAAGCACTGGCTAATTCCATAACAAGGATTATGTGCTACCACCACCAGCTCCAGACATTTGATAAGCTCTGGGGACATTATACCGAAAAGTACGACGCATCATTCAGATCCAATGTAGGTATGAAAACACCCACCTGTAAAAGAGGAATTACTTCCTATAGCAATGCAATTTTATAATATAATTTCCTGTTGTTTTATTTTTTTTGGTATATAAAATGCATAGAATAACCATTCGTGGAGCTTCGTCTACCACCCCTGTGGACAAAAGGGATTCTATTTTCTTCATTAGGAGTGATAGATGAGTTTGTTTGCCCTATCTTTTGTGTGGGGCATGGTGTCGAACTCTTATTCAAAATCCATTTGGTACTACAGATTATTTTATATAGATATCCTTCGTTGTGAGTCTCTGGCTTAGGATTTTGTGTTCACAGGAATATTTTCTCAGGTGTGCAGTTATCTGAGATGAAATAGTTGTATCTGCTCTTGATGTCTATAATCGAAAGGCGATTGTTATGACTATCTTTCACCTACTCTTTGCTTGCAAATTGGTGACTTTGGTTTATTGTAGTAGTCCTTTGGCTGTAGGGATTTCACCTTTGGTTTTCAGCTTTATCTTTTTTTTTAACAATTTCACTGCCATTGAACATAAGTATGTTACTGTATCGAAAAGTCAAACTTAAGGGGTGTTTGAGTACAAGCACTGGGTTCCAAGACTGCAGTGCAAATGGGAGCAGTTAACAATTTGAAATCAATGAAAGACTACAAATTCATGCTATGGAACTAGAAAGAGAAAGGTTGGCTCCCTCTACTTTTGCTTGCAACTATTTAAGCGTAAGCAATTCAGCTAACAGATAAATCTTTTGTTTGAGACATGTGTGGCTGTAGATACGTTTCGCCAAATTACATGGTAAAAACATTCTGAAGAAAAGGAAGAAATTAAGATTGTAATGCAGAGAAATTAAATGAAGATTGAGGAGTTAAGAGTTAAAAAAAATAAATAATAAAAAATGCCTCAGTTATAGTGGGGGATAAAAGATGTGCAGGCCGGGGATTCAAGATGTCATTAGATGGGAGAGAGAAGTTTATTACTGTCCCGGACTTGATAAGTGTCATGAATACCTATGGGATTTCTGTGGTGTGCGACTACTTGACCACTGGAGCTAAAATCCTGAACATCGTTTTTTTTTTACATAGCGTATTTCACGAACTTGATTAACTTACAGTTTATCTGGGAGGGGGACAGTATGCATGATGTGTTTCAAAAACCTTACAAACTTACAGTTTAGCTGGGGGTTGTTTGGACTGAATCAGGTTACTATGGCTCCCCTGCAGGTCCTAATGGCTCTGTCTGTGAACAACCTCTTAAGAAATCTCTTACAGAGATCTAACAGACCCTGACAGATGCAGATTACGTTAGGTTAGGTTCCCTCACGTATTTAGATCATTGATAATACCCCCAGAATTCCGTGGGATGTTTTTCCTTTTGCGGCAAGTATTATTTTTAGCCAAAAGGAGCTTGTTTCTTGGGCCTTCTATTTATATATTTGTCTTTTGTACTCTTTCTTTGAACTCTACAGTTGTTCCCAGAGTAGCAGATTGCCTGGGCCGGCCTTCAGAAGTCTTGCAAGCTTCCTTTGAGCTTTTTTCAGGAGTTGGGCTTGTTTTGAAAGGCGGGCCGAGGGGACTCGACGAATTGGCCGTGTGCTGTGGTTCGACACCATCATGGTGCTCTGTTTGGTCTCCACCGTTCTTCCTCTTCATCAGTATTGTTAACAAACAAGATCTTCCTATTCTCTTTTGTCTCAATAGCTCAAGCTTTGCCGAGCGACTTTTGGGGTGAAGTCGGCCCACGTGGGCTTTTGCCGTTCGGGGTCTCCTTCTGTCTCCTCTCTGCACCTCATCACCATGTCTCTAAGGTGATGGAACAGACACCATTTGATTACTGTCCTCGCTGACATGCGAAATACCCTCAGACCAACCTCCATCGAGTCTGTAATTTGTATCTGATTCCCAATCACAATGAAGTTGCTTGAGAGGAAGCTTTTGACTTGACACCTTCTCCCAAGTAGAGCAAAACGTTAGATAAGGCTACAAGTTCCTTGGCCCTTTTCTCCACAGTGCTCACCTTTGTTACCTACCTCCCCCGGCGACCCTCATCTTTACACACCTCAGTAGTCTCCACATAGATGCATAGAGGCAGCAGGGAGGGGATACTTTCAATACACCTCCACAGGGGGATCCTTGGTGTTCCTATGATGTTGACCCAGTAGGGAACACTGATCCAGATGTGTACGCTGCATGCCCCCCTCTCCTGATGATTCCACCTCCTCCCATGGGATGATTGGTAGGGCTGTCCCTTACATAAGGTAGATCTCCATATTGAGCCTATGTAGGAAGTCTTCCTTTTCAAAACCCTTCCCTCCACTCACCCGCTCCATCCGGTATGTCCCCATTCTCATGCACATGCTCCGTCACTATCCTGATATTTTTCATGCCAAGATCATCACACAGATAGTGGACAAGAAGTATAAGGCATCCCCTTCTGATCCATAGTAGCTGGGGAAGGGCAACTGCTGCCTCACTCCCTGGTAGTTGCTACTGCACATAAGAGAGCTAACTCTCGAACCTCTGGGGGTGCTTCTCCACCAGACAAGGAGACTAAACACATTGATGCAGTGGAAAAAGGGGGGTTGACAGTCGGCCAACAACTGGTAGATTGCCAGTTCTGTTGGACTCCTCTCAAGTTATGACCATGCCCACTGGAATGAGGTGAAAAGAGCTCTTCTAACATCTCCCCGAGAAGCACACAAATCAGAGTTACAAGATCATTGTTGAGGGGAAGCAGATCTCCAGTACCACCATACTCTGTGCTCTAGGTGCCGTGGACCCTGCTATGAGGGGAATTAACCCCAGGCATGTCTGGCTGATGGTTGAAGTATCTCTGGTTTTAAGCCGGAGGTCCAGCAAAAATGTATTCAACTTGCCGTTTGATGGCCAGAATCTATTTGGGTCGCAAATTCTGGAAAACAAAATACAGAACGGAGACGGTGTAGGCAATGGGAGCCCTTCAAACACTGCCTAATCGCGGCTCCTTTCGCAGCACTCCTTTTCATGGAGACTCCAAGTCCACCTCCCCAGAGAACTCCACAACCTACCATCATCTGCAGGGACTGCAGTCCACTTCTAGGGTTTACTTCAGAGGTTCCTACAGGGGTAACAACTCCAGAGGCAGAGGTAAGGGTGGCTTTTCCAAAGGAGATGTCACCACCACAATGCCCTAACTTACCTTTCCTTCCCCCTGACATATAACACCTGTCGGGGGCTGTCTTCTAAGTTGCTTTCCTGCTTGGCAGAACATCACCTCCTACCAGTGGGTGTTGGATGTTATTCAACATGGTTATTGTCTGGAGCTCACTTCAATACCTGAGCACATTCCAACTCGTAAACAGAAACTCTCCACACAACAATAAAGGCTGCTCAAAGGGAAAAGGACCAAGCGATCCTTCACAAAGGAGCAATGAAACCCATCCCTCAACATCAGCAGGATGCTGGAGTAAAGGACGGGTCCCTCAGACCATTTTTAGACCTCAGACAGCTGAACATATACATTCTCTCAGAGCACTTTCAAAGTTACTATTCAGGATGTTTTCCCACTACTACAACAAAGCAACTTCATGGCTGCACTCGACCTCAAGTTCGCCTATTTCCACATTCTATTCCATCCGGCACATCACCAGTACCTCAGACATGTAGTCATTAGACGGCATGACCAAGTCAAGCTGCTCCCTGTAGGAAATTACCACTTTGTGTATGGTCACTCCCCCTCTTTGCCCCCAGTGTGGATGGTTATGATTCTGCCAGTGCACTGGAGCCTTCTAACCATGCCCCAGTGCTTGTGCTCTCTTCTAAAACTAATCTGGCGACTTGGTAATTCTCTAGCTGGCAAAAAAACTTTACTCGCTTATAAGCCCCCAGTAAATGGTACCCAGGGCATAGGTGGTAAAGGGGTTCCCAAGGCTGCAGCACGAGTTTGTGCCATCCTGGTCGACCCAAACTACTGGTGCCAGGTACGCCACTGCAGACTGCAAGAGCTTTGGAAGCTGCTCAAGTTTGACTGTGCCCCCACCACAAGTGGCACAGCCCAATGCACTGCCTTACATACATTTTAGACACCCCCTGAGGAAGGCCTCTGCAGCCCAGGAGGCAGGGTGCATTATATTTAAGGTTCAGGCAGATAAGCACGAGCTTGTATGTCTTTACAGTGTCTTTTCTATTAAAGTACATTATAAGTTATAGCTGGTCAATTGGATAACATGGGACTTGCACCCGGGCAGACTCAGTTTGCTAGCTCCCTCATGGCACCGCCTAGGTATGTCATGTTTGATTCAAACAAAATGTCTTCTCTCCCTTCACATGAATCTGGTGTCAGGGGTTGGCTGGCAAGTACCCAAGTGGCACCTTGAAGGTTACCCACGTTTGTCCCAACCTCTTTGTGCTCTGGCTGGTCAGCCTGCACTTTCCTGTGTTTGGTGCCACCAAGACAGGGTTCTGTCCTCCTGCTAGGTAGTGTGAACACTCCTAGAAGTCAGAGACAAAGGCTTAGGCAGGAAGGAGGTCACACCCCAGCCGGACTAGTAAATGAGCACTTCAGGGAGATGAGCTTCAAAGGTTTCACCACCCTTGATTGCTATCTGTCCTGTCCTCCAAAGGAGGAAACAGCCCTTCACCGGCCCCCAGGCACATTTGCTTGTCGACAGGTGAGAAGTTAGATATGCAGAGTAGTGCAGACCCCCAGCAGGATGACTACCCATCTAGGGTGTGCAACTCAGTCAGTGCCCTAAATTGTGATTTCAGCTATCTTAACAGTGGCAGAACAGAGTGTACTGGGTAGCAAAAGATGACCCACCCCACTGGATGTGGTCACTAGCCTCCACACCTGTAACTCCCCTAAATCTAGAATTTAAGGGACACCCCTGATACCAGAACTTCAGCTCTGAACAACGGACTTTGAAGAAGGATCAAGAGGATCCCTTGACATCGACACCTAGACTTTACCCACTGCAACAAAGCAAAAGAGGGATACTCTGTCCCTGAGGCGACAGACTGGGACCGGGGTGAGTGACCCTCTTCCTTGGCTCAAACTTGGTACTCCCGACCAGAGTGACCCCTGTGGACACCAGACTCACCCTCAGTCTCCCTTGGACTAGAGGCACTAGCCCCCTTCAAACTGCAGGCTGGTAAAAACACTTGCAGGACCTAAGATTCATTGGCCATCGGGCCCTCTGTGGGATAGCCCAAATTCAGGTGGTCCGGTCTCTTCTGGGAGTTGTAGTCTCACCTACCTTGAAGTTCCAGGCTGCTACGTCATTCCGCAGATCCCCATAAAGTTCTTAAAGTTTTTCGTCATTTTAACCGCTGCCAAGGCTTGTTGGTTGCCAGCCTGATAACTAACCCCCACATTCGATGCTACAACTGCAGGGCGCACCATGCAGCCGACATCGACAACCCAGCCTCTGATGAGTTTTTGCATCTTCTTTTCTGCAAAGTTGTGTAAGCGGTAAAATCAGCACCAGAGTGAGTCCCGCTCAGCACCACGGACAGCGAGGACAACTCTGCACTTGGATTCCACAGGGCTGGCTGTTGTGGCCTGGTCCTGGGACCTGCACAACTTTACCCTGCAACTCAACCTCTAAGTGGCCTTCTAGTGGTTTTTCTACATTGGCTTCAATGTAACGTTTAAATGCCATTTTTGTTGTGATTTAATTTTGCTCCTAAATTCTAGAACTCCCATTGTACTAATGCAATTTCATTTGTTTTGATGTCTAAATTAAGATAAAAGTAAGCTTTATTTGTATAAATTAGTGTCAGATTCCTTTCAAGTCATGTCAATTACGTATCATCCATATTGGTGCTCTGAAATGCTTAACACATGTTCCTCTAGTAAAGCCTTCCTGCTCTTTGCCACACTACCAGGCCTGAGCTAAGGATTTATTATTGTGTATCCAAGGACCATCTTTGGGGTGTTGTGAGAGTATTACATAGTGAGGACTAGCCCCCACACTACATAGTACTCCAGTTTCCTACACTCCCCTTCGGAGCCACCACTGCACCCAGGGTGTTTACCAAGTGTCTTGGATGTCCTCCTACAGTACTTCCAGCACTGGGGACTACCAGAGATAGACCTCCACCACAACAGAAAACATCAAATGCCCAGACTTCTACTACAGGTTCCACAGTCCAGGGGTAATGCACTATGGATGAGTTACGCTTTTCCTCCTCTCCCACTACTTCAGTTTGTGCTTCAGCAGACATCTCTCATCCTCATCCTGGTGGCTCCCACCTGGGCATGCCAACTATGGTTCCCCACCCTCCTCGAACTCTCAGTGGTTCCACACGAGAGACTCCCCAACAAGCCAGACCATCTCATGCAGAACCATGGAGAAATCAGGAGCCCAGAACCCAGGTTTTCCAAACTTGTGATCTGTTTCCTAAAGTCCTAGAATGTGGTGTTGGTATCTGAATCTTCCATCCAAATGCTTAAACATTCTCAAGAGATTGTCTGCTACCTGCTTCACTTGCAATTTAGCTTTCACAACCATACACATACACCTGGCTGCTGTAGCCATCTACCTTCAGAACAGGCAAAATGTTTCTCACTTCAAAATTCCTGTCATTAAAGCCTTTAGGGTGGGTCTTAAGAGTCATTCCTCCCCAGGTCTAGCTATCCCGAAATGGAACCTTAACACTGTATTAAGAAGACTAGTGGGCCTTCCATTTGAACCCCTCCCCTCCTGCCCCCTCCTGTTTCTATCTTGGAAAGTAGCATTTCTGGTTGCCATCACTTCACTCAGGCATGTCAGTGTGCTTCAGGCACTAACCTTGGAAGAGCCTTTCTTCCAGGTACACAGAGATAGGACTGCCTCCCGCACCAACACCAGGTTTCTTCTAAAGGTGGTCTCACATTTTCACCTCGATCAGTTCATTGAGGCCCATATTTATACTTTTTGACGCAAAACTGCGCCGGCGCAGATTTGCGTCAAAAATATTACCGCCGGCTAACGCCATTTTGGTGCGCCGTGCAGGCGTTTTATTTATACTTTGACGCACGGCGGCGCAAACAACAGGTGGGAGTCATTATTTTTGACGCACACCGCGGCGTCAAGTCGTAAAGGAAAACAACGTTAACGCAGCGGAAATGCATGTGGGTCGATTTACGACATCGCAAACCGGATATGCGACGTTTTTTGACGCAATAGCGTCAAAAAAACGAGCGAACACTGCCAGTTCACCAGAGGAGAGCCAAAATGGATCCCAAATGCCACTACAGACCCCAGGAAGATGACAGCAGACCAGGAACCAGCCAGGAGGATCCACACAAGAACCAGGACACTTTTAAGAAGAAAAGAAAGTGCCGCTTCAGTGCAGAGGAGCAGGAAATCCTGTTTAAAGAGGTGACGGAACACCAGCACCAACTGTTTGTCACATCAAAGTTGCCAATCAGTAGGAGAGAGGCTATATGGCAACAAATTGTCGACAAGATCAACAGTGTGGCTGAAGTACGCAGAACAGTCATCGAGTGCAAGAAACGCTGGCATGACTGCAAACGCAGGACCAAGGAAAAGATGGCCAGGAACAGGAAGGCAGCACTGCAGACTGGAGGGGGGGAGTCCAGCACACCAGGAGCCCCTGGACCACATGGAGGAGATGGTCGCAGCCGTCATCCCTGAGGAGATCGTCACAGGGATTCAAGGACAGGTCAGCGCAGACTACCAGGAGACAATGCACATGCAGGGTGAGTCGCATGGGGAATTGAAATGCACTAATGTCAACTGCAACCGGGGGGAGAAATACCTACTACACATTGCATGGAAGTCATCATATACATGGAGTGGCATGGGTAAAGGGGCACAGCAGGGGGGCATGGCCTGCACAAACAGAAGCTGGGGCACACCATTACACTATACCAACAACAGTCCCATGGGGGCATGCTGTAATGCCAACAATGGAGCAAAGGGAAAGCTACGACAGGAGGGAAGGCCACTACCTCAAACTGACATCCTGGCACTCGTCAGCCAACATATCTCCTACATTAACTAGGGCCCTATTAGCAATCCTCTAGCCAAACCGACAACTGCAATGTAACTGCAACAACAGTTGCCACTACCACCTCTGATCTGTGTGCAGCTCAAGTAGCCAATGGCAGTAACCTCCCCATGGAACATACATACCTAAATTAGGGGGTGAGGATGACATCTGCAACAATCTGCTGAAACAAGACAAAGGCCCCAGTACACTCAAATGTCAGTGCCCATAGTTGTCACAAACATCAGCCAATGTAAACAACAATAGGAGCGACACAGCACTAAGGACACACCCATGCTGCATATGTCAGGGTCCATCCTGTGCCTGGGTAACAAGGCAACATCACAAATGTCATACTGCTCAGACAACAGCATTGAGGAGGGGACACATGTAACTGGTCACTGAAATACACCTGCACAGTCAGAGGACGAAATAGGACACTGATATGACTATCAGGGCAATCCAATGTAACACACATTACCCAACATCAACAGGACACATTAACAATGTCAACATCCATATCGGTTCATAACATTGCCATGCTTAGGATATGTCTATTACACTTAAGTGGATGTGAACGATCAGGGATTGGGACAGGTCCTGATAGTTAAGTGTGCTGCCAGGGCCATCAGAACACCCACAGCCAGTGAAAGGTCTCACCATGAGAATGGATATACACGGAGGGTCGAGTAGGACAAAAAGGTGGCAATTCTCTATTTGCCATAAAGCAACACCTAGAGGCAATGAGGCAGACAAGTCTGATAACTCAATAACATACATGTGACACACAGGTGGGCCATAGGCCTGAAACAATGCCCATCTGTAGGATTTCAGATATTAATACAAAACAAGATCACAAAGTGAATTCATCAAAAGGCAGGCATGTCATGTCAAAATTGTCACAACACAGACACACTAATTGTACCCTGTTTCATTGCAGAGGAAGATGGATCTCCTGCCGATATGCCTGTCCCAGCTTTCCCTGATGACATGGATGAGGAGCCAATAAACATTCCCCAGGAGACCATCCAAAAGGTCCTTGAAACCCTCCAGACCCCACCTTCAGTCACAAGAAGGAGCACAGAACAAGCAGCCATCGCAGAGGAACCACCCACCACCCCAATTGTAAGACCTGCCAGCTCCAATACAGCTGAGGACTCAGACGACACTGGCACCAGCTTTGAGAGAACTGTAGTTGGAGTACAGCGGGAGCTGGCCAAGGAGGTGCTGGTGGGGATGCAAAATATGGCAGCCAGCCTTGAGGGGGTGCGTTCGTGCATGATGTCATCTGCAGATCAGGCAGCAGCTATGCAAACCCTAACATCTATCTTGCAGGAACTGCAGAAAACCCAAAAGGAAATCAGCACAGCTGTAATACAGTTGACCCAACACCTACAACAGCAATCCTGTCAACGCGTGCATGAATGCAACATTGAACCCCTCAGGGCCGACCTGGCTGCCTACCATCGTGATGTGGCTGCTATTCTCAAGAACCAGCAGATCCTCCTTGCTGCAGTACTGCCCTTAAGACCTTCACAGGGAGCAGCCACTGGGATGTCTGACTCCACGTCTTCTAACACTGAGGTGTGTGTTGCACCTTCACAACCAACAACAACAAGGACAAAGCAGGCAACACACACATCAGAAGAAGAAGACATGGAACAGATCACATTCACAAGGAAAAGTACCCGGAAGCACTAGTCCCTGTCACATGGCCAACAATTACCAAGGTCCTGCGCTTTGTAACTTGCCAGTCTTGTAACAACTGTACTCAAGCACTGTTCTGCAAACCACTGTATATCTTGTCACCCAGCCCAGTGATTGTCTCTCTCCTACTCATTGCCAAATCCTGTCCCTCTGCACTGTCTGAAACAGCAACCCCAGCATGACAAAAGCATTTTGGTAAACCCTTGTGTTGGATCCCAATTTAAAATGTCACTATAATGGACTCACAGTCATGGACAATGTACATATAGCACTTCAGCACTTTTCAATAAATAGCAGGTACACCACAAATCTGTCTCTGGGTAATGTGACATATCAATTGCGCAGTAGATAATTGGAATGTCCCTACTGTCAAATAACGTAGCTTCTCAATACAACTGTCCAGATATTATGTAGTTAGAGAAATCTGCACAGTGACCATGATTGCATCATACTCTGCCCATCCTGAGGGAATAATCTGATGAAGTGAGAAACCATAGACCACCATGCTGTGTTGGACCTTGCTTTCAACATGTATGTGTGAAATAGTTGTGGTCCTCTGCTATAGGCCTTCAAAGGAGATATGTACATGATATATGTCATTAAGAATGTGTGTGTGTGTGTGTATGTGACCATTGTATGTTGGGCATCACATAAGCTCTGGGATGTTCCGTGTCCTACTCAGTATCTCAGCAATGCTCCATGAGGCAACACTCTTATTCTGATAAGTAGAGATGAAGCTGTGTAAAAAGGAATAGCCAGACCATGATATGGTGATTATAATAGGTGTTTATTTACATTAGTTAACTAAAGTGGTGAAGGTGATCATATTCAGAAGAAATTATTTACAATCTGTTGCCGCCTGCGTATACCAGCAGCTGTGTTCTGTAGTTCCCCCTCCTGTTGCAGGCCATCATCCTCCTCTTCCTCCTCTTCAGGCATGTGTGGCTCTGGTTCCAGGAGGGGAATGTTTCTTCTGACACAAATGTTGTGCAATATTGCACATGTGAGGATGATCCTACAGACCATCTCGGGGAATATAGGAGGCTACCACCAGTGATGTCGAGGCAGCGGAACCTTGACTTGAGGATGCCGAAGGTCCGCTTGACAATGCTGTGTGTCCTCCTATGGGCCTCGTTGTATGCACGCTCTGCAGCTGTACTCGGGTTGCCAAATGGTGTCATAAACCATGGCTGGATGCCATACCCCTGATCAGCTGCAAGAGAAAATGAATGGGATCATGTTGATGTAGCTGGCACTATTGAAAAGACCTTCAATGGCAGTAGTTGTCTTGTGTTGTCTGTGACTCTTTTGTGTACTAATGTGACATCCTATGCTTGTAGGCTATACCATCTGCATTGTGTTGTTTCCTTGGGTGAACAAGTGTTTGTCTGCTAACCATTTGTCAGCAGTATGTTTTGGGATTTGCAGTACAGTGTGCCCTCCCTAGCATTGTGACTTGTGATACAGGTGTCCGTGTGTCTTCACTGGGGGTGAGATGATAGTTCCATGCAGAGTTAAAATTGAAAGTGTTGTTAACACGTTCATATCAAAGTACCCTGGACATCCCATACCTTTAGACTTAGGCAATGTATTAATGTAAAGGTCATTGGGACACTTACAATTTGCAAGGTGATATTTAGGCAACCAAACTCACTGACGTCTTCACATTAGGCTATACAGTAAATTCCGATGTGTGACAGGTTCAATGGTGAGTTAAGAAACATGGTTAGCGATGTCACGACCTCAGTGTGTTCCTGTTGACATGTTGCTATTGTGGTGTATGTGTTGTGTGTCCTAGAGGGTTGCTGTGCAGTGAGTATATAAGTAGGTTTTTATACTTACCAACAAGTAGTCCATTGCCATACAGTCCGTCCTGGAAGTGTTCATTGATGGTGCAGTGACGAAGATGTATGAGTCATGTACACTCCCAGGATATTTAGCCACGATGTTGGTGATCAATCCCTGGTGATCGACTATGGCCTGCACGTTGATGGAATGTGTGTGTTTCCTGTTGCGGTAGAGGTGTTCAGTTGCAGCAGGTGGCACAAGGCGTACATGTGTGCAGTCGATTGCACCAAGGACGTGTGGGAAGCCACTGATTGCGTAGAACCCCTGTTTAGTTTCCTGGTGCTTCTGCAGTGTGTTAGGGAAGCAGATGTGGCGGGTGTCAGTCGAATGATGGCATCCAGTACTTTGGGCAAAAAGGCGGAGAATGATGGTTGTGATATTCCGCCAACCAGGGCACCAGCTGTTTGAAATGAGCCACTTGCCAGCATGTGAAGTACGGCAAGCAGCTTTGTTTCAGTTGGGATGGTGCGGGTGTCACCAAAGTGGGGGCCAACTGCTGTTCAATGTTTCGCAGCAGCTGCTGAATGGCCTGCCAGTTCAACTGGTACCTCTGTATGATGTTGTGTTCCCTGAGGCCCTGAAGGGTTGTTCTTGGGCGGAATATCCTCTCCTGCCTTCTGCGCTGCCTTTGGGGTCCCTGCTGGTGTTGTTGTAGCTGCTGTTGTTGCTGCTGGGCTCTGCGTCTGCGTGCATGCTGGATTAGAATGACCTCCATGGCTCCCTGTTGCTGTTCTGCTGTTTGTTCTGTGTGTTCTGATTAAATACAGGCGTGTTTGCCCCATTGTAACGCCTGCCCTGACCCAGGCGTTAATTTGTGACGCAAATCGGGCTGTGCGTCATTTTCTGGTTCCGCCTCCCGGCCATGCGTCATTTTTGCCCGAAAGCATAAATACGACGCACGGCCCTTTAAGCCATTTTTTGGACGGGAACGCCTACCTTGCATATAATTAACGCAAGGCGGGTTGCCGCATCCAAAAAATGACGCACACGGCGGAATTTTGTCGTCCGCGGGCGTCAAAGTTTAAATACGGGGCAATGTTTGCGCTGATTGTGCGTCAAAATTTTTGACGCACAATCGGCGCAGACGGAGTATAAATATGCCCCTGAACTTCCTGTTTTTTTCTCCCAACCTGACTCAGTTGCAGAATGAGCTCTCCATATCTTAGATGTTTACCGAGCCCTCATGCACTATATTAAATGAACTAAGGCCCTCATTTAAGAGGGCCTAGCACCACTTTAGCGCAAGGTGGCCTTTTCCCCGCACCCGATATACCAAGTGATGCAATGCATGCATTGTGCCAGTTTGTAACCCTTTGCCCTACATTATAAACACACCAGGCAAAATGTATGCAAAAGGTGCGTTCCCCCCTTAAAGGGGGTGGGGGTGTAAAAATGGTGCAAAGAAATTTAAGAGATTTCTTTGCGTCATTTTTTTCAGCACTTTTAATGCCTGTTCAGGGTTAGTGCCAAAGTTTTGGAGCTAACCCTGAACAGTACATCAATAGCATCAACAATGTTGACGCTACTGCCCACTTTCCTGCGCCATGGTGTGCCGTATCCGAGAAACGGCGCACACATGGTGGCGGTAGGGGGGTGCTGAGGGGTGCAAGGAAAGTGGTGCTGCACTGGGTGTAACACCACTTTCCTTTAATATGCCCCTAAGTCCTTTAGCAAAACTGAACAGCTTTTTGTTGATTTCTTCAAACCCCACAAAAAGGACAGCCCTATCTAAATGAGGCATTACAAGATGGATTGTTAAATGAATCCAGACATGCTATGCTAAAGCTAAAAGCACTCCTTGCCCTTTCCTCCTAGACTCCACTCCACTTAGAAAAAAGGAGCCCTTGTGGCCTTTCTGGGAAACATTCCTATAGCTGACATCTATAAAGCAGCTACATGGTGTACACCATATACTTTTACAAAGCATTACTGTGTAGCTGTGCTAGTCCACCAACAAGCCAATGTTGTCCAGGCAAGTTCTACATACACTTTTCCAAACCACTTTAACTTCCACAGGCTAGCCACCCCCTTTTTCTTAAAGGGATGCCTTGCAGTTTATGCACAACATGTGCATGTACAGCCACACATGCCTCAAATGGCAAGTGTTATTTATCATGTAAGCATCTGTCCGTGGCATGTAGTTCTGAACTTCACATTCTCCCACCCACTGCGCTTTGATGACTGTAGCTGTTGCAGTCGCCCTTCTATTTCACTTTCCTCTTTCTTTGCATGGACATCTGTCTATACATAGTTTTACTTCACGTTCCATCCTCATCTGCTGTGTGGAAAAAGTAATCAAGTTACTATCCATGTGCATTATCAGCAAGAGGAGGAGTCACAGTACCTTGTGCCTTGAAATACTTTCTTCAAAGAAAAACGACTTGCAAACATCCAGGCCCAACATTAGGTGGCAGGATTATGCACAGCATGTGAATCTACAGCACAGCATTCCACTAACAGATGCTTTCTGGGTAACATTTTCCTTCATCTATTTTGAAGTATACTGATTAAAGGTGTGGAAAGCATTTTAATGCTTATGTGCCAGATGGACTAGATACCTTATGCAACTTATAAAAGACAAAGTTCATTTTCAAGGGCTAAATAGCACTGCATTTGTAAACCTAAAATATTTCATGAAACATAAATAGTAAGTTTGTTTTAAGGCTGTCTGAAAAGTATTGCTCTGGCCTTAAACTCTGCACTCAGTAAGAAATGTAAATGCATCAGGAGTAGTTGATTCAAATTGCAGCGTTTCGCTTAGTGGCAGTATGATTTCTGAAGAGAATCAAATAGTAATCATAACTCATATGGTAGTTGCAAGTTTAAAAAATAATTGATGTTGTATCCTGCATTTGGTGAGACATTCTACAATGACTGCTACAGTTCAAACTGCAAATGTTTCTGTTCATGCTACAATTTTATAAAGCTATCAGGAGTACTTTATATCACCACCATTATTAAAAATTCTCCCGTAAGAACACAACTTTTAGCAGCAAGATCGTGCAATATATCAATGAAGGAGTTTTTGACGACTGCTACAACCAGGAGCAATTACTCAAAACTCTCTTAACTCTTTCAAGACGATTATCTACTTTTGCAAATCTAGTTCATCTGACCTGAATCATATATTGAGATGGTTTTCCATTAGATATTCCTTTTAGGGGTAATATACACACAGTACATGCTCAAGACAATCTTCAAGTACTTCCTTCTAAAAAATTGAGGTTACAAAACAAACTCAGACTAGATCCTGAATAAGTTTAAAATAAACTGCCACTGTCAAACATGGCCCCGCACAAAATAGATGGCAATTTTTAACGTTTGCATAGCTTGCAAAACTTATGTTAAAATTATAATGCTCCGTTTAATATAATGTAAACATGTAAAAATATTTATTTTAACAATGAACACGTTAAAGTATATTTTTTAAATAAGAGGATTTTATTTTAACTACAGAAACAATTACTAAACTCTTCTAAACAATACGTTTTAGCTCCGTGATCGGAAGGGAATGAGCTTAAAGAATCTATAAAGAAATTAAGTTAATAGTGTGAGTTCCATGAAATGGAACCACACATCCTCACTCAGAAAGGTTAAGGAGAGATATCCCTTGCTACTTGCAGAACAACGAAGGTGAACATTATTTTTTTTGTCATGGAAGGATACACTAATGGGTTACCAATAACTGTGAAGGAAAAACTAGGTAAAAATGTGTATTTTTAAAGGATCCGTAAGCCCATTTTCACAATCCTCAGTCCATTCGAGGGATTCAAATGATTATACAGTATGGAGAATGGAATAGTTATATATAGTTACATTTTAACAGTTCACTTAAAATATTTAAAAAACAAAATGTAACAACTTTCATAAAATCCATATAGTTTAAAAGCTAAACATATTCCCCAGTGTAAATGTATATTGTGGCAGTTTTGTGGTACAAATTTTAATCCAGCATTGGCTGTCACTTCTCAGCTGGTCTCTGCAGTGACAAAAAGGCCCTTCAAGTATCAAAGTGGTTCATCATTATCTTCCGACTATATTCGTAGGCCAAAAACAATGCTCCATTAGCTGGGAATGCTCGTATCATTGTAGGCTTCAATCCAGAATAAAGGGCAGAGATTCCTGCAAAATGAAACAGTCATTAGTCCATGTTGGTATAGCGCGCTATACAATTGATTGAAAATTGCAAAAAAATAAAACACAGTGGCCATGTGGCATGACTGCCAATAATGGACAAACAACCTTTCCCCCCCCCAAACCACATTCAAAAGCTAATCTATAAAATGTGTTTCAACAGTACCTCACCATCATCCTCTCATGCATATACCTGGAGTGACACTTTTCATATCTAGGAATTTAAAACCTGTAACACTGAGGACCTGCTTATGAGGAGGAAGGTTAACAGGATGTCCACACTAGAATGTAATTTATGTGCATTTTGATAATTTCCAGCACACCAAGGACACGTTTCATGTGGGCGGTGGAAATGTACCCTCTGTTTGGATCTACATTTCTGGAACACAGATACTGTAACAGCAGTTTCATCATCCTGCCTACTAGTATGCCACGAGGGCAGACTGGTGGTTCACCCACCAGACTCTGAATGAGCTTCTGAGCCTTTATTTGTCTTTTACATACATCTCAAACGTCCCTCTGTTTTTCAACACCAGTATTTAAAGCATATCCCAAATCAACATATCCCTACTTTCTTTGTAAATATGCGACATTCTGGAACCATTAGGCTTTCTCCATCACTCCGGTTGAGGATGATTCTCTTATCCCCCTCAACCTACTGGTTCTTCATGAACCTGCCTCCATGAATCCACCATTTCTCCAGAAGCTCAATCGTCTGATGATCTAATGTCTCCCTAATTAGGCTATCCATACTGGAAACAGGGCATCTACACCTTAAAAATAATACAGGACCGTCTGTTTTTCTGGACCTATAGGACCTTGAAACCACTGCCCACATAGCCTGAGAACTGAAAAACAACAAGCTATTGATATGCCCTTCCTTTAAGAAGAAGACAAAACTAACAAGAACATTAAATGACTACACTTAAGGTGTCCTTGCCTGCTCACCCATCACACAAGTGATGCTACATTATATTAATATGCAATAACTCTATACCAAGCCTGGCAAAAAGAGGTCCCAAAATACTCCTCTAAAAAGAGATTCCCAGAGCACATTTTGTTTATGTATCATGATTAATGTTTAATATAGCGATATACACATTTTCATCTTTAAATGCAGCTAACATGTAGTTCTACGCGAGGTGGTAAAATTGTCCCATGCATCTTATCATAAGATAACAACTGCACTACAGAAAAGGCTTGCACGTTCCATTACTACAGTCACAGTGGTGTTTCTCTCAATGCATGACACAAACATTTAGATCATGTAACCAATGTTCGGAGTATTACATTGCGGATCATGGTCAGTCTGCTGAACCATACTCAAAGAAAGTTCCATCTATGGCGGCCAGGAGTCTGACTCTTCAGAAACAGTCTCCACATGTGCCTCTGCTAAAATTTATGAGAAGTAGTCTCCTTTTCTATTCGGATCTTTTCTGCAATCACTCACTTCTTTAAAACTTTGAGCCATTACCCATCAGCAACAGTCTCCAAGTATACCAGTTATCTTGCCTCTGATTACTTTTATTAGCCGTAGACTCCTGTTCTTTTAGAATTCTTTCCACATTTGCCAAGTGTAGGCAATACCAAAAGCACATTTAAACTGGGGGTGGCAACCTTCTGGCTCCATGTGCCATCCACACAAGGCACCTACCTATTGCCAATGGATGCTTTCCTCCAGTCCACGGACCACTTCAGTCCCATGGTCTTTTGCCGCACTCAGAGCATGCTGCTTTGTGTTTCTAAAATAGCTAAGCTGCAGACACACATATAAACAACTGTGTTACAGCAATCACTTGTCACCTACTCACCATGATACAGGTACGTAAAATGACATGGACCATTAAACGCATATGTGAGGGGATGTATTATGCTTGCACTGTCCCTTTTTAGTTTTCACATATACATTTTTTTTTTATTTACAAGTTAATAATCTCAAAACCTCTATTTATTTAAATAGTCCATAAATCAATGAAAGTGATAAGCGTACATGCTATCAAACTGCTCCATCAATGGATGAAATCATTTGTTTCCACATACAACCCTTCTTCCCTTTCCCTAATTAGTTATCTATCCTATTACTAAATTTATTTCCTCTTCCATGGTTTGGGATAGCAATGGGTTTAAGCTCTTTATAAATATACCTGGAAGTAAATACATGTTCAGTCTTTGATCTATTTTTGTGCTATCTAGCCTTAGCATGGCTATTAGTATATGGACAGTAATCACAGACAGAAACCAACTTTTAAGTGGGGTCCAGAAAGACAGTGTGCCTTTATGCATGTATAATAGGTTATAGTAGTATTTTTTTTATGAATCATGCAATCTACAACCTAATGTATAGTGACGATGGCATGAGCAAAGGATTGCCATTACCAAAGTGAAAGCTGTTGGACAATGGAACTTAAAACTAATACGCGATCACAGCCAAGAGTGAAGCCTCCTTTGTTCTTCTCCTAGATATTTCAAACAGATTCAGGACCAGGTTCAAAAACACAAAGCTGCAAGTCAGATACAGTGTAGATATACAACTGAAGTTTGCCTAGACTCCCGACATTCTGGCGATTCACAACAATTCAAAGGACCACACACGGGAATCTGCGTAAATCATTAATTTTCATGCATACTCCTCCTCTCAGTTTAAAGCTGTTGCCATTCAATATAGTTAGACATCCTTTATCTTAAATGGCAATTTCTTCAATGCAATATAGTGTATAAGTTCTTCCGGCTAATGTTCGAAAGACGATGTGGTCTAGTGTTTCCAACTGGCAACCACCATACTCTTCACTATTGTCAGCACAATAAAAAGAGGTTTGAATCAGAGCCACAAATCCCAGCACGCTGAAAATGTCTTTCCAGACGTCACAAGTTTTGAAGAACTCACTTTAAGTAATTTATACCTAGTAATGTAATGTGGCATAACGGTCATGCTTCATTACCAAGGAATACCAGCCTTAACTGTTTTATCTGGAGACCTGTACATGTAAAACAACATATAGGGGGTTATTACAACTTTGGAGGAGGTGGTAATCCGTCCCAAAAGTGACGGTAAAGTGACAGATATACCACCAGCCGTATTATGAGTCCATTATATCCTATGGAACTCGTAATACGGCTGGTGGTATATCCGTCACTTTACCGTCACTTTTGGGACGGATTAACACCTCCTCCAAAGTTGTAATAACCCCCATAATGTTGCGTGGTAGCCAAAATAAGACACCAGGAAAGATTGTTCATAGAGTACAGCATGCTTTTATCATATTTTGACCCCAAATCTATATTATGTGTTTCAACTCTTTCATTAATCCATTGCATTTTTTAAAAATATGTATAAAAGCAATTCATTGTGGAAAATGTAAATACATTAAATTCAACAAATTAGTTTGAAAACAGTGCGAGTCATAGAATCAACATATGTACTTGGTGTCGGATCTGCTCCCTGCCGTAGGCCACACTTCCCATATCCATTTGCTTTTAAGGTATTACTCCTTAAACAGATTGTAACTTATGTATTGGTCACTATACACATATCTCAAAGTACTTCCTTAACACCATTACTTTAAATGCATTCTGCCATTGGCATGCAATAGCCTTTATGGAAATAAACCACAACTTGAAAGATTTTGTCCGTTTATGCTTCCTAATGTTACCTTAAACAAATATTTATACTATACAAGTTGTTGCGATATTCAAAGTGCCTCACGACAAAGCATATTTTACAGTTTGCTTTCACAGCACGTTCTTTAATAAAGTCTTAAGAAGTGGAGAGGGTAAGGGAAACATGCAGCCAATAAAACGCCACGCAATTTCACAAGTAAAAATATGTTAGCTACAATAGTCACATAGAGCCATAACCAGAAAATATAAATTTTGCTCAAACCACTTTCACATATGTCAAATAAGCACAATGCTACAATATTTACAGCCAGCCAGTGGAAGCAAAGAAACAAGCACTGACAAAGATGATGGATCTCACGTGTGACATCAAGGCACAGACCTAGAGGCTTGGTCAGTGTTTTTTCTTTTTTTACCGAGATGGCTCTTCATGAGCAGCAGCCATCTTGGAGTGATTCTGTTTAATAATGCAAAAGAAAAACAATTCGAACATTGTTGCTGTGCATCCACATACAAGTGCACTGGCGATCCTGAAATTATTTTTCTTCCAATTTAAGAAAAATCACTCCAAGATAGCCACTTTGTATGCTCACACATTTATAGGGGCCATGTTGGAATAGTGTTTCTTCTGCTTGAAGAAAAATCATTCTAAGATGGCTACTAAGTGTGCATCTGCATGCAGGATGGCACCTAGGAATCATTTTATAAAAGGTATAGAGAGTTGGCGGACTCGTGGTAAGAAGGTGCCAGCAGACGCTATTTTTTTTTTTTTTAAATGAAAAAAGCGGGAAGTAACAGTGAGAGGGAGACAAAGCTGTCACTAATACACTGCAGTGCAAAGTCACGTCAGTGGTGGAAGGTTACACTCATCCAATTAATACGTAGTGACAATGAAATGCTCCTTGGGCTAGACAAACAGCATAGGGAGGAAAGGCACCTATCATGTTCTACAGAAAATGCCCACTGGAAGTCTATAATGCAACCAACAAGTATTTTGCCAACAGACAGCAAAAGCTGTTGATAGGTGATACCTTAAAAAACTAAACACATAAGGAGCAAGACATAAATTCAATGCCACAGAGATGTGTATGCAAAAATATATTTTCACACAGCGCCTGAACAATGTAATATTAACATAAACAATTACTAGGGCAAACAATGTAGTATATTATGCATGTTGGATTAACTGCTTCAAACAATTAGTTCATTCTTAAATGTTATACTAAATCTACAATTAATACAAAGCAAACGGAAAATGGAAGTAAAACTCACCTAGCCAAAAAATATATAATGGCTAAAGAAGACACAAAGGTGGGACATAATCATTTTATATGCAATAAAATCTGTTAATATTCTGAAAAACAAGAGGCTTTCAAAAAATACCTGTGGTGCAACCCTCTGCCCCACACTCATATTCCTGAGGCATTCCCTCCTGTTTACCTGCTCAAACCTATAAATATTGCCCGGTGTACTGTTGCCCTCTTCCACCTCATTCAGGCTTATCTAACCGAGTGCACTGCTCCCGGTATTTACAAGAGAGGACAGAGAAGTCAATATTTTAGCAACGTCAAGCAGAGCTACTTCCAAGAGAACTGTAGAGACTGTTTCTCACTGGCTTTCACAAACTAAAGATGTTAGGGGAAACAGCAGGTGGCAATGTCATGATGTGGCTCATCTATCCATCATTTACCTTGGTTCTGAGGAAAGCAGGGTTATGCAATTAAAGGCAAGACAATTGTGGATCGGCATTCCCTATTCCACAGGAGGGGTCCACAGGAAGATGAGCAAATCTGCCATTGTGCCGCTTCCCAGTGCTGTGAAGCTAAAGTAGCCATTTCTTATGGATGTGATGTCACAGCCATGAACAAATGTAAACCTGAAAAAACTGTTCATAATGGCTTTTTCCAGTGGATCACCTACACATGGGTAGCTGTTAACAACAATGGGTTCTGACTGACATGAAATGGACCTGTAGTTTCACCTAGAACTCTCAGGTGAAACATAACCTCTGTATTTACAGTTCCATTTACAATGTTATGTGGGTTCTAAACCCACCCACTATTGTTAACAGACTTTTTGAATTGTGGTATTTTAAACAAAGAAATCAATATGGGCTAAACTAGACAGGCTCCTAGTCCAGTACAGAGCTTTGCTACTCCCACAGGAGTGGAAAGCAAGGTTTGTTGCTCACTGCTATGACATAATCAGTGCTAAATTTGAGCCAGTGGTTACCGGTGCTCGGCACAGTTACGTAACTGTCAGCACCAGCGTTTGTGACAGTCTGCCACATGGTGGTGCTGTTTGTCCAATTTAGAGATGAGCATAACCACAGCAGTTTATTATTTCATTATACATTCAAAATTACTGATACCTGCCTCCAAACCCATACTTATATCTTTAGGGCCTGGAACAGTTTAAATTGTCACCCTTATGGGAGTGTGACAGTAGTGGTGTTGGTAGTGTCATAGGCAGCGCTGTCAGGGGCAGTGGGTGGTGTAAGCTGATGAGAGCCCTGACACTTAATTCTTTCTATAGATTAAGCACTGGACATAATTGTAATGAATAGAAGCATTCTGAAACACATGTTCAGTACAGCGGATGGAGTTGGGGCCCAGATGTAAGATATAGGTCGAAGAAAGAAGATTACTGGCTTGGAAAGTCAGTGAATCTAATAATAGATGGCCTCAGCTGCAGGGTGGTATAGGGAAGTGAGCTAACAGCTCATCTAAACAATATATACAAAGCTGTGGACAGTGTACATTTAAACGTCTTACCTTCATGCCTCACAATGCTTGCAAATGTTTTCATGAAGCCTGCTTGTTTCCCAGCCATGGACAAAACCTGGATTCTAGACTTCACGCAGTCTATGGGATACACAGCAAGCCACAGGGCAGCACCGCCAAACCCGCCACTTAGCATTAATGGAAGAGGACCTATGGAAATAATAAACATTTGCACAGAGGGTACAGACCACTATTGTTGAGTCACAGATTGGCTTGGTTTCGTGGGACTCTTAAAAAAAAAACAAAGAAAAAAAACAGCTGATCACACAAACTAGCTGAAGCACACATTCTGTAGGAGAAGCAAGGTAGAAGTGGGAAGTGGTTGGAACTACGAGGGTCCTTGCCTGGTATTAAGGGGCCTGGTACACAAAAGTAATTGCCAAAATAAATTGCAATGCACACATGGCAAACCCTTGTGAGTCGTAAGGGAATGGGGTCACTAAGAGAGTTCCTTACCCCCTTGTTACTCGCATGGGAATGTACAAATGATTTGCCACTGCTTTTCCAAGGACATGGATTGTTTACCATGAGGAGGTAACCATTTACAAAGAATAAGGTGTCAACTTGTCACAGAGGTAAAAGGGTCACCATTCATGCACACTGTCGGCAGAAAGCCTGGGATGCAGGTCTGCTGTGTGGGTGACTTCAGGAAAAAGGAGTGATGGCAGCAGTGTGAAAGGAGGCAGTGCTTTAATGGGCAAATATTATGTAGCTGCACCTCTTAAATGTGAAAATAATAAGATCAACACTTTTCAGCGGAGATGCACTACTTTAATATAAAGTGCTGGCACTTCTCAGCAGCACACAGATAGTATGGGATACCTACTCTTCTAAACTTCTATTTTGAGTACTGCACAAATGGTCAGAAAGCAAGGGATGAGAAGAGAAAAAGAACGAAAAGTAGAAAGCAAGGATGCATGGAGCAGCAGGCGACATATGGAACTAAAAATTGTAGAGTTGTGGTATTAAGGTAAGAAGTGAAGGGAGGGAGGAAGGAAAAGGAGAGTTAGGATGGTAAAGAAGGAAGAAGAGGAACTGTGGAAGAAAAAAAAGAAACAAAGGGATGAAAGAAATAAACAAGGAACAAATGTAAGCTGGGGCAGGAATAAAAAAGTAAAAAGTAAAAATGTGGCTCTATTAGCTACATTACATGAGTAACAGATTTTTAGATATTCAGTGATGCTAGAAAAGTACTGTCCACCATCATTGAGGGCTATAATAAAACAAATTTACTTGAGTGGGACAGTAAGAAATTCTGGCAGATAACCAAGTTGTTTGATATTTGCCTCTCTTAAATTCTACTCATTGCAAGTTTAAGGTACCAGGTCTTTATTTCAGATGGACATAACAGAGAATAACATTAGTTAACACTGAAAATTGAGAAGGTCATCAATTGTATATTGTAGTTTAACCTTGCTACATCCGGGTTTTGGCAGTGCAGTGTCGAACAGACCAACTACTAACAATATACACTCATCCCTTTCAACCGCTGGTATTCTACGGCCAGTCTTACCGCCTGACATTTTCTCTTTTTTTTCAACTATCTTTATTGGTATTTTTGGTAGGTAAGCAGTACAATCGTACTCTTATTACAGTAATCGTAGCATGAGGTAGTTATACATATACAGTTTAACACTGCATCATTTTATAATGTTATAGGACTGCACCCTCCTCATCTACTGTCTCTCCTTCATTTCCAATTCTTTGCATCAAAACTATGTTACTACATATTCGCGATCACATATTTCTATCCCAGTTCTTCAGTTCCAGTTCTCCGTCCATTTCTCTTGGCATCGCGCATGTCTCAGCTAATACTATTTGAGGTTTGCCCTATCCTTCCACCTCCACTCCAACGTTTGCAATGAGCTGCTTGTGGGACTTCTTTACAACTACAGCCCTCTGTGTCTCTTCATGCTTGCTCTCTCCTGAATATCTCGCTGTGATAGAACCGCGCTCGTCTGGCCAATGCTTGCTTGGTCTGCAGCAGCCACACTGTCCCAGCAATTATCATTAGAATGAGCATCAGAGCACCATTAATTCTGAATATTTCCTGCTAATGGAACCTAATGAAAGGTATTTCTTCACTTTTAACTAAATTGAACATCATAATGTTTTGCCTTTCAAGCCAGTCCCTTAATACTCCCTTTTCTTGACTTTCCGTACAGAGCAGGAAGCATGGGAGACGCGAAGAGGGTGGCACAGCGTGAAAAAGGCCCGTTATTCTTTGTAAACAGCTTGGCAACATGTTGTTGCTTTCGCCACATTTACATCCTTCCATTGTCAAGTTTGTATCTCCTAGGAGAATTATCTGTGTTGGGAATAAACATAGCCCACACTACCACACGCCCAGCCTCACTGGGTTACAGTTCCTGTGACACCTGCAGTATGTATACTGGGCCATGCTTCCAAAATGACTGTTTTAGAGCTCTGGTATAGTGGATCCACGTCTGACGAGATGAACTGATCGCTTTCGACAGTTCCCACTAAAAATAGCGCTGCTAAGTGCACTTCTGGTGGTCCTGCTTAAGATAGGTTTAACAACAACCATCCACTGTCCACCCTTCTTTTTTAGGTGTCTAGACAGTTATAGCTGTCGCACCAGTGTTATGTAATCGTGTTTTGCTTCTGCCCCCCACAGCATACGGCTTAGGGTGATGAGTCCGCACACTTAAGGGTGGTAGAAGCGAAATTGGTCTGTAATTGGACCAACTAAGAGGATCGAAATTCAGCAGTTATACTTATGTTAGAAAACTATAACTTGTGGCCTAAAGTTACTTCACAACATGAGTTATAGTTTCTTCAGATAAGTAGATCTACAACTGCTTAATTACCATTAAGCATGGTTTTGTGCATCTACAATATGAACCTAACTATAACGTCCCCGTAACCTTTTTTTCAGTGAATATCTAGGTTTTTTTAAGGTTAAGTAATAGTTAATTACCTTATGTTAATCCAACCCCTATTGTACTAGGCCTTCGGTCAGGCACCTAACCCCAACACTGTGTACGCCGTGCAGCCAGGCCTTGCTACAAACGCCTGACAGGCACCGAACCATGCGCTGTGCTTGGCCTTTGACCTTATGTGGCAGGGGGTTGGCCGCAAGGAACGGTCTGTGGCCAGGCCCTGCAGCCAACCCCCACATACAGACAAGTTTGGAGGGGGAGTGCAACCCTTCATTTTGGACCAATTTCGGCCCTGGGCACCCCATGACTCAGCCATATTCTAATTGGGAGAGGGGGCACACAGCACCCCCCCCCAGACTTATTTTTGGCCCAGAGGACTACATTCCCTAGGGCCCTGTACCTTTATAACTGGGGAAGGCTCACACAGCTCACCTCCACGCGGCCATATTGGTCCCGGGGACACAGTCACCTGGGGCTGGCCAATTAAAAATGGGGTGGGTTGGGGGGGATTTGGCCCGCATAGCTCCCTGTCCGGGCTAATTTTGGCCGCAGGGACCCCATCCACTGTGGCCTGGCCCATTACTGAGGGGGGATTGAGGCCATGCGGCCCCCCCTTTCTCAAGCCAATTTCAGCTTCCAGAATATGGAAATACAGAATTTTCAATGATCATTAAAAAATTATTTGTTTAGAAACTGAAAAAAGGCCTTAATCCATGGGCACAATCACAAATCGATTTCTGCATTTAGCAAAGGAACATATAGTGTGCCAGGTTTCTTTGAAATTGATTCAAAGCTCTGAAAGCGCAAAAATCTCCCGAGAAGAGTAAAAAATAGAAGCTACATTGTCGACTGCAGAACCCGTAAACCTGGATCTAATAACGGCTGGTAGACATAAGAAATAGGAGGAATAATAGTACCAGGCGCTGCACATGTAATAGCACATTTACATTTGGACATTTATAAAACACAGCTTTGTAGCCAACGGATTACTTTGAATAAATGAGTACATATTTTAGTAGCAGACAGAAATGTAAATATTTGTATCATAAAAAATGGCTTAAACTCACCAAGTTCATCTTTAGATTTCAATCCTGTGGCGAAGAAAGAGCGACTCAGTTCATATCCCCCGAAGAAGAAAAAGTATCCTGGCATCTCTCTGAATAAAGTGCTCGACAGTCCCTGGTAAAACCCCAACAGTCCTTCACTGTGAACAATAACTTTCACCACTGACCACACTGTACTGACAAAGGGGAAGAAAACCATCAACCCAAAATATGTTTCATGTCCCTAAACTGTTGCTCAAATTCCCTCAATATTGTTTTAAAAAGCAATTATCATGCTGAAAATTAAAGATTTTTACTTATTATAAATTGTCGTTTTTGCACTGTTCCATTTCCACATTGGACAATGTTTGTTGTCTAAAAAGAGGAGCAGAGAGGCTATTATTGCTCAAGACACATTTGCGCCAGCTTTGGCTCATATTCTATGTTGCAGTCTCTGTTTTTGTCTTTTCTACATACAGGACTTGTCCATATAAACTTTGAGCCCAAAAGACTTGGTTACCAAACTGACAAATTTACATGGCTACCAGTTGACAGGTTACGCAAATAAAAGGAGACACCAGGGTCTTATCCACAACAGGCATGCAAAAGTTACCTTTATTCGAAATCTCAAAATAAAATAAATAAAAATGTCTCAACAACTTACACACCACAATACTCAAGTTCTCATGTGTACCTGATACCCAGTCAAAAATGAAAATTACACTTTTTAGGCATGTTGGTGGGCCGGTTGTGGATTATTTTTCTGTGATTTAAGCAAACTGAGAATCGAGCTTGCTGTCCTGGAAAAAACATAAAATACACAAAATGATGGGAGGATGCTTCCAATAAGTCTAACCACTGGCAATCGCTAGGGGCAACAATCCAACACATCGTTCTCTTGCATATCACCTCAGATTAGACCCAGTCATATGCAAATCAGTTTTAGTTCTTCTCCAGTGGGAGCAGTCCAGTCTGAATGCTAAGCCAGGTCCTCTCTAAACCAGAATACAAGCAACCTGAGAACAGTTTTGCCCTGATCAGGGCTCTTCAGTTGGGTGTAGCCTGGTTCCAGTGGCACAGTGGGCAATGGACCCACGGCTGGGCATGACCTTGCTACTTTGTGTGTTACATCAAACATACAAAAGGTGATGAAAGGATGCCTTCAATAAGTCTAACCACTAGCTCTGGAAGTATTCTAACCCATTTATTTTTTTGCCCACCATGCCACCTCAGATTGGATTTAATTATATGCAGGTCAGCCATGGTCCTTCTCTAGTAGGAACGGTTCAGCACAAACTGCTTAGCAGTTCTGGCTGGACTATTCCCATTGAAGCAGGGTGAAGACTGGTTTGCTTGATCCATACTGAGGTGGCATGGTATGCATAATAATGATGGACTGGGATGCAGCCCGGGTAGTTACCAGTGACTTAATTAATTAAAGCAATCCATCCATTACTTTGTTATATATCACTTTGTCACCCTAAGTGGGACGGATATGCTCAGATATGGGTCCCTTGCACAGTGGAACCAAGTTATACCTTGCTGATAATCCTTAATCAGAGCAAAACCGACCTTAGGTTGCTTTTGTCCCAGTTCACACTTGTAGGAAGTTGGCCCTGTATGTACTATTTCAAAGTAAGAAATAGCATGCACAGAGTCCAAGGGTTCCCCTTAGAGGTAAGATAGTGGCAAAAAGATATAATTCTAATGGTCTATTTTGTGGTAGTGTGGTCGAGCAGTAGGCTTATCAGAGGGTAGTGTTAAGCATTTGTTGTACACACACACAGGCAATACATGAGAAACACACACTCAAAGTCAATTCCAGGCCAATAGGTTTTTATATAGAAAAATATATTTTCTTAGTTTATTTTAAGAACCACAGGTTCAAGATTTACAAACAATACTTTAAATGAAAGGTACTTTAGGAACTTTGAATTAGCAAAATAGCATCTACAGTTTTCACACAAATGGCAATAAGCTATTTTAAAACTAGACAGTGCAATTTTCAGGTAAGTATTTGTTAGTTTTGCAGGTAAGTAAACCACATACAGGGTTCAAAGTTGGGTCCAAGGTAGCCCACCGTTGGGGGTTCAGAGCAACCCCAAAGTTACCACACCAGCAGCTCAGGGCCGGCCAGGTGCAGAGGTCAAAGTGGTGCCCAAAACACATAGTCTTCAATGGAGAAGGGGGTGCCCCGGTACCAGTCTGCCAGCAGGTAAGTACCCGCGTCTTCAGAGGGCATACCAGGGGAGGTTTGTAGGGCACTGGGGGGGAGGGGGCACAAGTCAGCACAAAAAGTACACCCTCAGCGGCACGGGGGCGGCCGGGTGCAGTGTGCAAACAGGTGTCGGGTTTGCAATGTAATCCAATGGGAGACCTAGGGGTCTCTTCAGCGATGCAGGCAGGCAAGGGGGGGGGGGCTCCTTGGGGTAGCCACCACCTGGGCAAGGAAGAGGGCCACCTGGGGGTCGCTCCTGCATTGGAGGTCGGATCCTTCAGGTCCTGGGGGCTGCGGGTGCACTACCCTTACCAGGCGTCGGGTCTTTGAAGCAGGCAGTCTGGATTCCCTCTGCAGGCGTCGCTGTGGGGGCTCAGGGGGGTCAACTCTGGCTACTCACGGGCTCGCAGTCGCCGGGGAGTTCTCCCTATAGTGTTTGTTCTCCACAAGTCGAGCCGGGGGCGTCGGGTGCAGAGTGCAAAGTCTCACGCTTCCGGCGGGAAACGTGTGTTCTTTCAAAGTTGCTTCTTTGTTGCAAAGATGCTTCTTTCTTGGAGCAGAGCCGCTGTCCTCGGGAGTTCTTGGTCCTTTTAGATGCAGGGTAGTCCTCTGAGGCTTCAGAGGTCGCTGGACCCTGTGGAACGCATCGCTGGAGCAGTTCTTTTGAAGTGGGGAGACAGGCCGGTAGAGCTGGGGCCAAAGCAGTTGGTGTCTCCGTCTTCTCTGCAGGTTTTTCAGCTCAGCAGTCCTTCTTCGTCTTAGGTTGCAGGAATCTATCTTGCTGGGTTCTGGGAGCCCCTAAATACTCGATTTAGGGGTGTGTTTAGGTCTGGGGGGTTAGTAGCCAATGGCTACTAGCCCTGAGGGTGGCTACACCCTCTTTGTGCCTCCTCCCTGAGGGAAGGGGGGCACTTAGGGGCTGTCCTGACTGGCCAGTGACTCCTCCTTGTTTTTCTCATTATCTCCTCTGGCCTTGCCGCCAAAAGTGGGTCCGTGGCCGGAGGGGGCGGGCAACTCCACTAGCTAGAGTGCTCTGGGGTGCTGTAACAAAGGGGGTGAGCCTTTGAGGCTCACCGCCAGGTGTTACAGTGCCTGCAGAGGGAGGTGAGAAGCACCTCCACCCAGTACAGGCTTTGTTACTAGCCACAGAGTGACAAAGGCACTCTCCCCATGTGGCCAGCAACATGTCTGGTGTGTGGAAGGCTGTTAAAACTAGTCAGCCCACACTGGTAGTCGGTTAAGGTTTCAGGGGGCATCTCTAAGATGCCTTCTGGGGTGTATGTTACAATAAAATGTACACTGGCATCAGTGTGCATTTATTGTGCTGTGTTACAGTTTTCAGTGTAGCCATTATGGTGCTGTGGAGTTCGTGCATGACAGACTCCCAGACCATATACTCTTATGGCTATCCTGCACTTACAATGTCTAAGGTTTTGCTTAGACACTGTAGGGGCATAGTGGTCATGCACTTATGCCCTCACCTATGGTATAGTGCACCCTGCCTTAGGGCTGTAAGGCCTACTAGAGGGGTGACTTATCTATGCCATAGGCAGTGTGAGGTTGGCATGGCACCCTGAGGGGAGTGCCATGTCGACTTAGTCATTTTATCCCCACCAGCACACACAAGCTGGGAAGCAGTGTGTCTGTGCTGAGTGAGGGGTCCCCAGGGTGGCATAAGATATGCTGCAGCCCTTAGAGACCTTACCTGGCATCAGGGCCCTTGGTACCAGGAGTACCAGTTACAAGGGACTTACCTGGATGCCAGGGTGTGCCAATTGTGGAAACAAAAGTACAGGTTAGGGAAAGAACACTGGTGCTGGGGCCTGGTTAGCAGGCCTCAGCACACTTTCAAATCATAACTTGGCATCAGCAAAGGCAAAAAGTCAGGGGGTAACCATGCCAAGGAGGCATTTCCTTACACAACACCCTCCCCCCACCCCCAAACGAAAGAGGATGAGACTAACCTTTCCCAGGAGAGTCTTCATTTTCTAAGTGGAAGAACCTGGAAAGTCCATCTGCATTGGCATGGGCAGTCCCAGGTCTGTGCTCTTCTATAAAGTCCATTACCTGTAGGGAGATGCACCACCTCAACAGTTTTGGATTTTCACTTTTCATTTGCATTAGCCATCTGAGAGGTCTGTGGTCAGTCTGAACTACAAAGTGAGTACCAAAGAGCTATGGTCTCAGCTTCTTCAGGGACCAAACCACAGCAAAGGCCTCCCTCTCAATGGCACTCCAACGCTGCTCCCTGGGGAGTAACCTCCTGCTAATGAAAGCAACAGGCTGGTCAAGGCCATCATCATTTGTTTGGGACAAAACTGCCCCTATCCCATGTTCAGAGGCATCAGTCTGCACAATGAACTGCTTGGAGTAATCTGGAGCTTTGAAAACTGGTGCTGTGCACATTGCTTGTTTCAGGGTGTCAAAGGCCTGTTGGCTTTCTACAGTCCAGTTAACCTTCTTAGGCATTTTCTTGGAGGTAAGTTCTGTGAGGGGTGTCACTATGAATCCATATCCCTTCACAAACCTCCTGTAGTACCCAGTCAAGCCAAGGAATGCCCTGACTTGAGTCTGGGTTTTTGGAGCTGCCCGGTCCAGAATAGTCTGGATCTTAGGCTGGAGTGGCTGAACTTGGCCTCCACCTACAAGGTTTCCCAAGTGAACCACAGTTCCCTGCCCTATCTGACATTTGGATGCCTTGATAGAGAGGCCTGCTGCTTGCAGAGCCTTCAAAACCTTCTTCAGGAGGACCAGGTGATCCTGCCAGCTGGAGTAAAGACAGCAATATCGTCGAGATAAGCTGCACTAAAGGACTCCAAGCCAGCAAGGACTTGATTCACCAACCTTTGGAAGGTGGCAGGGGCATTCTTTAAACCAAAAGGCATAACAGTGAACTGATAATGCCCATCAGGTATGGAGAATGCTGTCTTTTCTTTTGCTCCTGGTGCCATTTTGATTTGCCAGTACCCTGCTGTCAAGTCAAAGGTACTTAAGTATCTGGCAGCACCTAGCTTATCAATCAATCAATCCATCTGCCCTTGGAATGGGATGGGCATCTGTCTTGGTGACAGAATTAAGTCCTCTGTAGTCCACACAGAACCTCATCTCTCTCTTTCCATCTTTGGTGTGATGTTTGGGGACTAAGACCACTGGGCTAGCCCAGGGGCTGTCAGAGTGCTCAATGACTCCCAATTCCAGCATCTTGTGGACTTCCACCTGGATGCTTTCCTTAACTTGGTCAGACTGTCTGAAAATGTTGTTTTTGACATGCATGCTGTCTCATGTGTCCACATCATGGGTACACAGGTGTGTCTGACCAGGGGTTAGGGAAAAGAGCTCAGCAAACTGTTGCAGGACCTTCCTACAGTCAGATTGCTGTTGGCCAGAGAGGGTGTCTGAATAGATCACTCCATCAACTGAACCATCTTTAGGGTCTGTGGTGAGGAGATCAGGGAGAGGTTCACTCTCAGCTTACTGGTCCTCATCTGTTACCATCAACAGATTCACATCTGCCCTGTCATGGAAGAGTTTGAGGCGGTTCACATGGATCACCCTTTTGGGGGTCCTGCTAGTGCCTAGGTCTACCAGGTAGGGGACCTGACTCTTCCTCTCTAGCACTGGGTAAGGGCCACTCCATTTGTCCTGAAGTGCCCTGGGAGCCACAGGCTCCAGAACCCAGACTTTCTGCCCTGGCTGAAACTCAACCATAGCAGCCTTTTGTTCATACCACAACTTCTGGAGTTGTTGGCTGGCCTCAAGGTTTTTACTTGCCTTTTCCATATACTCTGCCATCCTTGAACGTAGGCCTAGTTCATAGTCCACTATATCTTGTTTAGACTCATGAAGAGGTCTCTCCCAGCCTTCTTTTACAAGAGCTAGTGGTCCCCTTACAGGATGGCCAAACAGAAGTTCAAAGGGGGAGAACCCTACTCCCTTCTGAGGCACCTCTCTGTAGGCGAAAAGCAGACATGGCAAGAGGACATCCCATCTCCTTTTGAGTTTTTCAGGGAGCCCCATGATCATGCCTTTCAATGTCTTGTTAAATCTTTCTACAAGACCATTGGTTTGTGGATGGTCTGGTGTGGTGAATTTGTAAGTCACCCCACACTCATTTCACATATGTTTCAGGTATGCTGACATGAAGTTGGTACCTCTGTCAGACACCACCTCCTTAGGAAATCCTACTCTGGTAAAAATACCAATGAGTGCTTTGGCTACTGCAGGGGCAGTAGTCGACCTAAGGGGAATTGCTTCAGGGTATCTAGTAGCATGATCCACTATTACTAGTATGTATTGGTTCCCTGAGGCTGTGGGAGGTTCAAGTGGACCCACTATGTCCACACCCACTCTTTCAAAGGGGACCCCCACCACTGGAAGTGGAATGAGGGGGGCCTTTGGGTGTCCACCTGTCTTACCACTGGCTTGACAGGTGGCACAGGAGACACAAAACTCCTTGACCTTCTGGGACATGTTGGGCCAATAGAAGTGGCTGACTAATCTCTCCCACGTCTTGGTCTGTCCCAAATGCCCAGCAAGAGGAATATCATGAGCTAAGGTCAGAATGAACTCCCTAAACTCCTGAGGCACTACCACTCTCCCAGTGGCACCAGGTTTGGGATCTCTTGCCTCAGTGTAAAGGACTCCATCTTCCCAATAGACTCTATGTGTTCCTGTTATTTTTCCTTTGGACTCTTCAGCAGCTTGCTGCCTAAGGCCTTCAAGAGAGGGACAGGTTTCTTGCCCCTTACGCAATTGTTCCCTTGAGGGTCTCCCTGGGCCTAGGAGCTCAACCTGATAAGGTTCTAACTCCATGGGCTCAGTTCCCTCAGAGGGCAGAACTTCTTCCTGGGAAGAGAGGTTCTCTTTTTCTTGTTGTGTTGAAACTGGTTCCCCAGTTTTCATTCCTTTTCTCTTGGAGGGTTGGGCCCTTTTTCCAGGCTCCAACACCACTTTTTCACCCTGAGCCTTGCACTGTGCCCTTGTCTTGACACACACCAATTCAGGGATACCCAGCATGGCTGCATGGGTTTTGAGTTTTACCTCAGCCCCTGCTGAGGACTTTAGGTCATTTCCAAGCAAACAGTCTACAGGGATATTTGAGGAGACCACCACCTGTTTCAGGCCATTGACCCCTCCCCACTCTAAGGTTACCATAGCCATGGGATGTACTTTAGTCTGATTGTCAGCGTTGGTGACTGGATAAGTTTGTCCAGCCAGGTATTGACCAGGGGAAACCAGTTTCTCTGTCACCATGGTGACACTGGCACCTGTATCCCTCAGGCCTTCTACACTTGTCCAATTAATTAAGAGTTGCTGCCTGTATTCTTGCATATTAGGGGACAGGCAGCCAGTGTGGCTAAATCCACCCCGCCCTCAGAGACTAATGTAGCTTCAGTGTGAACCCTGATTTGCTCTGGACGCACTGTTGATCCCACTTGGAGACTGGCCATTCCAGTGTTAGCTGGAGTAGAGTTAGAAGTGGAACCTTTCTTGGGACAGGCCTTGTCTCCAGTTTGGTGTCCTTGCTGATTACAGCTACGACACCAGGCCTTTTTGGGATCAAAGTTTTTACCCTTGTACCCAAAATTGGATTGTGAAGAGGCTCTGGACCCTCCCTCCTGAGCAGGTTTTTGGGGCCCTATACAAGACTCTTTACTTTTTCCCTTGGATGTCTCAACACTCTTCCCCTGGGGAGTCTTTGTGACCCCTTTCTTTTGGTCACCCCCTGTGGAAGTCTTGGTCATCCTAGTCTTGACCCAATGGTACGCCTTCTTTCCCAATTCTTGGGGAGAAATTGGTCCTAGGTCTACCAGATGCTGATGCAGTTTATCATTGAGACAATTACTTAACAGGTGTTCTTTCACAAATAAATTGTACAGCCCATCATAATCATTTACACCACTCCCTTGAATCCAACCATCCAGTGTTTTTACTGAGCAGTCAACAAAATCAACCCGGGTCTCGCTCGAGGATTTTTGAGCCCCTCTGAACCTAATTCTATAGCCCTCAGTGGAGAATCCAAAGCCTCAATCAGGGTAGCCTTCATGAGGTCATAGGATTCTGCATCTTTTCCAGAGAGTGTGAGGAGTCTATCCCTACACTTTCCAGTGAACATTTCCCAAAGAGAGCACCCCAGTGAGATCTGTTTACTTTTCTGGTTGCACAAGCCCTCTCAAAAGCTGTGAACCATTTGGTGATGTCATCACCATCTTCATATTTAGTTACAATCCCTTTTGGGATTTTCAACATGTCAGGAGAATCTCTGACCCTATTTATGTTGCTGCCACCATTGATGGGACCAAAAGCCATCTCTTGTCTTTCCCTTTCTATGGCTAGGAGCTGTCTCTCCAAAGCCAATCTTTTGGCTATCCTGGCTAGCAGGAGGTCCTCTTCATTGAGGCTGCCCTCAATGCTTCCAGAGTTGCTGGACTCTCCTGTGAGAGGAGCAGCATCTCTGACTATCACTTGTGGAAACAGGGTTTAAGGGACCCTGTTCTCCCTAACTAGGAGTGGGGGTGGGAAATCCTCCACATCACTAGCTTCCCCCTCTGGGAAGGTATCCTCAGAGGGGTTGTTCTTAGCAAACTCTGCCAAAAGCTCCTGGAGCTGTACTTTGGTAGGGTTTGAACCAGTTTTAATCTTTTTGGTTTTGCAGAGAGACCTTAACTCTGACATCCTAAGATGCAGGTAAGGCGTGAGGTTGAGTTCCATCACAATCTCTTCTGCATTAGACATTATGTTTCTAAAAGTTGGAATACATTTTAGGAATCTAAAACTATCTCTAGAACTTATTTCAAACTTTTACAAAACTTTTAAACTCTAAAAGAAATGCTAACAGGGACTAACACAAGGCCCTAGCAGGACTTTAACAAATTTAGAAAAATAGCTAAAATTTCAAAAATCAGTTTCTAATGACAAATTTTGGAATTTAGTCATGTGATCAGGTATTGGCTGAGTAGTCCAGCAAATGCAAAGTCTTGTACCCCACCGCTGATCCACCAATGTAGGAAGTTGTCTCTGTATGTACTATTTCAAAGTAAGAAATAGCATGCACAGAGTCCAAGGGTTCCCCTTAGAGGTAAGATAGTGGCAAAAAGAGATAATTCTAATGCTCTATTTTGTGGTAGTGTGGTCAAGCAGTAGGCTTATCAGAGGGTAGTGTTAAGCATTTGTTGTACACACACAGGCAATAAATGAGGAACACACACTCAAAGACAATTCCAGGCCAATAGGTTTTTATATAGAAAAATATATTTTCTTAAGTTTATTTTAAGAACCACAGGTTCAAGATTTACAAACAATACTTTAAATGAAAGGTATTTCACTTAGGAACTTTGAATTAGCAAAATAGCATCTACAGTTTTCACACAAATGGCAATAAGCTATTTTAAAACTAGACACTTACTGCAATTTTCAACAGTTCCTGGGGGAGGTAAGTATTTGTTAGTTTTGCAGGTAAGTAAACCACCTACAGGGTTCAAAGTTGGGTCCAAGGTAGCCCACCGTTGGGGGTTCAAAGCAACCCCAAAGTTACCACACCAGCAGCTCAGGGCCGGTCAGGTGCAGAGGTCAAAGTGGTGCCCAAAACACGTAGGCTTCAATGGAGAAGGGGGTGCCCCGGTTCCAGTCTGCCAGCAGGTAAGTACCCGCGTCTTCGGAGGGCACACCAGGGGGGTTTTGTAGGGCACCAGGGGGGCGACACAAGTCAGCACAAAAATTACACCCTCAGCGGCATGGGGCGGCCGGGTGCAGTGTGCAAACAGGCGTCGGGTTTGCAATGTAATCCAATGGGAGACCTAGGGGTCTCTTCAGCGATGCAGGCAGGCAAGGGGGGGGGGGGTCCTCGGGGTAGCCACCACCTGGGCAAGGGAGAGGGCCACCTGGGGGTTGCTCCTGCACTGGAGGTCGGATCCTTCAGGTCCTGGGGGCTGCGGGTGCACTGTCCTTACCAGGCGTCGGGTCTTTGAAGCAGGCAGTCGCGGTCAGGGGGAGCCTCTGGATTCCCTCTGCAGGCGTCGCTGTGGGGGCTCAGGGGGGGTCAACTCTGGCTACTCCCAGGCTCGCAGTTGCCGGGGAGTCCTCCTTGTAGTGTTTGTTCTCCACAAGTCGAGCCGGGGGCGTCGGGTGCAGAGTGCAAAGTCTCACGCTTCCGGCGGGAAACGTGTGTTCTTTCAAAGTTGCTTCTTTGTTGCAAAGATGCTTCTTTCTTGGAGCAGAGCCGCTGTCCTCAGGAGTTCTTTGTGCTTTTAGATGCAGGGTAGTCCTCTGAGGTTTCAGAGGTCGCTGGACCCTGTGGAACGCGTTGCTGGAGCAGTTCTTTTGAAGTGGGGAGACATGCCGGTAGAGTTGGGGCCAAAGCAGTTGGTGTCTCCGTCTTCTCTGCAGGTTTTTCAGCTCAGCAGTCCTTCTTCGTCTTAGGTTGCAGGAATCTATCTTGCTGGGTTCTGGGAGCCCCTAAATACTCGATTTAGGGGTGTGTTTAGGTCTGGGGGGTTAGTAGCCAATGGCTACTAGCCCTGAGGGTGGCTACACCCTCTTTGTGCCTCCTCACTGAGGGGAGAGGGGCACATTCCTAATCCTATTGGGGGAATCCTCCATCTGCAAGATGGAAGATTTCTAAAAGTCAGAGTCACCTCAGCTCAGGACACCTTAGGGGCTGTCCTGACTGGCCAGTGACTCCTCCTTGTTTTTCTCATCATCTCCTCCGGCCTTGCTGCCAAAAGTGGGGCCATGGCCAGAGGGGGCGGGCAACTCCACTAGCTGGAGTGCCCTGGGGTGTTGTAACAAAGGGGGTGAGCCTTTGAGGCTCACCGCCAGGTGTTACAGTGCCTGCAGGGGGAGGTGAGAAGCACCTCCACCCAGTACAGGCTTTGTTATTAGCCACAGAGTGACAAAGGCACTCTCCCCATGTGGCCAGCAACATGCCTGGTGTGTGGCAGGCTGCTAAAACTAGTCAGCCCACACTGGTAGTCGGTTAAGGTTTCAGGGGGCATCTCTAAGATGCCCTCTGGGGTGTATGTTACAATAAAATGTACACTGGCATCAGTGTGCATTTATTGTGCTGAGAAGTTTGATACCCTCACAGCTATCCCCCAGTTCCTTTTTCTGTACCGGCAATGCAAGTTTTTCAACTTCAAGTCAGTCATACATACTTCTCATTTGGGAGGCTTATCTTGAGCCTGCATAACATTCTATCATGCTTGCCTTGAATTCTGCCACAGGCTGCACTTCTTTTTGGCGTATTGAGCATGTACATCAATTCTAAATAAAAGACAATTAGTGGCCTGTGTTTCTGAGCTTTGTTGTCAACAAAACATACACTAACTGGGAGGTATTTTAAGTTAATGTATGTGCAAAAGATTCTAAATTAAAATCCACAGATCCCTTCACACCGGCGGACATCAGTGTGCATTTATTGTGCTGAGAAGTTTGATACCAAACTTCACAGTTTTCAGTGTAGCCATTATGGTGCTGTGGAGTTCGTGCATGACAGACTCCCAGACCATATACTCTTATGGCTACCCTGCACTTACAATGTCTAAGGTTTTGCTCAGACACTGTAGGGGCATAGTGCTCATGCACTTATGCCCTCACCTATGGTATAGTGCACCCTGCCTTAGTGCTGTAAGGCCTACTAGAGGGGTGACTTATCTATGCCATAGGCAGTGTGAGGTTGGCATGGCACCCTGAGGGGAGTGCCATGTCGACTTAGTCATTTTATCCCCACCAGCACACACAAGCTGGCAAGCAGTGTGTCTGTGCTGAGTGAGGGGTCCCCAGGGTGGCATGATATGCTACAGTCCTTAGCGACCTTCCCTGGCATCAGGGCCCTTGGTACCAGGGGTACCAGTTACAAGGGAATTACCTGGATGCCAGGATGTGCCAATTGTGGAAACAAAAGTACAGGTTAGGGAAAGAACACTGGTGCTGGGGCCTGGTTAGCAGGCCTCAGCACACTTTCAAATCATAACTTGGCATCAGCAAAGGCAAAAGATCAGGGGGTAACCATGCCAAGGAGGCATTTCCTTACAAAACTTGACTGTTCTCACTGGTTTATATATGGCTAGGTCCAAACTGAGGTGGCATGGTGTGCAAAATAATGATGGACTAGGATGCAGTCTGAGTAATTACGAGTGGCTGAGATTAATTGAAGCATTCCATCCATCACCTTTTGTTTACTTCTAAAAATAACATAGTGTATGTTATCATGTTTCAAAGGCTCAAAAGTATCCTAAATATGTATGGCCAAAATCAAGGTGAAACCACAGGAGAAGCTTAAAAGCTCACACCAGTTCTAATTTTCCCAGAATTAAAATGTAGGATTAAGCTTGACATAACTCCCCGTATCAACTCTACATAGTTAAAAAACAAAAATAGTCAAACTTGAAGGGTTTTATTGTCCGGCTAAGATGAGTGAGTGTGACAGTTTAACATGACATCAAATGGACTAGCTAGCAAACGTTGTGCCAACCTCACCACTAGATCAGGCACCTTGCTTCTATTGACTCTTGATATCAGCCCATGAGCACACTCTCACAGCTATCCCCCAGTTCCTTTTTCTGTACTGGCAATGCAAGTTTTTCAACTTCAAGTCAGTCATACATACTTCTCATTTGGGAGGCTTATCTTGAGCCTGCATAACATTCTATCATGCTTGCCTTGAATTCTGCCACAGGCTGCACTTCTTTTTGGCGTATTGAGCATGTACATCAATTCTAAATAAAAGACAATTAGTGGCCTGTGTTTCTGAGCTTTGTTGTCAACAAAACATACACTAACTGGGAGGTATTTTAAGTTAATGTATGTGCAAAAGATTCTAAATTAAAATCCACAGATCCCTTCACACCGGCGGACATAATTCGAGAGCACAAAACGCCCCCAGTTGTGCAAGCTTGTGTATATATTTAAAGATACACGCAAAAAAATAACAGTGTTTAGTCACCATTGATTTTTTTAGATAGTTCTAAAACTAGTTAATACCCCAGATTGAAAGAAGTCATTCTAAAGCAAGAGGGCATTAACTGTGTCCTTTGTTAAGGAGGCGAATACTGCACTATGAGTTGCATGAGTTAGACATACTTGACACATAATGCAGTGTCTGTTTGAGGATCAATTACATGTATCTTTGGCAAGCCAGTCATATTCTCTTTAAACCCACACAAAAGAAATGCTACATAGAAACCTAAAAGCAAGAAAAATCCCCAGCAAAAAAAGCAGAGGACAGAACACGGTTGATCAAAGAGGGCAGGCAATGTGCATCCAATCCATTCAACAGTGAAAAGGAGGCTTAAGTGGTATGGCAGAGAAGGCAAGAGGATAAGGCCAAAGCATGGGACGGGGTCTGTTCATGAACTCAAGTCTGCTACTAAGCAGGTTCCACTCTAGAAAACAAGGCGATTGGTGGTTCCAGGCGAATGTCAAAGGAGGAAGAAAGTAGGTTGAGAAATATCACTACAAACACTTAATTTTCAGCTGTGCACTTGTTGAGATGCTATCTGAATGGAACCTCACTTCATCTACATCCATTGTAAAAGGAATTACATCCTACATAAAGATCAATGCGGCATCAGTCAAAACAGAAGTACTGGTTACACCATTTAGGGCAACAGAGAAGACCCCTTGATTGTAGGTAAGCAGAAAGCAGTATAAATGATCAAACGTAGACCATCTACAATGAATGGCAATGCTGACCGCATAATACCGCTTAGAAAACTGAAGACATACAAGGGCCTACCTGAGTCATCTTAAACGGTCAATGACCCACGTGTAAATGGGAGTGTACGTGTCTGTTGCAATCACGATTTCCTACCAGATCTGCACTTGCTCTCCCATAATTAAAGCACATACATGTGCACAGAACAGCTAATTCACACGGCACTACAGTGCGTCACATGATTTCAACTCCCTTCAGACGGTCACCTGGTGAGTAGCCAAAATCGCATAAAGGCCGGCAAGGCGAGCTGGGTACCACTGCAGAGTGATTTTCCAGCTCGTTGTTTGAGGCTGCAAGCGAGCAATGTCTATTAAGGGGTGTAAAAACATCCCAGGACATCACCAATAGCCTCTACAACCTTATGTTTGTATTTTGTTTGGTGGAAGGAGGAGGTCGATGAGGGCAGGGGGCGGGGGCAGCAGCCGTCTTGGGAAGTTCTTGGCATAAAGTCCCACCCCCTCCAAGGCCATGCTCCCTCCTCACACGGCCGAGTTGGTCATCAAATTGGCAGGTCTGTGTGTATCTGATCAACTCCACTTGAAATAGAAAATGTGCATGAGTAACACCTGTTCACTTCCGACTTAAAAATGAACTGGTCAAAATCATAACTAAATTGATATAGGTCATCCCATGCGTGGATGCAAGAAAACTTCCACCGCTTGAATGGTTCTAAAATTCACATTCTTCGTAGGTAGTCAGTGTCTCAAAGGGTCCACAACACAAATGCAAAACGTTATAGGTTACACAATAAAAATACACTCTCTATCCCGTCTCTTAAGTGTTGACTTTTAGATTTACAGAGACCTGAGTCAAAAACCATAAGAGGATCGCATCAGGAAAAACGGGGACATCTGATTCCCAAACATTCTCTATAAGGTACAGGGGGCCCGTGAGATAACGTCAGTACCTCTGAGTCTTATTTTTAAATATGTGTATGCCTCTTCTCAGCTTCTTATTCAGTTCTTCGTAAATGCAAATATTAAATCAGCTTTTGGGCTTCCTAAGGGGGAACGAACACCTTGGAGCACACCGGTATCACTGTAACGTTCTAAATAACAGATCAGATAGTGCTTGTCTATAGGTTAATTTCTTCCCTAGTAGGTTATACCAATTTCTGTTCACAATTGCGACACAAATACTATAACACTAGCAAAGAAAACGTTGCATTATTTTATAACTGCTCAGCAACAGAAGTCATCATAGAGAAACTCAAAGCAGCACGTTGCATGAGAGTTCACGGGCAGGGACTCTTGCAGTCAGTGTTTGTGGTACTTACTTTTGTCCTTGTGCTATCTTCCCAGATATCTGCATTTCGTGCATTGCCTGCAGGCGACATTTGACGAGCTCTGTGGGACACAGAACTATCGAGGAGAAGACAGAAGCAACGGAGCCCGCCGCTGCATTTTGCAAGTCACTGAAACACAAACAGGGAGGATATTTTATACTCATTTGCAGCCTCAGATTCCTACAGAATTGCACAGTGAGCATCTTTTCAAGCACGTGGCTTTTCTGACAATACTCATTCAAAATGACACTATGTTTACTCTAGAAGGACTCAACAATAGTGTTACAAAAAGTCAAATAGTAAAATTGGGAGCGTCTCACTGTTCAATGATGTGGGACGTTTTAACTTGATCGCAGATTTATCCAAAAGGTCCCATGAACCACCATGAACACATCTAAAATGTCTTATTTTTCCTGTACAAAGAGCCCTGGCTAAGGACCATGTTAGTTGGGTGATGTACAGCTCAGTAGTGAGGCCACGTCATGACTAAGGACATTACAACTCCTACTCGAGTAAACATAGCTTGATTAACAGCAAAAAAAAGGTGTCATGAGACATTGTGCTATGCCTGGACACAGAAAAACCAAGAAACAATATTTCACATCCAATTGTGAAACTGCTGTGTGCAGTTAATGTTATCTTAGATTGTATATCGGCTCTAGCCACTTTAATAAATAGTAAGGCATCTTTCTACAGAGTACTAGATAGTTACTTATATGTAAAAGTTAGTTTGAACTTGGTATCTTTCATAGATTCACATTCTCTCATCCTTCGAAAAGTGTGTGACTGGATTTGAAACAGTCATTCCAAAAAATAATGTACCCTGCAAGCATCATTAACTTGACCATTATAGCACTCTTAGCAATACGGATCAGGGTGTCTGTAACTTATCAAGAGACCCGAATGAGTCAATCAATAGGTTAGGTTTTATAAAGTGCAGCTAATCACCCGATCCAATATCCAGCTGCGTGCAGGTCCTGGAGGCTTATTTGAACACCAGGTCTTGAGGGCCATTCGGAATTCCGGAAGTGAGGTGATGGTGCAGAAGTGCATGGGGAGGCTGTTCCAGATTTTTGCTGCTATGCGAGAGAAGAAGCCTCTTCCACTTCTGCTTCGGTAGATGCGGGGAGTATAGACAAATGAAAGGGAGCCAGAGTGTAGTCTTCTCAATGGTTGGTTGAAGTTCAGACAGTGGTTAATATATTTGGGCCCTTGGTTGTGTACACACTTGAGTGCATGAGTCAGCAGCTTGAACTGGCATCTCTTCTGTACGGGGAGCCAGTGGAGTTGCCTGAGATGGGGTGTGATGTGGGCTCATCGGGAAAGGTAGAGGATGAGTCTGGCTGTGGCATTCTGTATGGTCTGAAGTCTCTGTACGAGGTGTGTGGTGATTCCTAAGTAAAAGGTGTTGCTGTAGTCCACTCAGCTGGTGATGAGGCCCTGTGCCACGGTGCCTCTCGTGTGTAGGGGTAGCCACTTGATGATCTTACATTGTATGCGCAAAGTGAGGAAGCAGGTGGAGAAGACTGCGTTTATCTGTGATTTAATGGTGAGCTTGTTGTCAGTGATGATTCTGAGGTTTCGGTGTGGGTCCTAGGGCTAATGGCCACCAGGAAATATTCCATGTTTTGCTGCTGTTGCCACAGATCAGTACTTCCATCTTGTCTGTGTTCAGCTGCAAGCAGCTGTTCTTCATCCAGTCAGCAACGCTTGTCATGCATCTGTGGAAGTTGGTTATGGTGGTGGAGGGGTTGTCGGTGAGTGAGAGGATGAGTTGGGTGTCATATGCGTAGGAAATTATGTTCAGACCTTGGGATGTGACGATGTTGGCCAGCAGGGTCATATATACGTTGAAGAGCATGGGGCGGAGGGATGAGCCCTGGGCGACAATGTAGGTGATCTCTTTGGGTTCAGAGGTGAAAGGTGGGAGGTGGATCCTCTGGGTTCTTCTGGTGAGGAAGGAAGTGATCCATCGGAGTGTGTCTCATTGGATGCCGACGTGGTGGAGTATTTCAATCAGCATGTGGTGGGATATGGTTTGAAGGTTGCTGAGAGGTTGAGGAGGATCAAAGCTGCTGTTTCTCCTCAGCCGAGGAGGATTCAGATGACGTCAGTGGCTGCGATCAGGGTAGTTTCAGTGCTGTGACTGCTGCAGAAGCTGGATCAGGGTAGTTTCAGTGCTGTGACTGCTGCAGAAGCTGGATTGGGAGGTGTTGAGAAGCTGGTTCTGCTCCAGGTATGTCATGAGTTGCTTGACGATTATCTTTCTAAGTATCTTTGCTGGGAATGGGAGCATGGAGATTGGCCAATAGTTTCTGGGTTGCTGGGGTCTGTGGAGGGTTTTTGAGTAGTGGTCTGACTTTGGCGTGCTTCCAGGTGTCAGGAAATGTTGCGGTGATGATAGAGGTGTTTAGAAGGGTGGTGAATTCCTGGCCGATCCTTTGGTTTTTAAGGTTGAAGATGTGGCGCAGGCAAGGGTCTGTGGGAGCTCCTGATTATATGATAGAGGTGATGTCCTGGTTGGAGAAAATGTTCCAGGTGGTCAGTGTGTGATTTGTGTCGGTTATGGTGGTGGCCTATCTGTTGAAAAAGTCTGTAGGTGTTGGGTGGGGATTGAAGTTTCTGTATATGGTTGCAATCTTGTTGTGGAAGAAGAGGGTGACGTTATCGCACAGCTTCTGTGAGGGTGTGATTTATTTTTGTTGGCAGTCAGGTTGGAGAATTCCTTAACAATGTTAAAAAGTTTTGTGGTTGGGTTGCTGGGGTCTGTGGAGGCCCCCTGCTGGAGCTGGTTTCGATGCATGCGGCAAGGGCCGTCTTCTTTGTTACCCTCAGCAGGTGGTGGTAGAATCGAGAGAGGTCTTGAAGGCTGTTCTGTCGGAGGCATCCTTGCTGGTGCACCATCTCCTCTCCAGCTGTTTGCCATCTCTTTTCACTGTTTTGAGTTCTTGGGTGTACCAGCTGGCCTTTTTGGAAGATTTTCTCTGTTTGTTGCTCTTGATATGGACAATGCTATTGGCGCAATTGGTGATCCCAGCGCTAAAGATTTTCACTTCCTGTTCGAGGTTGGTGGCGGTAGCAGGGTTGGATGTGCAGAAGGTGTCTGCCAAGCTGGTCTCTGAGATTTTGTTCTACCTCTGATGGGGGGTGCTGGTCGACTTGGGGGTGGAGGTGCGGGAGCTGGAGAGGCTGGAGTGGATGATGGAGTGATTAGTCCATGCAAGTTGTGACATGGCTGTATTTTACGCGGTTGCTGGTGGTGAAAATGGGGGCCAGGGTGTGTCCTGCGGTGTGCAAGGTTTTGAACCATCTGAGTCAATCTGAGGCTGCTCATACTGTTGAGGAGGAGTGCAGTGTTGTTGTTGGGGTCGTCGATGTGGAAAATTAGGTTGCGGAGGAAAATGTAGTCCTTGGAGTATAAGGCTAGGGGCACAAGGAAATTTGTGATGCTGTTGCTGAAGTTGGAGCACAGGCCTGGGGGTCGGAGGGTTGGTATGCTAGGGTGCCTCTGATGGTTGTTTTGTCATCCCTGTAGCTTGAAGTTCAGATGTTCCATGGGGGTGGTGGTATTGTCGGTGGTGGTGCACTGTATGGTCTCTTTGTGGATGATGCCTGTTCCTCCTCCCGGCTTGTTGGTGCGGTCCTGGTGAATGATTTTCTATCTGCCGGGGATCGCTGTGGCAATGTCTGGAGCGGATGTGAGGGTGATCCAGGTCTCAGTGACGAAGACAATGTCGGGTGTGAGGGTCACAATGAAGTCCCATCATACGGTGGAATGCTTGCATAGTGAGCGAGTGTTGAGAAGGACACATGCAAGTTGGTGTTTTTGTTCAGGTGGTGTCTGTGGTGTTCGGGGTGGCGCTGGTCGGTGGGCTTGTGTGTGTGCAGTGACCGGTGAAGTGGCAGTGGGTGCAGGTGAAAGATCCTAACCGGGAGCGTGGGTTGGCGCGGTGGCAGTGTTTGTTGCGGCATCTGGGGCTGAGGGTGTAACTTTGCAATGGTGTATCTTTGGGTGGAGGAAAGACCAGTGGTGCAGATGAGGGCAGACTGGCTTGCCTATGGCGTGCCAGCAGCGAGCCCGCTGCGTACTCGGGCTGTGGCCTGCATTAAGCAGGTCTTCGGTCGGGCGGGTGTCTTTTGGTGGGAAGAACAGTGAGTGGAAAAACCCGGTTGGGAAAACCCCGGCGTGAAAACCCAGGCAGCTGCGGTGTTACTGGATCAGTCTGGAACAAGCAGGAACTGGAAGCCATAGGCAAGCGGCAGGCTAAGTGTCCAGTAGTTCTCATCCAAAACCCAAGTCAACAGGTCATACTGCAATGTCATTAATAATGAGAAGCTTACACTCTGGCTGATTGCAATGACACACATTCATTAACAAGGAGCTACCGGCTGGGGTGGTACTTCATCCCCAGTGTACATCTTGCCGGTGACACCTGCAAGGTGCTGCCTGATGTGCTAAAAGCGCAAGTGCATGCCTGCTGCACTGGACTTTTTGGAGCTACCGGCTGTGGTGAGACGACATCCCCCAGCCTACATCTTGCATGTGACCCTTGAGGGGGAGGAAAGAGGGAGGCGGCGCCTGATGTGCTAAAAGCTATTACTTTGTCACAGTATCCCTATGTTTTTTTCCTTTTCTCCACTGCTTTGACCACATGACTGCACTTAGGGGCAAGTTAATTAACCTAAGTGTTACTTTTCTTTTCTCCTGTTACCAACTACGAGCTGATGGTCTGGCGACCTCGATACCATTGTACCTATCTAACTGTATGCTGTGGGACCACCCTCGATATTGTATGTATTCTAATATGTCGGGTTTCGCATCGTTCGTAATTTTATGGTAACACTTTGCCTGTGATGCATTATATATTTTGTGATATAAATGAATTTTTATTGGAATGTCTATCTCTTTGCAATTTTGCACAACTTGACATTGGACAATTGGTCTGTATTTCAAAACGAACATGGCTTTGACATACTACATATATGTGCTGGATACTTGATATGTTTTCCTCATGGTCATTTACAACATTTTGCATATTTTCACTTATTATAGTCCTATGGTATAATTTCCTTGCAATCTTGCGTAACCTCACATGGGACATTTGGTATATATTGTAATACGAACATGAATATGTTATACAAACTACATGGACTGGGAACTGAATATGTTTTCATCACTGTTGGGCTATTACACTTTACATTCTTTCATGTATTATGGGTTTACTGATGTGCTACAATATGTTTTATTCCAATCCTACAGGGGGTTTTCCTTTCTCTTCTCGACCCTTTTTTCACTCTCTTTCTTTTTTCTTGTATTGACAACTACTGTCCTTGCAATGGGTTCTTTATATTTGTTTGATGGTTATCTTGATATTGACTACACAATGGGTCACTATTATGTCCTCTCCGCCTTGAGAAAGCCCCAGGCTTGCTTGCCAGATGGGGTCGAAACATGTGTTGGCTGTGTTATACTTTGAACATGTGAAAAGAACACAAGACACACCTATATGAAAATAATAAATGCTAACAATAATCACTGTCAATTAATTTGACTGTCATCGTTGAATTGGGAGAAACCATTAGATTTCAAAGCTTAAATACATTTCAACCCTGTACTATCCTGACGTCATTTGTTTGATGGGTTAGGGGTTACCCACTCTAAAGGACAAACTGTTTTCCCTAATCCCATTACTCTAAAGGGGTGATCCTACAGTACTAAACCCCTTCCTTTAGACTCTACATTTAGACCATTGTGCACGTTTTAATGTTCGTGCCGTTGGGTGGACTAAATGCAAACATCTCCTACAGGTCAGTCGCTTCGTTTACTGCTTCCGTATTTCATAGAGTTACATGCTAGCAATTAGTAAATAGTTCAGTGGTAGTGAGAAAAGTGAATTGTCAATTATTTTTGGAGCTACTGGCAGGGGTGTACTACATACCCCAGCCTATATCTTGCTTGTGACGCTTGTGAGAGGCCGCCTGACATGCTAAAAGAGTGATTGCAAACCCACTGCGCTGGGCTTTTTGGAGCTACCGGCTGAGGTGGTACTTTATCCCCAGCCTACATCTTGCCTGTGACACCTGCGGGGTGCCGCCTGATGTGCTAAAAGTGTGAGTGCATACCCGCTCACTGGACTTTCTGAAGCTACTGGCTGGGGCGGGACTACATCCCCCAGGCTATATCTTGCCTGTGATGCTTGTGGGGAAGGGCCACCTGATATGCTAATAGCACAATTACCCACCTGCTGTGTGGGACTTTTGGCTTTACCCCCTGATGCGCAACTGCACACCCGCTGCGCTGGACATTTTGGAGCTACCAGCTAGGGTGGGACTCCATCCACCAGACTACATCATGCCTGTGATGCCAGCAGGGGGTAGCCTGATGTGCTAAAAGCATGATTGCACACCCGCTGTGCAGGACATATGCGGTTCGTGCTCAGGCAATGGCCCATCTGCACCTGTCCGTGGCCGGTCGAGGCTGGGCTGGCCCACTCCAGTAGGCCCCATTATCTGCCTGCCCTTTTGAGCTCTGTCAGTGCTTCCAGTAAGGTAATAATAAATGGGGAAAAGGAAATCTATAATGCCGTCCACCAAAGAACGCCCTTTATCTGCAACTATTACTAACTTTCTAACCAACGCCATAGGGGCTAATAATAGAGAGATCAAGGAGTGTGGAGGAGCAATAGGGGCCTATCAAAAAAGCAGTTTCTAAAATACCGAGAGCCATTGATGCAAGTGGCACACAGTCATCCAGTTTAACTACAAAGACGTCACTTCAGTTTCTAATCCATGTGTCTTTAATGTCAAATTCGCAATTCATACCAGCTAGTCAGACTGAGCAAAACAGTCTATTGAATACTCCCCCTTCTAAAAAAGCTAAAAAACTTGGGTGGAAAACGGTTACCTGTTCTAAAAGACTGGCGAATTAAAAAAAAAAAAAAGGTGAAGTGCGTGATATAGTAAAAAATTCTACTAGATGCCCGTGATCTGGATGTGGTGGGGAAGATTCAATGTTTGCCTCCTTTACAGCTGCTTTTGAGGTTGTGTTGTCTACATTGTTTGAACCCGTTTGATGGTCTCAGAGGTACGGACACCTCATTAAAAACTCTGATTAATCAAGGGAACATCAGGAGGAACGTCATGGCTATGGTTCCTATGCAATCTCAAAAAGTGTCCTACCAAGTTCAATGGATGTTTACAATTGTGAGACTATAGCCAGTAATATAATTTCTCCGCATTGAGTTTACTGGGTTGGCCCTTCTCCAAAGAAAAGAACAGAGTGACTGTATAGTAATTAATTTTAGAGATGAATAGTTGGTCAGGACCCTGTTGGAAAGGTTGTCCGTAAACCACCCCCTGTGTGGCTCTATCAATGCTTTTCCATTGGAGTACTTTTACAAACCGACTGGCCCCAGTATATTTAAGTCATTTGTCATGGATTCACATGCTTGTAGCCTTTTTGAAATTCCAACATGCAACCGGTTCTCTCCCACTGACTCTGTAATGCAGGTTTACCAGCAGAGACTTTGTAATATTCTAGGGGGTCAGAAGAGACCACTGCAAATCCCATTACTGAGGGAGAGAATTTAGCTGGCGATTCAACTTCCCACAAGCTTTATCTAAGTTACTGTCTAACTGATGATGATGATAGGTTGATAAAGTCCCTGCTGGTTATTGATGAAGAAAGTCTGCCCACAAGAGTGACCACCTCACCAAAGTCTGATAATTGTTTGCTGACTCTGCTGTAAATACCCATGTAGTTTCTAGGTCTGGGGTTGTTCTAAACTCTACAGCCCTTAGCCCCACAATTAATTGTATGTTTTGGAATGTGGCTGGGCTCTCTAGCAAATGAGATAAAGTTGGATGGATTCATACTACAAAGGAATATAGCACTGTATGTTTACAGGAGACTTGGACTTGGGAGGCTGCGTTAGTAAATGGGTTTTCATCAATAGATACACCAGCCATGTCCTCCAGAGTGGGGTCACAAAGGGGGCCTCTCAATCTCTTTGGGGTGGACAGCATTCAAAACATATCATTATTTACCCTATTTTCAGATTGGTCTGTTTCTGGTTAAGCTCATGGTTATTAATTTTTATCACCTTAATTTCGTTTCTACCAAGCCAGATATAATGGCCTCTTGTGAGTAGTAGCTTAGTAAGATTAGTTGTGAACCTAATGTGGCTTGGGGGATGGGTTCTTTAATTGCAGATTGTGTTCCATTTCCAAGAATGTCGTATGTGGGCGGATATGCAGTGATACAGTGGATTATAAGCATGTTGAGAATATCCCATGTGGAGACATTCTTAACTCTATCTTGAATAAGAATTATTTTTGTATTGCAATTGATTTTGTAGTGCTGATCATTATTGGAGAGATTGCTTATTTTGGCAGAGGCAAGGGTAGCCCAATTGATTTTTGTATTACCACTCCAGTATAGGCTTAAGGCGTCATATTTCTCCACAATGCATAACTGCCTGAGCAATCATTATATGCTCTTCCCCTTGATTTAGGTAATGAGAAACAGGGCAATGACCCTAGTGTTTGCACGATAGCTTTTCATCGGAATAAGTGGATACTGCATAAATGGGCAAGACTAGATGCTGAGGCTACCCAGAGAGTTTGAACAGAGAGAAATAGGGCAGAGTTTAGTGTGTGCATTGATTCTGAATCAGACCCCAAGCTTGTCCTGCAGGCATTTGCAGGAATATTTGATAGTGTTTTGGGCCTTTTGACCATTGAAGGGAATAAATAAGAGTCCAAGCCACAGAGGTGGTTTGACACTAGGGGGGTTATTACAACTTTGGAGGAGGTGTTAATCCGTCCAAAAGTGACGGTAAAGTGACGGATATACCACCAGCCGTATTATGAGTCCATTATATCCTATGGAACTCGTAATACGGCTGGTGGTATATCCGTCACTTTACCGTCACTTTTGGGACGGATTAACACCTCCTCCAAAGTTGTAATAACCCCCTAGGTGCTCAAAGGCCCATAAACATCTTATCTCTGCCTTGAAGCAAGTGCCTGGGGACGGGGGACTGCAAGAATATTCAGGGTGAACTATAAGCAAGCAATTACCCAGAGAAAAGATCAGATTAGGAGAGAAGCATTGGAACGATTACACAAAGCGACTAAGAGGAATGACCCCTGGCTTTCCTGGAAAACTGATAATGCCCTTTATTTTTTTGAAACTCTTAATATGCCCATTGATATCATCCCCCGTCAAAATGGGTGGAGCATTTTTCTGAGGTCTATGGGAGTGACTCTGTTGGCAATAGTTTTTTCCACGGTCCCCAGCTTGATCACTCTCAGGTGATTGCTAAGCTAGTGCGTCCTACGCTAGATGAGGTTATTTGTGCATTGCAGCAGAGTGCAAGAAATAAGGCACCAGGCCCTGATTCAGTCCCTGTTGACCTTTTTTATTGGTAATCTTGAATTGTGGACTCCGATATTGACAAATGTGTTCAGTTCTGAAATTGTCACAGGCGCGCACAACCCCCACCCCCACCCCGCCCACCTCGAATCATGGTCCACCTCTATAAAGTACTGATATTTTAAAAAGGCAACAGCACAGACCCTCGGTGCTTTCACCCCATTTCATTAATTGATTCAACAAATAAGATCGTGTGAAGGATTCTGTTGTGTTGGCTGGAATCTTGGGTGGCTGAGAAAGGTTGTTTTTATGAAGTGCAATATTGCTTCAGAAAAGGCCTGGGTACTACTGACCAATGCCTTAATCTTCATTTGGGTTTCAGTAAATATACCATGGGCAAGAAAGTCAAGAAGGGCAGTCTCTATCTTGCCTTCATGGACCTCACTTCAGCATTTGACTGTGTAAATAGGGGTAAGTTTTGGAATAAAATGCTGGGCGTAGACAAGGCCTTGGTTCACTATCTGGCAAAGTTACATGAGGATGTAACTGGCTGCATTAGATAGGGTGCGGGAGGGGAGTGCACTGACCCTGCTGTGTGAGGCAAGGTTGTATATTGGCTCAATTTTCATTCTGCCTCTATATTATCGAGTGAGACTGCTGGTTGAAAGATGGTTAAGCATATACTCCTAGGGTGGGCACTAAGAAGTTACCTGCTCTGCTACATGCAGATGATTGTGTTTTAATGTCAAGGACAGGCATTGGTCTTCAAAAACTGTTAAATAAATGTATTTCTTTTATGGATGACATGGGCTTAAGGACCAACTCGGCCAAGTCCCATGTGATGGTTATAGGGAATGCACTTCTTGGTCTGATGCCATATTATATCTATGAGGAAAAATGTACTGAAGTCCAGACCTTTACGTAATTAGGTGTTCTTTTTGATCACAAAAGTAAGTGATCCCAGCTTACCAAGGTCAGAAGATTACAGTTTGAACAAACTATTGAGGCACTCTTTAAATTCTCGGGGAAGTTGGGCTCTAAACCGCTGGATGCCACGATCGCTATTTATGAGCTGCGCTGACTGTCCACTGTAATCTAAGGGGCTTGTGTGTGGTGCTATGGGGATACTTCGAATCTACAAAAGAAAGAAAATGTTTCCTTGAGACGATTCTTGTCTGTCCCTAATAGCCTTCCAGGCCATTTATGTCAGATGGAGTTAGGTATCTTCTCCTTGGAAGATCGTGTCAGACTTGCTCTGATTATGCTGTGGCATTCTGTTTGGTTCAAACAAGAGACCTCTCTTAATCGTGCGATAATATAGGACTGTTTGTCCCGAGATTATGTAAGAAGAATCCCAAGGCTAGGTTTCGTGAAGGAACATCTTGTCTCACTGGGAAGACCAGCTTGTTTTGACTGTCCCCAGAACATAGGGCCAGATGTAGGTAAGTAAAATTTTGCGACTTGCAAATTGCGAATCATACCGACTTGCAATTTGCAACTCGCAAAACTGCATGCAGAAAGGTGTCTCAGACACCTTCTGCGACTCGCTATGGGGTCGCAAAGACCCACCTCATTAATATTAATGAGGTGGGTCGCAAATTGCGACCCCATAGTGAGTCTCTGCACTCACAGGGATGGTGGCCTGCTGGAGACAGCAGACCTCCATGTCTGTGGCTGCTTTTTTAATAAAGCAGTTTTTTTTTCTTTTTGCAGCCCGTTTTCCTTAAAGGAAAACAAGTTGCAAAAAGAAAAGCTTCCGAAACCATTTGGTTTCGTTTTTTCAAAGTAGGCAGTGGTCAATAGGACCACTGCCTGCTCTGAAAAAACATTTTTTTCGGCATTCACAAAGGGGAAGTTTTGCGAATGAGTTACCACCCACTTCAAGTGGATGGTAACTGCGAGTTGGTTTGCGACCGCATTCGCGGTCACAAAGCAACTCAGCATGGCGATGCAGTCGCAAATAGGAAGGGAACACCCCTTCCTATTTGCGAGTTGCATTCTCAAATTGGTGGATGAGGTTGTGCATCACGTTCGGCCTTTTGCATGCCGGCCCATAGTTCCAAGAAGACAGCTGAAACGTGATCTTCTCAATTTATTCAAATTATGCAGAGAGGCCTCAATGAAAGGACTAAGGAGGGTGGAGGGGTATCTTCCTTTAGTGACTATGGACAGCATTGAACCATATCTTCAGTTCCCATTATAGTCCCACCAAAGGTTTTACTTCATGAGACTTAGGTTTAACACTGCTCACTTTTTAGTATCTTACTCAAGTATTGTTTACTCTGACTCCGCACTTAAACCTTGTTCATGTGATTTGTGTATTGCACACTCCATGCTACACTTTGTATTCTTTTGCACTTTATACACAGTACCTAGAAGGGGTTTTTTATTAGCCCTGTTGAGAAGCCTGTCTTTTTGTAACCCCAGCTTTTCCAGTCTGAATATGTGTGTTTGATGCTTTACAAATCTATCTCTGCAGCAATAAGGTTAAGAAGTTTTTTAGGGAAATAGTTGTTATTTTATTTTCCTTATGTTTGCACGTCACTTTGTAGTAGTTTATATGTGAGTGTTAACATGCACGTGTGTATCACATGGTGATTTTTAGGCTTTTAATATGTATTTGCACATTTATATTTTGCACATATTGTATTGTATTGATTGTTTTTATTTTAATGTAGTTTAATGCTATATTGTTTTTTGTGGTTTTAAACCAAATAAAGATGCTTTGATCTGATCTGTCAATTGCTCCAACTTACTGATAGACACATTTATTTTTCTGAAGTGACCACATGCCCTATGTCTACAATGAGTCCATATTGGTTCACAAACCAGTGTAAGCGACAGTTGTCAACTTTTAGGTATCTGACTCGATAGAACTCATCCCTTTCCATTGGCCCAAAGTCCTTCATCTAAACTGTTGCATACTATATAATTGCTAGTCACTTCAGGTGATGTCCCTATATTCTGGTCCTCGAAGACGGAGCGAACTAACTTGCAGCACAGGGCATCTTTATTTTACAAGAATCTAGCAAATGCATTGTGCTGTTGGGGCACTCACATTCTCGTGGTTCATGTTTCTAACCTTTAGTTTAGTGTTCTGACATGGCTTTCCACTATGTTAGGAAGGTAAATTGAAAATGGCCACCATACGTCATCACGATGTGCATGCATGTGTCACAACGCACGAGTCATGAGGCATGCATTCCTCACAATGCATGTGGGTAGAATGGCAGCCAGCTAAAAATGGTTTTCTATAGTAGAAACACAATTTCAAGATTGTCAACCACGCATGCATGTGTGCCTTGATGCTTGTGTTGGCATGCACCTGGCAAAATGTATTGTCAAAACAAATAGCTCAGACTTTTAGAGCAGAGACTTATGGGCTTTCTTAGTGCTTGTTTGTTATTGTTTTTGTATCTTTTCCACAAGAAACCGAATACAAATTATTAAACAAAAGGTGATAGTGGCTGAAACAATACGAGGACAATTCTGACAACTAGGTCCCTTGATTTATAAGCAACAGGAAGGTAAACATTGTAAATTGTCAAAGGCTCATCACGAGGAAGCAATAGTAACCAAAAAGGATGGCATAATCCGAAGAACTAGTAGAAAACATCTGCAAACTACTGCTTGTTCTCTAGGTTTATGTCCCAGACAATCTGTCCTATGGAAGCCAGAGTTTCAGTGTTGCAGGGCAGAGGGGAATTTTAATTTGTTTATTACAATAAGCAAGGCAGGAAACGAGTGACAAATGCATGGGTATGCCAGCCTACAGGGCATGTCAGGTCCTTGGGCATTGTGAAATAGTGGGAGGAATGGTCTTCAGTATGTGGCAGCCTGGGCCGCCATGCCAGATGGTGGGATATCCTGCCACCGCCGGCATGGCGGCCCAGACCGCCTAGTTCATAATGAGGGCCCAAGTCTGTACGAGAAGCTGATAATATTTATTGCTCAAATAGTCAAATTAAATTGTTTATCCATAATCACAAAACAGAAGTTTGTATTCTTTTGCTTTGAGACTTTCAGATGTTTTCGAGGTCTTTCACTTGACACTTATGAAAAGAGTCCAAATAAAGCCTCTGTGTGTCCTCCTGGAAATCCCTCTGCAGGAACAAAAAAAACAAAAAGTGATCCAACATAAAGCCATCATGCTTTTCTGCTAAGAATCACACATATTTCATCTCTTAATATTTTCCAGTAGACTAGAAAAAGAAAGGGGTGGAGCATCTGTCATCTCACTTCTCAGCTTGTCCCATAATGACCGTTTCTTTCACCTTTTTAGTCCATTCTGCCTTCTTGGACATTCCCTCGTTCACCTTGCTTAGGTGACTTCAGCAACCTTCTACTTATGCACGTCCTCCCACATAACATCCAGTAATGAACTGGCCCTGACCTCCTGTTTTGTGGTGCTCAATCATTCAACCTTTATTGGGGGTATTTCCCTTCCAAGAACTCCCATCTTACCTGTAACCTTCCTTCCTGTAAAGTCTGAACTTTACGACCACTCCACCAGCTACTTGTATAGGGCCATCTTTGTGTATAGGGATCCAAGCGTTCCCTGGGATGGAGCGCTCTGTAATGCCTCCTGCCCTGATAACACATGGTCCCAGCTGCTTCACCTCACAGCGTATCCAGTTAGTATCCATCTGGCAAGTTCAAAGAAAAGAGTTGCAATCTGATCATGCATTTCTCCTCATTGTGTGGTGGCCTTCTTCTCTAACTTCTCAATAATGTTCTCTCTCTCTCCCTTCTGTTTGGTGTCCTGTTTGTCTACCTTTCAAGTTGTTTCCAACAACTCTCCCTTCGCCGATGTGCCCTGTTGCTTCTCTTCTCCAGGTCTGAACTCCTCACAGGGACCTTCAATACATTCTGAAATGAGTATTATAAACAAAACTGGCAAAGCAAACAATACTGCGAATAGTGACAAGGGCAACAATTTGAATAAACAGCAAAAATATACACATTCCTGTCCCACCACACAATACAAGGTGTTGGCAGCACAAAAACAGTAATCAGATCAACGTCCCCTTGGGCCTGGTCAGAGATACCCCAGAGCTTCAGACTGTAGCCAGAAGGCAGTGGGAGAATAAAGAGAGACAGGGAAGTTATCAATCGATACTTGAACAATGTGCAAATTCAGTGCTAAGTTATCCTCTCACCAAAATCGGAAAATGAAGCAGGCTAAACCCAACAGGATGCTGGAGGTGTAGCCTCATTTATCCCTTTTTCAACATCATCGTCATCATCATCTCTACAGCATGATATGGGCAGTGTGTCCCAAATAAATAGGTACAAAAAGTCAAGCATTTATCAAAGCTACTACAAAATGCTTTTGTTAACCAACTAGCCAAAGAAGTTGGCGTCAACAACAGTTTGGTGAAACATAAATTAGTTTGAACTTTAAAATGTCTGAGATTTAAAGTCTAATCAAGGTACACAATACATTCACAACACACAACAATGGAGTTAAAGTTTATTATAAAGTATATAAAGATTTTATAGTCCTTTCGATTAGTTCAAACTGAAGTTCTCCCTCTAAAATACCCATGTGAAATTATTCCAAAGTTGCCAATTTAGAATATCCTCAGAAGGCTAACAGTTTCATTAGAAAAGCTCAAGTACAAAAATTTCAAACAATGGTAGGGAGGGAATATGTAGATGAGTTTGATCCAATAAAGGACAGTGTCCACATCCCACAAGGATGTATTCTTTGGAAGGAATGGGCTGGTCCATTCAGAAAGATTTGAAACATCAAACCGCCACTGGGCACTGTCATAAAAATGTCCAAACTATTGGGCAGTTGCTGGCAAAAAATGACTGCCGTTCAGAATTGATAGTTTATCCTAGAAAACGTTTGCTATAAAAATTAAGAACACAGAGGCATCTGCGAATTTTTCTTGCAAAATGTACAATATCTTCAAATTTCAGACAGCTTCTTCTGATCAGCTGGTGATAACGCTTTTAACATTATGGGCCTGATTACAACTTTGGAGGACGGTGTTAATCCATCCCAAATGTGACGGATATACCACCTACCATATTACGAGTTCCATAGGATATAATGGACTCGTAATACGGTAGGTGGTATATCCGTCACATTTGGGACGGATTAACACCGTCCTCCAAAGTTGTAATCAGGCCCTATATTTACTTTTCTTCTCTCTAATTCAAAAGTGAAGGGTTTTGGTAACTTGACCCTAGTCACTCTCTTGCTGGGGTACAGGAAAGTATGTTCTATAGATCACGTGTAAATAAAAGTCGTCTAGGCTCAAACAATACATTTTTCAAGTAATTTAAAAAACAAATAGCACAAACACAAGGGAGCTCTCTGAGAACCACGTATTTCAGGAGCAATACTGCAAGCAGTAGATACCGCTGCAGTGTGCCATTATCTACTGTCTCCGAGTTTTGCACCTGGTTAAGAGAAACAACATGGAAATAACTTGTTTTCTCCGGAATATTGCGAAATTTCCACATTTAAACTTGAAAGGCGTTGATACTTCCTTCCAGAAACAACGAAAATAGAAAATTCGTGAGATCTCTCAAAGAGCTTAGAAGTTAATTCAGACTCTGTCTAGGCTCTGTCCACTACAATAACTATCTCACAATCACCACCCTGAAAGCATAAGCATAAGTTGGAGTCCAGAAATGACTAATGACCTCAACCTCAGTTAAAATGACTGCACGTGGTCAAGAAACTGGCAGGGTTCCCAGAATTTGAAGGCCGGTTCCTGGCCTTCTGGGAATGATATGAATTAATAGATGGCCAGTAATAGATGATGATGTCCTAGCAATAGAAAAAGCAGGAAAAGGAACCAAGAATGAATATCAAAACTGAATTACAACCTCCACCCGAGGCCTCCTGACATGCTATCTATGGAAGGGTCCTCAAAATTAAGATTAGAAGGTGAAAAGCATAATGTCAACCTCAACTGCAGTCTTGAAGAAAGGAGTCCCTAGCCAATGCCAGTGGATCTGGTCAACTGTAAAACTTCAGGTGTTGAGTGTTCAACTTGTCGACAAAAAGGTTCATTGCGCAAGATTTCACAAGATCAATTTGTCAATACTAGAATCTCTTTCATGTCTTTAAAACCACGTTGACCTGAAATTCAAGGCAAGTGGAGTATGAGTTGGGATAAGACTACTGAGCGGCATCCACCCAGATGGTTGACGGTCCACACCATAGATATTCTTCCCATCATTAGTAAGGAATCAACCCAAACTCCGTCCAGTAAACTGAGGTTGCCAAAAGATTGAATCAGAAAATCAACGGCATTTATAAAAATATGTTGCTTGATCTTTGCTCAAGCAACTGTCCATCAAAAACTCATGCAAGGAGGCACCCCGTCTAAATGACTGGTGTGAGATTCTATTTCAACATACAATATACCCCCTGTTTTGTGAGCTTCACTGGCTTGGCAGAAAGACACAGATACTGTCAGAGTCTTGAATCCCAGGGAAACTAGCATCTCATCTCTGTAGAATTAAGAATGGGTTTTGGCAGATTGATTACAAATAGCATGTTTTCCAGAACTTTGGCAGTGACTGCCACAAACACTATTAGATATTGCTTATTCTTCCCCATCAGCAGGATCTTGTACCGGTAAATAAGGAATCAGAGTCTTTTCAGCCTGAGCCAAACACCCATAGTTTTCAAGATAATTTTGAAGGATCATGTCCAGTTTTACACTGATACACACATTCACTCTGGAGAACGTTCATGCTCTCTGAGAAATGTTTTATTTAGCAGCAACAATTACATATTAAATCAGAAGCGTTCTACAAGAGCATTGCTGACTGTACATAAAGCAGTATTGATAAGGTGGTTCACTTAAAATCTGGAAACCACCGTGACCCATGTTATATAAAAAAAAAAGTGCATTGTCCCTGTCTGTGCTACAGTGTACCGTGCACAAAGACAGTGCACACAATTACAGTGACTGTGCTATTACCGATGCAAGAGTGGACTTGCACCTGCATTAGGAACAGCACATTTGTGAAAGGGAGACCTGCTGTTTTAAAATACCGGTCCTCTGCAGGTGTACAAGCATCTGCAGCCTGTTCTATCAGACCAAAGTGCCCAAGGACACAGGAAGCAAGTGCACATGCCTCATGCACGGCCTCAGTAAGGTATTGAGGAATTTCTTGTTAATTTACTCATTCAAGCACGAAATGTGCACTATACATCAGTGTGCAGAGAGGGCAGTTCTTATTCATGTCCTTCTAGTTGCAGAAGAGGATTTTTCAATGTCCTAAGGAAATATCGTCTTTCATTGGAATACCGGGCACTGCTCTTTACAGCAAAATTCTGTAGTCATTAGAAGTTTATGACCGAGGAACCAGTTGTTATGATGTTACATTTGTTTTTTCTTACTTCTCATCCAAAAGGAGCTAATTGTGTTTTCATACAATGATAATAGTTTGACAAATACACTGCCGCCTGATAATCAAAAATGAACTGGGAGCTGAAAGGCTGCTGCTCTACGTTTGATTCACTGAGGGTTATTCATTTACTATTCATCCATTGGTGGGTGGTTAAAATATCGTCGAAATGAAGGCAACATGATGCTTTGGGAAGGAATAAAGTTTCAATATAACCATCGATTTAGTTATGAAACACTACAAACTCAAACAGCATATGGTGTACAGGCTACGTACATATTGAAAGTAGCTGGAAACAAGCAAGAGCCTTTCAGAGCACTTCACATGACCGGAGTCTGAGTAGGAGGGGGTCACATGCACACCCTACTTCTACTGTTTGAAACCTACAAGAATCAGCCTTTATTCCAACCTGAGCAAAGCATGCTGATGAGTCTTCATCAAGGATATGTGGTGTGCCTTTTTGGACATGGAGTAAAGCAGTTTCTCTGCCTCGACTGTCAATTACTGAATATTATCACTTATTTTAAAAAAGAAAATGCAGTTGAATTGTGGCAGTTTTCTCCAGTATATTTAGCAACACAGGTACATGAGAGATAGAGCACTTTTATTTTTTGGAATGGTCCAGGAGGAGTGAGTTATCGAGGGGTAGTTCATTGATCCCAACCTAAATAAGTAGTTACTGGAGAGTGGGACTGAGAGAAGGATGTCCTCCTTGCACACAATAACAAGCATTTACAATGCAACGGGTGTCGCGTTTGCCCATGTTAGAGCTGATCGCGCTGTAAACTCCTAACCCGACTTTTCACCTATCGGGCAAAAGGGCATTTATGTATGTAACCCGAAAAAGTGAAATTAACTATGTAAAGCGCTTGACTTCTGCCAAGCGAGATCGCGCTCGTAAATTAGAGAAAAAGAAGTCCACGAGCCGGACAGAAAACAGCGAGCCTCGCATGTTTTCTGTACTTGGTCGCTGCGCTCCAGGAGGGCTAGCCACCGGAAAAGGCATGACGTATGCGTGCCTTCGACTAAAGAAAGCAAGCAGATTTTATTAGGCAAGCCCATGAGCCAATAAAAAACACTGACGTGAAGTTGACAGGGCTCCGAGCCCTTTTCTATATACTAAAGCGTCTCGCTGCGATACGCATGCGCGAGCGCATGCAACGCAGGTTCGACCCTAAAAAGGGCAGTGTGACTGAGGTCAAAGAAGTAGTGCATTGCGTTCATGAGGAGTGGGCGTCAGTGGGGTGAAGCGCGTTAGGGCCAGAGCCGAGTCTCCATTTTAGAATGCACATTTTAGCTTGACATCTTTTTTCTGCTGGTGACTTTTTACATGTTTTTACACCTACACGATAATGCACTAGGAAGACATTGTACATGCAACGTATATCAAGCAAGAGTTGCTACCACGCAATCTGTACACTGTGTTCAAGGCTAGGAACACAGAACGTGATGCCCTTGTATTCCGATTGTCCGGTGCAGACTGCTCTAAGACTCAAGACAAATCATCCTCATCGCTTCAACTCTGCACCTTTAGCACGGAGAGATATGAAGCAGATGTCCACAGTACGAAGAGAGCCGAAACAGTCATGAACAAGAACCGTCGTGAGTGATAATGATAACAAGTCTTTGGAGAATGTGTTCTTTTCTGTAATACAAGAGGAAATCATTTCATAATTTCTTTCATGTGCTCTAGAAAAGCAAGGAATGCAATGCTTCACCCAACTCGGTCAGGGCTCATCTCTCAAATTGCGACGAGTATTACCCAGTGTTTATAGTATTTTAAAGATTAGTTATAGTTATATTCAGCATTCTCTATACTTTAGTTTTCATATTTACCTTAACATTTAACATGGCGTTTAGCACTTCCTTATGCACTCATGTCACAGAGGTCCTTTCACAATGACGGTGACTCTTTCCAATAGTAAACTATCATATTCCATATAGTTATAACTGGACACCACCTCTCATCCTTTTTTAACTCACAAAGGTAGTCCATACAATATCCAGCCCTGGAGGGAAAGAAACCCCAGCAATATCTCAGGTTTGGGCCATAGTGACTATTTCCACCTTTTGTGGCTAGACTTATGAAGGTCAAACCAGTTCTCTTTCTTGGAACCATACTCAGAAAAGGAAATGCAGCAAACATTAGCTCTAAACCCAGGACATGCAATACCCTTCATGAGAAGAGGATACAGTGTAGAGACCTGAAAGCAAAGATGCAAGATTTGCAAAAAGATCAGCGGGGTAAATGAGGCATTGTTGTCCTAAAAGGTTAAGGCACAACAATGGATTCAAATGGCTAGAGAGAAACAATTGTCTTCAATGTTCCATGCTGCACTTTCTGCCATTTTTTAATGTGTTCACTGTCAGGAGCAGAAATCATTGCTTGGGGATAGGAGAATAGAGAGTATGCATCCAAACTGAAGACTTGAGGAATACAAACTATTGAAACTGAGAGTTTTTAGCACCTGACAAATGGCATGTGTGGACCTGAAATTAATTGAGGACATTAGATTACTCTTCAAAGTATTCTAAGATGAAAGTACATTGTATGCAAGCAGGCAATGTGTCAAAAATGGAAGTAAATTCCAAACTTTACAGCAAAGTATCAGGCTAAAATTAATATTACTGCATTCTCTGCAACCAGAGTGAAAGGAAAAAAAAGAGAAAGCAACATTAACGTATTTTCTTTTTGATAATGCTGACACAGAATTGCTTGCACAATCTTTAGGTAACACAATTGTCTAGTCGCACTATTCTGGAAATGCCATTAGGAATATCAACGTTTGACAAATGTCAGGTGGAATCTAATGACATGTAAGCTGGTACATAAAAGCTAGGGTTGAGTGTCTCACTGTATAATGACCATATATAACAAGGACTGAAAAGAAAATCAATGAACACTAAAATCACACCCACAGGTATGGCACACATCATACTGCTTTACTGCTCCTTTGCTTACCCTTTGGGAGCTTAGGAATATGTGGCTCATAGAATGTAAGGGGAGGAAGGATTAGGATGCACTGTGTGTTTCCAACCCTCACATTGTTTACTTACAGTAGTGTATCTACACCCTCTCGAGCCCCACTAAGAAGTGAAAAAAGCACAAACCTTAAATTCCTCACCTCAGCATTACATTCTTGTCCAATCCCCCGATGGTCCTTACAACTTGGCGACAAAAGCCATAACACATGAAAAGCACAGAGTTCTCTGCAATGTTGGCCATTAGTGCAGGGCTGGTTCCCATGTAGAAGCTTCGAAGACCCCCTTGCCTGTAGGTTTTCAAAGCGCAGTCCATTAGTCCCTTGTACATGTTGGGGAACGTCTGCATCTTCACCTTTGCTGTGTCGAAGGGCTGTCCTGCTAGCACACATGCTGTTCCAGCTGTGCAGAAAGCATATAATGAGTTATAAGCATTTTAAAATAATAGCCCCGGATTGGTTATTTTTCAGTTTTCCTTAACAAAATATATTGGGTAAATTCTAAATCTAAATTGAAAATAAAAAACAATTCTGGGACCTGTATTCCCATTCTGAATATCAACCACCTTCAATTCCCCAGCTATGAATCCTCAGTATTTTTGTTGCAAAGTGTATTTAGCTTTTATTGTGAATTTCTCTTCAGCAAGAGAGGACTTCTCCAGCTAATAATACAATTTTCATTTTATATCACTTTAATGTAGTTTCCTCATAGCTTTCAGGCAACTAACACTCACCATAGCATGACATAAGCATTACATACAAGAATGATTAGGTCTCTGAATATTCACACAGTGTCACATCATGACATGAAATTTCGTAAATAATATTTTGTGTAGACAAAATATAACACAACTTTGGGATAGGAAGTAACACAAAGACAGTCAATGAGTAGTGAAAAGGGATCATTCACTAGAGGAACACACCAGGCTTATACTCAATCGTCTTTAGCATAGCTTTCAAGGTTTCAGATTTCTATGTGTGACATTTTCATAATTTCTGTTTATTATGAGTGACATTTCAACGACTATGAGTGACACTTTCTTGCAAGCAAAATCAAGCGATGAAGATGAGGGAACGATATAAATATCGTAATATATTGAGAATCCTGTACCTCACGTTGTACACCAGCGCCACTTTGTGGCCTTTAGTAAACACTACTCAGAGCTTACCTAGCAAAGTGAGAAACTGGAACAGGAAGGTTTTACTTCAGGACTTGCATGACAATCTCAGGCATTGCGGTAATGAGGAAAAATGACCGGAAACTAGTTATTCTAACGCGAGATGCGTGACACTCGGCAGGGCTACCTTAGCCTCAATACCTTACAAACCAAGATGACTAGATGAATGTTCTATATATATTCACAACTATACCAGTGTCCACCACATTCAGCTAAACACATTTTTTTGGCTTCACGGTCCTCTTCTTTCTTTCTCTTCTTTTCTTCTTCTTTAAGAAACCCTCAGGCTGGACAGACCATCTTCAATCGACCAACACTCAAACAAGTGTCAAGGTCACCCATAATCTGCTTTCCTCACAGCAAGTTCCAGTTGCTGACTTCTCTTCCCAGGTCAGGGGGGCAAAACTTCTCTTTCACTTTCTTTTCTTTTAACGCTTTGCTTTCAACAACCCTCTTTGGTAAATATAATTGGATTTTTTTTTAAAACACAAGGGCTATCAACTTAATGTTTGTTCTAAGAACATTCTCACTCAATGAATCATTTAGTCAAATTATAGTTATTTCAATTACAATAATCATAAAAAACAACAGTCATTGTGAGATGATAACGTTTTAAAAATGCATTTAAAATCATCCCTTCATCCCAAATGTCTTATATTTACAGCACTTCCCCAGATAGATACTAATAGAAATGACAAGTAGAGTAATCGAGGTTTTTTATAAAAATTACTAAACCGCAGAAGTTGCATACAAGTCTGCTTGGATTTCCCATCACAAGTACAGATCTGAAGAGTTTTGGAAAAGGCCCAACCCTTTGGTAAGGTAACATAAAGCAAACTATACTCATTCTAAACCTTTCCAAGAGATTCTGCTCACATGTGGAGAATACCCATAGAAGGTAGAGTTCCATCCTAATACATGTTTTAGTCAGGCTAGAAGATCTAAAGTTTGGCTTTTCTAATTCTGTTCTTTCCAGCTAAAATACCTCCGTTCCTAAAAGACCTTCTTATCCCAGCATTTTCACTTAAAAACACACCCTGCCCACAAGCCAACAATCCCCAAACTTCAAAAAACCTTTAGGCCAAAATACCAGGTAGGTGTGGGGCTCAGAAGCAACAACTGTTGCTGGCAGGGGCTAGTACACAGTACGTCTCTCTGTGTGCTTCCTGCCTGCATCTACTGCCCAGGGATTTCCATCATGCACTGATAGACATCGGGTGCCGTCTTACAGTGAGAGCTCAGGAGGCCAAACGGGAATTTGGGTTCCTTTTCTATTTCCTCCACCAAGGCACTTTGGTGTTGCACAAGAGGTAGTAGTAATGTATGCATCCCTTCGCTTACATGGATCTCTCAGATGCACATCTTGCGCCTGTGCAATCCCAATTGGATGCTTTCTCATGTGCACGAGGTTGTGGTATCCTTCAAATGAGAAAGTGCCATTGCACTTGAACCCACACCATTTAGCAGATGTGGCTGGGGGGGTGGAAAAACCAACCGTCAGGAGGCATACTGATTGTGTACCATATAGGAAGAAGAGCCCACTTGCAGAGGGTTCCTTGCATCCTCAACTTGCTGACGGTCCCTGTGCATTGAAAAACAGACCAGTGTTTTCAAAACCTCAGGTCTGCCTCTCAATGCAGTGCTTAGCCCACTGTGAGTTCGAGTTCAATCCACACTTCGGACAGTGCATTTTTTAATCTAATTTGGAACACAGTCCCTGTCTGGGCGCAACAATTTTTATTTAATAACAATGTCATAATATATAACAACAACAACAATACTACTACTACTACTATTATTGTTATTAATAATACATTTATTGCCCGGCCGCCCAGACCATCCTCGGCGACTCAGGGGCTCTGATCCAAATGCCTGTCCAGACCCCAGTGAGGTAGAAGACTGTGTTCCGACTCACGGAATTCCTCTGGTCCCGAACTAATCCCCATGTGCAGAGTAGCAGCCGAAGGGCGGTGGGGGCGCGAGGTTTGGGAAATCACAGGTGTAGTGGCGCAGCCCAGAGCCCGCTCAATCTGGAGACATCACTGATGTGGACCCCCTTGGAGAAAAGATGCGAGAGCCTCGCTAGACACTATGGTTTTATAACGTGTGGCTAATCCGTCAACTGATCCTCAAACAGGGGGAGATTATTTCTACTGCATGTTTTTTTTTTATATTTATGGTTTACTTGATGGGGGTGCTGGGGGTGACAGATGCTTCTGAGGTGGAAGTATGCAGCGGGGGTTGTTGGGGGAAGGGATGATTTACTGGTTGATCATTGTTTCCTTTTTCCAGCAGGCACAAGACGCACTACATTGCCCAAAACACTGTACACTGACCCCTGGGCACAACGCCATGTGCCTGGCCTCGACATCCAACCACATAAGACACACCAGCCGGGCTTCTCTTGTCCTGCCAAAGTCACATACCCCTCATTGTGGCCTTTACCTTGATGTCCTAAAATGTGAAAGAATTCCTCAATCGTGTTAAAAGGACTGCTGTATTGCGCTATGCCGAGCGCCCCTTAACCTCAATCCTCATGCTTCAGGAAACCCACCTACTAGGCTCCATGTGCCTCCTCCTCCATCAATTCGGATATGAGAGGGTCTATCATTTCCATTACAAAAGAGACCCCAGAGGGATGGACATACTCCTTCACAAGAGTTTTCCCCTGAAAGTGACTACTTGTAACATAGACCCCCCTGGGCCTATTTGTGGATATAGAGGGTCCCCTGGAGGGGTGGCAGTGTAACTTTCTCAGTGTCTATGTCCCCATCTCTCAGCTGGCCCTTCCAACCCTCAAAGAGCTTGAAACTGCCATCCTTTCTTTAGGGTACAACTATAATTGGAGGTGACTCCAGAGTCATGTAACACACTCATACGTCCATGGCCCATAAAACGCTTTCCTGTATTGATCTTCTGCAGCTCCCTGCAGCGAATTCTCTCCAGGTCACGACTACCATCACCCTTCCACGAGGCATATCAGACCACTCACCCACTTTCCGCCATTTTAGCCCACCACACACTGGCCCCAGATTCATCTGGGGTCTTAAGGAATGGCCCCTCGTGGACCTCCAATTCATGAATTTTCTATTCAATGAGTTTCAGGCATATTTTTGCAGTAACCAGTGCTCCATTGCCTCTCCCGCCACATGCTGGGCAGCGGGGAAGGCCACCATAAAAGGTATAGTGAAATCCTACATCAGACAACAGGAGAAAAATTAAACAACAAAGCATTGTGACCCAGGAGGCCCAAAATCTTCAGATGGAGAGACGGGCACTAAGGAAGGACTCAGGCAGCTTCTGCAGCAGACTCCTTGCGATAAGTGGCCCTAGATGAAGCTTGACAGTGCTGATGGGCCACAGCTTGACGGGGCTGCAAATACCATGACACAAACAGAAAGACCTCCAATGACCTGGTCTCCAGAGTGGTCTCAGCGATTAAAGATCTCACGGGTCACACAGTACGTACCTCGCCAGAGATAGCTGCAGAGACTGCAGCCTACCACTGGGAGCTCAATGTCCATCACCCATGTTAGCCAGGCGAACAAAATGAACCACTGATGATAGAAGTCCCGCTTTGATGGTTGCCCAGGGCCTTGAGAAAGGCCCTTGAACCTGGTGTCACTACTGAGGAAATAGATGAGGCAAACCTGCAACTGTACCTTGGAAAAATGCCCGGACCCGATGGTTTTCTGCTGAATACTACCTCAAATACCATACCACCCTTACTCCTCATCTACATGCCCAGACCTGATAGTTTTCTCCCTGAATACTACTGAAAATATTGTGCTGCCCTTACTGTCCACCTACTTGCTCTATAAAAGGAAGCGCTTGCTACCGGAGCCTTTCCCACTGAAATTGACTCTGCGACCATCGACGTCACTCCCAAGTTGGGCCGCCCAAACTGGAGTGTGTGACGTATCATCCTATCAATCTAATAAACACAGAACAAAAAATCTTCACAAAACTCCTGGGTGCTGGTCTTGGCTAGGTTACCACCACACTTATCAATCCGGACCAGTGTGGTTTCATGCCGGGGGACTCGCCACTGTATCAGGTGGGCACATGCCATGCTGTCCAATGTCCAAGAACTCTGAGACCCATGTGCCCTACTATTACTAGACTTTGAAAAGGCGTTTGACTTGATTGGCTGGTCCTTCCTCAAAATGGTTCTAGAGTGTATGGGCTTTGTCCTGTGATTTGGCAATTATGTAGGGCTCCTTTACTCTCATCTGTCAGAGTGTATTTGGGTGAACCGGGTCCTCTCTGAACCCTTCCCCACCCTGAGAGGAGCACAACAAGGCCGTCCCTGTTTCCATTTGTGCTGGTGATTGAACCTCTAGGTCGGTACGCTGGGATGATGGTGCTGAAAACAAAATTGTGCTTTATGCAGACAATGTGTTCTTAACCAACTTCCATCTCTCTGGGCCTAGATGTCTCCGTCTCCTGGACATATGAGAAGACCTCAGGCCTTTGACTGAACAAATGCAAATCCCTCCTGGTTCCCATATGAGTGACTCCAAATACATATCATGGAAGGGCTCTATTCCAATCCAATGCCTTAGCTTCCAGTATCAGGGCTTCACTGTTGCTCAAACCCGATCCCACATGGAACTTAAACCTCAAACCTGCTTCTTACTAAGATGAAAAAAATACCTCACACGGTGGACACCTCTACAACTTAATATCCTGGATCAAGACTCTGGCCCTCATTATGACCCTGGCGGACGGGTGAGAAGTGGCAGTAATAACGCCAACAGGCCAGCAGAAAAAAAAATGGAATTTCTCCACTCCGACCGCCAGGGCGGTGACGACCGCTGGGCTGGAGACTTTGGTCTCAAGCCCGGCGGCCGTCACCAGACCGCCGGCGGTATCACGACCCTGCGTACCGCCATGGATTTCGGGTGGTTTGGAACCGCCATGAAATCCATGACAGTAGGCACTATCAGTGCCAGGGAATTCCTTCCCTGGCACTGATAGGGGTCTCCCCCACCTCCATCCCCACCCCGAGTCCTCCCCCCACACCCCCACCCCCCTGGCACCCTCCAAAGGTGGCAGGACCCCCCTCCCCACCCCTACCCCCAACATTGAAACACACCCCCACCCTACATGCATTCAGACACCGCCATTACACATACCTGCACACATACCAACAAACATACCAACAGACACACACGCAGTCATACACGCACACATACGTACAGACATCCATGCACACGTACTCACAGACATACAAACAGACAGACACGCACACATTTTCAAACACACAACACCCCCTGCATGCATACACGCACTCACACCCCCTCTACATACTCACACCCCCATGCACGCACACAACACACAACACCCCCCCGCTCCCCTAACAGACAATCAACTTACCTTGTCCGTTGATCCTCCGGGAGGGGACGGGATCCATGGGGGCTGCTCCACCGCCAGCTCCCCGTCACCAGAACACCGCCACACCGAATCATGGGACGTGATTCAGGGGGCAGTGTTCTGATAACAGGGCGGTGGAGCAACCTCCACTTCCCCGCCGACCGCCAGTATGGCTGCTGGCGGCTCTCCATGGGCTGCCAGCAGTCATAATACGCTGCGCGGAAAACCGCCTGCACTGGCGGTCTTCAGCACAGCGGTTCCTCGGCGGTCTTCGAAGAAGACCGCAGAGGTCGTAATGAGGGCCTCTGTCTTGATGGTATTCCACGCTTTCTCTACACCCTTCAGAACTTCCTACTAATGACTCCAAATAATTGGTTTACTGCCTTAGCACTGTGATCCGCTCCTTCCTCTGGGCTAGTAGATCTGCCCGTGTTGATATGGCTAAATTCAGATTCTTAGTATACGACGAAGGAATGGTAATGGCCGATTTGCAATTGTGCTTCTGTGCGGGACAGATCCTCATCATGAATGACTGGCTACGTGCAGTTGGAACAACCTGGCATACCGTGCAAAACTCCCATTATTGGGCATTGACAAATTGATGGGACTCATGTCTTGAGACACTTGGTACCCACCTGCCGGACGTCACTAGAAGGATGTTCCTGAACTGATGAGTGGTATTGTGCTCCACCAGATGGAAGAGCAGGTGGACTCTAAAGACCTCCTCTGGCATGGTTGCTATCTCTGATAAACGGTGCAACCAGATGGTGTTGCCAAATTGGGCAAGATTGGAATCAGAACCCTGGAAGAAGTTTGACTGCTCAGCCACTTATGCTCCTTCTAGGACCTGCAGTCTCACTTACCGCTTTTGAAGACCTAACTCCACAAACATCTACAGATCAGACAAGCCTTCCTGAATGAGGACTGTGTTTGTGGATCTTCCGAAGCCTAACCCCTTGGAAGCCAAGCTTCTTATAAAAAGCATTGGAAATGGAGGGATATTCCAAATCTATTGTATGCTGGTGCTGAACACCATTGATCACCTTGGACCACTCAGGCACACACTGACTGGCAGGACACTGGCATGGCCCATCGAGAACTAGCCATATCTTTGCACCTCTAGCTGGTTCATCTCCACACTACGTAACTTATACCCCGATGCCTATGACACGTGGGTGGGGTCACAAGCCCTGCCAGCCCACAATGAGACTGTCTGGATGTGTACGCCTTTCAAGTGGTCTGGCAGTGTCCTGTGATTGAGGGCTTTTGGCGCCGGATTGGAGTCACCCTTTTCAGGTCCTGAGGAGATCGATCACTCTGATACCCAAAGTTCCACTGCCAGGAGTCCTGGAGGGCCTGGGACGCATTCAGGGGTAGAGGACACTAATAGGTACAGTCCATTAGTGGCGAAGAGAGACACTGCAGGTAAATGGAAGAGCCTGCTTCCCCTGAAACTGGTAGAATGGCAAAAAGGATTGGATTGGTGCGCTCAGAAAGAGGAGCCCATATAGTCGGCCAGTGGCTGCCCGCAGAAACACGCCAAAACCTGGTGCAAATGGTGAAATACTACGGGCTTGGCCTAACCACACTGACTACTTAGGTTCTGGATGAATCAATGCATCACACACGCATGGAGTGTCTTGACTAATGCTGCTGGTATACCATGGTGTGCCTTGTTTTGTTTTATTCCTTATCACTCAATAAAATATGTTATAAAAAAATATTATGTTTCTTAGAGGAAAATAACAGGATTAATCCCAGCCTCAATGTCATATGAGCTGCAGTAGTCCAAACGTTTTTAATATATTTTAATATGTAATCATACTGACTCTACCCAGGCCACTAAGCACCTCAACCCAACTTTGTTAGTCCATGCCCATTGGTACCCTTCTTTTAGAACCTGTTGGACTTCGGAACTCTGCTTGAATCATCTTGGACTCACACTTATTTCCAGCTCAACTGGCCACTCTGCAAGCCCTGGGACAGGTGGGGGCACCTAACACCTATTGTACCCAGTTTAACTTGAAGGTTCCTAAAACAAATTTCCTCTGAGGCAATGCTTCTGCCACTATATAATTATAATTTCTGTCCCTTTCCCACATTGCCATTTATTTTTATGTGAAACTATTTGTTAGCTACTGCACATCTGCCATATAAATGTGTGTTCCATCCTGAGGTCTCAATGCTCTTTAGTTTGCAAAGAGTATTCACTTCTCCCTTTATCACCCTTTTTAATGACAATTGTTTTCTGACCAGCCTCCATCTCCTCTTAAGTCATCCATAGGACCATTCACCTAAGATCCTCTAAATTACGTTGCATACTTTTTATGAAAGGACAAACTAGATGCTGATGTACCATTGTCAACAGTCATAGGGTCCCTAGTTTAACTCACTTTCTTCCACTTTTGAACTTTCTGTGTGACTTAGTTTCCTATGCAGAGTTAGAATACTTTAAAAAAATCATCTCACCAGTATCCTTGGTCATGGTTATGGATTAATTATTGGCATCTATCAACATTTCTGCATAGCACAAAAAACAAATCACTTTCTGTACCTAAGATACCCTCAGTGACCTGAGGTGCCTCAGGCCCCAATAATCACTTATTCAGTGTATGTCACTTTCTGTTCACTTATCGCTCCTCCCATCTATGGTCTAGGTACCATACGCTATCATGGTCTGCATCACCCAGTCTGTCGACCATGCTGCTGTTTACTTTCGCCAGCAGCCATAGCACTTTCATATACTGGTACTGTTATCAAACCTCTTCAGTACTCTATTTTCACCACCCTCTTAATTGCCCTGTACCTGGTGCAGTGCTTTGGCACTAGGACACTCTGCCTGTACCTGGTGCAGTGTTTTGGCACTAGGACACTCTGCCTGTACCTGGTGCAGTGTCTTGGCATTAGGACACTCTGCCTGTACCTGGTGCAGTGTCTTGGCATTAGGACACTGTGGGAATGGTTCCACCCTCCAATATGGTAGGACTAAGCTGGGCCATCATTTCTGGCCATCAGGGAGAAAAGGGAAATTATGTGGTGGGGTCAGGGGCTAGATGAAGAAGAAATGATGAGCCGTACAGAAGAAAGATGGTGGTTTCACATGTTTGTGTGTCATGAGTCATTAACGGGCACTAGTGACTGTGGGGACATGACAACTGGTGACAAGAGGCAACCACCCCTGCCTCCAATTCTTCCCCTCGCGGCATTAGTGGCCGTCGCATTAGCTCTTCAAAGCAGCCTGGGTGGAGCATGTGTGCAGTGGAAGCTCACAAGGCAGCTGGCTCCGTTCCCTCTGTGCAGCTCTGCATACCACCACATTGAATCCCGAGTGGACGTGCGCACATGCTGGCTCTCCTATCACACAGCACACTGACGGTGCATCTTCAACTGCCTATCTGGTGTCACATGGGTTGCTCATGTGGAACTCTGCCATCGCACAGTGCTGGTGCCTTTTCAACTACCGGCTAGCAGAGAGAACCATTTCAAAGCTGTGTGTTGAGCCTGTCAGAAGAAAGGCCAACCTGACAAGAAAAAGGACATACAATAAAAGGTATGGGTAGTGGTGGATAGATGGGTGCACTTCTGCAGCGTTATAGAAGTACAATCAATGACAGTTCCTGTTGAAGGAAGTCCAAAGTAGGGAGGAGCACGGTGTTAAGCTCCACTGCCCAAAAGCATAATATAGTGTTAAAAAAACACCATACATATATTTTTCAAAGACAGCGCAGCACTCCAAATAAGTCTGTAATCAACAAGTCATCCAGATGAGTTTGATTGTAGTAGGTTCCTTTGTATTTGTAGATATGGACATCAAGGTAATAAGATGAGTATCATTCCACAATCACAGCCAACACGTGTTTCCTCACAACAGGTGACGTTTTAAAGGCTAGTTGGGTATGCAAAGTCTGACTTGACAAGACCAAAACAAAGTGTGTCTCAGTGTTACAAAGTGTAACAGAAAGTGGAAATGAAGTCAGTCACTTGTTCATGCAACAGGGTTTGAGGTAGTCCCTGATGCAACAGACCATGGTAAGTCTAGAACCTGCAGTGTCCTCAGCCCCTGCAAAGCCAAGGATCCTTTATGATGATGGTGGGACACTAAGAAAAATCAGCTCAAGCAACAATGTACGGCCCAAAGGGAACAATGTCCAGTACATGTCTTCTCAGTTTGACAATGGCAGCTGACATGGGGCTCACCTCCTTTAACTATCATCATAGAGTCTGACACAGCACACCAAGTCCCATTGTTTTTTCACAGATTGGGAAAACTGAAAGGTGTCAAAGTGAGACTACACATACATGATGACATTTGCCCATTAGCCCACAAGCATCTTCGAATTGCATTTCATACACAAATCACTATAGAAAAGTAACTTACACTCCTACAACGTGACATTACAGAGCACTCTATTGGACCCACCCCATGAATTTCACCCACAGTCATAGTGCCTAAAAGAGACAATAAGACAGAGGTACGCATCTACATTGACATGCATCAACTGAATTGCGCTATACAGCTTGAAAGGCATCCAGGACCACACATAGCAGCCAAGATCACCAGGCTCTGCTGAACATCTTCGGGAATCCCAAGGCCAAGACTCCACCAAGAATTGAATGCATTCATAAGCCAAGAAAGGCACTGACTCCTGGAGAGGGAGAGGGAGAGGGAGAGGGAGAGGGAGAGGGAGAGAGAGAGGTTTCCAAGGCTAGACAAGACAAGAGAGGTGAGAAGGAGCTTACTACACATCATCTGATAATGTCAAATCTCCTTGCTCAAGCCTGGGAGAGAGTTGCCATTGACTTCTTCAGACCCCTAGCCGATGGACAACACCTGAACGCCCTCAATGACAAACATTCTCACTGTCCACTAGTCAAAAGCATCTTGTCCACAGGCCACAAAAAGGTTGTAAAAATGTTGGATGACTTTTTTACAATGTAGAGCATTCCTCAAATAAGTCTAACAGTGGCTCTCTGTTCACCAGTAAGGAATTTCAAACTTTCCTGACCCGTATGTGTGTAATACACCAACAAATCACACTGTTATGGCCTCAAGCCAATGGTGTCGCTGAAAGATTCATGCACACTGTCAAGAAAACGATTGAGAGAGCGTCAGAAGAAGGAATTGACTTGAATCATGGACTATGCCAGGGCCTGACAGCCTAGCACTCAACCACCTCACTCCATGACCGGTGAGACTCCCACCACCCTCATATTCGGTTGAGTGATCCGGACCAAAATTCCTCAGAAAACTGCTGAAAGGCGAGTGGACGTACAGAAGCTCCAAGCCACTGATGAACACTAAAAGTAGATGATCTATGCAGACAAACGGTGACAAGCTCGAGAGAGTGCCATTGTTAGAGGAGACTGGGTGCTCATTCGACAAAAACAACAAAGAAAAACTGACATCTCCATTGATAAAGAGCCCCTACGAGTACTAGAGAGAAAAAGACAAAGGCTCACAGCATCGCAGACTGGAAAATCCATTGCCAGAGAGAGATGTGTCCCATTTCAAATGAATACTTCGTTTTTCAGAGCCATCAGACTCAGACATAAGAGACTCAACCCAACACCTGTGCCTCTTGAAACTGGGCTGAATACAGAGAAGCATTATGGAAAGGCACCTCGTTCAGTAGTCACCACCACATCTGGAAAGCAAGGGTGTCTGCCTCGACTAATTGTAGAAATGTATTTGTTCCTGTTGAAGATGTAGATTCATTGTTAATTCAGAGGTAGGTGTAATGTCAGGGCACCAGGACCATGTGGGAGTGATCCCTCCCCCCCCCTCTGATATGGTAGGACTCACCTGGGTCCTCAGGTAAAAACACCATGTTGGTTTGCCTCAATTTAAGTTTTGATGCTTGCCACTTGGGGTCTGGTTTGAGGGCTCTTGCACCAATATTTGTAAACATACTCAGTCATTGAGAAGAACTGCCAGACAGAAGGATACAAAGTATTCCTTGAACAGGAGCTTTCTGCCACCACACTAATGTATCCAAGTGCAAAGCTGGACCACACAGTGGCTTTCAGTAATTTTATGTCAGCATGTCTCAGAGTGTTCCACCCGTAGTTCCTGCAAACACTACTAACCGCGTTTGTCCACAAAGTGGTGATTCATTAACACCAAATTGGGATTCATCAGGACTTTGTGTAAGGGTGGTGCCTAATTCGATTGGGGAGGATCATATGCATATCTCATACCATCGGTCTATAAGCAAAGCATCACTTATGAGATTTGCTTTGGTGGTACTTCCCTCTTGGGTGTAGCCCTGCCTCCTGCCAAGCAGGAGGAATCAACCATTTATGCAATAAAGGCACATACCTTTAGGAAACAAATATGTTTATTAATAATGAAAATCAGCAGCATAATATTTTGAATACTGTTGGTAACTTCTTTCTGGCTCAACATGCTATGACTGCAGCCATGATGCTTCACATTCACCCACTATTGCAAGTGCTTGACTGGGGTGGGGATGCCGCCTACTGGAGGTCTGCATTAATGCTATTAGCTAGATGGTTACTTCAATCTTTAGGGCCGCTAGCAATACAGACAATCACATTGAGAGCTCATCAATGCACAGTCCAAAAAAGTTACCCTGCGTCCAGTTAGATCATTTGGTCATCAGCCTCTGTATTCTCCAATTTCCCTACAAATATAACAACATGTACACTTGTCGGTTGTTAGCTCCTTTTACCACTGTCCATATCAGAGGTACTCTTTTAGAGGGATGAATGCTTCAGTGAAACCCCTCTTATGGCCGCACTGCATCACAGTGTCCTCAACATGATTGGGGAAGATCTGTTCTCACCTTTAGGTCCTCTCGCTAGGAAAACATTGATGGTCTGCCACCCCCTTGCTCTACTACCATACAGACAAGTCATGCTTCACTTTTATTAGAGTTCTGACACCTCTGTGATGGAAGGAGTTACTACCTGCTGCAAAAATCCCTGTTTTCAGTCAGCTCGGGAGACACAGCCACCCTACAGGTCCAGGAAACTACTGACATTCACTCCCTATAAGTCTTTGCACTCACACTCCAAGGCTGTCATTTAAGAGGAAGACCACACCTGATAATCACAGCGTAATACCTCTGCTTTAAATTTCAAAATATTTAGGATAATCACTTGGAACTTCTGGGTGCTTTGCAACCAGAACTTCTGTAAGCGCCAATCCGTCGGGCTTAAAGTAAAAACAACAAATAAGCACTAAAACCACGACAAGCCAAGCTGACCACTACTGTGGCAAATAATAACTTAGGAACCCTTTATAAATGACTGCTAGAGCTAAGTGGAAAGGTACTGGAGTTCATATGTTAACAGTACACAGAACGTGAATGCATGACATTCTCTCCTCAGAGTTTAAAAGAGAGACAGACCAACACGATCACCCATGAAGCATCATCCATGGTGGTGACTGCTCATCCAATGTTTTCATTTGACATGCAGCTGTAATTCCTCCCCTTGCTTCTTTGGAGTATTATAATCATATACTTATACTTAAAAGTCAAAAGACACCCAAGTCCAAATAGTCCGTGACAAGGGTGTACATTGTCCCATATGTTGACTTGAAGCAATGCAGTTTCTTAGTGTCCAATTTGAAACAATTCGCTGCAGAATCCGAACCAAATTCAGCCGACACGTGTTTCGTCCCTAAAGGGACTTTCTCAAGGCTCGTCCCTTCGCATTTGGTATAAACTTTTCAAAATCTGTTTGTCCAGTCGGGTACTGTGGTGCTCCACATCTGTACTTATTTCATTTCCAGTGGAAGAATTCACAATGAAACGTAATTTTCTAACCTTAGCGTGGGCAATCCCATTAGGGAAAAGCGTCTTCTCGTGCCGAAACCGCAAAAACTTTGCAGCAAATTGTTTCACATTGGACACTAAGAAACTGCATTGCTTCAAGTCAACATATGGGATAATGTACACCCTTGTCACGGACTATTTGGACTTGGGTGTCTTTTGACTTTTAAGTCTCTGGAGTTCAATGATATGGACTTTACAGACGAGTTGTGTCAAACTTGTGACATTTATTTCTTTAATTTTCTGTTGTCATTTTTGATTATTAGTTTTATTTGTATAGATGTGTTTCTGTTTGTATTAAATGTGAATTTCAAATAGTGTAGCCAATATGTAGAATTTATTATGTATTTGAACTGTACCATGGTTGTCTATTGAAGTTTAAATAGAATCAAAGAACTCAGGGTTTCAATTATTATTGGAAGTAAATCAATAATAGTGTGCTCCATTCTTCCTTTTGATTATAGTTTGATGGTGCAAGTTTCTTGCCCCATAATACATGTTGGACAACGGACATGTTTAGGATGTACTGAGCAACTGTGTCTACACTCTATATTAAAGGAAAGTGCGGCCTTTCTGTAGGGTTTTCTGTTGTCAATTCTTTGGAGTATTGCAGGAATTTGATTGATGAAAAAGGAACAGAGAGGCTGCAGTCTTTCACTCAGTTGGGATGGAGTCCTCACAAAGTTAATAAATCTAGTAACTAAAAAGAATACTAAGCTATTCTTGGTAATGTGGCTACATATCAGCCCTTTGGTCATGCGTTAAATTTAACGTATGCGTGTTCATTTAACTTTCATGACACTTGCACAGCGGCTGGAATTCCCTAAGGTCAAATGTGCCATTAGCGCTTGCCAATAAGTCACAATGTTTTTAGAATAAAAAGCATATGCAGTGACAGGTTTGTCAGCAGCCTCCCATTGCAAGACTGTCCAAGGTCCCTAACATAACATATTCATCAAAAGACACTAATGTAACGCAGGCACACAAAGTAATCAGCAGAAAGCCGCTATAGGCTTAAAATAAAGGGACATTAAAAAAAAAAAAAAGACTAGTTTGACTTTAGAGCTTAATCACTACTTGCTTCTTCATCAAAGACTAAAGTAGCTGAAGGCATCCAGGAGAGAACAAAACAAGTGGAAGCAGGCTGAAAATAGATGGATAGTTTATACATAATTTATGACGTGGATGGCCACATATGCAGTAGTCTAAGGGCGAGCAAAACAAGCCAGTTTAATAATCTACAAAAAACTCCCACAGCAAAGAATTATTGGCTTGCATCTGATCTCATAGTACCTGCAGCCCCTGCAGTAAGGTCGATAGCAGCTTGGATGACAGGATTTGGTCCCATGGTTCATGCCTTCCAGTCTTCTTATACAGACATGTCCTTCTGTCACAGCAGGCGCAGTCCTGGCTCCATCACCACATCTGCTGTAGTGAAAGAAAGGGTTTATTATTAGCTAACATTATTCAATGGTCATCTTTGCTTCTCATCGGAAATAAACACTACCAGAAAACACATAATACGGAGGCAGGTTCTGGGGCCTGTAATAAGAAAATAGCCTCATGGATTTATAAATGTTTCAATTATAATATATGTCAATCACCCCATTAAACTGCAATTTCTGAAAGAACTTTAATAAATCCACAGCATTATTTTCTAAGTTTTGGCTTCAGAATCTGTCTTCGGTATTACACATTTGAGTAGTGCTTTTTAGGAGCACTATTATTTATGGGGTCACACAGTTGGTCCTCTAGGGGTTTCCTTCCATTTCTCTGCTCAGTTGATAACTACTATAAAACATGTTGGGGTGCTCAAATTCTTTATGAACCACCATTTAGGAATTTAAGATAGGGGTACGGAGATACTTCTACACATTAAAGCACATGGCATTGCAAGATGTGAGACAAGCAAAGGTTTTGTGCCCTAATATGCAATATTTCTTAAGCCATCACAGACCATCATTGGAGTGCAGAAGCACACACACACACAGACACTCTGCTTCACAGTATTGCGAGAGCAGACACAAGAAGAGCAGAATAAAATCAAGCAAACTGTGGATGAGAGAGTATGGTTGAATGGACAAGAGAAGTAAGAGAGAGACGACCAGCATAGGAGGGTGATTGAAGGGTGAAGGAAGAGAGCAAAGAGCCTGGGAACATACACGATTCCTGAGAGGGATAAAGATCAAAAGGTCTATCTAACTTGGAATTGCCTCCTATTATTACATCTATCTGTTGCAATAAAGACTTGTACGAATGTAAAATATTGTTTTAATATTTAAATTTTGGATGACACTCGACCCTTTAAACCAAGTGACCCAAAACATGGCTATGAAAACAGTAAAACAAAAGCAAATTGCAAAATTACAATGTGAAAATGCAAATGTTATAGACAACTGGGCATGCCTGAAGAGTTAGAATGAAAGGTAAACCTACAGAGATGGGATCACAATTGCTTCAGGCCAGTAACAACAAGGCATCGCTCTCTCCTTTAGACAACATGGCCTTGGAGCCCTCTCTTCTTCCGATAATATAACCGTGGAGCCCTCTCCCCTTTAGGCAGTGCTATTATGAAATGGAATGCCTGTCCCTTTTTAGGTCGAGCAATTGACTTGCTTATGTCAACTGTTTTACTTTACATTTTCAATTTATGTGGCAAGAAAAGTCCAGTTAGGAATTTACAACGCTAATAGCTCTAACTCGAGCAAACACAAGACCCATTGCATTGCAAATGCTTGTTACCTCTGGCAGCGTACTTGAAAGAGCTTTCCTCGGGAGAAGAGGTATTGAGGACAAAGGAGACAGCCTGAAATACCCACTGGCTCCAAGTACCAGAAAACAGTAATGCAACACTGACTGTGAAAATGAAGTTACTTACAAGAAGCTGTCCCAGGCCCCATCTGACAGCCGAGGTCACCAGTCACACCTAAGTCATATGACACCTCTTGCTTTCACCGGGCTCTTTCCCACATGTATAGCTAGAGGTACTTCACATTCATGTCCTAGTACATGACAATGAATAGGAATGCAGCTATTATTAACCTGCTGCCCATTATTTGCTTTGTTATATTGAGCCACCATCCACTAAACTAGCAGTGCCATTCTCTGGTTCTTCATACACTGATTCGAGACCTCTTATCTTGCAACAGAAAAACTCCTTCACAATACACAGCATCCCACAGATCTGTCTTTCAAGGCACACATATTTTCTCCAGGCCTTAACTCCTTGCTGTCCCATGGCATACACCTCAAAGTTTTCTTTCCTATTTCAAAGTGGTTAGGATTATGTTAGCGAGAGGGTAAATTTTACAAGGACTTTGGGAAATGTGTAGAAAAAGCATATGGGAAACACAGTTTCTTCCCATGGAAACGAAAGTGAATTTCTTTAAAATATACTTTTATTAAGTACATATTTCATATTCTCAAAAATAAAGGTTAAAAGATCCCATGACACTGAGCTGTAGTCATAAGTGAAATTGAACTTACAGTGATGGTCAAAGTTATTTAATTAAAAAACAGTTTCGATTAGGAGTACAGAATGTGACAGAAGCCTGAACACAACTGTTGCTCTTTGTGACTATAATGCTGGGACAAGTATCTGCGTCCTGTAGATAATATGTTATTGCCACAACTGCTTTGGTTAATTTCCAAGTGACCTCTAGCCTGGCCCGAGGATCTTCCTGGTGCTCTGTTAATTTTAAAGTCTTTCTACTGAGACGTGCCGTTGAGCAGAATTCTCAACTAGGTGGGTATGTTCAATCAAAAATGACACAGGCTGAACCTTCTAAACCTTCTAGTCTTCTAAAGGCTGGCACACTAATATTTAATAAGCCAGAATTCATCTGCAACCATGAAAAAGTGAGGAGATAAGGGAAGATCTCAAATCCAAAACGAATACTTCTGATATTGGAGAAGACCTCAGTAACCAAAGACCTTCTACCTTTGGTCTAGTTACAGAAGAGAATTGCCAAAGACTGCTCATGTCCAGTAATGCACTGGAAGCCTAATGAAACTTTGCCTTCCTATTGCATTAGAGGTCATGTGCATTATCAACACTTCCTTCAAATCAGGCACGGTCCCTCAAGATTTGAAAAAGGCCATAATTTTTCTGATATTAAAATTACTTTTGGAAAAAAACAAATCACTTCACCCAAGAGACCCAGCCAGTTTTCAACGTATATCCTTACTGCCTTTTTAGACAACATGCAAACAACTTGAAGGGTGTTTACCTCACAGTTACAAGCCTTTTAGAGGAAAAATAAATTTCTGACAGTTCCAAAGCAGTGCCCAGACCAGCCTTTGGGGCAGAACCAGTGATCACCTCTGCAGTGGACAGCTTGAGAATGATGGGGGACAGGGGTAATTCAGGAGTAGCGATACTCCTGGACCTGTCCACTGCAACTGACATGTTTGTTCACAAAAGTCTCCAAGAATGCCTCAGCAGTCTTAAAATTTAAGAGACGGTACTTCAACATATATAGTATTTTAAGTCTATAGGACAAAAGACGTTTAATGAGGCACTTTCACCTTGGCATCTACTCATTTATGCTAGGGTGATCCCGAGGGGCCAAACATTTCCCCTCTACTTTTTAATACTTAGGCGCAACCACAGGTCATGCTACTTGTGATCACCTATTTTTATGCGGATGATCACCAGCTCTTAGTCAATCTGGATGATGAGGGACAGAACCATTCCGCAGGTCTATTTATTAAGTTGAAAAAAAATCGGTTTTGCATGAGTAACTATGTTAAATTAAACCCATCCAAGGAGGATATCCTGCTGATGTTTAACCACATAAATAGCTGCCAAGCATCATTTTCGCCTTCTGCCATGGGTGACTACTGACTGCCTTTTTCCTTTGCAAGAGGCCTTGGCATCACTCTAAATGTTGAGCTGAATACGGAAAAACAAACAAAAAATGTAATTAAAGATGTTAATACCAGATCATACCCTTAGGAGAGTCTTTCCTTTCCATTCATGCATCCACAAGATAATGGTGGAAGATGCCTTTGTTCAATTTTGCATTGCATACTGTAATTGTGAAGATATTGGCTTAACCTAGAAAAACACCTCCCGTTTACAAAAAGCACAACACAATTTGGAAAGGGCAGTCTGCAACTTAAGAGATTTGACTCGGTCTCTAATCACTTATGCTAGTCGCACTAGCTCCCCTTAATGAATCACATCTTGTTTAGTTGCCTGCATTATGTGTAAAATATATAATGAAACTGCACCTACATTTCTCACTTAAAAATTAAGAAATGCATTCCTGCCAGGAATCTCAAGTAAATAGTATACAACATGTGTTATCAGAACCCAAAAGACACCATGAGAAATAAATGACCGACATAGCCGATTCAAACTGCAGGTGTCTAAAGAGTAATAAATTACTATCTAGAAATGGTGTACAGAATTCAAATCCATGAGTTGTTGTCATTAATGTAATTTACTCCAGACACACCCTCAAACATATAGGTGGACCTAATGGTCTTTAAAAAATGGCTCGATAGTACATTGAAGTTCCCTAAGCTCTCACTTTGCTATGCATTTATTACTACTACTTAAGTGACAAAATATTTCTGTAGGAGCTGGACCAGGAATCAATCTTTGTGTTGGGCTGCTAAGTATGGTACCGTTTCGTACTATCCTAAATCATAATTATTTCAATAAGCTAATTCTCTCAGCTACAGTTTGAACTAGAGTTTCCTCAAACATAAAGTTGTACCAGCTGTTTTGTGCCATTTTCTCAAATATCTTTGCCGTGTTTTCATACATTCTCCGCCCGCAATAGCTCTTACTTCCTCACCATTTCTCCTTGGTGTCTCTGCTCTTGTTACTGAGTACACTTAAGCTCAGGCAGAGTAGCTGCTGATGGGCTTCCCTCTCGAAGAAACACCTCCATCCCACATTCCCTGTAACTCTATCGTCATCCACAAGGATGTAGTAAACTTTCTCTCATTTGGCTATCATAAACTCAAGTTCCTTGTCTAAGAGATCCTTTGGGGTTTTCTTCCTCTAATGTTGTGTGGTGCCTGCAGAACATATTTACAATTGCTATCAGCTCCAGGTGGATGTATATTCCCAGAATACCTGCTTCTCTTTAACATGAATATCCTTCTCTAGTGTGACCCATGTCCCAGCTTGATAATGGCACAGGCATTAACGTCTATATATGCAGACAATTAGCGGCAGCCAATCTCACCTACTTGAGTCTAAAATAACCAGACTGATTAATGACCAGAAGTGAAAGAGATACTGGTGTGATAGACTGACATATATGTTTAATGTAAAGTAGAAAGGTAAATAGATGTAAAATTGTCAAGCAGTGGATTAGGATAAATCCAAGCCTAGTATGGTGAAGTTAAAAGAGTACACATGTATGATACTGTGATATAGTTAAGTGCAGAGCAACGTAATGAAGAAAAGCGTAATGTTGTATACCATGGAATCTGTAGTGTAGCCGAGCATGAATGAGTGTTAATAACTTATGCAGATTTCAGGTGTTGTACAACTAATTGTTACGTATGGCTCTCATAGAGAGCTTCTATCGTCGTTTATTCCAGCTTCTGAAAGTCATAACTCCTTCCTATGACATTATAACAGTTGATAACAAAACTGATTATCAACTGTTGTGGTTTCATAAAGGCCTTCCAGGCCTGACAGGGCTCTCTGGGAGCCTGTGAACGCAGCTCTGCTTGTCTGATTTGACTGAAAACCAGAAAGCACAGCTGCAGGGTTGGGAAGGGAGAGGGTTTCGGTTAAGGATAGCACGTAAGATTTTTATTTTTCACATTTGCTTCAGGGACCAGAGTGCATGTTATGTATAGTTCTCTCATTGTCCTCTGCCACTGCCCAGTAGTTGAAGGCAGGGGCAGATGATTTTGGGGGGCATACTGAAAATAAAATTATAAATGGGTAAAATGGGTAAAAAGTGAATTACTGGAATGTTTTTCACCTCAGGGTTCTGAGTGACATCACAGATAACTCAAGCTTTTCTCTTGCTGCCTTTTTGACGTCACTCAGAACCCCTCAGTGAAAAACATCCTTGCAATTCACTGTCACCCATCTATAATTCTACGTATAGCTTCAACATACCTTTCTGTCTGCAGGAAAGGTGTCTCCCATCATATTGACTAAAATATATATCACGTAACTGGGCATTTACATTACCAGCAAATGTAACTCAATATGTGGAATGAATTATGGTACACTGCAGTAATTATTGTGAAAATAAGGGGGCAATTTGTAGGGCATAACCATTGACAATGCAACCGTACGCCTCAGTACTGTGGATTTTTTTCAAGCCCCCAAATTTCTATGTTGTAATAAACCCAGGTTGAAGGAAATCCATCAGCCCTTCTATGTAGCCCCAGACCTTTTTGGTGTCTACGCCCTCTCTTTAACAGCCCCTGAAAACATGCCAGCACTTTCATCTTCAATCTTCATGTTTAGGGTCGAGCCTGTGAGTGCATGCGCTTGTGCATGTGTCTCAAATGCGAGACACTGTTGTTGTTCAGCTTGGAGCCCGCCTGACACTCACCATTTGTTGGTTTGCGTGGAACTCTTCTTTACAGCCTCGTAATTCGTCAAGGCATGTCTGGCATCATTTCTGTTCCTCTGTGTGGAGCATGGATCAAGCACTAATTGATTTCAACTTAATTAGTGCCCGTCCACTGCGCTCAACGTGATCGAGATACTATTTTTTTTCTAAATTCCAGTGCCCCGCAAACAGAAGGCTTGTTTTCTGCTTCAGTGGACAGAGCCTCTCTGGTGGTGTGCACATGCACCGATGAAATGATTAAGGCCCTTATTTCACACAAAGAAGAAATAATGGAGCTCGAACCCTCTGCCACACTGTAGCCTTCAACTGGAAAGAGGAAGCCGTTGGGGCTGTGATCCATATTATAATGTGCCATTGTGCTGCGACCCACACCGCCAAGTCAGCACCTGGGCAAAGGAGCCAGGCAATGACTTACCCGCATAAAGAGTTAAACTGGCCATTATATGAGCTCGAAATTTGCAGCTTCGCATAATTTCAGTTGTTTGGGCATGCAGACAATTCTGCATGAAACATTTAAAATGCTATAAGGATTCCTAATTGTTTCCTAAACTTGAACTTTTAAAAACCTAAGGAATTCCTTCTTGTTGCAAAATGCGGAAAATCCTAGTGCTGCAAGCAGCATTCCAGGAAACTGTTTGAGCAGATATTTTCCTGTTAAAAACTGTTACCAATTATTTGGATGTGTTACTGTACATTCAAAGATTGTACAACTGCCCACCACGCGTGGAACAATCTACACATTCACTGATGATGTATTTTAAAGTGCACAGTGTAATCCCACATTACTGTGGGCACGGAAGAAGGGCAATAACGTAGGTGCCCTCCTCCACTGAGCAGTGATAGTGAATGTAATATTTATCTAGCGAGTGATGCCTGTTAAATTTGTTGTTACAATGTATCAAGTAAAACTGTAGCTGTCCGAGTGTTGAGTGCTTAGATGAGAGGTAATTTAGTCCTGCCTCCTTCCCAGTTAATAAAAATAAAATTAATGGCTCCACAGACATTACTAATAACAAAGCCATGCTAGAGGATTTTTTTTAAATCACATTTTTATTTCAAGTATATAGTGGCATAATTTCATTTTTTTCTATGTTTGTGGTACATGCATGCAATACAAAATGCACAAGCTTGCCAATGCCAGACCTGGTGGTTTTGTCAATACTTATTATAAATTGTATTTGGGAAACAAAACGGTCAGTGCGTTGTTATGCTCAAACTGCAATCTTGATTCTGGCGCACACTCCCCTTTGCAACAGAATCGGGATTACTGTGGCTCTAGGAATGGGAGCCTAGATGTTCACCAAGTCAGTCAAATGATTCTTAATGGAAAGTTCTACTTTGGACAGCATTTCTTCTTTTAAGGGATGCCCACAACTTTGGCATGTTGGGAGCTGTTGTGGACGAAATATTGATGGTCCTTAAGAATCCTTTAAAATACCTCAGCACTGTTCTGGGAAGGGGGAAATGTCTTTTAGTTGCAGTTGTGAATAGTGTTGAAATGGCACCCACTCATTTTAATACTGGCCCTGGTATTTCTAGAATATTTTAAAGATATCAAACTCCTGTCATTGTTCAAGTCAAATCTGTTGGCATTGCCACACTAGGACTCTATCACCATCAGATGACTGAAGACCATACCCACCCAAGAACCAGAACCTATTCCCCCAACAAGGATGGCAGATAATATCCCATGAACAAGTATCTCTCACTTTACTTTATTTGCCTTCCAACCCCTGCTGAGGGCATATCTTTTCTGAGGCAGCTTAGGTCATCAGTGTCTGGTGACCCTATGGATATTTGTGCGCTACATTAGCGCACTTAGGGCCATATGTACGAACACATTTTCCCATAGACACAGAATGGGTAAAACCCTTTGCTACATCTGGCCCTTAGTCAGTGGAACCATTCAATAGCATGCACAACAGTAACGCCACCCTTGAAGCCCACACAACACGTTCACTTGTACAGTGCAAGTTCACCGAGAAGGATATCTTGGTAGTGAAATAACAGATGTTCATTGTTACCCAACTCGATGGTACTCATTTTATCATCCTTAGACGGATGAAAGGCTGAGTTCAATAACCATGATTCAAATCTGTGACCATGAGGTCAAAGACAGGTGGATGCATCAGTGCACTGAGCCCTCAGTGCACTGAGCCACCAGGCACGGCTCATACAGCGTTTTAATATACAAAACTAATATGAAGCTGAAGTGCCCTCACTCCACTACACACTTAAGCACAGCTGCAGATAAAGAGTACAAGTCTAGACACTATGCATGTCAGCAAAGCATTTCCTACATACAGTAACCAAAAAATCTAACACCCTTCCGAGCAAGCACAACCTGTCCAGTCGGATTTATTAATCACTATATCAATGCAAATTGAAGAAAACGCTCTTCCATTTTAAAACATTTGCTGCGTCAGTAATATTTTAAAATAGCACATAGTTCAGGTCTGGAAAGGTCAGAAAAGTGTTTGGTCTGAAAAGATTTTTTTAAATAATATCACATATGACAAATGTGAAAGTCATTCAAAAAATGCACTGGGGCTGCTTTGCTGGGTGAGCAGACCCCTCCCTCTTGGATAAGCGGTTACATCAGCCAGGCAGGATTAGCCGGTCGCCAGATTTAAGAGGGACCTGTATAATCATGCCAGTAAAAATAAGAGGTGCTTATATCCCGTGGGGGAAGCCCACAAACAACCAGGGCACCCTTCAGTCAAGAGCTGTGCATTGCCAGGATCGGACGAGCGGGTTGCCGCTTGGCGGAATGTCAGTCATAAATAAAACACACCTTTAAGCTGCTTTTGTCTTTTTTTTAAGTCATGGGTTCCAAATCATCTGCCCTAGCGGAGTGCATTAGACAGGAGGTCATTGCGTAAGGGAAATAATAATAAAATTAAGTCATGCAAATCACACGTTTTATGCATGGGTGTTGTCTCTCCTCCGATTGGGAACTCAGTTCAAGTCCAAGTGCGAGTAGACAGAAGAGGGCGCGAATGAATGAAGTTGAGGGCGTCGTCACCACACACTGATGCAATCAGCCTAGCCGTGACCTTCGCACGCGCACACTCACATACAGGCTCTAATCGATCGGTTGCAGGGTACCTGCTGCCAGCACCGCAGAATACTTCCGCCTCGGCCGGGGCTGGAATGCTCGCTGCGATAAGAAACTCTGCTCATGCTAACCACCCCCGACCTCCTCCTCCTCACTCAGCGCTGAAGGGTGCACTTCCTACATAAGCAACCTGCAGCCTGCCATAGGCTGCTGCTCCGGTGGAGCAGTTCTATACACATCCTCACACCACGAGAGGCGGAAGACAGCGCTCTCTTTTTTTTGTCCAATAACTTTATTGGTCACAAGAGAGAGGAATTTTCGCACGGAATTCTTGCTCACAGCTGCCCTAGCCTAGCCAGTCTTATTTTTGCTTTGCATTCTGCTGAACTTGCACTTGCAATGGAAATAGAGAAAACGATACCAGTAAAACAAGCAGTAACAAACAGTAAGACTAGTTTTCGTTGTAGACTGGTGCAGTGTGAAGGCGAGAAAGAGGTAGAATGAAGTGCCTAGCTATTAGTTCTGGGGTTAGCTAAGGCCTTTAGATTTTACTAAAATAATATGTATAATATACTTACTTATTGGGGCTTACAGCCAAATTTCTTCCCCCATTTTTCTGTTGTGTCATTCACATTTTGTTTCCCTAGCTACCAAGGTTTGAGATTGCTATGTGTGACGTTTTCATAATTTCAGTGTAATTATGAGAAACATTTCGAGGACTATGAGTGACGCTTTCTTACAGACAAAATCTAGCAATGAAGACGACGGAACCTTAAAAAAATTAGTAATACATCATGATCCTATACCTTCTGTTACACACCAGCGCCACCTTGTGGCCTTTGATAAACACTACTCGGAGGTTACCTAGCAAAGTGAGAAACCGGAACAAGAATATCAGCCATTGCGTGAAAATGTCCGGAAATGCGCTATTCCAAGGAGAGATGCATGACACTTGGAAGGGCTGCATTTCTGCCCAGTACTGCCTGGGGCAATAAGCCTACGTAAGGCACTGGTTAACTTTGAGTGACTGCAGTTTGCTCTTTCACAAGGTGGATTTCCACTCAAGGTAATTCCTTTCAGTACCAGTGTTTTTGCTTTTACTTTATTATTACTTTAGTGTTATTACCTGGTGCGATAGCAGGACACTTTTGAATTTCTTTCTTTTTTGCCTGTTTTACTTCTTCATTTCTTCCCTTCTTTCATTGTTGCATTCTTTTTATTGTCTTCTTTCTTTCCTTCTTTCTTGACGTAGTTCCCTTTTTCTTTAGTTCTTTCTTTAGCTTTTTTTTTGGTTTCTTCCTTTCATTCTCTCTTTCTGTCTTTTGTTCACTTACTTTCTTGCCTTCTTTCTTTTAGTCTTTCTCTCTTTTTGCCTGCTTTACTTTTTCTTTCCTTCTTTCTTTTGTTCTTTAATTTTTCATTTTTTTTGGCTTCTTTCATTCTTTCTTCCCTGCTGTCCTTCTTTCTTTTCTTTTTTGACTTATTCCCCTTTTCTTTCTGTCTTTCTCCTCCTTTCTTTCTTTGATTCCTTTTTTCTTTTTTGCCTTCTTTACTGTTTTTCTTTCCTTTTTGCCTTCTTTCTATTTTATTTTCTTCTTTACTCCTTCCTTGTTTTTATCCTTTTTTAGGGTTTGGCTCACAGGCGCTCTGGTCCCTGTTGTAATCGCACGCCCATGTCACGGCCATCACTTTCATTGGTTCCTGGGCTTGCCTCATAAAATTCACTTGATTTCATTAGTGAAAGACATACATACGTCATGCTTTTTCTGGTGTTTAGCCCTCCTCGAGCGCACCGGCCAACTACTGAAAACATACGAGGCTCCTTGTTTTCCTTATGGTTTCTGGACTACTTTTTATTTTTATTTCATAGGCAGCGCGATCTCGCTTGGCAGTAATCAAGCACTTTTAATGACTACCATTTTACTTCTATTATCCTAGCACTCCTTGTCAAATTCAAGGTTTTACACAGCGCGATCGCACTAGTTTTTTTAAAATTATCTATTTGCAATTTTTTCTCTGTCCCTATTTCCACCCATGCCCGCTCCTTGTTTGAAGGTACTAAAGTTCTGCAGGGAGTGGGGCCTTAATAGTTTACAATGCAAATAGCTCTAACTCGAGCAAATGAGAGACACTTTGCTTTGCAAATGCGTGTCTGTTGAGTGTTCATGATATCCCTGCAGTCAGAGGGCTAATCTTGTGAGCATACATTCTGATATATTGAAGGGCTAATTATGAATGTGTGCTGTTACCTCCCTTGAAAGAAGGATGTTGCTAGTTCCCAGCTTGATAGGCTCAATTTAAAGTGGGGAGAGGGGAGGTCGTGGCACTTGTGTAAACAGCACTAGGTGTGAAGAGGAGCCGAGTTTGAAGTGCTGGTCACACTTCACAGAGTTATGGACCTGCTTGGTAAGGAGCGTCAAACATGGCGAATCACTTATAGGAAAAATGTGCTGTACTGAGTTTATAATAGCAATATCATATGTACCCACGTGAAACCCAAGACACGTGCCCAGTAAAATAAACACCTAATAGGTGCTTCACTGGGTATTTAAGGTCATTTGATTTCTATTTAAATGATTTGCTACTGCCTCCCAGATGGCTGTCAGTTCCATGAATGTGCCACCTTGTCGATATGTAACTCGTACACCGTTCCACTGATATTATCGCAGCTAAATTAAATTGAGAAACAACAAATGGAGACTGAGATGAACTTGCGCATATTAAAGAAGAATAGAGGGTGACAAGGTTTTCATCACTCTTAAAACTGGCGTTCATCACTTATTGTAAGATTAAAGAAGCTTGCTACAGCACAAAACAAGATGTGGTGGGGTGATTCATGTGTTTTAAATTGCTGAATTTTTAACAAAGTAATTAAAAATATGCTTCTGACGAATGCACGTTCATGCAATTTTTTAGGGTCGGATGCTCAAGCGATATGGCCTGTTGTATCACTCTGTGGTCTCATGCTATTCATTCTTTGTTGTGCTTGTTTTAAATGCTTCATTTTTATTGGTGTATTTTGTGAAATGTCACTCTTTTGTGTGCTGAGTTCTCTCCAAGGTGATTTCACTAAGTGAACATTTCTGTTGGCCATCACATTACGTCACACTTATGTGATGCCCCCTCCTCCTGTTACAGCATGTGATGGCCTCTCCTCCTTTTAGAGCATGTGATGGCTGCTCCTCCTGTTACAGTGTGTGATGGCCCCTCCTACGGTTTTGGTTTGCCTTTCATCCCAGCAGCGATCCTTTCTAGACATTCACGCAGGGAGCCAATAACTCTCGCGCTCACGGCTGCCATGTCACTTTGAATCAGCTTGCTTCTGTCAACTGTTTTACTTTTTGTTTTCAATTTATGTGGCAAGAAAAGTCCAGTTAGGAATTTACAATGCTAATAGCTCTAAGTCGAGCAAATGTGACACCCATTGCATTGCAAAGGTTTTTTTTTTTTGCCTCTTTTCCTTTTTTCTTGCCTTTTCTCTTTTTGACTACTTTCCTTTTTTTTTCAATGCTTTCATTTTTTCTTTCATTTCCTTCTTTGTTTCCTTCCTTCTTTTGTTTCTTGCCTTCTTTTTAGTCTTTCCCTTTTTTCTTTCTTTGCCTTCTTTCCTTGTTTCTGTCTTTTATGCCTTCTTTCTTTCTCTTTTGCCTTCTTTCCTTCTTTCTTTTCTCGACTCATCTTTCTTTCCTTCTTCTTGTCTCATTTCCTTTTTACTTTCCCTTCTTTCTTTCTTTCTTTCTTTCTTTCTTTCTTTCTTTCTTTCTTTCTTTCTTTCTTTCTTTCCTTCCTTCCTTCCTTCTTGCCTCTTTCCACTTTTATTTTTTTGCCTTGTGTTTTCCTTTTATTCTTCCCTTTTTCTTTCCCTCATTTATTCTTTTTTCCTTCTTTCTTGGCATTTTACCTTTCCTCTATCCTTCTTTCTTTTTTGTCTTCTTTCCTTCTTCCTTTCCTTTTTTGAATTCTCTTCTTTTTTTCCCCTTATTTTGTTCGTTCCATCTTTCTTGATTTGTACCATAATTTTCTTCTCCCTTGCATTTGTAACTGATTTCCTTTTATCTTTCATCCCTTCTTCCTGGGGCCTTTTTTGCTTTCATAATTTCCTTTCCCTCCTTACTTTTTTACATTTCTTCTGTACTTCCTTTTCTGCCTTCCTTCCTTTTTTCACCACCTGCCTGTTTGACCTTCTTCCTTCTTTTTTGCCTGCCTTTCTTCCTTTGCTGCCTTAATTCATTCCTTCATTTCTTTCTTTCTTTCTTTAAACCAAAAACATTTTTGTTTTTAGGCAATATTTTTTTCAGATTAGATGCAAGGCCAGCAGCATCCTGAACAATAAAGTTTTACAAAAACCATGACAAAACAAAACAAGGATTGGCAAAAAGCTGGTGGCCAACTTCAGACCTACTGCCTTTGCCAATGCTTGTTGGTGAGTTTTTGTTGAGTTTTGCAAACATTCCCACATATACCTCAACAATGGCGTAACACAAAATTATGGGACCCCCCTGCAGAATGTGAAGAAGGGCCCCTGACTTTCTCTTAACTCACGTATTCCTTGACGTTGAGCTGAATGGGGACCTCCTCAATGGCAGAGTGTTCTTCTGGAAGGTTGAGAGCCCCCCTGTGCCTCAGAGACTGCAATTGCAAGCCTTTGTATCTGAATCATACAGCTGAAGCAGAGAATACAAATACTGAAAGCATTGTATCTTGGATGTTTGTTTGCAGAGTTGATACGTACCTCTCTAAAAGTCCCTTTAGGCATACATCTCAAGCATTTGCAGCAGCTTAGTGCATGATATTTTAAGGTGTAATCTCATGCATGCCGTTGCCAACAACGACGTTAGCAGGAGACTCCCATTTTTACCCTAATATGAGGATTTTTAAAAACTTTCTCAGCATATTTGAAACCCCATGATGCTTGTAAGGAATTGAAAATATACAAAACGAAACAAACAGATTAAAAAAAAAACCAATATCTAAAACTGTATGACTAAATCATCCTGCCCTTTGATAAAGATTTTTACATGTATTGCTGGGTTACTTCCAGCGCACCAAGTAGTTTCATTGGGAAGTGTGCAGGTGATCAGTACAGTCAGTCATTTGAGATACCCACATAACACTGCAAAGGAGGGTTCTTTAGGGCAGTGGTTCCCAATCTTTTGACTCCTGGGGACCCCACTTTATCATTACTCGAACCGCAGGATCCCCACGCAATCATTATTGTAATCCTGGTACCCCCCACTGAGTCATTACTGGAAGCCGGGAACCTCCACCTAAACATTGTTGATCATTTGAAACGCAAAACAATACATAAAAAACACAGAAACAAGCATTCATCGAACACATACACAAATGATAACATTTTTTATTTAATTTGCAAACAACTATAAAAAAACATTTAATTTCAATAGGAATGTTGGAGCTTTTCTAAATTCAATTGAAGACACACATTGCCCAGACTATGGGGGTCATTCCAACCCTGGCGGTCATCGACCGCCAGGGTGGATGACACGGAAGCACCGCCAACAGGCTGTCGGAGCTTCATTTTGTATTCCGACCGCGGCTGTAAAGCCGCGGTCGCCCAGCCGGGTCCGGCGGTTTCCCGCCGGATTTCCCCCGGCTGGGAGAATCCTCCATGGCGGTGCTGCAAGCAGCGCCGCCATGGGGATTCCGACCCCCTTCCCGCCAGCCTGTTTCTGGCGGTTTTTCCTGCCAGGAACAGGATGGCGGGAACGGGTGTCGTGGGGCCCTTGGGGGCCCCTGCACTGCCCATGCCACTGGCATGGGCAGTGCAGGGGCCCCCCAACAGGGCCCCAGCATGATTTTCACTGTCTGCATAGCAGACAGTGAAAATCGCGACGGGTGCAACTGCACCCGTCGCACCCCTGCAACACCGCCGGCTCCATTCGGAGCCGGCTCCTGTGTTGCAGTGCCTTTCCCGCTGGGCCTGCGGGCGCTCCCTTGGCGGGCGCCCGCCAGCCCAGCGGGAAAGTCGAAATGGCCCCGCGGTCTTCTGACCGCGGAGCGGTCTTTTGACGGGGGAAGTATGGCGGGCGGCAACCGCCGCCCGCCAAACTTGGAATGACCCCCTATGTTCTGTTTGACGCACCTGTGATTCCCATGTGGTTTCCACGTGATTCCCACAAATCAGTCTGAAAATACTAATTTAACTTTTACCCTCCAATTTCAAATTCCTTGATATTTACAGTAGGTTTTGAAATTTTCAATTTTATATTTAGCCACTTTATTTTTATACACTTTATTAATCTATTAATCATATTTAATTTTCTAGGCAGTTATGGACCCCCTGATGAGGCTGTGCGGAACCCCAGCAGTCCCCAGACCACAGGTTGGGAACCCCTGCTCTAGGGTGAGTGCTTCTCTTTAGGTCTTCATCAAAAGTATTTCTGGTGCTCAACGTTTTGCCTACAAATCATTGCTTTCAGGTGTACTAATCTAATTGGTTAAACTGTAGCAAAATAATACTGCAAACAAAAGTCCATGGCTGGAAATTGTGTCTACAGCATGACGTCAGGTGGTTACCCAATCATCCTCCCTAAACAACTTGATGTATGGACCTAAGAAAGTAGGGCTGGATCAACCTCACACTGAAGGAATCCCATCAACTCCACCTGCCTGTTGTATCATGTTCAAGGTGTGGTATATTAAATTCAGATTTGCAACATTCAACATGTGACCCTACTTGGTAGCAAAATCAACATCTCTGGTCTTGTGCAATATTTCCATCAATTACATCAACAGTCTTGAGAACAAGAAATGCAAGAAAGATAAGATCAGGTGACAGGCTTTGCTTCTTTTTCACATCCCGGATCTAGAATTCCAGTGTCACACAGATCTGGCAACACCGTGCCACCTTCTGGATGGAGCTGAAGAGCTGAATCTTCAAGAAACATATCAGCTGCATGCAACTAACCCTCCCATACCCACTCAGCCAGCAAGATGCTACAAGAAGCTTAACCATGCACCCACTAAGTAGCAAGCTGCTCTTGCTTTTCCATCCTTTGTGTCCTTCCCCTGTACTCTGTACTGAACTTTATTCTATTATGGTTAGGTTAATGCACTGGTTGTGTGTATGCTACATGAAAAGTACACACATATAGAACACAAATATTAAGAGGTCACTGTCCAGTCTCTGTAAGTTCTGATAATGCAGAAAAGGGGCAACCACCTGGGTCCCTAGTTTATTACCAATACCTCTTTATATTTCGTGACTTAGAGCAGAGGTACCAGCTTAAAGAATGTTTATGGTGTTTTGAAGTGTATTCATGGGCTTCCCTCAGGCCTTGCACTGTTGTGTGTTGCTGTCCCTACGATACAGTGCTGCACGTTGGATTATTGCCCACAGGATGCAAAGAAAGGTGGTGGGTCATGGAGCAGTACATTGTTGTGACATCCTGACCCTAGGATGCACTGCAGTTTGATATGTTAAAGTCCCTGGTAGAGTGTGGTGGCTTAGTGCTCCCTGGAGGCAGTGTAGTGGATTACAATCTCCATGACGCAATGCAGTTGGTTAGTGTCCCTACACTATAGACAAGTTCGCAAGCATGCATTACACTGTGCTCATTTGGTGTCCCTAGATTGTGGGAGGATGGTCATTGATGATAGAATGGACCGTAGTGTGTTCATTGGGACTGAAATGTTAAGCAGCATGTACCCCTGCCCTGAGTGCCCAACTGCAGTGTTGTCTCGATCCCTAATGCTGATTTTTTTGTCATAGACAAACACGAATCGTGCATGTGTGCCGTGACATAGGCCTGTCTCATGGATTGCAGTCTTGTTGGACCGGGAGGGATGCCCAAAGTGCTGCCCTTATAGTGGTGGAATGGTACTGCCTTCACCAGGAGTTAAGCAGCACAAGCACTGTGCTAGAGGCATACAGTGTATTGATCAGTAGTAGTGAACAGGACATTTTTACCCTGTTTCTCTGGCATGAGTCCTATAGGTTCACCACCCTTTTTAAAAGTTCCACTGGTATGTGCTTAATTCACCCCTGGCCTACATCAGATATAGAAGGGTGTGTGTGATGGAGAAGTCCTGAGTGCATGTGTGCTCACAAGAAGTACACTACACAAGGTGTGAAGTGTGGTACAGTGCACGCATGGTAAATGTGTATGCTGGCAATGTGTGTTTTTAAAATAACACACACTGGTACAACACAGAAATGCTGCAGTACTAAACAACATGTGCAGACTGAATGCATTTGCTGCATGTAGTTATGCTTGTGGTGGCATTGTACATGAGGATAACAGTGCTGTGCAGTTTTTGGACTGTGAATGTACACTGAGTGCAAGTGTGCTTGCACTGGTACATTACATGGAGGACCTTGGGTTCCATTTTGGAAAGCCCAGACATGTGGAGTGGAGAAATGCCCCCAGACAGTTGTGAATTGCTGTATTCCTTTTAGCTGGACATGCACTAGAGGATGGAGACCCAGGGTCTCTCTGTGCATCCCAAAGGGCTCTTTGATTCAATGCTAGATCACTAGGAAGGGGCCTGGACACATCTCAGTAAAAAAGAGATAGGGCTGATAAGGGAATGATAAAGAACAGGGCTGGGAGCCCTGGATTAATCTTTGGATGCACATATCACTGTGGCAGTCATCCTGGTGTGAACTCTGATCACTCCCATGAATCTTGTTGTGGGTTAATCAGCTTTAGATTCCTGTGTGCTGTGACAGAAATCCTTCAGAAGGAAGAAGAACGGGGAAAGATGTCCATTTCAAAGAAGCAGAATACCAACATAAAACTTTAGAGACTCCGACAATAAATAACATTTTGTGACTATAAGTAGGGGAGTTTGAGCCCCAAAACTTTGTCATCTGCTTAGGAGCCGGATGGGCTGTGACCAGGACTGGGGTCCCAGGCCTGCTAGTCCCCTTGCTCAATGAGGGGACATCACCTAGTGAAATTAAGAACACCTGCCCTGGAACCTGAAGCACAAGTACCTGCCTGCTTGCCTAGACCAGTGTTTCCTGTGAGGAGGAGGAAAGTGTTGGAAGGAGCAAGGTCCGGGGGGGAGAGTCCTATCATTTGAACTTCCCTTGAGAGGTATGAGGAATGCACAGATCGGGCCGTAACCCAAATGCTGGATTGTTTCGGTGACCTCATGTGCCAGGAAGGGCCACCATGGGCTAAGTCCAGGAGTGAGGATTGTGCGGAGATCACCAAACCTGCATGACCTTGTGGTGCGTGGCCTCTCTTGCCAGAGAGGGAGCAACCATAAACATTAATGCTAGGTCAGTGCGACCGGACTTGTGAGTGCCGTGGCAGTGACCCAGTATGCCAGGAGGGGCTGCCGACATGCTAAGGAGAGGGTCTGGGTTATCGCCTGGGACCAAGAAGATACTGCTGTGACCAAGCCGGATCCAACCCACCTTAAGTGAGCTGCACCGAAGGAGGACCGAGGATCAATGGACATCTCCAGAGCCCCATCCGGGCAAGGAGATCAGCCTTTCCCCCCTCGCAAAGGGAAGTATGACTTACTGTGTGATCACTGAGCGGGAACAACCCCGATGGTTAGAACCAGCCGGCAGTATGGCTCCAAGGAGAGTGCCTGCGCCTGCTGGGTGCTGCTGCTTGTGACCACGTGCAGCCCATCTTTGCCCATCCAGAGCAGGACTTTGCTGCGCTGCTGAAGAGTGCCATACTGCCGAAGTGGGTAAGCCATAACCTGTGCTTTGGGGCCCCAGGGGACATACTGCGATTGGTACTGCTACTCCATAGACTCTTGTGACTGAACTTCCAAAAGGAGTCAGAGGGGAAAACTCTGGAGAGTAACTGGGGAATGACACTGAAACCACTGGACTAAATTTAGTGGGACAAGGAGTGGGCTGACATCTACTAGAGCCCTGACCTTAACCTCTTAGCTGCTGGGCCTTTTTCCCCCCCAGTGCTGAGCCCTTTTTTGGCTATTTGGGGTAGTTCGCGCTTAGGCCTTCATAACTTTTTGTCCACATAACCTATCCACACCAAATTTGCGTCCTATTTTTCCAACATCCTAGGGATTCTAATGGTATCCAGAGTTTGTGGTTTCCCCTGGAGGAGACCAAGAAATTAGCCAAAATACAGTGAAAATTTCGTTTTTTTTAAAAAAAATGGGAAAAAAGGGCTGCTGAAGAAGGCTTGTGTTTTTTTCCCTGAAAATGCCATCAACAAAGCGTTTCTGGTGCTGAAATCACCATCTTCCTACCTTTCAGGAACGGGCAGACTTGAATCAGAAAACCACATTTATCAACACAAATTAGGCGTTTTACTGGGACATACCCCATTTTTACTATTTTTGGTGCTTTCAGACTCCTTCCAGTTAGTGACAGGAATGGGTGTAAAACCAATGCTGGATGCTGGAAAGCTAAACATTTCTTAAAACTAGACAAAATTCTGAATTCAGCAAGGGGTCATTTTTGTAGATCCTACAAGGTTTTCCTACAGAAAATAACAGCTGAAATAAAAAAAATATTGAAATTGAGCTGAAAACAACAGCCATTTTTCTTTATGTTTTACTCTGTAACTTTTTCTTGCGATGTCAGATTTTTTAAAGCAATATACCGTTGTGTCTGCTGGACTCTTCTGGTTGCGGGGATATAAAGGGCTTGTAGGTTCATCAAGAACCCTAGGTACCCGGAGCCAATAAATGAGCTGCACCCTGCAGTTGGTTTTCATTCTATACTGGGTATACAGCAATTCATTTGCTGAAATATGAAGAGAGAAAATAGGTATCACAAAAACCTTTGCATTTCCAAAATGGGCTCAAGATAAGGTTTTGAGGAGCAGTGGTTATTTGCACATCTCTGAATTCCGGGGTGCCCATACTAGCATGTGAATTGCAGGGCATTTCTCAAATAGACGTCTTTTTTACACACTCTCTTATATTTGGTAGGAAAAAATGTAGAGAAAGATAAGGGGCAATAACACTTGTTTTGCTATTCAATGTTCCCCCAAGTCTCACAATAAAAATGATACCTCACTTGTGTGGGTAGGCCTAGCGCCCGCGACAGGAAATGCCCCAAAAAACAACATGGACACATCCCATTTTTTTGACAGAAAACAGAGCTGTTTTTTGCAACGTGCCTAGCTGTGGATTTTGGCCTCTAGCTCAGCCGGCACCTAGGGAAACCTACCAACCCTGTGCATTTTTGAAAACTAGAGACCTAGGGGAATCCAAGATGGGGTGACGTGTGGGGCTCTGACCAGGTTCTGTTACCCAGAATCCTTTGCAAACCTCAAAATCTGGCTAAAAAAACACGTTTCCTCTAATTTCGGTGACAGAAAGTTCTGGAATCTGAGAGGAGCCACAAATTTCCTTCCACCCAGCGTTCCCCCAAGTCTCCCGATAAAAATTATACCTCACTTGTGTGGGTAGGCCTAGCGCCCGTGACAGGAAATGCCCCAAAACACAACGTGGACACATCACAGTTTTTGACAGAAAACAGAGCTGTTTTTTGCAAATTGCCTACCTGTAGATTTTGGCCTCTAGCTCAGCCGGCACATAGGGAAACCTACCAAACCTGTGCATTTTTGAAAACTAGAGACCTAGGGAAATCCAAGATGGGGTGACTTGTGGGGCTCTGACCAGGTTCTGTTACCCAGAATCCTTTGCAAACCTCAAAACGTGGCTAAAAAAACACGTTTTCCTCACATTTCAGTGACAGAAAGTTCTGGAATCTGAGAGGAGCCACAAATTTCCTTCCACCCAGTGTTCCCCCAAGTCTCCCGATACCAATGATACCTCACTTGTGTGGGTAGGCCTAGCGCCCGCGACAGGAAATGCCCCAAAACACAACGTGGACACATCCCATTTTTTGACAGAAAACAGAGCTGTTTTTTGCAAAGTGCCTACCTGTAGATTTTGGCCTCTAGCTCAGCCGGCACATAGGGAAACCTACCAAACCTGTGCATTTTCTAAAACTAGAGACCTAGGGGAATCCAAGATGGGGTGACTTGTGGGGCTCTGATCAGGTTCTGTTACCCAGAATCCTTTGCAAACCTCAAAACGTGGCTAAAAAAACAAATTTTCCTCACATTTCAGTGACAGAAAGTTCTGGAATCTGAGAGGAGCCACAAATTTCCTTCCACCCAGCGTTCCCCCAAGTCTCCCAATAAAAATGATACCTCACTTGTGTGGGTAGGCCTAGCGCCCGCGACAGGGAATGCCCCAAAACATAACGTGGACACATCAAATGTTTTCATAGAAAACAGTGCCTACCTGTGGATTTTGGCCTCTAGCTCAGCCGGCACCTGGGGAAACCTAGCAAACCAGTGCATTTTTGAAAACTAGAAACCCAGGGGAATCCAAGATGGGGTGACTTGTGAGGCTCTGACCAGGTTCTGTTACCCAGAATCCTTTGCAAACATCAAAATTGGGCCAAAAAAACACTTTTTCCTCTCATTTCGGTGACAGAAAGTTCTGGAATCTGAGAGGAACCACAAATTTCCTTCCACCCAGCATTCCCCCAAGTCTCCCGATAAAAATGGTACCTCACTTGTGTGGGTAGGCCTGGTGCCCGCAACAGGAATAGATCACACAACGGTCAATGTTGATCCTTACATGAGGCAGCTGGTGACCCTGGGGTGATCCATTTCTGACACAGGCACTAGGTGTAGGCACTCAAGTGGGGTAGTGTTTTTATCAGGAAAGGTGAGGAATCCTGGATGTGAGGTGGAAGGAATTTTGTGGATCCCAGCATATTCCTGTAGTTTGTGTGACAGAAATGCGAGAAAAATAGAGTTTTTATTCAACATTTCAGCTTTGCATGATATTCTGGGTAAGAAAACTTTGGGGAATCCACACAAGTCACACCTCTGTGGACTCCCCCGAATGTCTAGTTTCCAGAAATGTTTGGTTTTAGTGTGTTTCTCTATATGGCCGCCGAACCCAGGACCAAAAACACAGGTGCCTGCCTTACAAAACCAGTTTGTTTTGCGATAGATAATTTTGATGTCTCCACAATACGGTTTGGGCGGTGGAATTTGGGGCTGAACTAAATTGGGGAGCTCCCAAGACAGCACTCTCTCTCTCTCTCTCTCTGCTTGCCGCGGCATTCACCTGCTCTCTGGGTTGGGCTAACCCACTATTACCCAGTTGCACAGACTGCTTGCGAAGGGACAGCAGGACTGTCCTCATCACCTCCCTCATAATGTACTGGAAGAGGAGTTATCGAATGGGACTCCTCCGACTGAAAAATCACTCCCAGAGTCTGCGCCATTGTCCTATCCCTCAGATGCTGTCTCAGTATCTGATGTCTCAGTCTCTGATCCTATGTCAGAGCTGTCCTCTATAACCCGAGTGCCGGCAGCAGTCATCAATCAAGATGCCATCTCTGCTATTGGCTAAACTGTTGCTCTAAAATACTAGCCTACGTAGACAGTCACAAAATCGATGGTGTGTGTGAGATACGTGCAACAGTAGAGGCCACCTTACCTGTGCTTCTTCCCTGAATCAGCACGTTCTTTCAAGACACTCAAAAAACACCTTGTCACATACCATTCGTCACAGTCTTTAGCACCTCCTGCGCCCAGTCCAACAATCATTATTGGTGCTCCCACTCCCTCCTCTTCAGATTCCCTCATTACCACCCAGCAAAAGTGCCCTTCATCTCTCCATAGCCGCCCTCCACCCCGCACATACATTTCATTTGTATTATAGCGCAGGTAATGGCTGACTTTACTAATGTACTCAGCTATTTACATAAAATACAGATTTGCTCTTTGCAGTAGGCATATAAACCTTCTGCGCTTCTTTATAGCACTAAAACTGCCACTAGACAAGTCTGACCCTTTTGTAGCAGAAACATAATCACAATACATACTTGACTTTTTTATTGCTGCCTAAAAGCTACAGTTGAAAAGCGTCAGTTGAAGTATGTGCATTTCTTTGAAGACGCAAGCTGCAACTGCAAGACAACTGGTGGCAAATCTATATATAAATATATATATATAAATAACCAAAATGGCCCCCAGGGAAACCCTACAACAACTAAAAAAAATATTGCCCCCACAGGGGGTCGCCCTGCCCACGGGCGACCCCATGTCCATTTATTTATTTTTTTAATTTAAAAAAAAAAAAAAAAAAAGGTTGCCCCTGGGGGGTGCGCGATCGCGTCCCCCCCAAGGGGGCACCTACCTTTAAAAAAAACAAAATATGCCCCGGGAGGGGGGCCGGCCCGTTTTCCGAGGGGGCCAACCCCCCGAGTGAAATCCCTGGCGTCTAGTGGTGTTTCTTGGCCCCCGATCGCTGCTGTGCTTTCAGAAGGCCTCGTAAGAAAGGGGTGACTCTCCCCTTTCTTACGAGGCCTTCCTGAAACTGTTTCCTGGCCCCCGATCGCAGGAAACCTGAAAGAAGGAAACCTGAAAGAAGGAAACACTTTCAGGAAGGCCTCGTAAGAAAGGGAAGACTCTCCCCTTTCTTAGGAGGCCTTCCCGAACGTGGGGAAGGCCGTTTTCCCCATCGGAGCAGGAAGCGGCCACAAGGGGACGATGGGGAAATCAACCTTGGGGGATTGTACGGCACAGTTGGCTCAGCTCAAAGCTCTATTGTTAGCTTTGGAACACGCGGATCCGGCGATACTAACATTGCTGGTCTGCGACTCCTACTACTGTGTTCAATCTTTCAATGAATATTTGCACTACTGGCGGTTGAATGGGTTCAGAGATTCTAAGGGCAACACCATTAAACACAAATTGCTGTGGGGGAAGGTTGCGAATCTGAGGGAAACGCTTCCTAAGGTCCATGTTGTACATACACTTGGACACCAGCGCGTTGGAATACACGTTGCTGGAAATACTTTGGCTGATGAAGCTGCTAAATCGGCAGTGGCAGTTGCCACTGTGGCCGCAGTAACTCGTTTGAGTTCCAAACCAGTCACAGAGATTTCGGCTGCCATAAAAGCTACGGCTGATGGCACGCCATTTCCTAAAGGATTCCCTTCTAAATATAGTTACTGCATGGGTGGTATGCTAAACGCTGTAGTTAAAATCCCTGGCGTTGGTGTACGTGAAGTGCCCAATAAATTTGAGAGACCTCGATTAATATCTGCAGCACATGAGGGGGCGGCATCTGCACATGCTGGTGTGGCTGCCACGATTTCACTTTTACAGGCTCGTTACTGGTGGCCTAGTCTCTATAAAGAGACAAAGCAGTATGTCCTTTGTTGTGACGTCTGTCAACAAATTAAAGCTTTGACGGCTAGACGCCCGCAGCAGACGCCCCTTCTGATTTCAAATAAACCTTTACAGTGTGTGTACTTGGATCATTGTGGTCCACTGACGCCAGATAGTGCATACAAATATATATTGGTTGCTGTAGATTCGTACTCCAGATTTGTGTGGGTCTGGCCACAGCGCTCGGCTGATGCTCGGACTGTTATTAAAGATTTGCGCATCTTTGTCGATACATTTGCAGTTGTGGCTTTTCATTCGGACCAGGGCCCTGCTTTTGCCTCTAAGGCATTCAGAGACACCATGGCTTCGTTGGGGGTCCAACTACAGTTCTCGTCTCCATTTCATCCCGAGGAAAATTCTGTAGTGGAGCATTTAAATCGTGATTTAAAGCAATCCTTAACGGCCAGAGTTATAGGTACGGGTCGTAGTTGGCTAGCCCACCTTTATGGAGTACAGAGAGCACTTAATAACTTGCCTAGAAGGTCCCTGGGGGTTCGTACTTCATATGAGTGCCTGTTTGGAACACAAATGTATGTTCCTGATCTAGATGGTCCTGGTGTGGAGACGGCAGATACGCCCTTTGACATAAATGATCATGTCACTGTTTTGCAGGATTTACAACACTTCAGTGAAGGTAACTCTTCTGCGAGTGCTGCCTCCACAGGAATTAAGGATGAGCCAGTAACGCCTACTGGTTGGATACCCAGGATTGGGGATCTTGTGCGTGAAAAGGTCACGGTAAAGAAAGAATTTGGTCCTTCTTATCGAGCACCAGTCGCTGTGTTAGGGGTTAGCGGCACGAGAACTGTAATTTTACCACCGCTGCACGGGGCCAAAGGAAATCGCTTTGTTTCCATTGATAATGTCAAGTTACAACATGTGGCCGATTCTGCACAGCAGACCAAGAGGGACATCCAGTAGTTCCGGAATCCCTCTCACTACTGGGGAAGAAGTCCCGCTGCAGGTGATTTGCACCGACGCTATTTCCTCTCCGAGCTTGGGGAGGGTGGAAGCTGATCTTGCGATTGTTCCACAGACGACGATTAATTTGGAATCTTTTGATCAAGTTGCTGTACGTTCTACTGATATTTCTGAACATGTGGTTTATAGCGTGCCAAGGCTGCTTCTTTGTTCACGGTTGCACCTTTTGCAAGAACTGCCTCTGGCTGCTTCAACGACACTGATGGTGCCGTGTCAGACTCCTCGTCCTCACTATCTTCGATCAGAAGGTCCACGTAAGCTGCTGTGTTGGCTTAAAGACACATATTTTGTTTTTCGTTGGAACTAATTGCGGCTTTTTATGGCTGTAATGACTGTTTTCTTGTGGTTGGGATTTGTGGTTACTTTTTTTTTGGTAATACATGGTCATTTTCTTCCTGAACGATCTGACATTGAGCACGTGGAGACGGTGTTAAAACCACATTTTTCGTCTCATATGGTTCGAAGAGATTTGTCCAATGTGAACATTTCTGCAGTACCGATTCCGGATGGGATTGTGTGGGATAAAGTGATGTTTGATATATATGGTCCCACTGAATTGATTCAAATACCGTATGTTCTCAAGTTATCGATGAATGATATCGTTATACCAGGCATTGTTTCAGATGATTGGGATGTGAAGACAGTAGATTCTATGCTGACAGAATTGCAATATTATACTGTCTACAACGATGAAGATGCTTACCTATTTAGAGATAATCATGGTGACATGTTTTGCTACAATTATTATGGACACCACTTTATTCATAAAGTGAGTAGCCCTAAGTCGATATTTGAATAGGTGCAATGGGAACATTGCCCGACTCCTCCACAGGGGAGTTCTAAAACGTATTATGATAAATTTGCATATTTTTATGGGCATACTCAATGGAATGCTAAGTCTTACTATTTTAAAGTTACTCCGTATGCTAATAAGCAAATGTTGTTGACCGATACTAAATTACTGTATTCAAATTTGTTTGTATCTAAACTTTCGGTTGAGGGGTATGAATATTGGTCCAAGACTGTTGACTTGAAAAGTGTCTGGGGAACGAAAAATTGGCAAATGTGAGGCAGGGACACTTTATTTAGGGCATGTATTATTCCTGTCCAAATGATTTTCCTCAATGACACTGTGCAACAGACTAGTTGTTTGGGCTTAGCAACGATTGGAAATTTGAATTTGCCTGGTATTCCTGTCCCTTCCAAATTGAACAATTGGCAGCGATATGTTAATGCCACATTTAGTGAGCTTACACACTGGGTCCAGAATGGTACGCTTAACACTTCATTGATACATCCGGGCGGGTGGTTATTATGGCCCATAGACACTAATGGGTGTCATCAGCGTTTTGTGACCTCTTCAGGGGGGTTCAGGACTAGTAGGGCAGACCCTCGCTACATATCACCAGAACATGCTGATATCATTACTACATACAGCGTGGGGAAGCTTTGTCAGCAATGGTTGAAATCATACACGCTGGATGCATTTAAGTCACATCTCACGTTACTGTCTAATGATACTGACTTACAAGATTTTTTGTCAGGACCACGAATTCCGCGGAAGAAGTGTTTTTTATATGAAGTATATAATGAGATTTGGAAGCTTTCACAACAAGAGGCAGCGGTCCGTTTGAGACAAAATGATCAGGAAAATTTGATACAGGCTTTGTCAGTTGTGGATAATGGGATGCATACCCTTTCAGACCGTGTTTATACAATTGACAACATCGTTTCCTCTGCTATAGACATTATTAAATCAGATATGTCTTCTTTATATCATGGGCAGAGTCAGACTCGGTCCATCATGCAGCTGGGTTGGACTCTACAGACCTTGAAGGCAGGTCGCGTTCCATGGCAGCACATTCGTGCCAGGGAGATTTTTATTTCCTTTAATTTGACTCGTCAACAACAGCTGATGGCTAAAAAGGAAGCAACATATGTTATGTTAAATATTGAAAAATTGGAGAAACTGCCTTTTACGGTTGCTGAGATTCCGGCAGCTGAGTGGTTGATTCATGGGGTTATTAATCTGCCTATCTCCACTCTGCAATTTACTTCTTGTTTAAAGCACAATCCGGTGGGTTGATATGAATGGTTGGGAGACAGTTACATACACGAGGTGTGGGAGCTTCCCTTTCGATACAGATGTATTAATGGTTTGAGGGAGGTTTTTCTTAGCGGTAGCGAATGCGAAACTTCTGTCAGCCATTCCATGGTTTGTAAACAGCTGTCCTTGCACGGGGCATGTAATGCCTCAATTGCTAACTTAGCTTGTTATCTGAAGGGAGTTCCAGTCCCAGTAATTAAAAACACTTTCCAGGTGCTTTCAAACGGCAGTTACGTCCTTCTTAACAGTGAACCCTGTTGTGGCCTGCGTGCCGGAATAGTTTACGTGGTCGTTGTCACCAAGGCCGTTACGTGCTGCGGGAATGTGTTGTTTCCCCCCACTCAAATTAGGGAGGTAGCAGACATCTGGCCTCATATTGCTACTTCCAAGGTAAATTTCGACAAGTTGAGTCGAATAAAGGCTCTATTGTTTCAAAAGCATGTGGCCCTTACATCTGCTAGCGAGACCTACGCATTTCAGGTGGCAAGGTCATCAGCGGAAATACAGTCCCTTTTGAATACTAACTTTCCGAGTCACTTTGGTGAACTCGTGGGATGTATATTTAATGCATCCAGCACTGCTGTAATTGCAAATTTTTTCAAAACCGTTGGTGTTGGTTTTGCTCACACCTTCTCTTCCATATTCGGTTTAATACCTTTGGCTATTCACTCTATTTTCGGAAGCATTTTTGGGGGTTTCCCGATTACTTTGGCTTTATTGGCTGGGGTTTTGCTGTTGCTGCTGTTCTTCCACAATGGCTGTCCCGCCGCGACGAGATCCCATATTGGCTCTCCCGTCAGCACAGCTGTGTCGTGAACGCATGATGCAGCATTTTGGAGCAACACTCCTGGGACAATTGGAGTGTGACTGGTCTCTGACATTCCGGCCGGTTTTGGATTGTGTGCAACCCGTGTTTCGGTGCCTCTGGTGCTCGTTTGAACATGCACTGGCTCTTTGTCTCTCACTGCAGCGCCCCCCAGTGGTCGATGCTGATCTGTTGATGTTCCCGATTAGGGCTCATTCCCAGACTTGTGCACTACGGTTGCGTTTGCTTCGTGAGGCAGTTTATGAGATTCCCTTCCTGGAGGAAGATGGTATTGTCTCATTCATAGGCCCTGCACGGGGTGCCTCCCTGAATGGTTTTGGGGCTTTGGAACACACCTGCTCCATGGTACTTTTTGGCGTGGATCTTCCGATATTGACATATATCGAGGTGGAGGAACTCCTGCTTTCTATTGCTTCTGTCTGACAATTGGATTTTTTTTCCATAAAAGAAAAATTGACATTATATTGAATTTGGCTTTATCGTCACATGCTTTCCAAATTTATGACTTTGTTGTCCTCTGACCTTGTCGAAATGTATATTTTTATGTCTTGTTTATTTCTGGGGCATACTTTTATATTATTAGAACCACTTGCTACCGACAAGGGGAGGGTGTAGTGTGGTCAGTTTTACGTATCCTTTGCGCATTAGCTTCAGGCCTTTGTGCATTTTGCCCTGGATGTATTTTATTCCTTTGCTCCTAGTTTAGAGCCTCTGTGCACTTTGCTCTAAATGCGGCTTCGTACTGTTATTTTTCAAATAGCCAGTTCTACGGTCTTGTTTTATGTTTCATCACACTGTTTAGTCTACTTCAGCACTGGAGTTCTCAATAACACATTCTTGTTCACTCTGTGCTTCAGTCAAGGATACAGTCTGGTACATTGCCGATAGACGTGGTAGGAGTTTAGTCTTTGGCATTCCTGCGTAGGGACATTTTGTGATCACGCTGACATGTTAGTTATAAAAACACTTCCTTGTCCCAATACACGTTAGAGGGAGATTCCGACCAGGGAACCACGACTAGACGCCGACTGCCTCGTTGCAGATGCTGAACCAGATCACAGGCCTTTGCTCAGGTATGAGGGCTGATGTCTCCCAAGGGATTCAGAAAGGCAAGTTAGAAGCTTAACATGCTGTGCTCGAAATAGAACTAGCTGCGGGAGAGTAGAAATCGTTAAACACCATGATAGCATTGTTCTTATGTTTCACTCTCCTCGTGACTATTTCAATCCTACTGTGTTGTATGGTTCTGGTTATTGCGGCTCACGCCTTATTATCTAAAATGCAGACGTTTTATTAAAACATTATATAAAACTTATACTGCCTTTGTCATTTGTATATGAGATCATACTGTAAATGAGAGAGTTGGTTTGGATCTGAGTGACTACAACTTCCCTAAGAAGTTCCAAAGATGTTATGCGCTCGGCTGCCCAATCATCTCTTCCCTTTTGGAGAAATGAGGCACTGCTAGTTAGCCGGAGCAAAACCGGGTTTAGGGTGACAGAGGTCCTTCCAAGTGGGTCAGACTCAGTCCCCCACACTGTGAACGATCCTGCTGCCTAGAAATCCAGTAGTCTCATTTAGGATAATGAGAGCCCACGCGACAACATAAGGTCTGGCTTCAACTGGGTACACAATTCCTGGATTGTGGCACGGTCAAACCTGTAGGTGATGATTAAATGTCGCTCCTCCATTGTCAACAGGTCCACCAGCGGTCAGTACACCGGAGGATTCCGCCATCTCCTCACATGTCCCAGCTGACGGTGCCTAGGAAGGACAACAGCGACCACAGAGTCAACCAATTCTGAGGTATGTACACACAGCTACGCAGAACACGACACAAAATACAAAATTCTTCCTGTATGTGTGTTGAGTCCAGGCCTAGGTATGTGTGACGCAGTTGTAAATGAAGCCATGTGGGCCCCTGAAATGGCGGATGCCTGACCTCTAAAGTGGGACAATGGGAAGTGAGGTAACTGCGCTGGCGTTGTACACCGTCGCGGTAGGCGGTCGTAGACCGCGGCGCAATGCTGCATTGGTTAACATTGGACCCTATGGGTCCCAGGAGCCAATGACGAAGTGCGCCGGCGGTGATGATACGCACCGCTGCAGACGTCACCGCCGCAGACGTCACCGCCGCGGATGTGACCGCCATTTTCTATCTGTTCAATCACTCGATACCTGATCTTCGACAGGAGAGGACCTACACTGCAATTGCTGCTGTCACCTCGGTCTGGAAGAGACAATGGCACGTGCGTCTGGGGAAAGGGCCCCTGCCTTCACTGCACAGGAGTTGGAGAAGCTCGTGGACGGGGTCCTCCCCTAGTACACGCTACTCTACGGTCCTAGAAATACAACAGGCACCTCAGGGGGAAGGGAAGGGGGGGCACCTCAGCCGGATGACAGCACCACGCCAGATCCACGACGGGGCTCCATGCCCATTGATGTATCCTGGGGAGTGCAAAGCCACAGTCTCACAGGTCTTTGCAGTGGGTGGTTTGCCCACTTTACCATTCTGGGGAGTGCAAAGCCACAGTCTCACAAGTCTTTTCAGTGGGTGGTTTGTCCACTGCTTTATCCTGGGGAGTGCAAAGCCACGGTCTCACAAGTCTTTGCAGTGAGTGGATTGCCCACTGCTCTATCCTGAGGAGTGCAAAGCCACAGTCTCACAAGTCTTTGCAGTGGGTGGTTTGCCCACTGGACCATCCTGGGGAGTGCAAAGCCACAGTCTCACAAGTCTTTGCAGTGGGTGGTTTGCCCACTGCTCTATCCTGGGGAGTGCAAAGCCACAGTCTCACAAGTCTTTGCAGTGGGTGATTTTCCCACTGCTCTATCCTGGGGAGTGCAAAGCCACAGTCTCACAAGTCTTTGCAGTGGGTGGTTTGCCCACTGCTCTATCCTGGGGAGTGCAAAGCCACAGTCTCACAAGTTTTTGCAGTGGGTGGTTTGCCCACTGGACCATCCTGGGGAGTGCAAAGCCACAGTCTCACAAGTCTTTGCAGTGGGTGGTTTGCCCACTGCTCTATCCTGGGGAGTGCAAAGCCACAGTCTCACAAGTCTTTTCAGTGGGTGGTTTGCCCACTGCTCTATCCTTGGGAGTGCAAAGCCACAGTCTCACAAGTCTTTTCAGTGGGTGGGGTGCCCACTGTACCATCCTGGGGAATGCAAAGCCACAGTCTCTCAACTGGATAACAGTCTCCACTGGTTCTGGAGGGGGACTGGTGCCCAGAGTGCTTCATCCTGTTAAGGACTCAGGTAGTGGATGCTGTTCTCCACTGGTCTCGGAGGGGGACTGGTGCCCAGAGTGCTTCATCCTGTTTAGGACTCAGGTAGTGGATGCTGTTCTCCACTGGCTCTGGAGGGGGACTGGTGCCCAGAGTGCATCACGCTCCCCGTGACGGTCCGAGTTCCGTCACTGCCCCTGCCGCACATGGGCAAACGATGCTTGAGTTGGCGGTGCTTGCCCTGTTCAGCGGTGCTTGCCATGGCGGTCTTTGCCCTGTTCAGCGGTGCTTGCCCTGTTCAGCGGTGCTTGCCATGGCGGTCTTTGCCCTGTTTAGCGGTGCTTGTCCTGTTCAGCGGTGCTTGCCATGGTGGTGCTTCCCCTGTTCAGCGGGGCTTGACTTTGCTGACTCTGACCTGTGCAGCGGTGTGTGCCATGGCGGTCCCTCATTGCCCAGCGGGGCTGAGGCTGCCGGGGCCCTCCTGGGCACTGACTCTGGCGGTGGTCCCCGTACCAGTGATGATTGTGCTGCCCTTGGGCACTGACTCTGGCGGTGGTCTCCTGACCAATGACGATTGTGCTGCCCTCCTGGGCACTGGCTCTGGCAGTGGTCTCCGGACCAGTGACGATGGGGCTGGCGGTGGCGTCCTGGGCAGCGGGGAGGATGGCGGCCTTCTCCGCCGTGCTGCTCTTCCCAGACTTTGGAGACTTCTTCTGCCCCTTCCCCACCTTGGGAGGAGTCACAGCAGACTCGACACTCCCCCCGGGACCCTTGTGAGCGGCTTTGCCGGCAGGAGTCTTCACCCTCTCCCGTCGGGCACTGTCCAACTTCTGGTGCTTCACAGGGGGTGGACTGGCAGTGCTTTGGCTCTGTGTCACACTGGCTGCCCTGGTGCCCGGTGCACTCCACATACCTCTAACAGGCACCACTGGTACCGGACGTTTTTTGGCTGAGGTGCTGGTACGGGACTTATGAATTGGAGGGGGGGGGTGGGACAGAGGTCAAGGTTGCTCAGGAAAGGTTTCTGACGAACTCTGGGACGGGGAGCTGGAGGTGGTCTGGGAGTGGAGTAAGAGGAGGTGGTTGTAGGAGGTGTAACGTTTGATGCTTTGGGTGCAGGTGCATGTTCTGGAGGCTGTCGTGAGGTGGATGGATGTTGGGTGTGAGTGTGCCCGCGTTTGTGTACTTTGGGAGGGGGCATCACAGACACACTGGGAGAGGACACAGGGGACGTGTAAATGGTAGTGGGGTGGTGAGCGGGGTGTGGTGCTCGGTGTTCTGGTGTGAGTCCTAGTGGCTGTAATGGTAGTGCATGCAGGTGAGAGTGTAGACGACACTGGGAGGGAGGAGGGAGACGATGAGGAGGGGGACACAGTGGAGGCAGTGGATATTGCTGTGTCTGTATGTGGGTGATGCGTGTGTGAGTGCCTCTGGGATGTGTGGTGCCTATGTTTGCCAGAGCTTCCCTTGTGTGTTGACGTGTGTGCATGCTGGTCTGATGGTGTGCTTGGGATAGGCAGAGGTACAGGGGATTGGCTCTGGGTGGAGGAAGTTGGAGGGGGGAGGCTAGACACAGGGACAATGGCTGCCATCAGTGCTGAGGCCAGAGATTGCAGGGTTCGATGATGGGCAGCCTGACCAGAATGAATGCCCTCCAGGAATGCATTAGTGTGTTGCAACTCCCTTTCTACACCCTGGATGGCATTCACAATGGTAGACTGCCCAACAGTGAGTGACCTGAGGAGGTCAATGGCCTCCTCACTGAGGGCAGCAGGGGTGACAGGGGCAGGGGCTGAGGTGTCTGGGGCGAAGGTGATGCCCACCCTCCTGTCTATCATCACCGCCGGCGCACTTCATCATTGGCTCCTGAGACCCATAGGGTCCAATGTTAACCAATGCAGCATTGCGCCGTGGTCTACGACCGCCTACCGCGACTGTGTACAACGCCAGCGCAGTTACCTCACATCCCATTGTCCCACTTTAGAGGTCAGGCATCCGCCATTTCAGCGGCCCACATGGCTTCATTTACAACTGCGTCACACATACCTAGGCCTGGACTCAACACACATACAGGAAGAATTTTGCATTTTGTGTCATGTTCTGTGTAGCTGTGGGTACATACCTCAGAATTGGTTGACTCTGTGGTCGCTGTTGTCCTTCCTAGGCACCGTCAGCTGGGACATGTGAGGAGATGGCGGAATCCTCCGGTGTACCGACCGCTGGTGGACCTGTTGACAATGGAGGAGTGACATTTAATCATCACCTACAGGTTTGACCGTGCCACAATCCAGGAACTGTGTACCCAGTTGGAGCCAGACCTTATGTCACCAATCCGCCATCCCACAGGAATCCCCCCTCAAGTGCAGGTGCTATCAGTGCTCCATTTCCTAGCAAGTGGGTCATTTCAAACAACAGTGGCCATGGCATCAGGGATGTCCCAGCCTATGTTTTCCAACGTGTTGTCCAGAGTGTTGTCTGCCCTGCTGAAACACATGAAGAGCTACATCGTTTTCCCTCAGGTGGAGGATTTGGCTACAGTTAAAGGTGACTTCTATGCCCTGGGACATATCCCTAACATCATAGGTGCCATTGATGGAACCCATGTGGCTTTGGACCCCACCCACAGGAGTGAACAGGTGTACAGGAACCAGAAGAGTTATCATTCGATGAATGTACAGATGGTATGTTTGGCAGACCAGTACATCTCGCAGGTAAATGCTATGTTCCCTGGCTCAGTGCATGACGCCTACATCCTGCGGAACAGCAGCATCCCTTATGTGATGGGTCAACTCCAGAGGCACCGGGTGTGTTTATTAGGGGACTCTGGTTACCCCAACCTGTTATGTCTATTGACCCCAGTGAGGAATCCCAGGACCAGGGCAGAGGAACGCTACAATGAGGCCCATGGGCGGACTAGGAGGGTGATCGAACGCACCTTCGGCCTCCTGAAGGCCAGGTTCAGGTGCCTGCATATGACAGGTGGTCCCTATTCTCCTCACCAAGGAAGGTGTGCCAGATCATCATCGCCTGCTCTATGCTTCACAATCTTGCTATACGACGCCAGGTGCCTTTTCTGCAGGAGGATGGTCCAGATGAGGTGTTGTGGCAGCTGTGGAGCCTGTGGACAGTGATGAGAAGGAAGCAGAGGAAGAAGACATTGACAACAGGGACTCTGTCATACAGCAATATTTCCAGTGACACACTGGTGAGAATTTTTTTTTACTAGTACATTTACTTTCACACTTCTACCTCTATCCTGTCTGTCAATTTGAAGCAGTATTTGCTAACTGAGTTGTACATTTCCATTACGGTTTCACAGGTGTGGTTACCAACGTGTGTCATCTGCTTGCATCCTTCATGGGCTTGTGATGTTTGACATAGGTATGTTGACATTACATTTTCGAACGGATTTTGTCATTGTCATAGATAATACACATTTTCAAAATCAGACTGACTCCAGATTGTTTTGTGGTTCAAGGGTGTTTATTGAAGTGCTAATTATTGGAGGGGGTGGCAAAATGGTGAGGGGTGATGGTGGAGGAATGTCCATGGCAGAGTCCAGTCTATTAGTCTCACAGGTGCACCTCCCATATGGGCATAGGAAATGGAGCTGGGGCAGTTCCAATATGGACAGGGTAACAAAGTGGGACAGTGGGATGACAATCAGGGTGGTCTCATTTCCTGGCGGGGGTCTTGCCATCTTGCTCTGTCCTGTTCCTGGATCTCAGGGACCGCTTGCGGGGTGGTTCTTTGTCTGCAGGGGGTGGGGTGCTGGTGTGGTGGTCCATTGGCGGGCGTCCTGTCCACTAGCGCCGGCGGAAGTGGTGGGCAGTTCATCATCCAGGCTAGTGTCAGGGCCCCTTGGAGTGCCAAGGTGTCCCTCATGGTCTTCTGTATGTCCTTCAGCACCCCTACAATGGTGCCCAGGGCGGAGCTGATGGTTCTGAGCTCCTCCCTGAACCCCAAATACTGTTCCTCCTGCAGGCGCTGGGTCTCCTGAAACTTGGCCAGGACCATAGCCATCGTCTCCTGGGAGTGGTGGTATGCTCCCATGATGGAGGAGAGGGCCTCGTGGAGAGTGGGTTCCCTAGGCCTGTCCGCCCCCTGTCGCACAGCAGCCCTCCCAGTTCCTCTGTGTTCCTGTGCCTCCGTCCCCTGGACCGTGTGCCCACTACCACTTCCCGCAGGTCCCTGTTGTTGTTGGGGTGGTGGGTTATCCTGGGATCCCTGTAGTGGTGGACACACAGCTGATTGACGTGTCCTGGGTACGGAGGTATGGGCCCGCTGGGTGGGTGCTGTGCTGGTGTTACCATAGGGTGGAAGGTCAGTGTTGGGCTGTGCCTGTGCGAGGGGAACGGACTGTCCCGAGGCCCACGATGGTCCGGGCTGGTCATCTGGATCCATTTGGCCAGAGCTGCTGTCATCACTGTGGGCCTCTTCTGTGGGTGGGGTAGAGATGTCTGGACCCTCCTGTCTGGTGACGCTACGTAGTGGTCCTGCAGGGGTATAAAGGCATGATTATTGCATCTGTGTGTGTCATGGTGTGCAATGGGTGGGTGAGTGTGTACCCCAGTGCTAGCATCCCTGTGTGGGGGCTTGTGTGATGATGGTTAGGGGTTGTTATGGGTATGTGCAGTGGGCATGCTTTAGTGCTGGGTGTCCATGCTTTGTTGTGTCATGCAGGGCTTGGTGTTGGGATGGGTGGTTTGTGTTATTAGTACATTAGTGAGGAGTTGGAGTGATAGGGGAGGGGGTGAGGGTGGGGGTGTGTGATAGCATGCAGGTAGGGTGGGGGATATGATAGTTAAGATTTGACTTACCAGTGTCCATTCCTCCACCGACTCCTCCGAGGCCCTCAGGATGCACAATGGTCAAGACCTGCTCCTCCCATGTTGTTAGTTGTGGGGGAGGAGGTGGGGGTCCGCCGCCAGTCTGCTGAATCGCGATGTTGTGCCTGGAGACTACTGAATGCACCTTCCCCCGTAGGTCGTTCCACCTCTTCCTGATGTCCTCCCGATTTCTTGGGTGCTGTCCCACTGCGTTGACCCTGTCCACGATTATTCGCCATAGCTCCATCTTCCTAGCTATAGAGGTGTGCTGCACCTGTGATCCGAATAGCTGTGGCTCTACCCGTACGATTTCCTCCACCATAACCCTGAGCTCCTCCTCTGAAAACCTGGGATGTCTTTGGCGTGCCATGGGGTGGTGTAGGTGATGTGTGGGGTGGTGTATGTGGTGATGAGCGTGGTGATGTGTAGTGGTGTGGGGTGTTTTGTGCGTGGATGTTGTGTGGGTGATGGTGTTGTGTGCCTCTGTGTGGTGGGGTTGTCTACTGCTGTGATCTCTCTCTGTCGCCTTCGTCTCAAATTTTTGGTCGTAGGGGTTTGTGGGTGATGTGGGTGTGTGTTTTATATTGTGTTGGGTGTGTGGAAGTGGTGTTTGTATGTGTATTAGGTGTGTGTTTTTTGAGTTGTCCAATGTGGCGGTGTTTTGGAGATGTGTGTGTATTTTGAGCGCAGTGGTGTGTACCGCCAATGGAATACCGGGGTTGAAAGACCGCTGCGTGGATTCGTGGGTCGTCATAGCATGGGCGTATTTCTGTTGGCGTGACGGTGTAGGATCTGTTTTCGCCAGTTTATCACTGACCTTTGGTGTGGCGGACTTGTGTGGGTGTCTGAATTTCGGTGGATTCCGAGATGTGGGTCATAATAGCTGTGGTGGAATTCCGCGGCTGCGGCGGTGTATTGGTGGTCTTCTGCACAGTGGTAAGCGGCTTTTACCGCCAATGTTGTAATGACCCCCATAGTTCAAGGAAATGGCGAAAATGGTTATGGCTGTATTTATCAATTCAGTCCTTTCTTCTTTTGACTTATCACTGAAGAGTAAAACCAGAATTTGGCAGTGAGTTTTACTGCATTTTAAACAATCTAACGAAACCTGTGAATAACAGATAGGGCCAGATGTAGCAAAATTTTGCATGGTGCAAACTCCGAAAATCGCAGTTTGCGCCATGCAAAATGCCGATTGCGATGCTCATTCACAATTTGCGAGTCGGTACCGACTCGCAAATTGTGAATGCGACTCGCAAATAGGAAGGGGTGTCCCCTTCCTATTTGCGACTTGCATCGCTATGCTAAATTGCTTTGGGACCGCGAATGCGGTCCCAAAGCAATTCGCAGTTACCACCAGTGTTACACTGGTGGTAACCCATTCGCAAAAGGTAAGGCGTCCCCATGGGACCCGTTCCCCTTTGTGAATGTTGCCAAAAAGGGTTTTTCAGAGCAGGCAGTGGTCCAATGGACCACTGCCTACTCAGAAAAACCGAAACCAAATGGTTTTGTTATTTTTTTTATTTTGCAACTCGTTTTCCTTTAAGGAAAACGGGCTGCAAAAAAACCTCCAAAAAACTGCTTTATTTAAAAAGCAGTCACAGACATGGAGGTCTGCTGTCTTCAGCAGGCCACCATCCCTGTGAGTGCAGGGACTCGCTATGGGGTCGCAAAATGCGACCCACCTCATTAATATTAATGAGGTGGGTCTTTGCGACCCCATAGCGAGTCGCATACGGTGTCTGAGACACCGTTCTGCATCCGAATTTGTGATTCGGAAATTCCAAGTCGCACCAACTCGCAATTTCCGAATCGCAAATTCGGACCTTGCTACATCTGGCCCATAGTTCGCTGATTGTTCTAGTCCAGATCTCATATTCCATAGTAATGTCTGAAGAGTCAAAGGGCAGGTGTTCATAAAAATTGCCATTTACCGACACATTTAGAAGTCTTACCTAAACTTATCTGGGACAGTTGTCGTTGATCTGGCTGTGTTACTTTAACCACAAAGAAATAGGTATTGTGGTACAGGTGTATGTTTCTATATGTTTTTTATACAGCGTGAACGTTCAGAAAGGCAACAGAAAGCTGCACAGGATCAAAGGCAAAGTCAACTTGTGATTGATGAGGGGAAGAGGCTTTCTAAAAGCGAAAAGGGACTGTTACTGCATCATCGTGTGGGAGTCTGTAAAGAGGTGTGCCTTTAGCTATTTCCAAAATTGGAGTGGCGGTGGGACAGTCCCGATGGATCTAGTGATGTTGTCAAGATCCTGGGTGCTTAGATGGAGAAGACATGTTGCCTTTACTTTTTTTCACTTCTTCGTATCCTAGCTAATGTTATTTTGGCTGTGGGCATGCAAAGAACCATCGGAGACCGATGACCTTGTCAGCTACATCGGCAGGAGTGCCACTTGTGATGGCTTGGTAGAGGATGTAGCTGGATTTGAAGAAGGTGGGAGCCAACAAGAGGAGTGAGTGAAATTCCAATAGGGTGGGACTGATGTGACTGTATTTCTTCAGGTCCTTAATGAGGTGTGATGCAGCAGGCAGGAAGCCCACAAGGGAGGGCTAGTGTGGATTCTGCAAGGCCGTGAAGCAGTGAATTGCCATTATGAAAGGGGAGAGTACAAGGGTCTGAACAGCAGTTTAGAAGTCAGTTTCCAGGATGAATGGTTTCACCTTCTCTAGTTGAGCGCGCTACCTCCAGACTTTCTTGGTGATATGTCCTGTAAGGGTGAGATCAGTGTCCATGGTGAATCTGAGTGACTTACCATAGGGTGAGAGTTGTGGTTCAAATTCATCCCGGTTTATGTAATTGAGGCAGTTTTGGACTAATTGTTGTTTCTTGTTCTTGGTGAATAGCAGGAAGTCTGATTTGGTAGGATTAAGCGCCGGGAATGTGCTAACCATCTATGGGTGGATGAGATGCAAGCAGTGTTTCAGACATTGGGGCCCTCATTACGATTACGCAGTGAAGGTGGTGGTCGGACAGCCGTGGACCCAGCAGTTAAGACTGCCATATTACGAGTCGGTGGAAGGCAACTGCAGAACACAGTCAGGTTTCCATCCGAACCGCCAGTGTGGACGGATTGGCGCAGCCGGCGGCACGCAGCTCCAGACTAGCAGTCAGGCAGTTTTCCACATCTGTATTATGAGACTGCACACCGCCACGATTTCCGGGGTGGTCTCACCGACACAAAAAGCATGGCGGAAACGTACAACATAAAAGGGAGCACTCACCTTCAGGAACACAGGCATGTTCATAGGCGCCATGGCACGCAAATTGCAAGTCTTCCTAATGTTACTGCTGGCCATTGACTTCCAGGACCAGCGACGCCTACCAAGACACCAACAGTAAGTACAGCAGCCTAGCAAACACTGGAGAGAAAGACATTAGTGCACACACACAACACACACACATGGCACGGCAAGCCATGCACACACACATACACACACAAACACCCATACCAACACACACATGCCAAATCGTGTAACTACAACACACACATGGAAGGAAAGCCAGGACAAGGTTGTCTCCATCAACACCAATGGTGCAGATATAATAAAGAACTTGTTTTTTTTTTTGCATTGTATTTTTTTGTATATTTCTTTATTGATTTTCACATATTTAGATTCAAGTGATACAGAACAGTATAGTGTTACGTCATTTCTTCTTGTCCAGGTGTATTTTGTGTTTTAACAATCAAATCAGTTTATAGAGGAGTCCAAAAGTTTCACCTGTTACCATGGTACATTTCCTCCTTGATATGCAGTTTGTTGAGTATATGAACATACGTTTTATTTTTTTGTATTAACAAAACCAAACACTGTTTTGCTGAATAGAAGAATGAAAATTAATGATATATATTCAATAACTAAGTTGTAAAGAAAAAGGGAGGAAGAAAAAATATAAATATTTAACTGTCACCATGCTTATGTTGTAACTTATGTTGTCATGTTATGCCTGAAATATATCAAGTTCTATTTCGCAGTGTGAGTGGTAAGTGTTGTAAGTCTGACTCATTCCCGTTGGCGTTCTGTTACCTGGGTGTGCATGTGAGTATATAGGGTGAGTTTGTGACTGTATAGTAGTCCTGTGCTACCTCCAGTGGAGGGTGCTCCATTTATGGAGGGCGTAGGTCATTTTTTGCTTCCACCTTCAGAACTAGTGATTCCCAATATTCTGCCCCCGAGCTTGCTATGCCCTTCGTCTGGAGCCACTGCAGATGGTGAGCCTCTGCTTTGGACCACAACAAAAGGTCTTTCAACCACTGAGTTGTTGATGGGGGTGTTTGGGATTTCCATGTCATGGCTATCCTGCGCTTAAATAGTACAAGTGCTAAATCAATGAACTTGTGGAGGTATTTGTCTTTTTTTGTTGTTTTGGTTCGAATATTTAACAGGCAGAGGGATGGCGTCGTAGGTAACATAAAATCTGTTATTTCAGAGATTATTGCAGTAATTGCATGCCAAATAGTTTGTAAACTCAGGCAGTCCCATACCATGTGGTAAAATCCCACTGGGGATGTAGCGCATCTCGGGAAGGCGGGTTCGTGTGTTGGGTACATATGATTTAATCTTTGGGGGTTTAAATAGGCTTGATGTATATAGTTAAAGTGGATGAATCTAAATCTGGCATTACAAGAGATCTCCTTTACTGAGCGCAGCGCCAGATTCCATTCTGTTGTTGTCAGTGGGTTTGGTAGTACTTTATTCCATCTTTCATGTGTTGTTTGTAGTGGGGTATCGGTATGTGCCCGAAGTGTTGTGTATAGAGAGGAGATGATGCGTTTAGTTGTCATTGCAGAGAGTATAGCATGTACGACCAGAGAGGTAGGTGGTTCGGTGTTTTCTGGGCCCCATATGTGACGTATACTTTGTGTTATGGTGTGGTAGGTAATAAACTGACCTGGTGTCATTTTGTATTCAGATATCATATCCTGGAATGATTTAAGTGCACCGTAGGAAAAGAGGTGTTCCATTCGTGTGACCCCCTTATCTGTCCATAGTGTTTGTGTCTGGGTTGGTATATTTTGTTATATTCCAGGTATATCCCATAGTGTTATTGTCGGTGAGTATGGAGTAGGTGATTTTTTGAGACATAGATAACGATGCCAGGAGGTATGTGCCGTTTTTAGCAGTGGGGTTATAGTGGAGTCACCTTTCCTGTTTCTAGATAATCACGTGAATAATGATGTGGAACCCAGATAGCCTTTCAGTTCACGTGTCTCAGGGTGTAGTGGAGAAGTCAACCACGTGGTTGGCCGTTGTAGCTGTGCTGCTGCGTAGTAAGACTCAAAGTGTGGAGCACCTAGACCCCCATCTTGGAGCGGTCTCTGGTGTACAGATAGTGCCACTCTGTGGTGTTTATCTCCCCATATTAAGTCTAGTAATAAACTATTTAGCATTTTGAAAAAGGCACGCGGTACCACAACAGGCAATGCCGAGAAATAATATAGCAACCGGGGTAGAATTAACATTTTAGATATCGCTATTCTGCTCATTGGTGATAAAGGTAGCGACTTCCAAAAATTGAGGGATGTGCGGGCAGACGATAGCGCTTTGGTTAGGTTGCCATCTAGAAGATTTTTGGTCGTGTGATATATATATAGCCCTAGGTATTTGAAGGTGTCGTATTGCCACTGTTATTGTGTGTTGTTCGCAGCAAGGCGCGCAGTGGGAGGATATAATACTATTTAAAAAAATATATATATCTTTATTAACTTTCACTGCATTACATCCGCAATATTATTGGTGACATCAACAGGTTTCCATCCAGTACATATAATTGATCGTTGAACATACAACATATTCCTGCATTCTCTAATACTCCCATTACATTTCTTTTTACCCTAGGCGTGTTTAATATCCTTAAGGATGCAATGTGCGTAGGTTTTTTCAGTGGCTTAGGAGTTCATCCCTGTCCTGTGGTCGACTTTAACCTGGAGTACCCGTGTGTCCGTATAGCAGACTTCTCTAAAACGACTTATTATTTTAGCTTGATGGCGCTATCGCAAACAGGCTACATTCACAGCCGTGGTGGGTGTTACTCATTGTTTCCTTGTTCTTTTATTTTCCCCTCTTTCATTCAACTGAGGCCGAGCCAGTACCTTCCTCTGATTATTGTCCCTGTCTCCTCAATCTGAGATAGATGTGCTTTGGGGGTGAGAACATCCATGTCCTGTCTCATGGGGCTCAGCCTTCCTGTCACCTTCACCACCCGCCCCAGATGGTCCTAGTCTCCCTCTCTCCGCTCCTTCTCTCTTGGATTCTCCAGCCTGCCCCACTGCCTTGCGCCCTGCCCTACTAGTCACTCTGGGCTTCCACTGCCACCCCCCCTTCCTTAGTCTGACTATCCCATCTCAGGAGTATTTCTTCCCATGCCAGGGCAATTGGGGTTTGGCGCATGCCCCTTGCCTCCTCACTTTTCAGCACTTGCAGTTCTGCTCAGGCCCATCTTGACACGTCCCGCCTCCATTCACTCGCTGATGGGCAGCTGGGGGATTTCCAGCCCATCGGATTCGCCTCCTATAGAGAACAAGTGCCAGGTCTAGAAAGCGGCCCCTCACTCTCCCTAGAGGGGTACCCGCCCTCAAACCCAGTAAGCATGTCACTGGGGACAGCCCAATCTCCACCTCCATCACTCGTGCCAAGTCGGCGAGCACCGCAGCCCAGCCCCTCTGGAGCTCTGGGCAGTTCCACACCATATGATCGAAGTCTGCGCTTACGTTTCCACACCTAAGGCATGTCTTGGGGGTTCCCCCATAAATTTGTGTCAATCTGTGTGGGGTGAGGTATGTTCTATGCATATAGTTGTACTGTATATACCTCAGCCGGGTGTTTCTGGATACCGTCCGAGGATATGCTAGTGCCCTGCCCCACTCCGCATCTGTTAATTCCCTGCTCACTGTCTTTTCCCACTGTTCTCTCCGGGGCTGCAGTGCATCCAGTGATTCCTCATTTTGGAACCTGTAGATTCTAGCAATTAAGTGAGATTCCCCACCGGACGTTAGTAGTAAGTGTAGTACTCTGTGGGTGGGAGGTTCTGCATTAATCGTTCCCCAGTGTTCTCTAAGGGTATGTGTTAGTTTCCTATACTGGAGAAACTGTCCCCTTGGGACTCCCATTTCTCTTAAATCCGAAAAAGACCTCAGCACCCCCTCTTGGAACAGCGCCCCAACTGTCCCAACTCCTGCTTTCTTCCAGGGTCCAAGGCCCAGGCCCACCAGGTTCCTCTCATCTACTCCTTCCCTTAGTACAGAGAGTGGGAGCTCCGGGGAGTATGGCTGTCCTACCCCTACTCTTCTCATACTTTTATTCCAACATGCTGCCGCTACTCTCGTCATCATACTGTCCTCCTGCTTGGTCCCTTTCATATTTACCATCCGCGCAATGATTCGTTCCATTCCAATCTCTCCTTGAGCAGTGCATCATCCAATTGTCCCTTTCCTCCCAGCCACGTCGCGATCCACTGCAATTGTGATGCTAAATAATAAAACTCAAAGTCAGGGACTCCCAGGCCCCCCAGATGTGTCGGCCTACAAAGAGTCGAAAGTGCTGTGCGTCTACGGCCTTCGTCCCATATAAGCTCCCTGATCAGCGTTTTAAGTTCGCAAAACCGCGCCGAAGTGACCAGCAGCGTCAGATTCGCAAAATAGTAAAGTAACCGGGGCAGGACTATCATTTTGGACAGTGCAACTCTGGCCATTATGGTTAACCTCAGGGAGCGCCAGAACTTTACTGAGGCACGTAGGGAGCGGAGTGCCCTCCCAAGATTGCCATCACGGAGGTCCCCCACCTCATGGAACACCTGTATTCCCAGGTACTTAAATTTAAATGTCCTCGGTGCCCAGCCTACGTCCTCGGGGCACGAAGCGGGCCGGTCGCATCCCACTAGCATGGGGAAAACATATGTTTTGCCTCTATTGAGACGCAGTCCTGATAAGGACCCAAAATGCTCTAGGGCATCCAGAGCCCAGGGGAGTCCTGTCTCTCCGTCCCTGAGGTAGATAAGAATATCATCTGCATAAAGGGAAACGATGTGCTCCGATTGTCCCCATTGTATCCCTTTACCCTTGCCATCCCTTCGTAGTTGGGCTGCCAGCGGCTCGATGGCCAGTGCGAATAATAGTGGCGATAGAGGGCAACCCTGCCTAGTGCCCCTGTGAATTGGGTAGGTGTCGGATACCGTCTTGCCTGTCCTCACTCTGGCCAGGGGGGGCGCATATAGCAAGTCCACCCATTTTACCCAACCCTCTCCCAACCCCATCTTTCTCATCACTGTCCTCAGGTATTCCCACCTGAGTCGAAGGCTTTTTCGAAGTCCACGGCGAGTAGTACCCCAGTCAAAGGTTTCGCTTCCCTGGGCATATGTAGGATGGCAAATAGCCGTCTCAAGTTAAGGGATGTGCTCCAGTGCAGGACAAACCCGTTCTGATCCTCGTGTATCAGCTTGGGCATGTGGCCAAGCAACCGATTGGCCATGATTTTGCTAAATATTTTAAAATCATTGTTCAACATTGACAAGGGGCGAAAGTTAGCAACAGATGTCTCTCTAGCTTTGGATTTGGGCAGTGGGACCACCAGTGCTTCCCTCAGTGTGGCCGGTGGCAGGTGTACTCTGAGGCTCAATGCCTCAGAGTACACCTCCGCCAGTCTGGGGGCCAGTAAGGTTTCGTATTTCTTATAGAAATCCATAGGCAAGCCGTCCGTCCCCGGTGTCTTCCCGGGTGCTAGTTGCGATATGGCATTCCTTATCTCATCTACTGTCACTGCTGCCCCCAGCCCCTCCTGCTCCTCATTTGTCAGCGTTGACAATGGGAGTTGTTGCAGATACGCCCCAAGAGTAGAATCTTCGAGCTCCCCGGGTTTCCTTTATAAATGAGCATAGTATTCCTTGAAGGCGTCATTTATGGCATTCGGACTATGTCTTCCCTCTCCATCTATGGTTATCACCTTGGTGATAGGCTCTCCTTCCCCCCCAGGTCTTACCAGCCACGCCAGCATTCTGCCTGATCTCCCCTCCTCAGAGTGTAATGAGGCCATATAGTTTTGCACATTATGGCATCTAAGTTGTTATTCAACCTGGGAGTGGGCTCTCCGTGCCTGGGCATACTTTTCCCTTTCCTGCTCGCCTGTTCCCTGTCTCTGTTCCCCCTCATGTATTTCCTTCTCAAGCCTGGTCAGTTCCCGTTCTAGCATTCGTCTCACCCCCGTCGTCTGTCCCATGCAGTATCCCCTGGTTGTCACTGTAAGGGTCTCCCACTCAATGGATCTAGAGTCAGTGAATCCCTCATTAATTTTAATATGGTCAGCCAGGAAGAGACGAAGGTCATCCCTGTACACCTGGTCCTCTAAGGCTCCAGGGGCCAATCGCCACATCGGGATGGGGGGCCTAACCTCCTTCACTCTCCAAGTCAGTAGTAGAGGATTATGGTCAGAGAGCGTGCATCCCAGGTATTCAGAGTGGACCATCCCCTGCATCAGTGTTGCTGATGCAGGGGATCAGTTGACTCTGTCAATTCTGGTGTGCACCCTATGGAGTCCTGAGTGGTATGAATAATCTTTTTCGGCAGGGTGTTGCTCACGCCATATGTCCAATAATTCCCATGCATCTAGCCATTCTCTAAGCTTTTGGGCTACTCTGCTTGTCATTGCCCCAGAGAGTGGTGGGGTAGAGCGGTCCAGTTCTATATCTAACACGCTATTAAAGTCTCCCCCTATCAAGAGGCCTCCCCCCGCTGACTCGTGAGTTGACCTGACAGCCGTGTCATAAAGGGGATCTGGTCCTGATTGGGGGCATAAATGCAACTCAGGGTAATCAGCACACCGTGTAACCTTCCTTCTAAAACCACATATCTGCCTTCTTGGTCAATATTGGTAGATTCTACTGCAAGGGGAACCCCAGCACGTACCCATATCAGCGCCCCCCCTAGAGTATGCTGAATACTCTGTGGCGTACAACTGACCCCTCCATCTTCGCCTTATCTTTTCTGCTTCCCCTTTTGCTAAGTGGGTCTCTTGTAGTAACGCTACTTGAATACCCCTCCTTTTTAGGTAGGACAGAATTTTGTGTCTTTTGTTTGGTGTTCCCATCCCCGCACATTCCATGTTAGCAGATTATACTCTGCCATATCGGAGAGACATTCGGACCATTTCCTTCTTGGCCCACCCCAATGGCCTGAGACCTTCTGCGTCTGACTGTATGTCTAATCCTAACAACCCACCTACTGCAGAGCGCCATCAAAACTAACAATCGTGGACCCCCAACTCCCCTTCCCCAGGGTGCCCCCTAAACAGAAGGCTGCCCAAAATATTGTGCAACTGTGCAACTCAGTCAAACAGTCAACTCTAGTTCTCGCAAGACTTTCGGAATGGACGAGACTCTGGTGGGGGGGACCATGCCCGGAGGGGCCACCAGATCGCTGCCCATCTCCACCTCAGGGCTGCGCTGCATTTTCGATTACCCAAGCTCATCCGCTGTCTGAGGGGTCAACCTTGGTGCCTGCACCGAGCAGCTCGACCCGTCCACCGAGGACATCACCGTGCCATCCGACTCTCCGCCTGAGTCCCTGGGGGGCGACTCCTCCCTGCTCATGGAGGCAGCAGCCTCTAGTGCCGCCTTTTTCCCCATTTCCTTTTGCGACTGGGTTGGTGCTAAGCGGGGTCGGTTCCTGGTTCGCCGTCTTCCCGAGCCCTGGCGCACTCCACTGCCCCCATTCCCCCATTTGCATGTTGCACCATTTGGGTCCCTTGGGCCTCCAGCCAGTCCCATGCCTCCTCGGGTGTTTGAAAAAATGTGGTCTTACCGTCCATGGTCACCTTTAGTTTTGCCGGGAAAAGGAGCGAGTATTGGATTCCTTCCCCTCTCAAGGCCCTCTTGACTGTCAAGAATGAGGCTTGCTTGGGTTGAACGTCCAGTGTGAAGTCGGGGAATAGTGTCACCTCCCGGGTCGCAACTTTGAAAGGGCCCGCTTCTCTGGCTCTTTGTAGAAGAATATTCCTGTCTCTATAGTGCAGGAGTCTGGCGATCACCACACGCGGAGGACGACCCGGCGCCAAAGGCCTCGAGGGCACCCGGTGCGCCCGCTCCAGGGTGTAGAAAGGGGTCAGGCCCTCCGGGGCCACAGCAGTACGCAACCATTCCTCTAGAAACTTCATCATGTTCGCTCCTACGGCCCCCTCCGGCAGCCCCACCACTCGCACGTTGTTTCTGCGGCTTCTGCCTTCCGCGTCCTCTGCTCTTTGCTCTAGGCGTGCAACCCTATCTGTTAGACACATCACCTCACCTTTTAGGTCTTTTTGTTGCGGTGCAATTTCAGCCAAGGTATTCTCCGTGTCTTTTACTCTATCCACTAACTTGTGGTGGTCCGCCCTTAGCAGGCCGACTTCAACTGCGACCTGGTTGATACTGCATTGTAGAGTAGTTTTAGTGTCCTCTATTGCACCTAGGATCTTATCTAAGGTGTCCTGTACTCTGAGTTGGGGAGGGTCCAGTGGCTCTCTCTCCTTGTGTTCAGCGGGTGTCATATTGTCCATTATTTTACCTTTATGGTGATTCTTGGGGGACATCTGGCACCCGGGGAGGTCCACCACCCAGATTTGGGCGATAGGTCTACTTTTAATTCGGTCTCCTGCACGATTCCTCCCTTCCGGCTCTACTCAGGTTGGACCGAGCCCTTCGTTCTAGGATCTCGCTGGTTTCCGGTTGGTCTCCCCCCTCGCTCTCCGCCTCCGGGCGACCCCCGGCACCAGCTTATCATACCAAGCCTGCCGGGATCCCACAGGCGGTCGGTGCCTCTTTACTCATCACCGTTCGAGGCCGGAAGGCCCCTCGGCCCAGGTTCCGCTGCTGCCCGCCGGGGCTCCTCTCTCTCTGTTTATTATTTATTTATTTATTTAAGGGCCCCCTTCAGGGTACTGATCTTTGGGGGCGCAGGTGTGTTCCAGTGGGGCCCGCTGGAGTCCAAGGGTCCTCCAGTGCCAGGAGAGTCACATGAAGCACTCACCCTACTCCGGGACGCCGATTCCGGGCCTCCGCCATCTCCTCCTGTTCCTCGGTGCAGCCCGAGAGGTTCTTATGTGTCCAGAGGGTCAGACCCCGTGTCCTCTCTGCTCCAACACCAGGCGTAGGTGCCGATCGTCCGGCGATCGGGGCCCACCGGCTCCGCCCGCCTCCTTGCTGCTGTGTTTCTTTGGGGCCCGCCCTTCGAGTCCAAGTCGGGTCCCGCTTCGTGTCTCCGCGGCACGCCCTCAGTACACCTTCGACCCAGTAAGCGCCCTCTAGCCCCGGTGCCATCACCTGCTAAGCTGCTCCGCTCCCGGTCTCTCCTGTTCCTCGTGTGCCGCCGGGCCTCTCTCCGCCGGCCTCGTGCTCACACTCGGGTCCCCGGCTGCACAGGGCCCGCCGAGCAGACAGCTCCGAAGTTCCCCAACCTTCACCAGAGCCTCTCAGCCTCGCCCCGTTCGGGCTCCATGGTTTTGCAGTGTCCTCCACAGCTCTCCCGCTCCGTGATTGCGGTTTGCCCCAGGGCTGGGTGTTGTTATGCCGCGGCGCGCACTGCGGCGCGCACCGCGGCGCTCGCCGCGGCCGCGGGCTCAGGTTGCCGCGGCGCGGCACGTCAATCTCGCCGCGGCCGACGCCCGGGTTGCGGGGAGCGCCGCGGCCAGCGTTCGAGTTGTGGTAAACACCGCGGTTGACTCTTGGGTCGCGGGGGATGCCGCGGCTCAGGCGAGAACCAGGGAGGCTCCAAGGAGCCGGTTTAAGGGTCGCGGCACCCGCCGCCTCCCTTATTATAAATTTTACCATAAAGGCAGACGCGGCATGGCCGCTTACAGCGCATGATGCGCTTTACCGTTTCTTGCTTGCCTATACATCACCTGCCTACCACTTACCGATATCCTGAGAACGAAACCGAACCCTTACACATGGTGCACTTTATACTTGCCCCTTTTCTTCCCAGCATGCTGACCACTTCCTCTCTGCCCAGCATGCATTGTTAGACGCACATAACTGATTCACCATTGTTTTCTTTTCCCCAATCCAAGATGGTGGTATTTCTACTTCCTGTTTTCTACTTCCTGTCTAAGGGTATATAAAGGGATCTCAACTACTTGTCCATTGCGTTGCAACACTCCTTGGTGGTAGTCACGCTCCGATTGATCTCCTCCTGCGAATCCTGTCTGTTCCTGTCCTGCCTTGTTTTCCAGTCTTCCTGATCCTCGATCTTAACGCCCTGGTGTCCTCCTTTCATTTCAGGGAGTTCCTGTGGAGGTTTTTTACCCTACTGGGGTTTTTCCTCTGGGACTCCTTCTGGAGGGCACGGACTGTAGTGGTTTGCTCATACCAAACAGCACCGTGGCTACTGGAAGGGGTCGCCCCTACCTCGGCCAGAGCAGAACCTACCGGAACAAGGATCGTTCCCCTACGCCTCTCAGCTTCGACGGTAAGACCATTGAAAACCGTGACAGATTGCAACGCCAAAAATTCCAGTTGCAGTCCGGTACTATGGATGACCCAGTGGCAAACACGGAACCTACTAACCAGGACCTACTGGCGACGCTACAACAACAGGCTCAAGAACTCCAGCAATTACGTACTGAGAATACTGTTTATCGACAAGCCTTTGCCTCCAGGACCACAGATGTCCCTGCAGTAGCCGCCTCTACACCTCGATTTTCCGGGGATCCCACCACATTAAAAGAATTCCTGGACGCCTTGACGGTGTACTTTGCCTTTCGCCCCTCGCAATTTGTACAAGATAAGACCAAGGTGGGGTATTTGATTAGTGCCTTATCAGGGCCAGCCTTGGCTTGGGCCACACCTCTAGTAACCAGAAACGATCCCTGTCTATCTAATTATTCCACCTTTATCACTACTTTTAAACAGATGTTTGAACGCCCTGGACTCGAGGCGTCAGCAGAAGAGGCTCTTTGCGAAGTCCAACAAGGGAGTCAAGATGTATTACAATACATCACCCGTTTCAGACAATTAGCAGCAGAAACAACCTGGGTGGAACGTACCTTGGTGACACTCTTCCGTAGAGGTCTCAGAGAAGACATCAAGGATGAACTAGTGCATTCTGCCAGAATAGAAAACCTCAAAGGATTGATGGACCAGGCACTAACGATAGAATATCGGTTGAATGAACGAAGAATGGAGAAAAAGAAGAGTCGTTTGCCTTCTCACTCAGTACCATCTCGTCCCTTCGCCCATCGTACCGAGGAAGTCCGTCCTGAATCCAAAGGGAATACCGAGGAAGAGCCCATGCAAATTGACACAGCTCGCGGTCCTTTATCCGCCAGTGAAAGGGAACATAGACGAAGGAAGGGGCTTTGTCTATATTGTGGTGCAGCTGGTCACCTAATTCGCGCTTGCCCCATTCGTCCAACCAAGCCCTTGGGAAACGCCAACTCCCGTCCTCAGTAAGAAGGGTGAGGACGGGATATCGTGATATACCTTCTATTTGCTCTTCCAGGGAGGAAGGAACTGCTCTTTTTCTCTTACCAGTTACCCTCCATTTAACTGATGGCCGGGAAGAAAGAACTTTGGCCTTATTGGACTGCGGAGCCAGTGGCCTCTATTTAGATGAAACCTGGGCCAAAGAACGACAGATAACACAAATACCCAAAGAAGTACCAGAACAGGTGCATACCGTTGATGGGTCACTCTTGGCCTCTGGACCTGTAAAATATACCACCCCTACCTTCTGTTTACAGTTTGGAAAACACCAGGAGATTCTCTCGTTTGACTTAATTTCATCACCACACCACGTCATGATCCTGGGGATTCAATGGCTTGTACTGCACAATCCTTACATCAACTGGGAAACGAAAACCATTTCGTTATCCTCCCATTTTTGTCAACACCACTGCTATCCGGCCGGGGATTATTGGTCCCCAAAAAGTCTCTCAACAGCACCTTCTCAGGTGGGAGGATCCATTAATGTCCTACAGGGAGTTCCCAGACATTATCAGGACTATATCGATGTATTCCAGAAGCCAGAAAGGCCTGAACTGCCACCCCACAGAGAATACGACTGTGCCATTCCTTTAGAACCAGACACAGTAGTTCCTTTTGGGCGGATGTACTCTCTCACAGAACCAGAGAAACAAATTTTGAAAGAGTACCTAGATGAGAATCTACAAAGTGGGTTGATAACTCCCTCCTCTTCACCCGCCGGGGCTCCTCTTTTCTTTGTACCAAAGAAAACCAAAGATTTGCGTCCCTGTATTGATTTCAGAGGGTTAAACAGGATCACTATTAAAGACCGGTATCCGTTACCCCTCATAAAGGACATCTTAGAAGCAGTCAGAGGAGCCAAGAGGTTCACCAAGTTGGACCTCCGAGGAGCTTATCATCTACTACGAATCAGAGAAGGTGATGAGTGGAAGACCGCCTTTAGAACACCTTTTGGTCACTACGAATATAGAGTAATGCCATTCGGACTCACTATTGCCCCGTCCATCTTTCAAAGATTCATGGATTCTATATTTTCAGATCTTTTGCAACAAACAGTGGTGGTGTATCTTGACGATATCCTAATCTATTCGGTTCATCCAGAGGAACATTCCAAGCACGTTCGCCAAGTCTTAGAGAGACTCCGACGACATCATTTGTTCTGTAAGCCTGAAAAATGCGAGTTTGATCAGATAGAAGTAAAATACCTGGGATACTGTATAAACCAGACCGGAGTTGCCATGGACTCAGACAAAGTGCAGGCTATATTGAATTGGCCATCTCCTTCTTCCATCAAGGAGACTCAGGGGGTGATTCTAACCCTGGCGGTCGGTGTTAAAGCGGCGGCCAACCCGCCAACAGGCTGGCGGTAAAAAAAATGGGATTCTGAGCCTGGCGGGAACCGCCAACACAGACAGCCACCTTAACACTCCGACCGCCACGGCGGTACAAACAAACAGCGCGGCGGTCACCGCCAACAGACAGGCGGCAGACAATGTACCGCCCACACTATTACAACTCACCAATACGCCACCTTTTCCGGGGCGGGAGCACCGCCGATAAAAACACGGCGGAAACAGACTACGGACGGGAAAACGCTCACCACTACGCACTCCAGGAGGAAAGAGGACAGCATGGAACCCGAATTAAACATCCTACCTGCTCTCGTCTACCTTCTCATCTACCACGAGTACGAAGTCCGGCGCAGACGACAACGGTGAGTACTGCACCTACGACACACGGGAGGGGGAGGACGAAAGGTTACGGGCACACACATATGCGACCCCCCGCTCCCCCCCCAACTATGTACTCACCAATGCAGAGCACCAAGTCACAGTCACACCACCCAAACACCCCTGAAAAATGCTAGGACATAATCATATTTGGAATAAATATTTATGTACCAAAAAGCTCCAGAAAATTATCGTACAACCATGAAAGATATTCACAACAAAACTAATGACATACACATCAGTGTATAACTGAAGTACCAAGTCCTGCACATCCTACGAATTCAGCATGTCCGTGGGCCAAAGTCTTGAGAAATAAGGGCAAAGCCCACACAGGAGACCTGAGTCCTTTGGAGAGAACACTGCAGGGGCATCAGATGTAAAAACTACAGGCACCTCAGGGGGAAGGGAAGGGGGGGGCACCACAGCCACATGAGTCCACGACGCCAGATCCACGAGGAGCCACCATGCCCACTGGACCATCCTGGGGAGTGCAAAGCCACAGTCTCTCAATGTCTCTACAGTGGGTGGGCTGCCCACTGGACCATCCTGGGGAGTGCAAAGCCACAGTCTCTCAATGTCTCTACAGTGGGTGGGCTGCCCACTGGACCATCCTGGGGAGTGCAAAGCCACAGTCCATCAGGTGGATGACAGTCTCCACTGGTCAAGGAGGAGGCATGGTGGGCACAGTGAACCATAAACGGTGCTTGAGACGGCGGTGCCCAGCAGAGCGGTGCTTGAGACGGCGGTGCCCAGCGGAGCGGTGCTTAAGACGGCGTGCCCAGCGGAGCGGTGCTTGAGAGGAAGGGCCCAGCGGAGCGGTGCTTGAGAGGAAGGGCCCAGCGGAGCGGTGCTTGAGAGGAAGGGCCCAGCGGAGCGGTGCTTGAGACGGCGGTGCCCAGTGGAGCGGTGCTTGAGAGGAAGGGCCCAGCGGAGCGGTGCTTGAGACGGCGGTGCCCAGCGGAGCGGTGCTTGAGATGGCGGTGCCCAGCGGAGCGGTGCTTGAGAGGAAGGGCCCAGCGGAGCGGTGCTTCAGAGGAAGGGCCCAGCGGAGCGGTGCTTGAGACGGCGGTGCCCAGCGGAGCGGTGCTTGAGAGGAAGGGCCCAGCGGAGCGGTGCTTGAGAGGAAGGGCCCAGCGGAGCGGTGCTTGAGACGCCGGTGCCCAGCGGAGCGGTGCTTGAGACGGCGGTGCCCAGCGGAGCGGTGCTTCAGAGGAAGGGCCCAGCAGAGCGGTGCTTGAGACGGCGGTGCCCAGCGGAGCGGTGCTTGAGAGGAAGGGCCCAGCGGAGCGGTGCTTGAGACGGCGGTGCCCAGCGGAGCGGTGCTTGAGACGGCGGTGCCCAGCGGAGCGGTGCTTGAGAGGAAGGGCCCAGTGGAGCGGTGCTTGAGAGGAAGGGCCCAGCGGAGCGGTGCTTGAGACGGCGGTGCCCAGCGGAGCGGTGCTTGAGAGGAAGGGCCCAGCGGAGCGGTGCTTGAGACGGCGGTGCCGAGCGGAGCGGTGCTTGAGACGGCGGGGCCCTGTTCAGCGGTGCTCTTCTGCACCGCGGGCCCTGTTCAGCGGTGCTCTTCTCCACGGCGGGGCCCTGTTCAGCGGTGCCTATCTCCACGGCGGGCCCTGTTCAGCGGTGCTCTTCTGCACCGCGGGCCCTGTTCAGCGGTGCTCTTCTCCACGGCGGGGCCCTGTTCAGCGGTGCCTATCTCCACGGCGGGGCCCTGTTCAGCTGTGCTCTTCTGCACTGCGGGCCCTGTTCAGCGGTGCTCTTCTCCACGGCGGGGCCCTGTTCAGCGGTGCTCTTCTGCACCGCGGGCCCTGTTCAGCGGTGCTCTTCTCCACGGCGGGCCCTGTTCAGCGGTGCCTATCTCCACCGCGGGCCCTGTTCAGCGGTGCTCTTCTGCACCGCGGGCCCTGTTCAGCGGTGCTCTTCTGCACCGCGGGCCCTGTTCAGCAGTGCTCTTCTCCACGGCGGGGCCCTGTTCAGCGGTGCTCTCCTGCACCACGGGCCCTGTTCAGCGGTGCTCTTCTCCACGGCGGGGCCCTGTTCAGCGGTGCTCTTCTGCACCGCGGGCCCTGTTCAGCGGTGCTCTTCTCCACGGCGGGGCCCTGTTCAGCGGTGCCTATCTCCACGGCGGGCCCTGTTCAGCGGTGCTCTTCTGCACCGCGGGCCCTGTTCAGCGGTGCTCTTCTGCACCGCGGGCCCTGTTCAGCGGTGCTCTTCTCCACGGCGGGGCCCTGTTCAGCGGTGCTCTTCTGCACCGCGGGCCCTGTTCAGCGATGCTCATCCAGCAGGTCAAGGGAGCCAGACCTGGCCTGGACTCCCTGCTCAGTCGCCCTCGGACCGTGACGTTTCTGGACCCTTCGGGGACGGACTCCTGGCCTCCTTAGTGTCCTCCTTCCCAGCTGGGATGTGGCATGTGGGGTCCACCTTCTCCGCGCTCCTGCTGCCCTTCTGCTCCTTTGATGGGGCTCTCGGGCCCTTGCCTCCCCTAGATGGTGTGGGTGGTGAAGTGGCCGCACATTGCTCCTTGGGGGCAGCCCTGTCGGTCCTCGCACGGCGGCCCTTGTTTTTGCGGGTCCTCTTGCCGGGGGGGGCGGGGTGGACGTGTCCTTGCTGCTGATCGATGTGTCACTGCTGGCAAAGGGTGGGCTCCAGAACCCAGGCACAACAGTGACACCCGAAGCTGGGCTGGTGGTGGCTGCGGTGCTCTTGGGACTCTTTGAAGATGGATGGGGGAGCTCATCGGGGGGAAAGAGGTTAAGGTTAGCCAGGAAAAGTTTTTTAGGGCCAAGGTAAAGGGTAGGAGAAGTGGAGATGGAAGTGGAGGTAGAGGAGGTGGTTGTAGGAGAGTCAGGTGTGCTGCCATTGGGTGAAGGTGCTGGTACTGTAGGCTGTCGTGAGGTGGATGGCTGTTGGGTGGGTGTCTGCCTGCGTTTGTGTGTCTTGGAAGAGGGGGTGACAGACACAGTGGGAGAGGACACAGGGGACGTGTAAATGGCAGTGGGGGTGGTGACTGCACGAGTGTGGACTGTCCTGGAGGGTGAGGTGGTGATGGAAGCACTGGCTGATGTTGGGGTGCATGCAGGTGTGAGTGTAGACGTCACAGGGAGGGAGGAGGGAGACGAGGAGGAGGGGGATACAGTGTGGCAGTGGCTGTTGGCATGTCTGCATCTGGGTGTTGCTTGGGTGAGTGTTTGTGGGATCTGTGGTGCTTGTGTTTGGATGAGCTGCTCTTGGGTGTTGAGGTGTGTGCAGGCTGGTCTGATGGTGTGGATGGGATAGGCTGAGGAACAGGAGACAGAGAAAGGCTGGAGGCAGTAAGAAGAGGGAGGCTGGAAACAGGGACAATGGCTGCCGTCAGTGCTGAGGCCAGAGCAGTGAACGCTCGTTGATGGGCAGCCTGACCCGAATGAATGCCCTCCAGGTACGCATTGCTCTGTTGCACCTCCCTTTGCACACCCTGGATGGCATTCAAAAGGGTCGTCTGCCCAACAATGAGCGTCCTTACCAGGTCAATGAGCTCCGCACTGAGGGCAGCAGGGGCAACAGGGGCAGGGGCTGAGGTGCCTGGGGCGAAGGAGACGCGCGCCTTCCTGGGCGAACCGGCACGGAGCGAAGACTGAGGGGCTGCTGGGAGGGCGGGGCTGGTGCACTGGGTGGCGGCTGTACCTGTAGAGGCGGGGGGCACGGATGTTGCCGCCACCCCTAGGGAGCTCCCATCCGAGGACGTGTCGCTTTCACTGCTCTCACCAGCGGTCCCCGTCGTGGTGCTCCCCTCGCCCTCCGGATCACTGGTGCCCTCGGTGTCTGTTCCTGGGCCCACCGGGGCCTTGTGTCCTGCAGCTCCCTCGTGCTCCGATGCCAAATCTCCTCCGCCTGATGATGCTAATGCACACATGCACAAGAAGATGAAGAGAAAGGGTGGGGGGAGAAAAAAGAAGACCAGGTTGAGTGCATGCAATGTCAACACCGTTGGCGGAGAGGAAATACACAGGTGCCTAATGCACTAAGCCGCGCATTCGGGGTACACTACTCAGTACTACTGACTAAGACAACAGGCCAAGAGACGTCAAACGCGCACATGGGAGATGCTGGACCTTCAATTTCTGTACTTGTCACCCTACCGAGGTGGGGGCCGGGGGCACAGGGCCATGCCTAAGGGAGAGGACTACACTACAGAAAGCGCCCTGGCCTAATGTCACCCACAGCCCTCCTCCCCCACCCAGACGCCTCCACTGCGCAGAAAGATAGGAGAATGTGCTGATACTCACCCCCTTGTGTCTGCTGTGATGTCTTAAAGCGCCCATCCAATTCAGGGTAGGCCACCGCCAGGATCCGGGACATCAGGGGGGTCATGGTGCGACTGGCACCCCTCCTAGGTTGGGAGGCCATCCCCAGCAGTGTTTCTGCGGTCTTCCTTGTTCCGCGGCGGATGTCCTCCCACCTCTTGCGGCAGTGGGTGCCCCGTCTGTTGTGGACCCCCAAGTTCCAGACTTCCTTGGCGATGGCACGCCAAATCTCGATCTTCTGATGGGCGCTGACCTATTTGACATGTACAGGGTGGAAAGGAGGAAATCATCAATGACCTGCATGTTAGATGTAATTGGCCCCCCCCACCCACTTTGCCATATGGCACATGCTCTCATCTGTCGGGCGTTGCACTCCTCATTCGCCCCCCACCCCACAAACTTACATCCACCCCAATCCACACAGGCATAGCCCATTCCATGTGCACCCGGTGTACTCACTTGTTGGTCTGGAGGACCGTAGAGTAGCGCATACTGGGGGAGGACCCCATCCACGAGCTTCTCCAACTCTTCAGACGTGAAGGCAGGGGCCCTTTCCCCAGTCGCAGCAGCCATTGTATCTTCCAGACCGAGGTCACAGCAGCACTTGCAGTATAGGTCCTCTCCTGTGGATGATCAGGTCTCAAGTGATTAAGCAGATAGAAAATGGCGGTCACGCCCGCGGCGGTGCGTACCGCGGCGTTGCGTACCGCGACCGCCGGCGCACTTCGTAATTGGCTCCTGAAACCCATAGGCTTCAATGTTAACCAATGCGGCTTTGCGCCGCGGTCTTCGACCGCCTACCGCCACGGTGTGCCCCGCCAGCGCATTGACCTCACATCCCATTGTCCCACTTCACAGGTCAGGCAGCCGCCATTTCAAGGGCCTACATGGCTTAATTTTGACTGCGACACACAGGCCTAGGCCTTGCATTGCCACACATACACGCCTTTCAACCCATTGCCATTCTTTAACTGTGCAAGCTGTCTGTACGTACCTGTGGTTTGGCTGACTCTGTGCTCCATGTTGTCCTTCCTAGGCACCGTCCGCTGGGACTTGCGATGAGAAGGAGGAATCCTCGCGTGTACCGACCGCTGGTGGACCTGTCGACAATGGAAGAACGCCATATAATACTTCGATACAGACTTGACCGTGCCACTATCCATAAACTGTGTGCCCAGCTGGAGCCAGCCCTGATGTCCCCCATCCGCCAACCCACAGGGATTCCCCCTCTGGTGCAGGTTTTGTCAGTCCTCCATTTTTTGGCCAGTGGGTCATTCCAGACCACAGTGGCCATGTCATCTGGAATGTCTCAGCCTATGTTTTCTAAGATTTTGAGCAGAGTGTTGTCTGCCCTGATGAAACTCATGCGGAGCTACATCATTTTCCCCGAGGAGGGTGACTTGCCTACAGTGAAGGGTGATTTCTATGCCCTTGGACATATCCCCAACATCATTGGTGCCATTGATGGGACCCATGTGGCTTTGGTACCCCCAAAAGACGATGAGCAGGTGTACCGAAACAGAAAAAATGATCATTCGATGAATGTCCAGGTGGTCTGTTTGGCTGACCAGTACATCTCCGATGTAAATGCCAAGTTCCCAGGGTCAGTGCATGACGCGTATGTGATGCGAAATAGCAGCATCCCCTATGTGATGGAGCAGCTACAGAGACAACGTGTGTGGCTAATAGGTGACTCTGGTTACCCCAACCTGCCGTGGCTACTGACCCCAGTGAGGAATCCCCGGACAAGGGCAGAGGAACGCTACAATGAGGCCCATGGGCGTACTAGGAGGGTGATTGAGCGAACCTTTGGCCTCCTGAAGGCCAGGTTTAGGTGCCTGCATATGACAGGTGGATCCCTAATGTACTCACCAAAGAAGGTGTGCCATATCATTGTGGCGTGCTGTATGCTTCACAACCTGGCTTTGCGACGCCAGGTGCCTTTCCTGCAGGAGGATGGTCCAGATGGTGGTGTTGTAGAAGCCGTGGAGCCTGTGGAGAGTGAAGAGGAGGAAGACTCAGAGGACGACACAGACAATAGGGACAGAGTGATACAACAGTATTTCCAGTAACACCCAGGTAAGAATCACCCACGCCATTTCCCAATTGCTTCTAGCCTCCTGCATCTGTACTTTCTGTAGCTCCCACCAGATATTTTTGGGTATTTTTTTATTTTCCCTTCCCTTCTCAGTGCTGTATGACGCAGTGCCTGACTTCTGCTTGGTTTGCCCATGAACTACATCGTATTGACATTGGTATGTTGTCATCACTAATTGACAGAACAGATATTGAACAGTAATATGTAATACATTTGCTAATAATACAGCATGACTCCAAACTGATTTGTGTGCAATATGTGATTTATTTACAGGGCTAGATATTGGTACATGTGATTATAAGGGTGATGGGTGGGGGTGGAGTAATGTCCATGGCAGAGTCCAGTTCTCAGTCTCACAGGTGCATTGTCCTTTTGCCTGTGGAAGGATGGAGCAGAGGCAGTTCATGGTTGGACAGGGTGGCAATGTGGGACAGTGGGAAGAGTTCAGGGGGTATGTCCTGCTGGCGGGGGTCTTGACATCCTACTCTGTCTTTTTTTTGGATCTCAGGCTCCTCTTACGGGGTGGTTGTTCTTCAGCAGGAGGTGGGGTTCTGGTGGCCTGCCGTGGTGTTGGGGCCTCCTGTCCACTAGCGCCGGCGGAGGTGGTAGGCTGTTCCTGGTCCGGGCTAGTGACAGGGGCCCTGTGTGGTGCCACATGGTCCCGCAACGCGTCTTCTATCCTGTTGAGGGCCAGGACGATGGTCCCCATTGCGGTCCCGATGATTCTCAGCTCCTCCCTGAACCCCATGTAGCGTTCCTCCTGCTGTGCCTGGATCTCCGTGAACCTGGCCAGTACCGTCGCCATCGTCTCTTGGGAGTGGTGGTAGGCCCCCATGATGGTGGTGAGGGCCTCTTGGAGAGTGGGTTCCCTGGGCCTCTCCTCCCCCCCCTGTCGCACAGCAGCCCTCCGAGCTGCCCGGTTTCCCCCGGCCTCTGTCCCCTGGACGGTGTGCCCGCTACCACTGCCCCCAGGTCCCTGTTGTTGTTGGGGTGTTGGGTTAGCCTGGGTGCCCTGTAGTGGCAGACACACCGCTGATTGAGCTGTCCTAGAGACAGAGGCATGGGCCCGCTGGGTGGGAGCTGTGCTGGTGTTGGCAGAGGGGGTCGGGTCTGGTGTGGCCTGTGGCTGCCTGAGGGGAACCGACTGCCCAGAGGTCCCCGATGGTCCGGGCTGGTCATCAGGTTCACTGTCGACAGAGCTGCTATCCTCAGTGTGGGCCTGTTCCGGTGGTGGGATGGACACTTCTGGACCCTCCTGGCTGGTGTGTTGTCGTTCGGGTCCTGCATGGGGTAAGAGAGTTTGGTTATTGTTTCTGTGTGTGCAATAGCGTGCGTGTTATGGGTGCCCTTGTCCCCCAGTGCAGGCATTCCCTTGAGGGAGGTGTTGTGAGGGTAGTTAGTGGGGGATGGGGGTTAGTGCAGTGGTCATGCTTAGGTGATGGGTGCCCATGATTTGTGTTGGCATGCAGGAGTTGGTGTTGGGATGGGTGGGTTGTGCTGGTGAGACATTGTCAGGGAGGATGTGTGCTGGGGGGTTGGGGGTGAGGGTGGGGGTGTGGGTTGGCATGCTGGTGGGGTGGGGGGGATATAGTAGTTGAGATGGGACTTACCAGAGTCCATTCCTCTGGCTACTCCAGCGAGGTCCTGAGGATGCAGGATGGTCAAGACCTCTTGCTCCCACGATGTAAATTCGGGAGGGGTGGGTGGGGGTCCGCCGCCAGTCTTCTGGACCGCGATGTTGTGCCTGGAGACCATCGATCGGACCTTCCCCCGTAGGTCGTTCCATCTTTTGCGGATGTCCTCCCTATTCCTGGGATGCTGTCCCACCGCGTTGACCCTGTCCACGATCCGCTGCCATAGCTAGGCCTTCCTGGCTATACTGGTGTGCTGCACCTGCGAGCCTAAGAGCTGGGGTTCCACTCTTAGGATTTCCTCCACCATGACCCGGAGTTCTTGGTCCGAAAAGCGTGGGTGCCTTTGGGGTGCCATGGGGTGGTGTGGGTGAGGTGTGGGGTGGTGTATGTGATGAGGAGTATGTTGGTGAGTGGTGCTTTGTGCTACTATGTGGTGTGTGTGATGGTGTAGTGTGCCTCAGTGTGTCTTGCTATGGATTGTCTGCTGTGTCTCTCTCTCCTTCTCTCAGTAATTATGGTCGCAGGGGTTTGTGGGTGATGTGGGTGTGTGTTTTATAGTTGGTTGATTGTGTGGGAGTGGTGTGTGTATGTGTATCAGGTGTGTGTATTTCAAATTGTCCAATGTGGCTGTGTTTTGGTGATGTGTGTGTATTCTGACCGCGGTGGTGTGTAGCGCCAATGGAATACCGCGTTTGAATGACCGCCGTGTGGATTCGTGGGTCGTAATGGCATGGGCGTATTTCTGTTGGCGTGACGGTGGAGATTTGGTCATCTCCAGTTTATCGCTGCCCGCAGATGTGGCGGGCTGCAGTGGAGGACGGATTTTTGGAGGTTTGGCCGTTGTGGGTCAGAATGACCGTGGCGGTTGACCGCGGCCGCGGCGGTGTTATGGCGGTCTTATGACCGGCGGTAAGGGCATTTTACCGCCGAGGTCAGAATGACCCCCTCAATGTTTTCTGGGGCTAGCCAACTTCTACCGACAGTTCATAGCAGACTTTGCCCAGAGAACCAGTTTCATTACTCAAACCCTCAAAATGGAACATCTAAAGAAAGGGTTTTGTTGGACACCAGGCGCTGAGTCAGCCTTTCAGGACTTAAAGAAAGCCTTTATTCAAGCCCCTATTCTTCGACACCCAGACACCAGCAAACAATTCATTGTTGTCACAGACGCCTCAGAAAGAGCCATTGGGGCTGCCCTGTTACAAAAACAAGACGATGATGACCTAGAACACCCTGTATTTTATCTATCACACACTCTATCTGATTCTGAGCGAAACTATTCCGTGCTAGAACGCGAATTACTCGCCTTAAAAGTCGTGTGCACCGAATGGAGACACTTCTTGATGGGATCAAAGGAACCCTTTGAAGCCCGGACCGATGACAGAAATCTACAGTGCTTAAGAAATTTTCAGTGCCAAAATAGCCGGCAGGCTCGATGGGCCTTCTTCTTCAGCCAATATGACTTCTATATCACCTACATCCCTGGTTCTCAGAACATCCTAGCGGATGCCCTGTCCCGACGTTACCCTGGGTGCGGTGATTCCGCGGTTCAAAACTTATTTGACAACAACAAAATCATAGGGGTAGCACAGACTTTTTTAGATCAAGTCAAGTCCGAATATGCCTGTCTACACGAAACAGAACTAAAAAAGGTACGTCCGCAGCTGCACACAGATCATGACTATTATTATCGTGATAAGGCCCTGTTTTTACCCACGAAAGCAGTGCAAATCGAAGCTTTACGCATGTGCCATGATTCCCCTATCGCAGGTCATCGAGGAATGAAAGCCACTCAAGATCTTTTGCTTCGCTCTTTCTGGTGGCCAACTCTCAAGGCTGACACTGAGGCATATGTGTTATCCTGTCCTACGTGTGCTCAAGCCAAGACACCCCGAACCAGACCTGTGGGGTTACTTCGCCCATTACCTGTTCCCCCAGGCCCATGGCATACCATATCCACCGATTTTATGTGCGCATTACCTTCCTCAATGGAAAACCACGTCATAATGGTAACTGTGGACTCCTTCACCAAGATCGCCCACTTCACGGCCTTGAGAAAGTTACCAACGGCAAAGGAGTTAAGTCAGATCTTTACTCAAGAGATCTTCAGGCTACATGGGTTACCCCAAATTATTATATCAGACAGGGGTCCTCAATATATCTCCCGATTCTGGAATCAATTCTGCAAGACCTTGGGGATCCAGGTTGCCTTATCATCCGGGTTCCACCCACAAACCAATGGACAAACGGAACGACTCAATCAGGGTCTTGAACAGTACTTACGTAGCTTCTGTAACGCTACACAAAGTAATTGGGCTCCCTACTTACCGCTTGCAGAATTCTCTTATAACAACTCTCTACACAGTGCCTCTAAGGTCTCTCCTTTCTATGGCTCTTACGGTTTCCATCCCAGGGCCTTCCCAACTCCCCTGAGAGACAACTCCAATCTTCCAGCCATCTCCTCCTACGTTCGACAGCTACGGGGTATACAACGAATTATCCATTCCAACCTTGTGTCCTCCAAGTTCCGCATGAAGAAGATAGCAGATAGGAGACGCTGTGCGGCTCCTCTATATCAGGTCCATGATAAGGTCTGGCTCTCCTCTAGATTCCTACCTCTCCGACTCACCCAAAACAAATTCAAACCCCGCTTTTATGGTCCCTTTCTAATTCTCAAAAGAATCAACCCAGTGTCTGTGCGTCTTCGCCTACCTCGGACATGGAAGATCCACCCGGTATTTCATGTCTCGCAATTGAAACCTTACCGTCCTGATCTTTTTCATAGGCAGTTGCCCTGTCCCCCTCCTCTGTTGGTTGACAATGTGCCTGAGTACGAAGTTCAGGAGGTCTGTGACTCTCGCTTTTTCCATGGGCGCCTCCAATATCTTATTCATTGGAAGGGATACCCTATGAGTGAGTGTTCCTGGGAGGATGCCTCTTCAGTTCATGCTCCTCTTTTGATCCGCCGCTTTTTTCGGCTCTTCCCTCACAAACCCGGGGCTCGGGGGGGGCATACTGTTATGCCACGGTGCGCATGCGGCGCTCGCTGCGGCCGCGGGCTCAGGTTGCCGCGGCACGTCAATCTCGCCGCGGCCGACGCCCGGGTCGCAGGGGAGCGCCGCGGCCAGCGTTCGAGTTGCTGTAAACACCGCGGTTGACGCTTGGGTCGCGGGGGATGCCGCGGCTCAGGCGAGAACCAGGGAGGCTCCAAGGAGCCGGTTTAAGGGTCGCGGCACCCGCCGCCTCCCTTATTATAAATTTTACCATAAAGGCAGCCGCGGCATGGCCGCTTACAGCGCATGATGCGCTTTACCGTTTCTTGCTTGCCTATACATCACCTGCCTACCACTTACCGATATCCTGAGAACTAAACCGAACCCTTACACATGGTGCACTTTATACTTGCCCCTTTTCTTCCCAGCATGCTGACCACTTCCTCTCTGCCCAGCATGCATTGTTAGACGCACATAACTGATTCACCATTGTTTTCTTTTCCCCAATCCAAGATGGTGGTATTTCTACTTCCTGTTTTCTACTTCCTGTCTAAGGGTATATAAAGGGATCTCAACTACTTGTCCATTGTGTTGCAACACTCCTTGGTGGTAGTCACGCTCCGATTGATCTCCTCCTGCGAATCCTGTCTGTTCCTGTCCTGCCTTGTTTTCCAGTCTTCCTGATCCTCGATCTTAACGCCCTGGTGTCCTCCTTTCATTTCAGGGAGTTCCTGTGGAGGTTTTTTACCCTACTGGGGTTTTTCCTCTGGGACTCCTTCTGGAGGGCACGGACTGTAGTGGTTTGCTCATACCAAACAGCACCGTGGCTACTGGAAGGGGTCGCCCCTACCTCGGCCAGAGCAGAACCTACCGGAACAAGGATCGTTCCCCTACGCCTCTCAGCTTCGACGGTAAGACCATTGAAAACCGTGACAGGTGTAGATTAAACAGGATTATTTGCAGGCCCCTCAGGAGCTCCTAACTTATGCATGCGCCATCTTCGATCGCGCGGCCACGCCCCCGGGGAGGATATTATACTAAAGGAAAGACACATGACTTGGGCCAGTTAACCTGGAGTCCTGATGCCCTGCCGAATTGTGATAGTGCATGTTCGAGTTCAGGAAGCGTGGAATGTACATCTCTGAGGTATACCAGGGCATCGTCCGCGTACAATGACACCACGTGGAATCTGTGAGAGTCCCATATGCCCCAGGTTTCAGCTTTGGAACGAAGGTAGCATGCCAAGGGTTCCATTGCTAATGCAAATAGTAACGGCGATAGGGGGCAGCCCTGCCGCGTGCCGCGTTGTATATTAAAACAATTAGATATTACCCCGCCTGTTTTTACTCTTGCTAGTGGCTCTCCGTGTAGCGTCTTGATCCAGCGTAATAGGCAAGGACCAAATCCCATCTGTTCCAGACAGGCAAATAGGAAGTCCCACCCTAGTGTATCAAAGGCCTTCTCTATATCTAGAGAGACCGCTACGTGGTGCATGTCTTCGGTCGGTGTACTATGTATTAAATGTAGGAGGTGTCTGATATTTATAAATGTGGTGCGGTTTGGAATGAAGCCTGATTGATCGTGGTGTGCCAATGAGTGCATTATAGGAAGTAGGCGGTTGGCAAGTATTTTACCCAGAATCTTGCAGTCTAAGTTGAGTAGCGATAAGGGGCGGTACGATTTTACATCTGTTGTATCTCGCCCTGGTTTAGGTAGCACCACGATCAGGGCCTCCCAAATAGAGCGTACCCTGTTGAAATGCTTCTTGGTACACCTCTAGCAATCGTGGATAGAGAGTGGTTGGATACGTGGCGTAGTACTCAATGGGCTAGCCATCAATGGCAGGAGTTTTACCGCGTGCCATTTGCTGGACCGAGGCCGAGGCCGAAATTTCATCTAATTGTATGGGATCTTCTATGGCATTGCGTTGTGTATCGTTCAATTTAGGGAGATGTATTCCTCTTAAAAAACCCATGTTCTTTCCATATTTAAATCAGTAGGACGCTCATAAAGATGTTGGTAGTAAATGCTAAAGGCGTCGTTTATTGCGAGTTGTGTCGTGGCCATACGTCCATCCGGCAACATGATGGCCATTGCTGGTGTTCTATGGTTTGCTTCTCGGAGGAGCCAGGCAAGTACCTTACCCGAGCGATCACCCTGTGCATGTTGTAAGGCCATTCGTGTGCGATAGTCGTAATGACTTAAGGTGGACTCTGCTTCATGCCTGCGTCGTCTTAATTGGTGCAATTGTGTGGGGGTCCCAGAGGGTTCCGCAGCGTGCATTTCTGCCCGCCGTAAGTCATGTTCAATCTTGGTGAGGTCCCTAATTAATTGTTGTTTAAACCCCCAGGGACTGGTCATACAATGCCCATGAACAACCACTTTATGTGCTTCCCATTCTGCTGCACGGGTGGGAGTTGTGTTGGCGTTTGTTGAAAAATATTGGCGGGTAGCGTTTGCCAGTGAGTCACAAAATGGAGGGTCTAATAAGGCCTCTGTTTGCAGGCGCCAGCTAGGTATGGCGGGTCGTGGTGTGCCCCAAGACATAAGTGCTGTCAGCGGATTGTGATCTGAGTGTGTTTTCACCAGATATTCTGCGTGCTCTAAAAAAGGACCATTATTGGTGGTGTTAAATAAAATGTCTATTGTCGTTTCTGGGGATGTTTTAAACGTCATACATCAACTAATCCCATGTTTGCACTCCAGGTATGAAGATGGCAAGTATTCCTCAGACCGAGGGCAGAGGATATTGGGGGATGGGATCGGTCTAGTTGTGGGTCCATTATGCAATTGAAGTCACCACCCCAGATCGTAGGTGCAAGTGGATCGTAGAACAGGGCTGGTGTGAGGAAGTCTAGAAAGGGGATCTGTTTATTATTTGGGGCATAAATAGCTGCTATGTTGATAGGTGCGCCATCTAAATCTCCCTCTAATATCACAAATCTGCCTTCTTTATCTATTGTCTGGGAGGTGAGGGCAAAGGGGACTCCGGGGGCTATCCATATTAGGACACCTTTGGCAAATGCTGAAGTAACAGTGCCATATAGTTGACCAAGCCAGCGAGAATGTGCTTTCGACAATTCGGCCTTTGTAAGATGCATTTCTTGGAGTAGTGCAATATGTACCTTGTGACGTTTGAGATATGAGTATATTTTGTATCGTTTAGTGTATGTTGCTATACCTCTAACATTCCAGGTCATTATTCTATACTGTTGGGCTTGGGTCGGTCGTTGTGTATAAGACATCATTCCTTAGTTCTTATGCAAAAAGCTACAAACAGTATAGCACATTTGTACATTTCACTTTCTGTAGCAAGCATTTGGTTGGGCAACTGCTGGGATATGGCCCAATATTTCGGGCTACGAAGGTGTAAGACATTGCATAGCAGGGAGCATGGTGACACATGTATAAAATTAAGAGGAAAAAAACTTTAACCTTGAAAACAATCCCTTCCGGGCCGCACCTATATATTGTGCCGCCCAATATATGTTAACTAGTAACAGGAAACTTGTGTCTCTATGTCGCAATGAACAACGTGTCCAAAGGTACATCTTGGGGGGTTGGTACCCGGCTTTCAAGAGAGTCTACCCCGTTCCAGGGCCTTTGATAATTGATGCAGTAGGGAGAAAGGATCCATATAGGTGGTGTCTGCGGGGCTGTCCAGGTATTCTATGATGGATTGTCTTGAGAGTGACGGGTTTCGTTGTTTGTGTGGCCTGTTATTGTCTATCAAATAATGTCATCTACTGAGCCAGGCATGATATGTGGGGCTTTATTGCTGCTAGTCTCAGAAATCTCTGAACCAGAATCTGATCCTGATATTTGTGTGGATTCCGATCGGAGGATATCAAAGGGGTTTTTGCAGCAGCGTATGGCTGCCGCTACTGCTTGGTCCCGCTATGCTGCCACTTGTTCTTGGTTTGGACGGGTTTTAGTTGGTTTTTCTGCGATGGCGTTTCGTTCTTGGAGTAATCCAAGTGTCCGCCTCCTTCTCGTCTTCTGTAGCTGTCACCAGGCCCTTTGTGTGAAGCCATGTCCACACATCTTCAGGTGTTTGAAAGATGTGTGTGGTCTCTTGGTCTATGACTTTAAGTTTTGCTGGATATAAAAGGGCGTATTTCATTTGTAGAGTGCGGAGGCGTTGTTTGACCGTCATGAATGATCCCCTTTTACGCTGCACTTCCATTGTGTAATCTGGGAATGCTGTTATTGTTGCATTTTCGAAGCGCTAAGGCCTTTTGGTGCGGAATAATTGTAAAATCAGATCACGAAAGTTCAGAAGGCGAGCTATGAGAGGGCGTGGAGGGTTACCTGCCTTAGGTGGTCTGCATGGTATTCGGTGAGCCCTTTCAATGGAGAACAGAGATGGTACATTTTCATGAAATACAGTGGATTTGGGCCATTTTTTCAGGAATGCTTCTGCGTTGGGTTGTTCCGATCGTTCAGGGAATCCGATGAATCTGATGTTGTTATGTCTCGAGCGTCCTTCTGCATCTTCCGCCCTGCGATGAAGTACATTGAGGTCTTCTTGCATGGTTGCTACCTGCGTTTGTAGCGATTGGAAGGTTGGTTGTACTGTTTGAGTAATTGCTTCCATCTGAGTGACTCATTCTGTGAGTTTACGATGATCAGTTCTTAGTAGATTGACTTCCAATGTGACTGTGTCAATCTTGGTTTCTAATGAAGTTTTAGTGTCTAGTATTGCATGTAGGATTGACTCAAATTTTTCCGAGTGACGCTGTAATGTATTTTCCAATTGGCGAAACTGTTCAACTTGTGACAGCGGTTCTGGAAGGTCGCTGTCAGTTGTGGCCTTAGTTTCGTTGATGGTTTTGTTGGGTCGTGATTTCCTCATGGTGGCGGTGGGCGGGAGATTTGTATTTGCGCGCTATGTCTTCGTTGTTGTTGGTTTACTGCAAGTAGTGGTCACGTTGCAACACTGCTTAATATCTGTGGTGCAGGGACTGATAATTGTTTGAGGCACCTTAGTTGTGCCCTTGTGTCATTTAGAGCCTAGCAGAGTAGATCAAGGAACACTAGGCGATATCTGAATGTTGCACGTTGACGGTGCCCAGTATTGAAAAGTGCCAGATTTAGACTTTATGATGTTGTTTTGGTAGTTCGTTGGGCATTGGTTACTGGGTTTTCAACTTTTTCAAGAGATGTTGCTAAGGTAGGGCTGCAACGTAACAACCAAGAGTCTGTGTCCCATTGTACCGTCGGCAGCGGGAAGTGAGAGTTATGTGAGGCTCCATAGGTGTCCTTGTGTCGTTCAGAACCTAGGGGAGTGGATCGGATCGAGGAACCCCTGGCGATATCTGAACGTTGCATGTTGGCGGCGCCCGGAATTGCCAAGTGCTGGGCTTGGTCTTTATGGTGTTTCCTAGGCAGTTCGTTTGGCACTGGTTACTGCATTCTTAATATACCGCTTTCAACGTCCGTGGGCCACAGCTCAGTCCGCACGTGTTATGCAGGGCCAGGGATTCAATGGGTCCTGGTGTGCCACAGAAGTGGGGGATGAGGGGGAATGCAAGCAGCTTCTTTATTTAAAAGATTCAGTGGAGCGGACCGCTCCGCAGCATGCGCGATGCACTTACCGCTGTGTTCCAGGCCACGTCAAAGGTCCGAGGCTGTGGAGGGCTTCCTCCCGGCACTAGGGCGCTGGGTCGCACTCGCGTCGTTGCGTTTACATAGATATTCTTTGTTCACACCGCAGGTAGATTGGCAGTGTAGCCGCCGGCAAAAGTCCGATTGGAGCTTTCCTGCAGGGGCGGCTATTGCACTAGTTGGGCCGCCATCACGTGCCATGTGAGAATAAATACCTCATTTTTCGCCTCCACTGACACCAGCAGCTTGTCCCTCGTCGGTCCCCGATTTCGAGAGGGGCCTCCTTTGTATGCAAGGCTCCTCTTACGTGTGATTGTACAGGATAATTTCAGGCCCCGTACGGAGCTCGTTTCTGAGCGGCCGCCATCTTGGCCACGCCCCCATATAATAAATAACTTAAAACCAATAAAACTATGTACAATGAGGCCCAAAGGCCTGTCCAAAATAGTTCACTGTTCCCCAACAACACAGGGCACAGAATGAGGCCCCAACTTGACTCCTGGCTGCAAAGTGCTGGCCTTCACAGGGCAGGGGCATTAATGGGGCATTCAGGTACCTCAGGGATAGGGGGGGTGGCTTGGGCCTGGAGGGGAGGTTCTTTGGGTTGGGCTTAGAAGGGGGAGGTTCTTTGGTTTGGGCTTAGAAGGGGGGGGTCCCTTGGGTTGGGTTTGGAGGGGGGTCCTTAGACTTGTACCTGGACGGTGGTGGTTTAGCCGGGGGTGGGTGGTGGTGGTTTGGGCCTGGCCCTGGAAGTGGAGGAAGTGGGCTTGGCCTTGGCTGTGGGAGGGGTAACTGTGGACTGTCTGTGGGTGGATGTCTTAGGTGGGGGAGGGACATAGTGATGACCAGTGAAGGCCTGGGAGGTGGAAGGCAGGGGGTCTGGGAAGGGTAGCAGGGCGCATGGGGGGAACAGGGACTGGGCCAGTGGTGGGGGATAGGGTAAACTCTGTCAGGAAACGTTTCTTAGGGGCACAAGGTAGGTTGTGGGAAGGACGTTTGGGAGTGGAGGGAGAGGGTATGGTTGACAGGTGTGTACGTGGAGGTGCCTTAGGTGCAGGTGCGTGGGTGTGTGCCATGTGGTGCTGAGTGAGTGTTGGGTGGGTGAGTGTGGGCGTTTAGATGTACTGGGAGGAGAGGTTGAGGAGATGCAGGGAGATGGCAGGCGGATGTGTGAGTGAATGTTGGGGTGGTGTCTGCAGGTAGGGTGGATGTGCTGCATGTGGGGGTGTTGATTGTCCTGGTGTGTGCGCATGTAGTGTATGGGGTGCACGTATGAAGGTCTGATATTGTGGTGACAAGCAAGGGCACACGTGGCAGGATCTGGGACTGATGAGGTGCTGACTGCAGGTGTGAGTGGTGTTGTGACTGTGAGGGGGAGGTGGTGGAGGAGTCAGTGAAAGGAGTGGATGTTGGCATGTCTGCATCTGAATGTTGTATGTGTGCATGGCAGTGGTGGGGTTTGCGGTGCTTGTGTCTGTCCTTGTGTACCGTGTCCGTTGGTGTGGATGCATGTGGTTCGGTAAGTGTACCTTGAATGGGTGAGGGGAGAGGGATGTGGTTTGGGAACAGGTAGCTGGAGGGGGGGCAGAAGAAGAAGGGACACTGGCTGCCACCAAGAAGGAGGCCAGAGCCTGAAACGATCTCTGCAGGCCAGACAGGGCACCGTGAATGCCTTCAAGGAACGCATAGGTCTGCTGCATCTGGATGGCATTTACGATGGTTGTCTGCCCCACCGACATGGACCTCAGGAGGTCAATAGCCTCCTCATTGAGGGCAGCAGGGCTGACTGGGGCAGGGCAGAGGTGCCTGCGGCAAAGGAGATGCCCACCCATCTGGGTGAGTGGGCACGGGCAACTGGGTGGGAAGCTACAGGTAGGGCGGTGCTGGTAAGGGGGTTGGTGGACAAGGACGGTACTGGGATGGTCCCAGATGGGTCCGCCACCGCCATGGAGCATCCATCGAAGGAGGAATCTGAAGATGATGTCATCAGTCTTGTCTCCTCCATGGTACTCCACTCACCCTCTGCTGATATCAGCCTCCTGGGTCCCGTGGGCTGCAGCATCTCCGCCGGTGCCCCTTCTCCTTTGCAGATGATGCTGATGCACCCAAAGACAGAGGAGGAGCAGGAGGGAAGGTGAGAGAGAGAGAGAGAGAGAGACAGGGTGCATTCGTTCAATGCCAGCACAACAGTCACACAGAGTAAATACAACATCTTCTGATGCCATGCCATGACACGCCATGCCCTCACCTACACATGCTACAACAATAAAACACCATGGGGGAAACCACAGCAATACACATGTATACTGCTGACGCAGATACAGATGCAATCGTGTACATGATGAAAGGCATACCAGCCACACCTGCCCAGGACTTGCCCTCTTCACATTCCCGTAGAGACACGCAATTCCTGGACTACAGAACCAACAGAATCCTGCATGGCTAGTTGGCATGCCAACAAGGCCATTGTCAAATTGCACAGTGACATCTTGGCCCACCCTACTTCACTACACATCCAGTACCTGGCAGCAGATTGAGGACTCAACAGTCACCCCTGGCACAGTGGTTGGCATCAACTGATTACAATGGCCTGACACAAGAGATGCTATGATCCTGGTGCCATATGCTGCCGAGCACGTTTTGGTAGTAGGTGACAATACATATACCACATTGGAGCTAGCTGCACCTCCACACATCCATGATGCGCATCCTGCCCAGCTGGCTAATACCTATAGTGGACATGAATCCATCTAGTACCCACGCCACAGCTTCCCAATAGTGCACACCCAGAGTCACAGTGGCAACACACATCGTAAGTGATGGTTTGTACTCACCCCCTCATGGCTGCTGTGCTGCCCTCAAGCGCCCATCCACCTGAGGGTAGGCCACCACCAAAATACGGGCTATCAAGGGGGTCAAGGTCCGACAGGCACCCCTCCCATGTTGGGAGGACATCCCCAGTTGGGCCTCTGCGGTCTTCTGGGCCAAGCATCTCAGTCCTCCCACCTCTTTCTGCAGTGGGTGCTCTGCCAGGCATGGACCCCCAGGGTCTGCACTTGTTTGCCAATGGAACGCCATATCCCCTTCATCTGATGGGCGTTGACCTGCATGGGTGACACAGACAGAAGGACAAATTAGTGTAGAGTGTCATCACAGTGACAGCAGTGGACAGCACACATCTCACAACCACACTGACGTCATCAATCCATGTAGGCTCAGAGTCTTCACCCACGTCCATTCTCCAGTCACACTGACTCGTCCCAAGGCCCCCATACACACCACTCAAAGACAGGACAATCACATTGGCCTCACCTGCTGCTCTGGTGCCCCATACAACTGCCCATACAGGGGTAAAACCCCCTCCACAAGCTTCTCCAATTTCTCCTGGGGGAAGGCTGGGGCCCCATCTCCTGCAGGATGTGGCATCTTGGCTACCAGGGTCAGAACACAGCAGCACACACAGTGGAGGTCTTATGTGCACGACTGCCAGTAGTAAAGTGAGCATGCGCACATGAAAGGGTGGTCATGGCCGCACGCGGACATCACCATCAATCACCATTGGCTCCTGTCTCCCATAGTCAACCTTGTTAACCAATGAGGAGTTTCACGATGGTTCAGACCTCCTACCGCCATGATGTGTTACGCCGGCGTGATGAGCACACTTCAATCTGTCCAGTGCATGCAGAACAGGCTGCTGCCATTTTACATGTGCAACGTGTATTCAGGGTGCATTTAAGGTGCGTCATGAGTGACACATGGTGACCTGTGCACAGCTGATAAGCATCCACACAGTCAATGCTGCACATCATGATTTCTACTCCCTCTCATTTGCAGGTACGGTGGAAGGTTGAGGATGAGGAATGCTCCGGTGTACACGCCTCTAGTTGACCATCCCACCTTGGAGGAGAGACATGTCATACAGACCTATCATCTCAACTGTCATGGATCTGGTGACCCAGTTGGAACTTGAACTATTGCCTGCCATTCGATATCCCAATGCTATCCCTCCCATAGTACAGGTGTTGTCAGTCCTCCACTTCCTTGACTCAGGGTCCTTCCATATGGCAATGGGTTTGGCCCAGAGATGTCACAGCCCATGTTCAGCAACATCCTAAAAGACGTCCTTTGTGCCCTGCTACAACATATGGCCAGCTACATCAGATTCCTACATCGTGTTGATTTGCTCCCTGTGAAAGCTGCCTTCTACGATCTGGCACATGTCCCTCATGTGATAGGGGCCATAGATGGCACCCATATTGTCCTGGTGCCATCCAGGAGGAGTGAACAAGTGTATAGGAACTGTAAAAACTTCTGTTCCACCAATGTGCAAGTGGTGTGTCTGGCTGACCAATATATCACACAAGTGCCAACCAGTTTCCCTGGGTCTGTGCATGACTCTACATTCTGTGGAACAGCACCGCCTCACACAAGAAGGCACCACTACAGAGGGACTGGGCCTGCCTCATCGATATGGATCCTCACATATGTGCTCTCAACACACTTCACAACCTACACTACACCCTCCTGGTCCTGACATGGCTCTTACCTCTGTGCACACAGGTGACTCTGGCTATCCCAACTTTCCCTGGCTACTGACAGCCGTGAGGAATCCGACTACAGCTGCTGAAAACAGGTACAATGAGGCCAACGGTAGTACAAGATTGGTGATTGAGCTGATCATTGGCCTGCTGATGGCCAGATTCCTGTGTCTGCACATCTCTGGAGGTGCCCTACTCTACACACCACAGAAAGTGTGAAGATAATTGTTGCTTGCTGCATGCTACACAATCTGGCCCTGAGACGTCACATCCCATTGCTGGATGCAGACGAGGTGGCAGCTGTGCCAGTGGCTGAAGAATGGTACATGGGGAGCGATGATGAGGAAGATGATGAGGATGTAGCTGACTCTAGAGCAGAGCTACTATGACAATACTTCCACTGAGATACAGGTATGTGCCATATGTATGGTATATGTCCAGTTCCACTGTCTGCCTTGTAACATGCTACCACCTGCTGGCTGTGATAACTGGCGATATTGGAGCTCTGACTCTGGGTGGTTTGGGGGGTACCTGTGGCCATGAATTGGGTTGTTCATGTGCACAGGTCAGTGCTATTCACATCTTGCTGTTGTGTTACTGCACTTGTGACATCTATGTGCAGAACCATTGTTTCCTGAACTGCCAGATCCAGTACAATATGTGTGCTACACTAGGTGGTTTCGTCTGTATTGTATCCTGTACTGGGATTCGACTTTGTGAGGCAGCGTTATTGTTCGTGGCATTATGAACTGCCTAACATGTGGCTCTGTTTGCTGTGAGGGAGGGACCATATGGGAGGTGTATTGTGAATGTGGGTTTGTTATCACCATATGTTTTTGGACTTGACTTGCCCTCCCTACCTTGGCTTCCTGTACATATAGTGCATGTATGTTGATTTGGCATATGTCATGCCTATAGTGATTGATGTCCCTGCCTTGTTCTACTTTCACAACATTGTTGGGGTGCACTCTGATCCCTGCATCACCTGTTGCCTCCCTTGACCCATCTCTCCAGCCACTGCCTGCTCCACTGTAATCCTTGCTACATATCGCTCCCCCTCTGTTACTCACACATACATTGCTAGGACATTGGGTTAACTGTTGCACACGTAATGGCTGTATCTTTCTTGCTCATGACAATAAAGACATAGGCAGTAATTGTGGTCAATGGTGTTTATTTGGGATGTACAGGTACAAAGGGTGATGAGTGTGGTCATGGCGGGTGGGCTCAACAGAGTACTTGGGCCAGCTGTGGGTAGTCGAGGTCCAGTATGGTGGCCATGGGAGTACATGACAGTGGAGAGACAACAGGGTGCCTCAGTGACACACAAGGAAGAAGGTTCAGGAGAGGGTCACTACCTGGTGGTGGTCTTGGCCTTGGCATCAATTCCGGCAGGATGTCTGGTTGTCCTCACTTGCGTGGAGGCTCGTTGGCTACAGTGGTAGGGGTGCTGGTGTCCTGTGGGTCCTGTGGCAGGGCCTCCATTCCACTAGCTGTCGCTGACGTGGAGGGATCAGAAGTGTTGTGGCTAATGGAAGGGGCCTGCTGGTGGGAGATGGACTCGCACAGAATGGTGGTGAGTTCCTTCAGTACCCCTGCCATGGAGGCCATGGTGGTATTGTGGGTCTGCCACTGCTGCATAGCCTCCTGATGGTATTCACTCTGCAGCCTCTGGCTCTCCTTCACAGTGGCAAGGATCTGTCTCATGGTGTCCTGGGTTTGGTGGTATGCAACTAGGATCTGGGTGAGGGCATCCTGGGCAGCCAGTTGTTGTGTCTGCCCCGTCTTTTGGGCCACGGATCCCCTCCCACTGCCACTAGCCCCCTGTGCCTGTGCCCCTGGCACCGTGTGCCCACTCCCAGTAGCACCAGGCCCTTCATTGTCTAGGGTGTGTGCCCTTGACTCTGGCCATTGTACTGTGGGGCACACTTCTGATTGAGAGGTCCCTGGGGCACAGGTTTGCGGAGGAGAACTGGCTGTAGCCACATGGGATGGGGAGTCCGGAATGTCCAGAGTGGGGCTGCTGGGAGTGGACTGACCAGTCACCCCAGATGGCCCAGGCAACTAGTCCCCATCCATACATCCACTGGGGCCTTCATCACGGGGACGGCTGTCTGAGCCTGGCAACCTCTGCTGGGTGGCAGTGGCAGGGTTACCTGTGGATGGAAAGAGGGAGAGTTTGTATGCGGATATATAGTTGTCATTTTCATGGTGTGGTTCATGCAGTCGCTTCATTTGCTTCCGAGTGATGGCAATGACAGCTGCAGCACTGCAGACATTGATTTGGTTATGGGGACTGTGCCATGGTTTCTATGTGCCATTGTGGGTTGTGGATGGTGGTTGGCATTGCTGTCATTGCCATGTGTTGCGAGGCAATCATAGCAAACAGTAGGTGTGGGCTGTGATATGGTTGTCCATGCAGGTGTCCCACTGTAAAGTGGTACAGTGAATTTTAGCTGTGTGGGTGTGATGCATTGTGGGAGTTGTTATCCTTCACATTGTGATTGTTATCTGTGCATTGGGGGTGTGTGTGGCTATGGTGGGAGAGGGGTGATTTGGCATGCAGGGGAGGGGTGTGGGGTGATTGGGGGTTGCAGTAGTGTTGGATGGGGTGGATAGGCGATTGGTGGGTGCTGGGTAGGCATGCTGGTTAGGAGTGGTTGTTGCCTTCGGGGGTATTGCTGCCTGACCAGTGTCTAGCCCTCTGTCAATTCCAGTAAGTCCCTCCGTATGTATGTTGTCCAAGACCTTCTCCTCCCAGGATTTAAGTCAAGGGGTAGAGGTGGGGGCCCACCTCCAGTCTTGTTCAGTGCAATCCTGTGCCTGGACGCCACGGAACGGACTTTCCCCCTGAAGTCCCCCACCTCTTCATGATATCCTCCCTTGTGCATGGATAGGTTCTGACTGAAGTGACCCTGTCGACGATCCTCTGCCATAAGTCTGTTTTCCTGGCCAATCATGTTTGCTGGACCTGGACTCTCATCAGTTGTGGCTCAGCTCTGACAATCTCGACCACTGTGACCCGCAACTCATTGTCTGTGAACTGTGGATGCTTCTGGCGTGACATGTTGGGGGGTGTGTTCTGTGTGGGTAGGGTGCAGTGCATGGTGATTGGTGGTGTCTGGTTGTGGGTGCTGGTGGGTTGTGGTGGTGGTGAATTGTGCAAAGTGTGCAATGTGCAGGTGTTTGTTGTGTATGGGGTGTGTTTCATGGCTCGTGTCTCCCTGGCTGGTTGTGGTAATCGCACAGGATTGTTGGTGTGTGGGTGGGGTGTTATATGGTGCCGCGAGCAGGTGTGAGTGGTGTGTGTATGTGTTTCAGGTGTTGGGTATTCGAACTGTCCAATGGGGGTGTTGGCTACTATTGGTGGTGTGTTTTTTTACTGCAGCCGTACAGACTGCCGTCGGTTTACCACCGTGCATGTGCCGCTGTGCTGACCAATGACTCATAATAGGGTGGTCGGAATGGGGTTTGCATGGCGGGGCCAGCGGTAGATCAGTCAGCATTTCACCGTCAAACGGTCTGGTGGTGTTGGTTTTGTGGCTGTATTTGGGCGGTTTGTCCTTTGTGATTCATAATATGGCAGTCGCTGTACCGCCACCAGTGGTGGTACAGTGGCGGCATTTTGCATGGTGGTCTTGCCCGAAAACTGCCAATGTCGTAATGAGGGCCTGGGTATCTGGAGGGGAGGAGACTTTCAAATACTATTGTGGGTTGTCAGCTTATTGGTACATTGTGAAGTTATCTGTTAGTTGAGCCCTAAGGGATTCCATGATGAGAATGAAAAGGAGGGGGGAACAAGATGGGTCCCTGAGAAACTTAACAGGGCACCAGGATCTTCTATACCCTGGAGGTGTCCATGTAAGCAAACTGGTGTTAGTTGGATAAGTAAATGGAGAATGAGTGAAGGACATTTCGAGTGAATCCCTTTTGAGAAATCAGAGTGTGAATATGAAGGATGGGTGATTGATGTTGTCAAAAGCAGCAGAGAGGTACAGTAATATTAAGAGCCAAGAGTCAACTTCATCTGTCGCCAAGAGGGTGTTGTCTGTGATTTGTAAAGCAGTTGTCCTTGGGCTGCAGTGCAATCTGAGGATAGATTGATAGTCCTACAGGATATGGTTGGCATTGAAGTGACCTTGAAGTTCTTCATGGCAGCTTTTTCAATGAACATGTGGATTAAGGGTATCTAAGCTATAGGCCGATAGTTGACGAGGTCAGCAGGGTATAGTGTGAGTTTCTTGGGGAGTGGGAATCTGGCCTCCAATGACAACGTCTGGCAAGATGCCTTAAATGAGGGAGGGATTGATCATTGTGAGTTAGGTTAAAGAGCTTCCACAGACAGGGCTTTGACGAAAAATGAGATTGAGATAAGATTTTCATTGGTTGCTTTGAGGAAGTTGATGACAACATCAAGGTCTTTTAGAGACAGGTTTAAAAATGACCCTTGTGGGATACAGCATAGAGAAGATGGTGTCAGAAGATGAACAGGTTTTGTAATATTGGGGTGCTGTTCAATCTTCTGTATATTTTCATTCAAGAAGTGGTTAATGTCATTGTATTTGTCTATAGAAAGTGGAATAGGAGAATCAGGCAGTACGTTTATAATGTGCTTGATTGTTCTGAAGAATGTTCTGCTTCTATTGGCTTCATTGATGGTGTTTGCATAGTACTTGGCTTTGGCTGATAAGGTGAGTTGTTTGCATGCTGCAGTGTGGGACCTCAGTAGCACGAGGTTATTAACCCCTTAGCTGCTGGGCCTTTCCCCCCCCCAGTGCTGAGCCCTTTTTTGGCTATTTGGGGTAGTTCGCGCTTAGGGCTTCATAACTTTTTGTCCACATAAGCTAACCACGCCAAATTTGCGTCCTTTTTTTCCAACATCCTAGGGATTCTAATGGTACCCAGAGTTGGTGGTTTCCCCTGGAGGAGACCAAGAAAATAGCCAAAATACAGTGAAAATTTAGTTTTTTCCAAAAAAATGGGAAAAAAGGGCTGCCGAAGAAGGCTTGTGGTTTTTTCCCTGAAAATGCCATCAACAAAGGGTTTCTGGTGCTGAAATCACTATCTTCCCACCTTTCAGGAACGGGCAGACTTGAATCAGAAAACCAAATTTTTCAACACAAATTTGGCATTTTACTGGGACATACCCCATTTCTACTATATTTGGTGCTTTCAGCCTCCTTCCAGTTAGTGACAGGAATGGGTGTGAAACCAATGCTGGATCCCGGAATGCTAAACATTTCTGAAAACTAGACAAAATTCTGAATTCAGCAAGGGGTCATTTGTGTAGATCCTACAAGGTTTTCCTACAGAAAATAACAGCTGAAATAAAAAAATATTGAAATTGAGCTGAAAACAACAGCCATTTTTCTTTATGTTTTACTCTGTAACTTTTTCCTGCGATGTCAGATTTCTGAAAGCAATATACCGTTTTGTCTGCTGGACTCTTCTGGTTGCGGGGATATAAAGGGCTTGTAGGTTCATCAAGAACCCTAGGTACCCAGAGCCAATAAATGAGCTGCACCCTGCAGTTGGTTTTCATTCTATACTGGGTATACAGCAATTCATTTGCTGAAATATGAAGAGTGAAAAAGAGGTATCAAGAAAACCTTTGCATTTCCAAAATGGGATCAAGATAAGGTTTTGAGGAGCAGTGGTTATTTGCACATCGCTGAATTCCGAGGTGCCCATACTAGCATGTGAATTGCAGGGCATTTCTCAAATAGACGTCTTTTTTACACACTCTCTTATATTTGGAAGGAAAAAATGTAGAGAAAGATAAGGGGCAATAACACTTGTTTTGCTATTCTGTGTTCCCCCAAGTCTCCCGATAAAAATGATACCTCACTTGTGTGGGTAGGCCTATTGCCCGCGACAGGAAATGCCCCAAAACACAACATGGACACATCCTATTTTTTTTATAGAAAACACAGCTGTTTTTTCCAAAGTGCCTACCTGTAGATTTTGGCCTCTAGCTCAGCCGGCACATAGGGAAACCTACCAAACCTGTGCATTTCTGAAAACTAGAGACCTAGGGGAATCCAAGGAGGGGTGACTTGCGGGGCTCGGACCAGGTTCTGTTACCCAGAATCCTTTGCAAACCTCAAAAAGTGGCTAAAAAAACAAGTTTTCCTCACATTTCGGTGACAGAAAGTTCTGGAATCTGAGAGGAGCCACAAATTTCCTTCCACCCGGCGTTCCCCCAAGTCTCCCGATAACAATGATACCTCACTTGTGTGGGTAGGCCTAGCGCCCGCGACAGGAAACGCCCCAAAGCGCAACGTGGACACATCAACATTTTTGGAAGAAAACAGAGGTGTTTTTTGAGAAGTGCCTACCTGTAGATTTTGGCCTCTAGCTCAGCCGGCACCTAGGGAAACCTACCAAACCTGTGCATTTCTGAAAACTAGAGACCTAGGGCAATCCAAGGAGGGGTGACTCGCGGGGCTCGGACCAGGTTCTGTTACCCAGAATCCTTTGCAAACCTCAAAAAGTGGCTAAAAAAACAAGTTTTCCTCACATTTCGGTGACAGAAAGTTCTGGAATCTGAGAGGAGCCACAAATTTCCTTCCACCCGGCGTTCCCCCAAGTCTCCCGATAAAAATGATACCTCACTTGTGTGGGTAGGCCTAGCGCCCGCGACAGGAAACGCCCCAAAGCGCAACGTGGACACATCAAAATTTTTGGAAGAAAACAGAGGTGTTTTTTGAGAAGTGCCTACCTGTAGATTTTGGCCTCTAGCTCAGCCGGCACCTAGGGAAACCTACCAAACCTGTGCATTTCTGAAAACTAGAAACCTAGGGCAATCCAAGGAGGGGTGACTCGCGGGGCTCGGACCAGGTTCTGTTACCCAGAATCCTTTGCAAACCTCAAAAAGTGGCTAAAAAAAAAAGTTTTCCTCACATTTCGGTGACAGAAAGTTCTGGAATCTGAGAGGAGCCACAAATTTCCTTCCACCCGGCGTTCCCCCAAGTCTCCCGATAAAAATGATACCTCACTTGTGTGGGTAGGCCTAGCGCCCGTGACAGGAAACGCCCCAAAGCGCAACGTGGACACATCAAAATTTTTGGAAGAAAACAGAGGTGTTTTTTGAGAAGTGCCTACCTGTAGATTTTGGCCTCTAGCTCAGCCGGCACCTAGGGAAACCTACCAAACCTGTGCATTTCTGAAAACTAGAAACCTAGGGCAATCCAAGGAGGGGTGACTCGCGGGGCTCGGACCAGGTTCTGTTACCCAGAATCCTTTGCAAACCTCAAAAAGTGGCTAAAAAAACAAGTTTTCCTCACATTTCGGTAACAGAAAGTTCTGGAATCTGAGAGGAGCCACAAATTTCCTTCCACCCGGCGTTCCCCCAAGTCTCCCGATAAAAATGATACCTCACTTGTGTGGGTAGGCCTAGCGCCCGCGACAGGAAACGCCCCAAAGCGCAACGTGGACACATCAAAATTTTTGGAAGAAAACAGAGGTGTTTTTTGAGAAGTGCCTACCTGTAGATTTTGGCCTCTAGCTCAGCCGGCACATAGGGAAACCTACCAAACCTGTGCATTTCTGAAAACTAGAGACCTAGGGGAATCCAAGGAGGGGTGACTTGCGGGGCTCGGACCAGCTTCTGTTACCCAGAATCCTTTGCAAACCTCAAAAAGTGGCCAAAAAAACAAGTTTTCCTCACATTTCGGTGACAGAAAGTTCTGGAATCTGAGAGGAGCCACAAATTTCCTTCCACCCGGCGTTCCCCTAAGTCTTCCGATAAAAATGATACCTCACTTGTGTGGGTAGGCCTAGCGCCCGCGACAGGAAATGCCCCAAAACAGAACGTGGACACATCAAATTTTTTCAGAGAAAACAGTGCCTACCTGTGGATTTTGGCCTCTAGCTCAGCCGGCACCTAGGGAAACCTAGCAAACCAGCACATTTTTGAAAACTAGAAACCCAGGGGAATCCAAGATGAGGTGACTTGTGGGGCTCGGACCAGGTTCTGTTACCCAGAATCCTTTGCAAACCTCAAAATGTGGCTAAAATACCACGTTTTCCACACATTTCGGTGACAGAAAGTTCTGGAATCTGAGGGGAGCCACAAATTTCCTTCCACCCAGCGTTCCCCCAAGTCTCCCGATAAATATGATACCTCACTTGTGTGGTTAGGCCTGGTGCCTGCGACAGGAATAGATCACACAACGGTCAATGTTGGTCCTTACGTGAGGCAGCTGTTGACCCTGGGGTGATCCATTCCTGACACAGGCACTAGGTGTAGGCACTCAAGTGGGGTAGTGTTTTTATCAGGACAGGTGAGGAGTCCCTGGGTGGTAGGAATGTTGTGGATCCCAGCATATTCCTGTAGTTTGTGTGACAGAAATGCGAGAAAAATAGAGTTTTTTTTCAACATTTCAGCTTTGCAGGGTATTCTGGGTAAGAAAACTTTGGGGAATCCACACAAGTCACAACTCTGTGGACTCCCCCGAATGTCTAGTTTCCAGAAATGTTTGGGTTTAGTGTGTTTCTCTATATGGCCGCCGAATCCAGGACCAAAAACACAGGTGCCTGCCTTACAAAACCAGTTTGTTTTGCCATAGACAATTTTGATGTCTCCACAATATGATTTGGGTGGTGGAATTTGGGGCTGAACTAAATTGGTGAGCTCCCAAGAGAGCACTCTCTCTCTGCTTGCCGCCGCATTCACCTGCTCTCTGGGTTGGCCTAACCCACTATTACCCAGTTGCACGAACAGCTTGCGAAGGGACAGCAGGACTGTCCTCATCACCTCCCTCATAATGTACTGGAAGAGGAGTTTTCGAATGGGACTCCTCTGACTGAAAAATCACTCCCAGAGTCTGCGCCATTGTCCTATCCATCAGATGCTGTCTCAGTATCTGATGTCTCAGTCTCTGATCCTATGTCAGAGCGGTCCTCTATAACCCAAGTGCAGGCAGCAGTCATCCATCAAGATGCCATCTCTGCTATTGGCTAAACTGTTGCTTTAAAACACTAGCCTACGTAGACAGTCACAAAATCGATGGTGTGTGTGAGATACGTGCAACAGTAGAGGCCACCTTACCTGCGCTTCTTCCCTCAATCAGCACGTACTTTCAAGACACTCAAAAAACACCTTGTCACATACCATTCGTCACAGTCTTTAGCACCTCCTGCGCCCAGTCCAACAATCATTATTGGTGCTCCCACTCCCTCCTCCTCGGATTCCCTCATTACCACCCAGCAAAAGTGCCCTTCATCTCTCCATAGACTTTACTAATGTACTCAGCTATTTACATAAAATACAGATGTGCTCTTTGCAGTAGGCATATAAACCTTCTGCGCTTCTTTATGGCACTAAAACTGCCACTAGACAAGTCGGACCCTTTTCCCCCCAGGGAAACCACACACATATTGATAAAAGTGATGTATATATGACAGCCAACCACCTGAAACTCAACTCAAGCAAAACTGAAATAATCCTCTTTGGCCCTCACCAAAAAAACCTGGGACCCCCCATGGTGGCCCACCACGCTAGGCCCTGCACCCACCCCCGCCAACTACGCACGCAACCTCAGCATCATCCTAGACTCCTCCCTCTCTATGACCCAACAAATCAACGCTCTTACCTCCTCATGCTTCAACAAACTCCGTATACTGAAAAACATTCAAATGGATCCCCACAGAGACCAGAAAAACTGTCACTCACGCACTCATCAGCAGCAGGCTTGATTACAGAAACGCCCTCTACGCCGGCACCACTCTAAAACTCAAGTGCAAACTACACGCATCCAGAACTCAGCAGCACGACTCATCCTCGACCTCCACTGACACAAACACATCTCTCCCCACCTCAAATCCCTCCACTGGCTCCCCATTGACAAAAGGATCACCTTCAAGATCCTCATCCTCACACACAAATCACTCCACAACACAGGCCCTGCCTACCTCAACGAGAGTCACCTTCCACACCCCCACACGAAACGTCCGTTCAGCTGACCTCTCTCTTGCCTCTGACCCCCACATCAAACACACCACCACCGGGGGCAGATCCTTCTCCTACATTGCACCCAAAACATGGAACGCACTCACAACCCACATTCGCAAGACCCAAAACCTACTTCTTTTCAGGAAGGGCCTCAAAACCTGGCTTTTTGAACAGTGAATCTCCTAGCCCCTTTCCCTCCCCCCCGTCCCCCCCCCAGCGCCTTGAGACCCTCACAGGTGAGTAGCGCGCTTTATAAATCTCTTTGATACAGATCTACCTATATATATATATATATATAAATATATATCTACATAGATATATCTATAGATATATCCATGTACCTAGATATATCTATCTACATAGATATATATATATAGATATATACATATTTTTTTTTTTACGGGCGACCCCCTGTCATTTCTTTTTTTTTTTTGTATTTTTTTTTTTGAAAAAAAAAAAAATCCCCTGGGGGGGGGGCACGATCGCGCCCCCCCCCCCCCCCCCAGGGGGCACCTACTTTTTTTTTTTTTAAGAAAATTATGGCGGGGGTGGCCCATTTTCCGGGGGGGGCCGCCCCCCAAAAGTGAAATCCCTGGTGTCTAGTGGGGTTTCCTGGCCCCCGATCGCAGCTGTGCTGCGATCGGGGGCCAGGAAACCGTTTCAGAAGGCCTCATAAGAAAGGGGAGTCTCCCCTTTCTTACGAGGCCTTTTCAAAATGTTTCCTGACCCCCCCGATCGCAGCTGTGCTGCGATCGGGGGAGCCAGGAAACCTGAAAGTGTTTCCTGGCCCCCGATCGCAGCACAGCTGCGACCGGGGGCCAGGAAACACTTTCAGGAAGGCCTCGTAAGAAAGGGGAGACTCTCCCCTTTCTTACGAGGCCTTCCCGAACGTGAAAAAGGCAGTTTTCCCCATGAAAGCAGGAAGCGGCCGCAAGGCTGCTTCCTGCTTTCATGGGGAAAACACCTTTGCAACGTCAGCGCGCCTCGCGGCGCGCTGACGTCACAAAGGGGCGGGTGGGGGGCGGGGGGAGACACGGTAGCTTCCGTGTCTCCCGGGGGGAAAAAAAAATAAAAAATAAATCCTCGGGTGCGACGCACCCGAGGATTTATTAATGCCCTTCCTGGTTTCGGCCACTGGTCGTGACCCGCACCAGGGAGGATGTGTGGGCGTCGGCCAGTGGCCGACGCCCGCACTTAAGAGGTTAAGGATTCTATTCTTATTCCTGTTCTTTCCTGTTTGTCATTGGACCATTTCGCCTATTTTCTTATTTTCCCCAAAACACAATAGGCTATGGATTGTAATTTCTTTAGCAGATTCCTTGATTCAATCCAGATCCAAAACACAGTGTTTCAAGGGAAAACCCTCTTCCTCAAGACTTTTAAATATAATAATGACAAAGTTTAGCCCTTCTGCCAATGTTTATATTACTTGTGGTATTTTCTTTTCATTTTAGTTGCACAGTTATGGGTATCTTAGCACATTGACAGGTGTTTTTATTTTATTTTCACAGTTGCCGTATTTTTCATTATTGCAACACTGACAGCATGTATGCGAAATGTGTTGAACTCTTCTATACACACCTGGACCTGAGAAAGCTTCAGAAAATGGACTGCTGTGCTGCTCTTTTGCAAGTACAAGTGCTACTCTGCTGCCTTGCTACTTAATGTCCTATTGCCCTGCTGCCTGAGTGGAAAGGACTTGATCTGCATCTTGAACCCAGTGCTACCAGAGTGACTCCAAGTGTTAGTTGGCTGGCCTCCTGTTCAGAGCCTCAGGGACAGAAAAGCTCCTACCACCTTGAACCCAGCACCTAGATTCAGCCTGTTGTAAGTCTTACCCGTCCAAGTGGTCTCCCCCCAGTCCTGGACTCTTGGTAGTGGGCCTGAAGGTGCTCTGCCAACCCAGCTGGTCTTTTGAACAGAACTGACACAACGCAATGCATCTCTATGCAGCTCCACATCTAAACCATCTCTGCAGGACACATCTCTGAGACAAGACTGTATATCTCAGCCTGCAGCTTCTGCGGAACAAACGCTGCGCGGTGCATACTCAACACAGGCTCTTGCAATGCTGGCAACGTGGATTTAAGGTACTTTTTCAGTAGGTGTAACATGGTGCCTGTATCCAGCCCATACCCCTTCGTGGTCAGCCTGAACATGTGACTTTGTCCTGGGCCAGCACAACCAGATAACCACATTTGGGGCTTTGTGCTTTTAGACACAATTTTTACTTAAATCTTTAAAACTGCATATCTCTGGTTCTACTGTTTGCTTTTTTGTTGTTTTTGTGTCAAAAATATATTCAATTTTACTTAGAATTTGCTTTGTGTTATGTCCTCACTTTATTACTGTTTGAAGTCCTGTATAAAACTTTATGCATTGCCTCTAAGTTAAGCCTGATTGCTTTGTGCCAAGCTAGGGTTAAACACAGGTTAATTTGGAGTTGCTTGTAACTTCACCCTAACAGAAACTGTGGTTGCTGTTGAGTGGGGTTTCACACACCCCCCTCAGAAACTCAGTTTCCTACAGTGGTGAAAACTGCAGTGTCTGTTGTCAGCCAACGTTACCAGTTTCTGGCGCACTTCCACAATAACCTGGGGAATGTAGTGTTGCAGTGCCTGACGAAGGTGCTCTGTTAGAAGAAGCACAAAACTAGTTGCAGTTGTGTGGAGGAATGTCTGAAGTTCTGCTGATTGAAGGATCCTCACTCAGTGATTTTCCCTTTTAGTGCCCAGACCTCAAACAGAGAGCCACTTACAGGGTCTTGGAGGTGAGGTATATAGGGTCAGTGTTTGACAATTAGCTGACCATTGAGTGCTTGGGGTCACATATCCATTTGTGTAAGACCTCTTTTCCGGATTGTTCAGTAGGTTATGGTAGTGAATATGCTTTGGTTAGCACTATATACAGTACATTTTAGTCAAAATAAAAGGTGAACAAGTGTATATATATATATATATATATATATATATATATACACACACACATATATATGTATATGTGTGTATATATATATATATATATATATATTTATATATATATATATATATTCAATGAAAAAAACAAAGGTTACGGGGCCTTATAGTTAGGAAATAGAATTTAAAAAACCTTTGAAATTCAAAGAAAAAAAAACAAATATTACAGGGACATTATAATTAGGCTTACATTTCACTCGTACAAAGCCATTGAAATTCAGCAGGTATAGTTACCTAAGCTAACTATAACTTATACCCTTCAATGCACTACTTATAACCTCACATATTACATCACTCATGACATGGTCAGTGACATCCCTCGTTCAGAATGGTGTACTGGGGCTAGATATGGGATATTTACGTAGTCCAAGGTTATCTTCTCTGTGCAGGGCAACGCTCTCTGCTTGCGCCCAGTTGAACATTGAGTGTATCCAGACTGCCAATGGTGGGGTTCAGGCAGGGGCGGCTTCTCCGTTATAGCAGAGTAGCGTTAGGCAGTGACAAATAAAATGATATTGAATTATATTTTAAAAAATTAATATCATTTTCTTTGTTGCTGTCTCTCTGACAACTATGAAGTCTAGGATGAGGTGGGGCCAGGCCATAGGGAGGAGGAGTGGTGGGCACATTTTCTGGTGGATTTTGCAGTGCCCAGCAGGGTGGAGAAATGGCACAGGCTCCCTGTGCCTGAGCCAGCATCAGACCAACCCGCTCAGGCCAATCTTTTCACTGCTCTTATGCTTGGTATAGCATGAGAGCCACATCTGGATTGGGAGCCTGTGCTTTTGTGTTGACTGCCGGAGCAGAGGGAGCGGTTGGCAATGGGATGAGGAGCAGCAGAAGCAGCAGCAGGAGAGTTTTTTTATTTTTATTTGTACACCCCCCCCCCCCAGTACACACTCCAGCACCCCATCATCTCCCCCCACCCCACCACTTTTGATTGGCGGTAGCCACCACTGAGTTCAGGTAACTTTTACCTAAGGGTGATGAGGTGTTAGGCTACTAAAAACCATAACTCTAGAAAAAAGGGAGGTGGCTCTATATTTCATGTGTCTACGAAGGAGACCCATATGGCATGTCTCCTATTTGTGGAGATCTGAGCGCCCTGTGCTTATGGATAAATGAGTTGTAACAACCAGCCAGTAGCTATGTAAGTGAGGGCAAGCCCGTAGCATATGGAGTATGTCCACATCTAGCTGATGACAGCCAGGACAAGCAGCATCAGTTTGGTTGTAATAATGGTTGATTTAATCAGGGGTGAGATAAGCCCTGTGTATGTTATATAATTGGATACATTCTCAACTGCATATGTTGGATGAGCCACAACAAGCCTGAAACTGGTATGTGGTTGCTCAGGATCCTGTTCAAAGAGATGTGGCCAGTCAGTTCAGGCTAGACTCTTCCAATTGGAGCAGGACTATGGCTGGTTTGTTTTTGTTTCTGTTGCCTGGTACTTCCAGCAGGTCCTATGGTAGCCTCCTGATTTCTATTATAGCTTTGAAGTGTATCTACTGCAGGCATGGGGTCCACAGTGATGGGTTTTAAATAGCTGACTTTGGATTTTTCATGTTAGGCAATATTGGGCTAAGCATCTGATTTTGGTCCGCAAGTTATTTGGAATGGAAGATGCAAAGTGGGCACTGTGGTCCTTTGAATTGAAATCAACTAAAACTCTTCTCGAACTTTTATGTTTCCCCAATACCTTTTTCCTTTCCGGATGGCAGTGCTTTGCAGGAGGGCCAGTAGTTTAGTATGTAAGTAAGAGAGAGTATGGCAGAGAAAGGCAGGATTTTTGTTAAAGCTTTGTGTGATCTCAAGGGGAACCTTATCTTATGGCATCATCTTTTCTCTTCTTCCTTCTCTGCAACAAAGTACTCTACTCCCTCATTTGAGTTTTGTGGTTTGCAGTGGGGCAGTGTGAGCATCATCAATTACATTTCCCACAATTGCCTCCTAGTTCCTTTCTAATTCTACCAGAAAAGTAATTGGTCCCTAACACAGTAGACACACTAGGACCAATACCCATCCCAACCATGTAGGCAAGGAGGTCACATACATCTTAGTAACATGTGGGAACCGGATCTAAAACAAGTACTGAGTCCCGCCTTGCCTGAAAAAGGAAAATAGAGAGGAACATGAACTTACCACCATCCAGCCTTCAGCTATTCAGTGTATCCTTCACCTCCAGGTAGGAAGAGTACTACAGCACTAAGAGCACTACAGCACTAAATCCTAGCCCGGCAGCCTCCTGCACTATATTCTAACACAGGGGTCTGGTGATGTGGGGCTGGTACGTGCCCCCGAAATAAAGTCACAGGTCAGCTCCTTGTGGTAAGGTTTTAAGTAGTGCAGCAAAAGGAACAGTCATATTGATGCTCCTGTCCCTGCTTTATGCCACCATACCCGTTTGTAACCTTACTTTCTGGAAATACCTCAAATTGTAAACAGTGTTGCTGTCAGTTACATTCACACATTGGAATAGCTGAGCAGAAACCAGAACCACGTCTTGGCATGCACAAATCTCTTTAAGACCACTTCTGCAACTCAGTCCTCAAAGAGCCAGAAAAATCCCTAACTCTTCTATATGTGGCAATTGATATCTGTCTGTAACCACTTTCTTTGTTTACGTTCCCCTTGCCTGTGTAGAGCCAAACCTGGCCTGAAACCTTGCACACAATGCGCACCATTGGGCGCCAGTAAGTAGGTTGTCCCAATGGGCTAATCTCTGCATGCATCCTTCAAATATTTTGGTTATTCCACAGCGGTCTCACTCAGAGCCACTACCAGGTTCCTCAGCTTAAATACTACTGGGGTGGCATCTGTCCATATGGTGATCTAAGCTTAAAATCCTTTACACAACCATAGCCCTCCCTAATCATTCCCAGGGGTCGGTCCACGTCTGCCTGCCATTCCATCTACTTAACAGAAGCATTTGTGATATGGGAGTTTTCTCCAGGGAGAATCGTGTTGTGTTTTTTTTATCTCTTAGAAGCCACAATCTTCTGCATCTCCACCCATGGAGGCAAAAAACTGTGGCAGAAGGCTCTCCCAAAATACAGTCATTTTTTTACACTCTTTCTCTAGTTGGGTGGAGGTCACTCGTTGCATAAAAATAATTAATTGTCTGAGCTCTGCCTGCATCAGCGATCCCAACATCTGCATGAAGCAGTACTCCAACAGCCAGCATCTCTGGACCCAGCCAGGCAGGTAGCAGCTCAGAGTTAGTGGAAGGAGCTTCCTTTTTTCATAACTCCTACAGCAGCAGCACACCACAAACAAGCATTTACAATGCAATGGGTCTCTCGTTTACTTCAGTTAAAGCTATTAGCGGTGTAAACTCCTAACTGGACTTTTCATGCCACATGAACTGAAAAGTAAAACAGTTTCACATAAGCGAGCCAACTGCCGCCATGAGCCCAAAGCAAACACACAAAAGGAAACAGAAGTTTGCTTGCAGTGAAGCGTATTGGCAAAAGTGCAATTATCCATGTAACCGGCAATATTGCACATATCCATGTAACAGTGTCAATGTCATGCAAAGCGCTCTACTTCTGCCTATGAAATAAAGAGAAAAAATAGTGCAGAAACCAAATGGAAAACATGGGGCCTCACATGTTTTCAGTAGTTGGCTGGTGCGCTCGAGGTGGGCTAAACACCGGAAAAGGTATGAGGTATGCATGCCTTTCACTAATTAAATCAAGCTAATTTTAAAAGGCCAGGCCACGAACCAACCATACTGATGGGCTTGACATGGGTGGGGTTAAAAGCCAAAGAGAGGTTATACCAGGGACAGAGCGCTTTACGCTCGACCCTAAAAATGTTGAATTTGACAGCATAATTTTTTTACATAGATTGACTGAAAATCCAGAGTTTCTATATGTGCGCTATTGAAACATTCTAATCATTTTGTGTTGTGTGCTAAGCATGACTTTCCCTCCCCAAGAGGTCTTTAAAATATAGTGGCAACACAGCAGGATTTGTGGTAAAATGTCCATAAAAATTCACTAAAGGGCAATATGTGGTTCAGACAGATAATAACATAATTTCATTATGCAGTTTCACATGGCCGATCGTTTATCAAATGCATAATCAAATACATTTCATTTCCCATCCTTCCCATTCATGCAGATTCCAAGAATCACTGGAAGGGGGAGGGTTGAGAAATCAAAAGTTATATTAATCTCACAAACAAGTGCTTTGACAGCAGAACTAGATATATTCCAAGGCTCACACTGGAGTGTTTCTACTCACACAGAGCTTCCAGGATCAAAGAATAACTGTTATACTGGTCTTAAATGTTCAGGCCCTGACAGCAGTAGTGCTACCATAGGATGATTTTCCCACAGTGAGGATGTAATGTATTCACAAAATTTATGAAACTGCAGCTATACTAGCAAGTGCCCTCTGGCACCAAGCAATCAAAATAAGCAGTATGTCTACTAAATTATGCATAAATATCAAATCCAAGTTGCAGACTGCCACCACGACCTTAACCTCGGTGTACATTAAGTTTATATACACTTGTATGCCCTCACTGCATATGCACTCAATCACCAACTACAACACAGATGGAGGCAGTGTTTGTTGCTAAGGGACACACACAGATAATTAGCACACATGCTGACAGTGTGCACTTGGAATGAGACACAACTTGTATACGGAAGTGCATTCTTAAAACAGTACAAATGGATCACAAAAGTGTAAGAGCAATAGCTATTGTTCTCAGTGTACCCTCCTACAATTCAGTTTATCCATCAGTCGCAAGAATAAAGTTCAGAAACACTCAGTCGCAGGTTCCTGCCAGGAACTCCAGGGCGCACCTCCCTGGTCTTCTGTTTGGCCCTACATTCCGCACCTTGCCTCCGAGTTCGGACACTGTGCATTGCTTAATTTAGCAGTATTCATGAAAACACGACTTTTGTGTTTTCGGAGAGCACTGCCAGTGCACCAGGCCCCCAATGACAGGAGGAGGAGGAAGAGGGGGCTAAGGCACGATCCAGCTACAGAGCGCTGTTAAAACACAATACTCTGTAGATGGGTTTTTGGATTGGATGTTTGAGGTGCGTAGTTCATCTACGGTCCCCTCACACAGGCACAATCCATTTTATTTAGTAGGTATACTGCGCTTGCCTCAGGAAGCACAGTACAACTGCTAAAATGTGGCTGTCAGGGCGCATATCAGTGCATCTCTGAGGCCAATGAGAAGCCACACACCGCAGCAGGGGCAGGATCCCCAGCTCTGTCCCAGCTTCCGTTAGAGCTCTGCTTCCAGTCCTATCAAGAAGGTGGGAGGGGGATTTAGGTGGGTTTTCTTCTTTTCAAACCTATCCTTGCTGCCTTGGCTGACTCCTTGTTGGGTATTATGGCTTGCTGGTTCCAATATCCAGCATCAGATTCCTGCTCTGATGCAAAAGAAGCAAGTTAAGTAAAAGAAAATGTTTCTGTGTTCATGTATGTATGTGTTTTCGAGTCTGGTCATGAGTGATTGAAAGTGAATGCAATTGAGTGTCAATGAGAGTGAAAGTGAGTGAGAATCAGAATAAGTGGAAGTGAGTACAAAGGAGTGAGTGTAGGAGAATTAGTACATTAGAAGGAGTGAGTAATTAGGACTGTGAGATGGAGTGGAAGTAAGTCAGAGGGTGTACCTAGCAATAGTGCAGTAGATGCAGCTGCACCAGGGCCCAGGGTTACTAAGTGTGAAAGGTTGAGTGCCTGTAAGAGTGTATGTAAGTGAGAATGAGAACCAGTGAGTATGAGTATGTTTATGTGTGATCAATAGTGAGTGGGAGCAGGGGTGTAGCTTGGTCTGTAAGACTGGGGGGTGAGCTTCAGATTTCTGAAAAATCATGCAGGCATCAGGTGCTGCTCCTCCACTATGGCGGAGGACTGTCACCTCCCCCCCCCCACCACCACCAGCAACAGGAGCTGAAAAATGAAAAAATAAAAATAATAATAAACAGTGTTTATTATCGTTTTTATTTTTCAGGGGGCGGGGCCATGGGCGATGACAGGGGAGGAGGTGGAGTGCACAGCACTCCCCTCAGTGCGCATGTGTGTTTGGCTGGCTGTCACGGGCTGGCCAAACACATATGCACACTGGGCTCTGTCCAACTTGGCACTGTGTTGCTGGGTTGGAGAGAGCAGGCAGAGGCTCCCACTCCACCTCGGAGCACCAAGCCAGGGCACGCCGGCCAATCCTAACACTGCTCTTTTGCGAGAGCAGCATCAGGATTGGTCGCTGGGCAGGCTCGGAGCCTGTGCCTGCAGAGAGTAGAGCGGGAGCCAGAAGGGCAGCAAGGCTGCAGTGGAGGAGAGTTTCTTTTTTAAAAAATTCCTTTATGTTGTTGTGCCACCACCCCGCAGTTTTGCCCCAACAGGAGCCGCCACTGGCTGGCATATATTGTTAAAATACATCATATGACAAGCAGATCGCATGAGAGTGGCTTAAGCAGCAGTGGAAAGAGAGAGCAGTACAGATTGGTATGATTAATAAATAAGAGGAACATAATATTTTGTCAAATAATTCACATTTTTGGGGCTTTCAAAACAGAGATGAGAGAGAGTGTGTGTGCTTTGTCAGTATGTGCATGCATAAATCCCAGGTGAGACCCAACAGATAGCACACCATACCAAACTGAAAGCACCTGTATCCAACAATTCATAAGAATATACATTTATTAGTGGAGGTGTAACATCCCAAATACACCCCCTGAAGCTACGCCCCTGAGTGGCAGTGAGGATCAGTAATTGAGAGAATGTGAGTTAGAGTGAGTGAGGGAGGTACACGGCAATTTAGAACTGCAGAGAGACAGAAAGTGAAGAAGTAAATGCAGCTGCCTTTTCCCAAACACCCTTCATGAAGCAGAAGCAGGTCTAGAACATGCGGGCCCATTTTTTGTGTTCTACCGAGCAAAAAGGCAAAGAGTGAAACAAAGCAGAATCTACTTACATATCAAAGGGGCTGGTCCACCTAAAACTGATAGCATGCCTGAGTACATGGACAAAGAACAGGGAAATACTCAATAGAAAACCTGAAATGCTGGACTTGTTACAGGGTACAAAATATTATTTTATGAAAATGAAAGTGTGTCTTTTCCTGGACACAGAATGGTTTAACATACGAATGGATGTTGGAAAATAAAGCGCTTGGTGTCCCTGCCACTTGAGAATGCTACAGTTATGTCTATGCCTGGGCCTGGGCCTGGGTTGGACTATTGGAAAGGGCAGGCCCATGCATTGTAAGAACCAATAGGACCACCATGGGACAGAGTGGAAGGGTCCTGGTCCTCCAAAATATGTACTGGTGGGCCCACTGGCACCCCCCCGGGCCAATGTAACCACTGGGTTAAGGAGAGGGTACTGTATAGCCATAAGGATAGGGTGGTGGGTAGTTATAAAGTAAGGTTTCATTTTAAGGTGTAGATTAGCATAGGGTCAATACACTTACTCTTGAATCTATTTTACTCAATGTAGTGGTAACCTCAGAAGTGATAATCTCAACAGTGGAAATCCCTGCAGTAGTAAACTCAAAGGTAGTAATCACAGTAGTGGTAATATCAGCAGTGGTAATCTCAGAGTTAGTAATCACAGTAGTGGTAATGTCAGCAGGGGTAATCCCTGCAGTGGTACTCTCCGAGGTAGTAATCACAGTAGTGGTAATTCAGCAGTGGTAATCCCTGCAGTGGTCATCTCAGAGGTAGTAATCACAGTAGTGGTAATAATAGTAGTGGTAATCTCAGCAGTGGTAATCCCTGCAGTAGTAAACTCAAAGGTAGTAATCACAGTAGTGGTAATATCAGCAGTGGTAATCTCAGAGTTAGTAATCACAGTAGTGGTAATGTCAGCAGTGGTAATCCCTGCAGTGGTACTCTCAGAGGTAGTAATCACAGTAATGGTAATTCAGCAGTGGTAATCCCTGCAGTGGTAATCTCAGAGGTAGTAATCACAGTAGAGGTACTCTCGGCAGTGGTAATTTCTGCAGGGGCAATCTCCGAGGTAGTAATCAGAGCAGTGGTAATCTCAGCAGTGGTAATCCCCGCAGTGGTACTCTCAGAGGAAGAATTCACAGTAGTGGTAATTCAGCAGTGGTAATCCCTGCAGTGGTAATCTCAGAGATAGTAATCACAGTAGTGGTATTCTCGGCAGTGGTAATCATTGCAGTGGTAATTTCAAAGGTGGTAATTTCATCAGAGATAATCTTTGGACTGGTAATCTCAGAGGTAATAATCACAATAATAGCAACCTCAGGAGTGGTAATCCCTGCAGTGGTAATCTCAGAGGGGCTCATTTCAATGTGGTTGATTCTATGTAGCGGTATATGGACCCCGTTGTATTTTAGGTGGTGACATACAACCCTTTGTGCTCACGCACGCTGAGTGCTGGGTCCTCGGTCTGATATGTTCACTGCATTTGCGTGTGAATAATGCTCAAACATTTTCTGTTTATAATGCGCTACACTGAAGAACATGTTTTAAACCACTTCCTCCACTGCGAGAAAAAGGACCTCTGAACTGAATACAGCACAGCACCTTCCTGTGGGGCACCATCCTCATCTAAAGCGCCTTCCTGAGGGGCACCATCGTCATCTAAAGGTAAACATCTTAAATTGTTTAGTTTTTACTCAGCAGACTAGAGGCTTATAAAACAATGGAACTTGGATAGAATCTATTTCACAAGCATTTGCAATGCAATGGGTCTTGCGTTTACTTGAGTTAAAGCTATTAGCGTTGTAAACTCCTAACCAGACTTTTCTTGCCATATAAACTGAAAAGTAAAACAGTTTCACATAAACGAGCCGATGGACGCCATGAGCGCAAAACAAACAGAAGTTCACTCGCTGTGAAACGCAGCAGCAAAAGTGCAATTATCCATGTTACCGGCAAAAGTGCAATTATCCATGTAACCGGCAAAAGTACAATTATCTATGTAACATGGTCAATGTCATGCAAAGCACTCGACTATTGCCCAGCTAGATCGCGCTACCTACGAAATAAAGAGAAAAAATAGTGCAGAGTCCATATGGAAAACATGAAGCCTTGTATGTTTTCAGTATTTGGCCAGTGCGCTCGAGGAGGGCTAAACACTGGAAAAGGCATGATGTATGCATGCCTCTCACTAATTAAATCAAGCTAATTTTAAAAGACAAGCCCATGAACCAAACAAACTGATGGGCTTGCCATGGGCGTGGTTAAAAGCCCGTAGAGAGATAACAACAGGGACGGAGCACTTTGCGCTCAAACCTAAAACGGACTAGGATAGAGCTAGCGTTTCTCCTTAGTTGAATTTGATGTTGTGAGGGGTTGGAACGGTGGTGTAACGAAACTGGAAGGGGCCCCCCTGCAGAGACCGTGGAAGGAGGCCCCTCCGGACTCACACAGGCAGATGCTGTGCTGAGGAGCCCCCCTAGAGTCCAGGGCTCCCACGCAACGCGGAGGCTATGTGGGCCTTTGTTATGCTCCTGGGTTGGAAGACTTCAGCACCATTTCGATCACCTAGGTAGAGCTTATCCTTTGACAATTATGTGGGGCCAGGAGTTCTGACTCTGAACTTGGTACGGAAATAAAAGCTATAGGATAGTAAATTAAATATGACAAAGGAGATTTTAAATTGAGATGCTAAAAGAGTCATTTAAAGCATAATGAAGTGTCACACCACGAAGCGTAAAGGAGGAGCATGAAAGATGTAAGGGGCTAGCAACTCAAGGTCAAAAGGTCAGAACAAGCCATCTGAATTGAAACAAGCAAACAGTGTGAGTTCACACTATGAAATGACTATTTCACCTCTGAGTAACACCCTCGCTCGCCCATTTATTCATTGAACCATTGCCATCAAACCTCAAAATAAATATACAAATGGCCAAATTCATATTTATTCAAAACATATATATGACAACATGTATGGTCAACGTCATCAGTAGCATAACATGTTTCTCTCTGAACGTGCATTTTATTAGGCACTGTTATTGAACATCACTTCACAGCAAGGCAAGTTCCACATGCTGGTCTTCCCAGCTGCATGTCTGCACTACAGCTTCATGCATCATTTTTACGCTCTGGCTTGACAATGCAGCTGTTGCCAAACAATTATGTGAGAAAAAAATAGAGAGGTGCTTTAATTCCACCCACATGTTGGAAGCTAGGAGTACGTGTTTTGATTGGACAGAAGCTGTGCGCTCCCACAAAAAAAAAGTGCTTACCCTCAATGCAACTGTGATTATTTTGTTTATGTATCCGGCTGCCTGAGCTTGAACATTTAGAGGCACAGATGAAATTGTAAAGCCATTAAATAGTATTATATATCTAGATGATTTATGATGTTTGTCTTTCTGTGACAATAGCACAGATGGGAATTGGCCAGTCATTAATCTACAATGGATGTTTAGGTCTGGTTTGAAAGTTCAACTGTCACCTGTTCTTTTATCCTTAACCAATATTACTCTACAGTTCTTTGCTTCCACATAAATACATATCCATTCCCATGCTATTTACTTGTAATGCTTCACTTTACCGTACAACATTCCTTTAAAGCCAGAACTATTGGAATTGTTAATGCTTGTTTAGTGATCAAGCATTCCAGCACAGGTACTTTTGAACAAAGCCAATTGGAAAAATATATAATTACATCAAGTAACTCCTTATTCCTTTATCACATGTTGTCAATGTCTCCCTCTGAAGTCAGCAAGCTGTGTGCTTGTTCATTCACGTGCTTATTTGCAGAACATTGTGTAATCACTGAGTTTCCCTGAGGCCAATCCTATTGCTCAAACAGAGCTCACCAAAGCAACACCCTTTAAAAATGAATTATAAAATAACGAGACTGTATTTTATAAAATGTGTCCATATGAATGTCTGTTCTTAGGGCACCTGCAGTGCGACAAGACCTTTAATAAATTCATGCCCCATTGAATGGCTCTGACATAGTTTCACTAGAACATCATAAAATGTTCACAAGATTAGGCCCATGTTTAAAGGAAAATGATGGAGCGCGACGATGCGCCAAAATTGGCATCACCACGCTCCGTCATTTTCACAATGCAGGATGCACCATATTTAATTGAATACAGTGCACCCCTGTGTTGTCCCTTGCGCTGGTGCTAAATTTAGCTGCCAACGCAGGCATCCTTGCACCATCGTGCAAGAATGTCTGCGAGTAGGGGCTTGATTGTTTATGTGTGATAAGGTGTCCGTTCCTGCACATAAACAATCACTAAGGCCCCACAAGCTTATCTTTGATGATACCAGCCCAAACCAGTACTCCACCTCCACCTTGCTGGCGTCTGAGTCGGACTGGAGCTCTCTGCCCTTTACCAATCCAGCCATGGGCCCATCCATCTGGCCCATCAAGACTCACTCTCATTTCATCAGTCCATAAAACCTTAGAAAAATCAGTCTTGAGATATTTCTTGGCCCAGTCTTGACGTTTCAGCTTGTGTGTCTTGTTCAGTGGTGGTCGTCTTTCAGCCTTTCTTACCTTGGCCATGTCTCTGAGTATTGCACACCTTGTGCTTTTGGGCACTCCAGTGATGTTGCAGCTCTGAAATATGGCCAAACTGGTGGCAAGTGGCATCGTGGCAGCTGCACGCTTGACTTTTCTCAGTTCATGGGCAGTTATTTTGCGCCTTGGTTTTTCCACACGCTTCTTGCGACCCTGTTGACTATTTTGAATGAAACGCTTGATTGTTCGATGATCACGCTTCAGAAGCTTTGCAATTTTAAGAGTGCTGCATCCCTCTGCAAGATATCTCACTATTTTTGACTTTTCTGAGCCTGTCAAGTCCTTCTTTTGACCCATTTTGCCAAAGGAAAGGAAGTTGCCTAATAATTATGCACACCTGATATAGGGTGTTGATGTCATTAGACCACACCCCTTCTCATTACAGAGATGCACATCACCTAATATGCTTAATTGGTAGTAGGCTTTCGAGCCTATTCAGCTTGGAGTAAGACAACATGCATAAAGAGGATGATGTGGTCAAAATACTCATTTGCCTAATAATTCTGCACTCCCTGTACATTTTAGTCAAAATAAAAGGTGAACAAGTGTATATATATATATATATATATATATACACACACACATATATATGTATATGTGTGTATATATATATATATATTTATATATATATATATATATATTCAATGAAAAAAACAAAGGTTACGGGCCTTATAGTTAGGAAATAGAATTTAAAAAACCTTTGAAATTCACAGAAAAAAAAACAAATATTACAGGGACATTATAATTAGGCTTACATTTCACTCATACAAAGCCATTGAAATTCAGCAGGTATAGTTACCTAAGCTAACTATAACTTATACCCTTCAATGCACTACTTATAACCTCACATATTACATCACTCATGACATGGTCAGTGACATCCCTCGTTCAGAATGGTGTACTGGAGCTAGATATGGGATATTTACGTAGTCCAAGGTTATCTTCTCTGTGCAGGGCAACGTTCTCTGCTTGCGCCCAGTTGAACATTGAGTGTATCCAGACTGCCAATGGTGGGGTTCAGGCAGGGGCGGCTTCTCCGTTATAGCAGAGTAGCGTTAGGCAGTGACAAATAAAATGATATTGAATTATATTTAAAAAAATTAATATCATTTTCTTTGTTGCTGTCTCTCTGACAACTATGAAGTCTAGGATGAGGTGGGGCCAGGCCATAGGGAGGAGGAGTGGTGGGCACATTTTCTGGTGGATTTTGCAGTGCCCAGCAGGGTGGAGAAATGGCACAGGCTCCCTGTGCCTGAGCCAGCATCAGACCAACCCGCTCAGGCCAATCTTGTCACTGCTCTTATGCTTGGTATAGCATGAGAGCCACCTCTGGATTGGGAGCCTGTGCTTTTGTGTTGACTGCCGGAGCAGAGGGAGCGGTTGGCAATGGGATGAGGAGCAGCAGCAGCAGGAGAGTTTTTTTATTTTTATTTGTACACCCCCCCCCCCAGTACACACTCCAGCACCCCATCATCTCCCCCCACCCCACCACTTTTGATTGGCGGTAGCCACCACTGAGTTCAGGTAACTTTTACCTAAGGGTGATGAGGTGTTAGGCTACTAAAAACCATAACTCTAGAAAAAAGGGAGGTGGCTCTATATTTCATGTGTCTACGAAGGAGACCCATATGGCATGTCTCCTATTTGTGGAGATCTGAGCGCCCTGTGCTTATGGATAAATGAGTTGTAACAACCAGCCAGTAGCTATGTAAGTGAGGGCAAGCCCGTAGCATATGGAGTATGTCCACATCTAGCTGATGACAGCCAGGACAAGCAGCATCAGTTTGGTTGTAATAATGGTTGATTTAATCAGGGGTGAGATAAGCCCTGTGTATGTTATATAATTGGATACATTCTCAACTGCATATGTTTGATGAGCCACAACAAGCCTGAAACTGGTATGTGGTTGCTCAGGATCCTGTTCAAAGAGATGTGGCCAGTCAGTTCAGGCTAGACTCTTCCAATTGGAGCAGGACTATGGCTGGTTTGTTTTTGTTTCTGTTGCCTGGTACTTCCAGCAGGTCCTATGGTAGCCTCCTGATTTCTATTATAGCTTTGAAGTGTATCTACTGCAGGCATGGGGTCCACAGTGATGGGTTTTAAATAGCTGACTTTGGATTTTTCATGTTAGGCAATATTGGGCTAAGCATCTGATTTTGGTCCGCAAGTTATTTGGAATGGAAGATGCAAAGTGGGCACTGTGGTCCTTTGAATTGAAATCAACTAAAACTCTTCTCGAACTTTTATGTTTCCCCAATACCTTTTTCCTTTCCGGATGGCAGTGCTTTGCAGGAGGGCCAGTAGTTTAGTATGTAAGTAAGAGAGAGTATGGCAGAGAAAGACAGGATTTTTGTTAAAGCTTTGTGTGATCTCAAGGGGAACCTTATCTTATGGCATCATCTTTTCTCTTCTTCCTTCTCTGCAACAAAGTACTCTACTCCCTCATTTGAGTTTTGTGGTTTGCAGTGGGGCAGTGTGAGCATCATCAATTACATTTCCCACAATTGCCTCCTAGTTCCTTTCTAATTCTACCAGAAAAGTAATTGGTCCCTAACACAGTAGACACACTAGGACCAATACCCATCCCAACCATGTAGGCAAGGAGGTCACATACATCTTAGTAACATGTGGGAACCGGATCTAAAACAAGTACTGAGTCCCGCCTTGCCTGAAAAAGGAAAATAGAGAGGAACATGAACTTACCACCATCCAGCCTTCAGCTATTCAGTGTATCCTTCACCTCCAGGTAGGAAGAGTACTACAGCACTAAGAGCACTACAGCACTAAATCCTAGCCCGGCAGCCTCCTGCACTATATTCTAACACAGGGGTCTGGTGATGTGGGGCTGGTACGTGCCCCCGAAATAAAGTCACAAGTCAGCTCCTTGTGGTAAGGTTTTAAGTAGTGCAGCAAAAGGAACAGTCATATTGATGCTCCTGTCCCTGCTTTATGCCACCATACCCGTTTGTAACCTTACTTTCTGGAAATACCTCAAATTGTAAACAGTGTTGCTGTCAGTTACATTCACACATTGGAATAGCTGAGCAGAAACCAGAACCACGTCTTGGCATGCACAAATCTCTTTAAGACCACTTCTGCAACTCAGACCTCAAAGAGCCAGAAAAATCCCTAACTCTTCTATATGTGGCAATGGATATCTGTCTGTAACCACTTTCTTTGTTTACGTTCCCCTTGCCTGTGTAGAGCCAAACCTGGCCTGAAACCTTGCACACAATGCGCACCATTGGGCGCCAGTAAGTAGGTTGTCCCAATGGGCTAATCTCTGCATGCATCCTTCAAATATTTTGGTTATTCCACAGCGGTCTCACTCAGAGCCACTACCAGGTTCCTCAGCTTAAATACTACTGGGGTGGCATCTGTCCATATGGTGATCTAAGCTTAAAATCCTTTACACAACCATAGCCCTCCCTAATCATTCCCAGGGGTCGGTCCACGTCTGCCTGCCATTCCATCTACTTAACAGAAGCATTTGTGATATGGGAGTTTTCTCCAGGGAGAATCGTGTTGTGTTTTTTTTATCTCTTAGAAGCCACAATCTTCTGCATCTCCACCCATGGAGGCAAAAAACTGTGGCAGAAGGCTCTCCCAAAATACAGTCATTTTTTTACACTCTTTCTCTAGTTGGGTGGAGGTCACTCGTTGCATAAAAATAATTAATTGTCTGAGCTCTGCCTGCATCAGCGATCCCAACATCTGCATGAAGCAGTACTCCAACAGCCAGCATCTCAGGACCCAGCCAGGCAGGTAGCAGCTCAGAGTTAGTGGAAGGAGCTTCCTTTTTTCATAACTCCTACAGCAGCAGCACACCACAAACAAGCATTTACAATGCAATGGGTCTCTCGTTTACTTCAGTTAAAGCTATTAGCGGTGTAAACTCCTAACTGGACTTTTCATGCCACATGAACTGAAAAGTAAAACAGTTTCACATAAGCGAGCCAACTGCCGCCATGAGCCCAAAGCAAACACACAAAAGGAAACAGAAGTTTGCTTGCAGTGAAGCGTATTGGCAAAAGTGCAATTATCCATGTAACCGGCAATATTGCACATATCCATGTAACAGTGTCAATGTCATGCAAAGCGCTCTACTTCTGCCTATGAAATAAAGAGAAAAAATAGTGCAGAAACCAAATGGAAAACATGGGGCCTCACATGTTTTCAGTAGTTGGCTGGTGCGCTCGAGGTGGGCTAAACACCGGAAAAGGTATGAGGTATGCATGCCTTTCACTAATTAAATCAAGCTAATTTTAAAAGGCCAGGCCACGAACCAACCATACTGATGGGCTTGACATGGGTGGGGTTAAAAGCCAAAGAGAGGTTATACCAGGGACAGAGCGCTTTACGCTCGACCCTAAAAATGTTGAATTTGACAGCATAATTTTTTTACATAGATTGACTGAAAATCCAGAGTTTCTATATGTGCGCTATTGAAACATTCTAATAATTTTGTGTTGTGTGCTAAGCATGACTTTCCCTCCCCAAGAGGTCTTTAAAATATAGTGGCAACACAGCAGGATTTGTGGTAAAATGTCCATAAAAATTCACTAAAGGGCAATATGTGGTTCAGACAGATAATAACATAATTTCATTATGCAGTTTCACATGGCCGATCGTTTATCAAATGTATGTATACATTTCATTTCCCATCCTTCCCATTCATGCAGATTCCAAGAATCACTGGAAGGGGGAGGGTTGAGAAATCAAAAGTTATATTAATCTCACAAACAAGTGCTTTGACAGCAGAACTAGATATATTCCAAGGCTCACACTGGAGTGTTTCTACTCACACAGAGCTTCCAGGATCAAAGAATATAACTGTTATACTGGTCTTAAATGTTCAGGCCCTGACAGCAGTAGTGCTACCATAGGATGATTTTCCCACAGTGAGGATGTAATGTATTCACAAAATTTATGAAACTGCAGCTATACTAGCAAGTGCCCTCTGGCACCAAGCAATCAAAATAAGCAGTATGTCTACTAAATTATGCATAAATATCAAATCCAAGTTGCAGACTGCCACCACGACCTTAACCTCGGTGTACATTAAGTTTATATACACTTGTATGCCCTCACTGCATATGCACTCAATCACCAACTACAACACAGATGGAGGCAGTGTTTGTTGCTAAGGGACACACACAGATAATTAGCACACATGCTGACAGTGTGCACTTGGAATGAGACACAACTTGTATACGGAAGTGCATTCTTAAAACAGTACAAATGGATCACAAAAGTGTAAGAGCAATAGCTATTGTTCTCAGTGTACCCTCCTACAATTCAGTTTATCCCTCAGTCGCAAGAATAAAGTTCAGAAACACTCAGTCGCAGGTTCCTGCCAGGAACTCCAGGGCGCACCTCCCTGGTCTTCTGTTTGGCCCTACATTCCGCACCTTGCCTCCGAGTTCGGACACTGTGCATTGCTTAATTTAGCAGTATTCATGAAAACACGACTTTTGTGTTTTCGGAGAGCACTGCCAGTGCACCAGGCCCCCAATGACAGGAGGAGGAGGAAGAGGGGGCTAAGGCACGATCCAGCTACAGAGCGCTGTTAAAACACAATACTCTGTAGATGGGTTTTTGGATTGGATGTTTGAGGTGCGTAGTTCATCTACGGTCCCCTCACACAGGCACAATCCATTTTATTTAGTAGGTATACTGCGCTTGCCTCAGGAAGCACAGTACAACTGCTAAAATGTGGCTGTCAGGGCGCATATCAGTGCATCTCTGAGGCCAATGAGAAGCCACACACCGCAGCAGGGGCAGGATCCCCAGCTCTGTCCCAGCTTCCGTTAGAGCTCTGCTTCCAGTCCTATCAAGAAGGTGGGAGGGGGATTTAGGTGGGTTTTCTTCTTTTCAAACCTATCCTTTCTGCCTTGGCTGACTCCTTGTTGGGTATTATGGCTTGCTGGTTCCAATATCCAGCATCAGATTCCTGCTCTGATGCAAAAGAAGCAAGTTAAGTAAAAGAAAATGTTTCTGTGTTCATGTATGTATGTGTTTTCGATCTGGTTAGAAGGAGTGAGTAATTAGGACTGTGAGATGGAGTGGAAGTAAGTCAGAGGGTGTACCTAGCAATAGTGCAGTAGATGCAGCTGCACCAGGGCCCAGGGTTACTAATTGTGAAAGGTTGAGTGCCTGTAAGAGTGTATGTAAGTGAGAATGAGAACCAGTGAGTATGAGTATGTTTATGTGTGATCAATAGTGAGTGGGAGCAGGGTGTAGCTTGGTCTGTAAGACTGGGGGGTGAGCTTCAGATTTCTGAAAAATCATGCAGGCATCAGGTGCTGCTCCTCCACTATGGCGGAGGACTGTCACCTCCCCCCCCCACCACCACCAGCAACAGGAGCTGAAAAATGAAAAAATAAAAATAATAATAAACAGTGTTTATTATCGTTTTTATTTTTCAGGGGGCGGGGCCATGGGCGATGACAGGGGAGGAGGTGGAGTGCACAGCACTCCCCTCAGTGCGCATGTGTGTTTGGCTGGCTGTCACGGGCTGGCCAAACACATATGCACACTGGGCTCTGTCCAACTTGGCACTGTGTTGCTGGGTTGGAGAGAGCAGGCAGAGGCTCCCACTCCACCTCGGAGCACCAAGCCAGGGCACGCCGGCCAATCCTAACACTGCTCTTTTGCGAGAGCAGCATCAGGATTGGTCGCTGGGCAGGCTCGGAGCCTGTGCCTGCAGAGAGTAGAGCGGGAGCCAGAAGGGCAGCAAGGCTGCAGTGGAGGAGAGTTTCTTTTTAAAAAAATTCCTTTATGTTGTTGTGCCACCACCCTGCAGTTTTGCCCCAACAGGAGCCGCCACTGGCTGGCATATATTGTTAAAATACATCATATGACAAGCAGATCGCATGAGAGTGGCTTAAGCAGCAGTGGAAAGAGAGAGCAGTACAGATTGGTATGATTAATAAATAAGAGGAACATAATATTTTGTCAAATAATTCACATTTTTGGGGCTTTCAAAACAGAGATGAGAGAGAGTGTGTGTGCTTTGTCAGTATGTGCATGCATAAATCCCAGGTGAGACCCAACAGATAGCACACCATACCAAACTGAAAGCACCTGTATCCAACAATTCATAAGAATACAGTATACATTTATTAGTGGAGGTGTAACATCCCAAATACACCCCCTGAAGCTACGCCCCTGAGTGGCAGTGAGGATCAGTAATTGAGAGAATGTGAGTTAGAGTGAGTGAGGGAGGTACACGGCAATTTAGAACTGCAGAGAGACAGAAAGTGAAGAAGTAAATGCAGCTGCCTTTTCCCAAACACCCTTCATGAAGCAGAAGCAGGTCTAGAACATGCGGGCCCATTTTTTGTGTTCTACCGAGCAAAAAGGCAAAGAGTGAAACAAAGCAGAATCTACTTACATATCAAAGGGGCTGGTCCACCTAAAACTGATAGTATGCCTGAGTACATGGACAAAGAACAGGGAAATACTCAATAGAAAACCTGAAATGCTGGACTTGTTACAGGGTACAAAATATTATTTTATGAAAATGAAAGTGTGTCTTTTCCTGGACACAGAATGGTTTAACATACGAATGGATGTTGGAAAATAAAGCGCTTGGTGTCCCTGCCACTTGAGAATGCTACAGTTATGTCTATGCCTGGGCCTGGGTTGGACTATTGGAAAGGGCAGGCCCATGCATTGTAAGAACCAATAGGACCACCATGGGACAGAGTGGAAGGGTCCTGGTCCTCCAAAATATGTACTGGTGGGCCCACTGGCACCCCCCCGGGCCAATGTAACCACTGGGTTAAGGAGAGGGTACTGTATAGCCATAAGGATAGGGTGGTGGGTAGTTATAAAGTAAGGTTTCATTTTAAGGTGTAGATTAGCATAGGGTTAGTACACTTACTCTTGAATCTATTTTACTCAATGTAGTGGTAACCTCAGAAGTGATAATCTCAACAGTGGAAATCCCTGCAGTAGTAAACTCAAAGGTAGTAATCACAGTAGTGGTAATATCAGCAGTGGTAATCTCAGAGTTAGTAATCACAGTAGTGGTAATGTCAGCAGGGGTAATCCCTGCAGTGGTACTCTCCGAGGTAGTAATCACAGTAGTGGTAATTCAGCAGTGGTAATCCCTGCAGTGGTAATCTCAGAGGTAGTAATCACAGTAGTGGTAATAATAGTAGTGGTAATCTCAGCAGTGGTAATCCCTGCAGTAGTAAACTCAAAGGTAGTAATCACAGTAGTGGTAATATCAGCAGTGGTAATCTCAGAGTTAGTAATCACAGTAGTGGTAATGTCAGCAGTGGTAATCCCTGCAGTGGTACTCTCAGAGGTAGTAATCACAGTAATGGTAATTCAGCAGTGGTAATCCCTGCAGTGGTAATCTCAGAGGTAGTAATCACAGTAGAGGTACTCTCGGCAGTGGTAATTTCTGCAGGGGCAATCTCCGAGGTAGTAATCAGAGCAGTGGTAATCTCAGCAGTGGTAATCCCCGCAGTGGTACTCTCAGAGGAAGAATTCACAGTAGTGGTAATTCAGCAGTGGTAATCCCTGCAGTGGTAATCTCAGAGATAGTAATCACAGTAGTGGTATTCTCGGCAGTGGTAATCATTGCAGTGGTAATTTCATCAGAGGTAATCTTTGGACTGGTAATCTCAGAGGTAATAATCACAATAATAGCAACCTCAGGAGTGGTAATCCCTGCAGTGGTAATCTCAGAGGGGCTCATTTCAATGTGGTTGATTCTATGTAGCGGTATATGGACCCCGTTGTATTTTAGGTGGTGACATACAACCCTTTGTGCTCACGCACGCTGAGTGCTGGGTCCTCGGTCTGATATGTTCACTGCATTTGCGTGTGAATAATGCTCAAACATTTTCTGTTTATAATGCGCTACACTGAAGAACATGTTTTAAACCACTTCCTCCACTGCGAGAAAAAGGACCTCTGAACTGAATACAGCACAGCACCTTCCTGTGGGGCACCATCCTCATCTAAAGCGCCTTCCTGAGGGGCACCATCGTCATCTAAAGGTAAACATCTTAAATTGTTTAGTTTTTACTCAGCAGACTAGAGGCTTATAAAACAATGGAACTTGGATAGAATCTATTTCACAAGCATTTGCAATGCAATGGGTCTTGCGTTTACTTGAGTTAAAGCTATTAGCGTTGTAAACTCCTAACCAGACTTTTCTTGCCATATAAACTGAAAAGTAAAACAGTTTCACATAAACGAGCCGATGGACGCCATGAGCACAAAACAAACAGAAGTTCACTCGCTGTGAAACGCAGCAGCAAAAGTGCAATTATCCATGTTACCGGCAAAAGTGCAATTATCCATGTAACCGGCAAAAGTACAATTATCTATGTAACATGGTCAATGTCATGCAAAGCACTCGACTATTGCCCAGCTAGATCGCGCTACCTACGAAATAAAGAGAAAAAATAGTGCAGAGTCCATATGGAAAACATGAAGCCTTGTATGTTTTCAGTATTTGGCCAGTGCGCTCGAGGAGGGCTAAACACTGGAAAAGGCATGATGTATGCATGCCTCTCACTAATTAAATCAAGCTAATTTTACAAGACAAGCCCATGAACCAAACAAACTGATGGCCTTGCCATGGGCGTGGTTAAAAGCCCGTAGAGAGATAACAACAGGGACGGAGCACTTTGCGCTCAAACCTAAAACGGACTAGGATAGAGCTAGCGTTTCTCCTTAGTTGAATTTGATGTTGTGAGGGGTTGGAACGGTGGCGTACGAAACTGGAAGGGGCCCCCCTGCAGAGACCGTGGAAGGAGGCCCCTCCGGATTCACACAGGCAGATGCTGTGCTGAGGAGCCCCCCTAGAGTCCAGGGCTCCCACGCAACGCGGAGGCTATGTGGGCCTTTGTTATGCTCCTGGGTTGGAAGACTTCAGCACCATTTCGATCACCTAGGTAGAGCTTATCCTTTGACAATTATGTGGGGCCAGGAGTTCTGACTCTGAACTTGGTACGGAAATAAAAGCTATAGGATAGTAAATTAAATATGACAAAGGAGATTTTAAATTGAGATGCTAAAAGAGTCATTTAAAGCATAATGAAGTGTCACACCACGAAGCGTAAAGGAGGAGCATGAAAGATGTAAGGGGCTAGCAACTCAAGGTCAAAAGGTCAGAACAAGCCATCTGAATTGAAACAAGCAAACAGTGTGAGTTCACACTATGAAATGACTATTTCACCTCTGAGTAACACCCTCGCTCGCCCATTTATTCATTGAACCATTGCCATCAAACCTCAAAATAAATATACAAATGGCCAAATTCATATTTATTCAAAACATATATATGACAACATGTATGGTCAACGTCATCAGTAGCATAACATGTTTCTCTCTGAACGTGCATTTTATTAGGCACTGTTATTGAACATCACTTCACAGCAAGGCAAGTTCCACATGCTGGTCTTCCCAGCTGCATGTCTGCACTACAGCTTCATGCATCATTTTTACGCTCTGGCTTGACAGTGCAGCTGTTGCCAAACAATTATGTGAGAAAAAAATAGAGAGGTGCTTTAATTCCACCCACATGTTGGAAGCTAGGAGTACGTGTTTTGATTGGACAGAAGCTGTGCGCTCCCACAAAAAAAAAGTGCTTACCCTCAATGCAACTGTGATTATTTTGTTTATGTATCCGGCTGCCTGAGCTTGAACATTTAGAGGCACAGATGAAATTGTAAAGCCATTAAATAGTATTATATATCTAGATGATTTATGATGTTTGTCTTTCTGTGACAATAGCACAGATGGGAATTGGCCAGTCATTAATCTACAATGGATGTTTAGGTCTGGTTTGAAAGTTCAACTGTCACCTGTTCTTTTATCCTTAACCAATATTACTCTACAGTTCTTTGCTTCCACATAAATACATATCCATTCCCATGCTATTTACTTGTAATGCTTCACTTTACCGTACAACATTCCTTTAAAGCCAGAACTATTGGAATTGTTAATGCTTGTTTAGTGATCAAGCATTCCAGCACAGGTACTTTTGAACAAAGCCAATTGGAAAAATATATAATTACATCAAGTAACTCCTTATTCCTTTATCACATGTTGTCAATGTCTCCCTCTGAAGTCAGCAAGCTGTGTGCTTGTTCATTCACGTGCTTATTTGCAGAACATTGTGTAATCACTGAGTTTCCCTGAGGCCAATCCTATTGCTCAAACAGAGCTCACCAAAGCAACACCCTTTAAAAATGAATTATAAAATAACGAGACTGTATTTTATAAAATGTGTCCATATGAATGTCTGTTCTTAGGGCACCTGCAGTGCGACAAGACCTTTAATAAATTCATGCCCCATTGAATGGCTCTGACATAGTTTCACTAGAACATCATAAAATGTTCACAAGATTAGGCCCATGTTTAAAGGAAAATGATGGAGCGCGACGATGCGCCAAAATTGGCATCACCGCGCTCCGTCATTTTCACAATGCAGGATGCACCATATTTAATTGAATACAGTGCACCCCTGTGTTGTCCCTTGCGCTGGTGCTAAATTTAGCTGCCAACGCAGGCATCCTTGCACCATCGTGCAAGAATGTCTGCGAGTAGGGGCTTGATTGTTTATGTGTGATAAGGTGTCCGTTCATGCACATAAACAATCACTAATGGCGATTTGGCACTTCTGTGTGTGCTGCAGAATGCAGCACACACAGAAGTGCCAAAGTGTCATTTTGAAATGATTGTTTATGTGCAGGAAGGGACACGTTCCCGCACATAAACAATCATGTCTGCCATTTTGCTCTTTCTATGCGTGCTGCAGAATGCAGCACACATAGAAAAAGCAAAAAACAAGGAGGAATAAAAGTATTCCTCCTTGTTGCGCCTTGCTAACGCCACCCATGGGGTGGCGTTAGATTTTGCCGCTGCCTCAGGTTTACGAAAACTCGTAAATCTGAAACAGCATCAAAATGCAATGGGTGTTGCTGTTGCACGCCCACAGCAGCACCCATTCTACACCCCTTCAACGCAAAGGGATGTGTGTGTGTGAAAGGGTCGTATTTACAAGGTGGCGTTAAGCCACAAAAAGTGGCTCAATGTCACCTGGTAAATACGGCGCAGGACATAGCACCACCGGAGCGTCACAGAAAGTGACACTCTGGTGGTGCTAGGGGCTCATACATATGCCCGTTAGTTTTAATATGAAAGAAAAGGGACTCTAAACTTTTTAGGTAAATTTGAGGTTTCTCTTCAAAGCCTGGACAACACTGTGTAGTTTGAAAAGGCTACAACTGATAAGTTATTTGTGTTTAGCCAAGTAGAAAGAATGTCAGAATCATTTGAGGGGGCCTGGGATAAAAACTTCATTCAGGGCCCATGTGTCAGTATCTGGCACCATCTAATTGTTCAAGACTGTTAGCTGTCATGAATAAAAAGGGCAGGCATGCTTCCAAACATGGAGCTCGGAAATAATGTCTATCCTATCTTGAGGGATAGAGTAGACTAACAAAGAAGGTGCTAAGGGGGGGTGCTGCAAGGGATTACAACATCCAGCTTACGTTGTGCCCTCTAGTGGAGAACTAGTTGTCCAACTGCTAATGCTAGAAGTATATACCTTTTAGGATGTTACTGTTAATAAGTTGTTTCGGCTGCACAGGACAGATACACATTCACTATAACATGGATCTCTCAGTGTTGTACTATCCATATGCAAACCCGGAGTTAATAGAAAAGAACACAGGTGTAAGCGTTGGCATTAGCAGCTGTTCTGCCACTAACACAGGTAGAGACTGGTGACACAATCCATCAGTGAGAACAACCCACCTCTTCCCACATAGACTGCTGTTCTGGTTTAAGAGGCAATGGCTTTGTGCCACCAGTTGTGACACCCAGTGGCGTAGCGTGAGTTGTCAGCACCCGGGGCAAGGCAAGTAATTTGCGCCCCCTAACCCGGGGCAAGGCAAGTAATTTGCGCCCCCTAACCCGTGGATTTAGTCTCTTCCAAGATGTTGCGCCCCGTGCAGCCGGCCCCCCCTGCTCCCCCCCACGCTAAGCCACTGGTGACACCCATGCTTCTTTCTCGTTTAACAGTGTGATAGCTAAACAGAAGTTGAAAAGTAGAGAAAATAATTGAAGGCCTAGTCTGAGACACTTGCCTCATGCGAATGTTGGAAGGATACTGAACATCGTCTGTGCGTCAAAAGTCCATTGATTACATTAGCTTTTCCTTTCTTGGCTTTTCTGAATTAGCTGCATTGAAATTGGGTCTCAAGGAACTAGGCTAAATGTTACAAATATGGAAACTTCCCAATAGGGGGTGGGGAGAGGTAAAATAAATAGGTGAATTGTCCCTTTTTATTAATAAGTATTAATTTTAAGCCTTTGCGTAGACATACGTGGCAGAGAGCTTGTCTCCGAAGAGATACACATGAAACACGTTTTGATAACTATAGTTCTCCACCAGAAATATTAACATGTTTGCAACCATTCATGATATAGTTACTACAAAATAAAATGTTTTACTCTCAGGTACCAGAACACCTAATGTAAGCACCTAGTCAGTAAAAGAATGCCTTTCAGAAGGCAAATTGAATAATAAGTTGCTCCAACTGTGGGGGGTTGCAGATTCTATTAAAATGGACCAGACTCTATTAAAATGGAGCAAAACAACATTGATTTCACCAGCATTTTCGAGATTCGCTACAATGATGGGTGTGTATCATTGGTACAGGAAGTCACTGAAGTGGAATGATGAAGTTAAGCGTCTTTCCTGTGCAAATGTCACACCTGCAAGCAAAGGGCAACCTCTACTACAAGTGTTTGCCTGAAGTAGAGTTGATTTTCTAACCTGAAGGTCATTTGAAGAAAGGAAGTAATTTATTTGTGTTCTGAAGATGGTGCCAGGATGTATATTGACCATATCTATGATGTCATGACATTTTGTACACTGAATGTGTTTCCAGGAAGTAATGTGACTTTCTTTACTGAATATGCTCCGAGGAAAGTAACTTTTTATGAACTAAATGTGGTTCCATGTAGCAAAGTGATATTTTCTTTATGTAAGTTGGGTACATGAAATACTAGCTGTATTCTGAATGTCATTCCAGAAAGTAATGAGACGTTCTGTAGAGAATATAGTTCAGGACGTAATGAGACTTTACCTATGGTTTATGGGGATGTAGTATGTAAAACGATCTTTTATTAGTTTATATAGAATACCATTCTTTGAAATAAAGCAAGTTTTCCTACATTAATTAGAGATCCTGTACCTTAAAATATTTTTACACTGATTATGTTTCTTTAGGCTAATGTATTTTTTTCTCTACTTGATATGATACCAGGAAGTAACGTGACTTTTCTGAACCGAATGTGGTACTAGAAGGAACCTCGACTGCATATAACTCTCTAAATTGTAACCTGAAAATGCAAGCACGCTTTTTTTTATGTCAACCTAAGTAAAACAACGCCTTCAAATGATTTAGTGGGGTTTGAGGGCTCTTAATACGACTGTAATATTGAGTGATATTACATACTAACATGTAGAACATACATGATAAAAAGTCAATATTTATAGTTGTTGGCTATGGAAAGTGGCATGTTCTTCACTGGGATGGTTTCACGTCCCAGATGTGCACGCCGCACATTGGTTGCTACTAGAATCTTGTTCCTTCTGGTGGAATGACATAAACAACTATGCCCGATGTCAATGAGAAAATAACACTGAAAAACACAATCTTGAGGTTAACCGCATATGCCAATGTTCTCAATAATATGTCAGTTGCCTGTGTCCTAATGCTATGAAGTCATGTTGGACAACTTGTGTCTCCTAAGGAAGTATTTCGGTCATTCCTGGGGATTAAAGTGTTTCATCATCAACTTTCTGCTGTATTCATAGGCCACAAATAGCGCCCCGTTGGCTGGGAATGCACGAATCAGTGTAGGCTTCAGTCCAGAATATAAGGCGAAAACACCTGCGAAGATAAATCAGAAGAGCTTCAAAACCTGAAGATTTAAAATTATTCAGATTGCATGTTGAGACATTGTTCGCTTATTACTGTCCTAGTGTGCAAAACATTCGGATACTGAATAGTGGGTGTGACACATCTCTGATAAACCAAGAGCTATTTGGCTGGACTAAGTAGTCAGAGTCACTGGAATCAGGCGATTCCGTGGCGGCTGCATATTCCACGTAGTTGTGGATTTAACGCACTTGCCACAATATTTCCGCCCTGCTGCATAATTTGTACATTTCAACAAAAACCTGTAATGCAAATGGGTCTAAAGTTACTAAAGATGTGCCCCAGTGCTTAATTTGTGCTTGTTGTTTCTGGTGCTGAGCACCGGCACTTATTTTTGAGGGCCGGGGCTTATTCTTCTGCCTCAAGCATTTGCTGCGAGCAAAATACACATATAGGAAAGACGGATAAAGGGAAAAACGAAAAAGCGTCACAAAGGGAGAAAGTAAAAAGCTGCAAGAGTGAGCTGAAGGGGCAGGGAGTGGCTTCATATGGATTGAAGAGGCCCGAGATGGCTTCAGGATTACGCCGCCTCAGTATTCAGTGCTGGTAGATTTAATTACAGCAGCCGCGTGTTTAAGAGGAGGGCTTTGGGCACCGGCACCTTTTTATTTACAAATTAAGCACTGGATGTGCCACATGAGGTGCTGAGCAGTAGCAGGAGCTCTTTAAAATTTTCTGATTACCTTTCGTTTGCTGTGTTCAGCTAACAAATTGGTATTGGTCTGATACTAATGAGGTGGAACATTTTTCTAGACAGCATTAAATTGTGTTAAAATGACAAAATAGGGAAACAATACTGCCACTGAATGTGCGACATTACTCAGCATAACTATTCTTACTTCATAATGTTTTAAAAAAATGTCACATTATGTAGCCCTCCTTTACGACATAATTCCAGGAGCCTCGATGTCCCTTTCAGTGAATATGATGAACACTCTCTATGGAGCAGTGAAACTGGCGCAGTTGTTTTGAAGGTTTACAAAGGCAGCGTCAACCGGTCTCTAATCCTTCCTGATTTGAATACATATGACAACGAACATGAAGCGAACCGGAACAGTTCATGCATAGGGACATGATGTTGGAAAGGGCTGCTAACAGCCCGAACACTAATGTGCTGCCGGGCCTTAACAGTTGTTAATTGCCATGTCCAACTTCTTTGGCTCACGTCAGTATTTAAGAATTAATTATCTTAAATTAAATTAAGCGTTCTCTGTCTAAGTTCGTTTCTCTCTCATTCCTGACATTTCCCTCCTAAGTTAGTCTACCCCTGCTCAAGTCAGACGGGTTAAGGCGTCGCTACACAGAGCTTTAGCTGTCTGGAAAGAACTAATGTCAACACTACACATACTCCACAAGACGCACCATTATGCACACTTCACAATATACACCATTGATCACAATGTATTATAACATACAACAATAAGAAACATTCTTTGGGCCAACCCTCTTCAGCCATTGGTTGTAAGGGTGATTCCTCCTTCATACATTGACTGAGCTATCCATTAGGATTTGGACAAGTCCACGGCATTTCGCAGATGGCTACGTCAACATTAGCATTGCCTCTGTGAGGAAAACCATTTTTATGTTGTGTGAAGTGCATATTACATGGTAAAAACAATTTGCAATTTTTCCCTTGGGTGCCCACCCCCAAATGACTTCTTCAGTCATTGCAGCGCCGGCCGCCATCACAGAGTATCTCCTCTGAGACAGGTGTGGGACAAATAGCAAAAAGTAGTTTCCATCAAAGCATTTTTCTGATGTAGTGCAAAGTTGTACTACTGAGGTTTTAAGATTGCCGTCACACCCATAACTCTGGGCCGGATTTAGATCTCGGTGGATGGGTTACTCCATCACAACAGTGAGGGATATCCCATCCACTGAAATATAAATCCTACAGGAAATAATGGCATTTATATTTTGGCAGACAGGATATCCGTCAATGTTGTGATCTAAATCTAAATCAGCTCCCCTGTTCCTTATCACCACCATGCACTTATACCACTCATCCTGGTGCTTCTACAATCAACAACTCTTGTGATGCCGGTGTCATGAGAGAAGCTCTCTCATCCCAAACACAGGCCTGAAGAGCAAAAACACAGCTTTCTGAACTGTTTTAATATGACCATCAGACATACGCACTGTGTCATCTTGCCTAGCGCTATCATGGGCCATTTTGGTTCCAGGCAATCCAGTGCACATGTCTGCCAGTCATATTGGTTTGATCGCCAAAGCTAGTCACTCACCCAAGTGTTATGGTAGTTTTGTGAGAAACACATGATTATAGCAGCCGCTACAACCACTCAGGTAACAATGCGGTCATGTAGGCACAAGCAATGGTTTTTCCAACTTGCAGAGTGAAGATAAGTTGTTTCATTTTACTGGCCCGTAAAAAAATGAGTCTTGTTTTATGTTTTTTTATTTAGCGTAAGGGCCTAGCTACAGTGGAGAGCTTCAGATTTAACAGAGAGAGTAACCCTTAACAGTGTTCCAATATAATAACAGTAAATACATATTTGGTAGTGCCTTAAAAGACAATCAGAAAGTTAGCTATTTAGACTTCATGAAATACACTTTAATGTGATCAGACTCAATATCACTAGGAAAGCAAGATAAGTAACATAAATATTTTTAGAAATAATATGTATCTTATTTCTCCCTTTTTATAACAGCAATTGTAGGCACCTATGTTCTTGAAATTTGAGGCCTCTGCAAATCTTACAGACGTATCAATTACGTTTGACATTAAAAGTATGTGAATCAGTTGCTGACTCTTTCTATTCAGTTTGGCCGTGAGACATCTTTAGTCACACAAGACGTTTGTTTTTAGGAGAACATTTTATACATAAATGTAGGGACTTTTTGTCAGCCCTCTTCAGCCACTGGTCTCTTTCAGCTGTCCTTCACTCTTTGTTTCCACCCCCCATGACATAGAGTCAAGGGTTGTGGTTAGCCCCACTTCAGCCTTTCACTCTCCTGTGTGTGAGCGGTGGCATTCCATGTCTGCACAATAGGCATATCTGCCTATAAAGTAGTCACCTTCAGTGCCAGGGGCTTATGGGTCTAAAGGGACTATGCGTCCCTTTCTTTTTAAGAAAGAATACATCATTTCTCTCTTTTAAATAGTTTAACTTTTTCATTTTGTGTGTTTTTTTCCTTTGTCACTTGCAGCCTTCACACTTTCAAACAGACTGCATGATATTCAGATAAAAGGATGTTTTTTTCCTTGACTGAGTTTTCTGTTAATTGTTCAGATTTCAAAAGGAGAGTTACACTTTAATTCTTCTCGAAATAAACAAACTACACCTTTCCAGCTACCTTAATTTTGCAGCACGTAGCTCCACGATGTGGTTGAGTGTCTGAATGCGATTTGTAAGGAAAGAATGCGGCCTCAGCACGGCTTCTTTACTGGTCTGTATTAAAACCAGTGCATAATTTGAGCTAGTGGTTTCCGGTGGGGGGCACTTATTTTTGGGGCCCGGCACTTATTTTTCTGCATCGGGCATTTAGTGCAAGCAAAAGACGGAGGAAGAGAACAAGCATTTAAAATGCAATAGGTCTTGCATTTTCTTCATTTAGAGGTATTGACATTGTAAATTCAGAAATGGACTTTTCTTGCTACATAAATTGATCAACTTTGTCTCATAATTTCATCTTTTCCTGCCATGTTTTGGTGGCCACTGGCGGCTACTGACATCAGAAATCACAAGCCCTTGAGGAGAGACAAGAAGTTGACTCCACTACCTTGAGTTGTGTAAACATCTGAAAAGAAATCAGAAAATAAGACTGGAAAAGTATTTTAGCAGGATGAAAAGTCTTGCAAGCCTTCTTGCCTCACATCTCAACAAAACTCTAATAAGGTTAACAATAGCAGAGTAGCCTGAGAAGATTTATGGCCCCCAATAAAGGCGATAAGCAATGACCTGTGTGCAATGTCATGAGTGCTGGCAGGGAGGGACCCTGGAGAGAGAGAGAGAGACTCGAAATGCAAGGATAAGCAAGTTTCACATCATTGCTGCTAGGATTAGCTACGTTCTATTAGAAAGGGCATAGTGTAGCTTTTGTGAGCAGTGAGCTAAACACCGGGTGTTTCTTTTGTAAAGTAAGCTTATTTTAGGAGCCAGCGGTAAATGAGGACCGCAGTGGAATAAAGCCAAAACAAATGTCAGTGACAATGGAGGTGGGAGGAAAAGCTAAAAGGTCACACACAATGACTCTTATTAGAGTCGAGCCTGCGAGTGCATGCGCTAGCACATGCGTCTCGCTTGCGAGACTCTGTTGTGTTCAGTAAAGGGCATGGAGCCCGCCTGTCCCTCACCATTTGTTAGTTCGCGTGGCACTATTCTTTGCAGCTTCATAATTCATCAAGGTACGTCCGCCATCATTTCTGTTCCTCTGTTTGGAGCAGGGATCAAGCACTAATTAACGTCATCTTAGGTAGTGCTCGTCCACTGCTCCCGACTTGATTGAGGTACTATTTTGTTCACTTTAACTTCCAGTGCCCTGCAAACAGAAGACTTGTGACTGACTAAAACATGCCCAGCAGAACAAACAAAATTGCAAAGTTTTATTTTGTAAATCTAACTTTCTTTTATTTTGTTAAGTTTTCTCAGTTTCCACTCGTTTTTATTGTTTTTGCTCGTGGGCGCTGTTGTCAAAAGATGACAACTTGTTCAAAATATGCGAGACCTATTGCATTGCAAATGCTTGTCTTTAAATTGTGTTGCTTAGGTAGGAGGTCGAATGCTAGTGCTCTGGTGCTGGTACAGGCCAACGTAGCACCTCCTATTAAAAAACAGAGTCACGCCCTTCATTGGCAGCCATTATGCCTGCAGTTCTCTTCGCCTGTCGCCTTTAACTCTGACTGGCACAGACGGTGCAGGGCTCCAAACATTAATAGAATGAGAGTCAGCAATCTGTACTTCACTAACCTCCATGATGGAGTAACCCCTTGTTGCATGATTTAGAACTACAAGCATTAACTCTACAGCATTCATTTTGATATTTACGCATCCACCGTGAATAGTTTTATGTTGCAGATGAAATAGCTGCAGTTTTCGCTGTCACGGACTGCTTCTTAATGACTGTGTGGGTATTTTTTATTGTCAATGCAATGTTGGAAATGTTGCATTTCGGTTAAATTGTTATATTGCATGTACATGACGGTGTCTGCATTAACCTCTGTATGATGAAAGGCACAGTTGCCTTTATTAAATGCTTTGTTGGTTAAACAAGAGCAGGAGTACATCCTACTGCCAGCACTGTCGAATACAAAGGCTGCTGAAAACCAATGGTCTCTAATCTTTACTCCACCTTATGTCCCTTTCTTCCCTCGCCTTCCTTTCGAGTCTCTTGATCTCACCTTGTGGGTTCGGGTTAGTTGTCATCCCTGCTTTCTCTGGGGCAACGGGTCAGCCCCCTTCAGGCATCGACAGAGTGACTGCTTGTGAGTGAGTGACTGCATTTCGCGTATGCAGATGTGCACAACTTTAGTGCTAAGGTTGGTGAGGCAATTTAAGATTTTATTTAATTTTTTTTATTTTATTTTTGCTATGGGTCATTTTTACTTACTTTTTTAGAAAAACGTTGCAATCCACTTTTAGAAGGTGACATTATCTCTGCTAACAGACCCTTATACTGGTGCAATTGTTCTTGGAATGTATCTTGCAAATTCTTTGGTGGCATTTCAATCATGCATGAATGATTCATGCAACTTGTGTTTTTGCAAGCATTGCAGGCACTGTGTGAAACACACCTTCTTCTGAATGCAACATTCTTATAAATACTGTGTGGGGCCATGGGTTGGAGGGGATGAGGACCTAGCAGCCTGTATATTTTTATTTTCTTCCAAGTACTTTTCTACCCCAGTTACAGCATGAAAGCTGTCTTCATCCTTCGGCGTTGCCGTATCGTTCGTTTCTGCTTAAATACACTAATGCATAAGCATACAAGTATAAATATTAGGGCATAAACTTTGTGCCATGTCTGTACAATCTGCCTTTGTGCGCAATTGTTTGTGCATTTTTTATTTCCCAAACAGGCTGCACAGACATTGTGTGTACCAAAAGGAAACTGACACAGAAATGCAGTACAGAAATTGGACGTTTGTACACTCTTCTGCTTGCGTGCATTCACCCATTTATGTCTGGCCTATTGGCTTCACTAATGCCTGTTTAAAGTGGGCAGCCTGATGATTCTAAAGAATTAGTTTGAGTAGAAGATAAGATCCTTACGTAGAAAAGGTTCTCACGGAGAGAATATGATTACTATCAGCTAAAGAGGTGACTGCTGCAAAGCACACCAGAGAAGTGAAAAATGCCCCGGAATGGTCGTTCTGGTGAGGACTGTAGGATAACCCGACTTTAATTAGTTTGGATTCTTCCTTCTTTCCTTCCTTTCTGGCAGATGTAAGTCATTTTACAGGTCTGGAGATCTCTGTGTTTGCTTGTGTTTCTCCTGCCTTCACATCGCCATTGCCTTGGCTGGGGTAGGACTACATCCCCCAGCCTGCACTGGGGCTTCTGCTGTAGTGTTCATTAGTGCGTTGGGCTCCCACAGGGTGGATGTGTTTGGCTGTGCCTCTCCTACCTTCACATCGCCATCACCTTGGATGGTGTGGGACTACATCTCCCAGCCTGCACTGGGACCTCTGCTATAGCGCTCATAAGCAAGTTGGGCTCCCAAGGCGCGGGTGTGTTTACCTGTGCCTCTCCTACCTTCACATCCCCATCGCCTTGGCTGGGACTACATCCCCCAACCTGCTCCGGGACCTCTGCTGTAGCGCTCATAAGCGCATTGGGCTTCCTCAGTGCAGGACGTGCCTGGGCCTTTTTTTGCCCATCATTGCCTGAAAGATGCAGGGCTGGGCCACCTCTTTTGGCCCTAATCGATCCCCACAGCTTTGCCTCTGTAAGTTAATATATTACCTTTGCTGACTATAAGAACTGAGTCTAATAATGGGAAAACGGAAACTGGCAGGTGGAAACAATGGAGTTTCCATGGTTCCTCAAGCTGTTTCTACCATAGATTCCTTCTTAGTATGAGCCATAAGTGTAGTCTCAAAAGAGATTGAGCTGGCTGAAAGACGTTTATCTCTAGAGATGGGGAGAGTCCTATATTTGTTCCACCTAGCTTGGATACCATCCCAGCTGTCTTTCAAGAGGGGGAGCCTGGTATTTGTCTTAGCCCAACTATTACAGCACTATCTAGCTCATCCTCCCAGGCGTTGGAGAATAGAGAATCGGACCATGAGGCCCTTGACCCAGTTTTGGTTGTTAGCCCTTGTGGCCCCTCGGCAAGGAAAAGGCAGAAGACAAAATCTATTCAGTGCCTAGTATTACTGAAAAACAGGAGGCTTCTGCACCTTCCACTGCTGGTCCCAGGTCTTCAGCTGGGACTTGCCCGCAGGACAAGGATATGGAGCAATTGAGTCAATTGGTAAAACACAGGCCAGGGCCAAGTATATTGTGGAATTCTCTCATGGACCATGTCAAAAGCTTATTGACCTCTACAATTGCACCACTTGTGGAGAGGATTATCATTTATCATTGTCTGCCTCTACCATATGATCACAATTCATGCTCAAGCTAAGTCCAGCAATGGTCCTAGTTCTACCTCGAGCCCCCGCAATTCAACCCAGGATATCACACCTGAGAATGCTCCAATGGGTTCCATTGTAATCCAATCATTGCCAGTATCAAGAGTAGCTAAACCAAGGAATAGCAAGTTATGCCAACAGTCCCCTACCCCAGGCTCCGTCTTCGCAATCTGGCCCACCCATAGATCTGCTACCTGAATGTAGCCCGTATGTGGTGGTTGTGGTGGGAGTACCACCCATTTCTCTCCTCAAGAAGGAGTCATATTGGGAGTTGAAAAATAAAGTCTGCATTGGCTTTCAAGGAATACTGCTTTCGGTTCTCTGGAGTATAATATTCTTTTTGTGAGGAGAACTGGGTGGATTGGGCAATCTGTAAAGTCTCCTAAGGGGGATTGTGTTGTTTTAAACTGTAGGTCTCCGGAGCTAGCACAATGCCGGAACTGGTGATAGGGCAGGCAATCTTGAACTTAATGCGAGCTTTGTTTCACTGGGTTATTTTTACAGGCCTGGCCAAGAAGTATGAAGGAAGTCCTTTGACAGGGAAGGGAGAAATGTGGGAGCCCTTCCCGTCTCCACCTCCAACAGATTTTTGTCCCTTCCTGATCTCAATGCTAATGATTGAATTAAGCAACCTTTGGTCTAGCAGAGGGTATCCCCTTTGCCCAGTCTAGAGTACATTGAAGATAGGCTGGGTGCCTCTTTGGTGTCTCAAGTTGATGCTGGCTTCATTTTTGCTTAAGGTGCTCTTAGTGTCCCTCATGACAATATGTTGTATATGTGTGCATCTCCCAGTTCTTGTTCTCCAGTAGCAGTGCCCCGTTGGTTCTTCCACTACTAGAGATTCAGAGTCTGGAGTGGGGCACCCAACTAAGCTAGTCTCCTTTAATCTTGCCAGAATTAGTAGCAAATTGGCTTGTCTGGAGTGGGGAGACTTTGTGTATCAGCATGAAGCGTGTATGTTCCAGGAAACCTGGGTTGTCCCACCAACTTTCCAGCATGGCTTTGCTAGCTTTGATCTACATGCTGTATCTTTTTGTCTGGGCAGGCCATCGGGGGGTGGGGAGAAGAAGGGGACTTGCGTTATGGGTGAAAACCACTCTGGTATGCACCTATAAGGTCACTGATCTTGGTTCACCAGACATATGGTGTGTAATTTTGCACTTTCCCAATAGGGTTACAATATATATAATTAATGCCTGTTGTAGACATGAAGGTAGGAAGAGTAGTTTAGTTGCTATTGACAGAATCCGCACCTACCTCCCAATCCTACCTGTTGATTTTTACAGGATTGTGGCCAGTGATTTTAACTGCAATTATGAACGCCTTGGTATTGGCACTGTTTCTCTTTCTGGGGAGGAGAATGAAGTAAGGGGTGTCCCTATTCTAGTTCTTGATCTCATGAAAAAATGGTTGGTGGCTGCTCTGCACATTAACCCTCTTACTGTTAATAATGTGTTGAGAGCTTGTAACGGAAGGACCGTTTCAGACAAGGATGGGAAGATAACTTGCAACTGGCCAGGAGGAATTACTCACATAGATTACATCTAGGTGATCATAAGGTTGTGGAGGAAAGTTATTGATATGGAGGTGGTGTAGAGGCAAGACAGGACCACAATGCCTTTGTTCTTTCACTTTCTGCAGTAGGTTGTCTTATTCCTCCATGTGATCAGGAGCCTTTTGGCAGAAGGCTCTTGTTAACTAGCAAATGCCACAGGCTAAAGTGGGTCACAATTGCTTCCTCTCCCATCATGCAGCAGTATTTGCATGAAATTCTTGCTGCTGCTCTTGAAGCAGTCATTGCCTTGGGAGGTAGTTCTCTTCCAGGAGATTCATGGGATCTTTTATAGCCATTCACAGTGCCTTGTTTTACTTATTGAAAAACATGTTTTTTGATGAGCCTAGGTCCCTCCCCAAACGGGGCCATGAGCCACGTTTGTATATCCAGGTCTGCAGGGCTTCTAGCCTCAATCTTATAGCCACTATCAAAAATGGTAATAGAGTCTATATTCAGGAAGCCAGGGCTTCTTACAAGGCCACAGCAGCGAAGGCTAAAGGAACTTATGAAGTAGCCCATTGAGAGGCTTTACTTCTTGCAGTGACAGGGAATGACCATTATTCATTTTGGCAGATTTTGAGAGTTCATCATTAACTGCCTCACCACCTAGTCATATAATGGCTTCTGCCTGGGTCGAGCCTGGGTCGAGCACTTTGCTGGCCTTTATATGGGCGACTACAGAAGTAATGGATCTAGTGTAACCACAGAACTCGGGGCTGTAACCCTTAGCCAGTCTGACATTTGTACCATTTGTACCATTTCTGTAAGTGAAGTTATCAAGGCCATAAAGTGGATTACTCCAGGAAAAGCGCCTGGCCTGGATAAGGTCCCAGGGGACTTATTTAAGGCAGAGAAAGAGATTTGTTTTTGTCTGCTTTTTAATTGTATTTTGAATGGGCCCTTGCCAAACATATGGGCTGGGGTCGAAGTTGTTACAGTTTATAAAAAGGGCTTAAAGTCCCTTCCAGCTAATTATCAGCCCATCAGTTTAATTGATAGCTCACAGATGCTTTTTTGTAGTGTTCTACTGAGCCGACTGCAAGCTTGGATGGAGCAAGCAGATGTTCTCACTCCGCTTCAAACTGGGTTTAGTGCAGGGATTAGTACAACTGATCAGGTCTTCCAGCTTCAGCTAGTACATTGAAAACATGTCATAATGGGAGGGGGGAGGCTATATATAATTTGTGTCAACCTTAGGTCAGCATTTGACCTTGTCCCTAGAGAGGCCCTGTGGGAAATCTTGACTAATATGGGTGTGCCCAATTATCTTGTTGACATCTTTAGAAGGCTCCATACAAACAATTACACCCAGGTTAGGTGTGGAGCTGACTGAATCCATTCCAGTCTCCCAGGGTGAGAAGTAGGGGTGAATACTAGCCCCTACTCTATTCTTATTATTTATTAATGAACTGGTGTCATTTATACAACAATGTAAACATGATGCCCCAAGCCTGGCAGGCGGGTGTGTTCTGGCCCACCTGTTTACAAATTACACCTGATATCAAAGTCCCCTATGGACCTTCAACAAGAAGAGGGGTTTGGAGATTAACTTAAGTAAAACCAAGAATATGGTTTTAAATCCCTGCTAAACTATTTGGTCTCACCCAGTGGTGTCCGACCAGAGAAGTTTTGTACCTTCGAAAATTTAGGGTTCACCCTCAGTGAGTCACAGATTCAGAAGTGTAAGCTTAGACTGGAGCATACCACTGGTGGTGTCTTCAGGGCAGCCCAGGGTTCCAGCTTTCACCCAGTGAACCCTATGTTACAAATTTATAATTTGCAAGCATTTGGTGGGACACCGTATGGTGGAAAGCTGTGGGGCATGGTAATGTAAATGACTTGAAACTGATGGAGAATAACTTTTTGTAACTCCTTGCCAACATGCCGGCTAGTACCCCCCTTGTCACTCTCTGCTTAGATTTGGGTATTCAACCTCTCACCTGCAAGGTTAGACTTTGAACTCTACTGTATTGGAGGAGGATTTGGTCCTCCCCAGATTTGGCGAACTTTCGGTTGGGCTTAGATTATATTTTAAGGCTCCCTTGGGCAGCCAGGGTTCCATGGCTAGGATATATAAAACCATGTTTGATTGAGATTGGATGTGGAAGCTTGTGGGTAAATCCTGTTTCAGCATGTAGGGTTTCTAAGACCATGCTAAAGGGAATGTACTGGAGACATGTAGATGAAGAGTTACATAGACAAGAGAGGGTGGGTTCTTTGACTTCAGTATTTTCAGAATTTAAGGACTCCTACTTATTAGAGGAATATACGGATGCTGTTGAACATCTGCCTGCTTGAGCATTTTAAATCAAGTTCCAGATTGGGATCTTGGAGGTTCGGTCTTTTATGGCACAGAGGCAGTGCTCTGCTTCTTTGTCGGAAATTAGTTGTCCATTCTCCCCTGAAACCAAGAAATCCTTAGAGTATATTTTGTTTTTCTGCTCCCAATATCTGGTTCATAGGAGGGCTTGGATTATCCTGATATGTCGAAACTTGGGTGTTAGGGACTTTAGAACTGCCCTTAGAATACTTAGAAGAAATCCGGCAAACCCAATATTCTTTGCTGTCTCCCAGTTCCTAGTATCTATGTGGAGACTCAGAATAAAAGGGGTTGCTTCTCTGCTCTTGGACCAGGGCTAGGGTTTCACTTGAGCATTATGCTGCCCGGTGTTGGTTAGATGGGTAGCGATTTGGTTCTTTTTCAGTGCTATATTAGGTATTTATATTTTTAAAATGTATTTTAATATTATTTTAGTATGTACATGTGTATATATCTTGTTCTTGTCATATATTTTATATTATGAATGGTAATGCATCAATCATCTTTGTGTACCCTTTGGGGCCTTTTAGATATTTAAGTGTGGGTTTATCCTAAATTTATGTCTTGATGTGGATGTTGTACTTTTACAACAAAATGAATTTGTGATGATAATGATGATCTCTGTCATGAGTGCGGAGTACTTTCAACAACCATAAGTCCCACTCAAGAGGCTGAATTTAAGTCTGTCCTGGGCATTCAAAGGCATGGTTACCATGATGTTTGGGAGCACCCATAAACTAATACGTTTATGGGGCTTTACAAACTGCTATTTTCCCCTTTCTGACCTGGAAAGGGTGAGTTTTTACTCCAGCCAAGTGTTGGAGTAAATTTCTTATAGTGGGAAGGGGAATTGATCATTGTCACATTTGATGGGGTGTAGAATTGTTTCTGCAAATTAGACATGTTGCACTAATGAAAAAAAAAATCTGGCTATATTAGCAATTGTAGGCCTCATGCTCCATTTTGTTTGTAACATTTAGCTGCCTAGGTTCTATATCACCTGGACAAACTTGTATTTTCTTGTCTCACTAGAATAATGTTTAAATGTATTTTCACAGGCAAGACAACAACCTTAACAAGAATATTAAAATGTTTGTTTTAGTAGAATTGTACATGTTCAAGGTCTTCCCCACCTGTTCCAGCAGAATCACACAAACTGTAGCCATATTTATTGTAGTACAGGTGGCAACCATGAGAAACTCCATGTTGCAAAATTATGGGGGACTTTTAAAATGTATTTACTTGCAACTGTTTTACACTTTTTTATCCTGATTGGTCTATTTTGTGGGAACTTTGTGATTAATTGATTTTGGCTATATTACTTGATTTCTGTATGATTCATTATCTGAAAACAAACCTTTAAGGTTTTAGCTTTCCCTCTCTGGCATTCTTGTACAACCACACAAGTGCTACATGTTTAAATTGAAATTTGTCATTCAGAGTGCTTTAAAGGGACACAGGTGTTGTGGTATGTGTGTTTTGAACACTGACTTCGTGCTGCACCACTTTGCACCTGGCTTAGCTGTCTACCGTCACATTAGTGGTCACCAGTTACAGACTCCATTTTGTATTCAGCTTAGCCTTAGCTTCCTTGCCACGTTAAAAGCTGCAAGTGATTTTCCACGTTGTAGAAAGTGCATTTCTTCTTGTTTTCATGTCTTTTTTCCTACCAAGGGCATAGGCTGATAAGAATGTACTCAGACGGCAGGGAAGTGACTTGTTTTGGATTATCACCTTGGGATTGTGGCCACATCCCAACGTGTTCTTTTCAAAGCTAGCCGAAAGCAATCAGCATTTTTTGAATAACTAAACTTCTGCAGGGAGAGGGAAGTCTGGAATTTTCCTCTCTTGTTTGTTTAAAGTACAAGAGGCCCAGACCAGATGGACTTGGGACAGAGCAGATCTCTGGCGCATCTAGGACGCTGGAGTGTGTCATCCTTCCCATGAAGATAATTGATCTCTCTCTCCTCGATCGATTCTGGGATCTGGCGATTTGATGCTGATAGGAGAGAGATGAAGGAGTTTTGCCCTTGCCTCATGATGATGCATACTTTTTAATTCATTACATACTTTGCATTATATTAGAGATACATATTTTTGCTGTGTATATTGCAGTGGAGAATCATTTATGTATGTTTTCATTTCATTGCTGTGACCATTTTTAAATGTGTGCTTTCACCATGCTAATCTCCTTTTAGGAAGCTTGCGTAGTGAAATTGTGAGTGCATGAGTGTTTCAGCTCGGTCATTAGTGAAAAGTAAAACAACAGGTCAGGCAAGGAACACCAATTCTGCTAAGGGATTAACACCTCTTTCAGACTATTAGTCTGGTAGGGGTTTCTCCACAGGGAAATATTTTTCCCACTTAAAAATAAAATATTTGTTTTTTACTTTTGCATAGGGAAATCCATTACCCCCACTGAGAATTCTGTACAGTAGGAATGTCACGAACTACTCATTGTCTATGTCTGTGGCCCACTGGAACTGCGGAGAGGTCTTGATTCTTATAGGTTCTGCCTTGACCCAAGTAGGGGCAACCCTTTTGAGTAGCCACGGTGCTGCCAACGGAGGGAACGCCAAAAGCAGTCCGTGCCCTCCAGAAGGAGTCCCAGAGGGGAAAATACCCAAAAGGGAAAAAACTTCTAAGCAGGAACTCTCTACAACAAAAACAAAAGTAAAAAGTAATTCTGAACAATAGGACAAAAATAGTAATGAAAAAAGCTGGAACAGGCTAGGAAAAAATATAACTGACAAAGAAGAAACAGGAGCGAAGATCACCACCCAAAGGAAGTGTTGCAGCGCAAAGAGAAACAGGAATCACACACCTTATATACCCAAAAAACAGGAATTGACCAACAGGAAGTGAAAAGACACCATATTGGTTTGGGAATACAGCATAGAAACCTACAGAAAAGTCACCATGTTAAAAAAGGTTCCAAAGGCATGCAGGGAGAAAGGAGGCATGCTGGGAAGAAGAAAAGAACATGGAAGCTAGAAAAAGGCATAAATACAGGGAGAAACGAAGAAAGAAGAAAAGAAGAAAGGAAACATCAGGGTGTGTGTGGAGGGAGGCAGGAACTAGTGGGAGCGGGCTGAATGCTCAGCTCGCACTGTGGCTCACGGTTCACAGCGTGACAGTAGGTCCCCTCCGGAGCCCTGGGTTTGTTCGGAAACAGCCGAAAAAACTGACAGATCAAAAGTGGGGCGCGAACAGACGAGGCATCTTCCCAAGAACATTCACTAAGAGGATAGCCTTTCCAATGAATAAGATATTGGAAATGGTTCCAGAATATGCGAGAGTCATATATTTCTTGTACTTCATATTTGGGCTCATTACCCACCAACAGAGGAGGAGGACATGTGAAATGTCGGGAAAAAGGATCAGGTGTATAAGGTTTCAATTGAGAGACATGAAATACTGTATGGATTTTCCAGGTTTGAGGTAAACGGAGACGGAAAGATACAGAATTAATTTTCTGAAGAATACAAAAGGGTCCGTAGTAATGGGGATTGAACTTATTTTGGGAAAGACGTAGAGGCAAAAATCTGGAAGAAAGCCAGACTTTATCTTGGACTTGATAAGCTGGAGACCCACATCGTTTCTTATCGGCCATTCTTTTCATGTGACTTTTAGTGAATAATAGATTAGATCGAATAAGCCGTTGAATTCTATGTAGTCTCTGGGAAAAAGAGGTGATAGCAGGAAGTGTAGAAGAGGTCTTAGGAGTGGCAGGAAAAGATGTGGGACGAAATCCATATGAGCAGTAAAAAGGAGTGCCTTTAGAGGCACTATGGACGGTATTTTTGTAAAAAAAACTCCGCAATGGGAAGGTAAGTGCTCAAGTTGCTCTGAGTGGAGTTACAAAAACAACGAAGATATTGCTCAAGTCCCTGATTTACATGTTCTGTCTGCCCATTGGTTTGGGGATGAAATCCAGAAGATAAAGCTACATTGCTGAGAGGGTTGAGTATTCAGATTGTACTTCATCGAGAAATGACTGGACTACACCAATTATTTTGTCTGGTTCAAGTAGATATTGTGAAGGGGTGTTGGAACTGTCAGGATAACGTCGAGGTAAGGCATCAGCCAAAATATTTTGAGACCCTGGAATATAGGTAATATAGAAATCGTATTGACTAAAGAAATAGGCCCAACGAGCTTGTCGACTGTGTCGACACTGAAAATTGCATAAGCATTGCAGGTTACGATGGTCCATTTTTACTTCAAAAGGTTCTTTTGAACCCAGGAGAAATTGTCTCCACTCTTGACAGGCTGTTTTTAGAGCTAAAAGTTATCTTTCCATTACTGAATAATTTTGCTCAGAATCAGAGATCACATGAGATAGACAAAAGATCGGATGTTCCAATCCATCGTCGTCCTGTTGTTGTAATAATGCTGCCCAATAGCTCTTTCTGAGGCATCAGTGACAACTATGAATTGTTTATTGGTGTCCAGATGTCTTAGTATGGGCGCTTGGGTGAAGGCCTATTTTAAGTTTTGGAAAGCAGTCTCAGCCATGTCCGTCCAGATGAAACCGTTTTGCAAACACTCTTTTTTGAGAGTTTGAGTGATTTGACTAGTCTGTTTAGCAAAGTCCAGGATGAATTGGTGATAGAAATTGGCCAGCCCTAAGAAACATTGAGTTTCTTTGATTGAGGAAGGGGATGGCCACTCTAGAATGGGCTGAACTTTTTCCGGATCCATAGAGATACCAATCTGATTAATGTGATAGCCTAAATATTTCACCTCGTTCGTATCTAATTCGCATTTCTCCGGCTTACAGTAAAGCTGATGTTGCTTAAGTCTGTTTAAGACTGGCTTCATGTGTTTAGGATGAAGTTCAGGGCATCTCAAAAATATGAAGATATCATCCAAATAAATCACCACAATGTGATTTATTAAGTCGGAGAATATTGAATCCATAAATCTTTGAAAAACTGATGGGGCATTCATTAAACCAAAAGGCATTACCTTATATTCGTAATGTCCAAAGGGTGTTTGAAAGGCAGTTTTCCACTCGTCTCCCTCCTTAATTCGCAAGAGATGGTATGCTCCACAAAGGTCTAATTTTGTGAACATCCGTGCCTCTCTGACAGCCTCCGAAATGTCTTTGATGAGGGGTAGTGAGTATCAATCTTTTATGGTGATTTTATTTAATCCACGAAAGTCTATACAGGGACGAAGATCTTTCGTCTTTTTAGGTACGAAGAAGAGGGGAGGCCCCGCATGAGAAGAAGATGGTGTAATAAGACCACTCTGTAGATTTTCTTGAAGATAGTCCTTGAGTATCTGTTTTTCAGGTTCAGTGAGAGAATACATTCTTCCAAAAGGAACAACTGCTCCAGGTTCCAGGAGAATGGTACAATTGTAGTCTCTGTGTGGAGGTAGTTCTGGTTTCAATGGTTTTTGGAACATGTCTATGAATTCCAGATAATGACTTGGTACCCCTTGGACGGAGTATAGGGAGTATCTTGGAAAACTTGGTGGTTCTGAGGATAATATCTTTCTGGGGGACCAGTTGGTGTCAGAAGCGTAGCAATGATCATGACAAAACTTAGAAGACAGAGAAATGGTTCTGGTTTCCCAATTAATATATGGATTGTGTCTCATAAACCATGGTATCCCTAGGATTAGGGTATGATTAGAAGAGGAGATCAAATCAAAAGAGACATGTTCCTGATTTTTTCCAAAGGGTAGACCTCGAATTGAAGTGGTATTGTTGACAGGACCAGATGATAATAAGGATCCATCTACAGTATGCACTTGTTCTGTAACGTCTTTTGGCAGTTGTGGAATCTGTAGTATCTTAGCCCAGGTCACATCCATATAAACGCCACAAGCTCCGTAGTCTAATAATGCCAGGGTCCTTTCTTCACGACCATCAGGTAATTGCAGGGTAACAGGTAACAGAAATAGAACAGTGGCATCTTCCTTGGAAGAACTGATGGAAGGTATCGCAGAAGATCCTGTCCCCTCCCTTCTCACAGAGGACGGGAAGAGGCGTTTCCCGAGATCTTCATAGAACGAACTGGACAAGTGCGGCGCAAATGGCCAGCTGCACCACAATATAGGCATAGTCCTCTTCTCCGTCTATCTTCACGCTCGCTAGTAGAGAGAGGATCACAAGCAGTATCTATCTGCATAGGTTCTCCTTCTGTTGTCTCCCTTGATACAGGTCGAGGTTCTTCAGGATGATGTACAAAGATACGTGGGTTGGCTGACTGAGAAGGTCCACGATTCTTTCTTTTTTCTAGACGACGTTCTTGGAGACGATATTCTATAGAGAGTGCTAAATCCATCAAACCTCGTAGATCATCTATTCTGGCAGAATGTACTAATTTGTCTTTTATGTCTTCTCATAGACCTCGAAAAGAGTTACCAGAGTATGTTCCACCCATGTTGTCTCGGCTGCCAATTGTCTGAAGCGTGTGATGTATTGGAGAACATCTTGAGTGCCTTGTTGACTATCACATAGCGCTTCTTCTGCTGATGCTTCCAAACCTGGGCGTTCAAACATTTATTTAAATGTTCTCACAAAAGCTGTATAATCAGACAGCACCCGGACATTGGAGGCTACTAACGGAGTCGCCAAGGCAGGTCCAGACAAGACACTGATGAGATAACTCACCTTCGTTTTATCTTGCGCAAATTGTGTTAGTCTAAAGGCAAAGTAGACAGTCAAAGCATCAAGAAATTCTCGCAGCTTTTTGGTTCTCCTGAAAACTGAGGTGTAGTAGTAGAGACGGTGGGAACATCTGTAGTTTGGAATGCCAGGGCTTGTCGTAAAGCCAGGTTTTCATTTCCTAATTGTTGCAATTCCAGGGCTTGTTGTTGAATAGTTAAGAGTAGTGACTGGTTAGGTTCTGCAGCTGCCATTGCAGTATTTTCCATTCTGCCTGAAGAAGTCTGGTTCGTTTGGCGCTGCAATCTGTCACGAACTACTCGTTGTCTATGTCTGTGGCCCACTGGAACTGCGGAGAGGTCTTGATTCTTATAGGTTCTGCCTTGACCCAAGTAGGGGCAACCCTTTCTGGTAGCCATGGTGCTGCCGACAGAGGGAACGCCAAAAGCAGTCCGTGCCATCCAGAAGGAGTCCCAGAGGGAAAAAACCCAAAAGGAAAAGACCTCTAAGCAGTAACTCCCTGAAACAAAAACAAAAGTAAAACATAATTCTGAACAATAGGACACAAATAGTAATAAAAAAAGCTGGAACAGGCTAGGAAAAAATGTAACTGACAAAGAAGAAACAGGAGAGAAGATCACCACCCAAAGGAAGTGTTGCAGCACAAGGAGAAACAGGAATCACACACCTTATATACCCAAAAAACAGGAAGTGACCAATAGGAAGTAAAAAGACACCATATTGGTTTGGGAATACAGCATAGAAACCTACAGAAAAGTCACCATGTTAAAGAAAGGTTCCAATGGCATGCAGGGAGAAAGAAGCCATGCTGGGAAGAAGAAAAGAACATGTTAGCTAGAAAAGGGCAGAAATACAGGGAGAAACGAAGAAAGTAGAAAGAAGAAAGGAAACATGAAAAAGAGCACATAAGGTAAGAGAGGGTGTGTGTGGAGGGAGGCAGGAACTAGTGGGGGCGCGCCACGCCCGTAACTTGTCGAGGCCCCATGCCCAATTTCGGACCTCGAGTAAAGTAGGGAATGGCAGGGGCGCGGCATGCCCTGCTGCTGCGGATCGAAGCCGTGCCCGAGCCGGATGCTCGGCTCGCGCCGCGACAAGGAAAGGATGACACACAAGGAAATCACATAATTTTCCAATGAATTTGCAAGGTATCTGGGAATTCCAATCAGAATGTGTGAATTTCAAAAAGTAGTAAAATTACACTTCGATGTGAAAAGTGTTGTTGTATTACTTTTTTGTGACTTGGCCACCTTAAACTGAACATGCTATTGGCTTAAATTATTCCTTACTGTTGACATGTTTTAATTTATAAGCACTTGTAAGACACTATCCATAATGACATGCATTGACAGGAAGTCTTGTGTAATTTTTTTATTAAACTATTAGAGTGCACATTGCCCTACTTACTCTAGTTAATCTATGTATTTGATAGAGCTGAACCCTGGAGTTGCAAGGGTCATGCCAGGGGTCAGAATGGTCAAGCCAGGGGTGTGTGACAGGGTCAATAGCTGTAGACTCACTGTCCAGTAATGCAAGGGAAATAGTGATTTATTACCAGAGGACCATCAGCATTTTTTTTGAATGAAGGTTTTGCCACAGAATCAAAAGAGTTCAATTTTGACAATTTTATTCTCTATTTAACAGAAATGTAACGGGTGTCCTGACTACCATATTAGAAGAGCATTTATAGCCTATTGCACTCATAATGCAATGAACAGAACATCAGCCGTGTTTATGACGGAGTACCATCTGCCAAACTCCATGTAATCCCCCAAATGGCTTATTTGCAACCGCCAAAGTGCTTGAGCAGCAGTTGATGCACCTCCACCTTCCCAGCTAAAGCCCTTCAGCCAAAACAAGAATGGTCTGCCAAGTTAGCAGAGCTTTTTCAGTAAAAGTTTTCCTGTCAACACAGTTGGATCACTTTCAGTGAAAAATTCTTGTGGCTAGATCAGGCATCATGCTTGCTTCTTACAAACAAACCCAGAAGTAGAAATGTGTTTCTGAGGAACAAAAAATGGCACCAATCTCAGTGAGTTTACTGTTACTGCGTAAGTGATATTTCTGTTTTTTCTTGGGCAGGGCCGATTCAGTTGGTGGCCCAGGCAGTGAAAATGGACACCAGAAGTCCCATCTTAAACAGGACAGTCTTGATCTGCATCAGCTGGTGACAAGTGGCAGATGGACCACTGGTTAAATGTTTCTGATGACAGCCAGTGGAAACTCTGCTGTTGTATGCCGGGAGGTTTACCCACCTCCTAATCAGATGGGGCAACCCCCGATTTTGCAGAGTGAGAGAATATTTATGATGATTCCCCTGCTCTAACACCCTTAAATAACCCCATTATAAAGGCATTATTAACTGTCATTACAGTAAAAAAGACCCAATTTGCACTTTTTAAACGTTGGTATGAATCTTAAGAGTGAGGAGATAAACTCAAATGTATGTTACAGTCTAGACTGCCACAGCTGGATTACAGTAAAATCATCCACAGCGTCGACGACAGACGTTACAGATCATATATTAATATTAAGAGCTCAAACAGGGAATTTAAAAATTTCTATGAGAAATAGTAAATCCAGGGTTAATTGAGTATAAATAAATATAATGCATGTTATGGGAAAATAAAAACACCTAACTTCAAGAAAGGTTATCATAGATTTTCAAATTACAACTGAGAATATTGTCAGTGGAATACATTTGATTGGGTCTAATTGGGTGTACTTCTGAATTTGCTCATGTGTACTGATATAGTATCAACAATAAAAAAATGATGATTCTAAGAGAGATGAAAGACTCACAGCTCAGTTCGATACAAACGTACTGTGAAGCCATAAGACTCGCATCTCTAAAGTTGAAAAAAAGTTACAGAAACTGCACTGGAAAACATAAAATGTCTGGAAGAGCAGGGATTTCATATTGCGGGTCATTCATTGCCCGAAAACGTGTTAGCTGGAACTTCCCCTACAAGAAGCGATCAGTGAGAATTATTCTTTCGAATGGCTGCTCCACTTACCCTCATTTTTAACAACATTGGCAAATGTCTTCATGAAACCTGTCTGCTTCCCCGACATGGACATGACCTGGATCCTAGACTTGATACAGTCCACCGGAAACACAATAAGCCACAGGGCAACACCGCCAAAGCCGCCACTTACCACTAAGGGTAAAACGCCTGACGAAAGAAGGAATACAAGTTTTTTCATTATGCATACAGACCATAGTTTAATATAATTACTATACAAAGACACATGTAGCCATAATTTAATAGGCATGCAAACACGACTTTGTCTTGCATAAAATGTAGATAAAGAGAGAGATACATAAATAGAAATGTACTGCTCACAATTTGCAAATTAATACAAACTGTAAGGTCTAGCTGGTCTATGGTTTAGGATGTTTTGATATTTCCTTTAGCAAGCAATTCACCTTCAACCACACAATAAGTAGAATTATATATGGATATATATATAGTGGCTTGTAGGCATCTGTGTCAGGCAAGAGAATCTACAACATGATTGGAAATACTAAAGACTTGATTAAAAGTCACACCACCTGATATTAATTATACCAGGTCTATAGATGATTCCAGGTTGCAGTATTAAAAGGGGATTAGCAGTGATTCCCCTGTAGATCATGTGGTAATAGTGCAGGAGCAATGATACTGTTTTGGTCCATATCTTATTGTTCCTTTCAAAATTAAATTAACCTCTAGGGTGAGGTGGTCATGACCTCTTGATCTAGAGCACAAACCACTAGGCACTGTGGATGGAAGTCACGCCCAAGCATGTAGCAGCAGGAAAGCTATTCACGTGCGCAGCTCTGGGACTCCACCACTCCAGACCCCGCTAGACCAGAGAGAAAAAGCCTTCTGCTCCCGTTCAGGAGGTATGACTTTCTTATACTAATTCAACCATATCACTGATACTCAGTGACGTCAGTTGCAGGAAACGGCACCAAGAAAACACTTCCTGGTTTCCCCTCAGCTGCAAAGGGTGCAGAAAGAGCCCCATTCTCTGCACTTATAGGGAATTATGCCACAGACATGTTGTTCTGTGATTCTCAGCGTACCAGCAGAACCCTTTACCTCGTACAAAGTGCAAGGTGATCACAATAGGCTGCAATCACCTGGAACGCCCACAAGACACTAGGGATAATAATAGATGAACTGGTAGGGGTGATCACTCAGGGCATGATCTTTGTTTCCCCATCAAAGAATGCTGCAATGTGTTGGTGACACCTTTCTTTTGGATCATTGGAACTATTGATCAGAGCATTTTTCATGACCCAGAACAAAGATATTACCTGGTATTATGTTCCTTACACTAAATAAACCATTTAACAACCTTAAAATAACAGAAGATTGTGAACAAACAAGTAGGGTCCTACACCCACTCCTGGCAGTTTGCATGTAGCTGCTTGATGGAGGTTCATAATTCGCATTGCTATATTACAAGAATTATAACTTTTGAGCTCACGGTAACACAAGGATCTCAGCAGCAAAAGCAGTAACTTAGCTGTCTAAATAAAATACAAACACATCCCATCTTTTGTTTCTAAGCCAAGTTCCTTTTCCGTTCAGCAGGAAGAGCAGCTACAAGGGTAAGTGTACACTGAGCTTACCAACAGTCTGTGAGACTTTTGCCCCGATAGACTCCAAAGATTGTAGAGGAGTAGAAGGTTTGTTGTCTTACACTGCTAATGAGAACTGTGTACTAGACATCTGTGTCTTCTTGCTGGTCTTGTGAAACACTCTGGACCATTAAAATAGAGATTTGTTTGTTTCTGCAATAATAATGCACTGGCCCTCCTTTGTGGGGCTAAAGGCAAAGTGTTGTTTTACTGAATGTTGCAAGGTGTTGCAAGTGGTAGCTGCTTGATACTGGTTCATATTTCACTGAGCTATATGACAAGGATTGTACCTTGTAATCTGCTGGTGACACAAGAATCTCTGTAGTAAAAGCAGTAGCAACATTTTATAGAATCCGATTCGCAAGAAGATGTTTAAAAGGAACGCCAATATCACAAATAGACATATGGTAAGTCATTTTACATTTCAATTTATTCTCAAGATCGTCTCCAAAGCCATATTTCTATCCAGCAAACGTCTTGCAGTTTCTTTGAGAAATTCACATATAAAAGATTCCAACAGAAATAACAATGTCATCATATTCACAATATTAACTCAGGACGACAAAACAAGGTGATTTTGTGATGCAGGACGGGAAAAACGTCAACGCGCTGGAGAAACGGTAAGTTCAAATTTAGCAGACATGCATTATGGGTTACAAATGGTTCAGAATGTTATGTAAGCAGAGGTGGTGTTTATTGATCGAGCTTATCTTGGTTTAGTTTCATATTTGTTACAAAGTCTACCCGTAGTTTTGAAGCAGACAGAATCCTCATCCACATGTTTGAATATTGCGAGTGGGGAAAGTGATTATGGGTCTATGTCTCTCGCAGAGAACAATGGGCTAGATGTATCAAGCGTTTTTGCATTCGCAAACGGTGCGAATGGCCGTTTGCGAATGCAAAAATGCCTTTCAGAATGTATGAAAGGCATTCGCTGTGCAATTTTAAAGAATCGCTAAAATAATGATGCCTTAAAATTGCGAGCCTGTTTACAGAATCGCAAATTGCGATTCTCTAAATAAGAAATCGCAAATAAGGAATCCTTATTTGCGATTTCTAAACCACATGTATCAAGCTTTTCCTTAATGCGAATTGGGCATTAATGAATCGCTATTACCACCAAGTTGAACTTGGTGGTAAGCATGTGCAAATTTTTAAAATGCATGAAAAATACATTTTTAAAATTGACATGTAACGCACACATGCCCCTTTGTCATGTGTGCGCATTACATGTCCTTGAAAAAAAATCTTGGGGTGCAGCAGAGGGGGCCATAGGCCCCCAGCACCCTGGGTTTTGCATTTCCCAAATTTGCGAATTCCAATTAGGAATTCGCAATTTGGGAAATGCGAAAAATTCACAAATATGGGCCTACAGGCCCATAGATGCGAATGGGGCCGGTATCGCAATTTGTGATTCGGTAATAGCATTTAGGATTTTTAAGAAATCGCTATTACCGAATCGCAAATATGATACATACCATTTTGCAATTCAGAAATAGAGATTTCTTAAAAATCGCTATTAGAGAATCTCAAAATGGTTTGTTGATACATCTAACCCAATATTGCTAATATACCTGTATTCATAAATACAAAGTATGCGTGACAATGAGGCTGTTTAGCAATGTGGTGCTTGTGAGGAGCTACACAAATATAGTAGGAGAAGGACTGAAACTCGGATGAATGTTGTATATTATTGGTGTTAAATAAAAATGAGGAGCACTGCGATGCAGTGCGTTGGTTTGGTTAGCATGCAATATGTATGGTAAACTGTAGGGGCCATATGTACGAAAGGATTTAGCATTTCTTAACGGACCGCATTGCAATTTCAGTCCATTAAGAAATGCTAAATTTCCTTTCCATATGTACATAGGCAGATAGGGAATTTCAAAATGTGATTTATACCGAGTAGAGATTCCCTAAATAGGAAATCACAAACAGGCATTTCCTATTTGCGATTTCCTAAGCACAGGTACAAAGCATTTCCTAAATGCAAAATGGGAATGTAGGAATTGCTATTACCGTCGATTCCAAGTAGATGGTAACCATGTGCAATTTTAAGAAATGCACCCAAAATGCATTTTTTAAAGTACCATGTAACACACACATGCCCCTAGGGCATTTGTGCGCTTTACATGTGCACTTATTTTTTTTGGGGGGGGGGAGGGGCATCAAGCAAGGCCGTAGGCCCGTAGGCACCCTTGGTTTTGCATCTCCTAATTTGTGATTTTCTATTAGGAAATTTGGAAATGCAAAACCATTCAAACTTATGGGCCTTCAGGCCCATAGGTACGAATGGTGAAGCATTTCCTTAATAGCGATTTCCTAGTAGTGATTCCTACTCTGTAGGAATTACTATTAGGAAATCTCTATTTTTGTACATTCCTTTTCCTAAATAGATATTTCTTAGGATTAGCTATTTAAGAAATGCAAAAACTGAATTTCATGCATGACGGCCTGGGTTCTTAAAAGCAGACATGATGCTTGTTAACAATTGGTTGATAGTGTGGAATGTCACAGATAAAATGAGAAATGTAACTATGCAGACAGGACGGTGTGTAAAGTGCGGAATATGCATACAAGTCAGGGCTTCAAAAAGTGTGCTATGATTTATTTGGAAGCAATTAAGATAAGAATAATATAAGGAGAAATGGGACTGGACGCATGAAGAATGTTTTTTGACATAAGATGCTTATAGCAACTGTTTAGATTTTGAATTACTTATATTTGAATTTTAGAATCTTACATGTAACTTTAGATATGATGCGGTACGTTGAAACAAGTTGTTAATGGTGAGTGGGGAAATCCACTTTTTTCTATGTTCAAGGAAAAATACCGATGTAAACAAATTGCTGTGAAGAATCTAAGATATAAAGGATAAGGATCAATGAGTCTGACCATTATCTTTGAAAAATCGTCTCAGTAAGAATGGGAGGAGGAAACAATGTGGGTGAGAATCTGTGTAGGAAACAATTATTTTTATAACAATTTTTATAATATCTTTTTTAACGAGAGGACAAATGAAATTGAAATGCCATGAAAATGTTAGACAGTAGTAGATTTGAGATGAGATAAATAAAGGGAAATGCTGACTATTGGTATATTATGGAAGAACTAGTTGAGATATTAATTGGGCAATATTGTTCTGCTGCCCTAATTTAGAATAAAACCTCCCCAAGATTTGACTATATGACTTAGAAGAATATTAAGGCGTGAAGATTCGATTTGAGGTAACAGCTCTGAGACTGAGTGGGTAAGCTTCTAAGGAAGTAGTAATTTGTCTATTTGAATCATTGTGAAACTGATAATAAAGAGTTACTCCAAACTGGGAATTGGGCATTCTAAGAACAGATGTCACAGGAAAGGATAATTATAAGCTTTTGGTGATCAGGAGCTAATCTTAGATGTCTAAACATAGATGACACTAATTATAAATTTGGTTTATATACACATTTGTAGTTTGTTTAAAAGTAAAAAGGGGGCACATGTGGGGCATACCATTTATTAGGGATTGGCATATAGCAAATAGACACTATGGGGCATATTTATACTCTGTTTGCGCCGGGTTTGCGTCGTTTATTTTGACGCAAATCCGACGCAAAACTAACTCCATATTTATACTTTGGCGTTAGACCCGTCTAGCGCCAAAGATCTTGGAGTTTGCGTCATTTTTTAGCGTAGACACCTTCCTTGCGTTAATGATATGCAAGGTAGGCGTTCCCTTCTAAAAAAATGACTCCGAGGCATGTGCGCCGTATTTACACTCCCGGGCAAAAATGACGCCCGGGAGTGGGCGGGTCCAAAAAAATGACGTCCAGCCGCTTTTGCGTCATTTCTTAACGCCTGGTCAGGGCAGGCGTTAAGGGACCTGTGGGCTCGGAAGGAGCCCAGAGGTGCCCTCCCATGCCCCCAGGGACACCCCCTGCCACCCTTGCCCACCCCAGGAGGACGCCCAAGGATGGAGGGACCCATCCCAGGGAACTTAAGGTAAGTTCAGGTAAGTATATATATATATTTTTTTTGTGGCATAGGGGGGCCTGATTTGTGCCCCCCTACATGCCACTATGCCCAATACCATGCCCAGGGGACATAAGTCCCCTGGGCATAGCCATTGGGCAAGGGGGCATGACTCCTGTCTGTGCTAAGACAGGAGTCATTTCAATGGGGGTTGGGAGTAAAAAAAAATGGCGCAAATCGGGTTGAGGCCAAAATTTTGCCTCAGCCTGACTTGCCCCATTTTTTGACACCCAAGCTCCATTTTCCCCTACGCCGGCGCTGCCTGGTGTAAGTCATTTTTTTTTACGCACACCAGTCAGCTCCGCCGGCTAACGTCATTCCATAAATAAGGCGCCCGCATGGCGCTTTGGAATAGCGTTAGCCGGCGTTACATTTTTTGACGCACAACTGCGTTGGCGCAGTTGTGCCCCAAAAAGTATAAATACGGCCCTATGTGATTAGTAATTAAAATTAGAGTAGCAATATTGAGTCATACATTTGTACATAAGAAGGTATTCAAGAGAGACACATGTTTGGAGTTAAGCTTGTGTTTGGGAAAGTGTTCTTTATGTATGGGGTTAATCAATACTAATTTTTCAGTAAATGCTGTATTGTATGCAGGATTAAAAAATATTGTGGCAACCTTCTTTAGTGAGTCTTCTTGTGGTATTGAACAACAACAAGTGTTTTAAGGGGGAGGGAGCACACTGCCTCTCACCCCAGCACAATTGAACCCTTAACATTCTGGTATATGCAGTGCACTTACTCAATGTTGCTGTGGTTTTTCACCAAAGTTGGTGCAGGTAGTGCTGTTATCTCTCGACGTGATTTATTGGATGATTTACAACATGTGTACTCACAAATTGATCTAAATAAATGTTCTTGTAAATTTCAGTCCTGAAGAAGCGACATGTGTCACCACGAAACACCTGTTGAGTGAGAACGTGCAACTTTGATGAGCAGGACAACTGATGATCAGAAGCTTTTTTGTTGTTGTCCTGAGTTAATATTGTTAATATGATTACATTGTTATTTCTGATGGATTCTATTATATGTGAATTTCTCTGACATTGGAGACAATCTTGAGAATAAACTGAAATGTAAAATAACTTACTGTAAAGAAATGGCTCCCTGTTGCAGTTACCCCCCACTTTTTGCCTGATACTGATGCTGACTTGACTGAGAAGTGTGCTGGGACCCTGCTAACCAGGCCCCAGCACCAGTGTTCTTTCACTTAAAATGTACTTTTGATTCCACAATTGGCACACCCTGGCATCCAGGTAAGTCCCTTGTAACTGGTACCCCTGGTACCAAGGGCCCTGATGCCAGGGAAGGTCTCTAAGGGCTGCAGCATATCTTATGCCACCCTGGGGACCCCTCACTCAGCACTGACACACTGCTTGCCAGCTTGTGTGTGCTGATGAGAACAAAACGAGTAAGTCGACATGGCACTCCCCTCAGGGTGCCATGCCAACCTCACACTGCCTATGCAGTATAGATAAGTCACCCCTCTAGTAGGCCTTACAGCCCTAAGGCAGGGTGCACTATACCATAGGTGAGGGCACCAGTGCATGAGCACTATGCCCCTACAGTGTCTAAGCAAAATCTTAGACATTGTAAGTGCAGGGTAGTCATAAGAGTATATGGTCTGGGAGTCTGTCAAAAACGAACTCCACAGCTCCATAATGGCTACACTGAATACTGGGAAGTTTGGTAACAAACTTCTCAGAATAATAAACCCACACTGATGCCAGTGTTGGATTTATTAAAAAATGCACACAGAGGGCATCTTAGAGATAGAGGTATTTTACCCAATTGTTCAGTGCAGGACTGACTGGTCTGTGCCAGCCTGCTGCTGAGAGACGAGTGTCTGACCTCATGCGGTGAGAGCCTTTGTGCTCTCTGAGGACAGAAACAAAGCCTGCTCTGGGTGGAGGTGCTTCACACCTCCCCCCTGCAGGAACTGTAACACCTAGCAGTGAGCTTCAAAGGCTCAAGCTTTGTGTTACAATGCCCCAGGGCACTCCAGCTAGTGGAGATGCCCGCCCCCTGGACACAGCCCCCACTTTTGGCGGCAAGTCCAGGAGAAATAATGAGAATAACAAGGAGGAGTCACTGGCCAGTCAGGACAGCCCCTACGGTGTCCTGAGCTGAGGTGACTCTGACTTTTAGAAATCCTCCATCTTGTAGAAGGAGGATTCCCCCAATAGGGATAGGAATGTGACCCCCTCCCCTTGGGAGGAGGCACAAAGAGGGTGTACCCACCCTCAGGGCTAGTAGCCATTGGCTACTAACCCCCCAGACCTAAACACGCCCTTAAATTTAGTATTTAAGGGCTTCCCTGAACCTAAGAATTTAGATTCCTGAAACTACAAGAAGAAGAAGACTGCCGAGCTGAAAAACCCCTGCAGAGGAAGAATAGAAGACACCAACTGCTTTGGCCCCAGTCCTACCGGCCTGTCTCCTGCCTTCCAAAGAACCCTCCTCCAGCGACGCTTTCCAAGGGACCAGCGACCTCTGAATCCTCTGAGGACTGCCCTGCTTCAAGAAAGACAAGAAACTCCTGAGGACAGCGGCACTGCTCCAAAAGAACTGCAACTTTGTTTCAAGGAGCAGATTTAAAGACCCCTGCAACTCCCCGCAAGAAGCGTGAGACTTGCAACACTGCACCCGGCGACCCCGACTCGACTGGTGGAGAACCAACACCTCAGGGAGGACCCTCCGGCGACTCCGAGACCGTGAGTAACCAAAGTTGTCCCCCCTGAGCCCCCACAGCGACGCCTGCAGAGGGAATCCCGAGGCTCCCCCTGACCGCGACTGCCTGAACTCCATTTCCCGACGGCTGGAAAAGACCCTGCACCCGCAGCCCCCAGCACCTAAAGGAACGGAACTCCTGTGCAGGAGTGACCCCCAGGAGGCCCTCTCCCTTGCCCAGGTGGTGGCTACCCCGAGGAGCCCCCCCCTTGCCTGCCTGCACCGCTGAAGAGATCCCTTGATCTCTCATTGAAATCTACAGAGAACCCAACTCTTGTTTGCACACTGCACCCGGCCGCCCCCGCGCTGCTGAGGGTGTACTTTTTGTGCTGACTTGTGTCCCCCCCGGTGCCCTACAAAAGCCCCCTGGTCTGCCCTCCGAAGACGCGGGTACTTACCTGCTGGCAGACCGAAACCGGGACACCCCCTTCTCTCCATTGAAGCCTATGCGTTTTGGGCACCTCTTTGACCTCTGCACCTGACCGGCCCTGAGCTGCTGGTGTGGTAACATTGGGGTTGCTCTGAACCCCCAACGGTGGGCTACCTTGGACCCAAACCTGAGACTTGTAAGTGATTTACTTACCTGACAAAACTAACAAAAACTTACCTCCCCCAGGAACTGTGAAAATTGCACTGTGTCCACTTTTAAAACAGCTTATTGTGTTTTATGTAAAAAGTATACATGCTAATGTAATGATTCCAAGTTCCTAAAGTACTTACCTGCAATACCTTTCAAATGAGATATTACATGTAGAATTTGAACCTGTGGTTCTTAAAATAAACTAAGAAAAGATATTTTTCTATAACAAAACCTATTGGCTGGATTTGTCTCTGAGTGTGTGTTCCTCATTTATTGCCTGTGTGTATGTACAACAAATGCTTAACACTACTCCTTTGATAAGCCTACTGCTCGACCACACTACCACAAAATAGAACATTAGTATTATCTCTTTTTGCCACTATCTTACCTCTAAGGGGAACCCTTGGACTCTGTGCATACTATTCCTTACTTTGAAATAGTGCATACAGAGCCAACTTCCTACACTTACCATATGTGTATTTGTGATATTGGTGTTTCTTTGGAAACAGCTCCCTGCAAATCTGATATTATAAAAGGTTACAGGCTCGCTGCAGCAGGCCCAGTAATCCTCTACGTTATTTCATGATGAATCTAATCTGTTACTAGACAGAGCAAACATTTCTCCAGCAAGTCAACTAACCACCAGATTTATCCTACTGTTATTATACCCAGGAAATTGCTGGTTACACAAAGAACCCAGTACATTCTGGCTGTCTTTATGCCCCTACAATCACAAGATACAGAGGAAAAAGGGATCCAATTTTTAACTGAATATCTTTTGTGAAAGTAATACAACTGCTTACTGCTGCATAAATAAAAAAAAACACCCATAAGGTTAAAGCAAATATAGGGTTCAATGTTCAATAAGAAGTCAATACAAGTAGTAAAGATGTGGGGTAATTCAGTTAAATTTTCAAGCTCTACTATAAGGTGTCATGTCCTGCCATTTGATAAGTTTTGTTTTGACCAATGACTTTGTGTTTCACCACTGCGCATATTAGTTGCTCAATGTTCACCAGTAGCACATGGTATGTTTTGTTCAGTTGAGCCGCCTATTGGCTTTGACATGGCATTAGCCATTACTTTCTGTATTCAGTTTAGCCGCCTATGGGCTTTGACATTGCATTAGTCATTACATTCTGTATTGTGCCTATTGGCTTTGACATGGCATTAGCCATTACTTTCTGTATTCAGTTGAGCCGCCTATGGGCTTTGACATTGCATTAGCCATTACATTCTGTATTCTGCCTATTGGCTTTGACATGCTGTATCCAGTCTAGCCGCCTATTGGCTTTGACATGATATTATATATTGCATTTTGTATTCAGCTTAACTGCCTATTGGCTTTGACATGATATTCAGCTTAACTGCCTATTGGCTTTGACATGATATTCAGCTCCGCTGCCTATTGGCTTTGACATGATATTATACATTGCATTTTGTATTCAGCTCAGCTGCCTATTGGCTTTGACATGATATTATACATTGCATTTTGTATTCAGCTCAGCTGCCTATGGGCTTTGACATGATATAAGACATTGCATTTTGTATTCAGCTTAGATGCCTATTGGCTTTGACATGACACTAGACATTGCATTTGATATTTAGGTTAGCTGCCCATTGCCTTTAACGTGGAGTTAGACATTGCAGTTGAGAATCCAAGCTGTATTTTTCCAAGCTGTGTTTTTGCACCAGAGAACCAAGATGTTTTGCTCTCCTGATAAGAGAGAGTACATGGGCGTTGTTTCTCTTCCCTTGAGCTTGGGAACAGGAGTAGTCTTGGAGACCTGGCCAGTCTCCAAAAGGCTTGCTCAGTTTCCCAGGTCTGAGAGGAGGGGGCACACCTTTGTAACGAATGTAACAGGCTGCAGAGAGTCAGATTCGAATCTGCCGGACCTCGTGCTGGAGCTTGGCGCAGGCTGCCAGCAGTCCCGTGTGGGTAGATGAATCTCTCTTTCTCGCGGCTGACAGGGGTCCTCAGCTTGCAGACCTTAGAAAGATGAAGCTGTGAATAGTTCCCACACGGTGAAGTATTTGTTTTGCTTTGCATTCAATATCTTATAAATATAACCTGCTGTGTATATTGCAAACTGATATATTTTGTTTGATTAACGCGGACTTGAAAGCTACTAATTCGTCATTCATTCATAAACATTGTGGTTGGGGAAGAATAAAATAACAATAAAAGTCTTCTTTGACCTCAGAAGTGCATTTCTGTTGTGTTATGTTAGTGCTTAGAAACTAAATAAGAGGAAAGCACTACATGTCAGACAAAGTGGACAACACATTTCAGTGACAGTAAATCACATTTAGGAAAGCCAATCAATGTTGAATTCCAAATATCTACATGTGTGATGACTAAGACATGGACGGAGCGATGAGAGTTGTAGGATGTTAACAAAGGTTTAATTGAAATTATTAGTAATAGCTGACACTGAGCAGTTTGTACCATTTTATGATATGGTGCTGAAACAAAAGTTGACATGTTTTAGATGATAGGTTCATAAAGGACGTAGGGCCAGATGTAGGTAGCCGTTTGCATTGTGCAAACTGCGAAAATCGCAGTTTGCGCCATGCAAACTGCCTAACGCGATGCTCATTCCCAAATTGCGAGTCGGTACCGACTCGCAATTTGGGAATGCGACTTGCAAATAGGAAGGGGTGGTCCGTTCCTATTTGCGTCTCACATCGCAATTCAGAATTGCTTTATGACCGCGAATGCGCTCGCAAAGCAACTCGCAGTTACCACCAGTGTCACACTGGTGGTAACTCATTTGCAAAAGGGAAGGGGTCCCCATGGGACCCCTTCCCCTTTGTGAATGTTGCCAAAAAGGGTTTTTCAGAGCAGGCAGTGGTCCTATGGACCACTGCCTACTCTGAAAAAACGAAACCAAATGGTTTCGTTTTTTTTTTCATTTTGCAACTCGTTTTCCTTTAAGGAAAACGGGCTGCAAAATGAAAAAAAAAACTGCTTTATTTAAAAAGCAGTCACAGACATGGAGGTCTTCTGACTTCAGCAGGCCACCATCTCTGTGAGTGCAGGGACTCGCTATGGGGTCGCAAAATGCGACCCACCTCATTAATATTGATGAGGTGGGTCTTTGCGCCCCCATAGCGAGTCGCAGACGGTGTCTGAGACACCGTTCTGCATCCGAGATTGCGACTCGGAAATTGCGAGTCTGACAGACTCGCAATTTCCGAGTTGCAATCTCGGACCTACCTACATCTGGCCCTTAGATTCTATAATACTGGAATTGTAGAACATTTGCTTTAATTATCTAAAAATAACTACAAAGTCAAACTATTCCCAAGATTAAATAGAATATATAGACAACTGGACATTCACAAATATGACTGGAACTCTCCTAAATCAGTGTCACTCTATCAATGAAATAATGGTTCTTATGGTAAGACATTGCTCTTAAATGGTCAAGAAGATTGCCAGGAACAGGTCTTTCAAGTACAACCCTTTAGTGATTTAAATGCTTTTGATATTTCATTAGTGAAACAGGTGGTTCTAGCTTGTTAAATAAAGAAACATGTTTCTAAGTGCAAAACAGTGTTATCCCCAGAGAAACATCCCTTTTTAAAATTCTTTGCAAAATTTGCTTATGAGGCTTGGGAGTACCACGGTACTGGCCTAGCCTTTTCAAGTACTGCATCATGATAATAACAACTTTGTTAGCCAAGGTAGATATAGTCTCATGATTATATGAAAAACAGAGAGTCTTCTACTTAAAATCTTTTGAGCACTGCAAGACAGGTCAATGAATCTTAAAGAAACTTGGTATGCTTCAGATGTCGCGCCGCGCGGTACGGCGCGAGCCGAGAGCTCGACTCAAGCCGGGCGTTCGGCTCGGGCCGCGCACCGCGTTGCTAGGACGCGGCGCGCCCCCAGCCTCTCCTGCGCATTTCGAGGCCCCAGACTTGCATGGGGCCTCGTTCTACCTTCTGCTTTCCACTATACTAGGGGTCTATGACCCCTCTTACCTGTTTTTTCGTTTCTTTCCCTTTTTTCTTCTTTTTCTTCTTTTCTGCAGTCTTTTGTTGTGCCTTTCTTTATGTCTTTTCCCCCTTCCCAGATTCCTGTTCTTTCCCAGCATTCCTTGTTCCCTATTCTTTATGGTTCCTGTTCTATTCTGTTCTATGTGTTGTTTCCCTGTCTAAGATGGTGTCCTTTTACTTCCTGTGGGTCACTTCCTGTTTTTTAGTATATAAGGGCTGTGTTTTCTTCTTTCTTTGCGCTGCAACACTTTCTGCTCAGTTAGTGTCTTCGCTCCTGATTTCCTCACCTTTTGGTTCTGGATTTCAGCATTCTGTGTTTCCTGACTTTTGCTATTTTCTGAAGGGCACGGTCTGTTCTTGGCGTCTCCATTGCCTACAGCACCGTGGCTACCAGAAAGAGTCGCCCCTTTTTGGGCCAAAGTCGAACATTGAAGATCCACGCCACCAGATCTGCAAATTCCAGGCGCAAGCAGCACGTGAGTCGTGACAGATTGCAGCGCCTAACCATTCCGACGTCCTCAAACACCATGGATGACACAGTGGCGGCTGCTGCAGATCCGGAACAATCTCTTTTGACCACGATTCAGCAACAAGCTCAGGAATTGCAACAACTACGCAATGAAAATGCTGCGTTACGACAGGCTTTGGCTCTCCGCACCAGTGATGTTCCAACTATCTCCGCTTCTACCCCTTGTTTCTCTGGTGAACCAACCAAGCTTCGCGAGTTCCTGGATGCATTAACAGTGTACTTCGCCTTCCGACCTACCCAATTCTCCCACGACAGGACCAAGGTGGGTTATCTTATCAGTGCCTTATCCGGTCCAGCCTTGGCCTGGGCAACCCCGATGGTGTCCTCCAACGACCCTGTATTGTCGGACTATTCCACCTTTGTGAGTCGCTTCAAACAGATGTTTAGCCGTCCTGGATTGGAAGCCTCTGCTGAAGAAGCCCTATGTGACATCCAACAAGGCTCGCAAGACGTCCTGCAATATATAACCCGTTTTCGTCAGCTGGCGGCAGAGACCACTTGGGTGGAACGTACTCTGGTAACTTTATTTCGTAGAGGACTCAAAGAAGAAATAAAGGATGAACTAGTACATTCTACCAGAGCGGAAGATCTTCGTGGCCTGATGGATCAAGCACTGTCCATCGAATATCGTCTTCAGGAACGGAGATCGGAAAAGAAAAGGAGTAGAGGGTTTTCCCAGCCAAGTAGCTCACAAGCTTGCCTGCAGCGTTCCGAGGAACCTCGCACTCCTGCTAGAGACATCGAAGGGGAACCCATGCAGGTGGATACTACCCGAGGTCCGCTCTCTGCTAGTGAACGAGAAGACAGACGCAAGAGAGGGTTGTGCCTGTACTGTGGTTCTGCTGGTCACATGCTTCGTACCTGTCCTGTACGTCCGCCCAGGCCTTCGGGAAACGCCACCTCCCGTCCTCTGTAAGAAGGGAGGGGACGGGATCTACAGCTATACCTTCCATCAGCTCCTTTAATGACAATACAACCGCCTTGTTCATTTTTCCTGTCCTGTTACAACTTCCTGACGGTCGTCAAGAAAAGACTATGGCATTACTAGATTGTGGTGCTAGTGGTATATACATGGACAAGACGTGGGCTGCTGCTCACCAAGTTCCTACACAAGCAAAAGAAGTACCCGAACAGGTACACACCGTGGATGGATCCTTGATATCCTCGGGTCCTGTAGACACCACTACCCTGATGTTAAGTCTACAGGTGGGAAACCATCAAGAACACATTTCCTTCGATCTTATCACGTCCCCCAACCATACCATCATTCTTGGAATTCCGTGGTTCATCAGACATAACCCGTATATAAATTGGGTAACCCGGACAGTGTCTTTGTCTTCGCAATTTTGTCATGAGAACTGTTTTACTTCCGACAAGTATTGGTCTCCGAAAAGATCCTTAGATACTGAAGGCGTCACTGGTATGTCCATTAATACGGTCCAAGGGGTCCCAGACCACTATTTGGAGTTTCAGGATGTTTTCCAAAAACCGTCAAAACCTGTGCTACCTCCACATCGAGAATATGATTGTGCTATTCCATTGGAACCCGGCACAATTGTTCCTTTTGGGAGGATGTACTCCCTCACGGAACCCGAAAGGGAAGTTCTAAAAGAGTATCTGGACGAAAATATACAGAGTGGTCTTATTGTCCCATCGTCGTCTCCGGCTGGGGCTCCTCTCTTTTTTGTGCCCAAGAAGACAAAGGATCTTCGTCCTTGCCTGGATTTTCGAGGTCTGAATAAAATAACAATTAAAGATCGTTATCCTTTGCCTCTCATCAGGGACATACTAGAAGCTATCAGAGGGGCTCAACGTTTTACTAAATTAGATTTACGAGGAGCTTACCACCTTTTACGCATAAAAGAAGGCGACGAATGGAAGACAGCTTTCAGGACTCCATTTGGCCATTTTGAATATAGGGTTATGCCGTTTGGTCTCACTAACGCCCCCGCAATCTTCCAGAGATTTATGGACTCAGTGTTTTCAGACCTTCTGAATCAGACAGTCGTGATCTACCTAGATGATATTCTTATTTATTCTAGAAATCCTGAACTCCATTCTTCCCATGTGAAACAAGTTCTTCAAAGACTTCGTGCTCATCAACTATTTTGCAAACCAGAAAAATGTGAGTTCGACATGACGGAAGTCAAATATCTGGGCTATCATTTAAGTCCCACCGGCATAGCTATGGATCAGGAAAAGGTACAAGCTATCCTAGAGTGGCCTTCTCCTTCTTCCATAAAAGAAACACAATGTTTCCTAGGGTTAGCAAACTTCTATCGACAATTCATTCTAGACTTTGCCAGACTGACTAGCCACATAACTCACACCTTAAAAAAGGAAAATTTAAAGAAAGGGTTTGTCTGGACTGAGGCGGCTGAAGCAGCCTTTCAAGAATTAAAGAGAGCCTTCACCCAAGCCCCCATCTTGAGACATCCAGATACCACCAAACAATTTATAGTCGTAACTGATGCTTCTGAGAGAGCCATTGGAGCTGTCTTACTCCAACGACAAGAGGATGATGGTCTTGAACATCCTGTTTTCTACTTGTCTCATATCCTTTCCACAGCTGAACAACACTATTCTGTACTGGAAAGGGAATTATTGGCTCTGAAATCAGCCTGCCTTGAGTGGAGACAGTTTCTGATGGGTTCCAAGGAACCATTTGAGGTGAGGACAGACCACCGTAACCTACAATGTTTACGAAATTTTGTATGCCAGAATAGTCGTCAGGCCCGCTGGGCCTTTTTCTTCAGTCAGTACGAATTTTTCATCACATATATTCCTGGATCTCAAAACATTCTGGCTGATGCTCTGTCTCGCCGATATCCAGAGTGTACTCATTCCTCATCTCAGTATCTTCTGGAACCCAGTAAGATCATTGGAGTGGCTCAGTCTTTCCTGGAAGAAGTACAACTGGAATACGCCAACCTATCGGACCACGACATAGAAGAACTAAGACCATTATTACATAAGAAACAAGGATATTTTTATTATCAAAACCTGATATTCCTCCCTACTAACAAGGTGCAAGAAAAGGCATTACAAATGTGCCATGATTCACCTGTAGCTGGTCATAGAGGCATCAAGGCCACTCAAGAACTTCTTTCACGATTTTTCTGGTGGCCTACCTGGAAGCTGGATGTGGAAAGATACATTCAGGCCTGTCCCATATGTGCCCAAATCAAGATACCCCATACCAGACCGGCAGGATTACTACAGCCTTTGCCTGTTCCACCGGCCCCATGGCATACCATCTCTACTGATTTTATGTGTTCACTCCCACCATCAGCAGGAAACCGGGTCATCATGGTCACTGTGGATTCTTTCACGAAGATGGCTCATTTCACTGCCCTGAAAAGGCTACCTACTTCTCAAGAACTAAGTCAAATATTCATTGATCATATCTTCCGTCACCATGGACTTCCAGATACCATAATATCTGATAGAGGACCTCAGTACATTTCCCGTTTTTGGAGGCATTTTTGTAAAACACTAAATATTAATAGAGCCCTGTCTTCAGGGTTCCATCCTCAGACCAACGGCCAGACCGAGCGTCTGAACCAAGGACTAGAGCAATATCTTCGATGCTTTTGCAATTCTACCCAAAGTAACTGGAACACTTACCTCTCTATAGCTGAATTTTCCTACAATAACTCAGTCCATAGTGCCTCCAAGGTCACTCCCTTTTTCTGTTCTTATAGTTTTCATCCTACCTCTTTTCCTACTTCTCCACAATCCAACTCTCCTCTACCCGCTATTACCTATTTCTCCAAACGCCTTCTCCAAATCCATAGACTAATTCGATCTAATTTGTTACATACCAAGAGATATATGAAGAAGGCTGCAGACAAGAGACGTGCAACCAATCCAGACTATCATCCGCAAGATAAAGTCTGGCTCTCCTCCAAATTCTTACCCTCGCGTCTTTCTCAAAATAAGTTCACACCTCGTTACTATGGGCCTTTCCGTATTCTTCAGTTGGTCAATCCTGTCCGTCTTCACTTACCTCATACATGGAAGATTCATCCGGTCTTTCATGTTTCTCAGCTTAAACCTTATGTGCCTGACCCTTACTCACGTCAGTTTCCTTGTCCACCTCCTGTACTCGTGGATGATGTTCCTGAATATGAAGTACAGGAAATTTGTGACTCTCGTCTTTTTCACAAACGCCTTCAGTATCTGATTCATTGGAAGGGTTATCCTCTCAGTGAATGCTCTTGGGAAGATGCATCTTCCGTTCACGCACCTCTCCTGATTCAACGCTTTCACGGTTTATTTCCTCTCAAACCTGGACCTTCGGGAGGGGGACCTACTGTCGCGCCGCGCGGTGCGGCGCGAGCCGAGAGCTCGACTCAAGCCGGGCGTTCGGCTCGGGCCGCGCACCGCGTTGCTAGGACGCGGCGCGCCCCCAGCCTCTCCTGCGCATTTCGAGGCCCCAGACTTGCATGGGGCCTCGTTCTACCTTCTGCTTTCCACTATACTAGGGGTCTATGACCCCTCTTACCTGTTTTTTCGTTTCTTTCCCTTTTTTCTTCTTTTTCTTCTTTTCTGCAGTCTTTTGTTGTGCCTTTCTTTATGTCTTTTCCCCCTTCCCAGATTCCTGTTCTTTCCCAGCATTCCTTGTTCCCTATTCTCTATGGTTCCTGTTCTATTCTGTTCTATGTGTTGTTTCCCTGTCTAAGATGGTGTCCTTTTACTTCCTGTGGGTCACTTCCTGTTTTTTAGTATATAAGGGCTGTGTTTTCTTCTTTCTTTGCGCTGCAACACTTTCTGCTCAGTTAGTGTCTTCGCTCCTGATTTCCTCACCTTTTGGTTCTGGATTTCAGCATTCTGTGTTTCCTGACTTTTGCTCCTTTTGGATTCCTGTTTGTTTGTTCTTGTTTTTTCCAGGAATCTTCCTGTTTGGAGGTTTTTCCCCTTTTTCTAAGGGTTTTTTTCCCTCTGGCGCTATTTTCTGAAGGGCACGGTCTGTTCTTGGCGTCTCCATTGCCTACAGCACCGTGGCTACCAGAAAGAGTCGCCCCTTTTTGGGCCAAAGTCGAACATTGAAGATCCACGCCACCAGATCTGCAAATTCCAGGCGCAAGCAGCACGTGAGTCGTGACATTAGATGTGCACATCAATTCTAGAGTATGTGGGCTGACAAACTTGTTATATAGCTTTAATCTAAAATTACATTTCATACCTAAAATATGCCATTTTACACAACATATCTTGATATGACGTCAGCACAATTGCTTGCACAATCTCAGATGGTTAAAGCCTGCACAAAATATGGCAGAATAATTTCCTGATCTTTTAACACAAACGCAAACCAATATGAAATGGACTAGATCTCCTTTGCTCCTTCCTTCACCAATTAAAGTGTGCTATTGTTTTCTCTTCATTCCATTTTTCTGTAAAGCTCATGGCTGCCCGAGGTAACTTTCCTAACAGGCTTAAATAATAGGTATGAGGTCAATTTGATCATGAACTTCTGATTGACATGATTCTAAGGAATCAGAAGTCATCAGTGATAAATGTTCTACAAAGGATTGCCAATCCATATTTGATTATAGACTTACTTTCAGTAGATTCTCATAGAGCCTTTCAGTAACAGTTTTCTCTGCTTTCTTTGGTATTCCTCAATTCATATCAAATCACTGTATGTATTTTACTCAATAGCTTTTCTGAGGAATTCAGCTATGGGAATTGGTGGGAATGGGTCTTGCAGAGTGTGTCAGCAGTATAACAAACTTAAAAAATATATATATTCATTGAAGTTTTCACATAAAGACAAACATCAACAAAGACAGTACGGTCATTCATTTTAGGCAATAATGTCCAGATATCATTGCATACATCAGTCGGCATTATGTGGAAACACTTGTTTATCTTCTTAGGATACTCAGGCACAACATGTATGGGAGATAGTGCACAATCCATAAGGCATAGCAGTCTTATTTCCCCTTATCTCTGGCTGGGGGTCGTAGCATTGTCTCCCGCCATTGAATCTAGCCCATAGTGAGTTCTCCACTATCCTCATATCTTATGAAACTAACTGAAACAGCCTCTTCTTTGATATGTCACCTTTTCCGCCGGCATTTAATAGTCCATTCCCCACTGCCACTCCTGTATGGAGGGCACCTCTGGAGTGCCCCAGTGCCTGGTTATATCTCTGGTGGCAATCACTAGAGCTAGAGAGCAAACAAGAAGTTTGAAACAGGGAATATCTATATCACTTGGGATCCGCAGCAAAATAAATTGCTGTTCAGGCAAAAGTGTGACTTCCAGTATGGCAGAGAGCTCCTTAATAATTGTAGTCCAATATTGACCATATGGGAACAGTTCCTGATTGTGTGCGTAAATGTCCCCAAGATTGTCCTACATTGCAGTCAGTGCGGAGATGGCACCCTCTCCTTTTTAAGTAGTTTGCTGCGATCATAATGTGTAGAATTTTTAACTGTATCAGGTGAAAACGTGACTTAATGGCCACTTCACATGGGTGCATCAGTACTGCCTCTCAAACTATGTCTTTGAGTTCTCCTGTGTCCCTTTGCCACCTCTCAGCTGGCCTAGGCTGTCTAGCATATTATTGTTAATCATTCTATTCATAGCGGAGATGGCTCCCCTTCCCGGTTCGTCCATTAGTATACATCCCTCTAGTGAGGTAAATTCAGGTAACGCTGCCCCTTGCAACTCCTCAGCTTGCCAAGCATGTATCAGTTCTGCATATTTTAGAAACTAGGCTGGGTGCATGTTATATTCCATTTAAATAGAGAAGAAGGGCATAATGCCCCCTGTTCCAGGATTTCAGCCACCTTGGAGCTACCAATAGCATCCCATTGTTCAAAGCCCCATCGTTTTGTGAATTGCTGTAACCAGGTTCCTTTCCACAGGGATGTTTCTCTGGTGATCTTGTGGTCCCATCCTAACGCCTTTGTAGCCTTACCCCATGCTTCCAGTGTAACCCTTGTAGCTGGTGGTAGTATCAGGGAGCACCCCACAAAAGAGGTGATGTAAATGGGTTCTGTGTGCTAACAGCGCATGTTCCAGATGGAACGTTGGGTGATATTGTGGAGCATAAACCCAGTTGTTTATATTAATAAGAGGAGACACCCAGTAGTATCCCTCAATGTCCGGGAGTGCCAGACCCTCATTATATTGATTACGTCGGAGTATTTTTAACAAGATTCTTGGGTGTTTCCTGTCCCAAAGCAGGCTCCTCAGATCTCTATTCATTTTAGTGAATAGTGTCTGGGAGACAGGGTAGTAAGTATTTTGGAGCTTGTATAAAAGTTTGGGGAGTGTGATCATTTTAAACATAGTCCGGTGAGAGGCAGACCCCTCCATCTTTCCACATCGGTCTGGACGTCTATGAGGACCCTTCCCACCTTGCAGCCTGTGCACAGCTCTTTCCTTGAGGTGACAAATCTCCCAAGACACTGGAAGCCATCTTAGGCCATCCGAAGCCCATGCGGTAATGGCAGCGGGTCCTGTAAAGTGTGGGGCGCGTACAGTACTGATTTGCACCTATTAGTCATATAGCCTGAGTGGGCTCCATCTTCTAATACCTGGAAAAGTGTCAGAATAGCGTGTGCTGATTCAGTGACATACAGGAGGATATCATCAGTGTACAGAGATATTTTTTCCTCCTGTTCGTCTGGCTACGTGATGTGAAACCCTCTAACCCCTGTGTAGGAAAGTCCTCCTTTTTGCTCTGGTCACCCCCAAACTTTTTGGACAGATACTGGTGGCTACTGACTCTTGGCTGTGCCCTGGGTACTGCTTAACAGTTCCAGGGCCAGTGCTCTGTGTAAAGTGGATATGCAAACAAGGCTAATTATAATTGACAGTATCAACCTACCTATACATCACTAGTATATGGTAGGGCATGTAGGTGTAGGGACCCCAGCATAAGTAGTGCACACATATGTGCACTGCTGAGGGGCCCAGGGTCATTTTAAAGGCAGGCCTGCTTTTCACCCCAGGGGCACGGATAAATTTGGCAGAGCTGCACCCACACCTCAGATCCATACCAGGAACAAGACAAGAAGAAGAAGGACTGACCTGCTGGATCCCTGACCTGCACGTGGACACTGCACTCTGAAGGACTGCACCAGCTGCATACTTGGGCTTCACCACAAAGAGGTCTTTGCCTGACTTCAACTAGTTAGCTATTTTTCACCTGTAGCAAACAGGGAGTCCCTTCTTGAACCAGAGTCCTCTGCATCAAATCCTGAAGGAACTGACCAGCCAACCACTGTCCAGTGGTCATTTTGGAGCTTGCACCAGGTGCATTCTGGGAGTTGGAGTGCTAGCTCTTAAAGAGCAACTCAGAGCTTCTGGAACCTTGGGGTGAGTGGTGGACTCCTAAAGAACATTCTAAGACCTTCTGGAAGAAGATCCAGAAGTTTGGAGAAGATTGGAGAACTTTTGGCAAAAATATCCATGAAGGGACCGACCCGCCGTGGTGAGTCAAGTCGGCTTACCTCAACCACGACCCAGCCTGACTTGCAGGTTCGTCCTGCTGAAAAGCTCCGGAGTCCCAGACTTCCAGGATTTCACCTGGGGCTCCTGGAAAGTTAATCTGATGACCTTGCATCAAAATTGGCTTGCTGTGGAGGGTCGACTGCGGTCGGAAGGAAAAAGCTAAAAAAAAGTGACAAAGTCCGAACGTAAAAAGTTGACTGGGGCTTCCCGCACACCGTATCCGAGGAGGGCTCCAGGGATGTCGGTTTAAGATTCAGCTTTGGAACAGACGAAGATGTCTCTCCTGAAAAATTGACTGAGTCCGAAGGTAGAATTCTTCACCAAGGTCTACTGCAACGCGTATCCGAAGAGAGTTCCAGGTAGGTTGCCTTGGATTGGTGACTTCATCCTGCTGATGAAAATCTTTGAGAAAAGCCTTAAACTTTGACTTTGCCACGGTCGAGGGGCGACCAGATATCCTGAGTTGCACTTTTAGCTTTTACACGATAGAAAACATTAATTCTTTAAAAATTCATATCTCTGGTTCCCCTTATCTGATTTTGTTTCGGTGTCAAATTAAAGCTAACAATATTTCCTTTCTTTATAAATTGGTTGTGGATTTTTGAACTGTTTCCTATGTTTTATTTTATTACTGTTTTGTGATATTTGAATGATTTACACACTTTGGGCCTCATTTTCAAAGTCTTTAGGGTAGAAAACTGCCACTCTAGTTTTCCGCCCGCCGGCACTATTATAAGTTTTCTGCTGGGCCAACTGACGGAAATAGCGTTTCTGCCCGCCGGCCCAGCAGAAAACTCACAACATTGATGCCGGCTCGTAATCAAGCCGGTGGCAATGTTGCCATGTGTCAGGTGCGACAGCACCCATCGCGCTTTTCACTGCCCGTAATTTGGGCAGTGAAAAGAGCAACAGGGCTGTCCATGGGGCCCCTGGCACCCCGTCTCCACCAGCTTTTGCATGGCAGTGGGACTGCCATGCAAAAGTTGGCAGAGAGGGGACTCGTAATCCCCAGGGCATCGGGATCTCTCAGGTGATGGATCATTGTCAGTAGCATATCCCTGTCCAAGGAATTTAAAAAATGTGCTATTATGGGCCGTTGAGGGGCTCCAGGAGGTGGTCTAGTGTTCACCAAACTATGTACATGTTCAATTATGAAGCAGGAAGAGAACTGATCAGAAGGAAGGGATGCTCTCAACCATTTGGTCAAAAAGCGTCCATATTTGGCCCTTCAATCCTCTCTGCAAATCCCACGAAGTGCAGGTTGTTCTTTCTTGTATGGTTTTCTGCATTATCTATCCACCGGTGTAGGTCCTTTGTCAGGGCACGTATTTCTGAGGCTTCCTGTCATAATTCAAAGGTTACATTTTCCCCCTCCAAAATCCTAGTTTCTGTGGTGGTAACCCTCTCGGATGCCTTTCTTAGGTCTTGTTGTAGGAGATATTCCTCCGATCGTACCTCTCCAAGCCTCCCCTCGAGGGCCTCCTGCAAGGCTTGGATTGCTAACAGTACTGCTGCATTGTCCAACATGATCGGGCAGGTGGCTCCATTGCAGATTTAGCTGCTTTCTCACAGCAGTGTATCTTACCTTGACTTTATACTTAGGATCTTTGTCTATAGCCATGGCAACTCTCCCCCTGGTCACCGATTTGGAGTATTCCCTCGGCACGGTATTCACAAGCAGGGACTGGGTCCAGCCCCAAGAACCCTTGTGCAGACCCCCACCTGAGGGGCATCGCAGCAGCTCACAGCTCAGCTCCTCATCGAGCACAGGCCTAACCAAAATTCTGGTTCTGTTTCTTGCTGCAAGGTGAGGGCCCTTGTGAAGCGATCTGGCGGGGGGTCCACTGACTCAACGGAGTGTATACACCTCTCAAGAAGACCTCAGTAGAGTCTTTGGCTGGGTCCTTGGAGCTTACATAGGGGCCTCCCAGAAGGGATAGAGAGACAAGTTGAGCCTGTCCATGGGGGAAGAGTCAATGAGTAGCGCCTGGGGCCCAGTTGCACACTGCTTGGTACACAGCAAGTACAGCCCTCTGGTCTCAAGCAGACACTGAAGCTTGTCCCCCCCCACTTCTCAACAGGTGAGGGCCCACGGCAGCACCAGCAGGCAGTCCAGGGCCCCAAACACCACTGGGTGTTAGGTCACAAACAGTTCATGGAATAGTAGGTAGTAATCAGAAAATATGCCCTTCAGCTGTCTCTCATGTGGAAGGGGGGGGAAAAGAAGGCCAAGAGGGTTTTCGATGTGGGTGAGGGGGAGACCCCGTCCCACCTGTCAGCAGCCCAGCATCTGCGGGCAAAAACCAGGTAATCATAATCCCTGATATCTAGGCTGCTGCCAGTGATCCGCAGCTGCAGGTCCCTGCCTGGAGGATGACTCAGCGGTCCTGTTCCCCTGACTGGTGGGGGGGAGTGGAAGAAGCAGCCCAGGCCCCACCAGCGTCGCGGGCTGCCCCAAACCAAAGGGGGGCAGGCCATGACTGAAGGAACCACCTTCACTAGCAGCCAGGTGGGTAGGCCACTCTCCTCGGGCGCTCAGCATTCCATGTACTGGGCTGCTCTGTATTTTGGCCTAAGTATGCCCAGCGCCACCCTCCAGACACACAGCAGCCCGTACAGCGGTCTTCCCCCGGGGTCCTCATCATATATCAGAGGAGCGCTGCTGTGGTGCGGTGTGATTGCAAGCTACAAAAGGGCCCCTCAGTCGTGGCGATCTCCACCGACTGTCTCCTTCTTGTCCCCTGCTACTGCAGGCCGGCTGCCATGGCTCTCGCCTTTTGGGTTCACCGACCACATCCGAAGGCCAGGAACGATGTTGATCTCTGCCAAGCATGTATCAGTTCTGCATATTTTAGAAACTGGGCTGGGTGCATGTTATATTCCATTTGAATAGAGAAGAAGGGCATAATGCCCCCTGTTCCAGGATTTCAGCCACCTTGGAGCTACCAATAGCATCCCATTGTTCAAAGCCCCATCGTTTTGTGAATTGCTGTAACCAGGTTCCTTTCCACAGGGATGTTTCTCTGGTGATCTTGTGGTCCCATCCTAACGCCTTTGAAGCCTTACCCCATGCTTCCAGTGTAACCCTTGTAGCTGGTGGTAGTATCAGGGAGCTCCCCACAAAAGAGGTGATGTAAATGGGTTCTGTGTGCTAACAGCGCATGTTCCACATGGAACGTTGGGTGATGTTGTGGGGCATAAACCCAGTTGTTTATATTAATAAGAGGAGACACCCAGTAGTATCCCTCAATGTCCGGGAGTGCCGGACCCCCATTTAATTGATTACGTTGGAGTATTTTTAACAAGATTCTTGGGTGTTTCCTGTCCCAAAGCAGGCTCCTCAGTTCTCTATTCATTTTAGTGAATAGTGTCTGGGAGACTGGGTAGTAAGTATTTTGGAGCTTGTATAAAAATTTGGGGAGTGTGATCATTTTAAACATAGCCGGGTGAGAGGCCGACCCCTCCAACTTTCCACATCGGTCTGGACGTCTATGAGGACCATTCCCACCTTGCAGTCTGTGCACAGCTCTTTCCCTGAGGTGACAAATATCCCAAGACACTGGAAGCCATCTTCTGCCATCCGAAGCCCATGCGGCAATGGCAGCGGGTCCTGTAAAGTGTGGGGCGCATACAGTACTGATTTGCCCCTATTAGTCATATAGCCTGAGTGGGCCCTATCTTCTAATACCTGGAAAGTGCCAGAATAGTGTGTGCTGATTCAGTGACATACAGGAGGATATCATCAGTGTACAGAGATATTGTTTCCTCCTGTTCGTCTGGCTACGTGATGTGGAACCCTCTAACCCCTTTGTAGGAAAGTCCTCCTTTTTGCCCTGGTCACCCCCAAACTTTTTGGACAGATACTGGTAGCTACTGACTCTTGGCTGTGCCCTGGGTACTGCTTACCAGTTCCAGGGCCAGTGCTCTGTGTAAAGTGGATATGCAAACAAGGCTAATTATAATTGACAGTATCAACCTACCTATACATCACTAGTATATGGTATGGCATGTAGGTTTAGGGACCCCAGCATAAGTAGTGCACACATATGTGCACTGCTGAGGTGCACAGGGTCATTTTAAAGGCAGGCCTGCTTTTCACCCCAGGGGCACCGATAAATTTGGCAGAGATGCACCCACACCTCAGATCCATACCAGGAACAAGACAAGAAGAAGAAGGACTGACATGCTGGATCCCTGACCTGCACCTGGACACTGCACTCTGAAGGACTGCACCAGCTGCATACCTGGGCTTCACTACAAAGAGGTCTTTGCCTGACTTCAACTGGTTCAAGAAGGGACTCCCTGTTTGCTACAGGTGAAACATAGGTAACTAGAGTCCCCTGCATCAAATCCTGAAGGAACTGACCAGCCAATCACTGTCCAGTGGTCATTTTGGCATTTGCACCATGTGCATTCTGGGAGTTGGAGTCCTAGCTCTCAAAGAGCAACTCAGAGCTTCTGGAACCTTGGAGTGAGTTGTGGACTCCTAAAGAACCTTCTAAGACCTTCTGGAAGAAGATCCAGAAGTTTGGAGAAGATTGGAGAACTTTTGGCAAAAATCTCCATGAAGGGACCGACCCGCCGTGGTGAGTCAAACCGGCTTACCTCAACCGCGACCCAGACTGACTTGCAGGTTCGTCCCGCTGAAAAGCTCCGGAGCCCCAGACTTCCAGGATTTCACCGTGGGCTTCTGGAAAGGTAATCTGGCGACCTTGCATCAAAATCGGCTTGCTGTGGAGGGTCGACTGCGGTCAGAAGGAAAAGGCTCAAAAGAAGTGACAAAGTCCGAACGTAAAAAGTTGACTGGGGCTTCCCGCACACCGTATCCAAGGAGGGCTCCAGGGATTTCGGATTAAGATTCAGCTTTGGAACAGACGAAGATTTATCTCCTGAAAAATTGACTGAGTCCAAAGGTAGAATTCTTCACCAAGGTCTACTGCAACGCGTATCCGAAGAGGGCTCCAGGGAGGTTGCCTTGGATTGGTGACTTCATCCTGCTGATGAAAATCTTTGAGAAAAGCCTTAAACTTTGACTTTGCCACGGTCGAGGGGCGTCCAGATATCCCGAGTTGCACTTTTAGCTTTTTTACGATAGAAAACATTAATTCTTTAAACATTCAAATCTCTCGTTCCCCTTATCTAATTTTGTTTCGGTGTCAAATTAAAGCTAACAATATTTCCTTTCTTATAAATTGGTTTTGGATTTTTGAACTGTTTACTATGTTTTATTTTATTATTGTTTTGTGATATTTGAATGATTTACACACTTTGGGCCTCATTTTCAAAGTCTTTAGGGTAGAAAACTGCCACTCTAGTTTTCTGCCCGCCGGCCCTATTATAAGTTTTCTGCTGGGCCAGCTGACAGAAAGAGCGTTTCTGCCCGCCGGCCCAGCAGAACACTCACAACATTGATGCCGACTCGTAATCAAGCCGGTGGCATTGTTGCCATGTGTCAGGTGCGACAGCACCCATAGCGCTTTTCACTGCCCGTAATTTGGGCAGTGAAAAGAGCAACAGGGCTGTCCATGGGGCCCCTGGCACCCCGTCTCCACCAGCTTTTGCATGGCAGTGGGACTGCCATGCAAAAGTTGGCAGAGAGGGGACTCGTCATCCCCAGGGCAGCGGGATCTCTCGTGTGATGGATCTCTGTCAGTATTATATCCCTGTCCAAGGAATTAAAAAAACATGCTATTATGAGCCGTTGAGGGGCTCCAGGAGGTGGTCTAGCGTTCACCACACTATGTACATGTTCAATTATGAAGCAGGAAGAGAACTGATCAGAGGAAGGGATGCTCTCAGCCATTTGGTCAAAAAACGTCCATATTTGGCCCTTCAATCCTCTCTGCAAATCCCACGAAGTGCAGGTTGTTCTTTCTTGTATGGTTTTCTGCATTATCTATCCTCCGGTGTAGGTCCTTTGTCAAGGCACGTATTTCTGAGGCTTCCTGTCATAATTCATGGGTTACATTTTCCCCCTCCAAAATCCTAGTTTGTGTGGTGGTAACCCTCTCGGATGTCTTTCTTAGGTCTTGTTGTAGGAGATATTCCTCCGATCGTACCTCTCCAAGCCTCCCCTCGAGGGCCTCCTGCAAGGCTTGGATTGCTAACAGTACTGCTGCATTGTCCAACATGATCGGGCAGGTGGCTCCATTGCAGATGTAGCTGCTTTCTCATAGCAGTGTATCTTACCTTGACTTTAGACTTAGGATCTTTGTCTATAGCCATGGCGACTCTCCCCCTTGTCACCGATTTGGAGTATTTCCTCTGCACGGTATTCACAAGCAGGGACTGGGTCCAGCCCCAAGAACCCTTGTGCAGACCCCCACTTGAGGGGCATTGCAGCAGCTCACAGCTCAGCTCCTCATCGAGCACAGGCCCGACCAAAATGCTGGTTCTGTTTCTTGCTGGAAGGAGAGGGCCCTTGTGAAGCGGTCCGGCGGGGGGTCCGCTGACTCAACAGAGTGTATACACCTCTCAAGGAGACCTCAGTAGAGTCTTTGGCTGGGTCCTTCGAGCTTAAATAGGGGCCTCCCAGAAGGGCTAGAGAGACAAGTTGAGCCTGTCCATGGGGGAAGAGTCAATGAGTAGCGCCTGGGGCCCAGTTGCACACTGCTTGGTACACAGCACGTACAGCCCTCTGGTCTCAAGCAGACACTGAAGCTTGTTCCCCCCCCCCAACTTCTCAACAGGTGAGGGCCCACGGCAGCACCAGCAGGCAGTCCAGGGCCCCAAACACCACTGGGTGTTAGGTCACAAACAGTTCATGGAATAGTAGGTAGTAATCAGAAAATATGCCCTTCAGCTGTCTCTCATGTGGAAGGGGGGAAAAGAAGGCCATGAGGGTTTTCGATGTGGGTGAGGGGGAGACCCCGTCCCACCTGTCAGCAGCCTAGCATCTGCGGGCAAAAACCAGGTAATCATAAGCCCTGATATCTAGGCTGCCACCAGTGATCCGCAGCTGCAGGTCCCTGCCTGGAGCATGACTCAGCGGTCCTGTCCCCCGACTGGTGGGGGGGAGTGGAAGAAGTAGCCCAGGCCCCGCCAGCGTCGCGGGCTGCCCCAAACCAAAGGGGGGCAGCCCATGACTGAAGGACCACCTTCACTAGCAGCCAGGTGGGTAGGTCACTCTCCTCGGGCGCTCGGCATTCCATGTGCTGGGCTGCTCTGTATTTTGGCCTAAGTATGCCCAGTGCCACCCTCCAGAAACACGGCAGCCAGTATCGCGGCCTTCCCCCAGGGTCCTCACCATCTATCAGGGGAGTGCTGCTGTAGTGCGGTGTGATTGCAAGCTACAAAAGGGCCCCTCAGTCGTGGCGATCTCTGCCGACTGTCTCCTTCTGGTCCCCTGCTACTGCAGGCCGGCTGCCATGGCTCTCGCCTTTTGGGTTCACCAACCACATCCGAAGGCCAGGAACGATGTTAATTTCCTCTTCCGGGCCGCAGAGCACAATTCCGTTCCAGTCCAGGCCAGGCCAGTGACCAGTGCAGCAGCAGCCAGATTACAGTGATTACAGGATTACGAGGAATTAGTACGAACCTCAATCAAAGAGCGTCCGCCATATTGACCTCCCAGGCCACGCCCGCTGTGTGGCAAACTATTTGACATTCAGAATTATCAACGTTCTCAATTCCAGGAGATGCTAGTATATCAGTGTTTTAAATTCAACAGCACCTTCCTTTCTTTTGCAGAATGTATTCTATGTTAAATGATTTATTTAGCAAAGCCAAACGGCGAGAATAATAAATCATAAAATATACTTACCAAGTTCATCTTTAGATTTCCCTTCTGATACAAAAAAAGAGCGACCTAGCTCATATCCTCCAAAGAAGAAAAAATATCCTGGCACCTCTCTAAGTAAAGTGCTCGTCAGTCCTTGGTACAATCCCAAAGGTCCCTCTTTTTGGAGAATGCTCTTCACCACCGACCACACTGTGCTGACAAAAGAGAGACAAGTTTCAGTGGACAATAAATGCTCCTACACAATCTGATCTGTTAATACTTAGTACATTTGTCTGCATTATTTCATGCCATGCAATATGATAACAGAGGAACACATAAAGGCAAGGGAAAGTACAATTCACTCCTGGGATACTGAGGGGCATATTTATACTCTGTTTGCGCCGGAACTGCGTCGTTTTTTTTTACGCAATTCCGACGCAAAACTAACTCCATATTTATACTTTGGCGTTAGACGCGTCTAGCGCCAAAGTCCATGGAGTTTGCGTCATTTTTTTGCATGGACACCTACTTTGCGTTAATGATATGCAAGGTAGGCGTTCCCGTCTAAAAAATTTACTCCGAGGCATGTGCGCCGTATTTACACTCGCGGGCAAAATTAACGCCCGGGAGTGGGCGGGTCAAAAAAAATGACGTACGGCCGCTTTTGCGCCGTTTTTATAGTGCCTGGACAAGGCAGGCGTTAAGGGACCTGTAGGCTCGGAAGGAGCCCAGAGGTGCCCTCCCATGCCCCCAGGGACACCCCCTGTCACCCTTGCCCACCCCAGGAGGACACCCAAGGCTGGAGGGACCCATCCCAGGGACATTAAGGTAAGTTCCGGTAAGTATTTTTTGTTAAAAAAATTGTGGCATAGGGGGGCCTGATTTGTGCCCCCCTACATGCCACTATGCCCAATGACCATGCCCAGGGGACAGAAGTCCCCTGGGCATGGCCATTGGGCAAGGGGGCATGACTCCTGTCTTTGCTAAGACAGGAGTCATTTCTATGGGGGTTGGGAGTCGAAAAAAATGGCGCAAATCGGGTTGAGGCAAAAAATTTGCCTCAGCCTGACTTGCCCCATTTTTTGGCGCCCAAGCTCCATATCTCCCTACGGCGGCGCTGCCTGGTGTACGTCATTTTTTTCCACGCACACCAGGCAGCGCCGGCGGCTAACGCCGGCTAATGCCGGCTAACGTCATTGATTAAATACGGCGCCCGCATGGCGCTTCAGAATGGCGTTAGCCGGCGCTAATTTTTTTGACGCAAAACTGCGTTAGCGCAGTTTTGCGTCAAAAAGTATAAATATGGCCCTGAGTGCATAGTAGGCCCTGCTGAAGCTTTTGGTCGATATTTCACATAGTGCTGCCCCACTGCAGTCACAAATTGAAGGCACGTTGCTACCACTGCAAAACATTATCATAATTCTGCAGAATAAATTAGGAAGGCAGCATAGCATTCCTACTGATGCTTTGTGGCTTACTTAGTGTGAGGTGGTATCAAAAGGCTCAACACTTTCATAACATCGCCCTTGGGCTCATGTTGGGCTGTTCACAAATATAACACAACTAACCCACAAACATTTGCATATGTTGAGGCACTTCAGGCCTCCATGACTCCATTCAGTGCTGTGCGCAGAGGTGGCTCTCAATTCCCGCATCGCTAACATTGTTGAAGGAATTGGAGTGCACCTTATTGAGCACAGAGCCTTTACCCTAGTGTGTCCTTTGCATGCTGGGGTGGCCTATTCACAAGGCAACATTAGCGTAGCACATCGAGGTCCTATGTCTACCTCTTCGTGTTTTCCTTACACCCCCATATTTTATTCTTAGAAGGCCTGATTCATGTGCATGGCAAGAAATTAGTTTGCAGTATCTCAGAAATAGGGATGAGTGTGAATTTAAACTGGAAAAAAAACATTAACAATAATTTGATAAGTACAACTACAAGCTTATTTTTTAAAAAGATCGTGTTGCCTTCACATAGTAGCATTGTCAGAAAATACAGAATATTAAAAATATTTCTGTACTCAATCCATCATTATTAAAGCAATATTTAATTTTCATTTCGTATTATTTGCACTGTCAATATTTTCTGCTTGTCAATTTAAAATGTGATTAATGAATCATCCACTTTACTGTTTTTTGTAAAATAAAGATTGTTTTTCCTATACTTTTCCATTCAGACAGTTGTCTCTCAGAGACCACATTTTGCCAATACAAACTCACACACACATACATACAGAACAAAAGGGTGTGATCTAGGGCAGCCCCGAACAGCGTTTTACTGCTGGCATTTTTAAAAGTTGCTATTGGCTGGGTTGGGCTATCCTTAAAACCATGGCACTTCGTGTAAGGCTTCGTGGGACTTTCGTCCCTGTGACAACCTCTCACTGTGCTCCCTGACCACAGCCTCTTTTTCCCCCCGAGCTTAGTGGCAAGGCTCCCTCCAGTCTCCACAGGATTGTACCCCTGATAACCCGCTCCGACTACTGCCACCACACGCTATCTGGTCCAGGCTCACTCATGTTTTGGCTTTGCCAATGCATGTTGAATTGCAATTACAATACTACAAACACACGCATATACAAAAGGTGAGCAGGCCAATGCTTGTCCTTGGAAGTTTTACCAGGAGGCGTACAGGCCTTTCCTATACCGTCAGACAAAATAAACAAGTCTTTCAATTGGCTCTCCCTATCTGTTTGTGAACAAGTTTAGCAAAGCACAAGCAAATTGAATATTTAAGATCCTCATCGGAGTATGGTAAGGAATCCTACACTCAGGAACTTCAAGTGTGAGGGTTGCAAAATATTGTAAGTGTCCTCACACTTATTCTTTTGTATTTTTATCACCATTTGAGCAGTCTTGTATGATTGTGAGCAGTCCTCCTCATGGCTCACAACATCCCTTTCCAGGAGGCAGTGTTTCACTTTTGCTTCAACAAACATGACAATGGCTTCTACTTTGGAGTTTTGGTGTTTCCAAGATGTGCATGGGTGAGGCATGGTCCAGAGGCTCAGCAAACAGATTGACAGCCTGAAGGTGGAGGTCTGTGTGTTCCCCTATGGGAGGAAGTTGATATTCCTTACTGCTGCTCTCTATGCCAAACTATTTATGTGTGAATCCTGTATCCAGTATTGGCTCTTAGCCAGAAGATGTTGCTTTGTGGAATTTGTAGGGTGTTATGGAAAACTGTAAGTGTGCATGCTAAATTTGAACCTGCAATATTCGGAAGGGGAAAAGGCAGGGGTGCTTAAGGTATGATGTATAAAGGGGACACTAGCCAGTGTGAACTGTTGTTGTCTGCACCCTGTCGTCACTGTGAATGTTCCTTTGTGGGAAGTCACTACAGATGTACAATATGTAATCCAGTTCTTTTGACAGACGCTAATGTGGAGCTATGGTCCAGAACCAATGAATGGCAGCAATAACATGACTAGGGTGCAGACACTGACATGGCATATCCATCTATCTAGTTCATTACTGTGGGTGGCTGTTCTACTAAGTGTTGCTTGCTTGGTGGCGGGGTTCAGTCCTGGGCTTTTGTCTTCCAGGAGACCCGTGAAAGGGAGCAAAGTGCTTTTCCCTGGGATCCAGCTTGCATTTTCAACTGTAAATACCCCAGTATGTGCCCCTACAGAAGATCAATAGACTATGGGCCTGATTTAGGGTTTGGCGACAGATTACTCAGTCACAAACGTGATGGATATCCCGTCTGGCATATTGTGATTTCCATAGGATATGACATAATTGTAATACAGAGACAGGATATCCGTCACGTTTGTGACAGAGTAATCCCATCCGCCAAACTCTAAATCAGGCCCTTTGTATTTTCTGCAGTTGATTCATAAGTTTTCTGGTTTTAGACCAGCATAGCTATCTTTATGCATTTTAAGAATAGGTACATGGAGGAGCAGCGCTTTATTTTTAAGGAACCCTAAATAAATACACTGTGGAGAAGTTGAGAGCTTTCACAATGAACAAAGGGAGAAATTAATGCAAGAGTGCAAGAGCTCTGCACACTTGTGGTGCCCCATTTGGTTACTCAACACAATTTTGATGGGCTTGGCTGTCTTTTTTTTAGGTAGGCATGAAACAGCAATTGAGAGATATTTTGGTAATCTATTCCTGGGAGTTTACTGGGCAATGCAGTCCAACCTGTGCATAGTTTAAGATAACTGCACTTTCTTATTCTCAGCATTTGTTTTGTTTTTGTGACATTTGGGGTGGGCAGAGTAAAGGTGGCAGCTCCCATGACTAAGCTAATGTCTTGTTAATTTTGTACAGAATGTGTTTTTATAAAGGAATACTGCTACCAAGCTGCTCACTTCTACTGCTTCACAAGTCACCACACATAGACTTTTTTTTTTTGTTTACAATTCTGAAATAGACATCAGACATCTCAATCCCTCTCAAATCAACTATAGTGAGTCAGACAGCCAACAGAATATTCCTTGAACTCTATTTTGCCTACTTGTTACCCAATCCAAAATGAGAGGTTATGTGCTAACATTACTCACCACGTTCAAATTTGCCCTATGTTCACTCAATCGTTTTTTATTCACTCTTCATTCATTCACATTCATTTCTCATTTTTTATTTCATAAATTCAGTTTTTAAACTTTGTGTCATTAGGGTCCAGATGTACTGACATTAGGAATACTGATTTACTAATTGCGATTCTCTCCGAATATTCCTAATGTGTGAAAATATTTTTAGTTGTATTAGTGATTTCTAGTTGTCAACAAATAGACCTACCTCATGCATATTCATAAGGTAGGTTGCAATTTGCGACCCATTAGAATCACAGCCATTACAGCCATCACAGGGATGGTCAGCAGACCACCATGTCTGTGATTGCTTTTTGATAAAGGAAAACCGAATGTGTTTAAAAATAAAAAAGTAAAACTTTGAAGTTTCATTTTCTAAGAGCAGGCAGTGATCCCTTGGACCACTGCCTGCGCTTAAAAATGTTTATTTTACATTCTCGAAGGGTAAGGGCTCCCTTGGGGATCCCTCCCCATTTACGAATGGATTACCACCTCCTTTAAAGAATTGGTAAAATATGAATGTTTTGCAACCGTAATTCAGTCGCAAAACATTCATACATTCCATTCAGATTCGGTATTTGGAAAGGATGGCCTAAACACGCCCCTTCCAAATACCGAATCACAAAGACAGGTTTGTACCAAATCCAAAATTGTGCTGTGAACATACCTAAAAACAATTTTGCAATCGGAAACGGCCCAATCGGCCATTTACAACCACAAACATGCTTCTTATATGTGGGCCTAAATTATGCAGCGTTGACAAACTTTATGTGTAATGTAAAATAGAGAATAAATGACAATTGGTTGCTTGACCAGTACTTTGGTTTAGCAATGCAATCATCTAAAATGTTTCTATTCGGAGTAAAACAATAAACACCTTTTGGGTTAATTTTGAATCATTATACATGTGGCTTTGAAGATATGACAAAAAAACCCTCATCCACTGCTTCATGATGGTATGACTTACTAAATAGCTTGCAAATCATTGGACAAAGCAATCTTGCATTTATTTGTTATTACTGGTGTATCAGCTTACTCCACGACGTCTCTTCTTCGTATTTCCAAAGTGCCTACTGAATTCATATTTTTCTTGAACCCAATAATTGTGCATTTTTAGCACATCTATCATCAGAAATCTGAAGTATAATAACTTGAATCATTTAGATCTAAACAGTATCTGTTCACAGAGATCTTCTAATTAGTCATGTCCAGTAAAATCATTTGTGAAATACATCCGAGCGCCCGGAACACAATAGTTTATCAATGTTGCCTGTCAGTCATGACCTTCTTTGGATTTTCTTATCCAGCCAGTTAAAAGGAAATGATTCTGATTGGAGCACCCCCAACTGCTTTGATTAGGGAGTAATATTTAGCTTTAAGGCCCTAAACGCACTATTGGTTTGTTTCTACTTCCTCATCTTTAGACCCCTTTGTAGCATTATTAAATCTTGCTAGTGTTATTTCTTTCTTCTCCATCTTCGGCCTCATCAATGGGTGATGACTTAGGACCTGATATATATTTTGACAGACACCCATCGTTCCTCCATGGGGCGGAGTGAATTACTCCATCCCCATGGTGGAAGGGCCGCCTGACAAATTTATAAATGAACCCCAAGCATGGGGTCATTTACAGTGCATTGGCAGGAACCATTGTCACAGCAGTTCCTGTTGATGCATGTCCCTGTTTGGTACAAGGCTGAGACAGCAGGACGCAGCCCTGCACCAAAGAGTTTTCCTTTTCAGTTTTCAAAACAAAAATCCCGAAACAGGATTTTCTTTGTGAAAATAAACAAAGTAATGATCCCCTTGCCATGGGAGTCATCTTCCATGGTGAGGAGACCATTATTTGCATTTTACTGTCCCTCTCCTCCAGGATTTGCCTGATGGAGAAGGACAGTAAACAAATGGCTGTACGTCTGCCTATCCTGATTGGGTGGGAAGACATATAGCCATTTCTCTGACTGCCCTTACTCCGTCAGGCCGTTGGAAAGGTTTAGCTATTGCAGTAATGGTCTAGTACCGCTGTGGGCAAAGCTAAGGTCTGCCTGCTTATAAATTAGACGGGCAAATGGGCTATTATGTTGGCGATATGTGCACTCCATTGCTGTTGTGATGGAGTACACACACCACCAACATAATTCAGCCCCTTACTCTCACTGACAATGTACACATCAAGGGACATACGATGAAGGGACATTCTGAAAATTCAGTGATCACATGTCCTTTCTGTATGTTTGCATGAACTAACAGAGCTCCCTACAGGTAAAGTGTGTAGTAAGTGTGAAACATATACATTCAACAATTGGTTGTTTAGAAGGTGCAACAAATACACCTACCTCAATTGATCCTATATCTCTAAGGTAATATAGACTCTGCAACTGTATCAGTATTGAAATTCTGTTGAGATCCGAATCAATTGAGTCATATATGACTTCTGCTAAGGCATTACAGAAATATATTCTATGTTTCTCTGTCATCCTCTTCTCTTTCCACCTTTTTGTTGGATTAGTATTTGCCTTTTGGGTCATGTACTAGGTAAGTTTAAAATGCTACTCTTTGCAGAGCTGTGCCCTTTTTCGCTTATCTTTTTTGTCTTTCTTCACTAGAGCAGTGTGGCCCTTCTCTTTTGTTTTTTTGCAGAGTTGGGCACAAGGGAATGCATCGTCCTGATTATTTCTTGGCCTGCTTCCTTATTTTGTGTTTTATTTTTTGCTTAATGATGCCAATCTTTCTCTTTTACTGTTTTTTCATTCGAGGAAATAATGAACAAACTTGTTTCCTCTTAGAGAATTCCCAATTTTTGTGGCTGTTTTATTAGAATAATACATTTCTCGTTTCCCTGCCTCTTCATAGAATGCACTCTTATGTCATGAAGTGATAATGTGTGTGTAATGTGAGACAGAGAGACCCTTATTGGTAGCCAAACAAGTGTTTAAACTCTACGGGACAAAAAAATAACGTTCAAATAATGCAGTGGGAACAAAGCTCTCTTTGGTTCCTGAGGTTTCCACTTGCACTGGACTTTAATTCATTTTCTCTGAGTTAGAAATCCCTTGGAGAGTGCACATGTGAATCATTATCAATATACCAGTCAATGGCATTGAGGTGGCAGTTTCAGGATGGAGAAAGGATGGTCAAAATAATTCAAATAATGCATATTTTTTTTGTTTGTTAGGGTCACCTAGGGAAGGAATGCGTCTTCCTACAGGAGTCACACTCATCAACGCAAATGCGTCCATTACTTGCGTTAATGGCATTACTCCTAGTCCTACTCCCTCACCTTCCTTAAACCAATGAGGCTCCCTGCCTCCCCCTAGACCCCTCCCTTCCCCTTAAACCCCCCCTCACCCCCACCACCTCCTGTACAAAAACAAGCCCAAGCAGCAACTCAGGCGGCCCGTACTTGGAGGGCGGAGGGAACGGAAAGGAAGGCGAGGGAGTAGGACTAGGAGTAATGCCAACGTAAGTAATGGACGCATTACCTCCGGTCCCTCCCTCGCCTTCCTAAAACCAATGAGACATAGCAAAAAAAAAATAGGAGACGCACACTGAGTTGCAACAAGTTTAATCACAACCAACAAAGGCCACCGAAAACCACCCCCCTATTACATCATAGAGGACAAGACACGGTGACCCAATACCGACTCCAAACTGCCCAAGTCCGCCAGTCTGTAATGACGAACAAAGGTCGAAAGTGAGGCCCAAGTAGAGGCCCTGCAAATTTCCACCACAGAAGCGCCCTGAAGCTCCACCACCCTAGCAGCCATACCCCTGGTAGAACGGCCTTGAATCCCTTGGGGTGAAATAAGCCATCAAAATCAGAGAGTGAACCCACCGACTCAAGGAAGCCGCGGACGGTTTATCCCCTTTCCGAGCCGGACCGAAATTCACAAATAGATAATCACCTTTCCGGAAAGGAGCAACCACCTGTAGATACTCCAACAAGGCCTGTCACACATCTAAGGAATGCAACCGAACCTCCTCATCCGAGGAAGGTTCTGGACAAAACGAAGGAAGGATAACCTCCTGGCGAGCATGAAAAGACGAATTCACTTTGGGAACAAACTATGGAACCGGGATAAGCACCACCCGATCCGGAAAAACTTTACAAAAAGGAAAGGAGCAGGCCAAGGCGGGCCGAAGTAATGGCCACCAGAAAAAAAGTTTTCAAAGAAAGATGACGCAGGTCACAGGAACCCAGAGGTTCAAAGGGAGACATAGTCAAAGCATCCAACACCAACGAAAGATCCCATGAAAGAAAGGACCGCACCAGACGAGGAAACAAGTTAAGAAGACCTTGGAAAACCGAGGCATCAAATGACCCTCATCAGACAGATTACGCTATGGACCCCTAAAAACCTGAATCGCCGCCCACTGCACCCTCAGGGAAGCCACAGACAAACCCAACTGGGCTCCATCCTGTAAAAATTGCATCACCTCAAATAGAGAAGCAGACGTAGGATCTAACCCATGCCCGAAACACCAAGAAGAAAAAACTTCCCACTGCCGACCATAAGTCATCAAAATGGAACGCCGCCGGGAAGCCAGTAAAGTAGAACTCAAAGCCATCGGAACCCCCAAACCCGTTCAACTTCCAGGCCACCTCAACGACCCCATCGGGAGGCAAGGAAACTCCAGAGGCGACGGACAGAGAGGAAGAGTCCACACATGATCCAAAGCCATCAACTGAAGCAACGGAAACCAATTTGCCCTCGGCCAATGGGGCGCGATCCAGAGAACCCTGGCCTTCAGAAGACGTACCCTCACCAGAAACGCAAGGAGCAACTGGAAGGGCGGGAATGCGTACAAAAGACCCTGAGGCCAAGGACACAACATCCCGTCCACCGCTCAAGCCTGAGGACAACGAAACTGGGAGAAAAAGCGGCTGAGTTTCGCATTCTCTGGAGATGCAAACACATCCACCACCGGAAGACCCCACAGGTGAACCAGGTGACGAAACAGAGACCATCGGAGGGAGAAAAGCTGAGATGAAGGAATTACCCTGCTCAGAAGATCTGCCCGAACATTGACCACCCCCTGAATGTGGGTGGCACGCAGGGAAAGAACCCATTTCTGTGCCCAAACAAAAATCTTTCTTGCAATGCGGAACAGAGCCCATGACCTGGTCCCCCCCTTGCCTGTTCACGTAAGCTTTGGTCACCAAGTTGTCTGTCCGAATAAGAACCGCTAAACCTTACAGGGAGTCCTGAAAATGAAGCAGAGCCAGAAGCACCGCCTTCAACTCCCGCCAATTCGAGGAACGTCTGGCTTCCAGAGGCGACCAAAACCCCTGGACCTGAGCCGACCCCATCCAGGCTCCCCAACCTGAGAGGCTGGCATCAGTCGTCACCACCACCGGGAGAGGAGGAGATAAAGACACCCCTACATGAAGATGAGCTGGCACCAGCCACCAACCCAACTCCCTGCGTACAAACCCCGACACCGGAATCCACGCTCGAAGAGAACTTGACCCCGGAGACCAATGAACAAGGAACCAGTTTACCAGGCAAAGAAGATGAAACCGTGCCCATGGCACTAGAAAAATCACCGACGCCAAATGACCCTGCAGGCGCAAACACTGAAGGGCTCTGGGAGCAGGCTGCGACAAGATCGACCCCACCAGAGACTGGAGGCCCACTAACCGCTTCTCCGACACAGTCACCAAGACTTGAAGAGTCAGAAACTGTGCCCGAGAAAAACTAGATCCTGGGAAGGAACCAAATCTGATTTCCCCCAGTTGACCAAAAAAACGTGGTTTTGCAGGACCGACAGAACCCGGGCCACATGCCTCTGCAACATCACTTTAGAGGGCGCTTGGATTAGAATATCGTCCAGATAAGGATGTATAAACACCCCTTCGGAATGTAGAAGAGCCACCAGGGGGGCCAGCACCTTGGTGAAAATTCGGGAAGAGGACTTGAGGCCAAATGGTAGAACACAAAACTGAAAATGGTCCTGGCCCACTGCAAAGCGTAGGAACCGCAGAGAAGACAGATCCACTGGAACATGCAGGTAAGCATCCTGCAGATCCAGAGATGCCAGGAAATCCTCTGTACTGACCAGAGGAAAAAGTGCCTGAATAGAAAGCATACGGAAATGCACAGTCCTGATCCAGGAATTCACCCCCTTTACATTGAGGACAGGACGAAAACCCCCTGACACCTTTGGAACTAGAAACTAGACGGAATAAGTGCCCAGACCTCTCTACCCCACAGGAACCTGGGAGATGGCCCCCTTGAGAAGCAAGTCCCGGACCCCCTCTAACAACGTCTGTCTCTGGGCCCTGTCCGCAGGCAGTGGAGTGGGACGCACCCCGGAATCTGGAGGCACAACTTCGAAATCTATGGCGTAGCCATTGTCCACAATGTCCAGCACCCAGCGATCGCTGACACTCTCCTGCCAAACGGAAAGAAAGTGCCTCAGTCGTCCCCCAACCGGCCCTATGCCAGGCCCACAATGATTGTCAGGACCCCTTCTTGAATCCTCTCCGACCCGTAGGAACCGACTTTTTAGGAGAAAAACAGGGCTGAAAATGACGTTTCCTGAAAGAAAAAGATTTGGAATCCGTTTTAAGAGAGGATCGCGAATGCTTCCGCCAACCCTTGCCAGAAGAAGAACCACCTTTGTAAGGCAAGGTGTGTTTCCTCTCCTTCAAGGCCTTCGAAAGCATGGAAGGCAACTGATCACTAAATAAACTGCGCCCTTCTCAAGGCAGTCTCAGGAGAGCATATTTCTCCCCAGGATCCGCCTTCCACATCCTCAACCAGAGGGACCTACGAGCCCCAATCAAACTCCCGACGCCAGAGCCGAAGTGCGGACAACATCAGAAGACATGTCCGCCAGCAACCTGGCCTGCTGCTCCATAACAGCCAGAAGTTCCGAGCACTCCGAACCTTCCTGAACAGCCACCGCCAGCTTGTCAAAATCCTGCACCAAAGATTGTGCCAAATAAGCAGAAAAAATACCTGCTCTGAGGGCCAAATTCTCTGCCGCAAATGCCCTTGTAAGACCAGAATCCACCTTACGGTCAGTGGCATCAGTAGGAACACCGTCTTGCCAATCAGAGTTGCCAAAATGGAATCCAGTTGAACTGAGGGTGGCAACACATCTTCCCCTTCCAGCAAGTATAGCTTCTGAAGGAACCTTGGAACCTGAGACTTGTCCACATCCTTCCACTCCTGTAGTACCATATCCTTAACAGGGCCCTGAAAAGGCATGGCAAACCTCGAAGGCGTCTAATACTGACGGAACAAGTGCGAATCCGTCCCCACAGGTTGAAAAACAGGAAAACCTAAATTGTCCCGAACATGATACATAACCTCCCACATCTCTTCCCTGGAGACATATTTGCCCTCAGAAGAAGTAGAAGGAGCGTCATCATCATCACAAGAAGAGGACCCTTCTGCAGCCCCAGGAGGACGGGCAGTCGAAGAACGTCCAGGCCTGGCCGCACCTGCTTGAAGAGCATGAGACACAGCCACTTCAATCATGTCCGGAACCTCTTCTCTGGACATGAGAGGCATAGGAGCCCCCCCTGTTCCCTGGCGACCCCCATGAGTGGAGAGGGGAACCTCCCTATCTTTCCCTGAAGAAGAGGAAGAGGAAACAATCCGTCGTCGCTTTGCCGGAGCCTTAGACATACTGCCAACAAGAAATGCAGGCCAGAGGTCCCAGTCCCCCTTAAATAATGGAGAAAGCCCCCCCCCCCTAAAAAAAAATAGCAGCAAATGAAAATGCGGCAACAATTAGCCAAAAAGTACTAAAACGCGGGCAGAACGCCCATCCTACCGTAATAATACAGAAAAAAACACAACTGGCACATCAGCTCGTCCCTGCGAGCCGAAGATCCGGAAGTTCAGCCCCAGCCGCAAAGAGCCGACCGACCTCGTCAGCAGACTCCCAGGACGCGTCTCCAAGGCAGCAACGCCTGCCTCCAGAAGACGCGACCGCCGGGAACTCACCACGAGGAAATCCGTGCATCGAGTACAGTGCAGCCGATGTCCCCCAGGCCACGCCGTGGAGGAAGAAGAAGGTAAGTCTAGCGGGGCTAGACAAATAAGAACAGGAGGTGGTGGGGGTGGGGGGGCATTTAAGGGGAAGGGTGGGGTCTAGCGGGAGGCAGGGAGCCTCATTGGATTAAGGAAGGTGAGGGAGGGACGTGAGGTAATGAGGTAAACCACCATTTAGTGGTATGTTTGTGGGTATTCACAACATTTTCAATGCCTTCTCCACATGTTCTGCTCTGCTAAACGTGCACTTAAATGACATGGGTGTCATGAGAAGGGCAATATGGAAATGCCCACATCGTCCCACGTCGTTATGGGAAAGGTTAAGCAATATTTCCATGTAAATATAAAAGTTACAAAACATCTTGCAAATTGTCCATTTTTGCTAAACGTGTTCATATGTAGTCTCTTCAATGCAGAGTCTTCCCATGTTACTGCAAATCATGTGTGATGGAAAATGTGTGCAAATGATAAATCTACCTCTCATTGAGCCTAAGGGTTCAGTGAATCAGGTGCCCTGTCGTACATCTTTGGAATATATAGTCATACATCTGCACTGCCACAGATGTACCTGTATTATACAATGTGATGACGGGTCCTTAGATTTATTGTGTGGATTTGATGCATAACTGTGTGAAAGCATTGCACATCTTTTGGGGTATTTTACACGTCTAAAAACCAGCCACGCTCTATATTCTCTACAGTTGCTGAATTGCTTTGTTGCAATGTACAGCTGCTAGAATTTGTAGTATCACTCTCTACTTTCATGCTTTCAGAGTATCGTCAAGTCAGTTGAAGCTGCATTATCATCAGTAAAACGTGTGATTAAGTGCTGACTAAAGTTGGTATGTTACTGCCAAAACAACGTTTGCTAGCTGCAACTGATTTCTCATTTGAGTAAATACTGCCCCCAATAGGTTATATTTAGTAAAACAGGTTGTTGATTCTACAGTTCTATTTTCCATCTACTTCTTGAATTCTTCTTGTCAACTATGTTGCTTCTGCTACTATTCGCATGTTCGTGATTTTTTCGTTTTTTGGCAGTGATGCTTATGGCTAACAGATTAATCTATTCTTATTCCTTCAAACAGCAATGAAGCTTATAACTGAAACATGACATATTTAAGTACCTTCCTTAAAACTCTCCAAACCTGTGTTTGACCTTAATCTTTAGGTAATATGCATCTTATAAATGTAGCAACCGACGGTTCAGTGCATGCATAGATTTCCATTAATTTCATATTTAATATCTGTTTGTCATAAATATTTTTAAACATCCTGACGCAGCAAGACTATTTTTTATTTATGGAGGTTGCTCGCCAAAATGAAACACTGAAGAATGAGAACACCCCAAGATAGTTGAACAGTCAGGGCTTCTGACATAAAGCAGAGGGCGCTGTATGATGTGGGCCGAAGAACTACAACATTTTCCTACAGGGCGAACAAGGGCCTGGCCATCTGGGTGTAGCATACAAAGAAATAAAGAGCTGCATTGCTAAAATAAAGCTTTGTACTTTATATGCACATGATGAAGCTATAATTTGGATTAAATTATATACCAGAATATAGATCAGAATAATCCCTGCACGAGCTGGAGAAACTTGCACAGCATAACAAAGAGATGATTGTCATTCGTTGATCCAACCAAGGAATTTAATTTGTCCCATGATTGAGGTGGGTATCTATCAAATCCTAAGAAAGATATAATTTGACTTTACATTCTGCCCAAGGCATAGAATGTAAGATGATTGTTGTTCTTGCAGTGCTCAGATTGAAAGATTGGGTTAGGAATGGTGTTATAGCTCCGCTATGTGAACTAACAGAAGAGCATTGGCTGTGATTATGGTTCTACTCAAGCTGATCACAAACTTTGGTGTGCAATTGCCAGAAAATCTTTAGAAATTATGTCTGCTGTAGTTGACCCTTGGACATTGCATGATCTGACTGAAAGAGTATACTTTTTTCTCTGTGTCAAATTTCACACAGTTTAGGATTGATCATATGTTTGTAAGTAAACAGTTATCTCAAAATCTGGCCAATTTTCAGAAAGGATCTATTCTAATTTCAAATTATGCTTTAATCATTACAGAGTCAGATCGTATTCCTTTTCATAAAAATGCTGGAGGATGGTGGTTTAACAGCTCCCTTCTAACTGACCCGGACATTACAAAGGTTTTCTCTACATTTGCTGAGGATGGTTTGATTCATATTCATGACAGGAAGTCTGGAATTACTTTTATTATTCAGTTCTTACTATCATAAGATTGAAAATAATGCAGAACATTACATTACAAATATTGTACTTTCTGAAAGATACAGAGCATATCCAAAAATATTATAGTATTATGGCAGGGATGGTTTTAAAGCAGCATTTTGAGGTTCCATAATACATTTTGTGTCCAATAGAAAAAGAGTTGCTAAAGGATTCTAAACTTGTTTTAGATAACACTAAGAAACTAGAACATCCATTGTATTCCTCTAAATCTAAGGATTTTTCAGACATTTTAAAAACTAAAATGTAGTTTTATATGGATTCCACAAACACTATGTCAACATATTTGCTAAGTGTTACGTTAGATGTTACAGACGGGCATTATGAGTGAAATATCATAAAATAAGAAAGGAACAAGCTAAGATAGAGGCACTAATAAATAAAGGTGGCACTCAAATTCATAAAGATCAAGATATTTAAAGGAATCTGCAGTTTCATAAACAATTATAGGGCTTTGCTACTTACCCCACAGAAAACAATATGTTTAAATACTTTCAATTATATTCTAAACCCTTCTAATTTCAGGAGGATCTTAAGACAACAGAAAAGGCCATTACTAATGATTAACTAATGCATTAAATTATCAAAAGGAGGCAAAGCACTTGGTCCTTAGTTAATATAGACTATAACACTTTTGCTCAGATACAGACATTATGAGTAAATCCTTTACTATCTAAAATTACAGAACATGAGCAGTCTGGTTTCATAAAAGGTAGACTATCCCCAGATAATACTAGAGCCTTTTTAATGTGATTAATAAATCATATAATCCTAAACTAGTGTCCATAACTTTAGATGGCAAACATGCTTTTGATAGAATGCAATGGACATTTATATTTAAGTCACAGGAGTGGCATGGATTCTGCCCCAAAATGATTAATTTGATATCTCTATTGTAAGGTTCCACTGAAGCATCCGTTTTTTGTTAATGGATTATCTTTGAATTATTTTTTAATCATTAGAACCCTTTCTTGCTAGAATAAAAAACAAATCATGCATATCAGGTTTTAGCTACAGAGATAAACATTTAAAATGCTACACTAATATGGATGGCATTTTCCTTTTCACCTAGAGACATATTTCCCAGCTTTCTTTTCAGAAGTTACTTTCTTCTTTGCTATATCAGGTTCTACATTCAACCCGGACAAATCTGAAATTCTCCCATCAAATACGTCCGGCACAAAACAAATGTTTGTTTTGTCTGGTTGTTCTTGGAACTCAGATAAAATTTAATATTTATGGGTATGGTTTAGTAATTTAATTAGGGATACAACTAGACTGAGATAGTACATAAATGTAAGACTTTGATCTCCAGATGGAATATTCTATTTTTGCAATGGGTGGGTCACTTAAAATAAATTAAAATTATGCTAGCCCCTATAGTTAGGTTAACTATCTCTAAGATACCAGTTAAAATTCCTACCTCGTTTCTCAAGAAGATTGATTTTCTTTTCTCCTTGTTTGTATATAACAAGAACAAATCAAGATTGTAATTGTCTTTATTAAAGCATGTAAACAAGACCATAATACTTTTTTGTCTATACCAATCATCTTATTGACCATTAAAAGAAGACAACCAATATTTCCCATTGGAGGTTTATATTGAAAGGTTAGTTATTGATCCTTTCTATTTTCAAGAGTTTTTTTCTTTTTCAAAATACCACTTTGTATTTTATTTCTAATTTTTAAAAACACATTAAAACTCTTACCCCACAATTTTGCTCAGAAATTGAACATTGAGACAACATACTAATTCTTCAATTTGGTACAATAAATACATTGCATATTATAAGAAAACATTTTTTGGAAAAACAAAAGAATAATTTGGGCTCATCATATTTTTGAAAAGCAATATTTTATTTCCTTCTCTGATTTTCAATCTAAATTGAATTTTCACTGGTACTTTAAGAAGAATTATGAATGTTTAGTGGAAACTATATCTGAAGTTCATTTTAGTCTCACTTTGAAAACTATTCCTGATACAATAGAGAATAATATTAACTGCATACTACTCTCCAACCCTAAAGCTTTTTTTATATAGATACATGAATTACAAAGCTATTACTAGGTCTAAGTCGCAAATTTTACTTCTTCCGGAAAAAGATCTTTATGTGTGTTGGTCTACTGAGTTATGAAAATCTTCTTGTGCTACTAATACCACTCAGTAGCTGTTTGTATTAATAAAAGAGCATTGTTAACCACAACATCTATAGCAAAGTTTCTAGTAATGGAAATACTAACTGTGCTCAAAGTTATTTCCTGCATGTACTCTTTCCATATCAACATATTTACGATTATTCATAACTGGTATGGAAAAATGTATATGCAGTATTAAAGAACAATGTTCCTTTTACACTTGTTAACATAGTCTTTGAAAGCCTGGCTGAGTTGTGGGAAGTTTCCTCCCTTAACAAAACTTAGTTAGACTCTTACTTGCTATTGCATTTCAACAAATAACTCTGAACTGGAAAAATGCTTCCAATGTTAATTTTAAAGCATGGTGGATCGGTGTCTATTATAATCTAAGACTGGGTAAAGTTTTTGTAACACCTTTGTCATTAGCTATAAAAAGATAAGCTTGCACATTTATGAAGTGACCTTATATTGCAAACCTGATTGAATATTACTATGTCTTCAATTTGCCTGCTATTTTTCCCTTGTCATCCGCCTCCTAATTTTCCTCTCTAATATTTTCCCAGCTATGACCCCTTTTAAAGCCTGCATTGATGATTTTGTACTGAGCTTAATCGTGTTATTGCATATCCTAATACAACAATTTCTATTCCTATTTCTTTTCTTTAATAACAGCTTCATTGATAGCTCAGAAGATTATATTTTACTATGTCATGGTTATATGATTTTTTAAAGTTACATCACTGAAGTTTTCAAACATAAAAGAAAATTGAGACTCCTTTATCAGACATTGCATTCAGCTATGCCATCAAGTATTCAAATGCCTCCTCAATTTGTGATGTTTTGGTAATTCAATGATCAATAATATATACTCACTTGACATTGAAAAGAGATATCAATAAATTGCATAGTTTCCAAAATATGGTGCCACAATTTTATCAGACAATTGTACGTGCATAGAGCTAACTATACTTACTTTTGTCCTTTTGCTATGTTTCCAGATATTTGCATTTCATGCATAGCTTGTAAACGGCACTTCACCAATTCTGTTGGACACAGTGCAAGCGAGGCAAAGGCAGCAGCAAAAGAGCCTGCAGCAGCATTTTGCAGATCACTGAAACAACAAGAATGTTAAAGAGGATTTGAACATTGTGTAAAATTGAGCTTAAAGTGATAAGTGAATTTCAGCTGTAATAGAGATCATAAAACACATCAATGTAGTATAGTACTGAGATACTAGTAATATTACATGAAGCATCAAAGGTATCGTTGGGCAGTGTTCATGCAAGAATGCCTCCTGGGATGACCTAAAATCCAAGATCTATCTTCTATGCTCTATAAAAATTGTTTTTTCTTCAGGCAGTTAGCACTTTACTCACATTATTATGGGATACAAAGCTACCTACTGAGATTAAGCTCCATAACTGATGCAGGTCTAGGCCATATAGATTGTAATGTTTAACACATATTTTGCCCTCCTGCTGATCCGCTCTTGCTGGATGCAAGGCTTCCATGGCAGCAATCACTAGCTTACAATGGATGGCATCAATAAATCTAATATTTTTGAGAGCCGGGAAGTCCTGTAAAGCGTTTGTATGTCTGACTATCGTACATTGAAATATTGTCTGACATAAGTATAGGACCTGATTACATATGGCTCGTTAAATTGCAAACTTTGTGAAAGCACCTATTGCACAGAGATTTCAACTATAAATGGTGCAAAGTTTGTCACATCTGGTAATTATTGCGTGGAATAAAACTTATCCCCTCTGGTAAATTTCATCAGGTCAAACCTGCCAGAATTTAACAGGAGAAAAAGGCCTGGTATTTACTGGGCAATGAGAATGTTGGTGCGGTAAACACCAAAATGTGCATTTTACTTCCCCTAAAATTCAGAATGGGTGATAATTATCACATCCAATAAAACCCAGGCTCCTCTGTGTCAGATTTTATTGCATGTGTTAATTACTGCATCTGAGTAACGGCACGTAAAATCAGGCCTTAAATATCGTTTACAAAACTGTCTTCCCATTAGATGTAGTTTTTCTATTATTACCTCCAGTGGGGTGATTTTCTGAGAAGATATTTAGAACACAATATGATCTTTTGATATCATAACTATGCAGCACTGTGGCATGTGATATAATCTGGTCTCTTTTCAAAAAGATCTGCTCTACACAGAGAGCACTTGGTTGACATCCCTGCCTTTGAGAAAGCCCAAATTGAGGGGTTTGTCCTGATTGCAATGGGTTAGAGGGGAGTGCTGTGCGTCCCGGTCACCAAATCTGGTGGTCACATTAAAGGAAGCACTTGGGGACCACCTTTGCAGATGATGGTAGATTCTGATTTCTATGCACTGCCTGACAAACTGTTATGGAAAGCAACAAAAAGATCTGTTTTAGGATGCATCTGCTTGTGAATACAATAGGAGGCATAAAGAATCATATCACATAGACTGGGTAGATTGTCTATGAAAGGTCATTCTAAATGATGGTGGTTCCCAAAAGTTTGGCTCATTTTGCTGTTCTCTGTAAATTGAAAGATGACTGGCTCTTTCTAGGGTGGTTTACATTTGTCTTCCTAATCCTTTGCCTAGCTGCTTGTGCTTGTGCCTTCCTTGCTGCTGACCCGAAGGACAAGTTCACACTTGTCCTCTTCTGCACTTCACCTCCCTAGCTGGGTTTCTGCTTTGTAGAGATGCATTTCTCAGCTCCGCTGTTGCTCTATTCCGTATGTGCTTAGCCGTTCCTCCTCAATTGTAGATGAAACCAGGTCAATGTTTTTACCTGGTTAGCCTTGTATATTGTTTTTGTCCTTTCAGAAAACATCATCATGTCCACCTACCCACAATGCCTGTTCTTTTGTCTCTTTACAGTACCATCCTACAATTAAGCACCTGTTCCTTTGACCACCTTTCTGTACCCTCGTACGGGTAGATGACTACCAGAATTGGAAAGTATCAGCTCAGAACAGAGAAGATAAAATAAGGTAAAAAGGCAGGACCTTGTCCTCATGTGCTGATGGTTGGATTGCTGTCCTGAAGTGATAGAGTCACCCGCAAGCTCCTGTGAAGCGTTCCAGACAGATATAAGAAGCACAGGATGTGAACAGCAAAATACAAGCCTCGGCTAAAAGGCAGCTCAACTCCACAGAAGTTTCATTAACGAGGTGTCAATTGACATCATTGCTAAACAAGCATTTGCAATGCAACGGGTCTCGCGTTTGCTCGTGTTAGAGCTGATAGCGTTGTAAACTCCTAACCCGACTTTTCACTGGGAATGAAACCTATTGGCAAAAGTGCATTTATGTACTAACTGGAAAAAGTGCAATTAACTGTGAAACAGGGTCGATATTATGTAAAGTGCTCGACTTCTGCCAAGTGAGATCGTGCTGGGAAAATAGAGAAAAAGTAGTCCACGAGCCGACAGAAAACAGTGAGCCTCGCATGTTTTCTGTACTTGGTCGATGCGCTCGAGGAGGGCTATCCACCGGAAAAGGCATGACGTATGCATGCCTTCCACTAATGAAATCAAGCAGATTCTAACAGGCAAGCTCACAAGCCGATGACAAACACTGACATGACGTGGACAGGGCTCCGAGCCCTTTTTACTTACTAAAGCGTCTCGCTTAGCGAAACGTATGCGCAAGCGCATCCAACGCAGGCTCGACCCTAAAAATGGAAGTAAAATGCTATGCTTAAAGCCGGGAACTTTTTTTTATCATTGCATTGTGCTCCGGAGGGGAGTTCGGGAGGGAAATGTGCCAGGGGATGTTTAATAGTTTATATTTTGCAGTGACCTCTAAACAAACCATTTTGCAAGAAGCACTCAAGCATGGCAACACACTTATAAAAGCACATGCTGTGACTAGGAGAATCTGCCTGGTCAACTTAGAATCAACCTTGCATCATGAGACTGACTAAAGAACCGGGATCGTGGAGAATGTTGCTACGTCTCAAAATAAAGAAATGAGAAATAAACTTGCAAATACATGAATCTGGAAGTTGAAATGTTGGAGTGTCATATGGCTAAGCACAGTGGCCATGTGACAGGTTTTGCTGAAAAACATGATCTGGAAAATAACTGTTTATGCATCATCTAATAATAAAAATTACTAGCTGCATAATGGTCCTCTGAAATATGGTAGTTCACACCAAGCAATACATGGAGATTAAAAAGATGCGCCATTTGACTCTTCTAAAAATGCACTTCTAAGCAACTGCACTGTGATGAAGCAGATAACCTTAGTCCAAACATTACCCTAATATACTTGCAGTCATTAAAGCATATTTGTGTATCACTTCAAGCACTAGTTTTTACATTTCTCTATTAATGGCATGGATTTCCCACTAAGATTTACCTAATACAACCAAAGGAAGTCTAACGCTCAGGTTCAGTCTCAGAAATGTTTCATTACTAACAAAGACATACACTCCTCTATTCAGCTGCACTCCTGTACAGCCTAATGGTCATCTCCCAAATCATTTTCCTTTGCCTGCAAACAGCCAGAGGCAGGACCTGCCCCTCTTTAAGAGAGTGTGTTAAAAGAATATGTGCTGAATGGCTTGGTATCAACTGTGCATCCTATTCCAGACCAAGATTCTATTCGCTATCCACACCTTCAATACCACTATATAGGTTCCTGTCCATTCAAACATTTATGGTAGTAGCCCTAATCTTACTCGTTTTAAAGGCTTTATTCCATGGTGCCACTACCTAATAACTGGTTAATTTACATTTGACCACATTATACACTCCCTCAAGAACATCTAGTTCCAGCTTGCATTTTTTCCTCTGGAAATACCTGCACCACCCTGAGTATAAAGATGAAATGGCATGAGTCTCCAAGACAAAGAGAGAGAATATATGAAAATATGCTGTCTGCTTCTACTTCACAACCTCTGGAGTTAGGTAGCCTGAGATTACTACATAGATCAATGGCTGAGACCTGGAAAGGCTGTGGGTCAAGGCAGGGAACTCTAAAAGTAGAGAGCAATTCAAAAGGAGAGAGTAAGAAAAATTCAATAATTCTGCAATACGCCTGGGGCAGCCCTTTATGTTTGCCAGGGTAAGAGCAGTGTGCAGGATTTGAAAACTCAGAGGTAATTGGGAAAAGTGGCAAAGGAGTCAGCAAACGAGAGACACCAAGGTCCATATTTACCATGGCTTTGCTTCCCCCTTGTGTCACGCAAAGTGGCACAAGGACGACACAAAACCTTGAATGATATTTACAAAGCCACACAAGGCCACCTAGCTTGGTAAATGTAGAGTAACACAAGACAGTGCGAGTTGCCATGGAGGCATTACATGGGTGTGCCTTCTTGCACAAAAACAATCCTGCCTGCAATGCAAGCACCCTTGCACCATGGTGCAAGAGTGTCTGGGTTAGCCCTAGGCAGGGCTTTGTGCACCAGCTTTCAACAAACAGTACACAGCACTTTATTAAGGTGTCGCTTGTCAGGTTAGCTATCCCAGGGATGCATAGTTTTCTGCCTGCAGTACAAACCAGGATGGCATTGAATGCTAACAGTTTACCAGTTATAAAGCTGAGTTTATCTTTTTTGGTTGAAACCAAATAACTTTTCAATATACACCCTTTATCTGGGAAGTTGCCATTTGTCTCAGCTCAGGCTAAAAATAATGAATGCAGATATTAATGTTTTTTCAGACTAGTGCAATGATGAAGATCCACTTCTATCATCTTTGCAAATTACTTTTTTGCTGCCTGATACTTAATGATAGGCATTTAGCATTATGTTTGGGCATTGAAGTAATTTTGCTTTTAGATTATTGGAATGTACTTTGCGAGAACTTTCTTCTGTTAGTCATAGACTTAATTTATCACAGAATGATCCTGTGCAATTTAGACTAGATTTACATTAACCTGACCATGTGTCAGATGTACTGAAATGCAATTTTGAATTTCCTCAATAGAACTTCATAGAAATGTACCAAGATACCAATTTCCTAATAGCGATTCCTACAAGGTAGAAATCGCTATTAGGAAATCGCAGATAAGAAAGTGACAATGGGCAGGTTTGCATTTCCCAAATATCGATTTCCTAATCGGAAATCAATTTTGGGAAATGCGAAACCAAGGATGGCCATGGGAAAAAGCCCTCCAAAATAATAACAGTAATAATAATAATCATAATAATAATCATAATAATAGTGGTGCACATGTAGAGCGCACATATGCCCAAAGGGCATTTGTGTGCTCTATTGCAATTTAAAAAGCTTTTTGGGGTGCTTTTTTATAATTGCACATGGTTACCATTGACCTGAAGTCGATGGTATTTGCATTTCCTAAGTGCTCAATTTACATTTAGGAAATGCTTTGTACATCTGAACAGAAACAGGAATCACAAATAGGTAATCCATATTTGCGATTTTCTAGTCTGAGGATCGCAAATTGTGATTTCTACTCAGTAGAATTTGTAATTTGAGATTCCCTAAATGGCTTAATACATCAGAAAAGCCCATTTTGCATTTCTTAATGGCCTGAATTAGCAATTTGGACCTTTAAGGAATGAAAACTGACTTTGTATATCTGGCCCCATGTTTATTCAGCCATGAAACAATTCTGACATTATTGCAATGTTAAGGGACTCAGGCCCCAGCATTTTGAGTGCCAACTATGTTTTAAAAAACAAAACATCACTGGAGTTTAGTCACAAATCAGAACACCTCTTTATGCATGTTTAGGACAGTGCTAATCTGTTGGGAAAACATGTTCTTTTGCTTCCTGAATCTTATATTTGTACTTAGCCATTAATTTAGTGTACTGTATTTTGCTTCCTTTAGGCACATAGGGCCAAATGTACTAAAATGTAATTTTGCATTTCTTAAATAGCAACTTCATAGAAAGCGCTATTTACAAAATGCAAAATGCTACATACAGAGATACCGATTTCCTAATAGCGATTCCTACAAAGTAGGAATCGCTATTAGGAAATCCCAAATAAGGAATACCATTGCATTTGTGTCAATGAGCCTGTTTTGCATTTCCCAAATAGCAATTTCTTATTAGGAAATCGCTATTTGGGAAACGCAAAACCGAGGACGGCAATGGGCAAACGGTCCACCTTGGTGCATCCCAAAAATAGTGTGCACGTGTAGAGCACACATAGAGCACGAGGCATGAGCGTGCTCTATTGCAATTTGGCGTGCTTTTTTAAATTGCACATGGTTACCATCGACTTTAAGTAGATGGTAATTGCATTTTCTAAATGTCTAAATCGTATTTGGTAAACGCTTTGTACATTAGAATAGAAATCACAAATAGGTAATCCTTATTTGCAATTTCCTATTCTGGGGATCGCAAATTGCGATGTCTACAGGGTAGACATTGCAATTTGTGATTTCCTAAAGGCCTTTATACATCAGAAAAGGCTGTTTTACATTTCTTAAGAGCCTGAAATACCAATTCGAACCGCTAAAAAAGGACTTAGTGCATCTGGCCCATACTGTAATGTCCATTTTTTTCTGCTTGACGGACATTTAGTTTCAGGGGTTTTAATGCAGGTGTGAGCCAAATGTTTTTAGCATGGCAGCTTCAACTTTGTTTTCTGTTAACTGAAAGATGTAACAGATGCTTTAAGGCACAGTTAAAGCTATTGTGAAGCCAGATACATAGGTTGCATGGATATCACAACTGCCAGAGTCCTCATCTTTTGAAAGCAGGAGCTTATTAGATATGGATTAAAATAGCTGCGAGCAGTAGTCCATTAGTGTGGCACACATAATTTATTCCACCATTCAGACGGATGACAGGTGCCCACTATGCATTAGTTCATGTCCTACATTTGTAAGGTAACAAATATCTGTGCAAGTCTTAGGAAATCTAGCACTTCAAGTCAGTCCAGACTGGTGGCAGGGCAGTAGAGTAAATGCTTATGACCTCACTATTGAAGTTTAGATCTCACTTCCAATAGTTTACCGATAAAACCCAGGTAGTGGGGGCACATCTCCCTGATCATTCTAGGCATTTTGATTGGCTGAGCTAAAATCAGCCTTTCATAAATGGCGGTGATGGCACTTGATAACTTCTCTGTTGTACTTGAGACTTTATATTGTTTGGTGATCTAGAGAGAGAGAGTGTTATAAATTGTCTCAATTTCCCAAATACTTAATTAAAACGTTTCTCCTTGCGTACCATCTGAAGGGTAGGAAAGTGAAATTTGTATAAAAATTTTGTATATGATATACTTCTGCTACCAACGGCAAGGCTAAGGAAAACATAGGAAATTCAGCTCTACTAACCCCAAAAATTCTACTTTTGCTAATGGCAACTTTCAGAGGTAAATCCAAGGAAAGGTTTGCAGTGAGTTCCTCATATAAAGAGTAGAATATCCACCCTGATATCAGTGGATCGATGGACTATCCTCTCCAGGGCCGGCTTGAGCACTGGTGGTGCCCTGTGCGACAGTCTTTTTTGGCTCCTTCCCCACCCCATGACCACCTCCTCGGATTCCCTCACTACCACCCGCCAAAGGTGCCCCTCATCTCTCCATAGCCCCCCTTTCACATACATTAATTTGTTTTAAAGAGCTTATAAAGGCTGGCTTTAGTCATCCACTCAGCTATCCACATAAAATATAGTTCTGTTCTTTACAGCAGGCATATTAAACCTCTGTGCTACTTTATGGCGAGTCAAAGCTGCTGCTAGACATATCGGGGATATCTGGTGGCCTCGGTCAAAACTTTACCTTTAAACTTAGAAACCTTTCTGTAGGATTTTTCTATCAACGTCGTGCAGTTCTCTCCAGCAAGCTGATTCTGATGCACCATTGTCGGATTCCTTTTATGGGAGGCCCTGGTCAAATCCTGGAAGTCTGGAGCGCTGGAGCTTTCTGCTGGAGTAACCTGAAATTCAGGCCAGGTCACAGTTGAAAGTAGTCGGCTTGACTCTCGGAGTTGGGTCAGTCCACTTATAGAACGTTTTCCAAAAGTTGCTCCTATCTTCTCCAAACATCTGTAACTTCTTGCTGAAGCTCCCTTTGAGGGTTCAAATTGTCCAACACACAGATCCAAGGGTCTAGAAGCTCTGAGATGGTCCTTGGAATTGTGGAAATACAATTTCCACAATGCACCTGGCCAAATCCTTAAAAGTCCACTGGACACACTCCATGCTGGGTACTTCTTGTGGGTGATGATGCAGGGAAGCTCTGTTACCTGTTGGTTTCATTGAGTCCACTCATTCATCCTTTTGTAAGCAAAATGGCTGTAGTTCCGAGTGTGCAGCAGGAGCAGGCTTTCATAGAGCAGTCTTTGGGGTGCAGACAAGGGTTCAAGCAGTACAGACTGTCTTCTCCTTGTAGTTACAGGCAGCAGATGTGAGTTGATATGCAGCTCTCACATATTTATTAAATAGTCTGGAGGGAAAAAGCAGGGGGGCACCCCTATCCAATGAGATGCAGGGTGCTACCCAAAAGCATGACAGCTTCCTCCAAAGTGTGGCATATTTTTGTCCCACAAAGCAGTGCGCTTTAAAAATCCAAGATGGAGGATTCTCTCCTCTTTGAAGCCCAGTTTGATTTACCCTGTCCCCTTTCTGGCCTGTGCTCTGAAGCTGCAGAGCTCCCCACATCAGATAACCTCTGCTTTATGCAGGCCACCCATAACCTCATCAAAGCAGTTTGGCTAAGCCTGTTAAGGCTGACCAATCAGGAGAAGCTGCTAGAAAGCTGGATTTTGGCTCACTGAAAAGAAAGTCTTATAACTTATTTTCTGTATTAGGTATGATAAATTAAACAGTGACAAGTTGTTGGATTTATCATTACCAGGCTTTAGAGTCATTGATTGATGTTTCTAGCTCCTTCCTAGCAATATTGATACTTAAATAAAAAATGCCAATGTTAGCCTATTCAACTAAGGGGCAGATTTAAGAGTCCCTAGCACCTCCTCGCACCACATTAGCATAATATTTTATGCTAATGTGGCCCAACAAGGCCAAAATCGCCATGCCAAATTTACAAAGTGGCGCAATGCATGCATTGCACCACTTTGTAACCCTTTGCACTACATTATGCCTGTGCCAGGCATAATGTATGCAAACAGGGCTTTCTCCCGTTAGGGGGGGGGGCAAACAAATGATGCAAAGAAATCTTAGAGATTTCTTTGCGTCATTTCTTTTTGGCACCTTTAATGCCTGCTCCGAGCAGGCGTTAAAAGGAGGCACACCATTGTTTACAATGGGCCTCAATGGGCTTTGCAGTATTAGCATCAACATTTTTTATGCTAATCCTGCAAAGCCCCGAACTAGCGTCAAACATTTTGACACTTGTTCCCTAACTACCACCATGGTGCACCATATCTTAGATACAGCACACACATGGTGGTCTTAGGAAGGAGCTAAGGGGTGCAAGGAAAGTGGCGCTGCACTCGGTGCCTTATGCCTTAGGTGTCCACAATGGGGAAAAGGAAATTGGCAGTTTTTGCTTCACCAGGGCATATAAAATATATTTTTTAATGTCCTGCTTAACGTCAGATGGCACTCCACCCCTGGGGCACCTAGGGGAGACCCTAGAGGTGATTTAAATGTAAAAGTAAGGTGGATTGCTACTTTGGAAGTACCTTTAATTCTAAAGTTGAATTTGCATACATTTTTACTTTTTAAAGAATGTTTGCAAAGCAGGGCTGCCTTTACACATGACAGCACAGCAACACAGCAGAGCACATTCCAGTGCAAAAAGTCTACTGAGCCTCTAAACCTCCATGTCCTTTTATATATTAGGAACTTATAGGTAGTTTGAATCCCCCTTGCCGGATTATATACTAGAGGCTTACAGTGGTCTGTCATTGCCAATTGTAATTATGCCTATTTACCTTTTTAAACAGAGCAGTGGCCCTGGGCCTGGTTAGCAGAATCCAGGGTACAGTCAGAGTCAGTTACCACCAGTATGAGTCAGACAAAATGGGGGTGAACAGGGTAAAAGAATGACTTTCCCACATGTACTAGCAATGTGCCTCCACATTTGAGTTACATGCCCATTGCCAGCACATACATGCCACAGTTCCACCAGCAGCATTTGTCGATGCAAGGATATCCTCTGTTTGTTCACTGGCAACAACAGTCATGTAGAGTACACAACACCCTGCAGGTTGAGCTCTGCAATACAGGAGAGATGATGAACTCCACCATAGCAAGGGTGACCTTTGAAAATCCACTTCCCTTAAAACAGAATTTTCCACTGGACAATCTCTTAATGTTTTGATAATGTTCAGCCATCACACCAACAGTAGCATAGTCAAAATGTCTCCCTATACACAACGTCTAAAACAACAATCAGCCAATGAATGCCCTGTGTCCATTGCCACATTTCAACATTCTTCAGACACTTACCTTAACATTGCATTTTGGTTTAATCCAAGAGCTGCTCTTACAACCTTCTGGCAAAATCCGTAACTCATGAAAAGCACAGAGTTTTCAGCAATGTTGGCCAAAAGTGCTGGGGCTGTTCCTTTGTAAAAGCCTCGAAACCCCAACTGAGTGTATGTCTTTACCATGCAGTCTGTAAGTCCTTTGTACAAGTTGGGGAAAGTCTGCATTTTCACCTTGGCCGTGTCAAAAGGCTGCCCAACCAACACGCATGCAGTTCCACCTGTGGAGGTAAAATATACATGTAAATCAAACAGAAGATCAAAGGGGTCTTACACTGTGACATTTAGACAAACACTTAAGCAGAGCGCTTTGGCTTCTAGGCACCAGACATTTAGGGGCATATTTAGAAAGCCCTGTGAGCCCCTATAGTGTCACTTTTTTTACACTCCGGCAGTACAGATTGCAGACCCATATTTATGAGGCTACGGAAAGCCATTTTGAGTGGCTTTTCATGGCCTCATAGATATGGAGTAAGTCAAAGCAGCACAAGTTGCTGTGTTGCCTTACTCTGCCTCAAGGGGGCTATCCATGGGCATTTCGGTGGATTTTCCCACGCAACAACCATGGGTTTTGATGCATTCCCAGATTTACAAGGACTTGTAAACCTGGGAGTGCGATTAAATCTTATGCCTCCCCAGGTGAGGTGAAGCAAGAAGAAATATAATTTGTTCTTCTTTTTTTCCCTTTTTCTGTGTATGCTGCATTGTGCAGCACACATAGAAAGAGGGAAAACGCCTCTATGGATTGTGTCTGTGTGTTTTTGTGCCCCTTTCTGCACAAAAACAATCCTACATGCAACGAAGGCAGCCTTGCACCATGGTGCAAGGCTGCCTGCATTTGTGCTAGGCTGCTTAAACAGCCCCAGCGCAGGGGGAGTGGACAGGAGTGCACCGTATTCCATAAATACAGTGCATTCCTGCCCTTTCCCTGTGGCGCGAGGCAGCACAGCAAGGTTACTTGCTGCGCTGTGTTGCCCTGCGCCACTAATCTAGTAAATATGCCACAGAGAGCCTGATTTAGAGTTTGGCAGACGAGTGCCCAGTCACAAATGTGATTGACATCCCATCCAACCTATTACATGTGCATTATATTCTGTGGCACTAGTGAAAAGACACACAGGATTTCCGTCACATTTTGTACTGAGTACCCACCCGCCAAACTCTGAATCAGGCTTGTACTTTCTTGAGGATATTACACACAAATCTCTCTGTGAGTAAGCTGTGTCTCCTTCAAACTGTAGGCACACGATGGTGGACCAGTTGTGGCAGATGAATCTCTGTATCCAGTTTTAATCAACTTCCATCAAATGAACACAAACAATAGTGTGAGCATTTTTAGTTCTGAAGTTAAGGGTGTGACGAAGTTTAATAATGATTAAAATAGCTTCCATGTTGCTTTATGTTCTCCATTTTGCAAATAAAAAACCAATACAACAAACAGTGTCAAATGCCAAAGTTACTTTCTGTGGAATTTCAGGACTTTGCCATGTAAGACATTCATCAGTCGTTCACTTTACATTGGCCCAGAGTGCTCATTACAGCTTGTACTCTCTGATAACCCGACGTTGCACTGGAACAATGAAGAGACCAAGTGAATGCATCAGGTTGCCTTTCGTAATCTAGACTTCCCAGCCTCTATTTGTAAATTTTTTATAGAACGCCTGTGGCGTAAGGTAACTCATTGAATATACTAGCACATATCTGAACCTCTACTCGAACAAACCTAAAATCTCAAGATCTATAGCCACCTATCTAATGTAAGCCTTCTTCCCATCCACTTTCTTGCACTCCCAACAAACCAGCTGGCCTCAATCAACACCAATACTATCCCACACTGTAGAAAAATAGGTGACGACCTAGATGTAGGCCGCCCTCTGATACACCAACTCAATTCTGTACTTCTTCAATCTGTGTATATTAAAGGGCATCTTGAGCTACATAGCTTTTCCCTTAAAAGTGCTAACACTTCACACTCCTAGTCTAATCCAATTGGCTATTGTTGTGTCTCCCCACCTACATTTGATGCCACCACGCAAAAAGTCACAGCCAAACTCTTGCTCCTACGTTACTCTGAGGTCACATCTTAACTGCTTTGTACTCCCTGCACTGGAGTGGATTATGAAGGACTCTGCATCACCTGTAGATTTTCCCAAGCTTCCAGAACAAAATTCCTTCTGGGCAAATTCGACCCAATCCTGGTCAACAGACCACTGTGGTTCAACAATTTTGTTTTGCTACATTGCATAAGTTGTATTTAAACGGAATAACTTTCTAAATTGTTGCCAGCCTCCTCACAATGGGATCCCCTTAGGAATCCTGCCAATATCTGGCTACCTGGTCTTCGGAAAGAACAACATGACACTTACTTTAATTCAGTTTAATGTTCTGAGCCAGCTCACCTCCTGAATAGTGGCTAACAGCTGTACTTGGTTAACTATATTGCATTATTTTACAAGATAACATTTATTACGTCTGAACATTTAATCCAAAGAGTGTACGTTTCCTGCCTTCTTTTTTGTTTTACCACTGATCATTGGCAGCTGCTGCAAATCTCAAATGGGGGGTGGGGGGTAGGGGTGGAACAGGGGAAATAATAATTTTTAAAAAACCTTACCTCTCTTGCCCCTGCCTGCTGCCTCACTCCTCTTCTTGCTCCTGATGGTATCCCAGCAGTCCCTGGGACACCAGCACCAGCTCCCCCACACAATCATGGTGCTGCTCTCATGCTATACCTAGGCATGAGAGCAGCACCAGGATTGGTCTGAGCGGCTTGGTCTGCCGCTCAGACAGTGCATTGGTGTCTGTGCTGTTTCTCCAACCTGGTTGTGCAACATAGCTGGGTTGGAGACACCTAAGTGAGCATGTCAGTTTGGCCAGCTTATGACGTCGGCCAAACTGACATGCGCACTTAACTGCCATCCACTCCACCTCCCCCATCCATGGCCCAGCTTCACCCCTCCCTGCACTCGCTGGCTTAGCCAGCAGCTGAAAAATAAAACAATAGTAAAATATTGTTTTATTTTTCAGCTGCTGGCTCTTAACCAGTGGGGCGATGCTCCTTCGCCATTGCTGAGGAGCCGCCACCTCTGAGTTTCCTGTTTAAAATAAGTGATTTTGGTCGGCAATCATCACATCGCTGGAAGTTCCACAGCATAGAGAAGTGGAGACATCCTCCAATTCCTTATTCTACCTCTGTAAACTTTCTTGACAAACTTTTTCTGCTTTTGCATTCTTATCCTGTTTTGTGGAATTCCATTCAAATACATTTAAGCAAACCCATTATTTAGTGAACTATCAAATGGCCTTAATATCCTGTTTTTTCAAAAAGCCATTCCTGATATATTTAGTGCTTTACAGTGCACTGGCGTCATTTAAGCATTGCCATCTTATTTACGGTTGCCGTTTCCGTTTTCCATGTTTTTCTTTTTTTCTTTTCTATTGTATTGTTACTTCAACAAATTTAAAGCTATTTCATGGCCACCCGGCTTCATTATTTTAAAGTTATATTTATTTATGTTTATTATAATGGCAAGCAACGCCACTCCTAAATTCCCTTTTGGGTTAGGTGGCTGTACACTATGAATGAATAAACACATAAATATTAAAATAAATAAAGATAGATAGATAGATAGATAGATAGATAGATAGATAGATAGATAGATAGATAGATAGATAGATAGATAGATCACCCCCATAATAGACATTTTGAATCTGCCTAGAGTCATCACACATCAAGTGGGAAAAAGAATGATAAGATTCAGAATGGGTAAAGCACACTCGTTTTACACAAGCTATGCTGTTTTTTTTGTTTTTTCTACTGTGGAGAGTTAGCCATCCTGGCCATAATCTTGTTTTAGCAGACTGCAGAGTTTTAAAGAGAGTCAACATGCTACTTTTTAGTATTGTTCAGCAGCATGCATGTATTGTATTGTATTGTAATCGTATTTATATAGCGCTTACTACCCCTGACGAGGCGTCGAAGCGCTTTTCGGTGAGTAACACGCTACTCTGGAACCCAACAAGAATTAGTGATGGATTAGTATCGGGAAATAATGAGTACAGTTTTAGTATTATTATGAGTTATTTTGAGCCGCGGATATGAGAGTTTGTTAGTTAGATTGACTGGAGTAATGGAGGGGTGGAGGAGGAAAGAAATCCAGAAGTGTTAATTGGGAGTATATCCTTAATTTACTCAACCCAAAGGCTTGGGATGAGTAAAGGGAAATGGAGGAGGAAAGAGTATGTGGAAGGGTTATGTAGGAAGTGAGCACACAATGTTGTGGTTAGTGTTGTTCCGTCCATTGGTTGACTGCCTGTTCAGTGCTTGTGATCTGGAAAGAGAGTCATTATTTGTGGCGAAATTGATAGATTTCAACAGCTTATAGGCTATAATGGTGCAGCTGTCTACAGCCAAAGTCTAGTGATTCGAATATATACTTGCACTTGCTATGGCTCTCCTTCATTTATTCAGATGAAAAGTTTCTTTTTCAGTAGCTTCTTGAAAAGTAAGGGGCTTAGTTAAGCTCTTAAAGCTGGAGGAAGCCATTGCATATCTTTAGGCCCAGTTCTTCCAGGGGACTCAAACGTGTTTTACTCTTTTACACATTGCTGAGCAGATGATTTGAACTTTGTTTGAATGTAGGCCTCACATCTCTATGTATGTTGGATCCTCGCTCCAGGACATTTAGGGATATATTTATTACAAAATCACGCAGCTCTGTGTAATAGGGAAAGGGCAGCAATGTGCCTTATTTAACATAGTATGGGGCATTCCTGTCTTTTCCAACCCTGGCACACAATGTGCTGCCTCGTACCAAAGCATAATCCTTGCATCATGGTGCAAGAGTGTCTGCGTTGTAAGCAGGATTATTTTTGTGTGGGAAGGACACCTTCCTGCACAAAAACAATCCTCTGAGGCATTTTCCACCTTCTATGTGTGCTGCAGAAAAAAAAGAAATCTCCTTGTTATGCCTCACCAAGGGAGGCATAGGGTTTTGACGCATTCCTAGGTCTACCAGTAATGATAAATCTGGAAATGTGCCAAAATCCATGGGTGGATGTGTGGGAACGCCCACATTCCACCCGTGGAACACCTTCCCACAGCAGAGTAACACAATGCAGCAATTTGAGGTGCCTTGCGCTACGCTAGAGTTATCTAGCCATGCAAGCCACGCAAGGTGGTCTTTTGTGAATTGATAAGTCTAACTTAAGAGTTGCACCGCTCGTGCGCCCCGTTGCGAGGCGCAAGAGCCATGCAACTCTTTGATAAATTTGGCCTTTGGTGTACAAACAAAGATCCTAAAGCATTGTGGAACCTTTACAGCAGGGTTGATGCAGTACCATTTGTTTCAGTTAAGAATTAGCAATTTTGGTTGATCATTTTAACTTATGAGCTTTTATTGTAGCCACATGTAGGTGCCATTGCAGTAGTATAACTGACGAGTGCTCAGGACAGCTCTAATATGCCTTTAATTAAAAAAACCAGAGAAAATCCCATTTTGGGTGCAAATTCCCATTCACGCTCCAAACAAGATTAAACATTGGGCATGGTCTGCTCACAACACGTGTGTTTTTACTGCTAAATACTGAAGTAAATTCCGAAGATTCATAGTCCAAAGTAGTGGTTTATTAACCAAGTAATAAATACATATATGCTAAATTTGTTCGTAATTCCACAAGCTAAAATGTGATACTCGGAATTGCGTACGGGAGGAACACTTATTGTATTTGCAATTTTGAGGGTATGCTGTAATCATGTCCTGGGTCTTCAGCCTGGGAAGAAGCAAGATCTTGTGCAGCAGTCATATGTGTAAATGTGATCAATTTACAAATGTTTTTATTAATGAGAGGTTGAAATCAAACATTACTTCCTGGCTTCTCAGCTTTAACTGTGATGGATTTGTCCCCAGCTGTCCCAGCTCTGATCCAGGTGAATGGCAGATACAATAGATCGTTAAGTAGAATAAAAGGCCTTTGAAGTTCCGGATTTATGTCACAAGTACGGGGAAGCTAAAAGGATAACTGCAAAAACATTTTGAAGAAAATATTTCTAAGTGGTCAAAATATGTATTATTCGTCCTGCAACCTGTGTACAAAGGATAACCCCTAATTCAGTCACCCTCTACATGAAACCACAGGTCACTCTAGATAAGACAATCTTCACTATGCTAGATCTTGCTCATCTAGTCAAAACATAATTGAACTAATGCCGTCCTCCCTTGGACTTTGGAAATGGCGTGTATTTGGGTTTTGACATACCGAACTATAAACTTTGAGTAGTCTGGCGTTTACTATTTCGAGACATCATTGCTTACACTTTAACTCATTTTCGCACTTCAATTAGTAAGGAATTCGATAGTCCAGGACCACTTTTTCACAAATCTAATAATACCAGGTGTATATTCTGGAGCTCAGTCGGCTGAGAGCAAGGTTTAAGAGTATTTTTACAAAAAATAGAACTCCTTTCGCACAGTGTTACAGACCCAGTCCTCTTGTACCCTTTTTATTCCCTTGAAACAGCACAAATTAGGCTACAAGATGTTTTATGGAACCACACATATAGGTATTTCATAGAAATGACTCAAATCACAGGCACATTGAGGTGACCCACCACATAAACTGCTTGGGCTGGTCGCTACTACATGTGTGTCAAGCGGTGCACGAATGATGTCATATGCTACGCATTTTGTGATGCCCAGTGCTACACAGTCTTCATAAGCACAAATTTTTCCAACATGAAGTGGCCACGGAAGCATCTGTAGGCACTGAAGTAGACCTTGATTCTTGATGAATTGGGGTGGTGATACCAGGACCGATGCCTAAGTCAACCCATGGGGCTTATTTTTTCTCTTTAAAGACATCCAACCCCGGTTACTGCACTGGGGGCGGGATGCAATCAACATTTTTTGGTCGAGCATAGCAGCGTGCATGCGCTACTTTTCTGAAGTGTTGGTATGTATCTGGGCTTTTAACAATGCCCAGCTCATGCCTATCACTATCACTCGTTTGTGGGCTTGCAGTTCAAACATACTTTTATGACACTGGTAATAGTTTATGTTTGTCCCTTCTTGGGGAGGTTTTGTTACCACCTTGGCTATAACCGCTGTTACATGGCTAATTGTACTTTTGGCGATAAGTTTGACTGCAAGCGAACTTCTTTTTCCTTTTGTGTCTGTCTTTATCGCTGATGCTCATGGCGGCTGTGGCGCTGTGAATCGACTCACTTATGTGAAACTGTTTTACTTTTGTTTTTCAAGTTATGTGACAAGAAAAGTCCGGTTAGGAGTTTATAACGCTAATAGCTCCAAGTGAGCAAATGAGAGACCCACTGCATTGCAAATGCTTGTTTATAATTACCTACACATCTTTCTCATTTCTACTTACAGAATGTGACAACAGAATCGGTCCTTCCATCACCCTCTGGGGCAATTATAAGCCCTGTTAGTTGTGAGTGAAAATATATACAGCCTATTCGGCCTCGACTTTATCATTATGAAATATTCATGATTACTGCCTCACTATTTGTTATCCTGTGTGTTTTGCATATCACTGCTCTACCACATCACATATTTATGTTTTCAGTGCCTACACCAAGAGTTTTATCACCTGAGTGTGTTCCACTGGCATGATGTGGTTTTCACGTATATATGGTATAATTAAGCATATACTATTCATCCCTGCTCCACAGACAGTGAACCTGGCATCTTAAGAAATGAACGAACGTATGTAGGTGTGCATGAGTGTGTGCAGTGCCTTTGTTATTTACTGCAAGCTGGTTTCAGAAACAATTATGAGGTTCCTCTCGGTCCTGATGAAGGCTGAATGACCTTGAAGGCAATTCAAGGCCATTACAAGTAGACCCGAGACACTGGAGCACTAACCAAAGTGAGTACCATTTTTAACCTTACCAGGGGATCCCTTGAATTAAGTACCTACTAGGTTATACCCTAGGTGATTTTATTTGTCCTCAACTGATCCCTAGCAATACTAAGAGCTCCCTCAGGTAGGTAGAGCCCATCCAGATGTACCATCATTGGAGGTGAGAAAGCTGATGATGAAGCAAGCCACAAACAATATGTGGGTGAGAGTCCTTACAAATGCCCTAAAGTGTGTCTTTTTGCAGATTTTTGTGCTTGAGTAGTATTATTACTCCACTGTCTTCTTGAATTATGGGATCTTATTTCATTTGTAAATAAATACCAGCTTTTTTTCAGTCATTGCTGAACATGGCTCAGTTGATGGGTTCATACCGACCTACTGAGAGTAGCAGTCTAGTCTTGCCATTCAGGCTCTCCTTAATCTGCTATCTAGGCACCTGATCAGTCCCAAATACAGGCCATTTTCGGAGTCCAAGGGGGACGGCATCCGTGTAGTAACGGTTTTGACTACAGCAAGATCCAAACTGGTGAACGTTTTCTTAATTAAAATGACCTGCGGTCTCTTGTAGATAGAGGCCTGGATTAGTTATTACACTGTGGTCTCGTGTAGAGGGAGGCCTGAAATAGTGATTACACAGTGGGCAAAGATTGTAGGATGAATGGTAAGGATATTGGCTCTTATTTAAATATTTACCCTTCACAAAATAATACGCCTACTTTAAACTCTTTTGATTCCCTCTTGGAGTACCTGTATGAAGAGCCTGTGGCATAGACTTTAAGATATCTAATTGGTACAATATGTGGTCTGCAACTGGGCCTTTTCTTCTCTATTAGGAAATGTACATATTCTGTATCTTTAAGAAATCTAAATTCTTCTTTCTCACATTTTCTCCTCTCAAAATCTCTTGAAATTAATACATAATAATACACAGACATACATAAAGGGGCTTAAGGTCACCATGTTTTATCAATTTCCACAAAGTTTCATTCACATTCTGGCTCATCCATAGTTGGCCCACCTAGAATAGGCTTTAGGTCAGCCCCTTCAGTCTTTGACTTTAAGGTCAGTGTAAATCACATCTTTGGCCAGCCCACAGGATGTTCATTGGTTGATATTGGAGTGTCCTGCATTGCCAGAGACAGCATTTTACCTGAGTACATATAAGTACATACTGAAAAGAGACCAGCACCCCACAGAAAAAGTAAATCACTTGATTTCCTAAAAGCATGGAAAGATGCATTTTTAGAGAGCTTGTACAGATTTAGATCTCAGTTGATGGAAGGCTCTAGGCCTGATTACGACTTTGGTGGATGGGATACTCTGTCACAAACGTAACGGATATCCTGTCCACCATATTACAAGTTCCATTATATCCTATGGAACTTGTAAAACGGCAGACGGGATATCCGTCACGTTTGTGACGGAGTATCCCATTTGCCAAGGTCGTAATCATGTCCTCTGTCATAAAAGTGACAGATATCCGATCCGTTGAATTACGATTTCCATTAGATATATAACGGGATCGTATTATGGTGGATGGAATATCCATCACGTTTGTGACGGAGTATTCCCCTCCGACAAAGATCTAAATTAGGCTCATAGTCTTTGTTTTACATAGATGTGACAAATCTGATGATTTTATTTTAAAGGACATGAGAAAAAATCATCATTCCAAGAAACAGTTGTTTTGATGTAAAGACAGGAACACTTCTCAAACACACATTAAGGGGCCTGATTTAGAAGTGGCGGACAGGTTACTCTGTCACAGCGGTGATGGACATCCCAGCAGCCGAAATCTAAATCCAATTATATCCTATGGGATTTAAATTTCGGCGGACGGGACATCCGTCACTGGTGTGACAGAGTAACCAGTCTGCTGAGTTCTAAATCAGGCCCTAAATATTTAAAGTAAAAGCAAAGCAAGCAAAGTTGATAGCGTGCATTTGTAAACCTAATATTGTGTTGTTCTACATTCATCCCCGTAGCATATTAGTGGCAGCTGAATGTTTTTGTTTCATTTAAGTGAGTTGAATGGAAAGGTCTGTCCCAAATTCTTGTAGCCTAGAGGCATTTCAGCAACTATCTATATACCTATCTTCTTTCTGTATCAGTTAAAGGAATTCCAGCTATTTCACTACATTTTACTCTAGCCAAGGTGTCTTTTTGGGCAGCATGTTATCTGATAAATATTTAGTGATATAACAAAGCCACTTGGCTTAATTACTTAGTGGTTGTGAACTGTATCCTAATGTCAGCAATCTAAATATTATCGCATTCAAACGGTTTAATCTGACATAGTAAGACTCTGCATTTGCACAAGAATCTGGTGTTTTATACACAGGTGGCTTCTTCGCTATGGTGAAGGAACGTCGCCCCGCTGGCTGAGCCAGAAGCAGAAAAATAAAATGATAGTTTACTATCGTTTTATTTTTCTGCTTCAGGCACAGCCAGCAGTGCAGGGAGGGGCGGGGCTGGGAGGTGGGAGGAGGAGGAGGGGAGAGTACAGCTAAGTGCACATGTCTGGCTGGCCGCCTTAGGCCTGCCAAACACATGTGCTCACTTAGGTTTCTCCAACCCGGCTGTGTCTAACATTCGGGCTGGTGAAACTGCACAGACCCTAGAGCCACGAGCGTGACGGCAGAGACAGAGGCAAGGTAAGTGCTTTTTTATTTTTTATGTTCACCTTGTCTCCTCCCCACTGCCACCCTACCCTTGAGTTGCAGGTCTTCACCTCCTTTTCCTCCCTGGCTCAAACACTCAAAAAAGCCAGAAGAATCCTAGGCTTACTTTTGGATGGTAGAGAGTCAGCAGTGAGGGGGCACAGGATCAAGAGCGCTTGTGTGAGGCCCATTCTCCACGAGATCACTAAAGCCCCTACTCTGATGATAGAATGGACAATTTTTGCAAGCGGGAGTAGGGAGGTCTCTAATTCATCCCACAAGGTTTGTAGCCATATCAGTAGTGACAAGCAGTGCGTCTCCCACTTATGTCTTGACCAGAAGTCACTAAATCTGGTTTCCTCTCACTCTTCTTTTCTTCTGTATCATGGCCCCGGTCGTTTGCATGTTAAGAACTGGATTGTACTAGGAATTCTGGCTTAGAAGTGTAGTGCCACAATGGCGAGGTGCTAGGTCAGCAAAGGTTTCAGACAGTCTTCGCAGGAGGCGGTCACTCTCCTGATCCTCCCAATGAATGGAAGGTCTGCTCTATCACCAGCCCCACATACCAAGGTCCTGCCTTCCTGCCCTGAGACAACTCATGTGAACTGCTCACTCTGTATCCATCTGAGGCAACCTGAACATGATTGCCATTCTGGAAGTTTCAAGATATAGGAACAACTCCTCTGCAAGAGTACCACTAATCACCTCTATACAAGACCTGCCACTTACTTTGGCCTCAGCCTAGCCTCACCTAATTACTTCATTCTTCCACCCATCGAGCTTAATTGTTTGAGCTCCCCCCTGAGCTTCCTGATGGAGGCTGTCAGGGGCCTGCAAAAACAGTACACCTGCATACTCTGAAAGTCCAGTAGAGAAGATAGCTTTACACATTCTCCCCTGGAACTCCGGAAAGTCCCCGGAAGTGTTCAAAAGTTCACGTCTTCATGCACACACCATTTGCCATACCATATACACATCACTATATACCCGAATATCATTAGACCTCAGAATCTAAATAACTCATCTGTCTGGCAACGTACATACATCATAGGTGTTGCATTCAACCACTAAACTTCTGTAGGCCCAGTCATTTGGCAGCTCAAATATGTAAAACACACCAATGACTACAGCACCAAACATGCAAACCTATGGGATCTGCTGGGTCAGTCACCCATCCATCATTTGTACGAGTTCCAGAGCAGCCCCAAAGGCCGTCTTCCCAATCTGCCTCGTGCATGAGATGTGGCCACAATAAATCCTGACTCCGTCTCTATTTAGATGTGAACTGTAGCATCGGCTCCCATGCCGACGCTGAAAACAATTGTATGCTTAGCTTCGATGAAATGCAGGGCCAGCTTTGGCACCGGTGGCGCCCAGTGGACAATCTTTGTTTGCACCCTTGTGCCTCTAAAAACCTTCGTCTCCGCGAATTCCAGGAATACAAGGTGTATTTCTATTACTAGCAGCAAGTATATTTTAGGAGTGTTTGGTCAGGAGAAACCAAACGTACACAGCGGTTACTTTACTAATAAGAAGGTATTTCTACTCAATGAACCCTTTTTAGCAACATTAGGCTAATGAAAGACTGGGGGAAAACAGATTGTTCTCAAATGCCAAGCAGTTTGCATGCAGCTTTTTGATTATAGCTCTCTGTGCGATATTAGGAATGTAACTTATAAACTTCAAGTAACGATAGGATCTCCATGACAAAAGCAATAACCCACTGAACTATCTACATAAAGTACAGGTCAGTTATTTGCATGGTACACATTCTTTGAAGCAGGCATATTAACCCTGTGCTCTATTTTATCATGAGTGGAAACTGCGACTAGACTAAACTCCATCTCTCTCCTCTAGGAACATTAATCACCAAAGTTATCTTGACTTTTTTATTGTTGCCTGAAAACTGCTGGACACACAAAAAACTCTACAGCAGGTGCCTTTTAAACTTTAAACCTGTGTTGTTTGTAAACACGGTGCTCTCTGAGGTCAGTGCCAGGTGCAGCTACACCAGTCGCACCGCCCTAGAGCCGCCTTGGTTAAATGCATATCATTCACACAGAACCAATCAACCTTGCACCTCACATCTCATGCCTCACACAAGTATCTGCAAGTCATCACTTTGCAAAATACTGTTTAATCATCTATAATGGACATTCAAGTCACACTCATATGCATGCCACTCATATGACATATATTGGCGGACAAATACCAAACTATGCATTTCCTAAAAGGGAAACAATATTATGACATCACATATCTATTTTCTACTGTTTTTATTATTACATGCGGATACCAACCATCATCTTTTTCTCATTAACTGGGTCTAACGTGGACCATTATTAAACTGCAAAAATGTGTTACTGAAAGGATCAAAAGTAAAGCACCCGCCCTCCAAATGAAGTAGAACAGACATAAACAATCAAGGGTCGTTGGAGTCCAGAATTGGTGGTCCACAAAAGGGTCAGCTGGAAGGCAAAAGATGTCCCTTTATAGGTCTCTGGCCCCAATGAATTAAATGGGTGGTCCCATGCATCATTGTAACTCTGCCTATGTACAATCCTGCCATCTAGTGGTAAACATCAGTGTGCTTCTCAAAAATCCCAGGAGACCTTTCTAAATGCACTGCAACTGATCTGGGGCCCTGTTGCTAGGTTCCTCATCTCATCTGAAATGCCCAGGAATGCTACACTACCATCAGCTAGCAATTGCTATTTCAGTTGCTTGTCAAAGACTCAATTGGGAGTCCAATACATATGAAATCCTCCAGTCTTTCTCTCCATACAGCTGTAGTTTCCTACTCTGCTCATGCGCAACAGAGCCATTCTCAAGCTGGCTGAGCTGGAGAGTGCCAACATAGCTCCAGTTATGCTTTCTTCTAATCTCCTCTATAAAAGAGGACAACCAGGCCCTCTCTTGTGCATACCAGAACGCTTCTCATCAGTCCCATTACCAGGTGTGTCATCAGACTGGCCAGTGTGTGATTCCACATGTGTGACTAAGGCAGAGACCAGGCAAATAAGCGATCACTAAGATGACTCCACACCTGGACACTGAGGTTCAGTGTCTTTCTTGGTCCAATCCTTGAGGTGACAGTCTGTTGTTGTACTTTAATGCAGGTTCTTTGGGTTTTAGTCTTCCCGGATGGTTCTACTCTTTTTTCACCCTTCTACATGGCATATAGCTTAATGAGATTGAGGTGTGGACTTTTCAGGTGAAGTTCTGCTTCCTCGGTCTGCACATTCAAGATCACGTTCCATTTTTGAATGTGCTCAATGTTGTGCACTATTCCATGTACAAGATTGGGTGCATCCCTAGTGACAAGGATAGAATATATATGGCCATTGTTGGGTATCCACAAGGGCAAGTCAGCTTTAGGTTAGTGAAAATGCACATGAGGATAATCTGTCTCCCTCTTTTGTTGTGTCTTATTTCTGCTTCCGCCTTTGTGTGTCATTCATTTACATCAACTAAGGGATCCTTGGTCATGACTCCTCCAACTGCCTCTGATGTTGGTGGGTGATGTTTCTTTCCATTCTGAATGTCACATCTTCCAAGGACTGTGATGTAAGGGGCTGTGGCACCTGCAAGCGGAGTCACAGCAGTCTTCCTCTGTCATGGTGTTTGCACCACGACATCTTGTAAGTTAGCCTGAGGGTTGAGATAGAAAAACTTCAGTTGGTCCACATGGAACCATATACTCCCATCATCATCTGGCACATTCAAAACATGCTGGAAATGTAAAGTATCTGGGGTCTTTCCACAATAGAAGTAATACTGTTGAAATATACCAGAAACATGGATACCTCTTGCCTTTCAACCGTGGACACTTTTTGGGTGTGTCCTCTGCTCCTCTGGACACACACATGCAGGTCTTTAATTGCCTTACTGCTCCTATGTTGCAATGCTGTCTTACATAGCTTAATTAAATGGAAAACCTGATTACTGCCCAAGTGCTGGACTTATAGAAAAATCTGAAATATGCACCACAGGGTTTTTGGCCTAGCATATTATCACATTCCTACAAAATCTGTGAATTAAATGTTCTCATGTAAAAATATTTATACAGACTTACTAAGATTTTTACTCCATGGGGAAAGTAATTTTACCCATAGCGAGACTCCATTCCCTATGCCTGCAACAATTCTGAGTGTATTCTTTTCCCTTTCCCATTTCAGAATGGGACTTAGGGCCACATTATGACATTCGCAGGCCCACCGTGAGACCGCCAATGTCGCGAGGAGGATGCTGCCATCCTGCCAGTGGCGTCCCTACGTTGTATTACAATGTTCCCGCCAGGGTGACCGGCAGGAACATTGTATTGTGACGTTCCCTCGGGGTTGACCAGTGGGAACAGTGCTATGGTATTGGCCTCGGCCTATACCGTAGCACACCAGCACCCTCAGAATGCTCATTGTTTGTAAAGCAGAGAGTGCTCATTCCAAGGGTGCTGGGCAGGAGGGCCCTGGGCAGGAGGGCCCCTGCACTACCCACGACATGGTCGTGGCCAGTGCAGGGGACCCCCTATGGCCCCGACACTGGCTTTCCACCAGACTTTCCATCGCAGTGAGACTGCCATGGAAAGGCTGGCAGAAAGTGGAGTCGTGATCAGCATGAGGGTGCTGAGTTCCGCGCTGTCATGGCTTACCATGAATCCAACCACCGTCAGCCCATCTTTCTGGCGGGAACAGCAGTCTTGAGGCAGTCCGACCGCCAAGGTTATAATGTGGTGGCTGGATTGCCTTGAGTGCAGACGTAAAGGTAATACTCATAAATGCCCAATGTGAATTCCCAAAGTCGCAAACTTAGACGTTTGGTCTACGTTTAGACCAAACATCTAAGTTTGCCTTTGTGAATCGGGCCTAATTATATTAATTGAATCAAGACAGACACATCATATTTGAACTCTCTGATATATGCGTTGTAACAATAGACAGTTGTTGTTTGCTAGATGTGAATGAGAAGTAACAAGGTTTTTATGCAAATTAAGTTCAGTGATAAGACTGAAACAGAAATTGAATGATGATGATTAAAGTGTTATGAATTACGTGAGTAGATTAGAGGTGAATGAGCAGATGCCTCCTAAAATAAAAAGACCTACCCGGCAGGGAGAACTTGAAAACTTCCTACAATGACAAATTTCCAGGTGTACAATTTTAGGAAACGTGTGACTTATATTTGGTAATGCAAAATATTCACACATACCTTCTAACTTTTTTTTTAACTCAATGGAGAAAGCATTTTCCCCCATGGAGAAAACTCATTAGCCTTTATTCACAGAATGCTGGAATTAATTTGAGTGAACCTCCAAGTTTACTGTTCAAAATGAGGCATATGCTGTACAATCTAATGAGAAAAAATGAAGAGGTAATGTGCCAAAAAACAACAATTCATAATATGCACGTGTTATTTTGAATCCAGGCTTTGAAGAGGGGCTAAACACACTCCGTATCCGTGTAGTAGTTTCGATGGCCATGTCATTTATCAAGTTGTAAACAACCATTGCAAGAGAATTTCTTTCTTTGCCAACTGAGCATTTTTCTCAGCCATGATAATTCCAAAAGTCCACGGAGATGGTGTTCTGGGACATTTTTATTGATGTTGCAGTTTAATGATTAACCCACATTTTATGGGGCTGTGGAGTTCTTTTTACTATATACTTGTTTGAAATGTATTCAAGTATCAGCTAGTGTCTTTGCCGTAGGATTATTGCTTACGTTTGCTGAAAAAGCGCTTTTGGAAGCAGTCGGAAAACATCCTTCACACACGCTGCTTCTTACTGGCCGAGATGGTCCACAAAAAGTGATAGACGTCATGTCAACATTGTCACATTGCTAGGCCTATTGCATCACCTGAGGCTGCAGGCGGCTTGACTAATCAGGTCACTTGTCAAAAAATGCTTCAGGGCCCTTGACATCATATTTAAAAAGGTTGCTTGCCTCAAAGAGCAAACATGCAGTGCAATTTAACTATCTGTGTGGTCTGTATAGAGCCTGCATACCGCTTTCAGCTGCTTTGTGCCACAGGGTCCACCCAAAATCCTTCTGTTGATGGATGAATTGGGTGTCTTGCCTTTGTGCTATAGTGGTGCAAATGTGAGATGATTTCCCCCCCACCTCAGCTCCCCATCATTTAGCTGTGGCCATGTCACCTGAACTTCATAGTTGTGTCAGTGCTTTCCTCCTTGGTTTTTAATTTCGTCTTTATATCCGTGATGGACATGACAGAGGGTTTCGGTTGTAGGATACAGGACCATGCCGGTGCTGCTCTACCTTTGTGGTGCATCTCCCTAGTCAGTCATCAAACTCCTAGTGCCAGCAGTAAGGAAGGGTTACAAATGAACCCGACTGAGTCAGAGGTGACCAAAGTGGGTGTGAATCCCCAACAGTGGAAACATACACTATGGCTTGTCAAGTTCCATAACTTAGAGCCACTTTTGGAACTCTGATTGTGCAAGAGGTCTCTTTAGAGACACAAGTCATGGTGGTATCCAATGTGGCGTTCACTGATAGCCTTTCTAAATGGGGGCTAGCAGTGGCCTCCTCATAACCAATAGCTCTGGTTTTGTCTCATTTTGATAATGCAAACGTCTTACTTGAGAATAGGTCAACCTCTCATTTGGAGCTTGGAAAGGGTGATTACATTCTGTAGTAGAGTCTAAAGGGCCTCTGTCATACCAATTAGAGCCGATTCACAAAAGCATTTATGAGTATGAGAATTCGTGCTACGGGTGTACCCATTTACATGCTCTTGCATGAGATTGTGAATCAGTGCCAAGACGTCTAACTCCCTATTAGTAAAAATGCAATGAGGGCACAGTCCTTTCTATTCGTAGTAATTGTAAATTAATATTTTAGGACTATTCCCTTATTATATATTTTAACGCCAACTCTAAAAGGCATGTAAAACGGTCCTGCAGGGATATTACTTTACATATTCCAAACTGACTTTGTGAATATTCCACTTTGTGTTTCTTAGGCCCAGCCCTCAGTCAACCGTTAGCTGATTTAGGAAAGTAAATTACTTAAAGTTCTTTGCATATTTCATAACCACATTCGTAGCAAAAGCCCGCATTTTCTGCATTTGAAACCATTTTCTCACTTTCCTGACATTTCATATTTTCCCAAGCGTTTTTGCTCACCAACTCGAAAATTAGAAATTCACCTGAAGTTAGGACTTTCTCATCCTTTTTAACCCCAAAACTATTGAACTCATTTCAGTGCTTCCACTATTTATCTGGAAAAAAGTAAATACCTATTTGTTTCCCCAGTAGAGGGTGAGCAGTCCCTGGTAATATCACATGTACTGGTTAGAAAGACATACTAGGCCATTACTGGTGAATGTTAACATAACGTACTACATAAAAACATAGATAAAGCACTGTAACATAATGTACTGCATAACAAAATAAAACAAAACACTGCATAACACCATAATGCAGAATAACGTATAAGAAAAAATAAAACAACTGGATAGCCTAACAACATAACATTAAATATAGCAAAACAACGTAACTTAACCTAAAATATAGTTCCCTATTGAGTGAGCAGGGTCCTTTTTCTCTCAAGATCTACGATGGAAACAGACACACAGCTTTAATCTTTGGCAGCAGATGGCCTTACTCTCTGGCGGCAGTGGGATTAGGTAATGGTATGATCCCTTGTGGTGATCGAGGATAGTTCGGTCGGAAATGAGCTCCAGGGATGTGGGCTGACAGTACGTGCCTTTCGATGCAGATGGTGAATGTGGGATTTTCAGCGAAATAAATGTTTGACCTTGTGGGATTTGGCACTGAAGGCCATGTAGAAGTGAGCGTTACAGGAGTACAAACAGAACCTGTCAAGTAACAGATAGCATATAAGGCTTGTATAGTCTGCCTGATTCGCTGTTGGATTAAATGGCTGGATGTGTTCTGTGAGCCTGATGTTAGACACATTCTTTTCTATTTAGTGAAAAGATATAGTGGGATGCTGGTTGGACTTTCTCAATGGGCCAATAAAATATCAACGCACAAAACCTCTGCTATGAATAGAGCATATCAGGGTACAAACTGATTTGTACCAAATGCATGGAACAACACACTTCGTCTCAGGAATGGATGCTGCCCCACCAGGAACATATTTATGGTGAGCTCAGGGTTGTGACTCCATGAGTCTTTCTAGGCTTATGGCCCGGAAGTGCCGCATTCCTGGAAAACGCAGTGACATTACATTGAAGCATCTGCTCCTTGAGGGGAGGACTGCTTTCAAGTTGTGGTCAAGCTGCAGCATTTTATGAAGGCTGAGGTACAAGCTAAGAGAACAGGAGGGGACATGGAGTTACTGCTCTCCAACCCCCCTCCATTCTCTTGTCATTTTACAATTGGAGGGTTTTTCATCATCAATAACAGCATCTGCCAAATCCCTAAACATCATCCTGGACTCAAACCTCATGCTAATCTGTCACATCAACAAGTTGCACTTGCATACCTTGAAAAAATCCGGCACCTCATTCCGCACTTCATCCCACAAATAATCTAAAAAAAACAGTCCATTCTAAAGTTGTCTCAAGGGTTGACTTGGGAAATGCCACTCTAGCAAGAGCTCCACAGACATCTATTGCCCCACAAAGATCTGTTCTAATCTCGGCTGCACTCTGGAGGCAGACAAGACCATATTACCCCCTCACCACAAATCCTCCACTGGTTCCCAAGCACATCCAGAGTTATGCAATGTGTTCTAAATTTGCAGCATCTCCAGTGGTTCAAGGGGCCATAAGCACCAGAAAACCCTTTTCCTAGAGCTGTCTAAATTCAGAGCAACCTGAGCATAGAAACAATTATTCTCCTGGGCAGCCATAACAGCCTGGATCTCGCTGCCTTCCAAATCCCGATCACTGACCCCACTCAGGAGTGGCTCGCGGCACGTGTCGGGGGCGGGGCAGGGGCGGAAGAAAAATACATTTAAAAAAAACATACCTGAATTGCCGCTGCCACCTCTGTGCCGCTCCTCTTTCCTTCACCGCAGGCCTCAGGCACAGGTTCCTACCCTGCCCTGCGGCCAATCTGACCACTGCTGTCATGCTGCTGGCAGCATGACAGCAGCGTTCGGACTGGTCGGAGCGCCCAGCAAGGGCACTCCAAGGCAGAATGGGGGCATCTGCCTGATCACTCCAACCCAGCAACACAGTGCTGGGTTGGACAGAGCTTAGTGCGCATGTATGTTTGGCACGCCAGCCAAACATACATGTGCTCTGAGCTTGTCACATCCTGTGACCCTGCCTCTTCTACAAAAAAACGATAATAACCATTTATTGTAGAAGTTTGGCAGCTGCTGCTGCTGGTGAGGGGTAGACGCTCCCCCGCCCGAGCCGCGCCTGACCCCACTCGCAATCTTCCATAGGCAGCTCGTCTCCCCTTTTCAGACAATTCCCAGATTATATCCATACTGATTTTATGACCACAGATTATAAAGATGAAGTGTGATTAGGTTTATACTTCCTCATAGTTTGTTTTAATCTTCTACTTTCGATTTACCTGTGTAGTAATGCAAAGAATTCTCATACTAACAGGTCCAGGTGCACTATTTACATGGACAACTAAATATATACATTTAAAAAGCCATTTTCCCTTGAGCGAGAACCATAACAGACATGAGTTTTGTGTTTAAGAGATAATTTTGGAATAACTGCCTATAACAGTTGTGGTTAGTTTCATGTGATTTTTCACATGAAGGGGATACAGAACGTCTATCTTTTTCGCTCCACTCTTTATTTATGAGAGGAGTGCAGACTCTCCCAGACTGTTATTCTTTAAGGACAAGACAGCAAAGAAAGTCTTTATTCAGCTAATGAGTGACAAGTCCTGCTTACCTGTCCCTATTGCCTCCTCCAACCATACTTGTTTCCGGGCTCCTGCAGAGACATCCCTTCTTGAATATAAACCATTGTTTTAATTTTCTTATATGTATATCATTAAGGGCCAGATGTAGCAAACTCCGAGATTGGCAAAGACCCACCTCATCAATATTAATGAGGTGGGTCGCATTTTGCGACCCCATAGCGAGTCCCTGCACTCACAGGGATGGTGGCCTGCTGAAGTCAGCAGACCTCCATGTCTGTGACTGCTTTTTAAATAAAGCAGTTTTTTTTTTTCATTTTGCAGCCCGTTTTACTTAAAGGAAAACGAGTTGCAAAATGAAAAAAATACCGAAACCATTTGGTTTCGTTTTTTCAGTGTAGGCAGTGGTCCATTGAACCACTGCCTGCTCTGAAAAAACATTCTGGGCAACATTCACAAAGGGGAAGGGGTCCCATGGGGACCCCTTACCTTTTGCGAATGAGTTACCACCAGTGTGACACTGGTGGTAACTGCGAGTTGCTTTGCGACCGCATTCGCGGTCACAAAGCAATTCTGAATTGCGATGCAAGTCGCAAATAGGAAGGGAACACCCCTTCCTATTTGCGAGTCGCATTCACAAATTGCGAGTCGGTACCGACTCGCAATTTGTGAATGTGCATCGCGTTGGGCCGTTTGCATGGCGCAAACTGCGATTTTCACAGTTTGCACTATGCAAACGGCTTCGTACATCTGGCCCTAGGTTGCTTTAAACTAACGCAGTTCTACTGCAGAATCCTATGCTGGCAAGGTTATGTATATATTTTAAGGTGTAGTATTCACTGTGTCAGAGCCCTGCTTTAGGAGGTTGTGCTTAGTTGAGAGAATCTTTTTTGAAAGAAGCCCTCCTTTAGCAGGTTCTGTTTATTTATAGAAGTTGGAAGGCACCACCGTCTTGTAGCCCTGCATCAGAAAGATCTCTAATTTGAAGGAGCCCTGTCTTTGAGGCCTGTGATTAACTAATGATAAATGGTTGCCTCTTAGGAGTCTGCCTTTTGGAGGGCAAATATGTTTATAAGTAGATGACCACTGCAAGAGCTGCTGAGGAGCGGCTTGCCGCTTACGTTCTGGGTCAGCCCGCTACTTACGCCGCTCTTTGAACTCCATTACTTTCCTGCCACCTGCTGCCAAGTGAATGATGTAGCAGTGCTCTGTGCTTGTGCTCTTGTCTTTAATCTCATTATCGCCCCGGGGGCTGCGGTTGTGGGAGAGGTGGGTGCCAAGCCCCCTTAAGCTGTGGAACAATAGTTATTTCTTCAAGTATCTACTGTAATTGCTGAGAGCTCCTACTTCAGGGCTTGGCCCAATTCCAGTTCCTGGCATTTCACCTGGCTGAGCTCCAACAGCAGGACAAGCACAAGGATAACAACATAGAGACTCTTGAGCAATTCAATGAGAAAATTGATGCTTTATCAGAAAAAATTGCACTATCAGTAACTTCTCCACTCAGAAAGAAGCTTGAAATGGCGAAATGAAGCACAAGTTCTGGACGTGCATGCTCAACAACATATCCATTTCCGACAACCTAGAATCCAAATGTGAAGAAGTGAAGAATCATTCTAGGCATACCAATATCTGGAAAGTTGGTATCCGAAAAGGGACACAGGCAGTAATTTGGGTTTAATGAAATTGATCAGTATGCTATTGGACCTGTGAAGAATTCTGCTAGGAATAAGGACTGCTGTGCTACAAGGATTGCCATTGTGCTGGACTGTTGCCCTGGAATGGACTGCTTTGTGCTTTGATGAGCTGCCCTGCTGATCTCTGCCCTACCGAGGACAAAGACTGGACCCTTCTCACCTGAACCCAGAGTGACTTCAAGGGCTTGCAGGCATGCATCCTGTTCTTTTGCAGTCTCTGGGACATCAAAGACTGCCTGCAACCATCACTTGGACTCGGTCTGCTGGCCGTCCTGCTCTGCCATGTGGTGCCAATCCAGTCCCGGGCCCTTGGAAGTGAGTATCTGTGCTGGAAACCCTGGAAACCGACGCATCACCTGTGTTGCGCTGATCGTAACTACTGCATCCCGTCTTGATGCCGATGCATTGCTGCTGCCATTGAGGATGAGATGGAACCACCGCATCCCTTCTCTATGCCAATGCATCCCCACTGAGGACGAGCACATTCCTTAGCTGACTATATGGCTCAAGATCGATACATCACCACCATCCCCGGCACGTCACCTTCACATCGCCAGCTGCGAGGCTCAACGCGACAACTTCATCACATAGGGTTCGACGCGCACCTCATGGACATTGCATAGCCAACTGCGTAGCTCGAAGCCAACACACCCCTTGGCAGCGCAGATCAGAAACAATGCATCACCTTCGCACCGATCCTCAACGTCAATGCTACCCTCCATCCAAGATATTTTCTCAGCACTCCCTGTGTGTGTCCTGTAACCGACCTGCCCTCCATCATGGTTGGCCTGAACTTTGGATTTACCCCGGTCTAGCGCGACCTCAAGTAACTTCTAAGCACCATTGACTTCTAAGCACTGCTTTTGATTTATTCTTCTAAAATACAGGACTCTGAATTTTAGAAGTTTTGAATTTTGAAATTTTGTTTTTCTTTTACTCATAAAAGTATACTCTGTTTTTCTAACCCTGTGTGGAGTATTTTTGTGGTGTTTTCATTGTGTTATTGTGTGTGTGCATTGCACAAATACTTTACACATTGCTATTTGGCAATGCCTGACTTCTCTCTGCCAAGCTACCAGAGAGTGAGCACAGGTTATCTATAAGGAGCATATTTACAATGAATTGGTATGGCATAGTGCAATCCAACAAGTATTTTTGCTTCGCTACCCTACGCCAATTTGAAAGGGCAGAAATGCGCCGTATTTACAAGATACTGTGCATTTCTGTCCTTTCCCTCTGCGCTGGCATCTAATTTTCTGCCTAGATCCAACACAGGCACCCTTACACCATGGTACACGGGTGCCTGCTTCGCATGCAGGATTGTTTTTGTACAGGAAGGGGCACCTTCCTGCATAAAAATAATCCCGGGAGGTGTTCTCCTCTTTCTGTGTGTGCTGAGGCATGCAGTGCACATAAAAAGAGGAAAAACAAGGAGAAATAAAAATATTTCTTCTCATTGCGTCTGCCCTGGGGCGGCACAATGATTGTGATGCATTCCCAGGTTTACAGTTCCTTGTAAATATGGGAATACATCAAAATCCATGGGTATGGTGTGGGAAAACCCACCACAACGCCCAAGGAACGCCCCCTGATGCAGTGTAAGGCAACACAGCAACTTGAGCAGCGTTGCCTTACACCATATCTACAAGGCCATGAAAAGCCATGCAAAGTGGCTTTGGTTGGCCTTGTAGATATGGGTCTGCAAATTGTGCTGCAGGTGTGGCAAAAAAGTGACACAACGCCGGCGCAAGGGGCTTGTAAATATGCTCCTAATTGTGTATCTAGCCTACCCTGACTAGAGTAGTGGTTCCTGCTTGTAAAGGGTGCATACTCTGACAATCAGAAACCCCAGTTCTAACACTTTCATAACAGATTTCCTGTAATGTATTGCTCTATTCCACCATAGGATTTACATACAATTTTAAAGGCTTTACAAATTGCCAGATTTGAACCTCTAGAATCAGATCCTTTATTCTGGCTTTCAACTAAGGTGGGTTTTAATCACCATAAAACCAGTGTGCATACTAGAAGAGTTTGATTCTTTTGTGATTAGTTTTCCCAATCTTGATTTTTTTCCTGACAGGGTAGAATCTAGGGGCCAGATGTATGATTCTGGCCCATTGCGATTCGGTAATTGCGATTTTTAAGAAATCGCAATTACCGACTCGCAAAGGGCCATGTATCACATTTGCGATTCGGTAATTGCGATTTCTTAAAAATCGCAAATGCAATTACCGAATCGCAAATTGCGATACTGGCCCCATTCGCAGCTATGGGCCTGTTGGGCCATAGCTGCAAATTTTTTGCATTTCCTAAATTGCGATTTCTGAACCAGAAATCGCAATTTGGGAAATGCAAAAGGCCAGGGTGCTGGGGGCCTAAGGCCCCCTCTCCTGCACCCCAATTTTTGTTTTTTACCATGTAAAGTACACACATGCCAAAAGGGCACGTGTGCTTTACAGATTAAATTTAAAATGCAGTTTTACTGCATTTTAAAATTTTGCACCAGGTTACCACCTGGTTGCAGACAATGGTATTTTGCATGTGCAAAATACCATTCTGCGAAAAATCGCAGTTTGAGATTTTTTGCAGAATTGCCTTGCGACCTGGATTTTGCGAATCGCAAATTGCGATTCGCAAAATCCAGGTCGCAACGCAGAAAATCGCAATTTTTGCGATTTTCATTTTGTGATCTGCCTTTGCTGAATTGCAGACCACGATTTTGCACTCGCAAATGGCCGATTTCGCCATTTGCGAGTGCAAAATATTTTGATACATCTGGCCCTAAGTCACGTCCAGGGTTTATTACAGGAAGTCAATTCTTAGTGCCATATCTCTCTGCCAGATTTTCATCCAGATGGCGACGTTGATTCAGGTTTGTTTTATATTTTTGATGATTGCTGAGCGTTATGCATTTATTTAGACAGAACAAAAAAGACCCTATGTGTATCTTTTGGCAGTTCTGAGATGGGGGAAAACAACCACTGTCACGTTGAGTAGGTGTGTTTGTCTCGCTAATTCTGAAGCATTTAAATGTTAAGGTCTTTCTGTTCCTGGGCAGGGTCAGGGTAGATCCTCCAGGGGAATGGAGATGTCATGGGCAGAAGCATGGTGTGGTCCTTTGACTGATATCTGTAAGAGCCACGAACAAGAGTAAATTCCAATAGTTTTGTTTTACATTATAGTTTCGAAGCGTTAAAATATAGTAATGAATCTTTTGGTTCAAAAGTATTAAAATCAATAACATTTTGGGATTTGATTTGAATAAGTAAGTAAGGCATTCTTTTGAGCATCATCACTGTATCCTGTGTTTGTGAGATGCTTCGTTATGTCTCCCATAAATACGGATCGCGCAAGGAAGATGGACAATGGATGTCATTGCGCCAAGTTCCAGTCTTTCACGTCCCACTCCTTTTCCCTACCTCCTCCTTCTTCTTCAAGCACATGGGCCCTAGTAATAATTTTAGTAGACTTGGTATTCAAGAGGGGTTGGATTAAAGGAGTGAGTTGGGATTACTATAGTGGAAAGGAAATGAGAACTTGTGATTCATTTGATCATTCAGTACCTTCGTTCCAGCCTTCAGCTTGAGTTAATTCTGTCTATAACTAAGGATGGGACGAGGAAGACTGGAGCTTGGAGTAATGATGTAGGATGATAGGATTTTTAAGTTTAACTTTGACCAATACAGATTTTTTGGTCTCTGCTGAGGCAAAATATGTGACCTCGTAGTGCAGACTTTGATTCCTAAACCTCAAGGAGGAACCTGTCTATATTAAATGATTTTGATTTATAAATTGAAAATATCAGCAGAGACTCTAGGCACGTAGGCGTTTTTTGCATATCAAAACTGTTTAGCCCTTATTAAAAATATTCGAAACCCTGAACTAATTGCCCACCCATTAAAAAACAAAGTTTCCACTTTTTTTGCATTCATGTTTGGATAATGGACACTTAAATCGTGTTGTTGTAATTATTTAAACAGATATTATGGCATGTGTTCTCAGTACAGAGTTCAGTAAATCAACCGCTAGTGAACGTCTTTCATGTTATTCTTCAAACATGCAAATAACGTAGTTGATTTGCATAAGCAATTTGTCATCACTGTAGGACATGGTGAAACTACCAGTGCTGCAACACGGTTTGAACAAATAAGAATGTTGAACCTCCTGTTTCATCAACTAATGATTCATGAAATTCAGCAGCCTTAAAAAATAATAGATTGATGTATTTTTTTAACTGCAAAGTATGACGTTATGTGCCTAAAAGAGTAAATGGTTTATACAGAACATCTTGTCGTTTGATGCAGGTACTATGCAGTAGTCTTAGTGCCCTGCTAACTGGGGATGGTCTAAACTGGTGAAAGCTGGGAACAGCTATTTTGGAGATCTATGCAACAGGGGGCAACTTCCCACTGCGCAGGGCGAAGCATCACAGGACTTCTTTCTCTCAGGGCTTGCAGCCCTCCACAGCATCATTGCCCTCTTCAAGACTGCAGGATCAGCCAAGAAGAGTGCATGGTTGCTTCAACCGTTCTTACTCCACCACTTTCTTTCAGATTGGTCTGATTACAGGTACCGATATGAATGATGGGAGAGCAGCCAGTTTGATTGGCTCCTGTCGTCATGCCCCTCTACCTGGCTGTAAAAGGAATATCCAGGTTGGCTTTAGTCCTTTCTGAGCAGTCATTGCAATCCAAGAAGGTAGCCGGGAGCCCTGTGCAGCTAAGAAAGAGGTACATCTCTACTGATTACTACCTCGTAGTGAGTCATATTGGTCACTTATCCATGTCACATAAACGGCTTTAACCAGCAGACAAAAAGTTGCAGGAGAGTGAAGGAATTGCGGTATAAAACACATCTCTTGGACTCTGCTGTAACAAAGAAAAGCTTAGCCCAGGAAAACTCTCGGTAAAAAAAAAAAAACAGAAAGAAAACTAATAAGAAACATAGCAAGTTGTTTTGTCTAACACTTAATTTTACAGTTTACATTTTAAAAGTGGAAACAACATGGTGCTGCTACTTACTCTAATCGTCACTGCTCCTAGTCCTGGTCGACTACGTCATAGTCCTTAGTGTATGAATAAATATTTTGTGACAATTGTTTGCCTATTCAAGCGCGCTTCTTGAAAATCCTATTGAATTATGACTTCCTCTATCTAGCTTGATTCCCCTTCCCCTAAAAAAAAGGAGGAGCCAGCCTACCCACTCGCTGAAGTATCTAAGTTACAAAGAAGGAGCTGGTCAACCAATGTGTATTATTACCTACTGGTCCATCTTCCTTGTCTAATTCTTAACATATGAGATAATGCGCAAGCTGAAGGAATGAGGCCGATCCAGCTCAAATAAAAAACATCTAATGCTTATGTCAGTCCACTGCTATAACCATTTGGTGAAAGATCCAACAACATAATATCATAAGCAAATGCTTATATTTGTAAATGAGGATGGCCCACTTTGGGAAGAAGCGCTCTACATAATTCCAAATAAAAAGGCATCTTCTTGGTGTGCATAAAACCTGCACTAAAATACATGTTTTAGACCTTACTTTATATATCTCTTTGTGGATAGGGAACCTTTGGCACTCCTCTGACTATACACAAAGGTTTCTGGGTAAAAAAAGTTTATCTCCTTTATTGACCCCTGATCAAACAATGCTAGCCATTGTGAATTGTCCACTTCACAGTCATTGGCCTTCAGCAGAGGCGGGGCACACAATGAAGACAAGCATTGGCAAGTCAATAGGTCTCACCTGTGCAAGAGCTATTGGCTTTGCCAGTGCATTTTAGCCATGTTGTACACCAACATGGCTGCTGTTCAGCATGGGTAAAATTTAGTAGTGTAGAGGAGAGTGGCATAGAATGGAGTGTCGTAGAGTGGAGTGGCAAAGAGTGGAGTAGAGTGGCAAAGAGTAGAGTAGAGTGTCATAGACTGGAGTGTCATGGACTGGCGTGCCGTGGAGTGTCGTGGAATGGAGGGGCATAGCGTGAAATAAATTGTCATGGTGTGCAGTTTCATAGAGTGGAGTGTTGTGGAGTGGCATAGAGTAGAGTGTAGTGGAGTACAACTACAGAAAAGTTTCAGTTAGCTCTAATACAATGTATCATATTAATACTTAAGTATATGGTCTTGCGGTCACACATGAATCTAAAACTATGTGAACCAACTTCTAATTAACTAGCACTCCTCACCCAGTGTACCTCCTGTCTGCCATACCCTGCCATTGCACCCATAATCCCAAACCAACATCCCCTATGATAGCCCATCCACCTTCATCCATCTCCTCCTGTGGCTTTATCAGCCTGTCCTTCCACCTGTGGTCCTATGCCTCACAGGTGCTGCTAGTCCATACAGACCCGTGTTTCCTTTCGCACACCACATTCTACCACCCCACATCCTGCATATGCATCTCAAGTGTTTCTACCACCCTACTGCTGCAGCAAGCCCATCCCTACATAGACTTGCAATTTTTATGTTCCACACTTTCCTGGAAAATCATGGCACTTTAAATCAATTTGCCTCCATCTCATACACCCCTCGTTTATTGTCTCCCTATCCTTATGAACTCAGACCACACACACCAGCACCCCATAAATTGTTATTCCCCTTGTACCTTCACACCTGTGTTTCCTGACCTAAATGGCAATGCCACTATCTATCATTGCCTCCGTGCCCCAATGCCTTTTTAACCCATGTTGAGCCACACATCCTTGTCCACGGTCTCCTGCACTATCTTTCTCAGATGACCCTGCACTAATACATTAACAACAGGAATAAAACTGGAGACATCTTCTCCCTGCGGCACCACCAAATTCTATTCTCCAGTGTAATACTTTTTTGTAAAGTGGAATTTCCTCTGCTGCTTTCCACAGTGTACTGCACCTGTCCTGTCTGTCTGAAGCTTACACATATCCTTTCTAGGCTACACTTGTGAAGTATGTAAGCCTTGGAACACAACTTCAATGTGTAACTGTCCAAGCCCCAGACATTGCCAATGCCTCACTTACTTTTCTCTCTTTGTTGCTTTAGCATCACTGCTTTTGTTGAACTAAGAACCAGATACCACCAGATGAGGTAGCATGTTAAAACATAGATTGAAAAAATATATTTTTGCTAAAACATTGACTTCAAGACATGTATTGCCAGAATCTCTACCTTATATATGTAACGTTCTTTAAAATTTCCCTAAATTCAGTGTCAAGAGATTGCCTCTAAAAATGTTAACACTAGAGTTAGACTAGTAAATTAACTCAGACCTTAAATATGTAGGAAGTGAGTGTAGCTGATTTTAGAAATTAAATCTAGGTGAAATATTTTATTGGGCAATATTTACATAAAGCCAGAATGTTGGCAGTCTATACTTTGCAGTCTAAGAACCTGATTTAGAGTTTGGGAATGGATTACTCCATCACAAACATGACAGATAGCCTGTCTACCATACTACAAGCGCATTAAATCCAACTACACTTCTAATACAGTGGACAGGATACCTGTCACATTTGTGATGGAGTAACCCATCCGCAAAACTCTAAATCAGGACCTATGTCCTTGCAAAGTATGTTTTACAAGGAACCCCTAAGGAAGCATGTCTAACGGCTGACTGTGTTCATAATCTAAAAAGGTAATCTATCCACATTCTACATCAAAAGTTAATCACTGTAGCAGTGGAGCCAGGTTTTGATCTGATGAATTAAAGCAAAAATTACAAGCCCTGTCATTCGGAATTCTTTTGCAGACATCACCAAGTGCTAGGTATGGCCTTTTGCTGCGGACAGTTTCTACCAGCTTTACTAAACAAGCGCAAGCAACAGGCCAGCTCTGACTGCCAGACAATGGACTTTGTTAATGCTTGCTTTGCCTAATGACAGTACAACATGATTTTTGGGCTAGCTGCTAATCCTTCACCATTATCAGAATCAGAAACATTGGATAATGGCAAAAGTATGTTTTTGGTCTCAGAAAGCACACATTGCCATAGCAGACCCAGGAACAGAAAGGAAATACTTTGTGTGGGGATGTCCTCCTTGTGAAAGAACAGAATGCTGCCACTCATAGGGAATTAAGCCAATGTCTGAATCACATGACTGGCTGAAAGATCCTTCAATTAAGTATATTACATATTTAACTTTAGTAATCAAGGGCTAGATATATCAAGCGTTTTTGCATTCGCAAACGGTGCGAACGGCCGTTTGCAAATGCAAAAATGCCTTTCAGTATGTATGAAAGGCATTCTCTGTGCAATTTTAAGGAATCGCTAAAATAGCGATTCCTTAAAATTGCGAGCCCGTTTAGAGAATCGCAAATTGCGATTCTCTAAGTAAGAAATCACAAATAAGGAATCCTTATTTGCGATTTCTAAACCACATGTATCAAGCTTTTCCTTAATGCGAATTGGGCATTAATGAATCGCTATTACCACCAAGTTGAACTTGGTGGTAAGCATGTGCAAATTTTTAAAATGCATGAAAAACGCATTTTTAAAATTGACATGTAACGCACATGCCCCTTTGGCATGTGTGCGCCTTCCATGTCCTTAAAAAAATTCTTGGGGTGCAGCAGAGGGGGCCATAGGCCCCCAGCACACTGGGTTTTGCATTTCCCAATTTTGCGAATTCCAGTTAGGAATTCGCAATTTGGGAAATGCCAAAAAATTGCAACTATGGGCCTACTGGCCCATAGGTGTGAATGGGGCCGGTATTGCAATTTGCGATTCGGTAATAGCATTGGCGATTTTTAAGAAATCGCTATTACCGAATCGCAAATATGATACATACCATTTTGCGATTCAGAAATAGCGATTTCTTAAAAATCGCTATTAGAGAATCGCAAAATGGTTTGTTGATACATCTAGCCCCAAAAGCCTTTGACTAACTTTAGACTTAACAAAAACTGAAATGGTTCTGTGTTTCAAATCGTTTTATGTGATTTACAAAATTTCTAATCTGTCTGCGGCAGGTTTAATAATTTCTTAAATTGTGATTTATTGAATATTATTAAATATTCATAAAAATACAAATACAATAAAGTGCTCAAATGGGTCATAGTTCTTCAGGGTCTGCTTACTAAAGTTATTTCCCTAAATTCTGGTGTATGGAGTTTTGCTTGGCGTTTTGCCGATTAAAAGTTTCATTCACCCACCCTACTCGCCAGTTGATTGCACATTGGTGGTAAACTGTGCCCAGCAAAGTTTACCTGTGTTGCAAAACTCACCTTGTGACAGAAAGCCCGAGCCAGTCAATCCCTGAGCTAACATCGTCATGTGATCCTGAAAACATTAACTTTTGTCTTCCTTTTCTGGAACGATGCAACCTTAGGAAATCAAACACGATTGGCGGTTTTTAATTGTTTTAGTGCTCCTTGGTGCCTGCAACCCAACTGATTGCCGAGATATTCGACCTCCCAGACATCTTTCAGTGCTTAACCTTCGCTATTTCTCACTGCGCAGGCAGAATGCGAATTCAATCGTTCGTGTTGCACGGGCTAAATCTTTTAAGGAACTGTTACCAGGTGTACACATTCTGCACAATATGCATGGAGGGGATATAGCAAAATCAACAATGGTTGTCCTTAAAAGAAAAAAATACCTGCAAAAGAGACCACCAACTTATCTAAGCAAATTCTCTTTTCTCTGTTGTGGATGGTGAAAAAACATGCGATTAATCTGCATCAGTTCATCACAAAATTGCAGATTTTAAAATGTTCAACCAGTCACAATAAATACTGGTATTTTTGTTTAACTAATGCGAAATCTTGTATTTTACTGCTGTGGGACCTGTTGCACACATTTGATTTTCTATAAGGATAACTTACTACAGCCTAAGTTATGGCTTACTCACAAAATTTTGAAAGTAAGCTATATTTGGTTGAATCATGGTTTAATCATTCAAGTGCAAAATCATCTCTTGTGCTGATGATACGCAGCTGCTTCTCTCTTTTAAGAATGACCCAACATCTGTGGAGAGATCCTTTAAGCTTGTGTTTATATATGCAGTCGAATGGATGCACATGTGTCAGCTGAAATGCAATTCTGATAAGACAGAAACTCACTTATTTAGTTCACATTAGGTCAACTGATGGGGCTTAGTCTGGCCCACATTACTACCATCTCCTCCACGGCCTACTCGAGTGGCCAGAAATCTTGGAGTCAAGTTTGATAACCAACTTTGCCTCCAACCGCAGGTTTCTTTCTGCTGTTGTAAGCTCCTTCTTTGGGCTGCTTCCTACCCATAAGAAGTTCCTCTTTTTGCTTCCACTCCATTCTAGGAAGATGATGGTTTACATGCTGATAGCTTTCATAATGGACCATGCTAATGCCCTGTACCTAGCACAGTTGGAAGGCCTTAAAGTAGTCCAGAATGCCACTGCTCACCTGGGGCCAGATTTACAAGAAACTAGTGCAACGCGGTGCTAAGCCAACACCGGTTTTGGAATGCAGGACTGCGCCATATTCACAAGAATATGGCGCAGCTTTCCATTTCCCCCTGCGCTAAATTAAGCTGCCTGTGCCAAGGCAGGCATGTTTGCACCATAGCGAAAGGGTGTCTACATTGAGGGGCGTGGTTGTTTATCTGCACATAAACATTCATCCATGGCATTTTGCTTCTTGTATGTGTACTGCAGAATGCATCACACATAGAAAAAGCAAACAACAAGGAGGAATAAATGCGTTCCTTCTCGTTTTGCCATAATAACGCCACCCCTCGGGTGGCGTTAGTTCTTGGTGCTGCCACAGATTAAAGATTTCTCTTAAATCTGGGGGAGCGTCAAAAACAATGGGTTTTGGGATGGAACGTCCACTGCAACACCCATTGCATGCCCCTCTGATGCAGAAAACTGTGTCAGAGGGGCACATATTTACAAGGAGGCGTTACGCCACAACAAATGGCATTACACCTCTTTGTAAATATGGAGCAGTGGTGAGCCTTGTAAATCTGGCCCTTAGTTTTGAGACTTCCCGGGAGAGCTATGATTTTCACCCTTCATTGGCTGTCAATTAAGAAGAGGATCCTCTTCAAATCTTTAGTCTTGGTTCATCGGGCACTCTCTCTTCCAGGCTCCCCTTATGTCTTGGAAAAATATTTGCCTTATCGTCCATCAAGAGAGCTGCACAGTGCTAAGGCTTCCTTGGTGGTAGTGGCATAGATTCGGGAGGATTAGTAAGGGAGGGGTTCTTTTTCCTTTCTGCCATATAAGGCTTGGGATCTGCTTTCTCTCGAACTTTGTATCCTGAGTCTCAAATCACTTTTTCGTAGAAAGATAACTTGGCTGTGCTCTTTTCAATAACTGGTGTTAAGGTTTAGTTTGCTTTGCTCCTCAGTCGTCATTCCGGAATACTCCTAGGAGCACCTTTGTGAATTAGGATCACTATTGTTCTCTGTTGATGAATACTATGTCATCACAATGTGGTTGTGCATACAAAAATTAAGAACACTACACTTACCATAACTTAGTCTAAGAGAAACTATCAGAAACGACAATGCCCCTATTGCCAAAGATGGCCAGGGTTTCCATCACTGCCAAGGGAGACTCATCCAGGTATGGCTAATGAAAAGGAAAAGGGGAAACACCATAAAAGGTGAAACACCACCCGTGAAAACTAAGGATCAGTTACAAGAGCACACAAGCATTACAAATTAGTAGCAGAAAGCATCAAATGTAGTAGCAGCAACTTGAGAATACTCAAATCCACTAACAAAACCAGGTACATCCTATCAGACACCACTTGGTTTGCCTAATAAAGTAGAGTATTAGGGCCCCAAGTCTAATTTCCTTTCCTAGTGCGACTGGCACACTAACCTCATGGAGGCCGGAAGAAGATTCCTGTGAAAAAGCTCATTTTGCTTGCATATAGCTCCATCGTGCTACCACTAGTTGCTTTTCCTCTTTGGTCCCTATCATTTATTGTAGATCCCTTTCAACAGTCATCTGTATAGTTAGGCAGACAAGTGCTTATATTTGGAGTTAAATTTTGAAAAATACGTTTTCCGTATGACTTGTAGCTCATTTGGCAAGTTTGTATCCCAGCATGTAGACACCCTAGACAATTGCTTGTTAGCATGATGAACTGGAGGGAGAGCTCGTCCACGCAGAACAGCTCGTAATATATGACGCAGGCATCTGGTTATCACAAGCATCTCTTTGCCCCATACTTCTAGGTCCAATGAAGGACACCACTAGCTTTAGTGGGATTTACCCTATGATTGTCAGCGAAGGAGAAAATGTTAGACCTCTAAATAGTCTTACACTGATAGTGACAATATGGACACGTGCGTTGCTCTTGTACAATGTTTATAGTTGACAGGCTGATGAAAACCAATAATTCTACAGCAAGTGTCTGTGAGCTGCATTTATATAACAAAGTGTCTATCATAGTGCTAAAGCGCTCCAAGGCCTAAACACGTTAGACATCCTGTATGCTGTATTAAGAGTGTATTAAAACCTGCCATTTTTGATGGATGTTGAAATCAGCAAAGTTTCGAATGAGGCCATAAATGATGCCTAAATTGCACATCCGCCATATTAACATACTGTCACACTGTCCACCACCCATGGACATACACAAAGACAGAAAATAACAGTCACCGTAAATCCTTGACTGGTCGATGAAACCCCTTTACCCTACTAGCCTGCAGCTAACCTTGCACAACGGTCCAAGACCTGCACAATGTGCAACTTCCTCAGCATGTGACCCTGCCTGCACACTCCTAGTCACTCCACACAACATTTACACAAGTAGGATATGTAGTCATGGCCTCCCAGTCACACGATGGTCTGGGCACAGAACCCTCAGACCTCTTCGACAAGTAGTTTACTCTGAATCCCAAAGCCTGCACATTTAGAACACCAAGCAACAACGATAGAGAGTGTAACTTCACTTTATGTATGTATATATGTATCTGGCATTTCTATAGTGCAGACCTAGCCAAAAGGCAGCAGAGCATGGTACATGGTCAAAGCCAACAAGTGATGTGAGAAGTAGCTGCTTTGTGGACTGTTAATGCATTGTGATGAAGTGTTTTTCAGACAGGTGCGTTTTCAACTCTTTCTAAATTGGAGCAGCATTGGGGCGGTCCTGATGGATACAGAGATGTTGTTCTAGATACTTGGTGTACAGAAGGAAAAGGGCTGCTGCCTTGCTTTTCTTCTTTACTCTTCTTAGTCTAAAGTCTGTTGGTTTCCTAGCTGGGGTGTACTGCAAACCACCAGAGATGATAAGCTTGTCTGCAAGATAAGTGGGGTACTGGTTGTGATGACGTTGTAAATGATGCAGCAGGTTTTGAAGGTGGTGGGGGCTTGCAAGGGTAGCAATGCAGCTCCATCAGGATAGGATGATATTTCTTCAGGCCTAGATGAGACGAACTACAGTGTGTAAGATTCCCTTAAGGGGAGTCTGGGAAGCAACTGAGAAGGGTGTTACTACCATCCACATGCAAGAGTACAAGGGCTTAAACACCAGTTCTGAAGTCGATTTCTGGCAGAAACAGTTTCCGTTTTTATAGAAGAAACAGCTGGTACAAGGGAACATTTCTATTTTTTGGTATTGTGTACCTTGAGGAACAAGTTATTGCCCAGGGTAATTCCGGGTGGCTTGGCATTAAGTGAAAGTTGGGGATCAAATCCATCAAATGTTGCATCATTGAGCCAGGTTTGTACTGTTGCTTGTTTGATGTTCTTGGCAAACAACAGGAATTGTATCTTAGTTGGGTTTAGCTTCAAACAAGCACTGTTAATCCAGTTTTGGATGAAGTGGATGCATTTTTTAAGGCATTGTATGTCTGAAGAAAAGCCTTTTAAGTAGAACTGTGCCTCATCGGCATATTTGTGTATCTTAATGCTATGTGTGAGTGGAGCACCATACAGCTCCATGTAGAAGTTGAAGTTGGGTCGGGCGTGAACCCTCGGTATGAGAATGGGGACGCGCACCCAGAACTTCATGGTGGTTATTAGTTCTTTGACTATGATATACCTGTGTAATGTTCAATTTGTGGAGAGCAATTGTGACCAGTTGTGTTGTGTTCTTTCCTTGTTCTTCAACAAAATCAATAAAGCTATTTTTTTTTAAAAAAGAAGTTGAAGTTGGAAGGGATAGTATGGCACTCCACAGATGACAGGGATCTTTGGAGATCTGGAGCGGCCCATGTGAAAAAAGACTTGTGTCATTAATGAACAGCTTCTAACTCTAAAACTGTCATTAGAATAACACTCACACAGACAATGCTGATTATTGTACAGTCACATCATCGTTTCACAGGCATGTCACACAAGTGAATGTCACAAATTTATCTCACATTCATATCAAATCTTGGTGCCTATACAAGTCTAGAACCATTTGCATTCCCGATATGTACAACATAAATCTGAACCTGTATGCAGTCTCTATATGTATAAACCAAACCTGGACCTGCATACAATCTCCACACATACAAAAAAACTCAACTCATACACAATCTACATACATACACAACATGTAACACAACTTTGTGTGCAATGACCATATGTGCATTGAATCTAACAACACATGCATGGATGTATGAAAATCCATACTGATCAACATGTAAAGATAAATCATATTGGTTAGGACTCTTAAGTAATCTCCATAAATACACACATGCTGCATGCGGAACCAGACATTCCCAAGGTGCCACACAAATCTGAACGATGCTCAAATCAAATGCACAACATAGAAAATTGACACTTACATGATGATGTATAATCACAAAACAACATTCAGCATATGGGTGCCAGCACACAGCATAATCCATGTCCTGCAAAGGGTACTTTATGCCACTGCTTAATTTGTGAAAAAGTAAGGGCCAGGACCCTTCTCAGGAGGCCACTCCAGCCAGCACAACCCATTGCACTGCAAGCACTGTCAATGACAGTGCCAGCACAAATACTAACCATCACACTCTTATAAGTGTGACAATTCAGACCATTCCAGGCAACCTCAAGCTATAAGAATGGCACAGCATGGTGGCAGGTATTATTCATGTTTATTGTATATTGAATTTTTTAAACATTGTTGTGTCTATCCCAAAATTAAACAAAAAATGCCACCATGAGGTGGACTGTCATTACTAACGGTGTTTGGATTTTAGTACTAGTGCCGAGCACCAGAAACCACTGGCTCAAATGAAGCACTGCTCATGGATCCTCATAAGATGTTGAACACGCCAGGAATGTTCAGAATCACATGTATGAACCTGAATAACTGTATACTAACAGTAGGTATCTTCACCAATTCGACACATGCAACCAACAGATGCATGAACTCACTTTCTAAGACACCTAATCACAAGCAAAACAAAATTTTTACACCTAAAACATGTGTATTGCCAGTTGGAATAAATTGAATATGTTTTCATTCTAAAACACATTACTTATAAACTTGTTACTTATACAATGAGGCACATCTCTAAACAGGTGCATTCCAAGGAAAATTCCATCCTCTGCTTTACAGTGGTAAATATTTCATTTTGGAACAAGTTTCCTTTTTGTCTTTAAATAGGATAATTTGCTTTAGGTCTGCTCCTTATTAGACAGCTTGAACAGTTTTACATGTATGTATCAGCCAACATCCAGTCTCAGTACTACTAATTGTCCTTGTAGGTAAGTATGCTATTGATAGAAGGAGGTTTTCTTCTTCAGCTAGAGATAATACCATAATCACTAAATAAATTTAGTCAAGTATTTATGTTGATCCTTGCTCAACCCTTCTTAGCTTGACAAACAAGCATTCAGGCTCAAGTTAGGAAATAGACTTGGGTAAAGCATTTAATATCATCAAACAGTAAATAAGTAAATGACACAACACAATAAAACTCCAACATCATTCTATAAACATGGGGAATATTTGTATCTTAAGAATGACACCAAAACTACAAAAATCCAATGTAGGGAACCGGAGATATGAATTTCTAAAGATTAAATAAAAAAATTGTGCATTCTAGCACTAAAAAGCATAAAGTGGCACTCACAGCTATCTGTTTGTGCTGAACTGTGACAAAGTCAAAGTTTTAGGCTGACTGCGATGGAGTGCGGGTCAGATAGGCTGAGGGCTAGGTCTCTGTCGAAAGTTTATCATCCAGACTTAGAGCCTAATTTAGGGCTTGGCGGAGGGGAATACGGCGTCACAAACGTGATGGCTATTCCGTCAGCTGTACTATGATCCCAATACATCCTATGGAAATCAAAATACAGCAGAAGAGTTTGATTTGCCTCAGCGTGAGCCTCAGGAAGTCTATGTCCTTGAAATCAATGGTGAGGAGCTACAGAGCTTTCAGGGGGACAAACCAGATTAGTCAGGCCGATTTGCGAGACAATGACAGTGCTTGACCCTTGGCATAGTGTCGGTCTCCTCCCGGAGCTTTTCTGCAAAACTTTACAAAAAGTTTCCAGACTTTGAAGTCTTGTTGTTTCTGAGTTCCTTTGGGGAAAATCAAAGTCCACAAGCTCAGGCCAAGGGTTCAGAGACTTGGGACTGCCTCTTGGCTTAATTTCTTGCAATGCACCTGTGCAGTCCAAGAAAATCGAGTTGCGACTGGTCAGTTGAGGTAGTCGTCTGTTTGACTTTGCATGCGACTTCTTCCAGCACTTTTGTGCCTGTTGCTGATCAGGGAGTCCGCCACTTTTCCTTTGAGTCATGCACAGTCCTTTCTTGGTTGAGCCTTGTGAGTGCAGCAGGTGCAGTCTTTACAGCATAAGCCTCCTGTGGTGCAGTCCAAAGGCCCAGCTCAGTACTCCTTTTTCTGTTGTTTCAGGCAGTGACTTGAAGAGCTTCGGCACCTCTGCCATATATAGCCTCCATTCTGGGCTTGCAAGAGGGGTGTACACCCAAATCCATGGAAATAAAGTTGCCTCTCCTTGCTATGACCACTTACTGTGAAGTGGGGCATATTTGTGAGCCAGAATGCACTATTCTCCCAAAAATCAAAATGGAGAAAATCTTTCCTTGGTGTGTGTGTCTGTGTAACCCAACCCAGATGTGGGGCTAATACCTGACTTCAGTCCCCTTCCAGCCTCCTCCTAATCTAACTATGGGATCGCTCAGCTGGCTACAGATCAATGAAGTGGGGATGGTCTTGGTCCTGTGATATCTGTTTTCTGCACAAGGTCCTGCCTTTGAAGTCCATCTTATCTAACCAGCTCCTTCCTTTCCCAGGCTTCTACAGGAAGCAAATCTCCTCCCACTAAATTGCTTTATTGTTGCAGCCCCAAGCCGCTTCACACCTACTTAGGGAGCACATTGGCTGCGGCTATCACCAATCAGACGAGGCTTTTAGAAGGCTGCTTTAGGTATTTTCAGTACAGTAAGTTCTAAAACTACTTTCTTGAAATATTTATATTAAATCTGACCTTGGGAAGTTGTTGCATTTAATGTAACCTTTAATTAAATAATTTAAATGAGATGTCCAGGTAGCTCTAATTAAAAGTTAGACTAAGTTTAATAAAGCCTTACCATATTAGCCGATGGGGATAGCAGCCCTTCAATAGGTGGAAATGTCTCTTGGCTGATTTCCCTTACCAGGGCATATAAACCATCTTTTATATTGTCCCTGCTTTTAATAACAATGCACCATACCCTTGGGGCACCTACAGCAGACCTTAGGGGTGACGTATAAGAAACAAAGAGGTCGTTTGGGACTTTGGAAGTCCTTTTAATTCCAAAGTTGAATTTGGACGTAGTTTTATTTTAAAATCAACCTGCAAGGCAGGCCTGGTTTAAAATGGCATCAGCTAACACAGCTGTGCACACTTAAGTGCCTTAAGCCCACTGGGTTTCTAAACCTACATGCCCTACCATACTCCAGGGACTTACAGGTAGGTTGTCTTTGCCACTTAAAATTACACCAATTACCATACACCTTAAGAGGACAGAGCACTGGCCCTGGGCCTGGTTAGCAGAGTCCAGGGCACTTTCAGAGTCAGAAACCATCCACAACAGTCCAAACATGGGGGTGATCAGGGCAAAAAGGATGACTTTCCTATAGTGATTAGCTGGCATTTGGACATGCTCATTACAGTACTTTTTATTCACAAACACCCCCCCCCCCCCCTTCAGTCCTATCTCAGGACTGGCAGATTTCCCCTCTTTGACACACTGAAGGAATCTCAAGCCTCAAGTGCTTCAAATGAGACATTAGTCAGAAGCTTCAATGTCAGTGCTGGCACGTACTGGCATACTAATATGAGCTCATGCATTCTGATGGTTGATGACACACACCATGGACACTGGCACTGGACTCTCATGTCCTCCTGCACTAAGAGATATGCACTGCCTCACAAGTGCCACATTCTCATTTCCAGTGCATAATTTGCCATTGAAACTAGTTAAAGACATACGATTGTGGCTTGCACTGAACAGTGTCCTTACTTTTTGAATATGCAGTTGACCAGTAACCACTGGTCAAGTTAAAAAATCTGCCTCACTTTGAAAGCTATTGAAAACACACACCCACTATTGCTAAGAAAAAGCATCAACCAGGGTGCTCAAAAAGACTGCAGTACTGGGAAATTGTAACTATTGTCATAGTGTAACTACAACAGCTGCAGCCATTGTCCTGATCAATTCTAACCATTGCTTGACTACGCTTGGATAGCTTTTATGCTCATGCGGTGCTAGGAGATCCAGTTGACTCCCAGCTTTGTGATTCACAGACTATTTTTTTTTTGGCTATAAACAGTTGCAGACATTGAATCGGCAGGTGTGAAATATCTTGGGAAGTACCTTAACTCCTGTTGGTAGATCACAACTGATCTGAGGCCTGAAATCACCAAAGAAAAAATCTCCATATGCTTCCAGGAAATCCCAATGTTCAAGTCTTCCTCTCCTTGAGGAACTGTAGCCCCCAAATTGAACATTTTCACATCACCTTGCTCAGTCTCTCATCTTCTTACTAATTCAAGCTCAGTTCCACATCATACTGCATCAACTGTTCTATCAAATGTTTAGCAAACACCTTTACTTTGCCCAGTAACTGCCACTTCTCTTTGCAGCCCCTCTGGGGCAGCTCTGTGATGCTTCTTGCACTGGGCCATATTTATACTTTTTGACAGAAAAATTAGCGCCGGCTAACGCCATTCTGAAGCGCCATGCGGGCGCCGTATTTATTGAATGGCGTTAGCCGGCATTAGCCGACCGGCGCTGCCTGGTGTGCGTGAAAAAAAACGACGTACACCAGGCAGCGCCGGCGTAGGGAAAAATGGCGTTTGGGCGTCCAAAAATGGGGCAAGTCAGGCTGAGGCAAAAAAATCGTCTTAACCCGATTTGCGCCATTTTTTTTTGCCGCCCAGACGCCATTAACATGACTCCTTAGCAAAGACAGGAGTCATGCCCCCTTGCCCAATGGCCATGCCCAGGGGACTTATGTCCCCTGGGCATGGTCATTGGGCATAGTGGCATGTAGGGGGGCACAAATCAGGCCCCGCTATGCCACAATTTTTTTTTAAAAAAAATACTTACCACAACTTACCTTTTCTTCCCTGGGATGGGTCCCTCCATCCTTGGGTGTCCTCCTGGGGTGGGCAAGGGTGGCAGGGGGTGTCCCTGGGGGCAGGGGAGGGCACCTCTGGGCTCATTCTGAGCCCACAGGTCCCTTAACGCCTGCCCTCACCCAGGCGTTAAAAAGAGGCGCAAATGCAGGGTTTTTTGCCCCGCCCACTCCCGGGCGTCATTTTTGCCCAGGAGTATAAATACCACGCACATGCCTGGGAGTCATTTTTTAAGACGGGAACGCCTACCTTGCATCTCATTAACGCAAGTAAGGTGTTCACGCCAAAAAATGACGCTAACTCCATGAACTTTGGCGCTAGACGCGTCTAACGCCAAAGTATAAATATGGAGTTAGTTTTGCGTCAAATTTGCGTCGAAAAAAACGACGCAAATTCGGCGCAAACTGAGTATAAATATGCCCCACTGTGTCCAACTCTAGTAAGTCACTACAAATCTTTCAGTCCTCTCCACACCCTCCTTACTGGCCTTCTCCAGGCCAGCAGTGCATGCTGGCATTGCAGCCCAAAACGACATCCTTCTTGTCTTGAGGCCTTTCTCCATCTGTTCTCACAGATACATCTTCATAGCGCTTCCAGAACTTTAATTCATTACCACATAGGGTCTTTTAACACATCGTCATCATATCATCTCTATTTGATTATTTAAAATAATCATAAAAGACAAACATCACATGAATAGAGACAAACATTACATAAAACAATAAAAATTACACTGGAGAGAGTTACAAATTTGCAACATTGCACCAACATAATGTATTTTTTTAAAGCCTCTATAGCAGAACACACAGTAGGATCATCAACCATACAAAAATTGCAGAAAGCGGGCCTACAGTGCCCCAAAGCTTTTGAGAGGGTTAATAAAATTCTGCCTCTAAAAGGTTCACAATATTAAGAAAAGAGGGTAAAGTGCATAATTGTTTGTAGGGAGGTGCCATCACAGGGTCTCACCAGTATACGTCATTGTCATCAAAACGTTAAGTCTTGAGGACATTTCCTTATAGATGAAGGATGTGCCACTCAGGTAGAGGAGGGCATGTTCCTTATTTATGTCTTAGGCTGTTAGGTACAGTGTAAGGTAAATAGCTGTAGTCAAGACTTTATCGTTGTATCAACTGTAATTCATGCACATACACACCAATATTCTATTACATCATCATTCACTTTCAGCATTCTAGACACCTTCTCAGATCAAGAGGGAATTTGAATACATAGAATACTACATAGGGGGTTAGATCCAAATAATGAAGGCCATTCTGGATCATCACAAATTAGGTGAAAGAGAAGGTTTGTCAAAAATAACTCATTCCCAAATTCTACCTCTTGGAAGCTAAGCCTATTAATGAAAGCAGTTTATTTATTTCAACAATCAATTGAGAACTAAAAAGGTCTTCTCAAGCAAGGAGCTCGTATACTGGATCTGATGGTCTTAGTGTCTTATTATAAACTCCAGTCCATTTTGAATCCTGCATTTAATCATGCAAATACATTGAAATGTTTAGATCACTTCAGTATTTATTACTCTGATTTCCCGTACCTCATCTCAGTCCTTACTCAATAAGATGAGTCCGCCCCCACCAGACAGGCACTTTATTGATATTTCTTATCTTTTTCCATCAAAGAAAACGAACAGGTCCTTCCTCAATACTGCAAGAGGCCCATATTTATCACAATGTGACCCAGATCAATGATGCAAGACAACTTGCTGTGCTGCATCAAATGGAGAGGGCAGGACTGCATCATATCTCTTTAGATGTGGCACTTTCCTGCTCTCTCCTTGTGCTGGTGCACTTGTGGCTGCCTAGAGCCAACACAGGCACTCTTGTGCTATGGTACAAGGGTGCCTGCAGGGCTGGCTTTAGCGCTGGTGGCGCCCTGTGCGACAGTCTTTTTTGGTACCCCCATGACCACCTCCTCGGATTCCCTCACTACCACCCGGCAAATGTGCCCCTTATCTCTCCATAGCCCCCTCTTTCGCATACATTCATTTGTTGCAAACAGCTTGTAAAGGCTGGCTTAACTAATCCACTCAGCTATCTACATAAAATATAGTTCTGTTTTTTGAATCTGGCATATTAACCCTCTGCGCTACTTTATGGCAAATCAAAGCTGCCACTAGACAAAACTCCCATCTCTCTCCCTAGAAGTAACATTAATCACAAGAGGTATCATGACATTATAATTGCTTCCTGAAGGCTGGACACACAATGAACTTTTCAGTAGGTGCTTTTAAATCACAAGTCTCATAAGTTATTGCTAAACACAGCGTCCCCCTGAGGTCAGCACCCTCCAATCCAGGTCAGCACCCGGTGTGGCCGCACCGCTCGCACTGCCCTGAAGCCGGCTCTGGTTGCCTGCTTTAGGCAGGAGTGTTTTGGTGCAGGAATGGGCACCTGCAAAAAAACAATCCTCAGGTGTTTTTTTCTCTTTCTAAGTGGGCTGCAGAATACAGCACACACACTTAGAAAGGGGAAACAAGAGGAGAAATAAAGATATTGCTCCTTGTTGCACCTCTACTGGGAAGGGGTACAAATTTGAAGCATTCCCATGTTCACCAGTCTTGGTAAATCTGGGAATGCGCCAAAATACATGGGTGAATGCATGGGAACACCCCCACTCTGCCCGTGGAATGCCTTCCTGGAGCAGAGTAGCACAAGGAAGCAACTTGCACTGCCTTGCATTACTTCAGATTTACCAAGCCACGTAGGGCCACGTAAGGTGGCCTTGCGTGGCTTGGCAAATATGACTTTGGAATTGCAAAGGCAACTCAACCCTTTGACAAATCTGTCCTTTGGGGGGTGATCATGCAAAAAGAGACATATGCTTCCATGGGCTATCCAGGTACAGAAACCGTCGCTCGCTGCAGTAAATAGAATCACCAGCCAGATGGCCCATATCAGAAAAGATAGACTCCCTGTAAAATATCATGAACAGGTTCAAGAGAGCAATGTGAAGTGGGAGACAGTGACAGCTGAACGCTGCTGTCTAAACACTGATACGTATAATGCAGATGCAGGGTCCTAAGGTATGAAGGGATGTATGGATTAAATTGTCATCTGTTGACTGGAAATGCCTGATTTGAAAGTATGTCCCCTGCATTTAGTGTTTATGGGGTTCCCCACAGAGCATGAAATGTGTGCTTCAGAGTGGACATAATCATGGCACTAAATTGTGACTACATGCCCTGCTCAGTTTGAAGTTGTTTAAATAAAAGAGCTTGAGCTGTAAGTGATTACAATGACCCATGCTTCTGCCATATGTTCATTTAGTAGTCGCTTGATATAGCATCCTTCCTACAAGGTAGGCTTGTAAGGATCTTCTTTACCTTTTCTGTCCAGATTTGTACGAGTCACAGCTGCCAAGGAATCTCATATCATGTGTGAAACCTACAATGAGTCTTTGCATTTTCGATTGCTTCACGTTGCATTCTGGGGGGTGCTAATTGATTCTTTGTGGTTGTTGAGTTTGAGCGTCTGGTTGTGTTGAAGGGTGTGTGGGTGAATTAGAGTAAGTGTCAGTGATTGGTAGAAGGGATGCATGAGTGAGAGCATGGATGAGTGGTTAAATAACTGAATGTATTGCTTAGTGAATGGTTGAATCAAACTGTTACTGAATACTTGGATACTAACATCTATAGACAAGGCGAGTGCATGGATGGGTGGCTGCATGAATAAATGTGTGTGTAAATGAATGAGTGATATACATCTGCTCTTGCACACATTCACCAATCTATGTATTTATTCATTTATCCATCCATCCATTCACCCAGTCCTTCTCAGATCCATCCACCTAGCCACCTACAAACTTGCCTCCCAATGAAGAAGCACGGTAAGACCTATTGGATATAAAACTGGAAGTTTAGGCTCCATTTAATGTTCCTTGGGCATGTACAGGGCCCAGATCCAGGTAAGTGAAGCATCTGGTCAGGAGCCTCAGCATCCAACATACTGACAAGGATCATGAGAACAATTAGGAGTAAGAGACGAGGAGCTAGTGTTTGAAAACGGGAAAATAATTAATGCTACACATTTATCTGTGTACATACAATTACATTGGTGCTCTAACGGAGGGCCCCCATTAACAGCATCTCAGTCTCTAAATTGATGCTGAAGAACGTTTTGGGTTAGAAACAGGCTCTGGCAGAGCAGTTTGTGTTAAACGAACAGCCGCATATGCACGACTTAAGGATGCTGAATAAGATGTTTTTCCATTATTAACAGTACTGGTATACGTTATTGATAGGAGTGTAAATTTTACTCATTGGGCTTAGAGAAATTGTATCCATTCCCTTGCCCAATATGGTTGGCAAGCCTATGAGAGCAAAGTGCCTACCCAGGTCTGTGCTACAGAACACACTTTAGTTTTAAATGTTGGCAGCTGTCAGTCTGAAAATTCTCACAAATAGCGGCAACCGGAATTAGAGTGTTAAAGTAAAATAGTCACTGCTGAAGAAACCGAAATGTCTAGGATGGCAGCAATGATCACACCATCTCTCAAGCCTGTATATCACGTGTGGGGAACGTGTGCTGTTACTTCTTTACTATAAATCTTTATATCGGTCTTTTGTGCATTCTGGAAAATGTTTTCAATAAATAGCAAATAACTAACATTTTTTAGAACATTATATTGAAATATAGAATATGGAAAGCCTAAAAAAGTCTCAGCTATTTTTCGTTATTTTGGTGTTTTTTTCAAGTTGTCCTTTTTTATTCCAACTATATAGTGGATTAGTTTCCCTTTGGTTATCAGTGGTTCATAATGCAAGTCTGCAGAAGATCTGAAATAGGTCTGGGCAAGCCTTGCAAACGTTATACAGTTAGTGTTGATTAACTACATGATTCTAAACCTTTAAAATGAAGCACTGCTGATGCCGCCTGGAGCAATTTCACCATTTTTCATCCACTTTTACTTCACACTTAAGAGAAGAGTATATCTAAGGAGACGTAAATACGATCACAGAGATTAAATCCACAGGAAGACCTCCATAATATTACAGAGTGGCATCTATGATGGTCTATCCCCCTTTCACTGTCCTTACTATATCCCTGATCTTCTAAAGTGGTCACTTTTTGAAAATATTACCTTGTAAGCTACATGAATTGAATGAATGAATGAATGAACATTAAGGCTGCTGCTATACATTATACTTGGGGAAATGTATATCTTGCAAGAGCATATCTTAGCGAGACTTGCTTTGCAGTTTGATCCATTTCTCCAGTGCTTAAAATGGAAATTGAGAAGCCCCTGTCCTCACTAGACTTAAGTTCTGGTGCCCTACTGAAACATGCGGGCGCTCTTCCATTGGCAGTAACACACCTCTCTCTGCTGAGAAGTGCCGGCACTCTCGCACTGCTAGTTACACAGCTCTGCTGGGAAGTGCCGTCACTCTCCCATTAGCAGTAGAAGAGTGCAGGCACTGTCCCTATCAATGTAAATTAGCGTAAACATTGTAACACTTACCTGCAGCGCCGGCCGTGAGGTCAATGGCAGCCTGGATGGCGGTTTTCTGGGCCATGTTTCACAGTTGTTGGGTAGTTTCCAAACAGCTGTCTCTCTCACACACCAGGCAGAGTTCTGGTCGCGACCTGTGGTTCTGCACGAAGTCCAAAAGGTACAAAGGTTAGATAAACCGTCACCTCACCGACTTGGTTCGTGTACCAATGAAATGCCTCGGAGCAAGTTTTCCCTTTTTATGGACTACGAATTTGGAGCAACCTATCAAATGGCATCTCACTCTTGACTCTCATTTGCACTAACCATTGTTTGTCTGAAGCTTTGAAAGTCTATACAAAGTCACATTTTCATTCCCCTGCCCTCAATTCAAACCTCAGTTTAAATACATTGGTGTGTTCATTGAAAAGTATCTCGGGCAGGGAATCACGCTTCAGGGGTTGATGGAAATTAAAATATATAAATAGGCACAGCAAGTGTTATGCCACAGATGATGTAGTAAATTAATGTCTTAGTAAATAAAAACTTCCCACCACTGCATTTACACTATACTGATCAGTCCTTCATTTTAGAAAAGGGACCCCGAGATCCTCAACTTAACTCACGTTGCTTCTCAGACATTTTGCCATCATTTCTCATTTCTTATCCTTAAAATGGCCAACTGAAGCAAAATTCACCTTGGCTTGTATCTTTCGTATAAACCAATCAATCATTTATTGCAGAGAATCAAATGCATTTTCCTCTCCAAAAAGCCCTCTTTACCAATAGACGCCGTTCTGTGAGTCAAAAAACAGGTTGGCGCGGCATGGCATTTTCTCTATTTCATTCTTAGTTGCTGTAATCACTTCAGAACTGTGAAAAGTATTAGAATGGCTTACTGTGAGGGCCGTGTACACCACACCAAATGAAAACCATTGCTATAAATGTTGTTTAGATTTCAAAGCGGAGTCTAGGCTCGCGGTTCTTAATATAGGGTCTGCAGTCCCTAGGGGGTCTGAGACTCCTACTTAGGAGCGGTCCTCAACTGTTCAGAAATTAAACAATATTAGAAGATTAATGGGTGTATAAATGCACAAAAAGCAACACTGAAAGTTAAAATGCTCTTTACATGTCAATGAATTTGAAAATGGAGGCCAAAAAATTCAGCTGGTATATTTTGATTGATTTGTGGAAGCATGAACAAAAACACACTCTAGCGTCAATGAACCACAGGTATGCACTGACAAAGAGAGAGCATGCATTGGGGAAAAAAAGGACAAAGTGATATATTAGATTCTAGCCTATTCCTTCATGTTTAAAAATAAAATTTTGAAAAGTTCCCTCCTTTCCATTGAAATGTAGATATTTGCCTATGTTTTGTGCACGCGTTAAATAAAAAAAAGCACCCAATGTGTGTATTTGTTTGCTTTCTGCTTATTTTCGTATTTTTGTAACTGTTTTGAGGTTCAGCTCGCAGAAACTGCTTAGGTGGGGGTCCCTGGCTCTGTCAAAGGGTTAAGGACCACTGCTTTAGAGGCTCCTCTTGCACTGCTGCTCAGCTTGCCTGGCTGTCCCTGTGCTTGTAGTTGCGTTCAGAGACACTTATGTCAAAGGAAACTGATTTAAGGAGCTTTCCTAAGCACTATGCAGAGCTAAGAGATCACCTGAACAATATCAAGCACTCATTCCAAGACAAATGTGGTCTCGCTTCACAAATGAGGGTATTTATTTGGTTTCCGTTAAGCCAAGCGACCTTGCCTTCAGAAAAAAAGTTGTATTTCAAACACTCTGGGGCATATTTATGATGCCGCTACTGCCATCTTGCCCCACATTCGCTTCATTTTTTTAATGAAAATGTGGCGTTAAGGTGGCACTTTCCTTGCACCATATTTACAAAGTGGCGCAATGCAAGCATTGCACCACTTTGTAAACCCTTGCACCACATAATGCATGTGCCAGGCATGATGTTTTCAAAGGAGGCATTCCCACATAGGGATGCCCAAAAATATGGCGCAGTGAAATTTACTAGATTTCACTGTGCCATTTTTAGCATCATTATTAACACCTGCCTAGGGCAGGCGTTAAGATGGTGCTCCCATTGAAAACAATGGGCCTTCTTGCGCTTTCATGCATTAGCACCATCATTTATGACACTAATCCAGCAAAGCACAACATTAGTGCCATAAATTATGATGCTAATGTGGACCCGACCACTATGGTGCACCATATTGTTAATACGGAGCATACATGGTGTTGTTAGGGGGACGCAATGGGGTGCTAGAAACGTGGCACATCATGAATGATGCGCCACTTTTCCATAAATTTGCCCTGCTCTGCGTCCACAATTCAGTCAAGAAAGCGTTTTAATTCAGTCTTAATTTAGTTTGCTAAACTGCACAGTGCAAGTACATTTGTTCTTTCAGTCATTTGTTCATTCATTCATACCTGCATCTGGTAAACTGTACCCCGTGTCAAAATAACATGATGATGATGAACTATCGCAGGAACTGAAAATGTAGCTTGCAATCCATGCATGGCAATCAACGCACAGCTGACATATATGCCAACATTTAGAAGAGGAAAGTGGGAGATTGTAAAAAAATAATCAGGAGAATGTTTTTCCTTATTGACTTCTATTGAAAGATAAGGAATTTCAGGCGGGAGCCAGCTAGCATAAACCCATTTTTGGCTTCAAAAATCGGGAGTTTTCCGCCTGAATCGGGTCTCTTGGCATGTACGAGCCAGTGCCTGAAGTTACATCACCAGGATACCAAGCTCCATGTGGTACTGGGAACATGAAAAGTCATTAGTACTTACTTTTGACAAGCCTTGCTGTGTCCCGTCAGTGAAGTGTCCCCATGCTGGGTGCTGGCAAGCAAAAGGCTTAGACGATGTGCTCACACCATTCACTGCCTCTTCCACTCCCCTCCTGCCCTGGCCCACTGCCCGTCAGCTAGGCAGCCTGTGCTCGGACCTGCTCACCCCGCCCCTTCCATATCTGTCGACTCAGAGGTCGCTTTCTAGTCACTGGCGCTGTGTCCTTTGTCACAGTAGTCGAGCAAACACCGGCTTTTGGCTTCCATGCTGTTCCTACGGGGTGGTTTTCTATAGTTTAGACTGGCTGAGCGAATGACACCCTGTGAAGGGCTCGTGCTTTCAGCACTGCAAGGGAAGGCTTCGAGAGCCCCTAGCTGTTTTCACAATGCCAAAGGGTCCTCACTGCTCCTATCGGGTCGGGGCGGACTGGGAACTCAAAGCAGCCCTGGCAAATTTTGTCAGACCAGCATCCCATAGGATACACGGCGAGCGAACCTGGCCACTACAATGGGGCTTGGGAGTATTCTCCCCACCAAGAAATATTAGGAAAAACCGTGCATTCTACTACACATTTTTCACAATTGCAATAGTTTTTAGAGTATAGTAAATGATGACCTTACATCGCACCAGAATATACAAACTTTATCAGGGCTCTTCAGTGATTCCCTCACCATCACCCTCTAACAGCGCCTCTCACCTCTCCACAGCCCCTCTCTCACATGTATTTCAATGGTTATATAGCTCCTTTCTTACCAGCGTAGGGTGTTGGAGCACTTCACATCACGCACATCTAAAGAGACAATGAATCATATGTGTGTAAATCAGTGTGTGGAAAATGTTATATACGACAAAAGGGACTACAAGGTGAAGGACTTACATGAAATCCATACTGGTAGGCATGTTTTAAGAGTGTCTTGTCATGGTAGCCTAAACTCAGAATTCAAAACGTAACTCAGTTGTTAGGGTTGACTTTACTAATAACAATTTATTTCTAACCAAACCCTTTTTAGCAAAATTAGGATAACCAAAGACTGGGAAAAACACAACTTTCTAATATGTACCATGCAGTTTGCAGGCAACTCTTTCATGGCAGTTTGTAGCTCATGGTGGTAGTCTATGATTATACCTTATGAACTGCACAGTATCAAAAATATCTCTATGACAAAAGCAGTAACCCACTGAGCTATGTACATAAAACTCTGGGCCAGATTTACAAGGCCCTATCGTCACTAGAGTGTCAATTTTTGCAACGCTCCCATGGCACTTACCACTGCTCCATATTTAAAAGAAGGTGTAACACCACTTTTTGTGGTTGGACTGATGCAGTTTTCTATATCAGAGAGGCGTGTAATGGGTGTTGCACTAGGTGTTCCATCGCAACACCCACTGCTTTTGACGCTGCCCAGATTTCGAGAAATCGTAAATCTGTGGCAGCACTAAAACCTAACGCCACCCCAGGGGATGTGTTAGCATGGCAAAACGAGGAGGAATGCTTTTTTAACTACTGGTTTTTTACGTTTTCTACGTGTGCTGCAATCTGCAGCACACATAGAAGAAGCAAAATAGCCATTATAGATTGTTTTTTGTGCAGGAAGGGTCACCTTCCTGCACATAAACAATCTATCCCCTCAAAGCAGACACCCTTGCACTATGGTGCATTGATGCCTGCATTGGTGCAGGCAGCTTAATTCAGCACTGGTGCAGGGGGAAACGCAGGGGTGCACCGTATTCCTGTGAATATGGCGCATCCCTGTATTTCAAAAGTGGCACAGCTCTGCTATTGGTCCTGCGCCACCTTGTCATAAATCTGGGCCTCTGTTCTGTAGACTGTAATCTGCATAGCACACATTATTTGCAGCAGACATATTAACCTTCTGTGCCACCACAGATGAGTCAAAACTGCCACTAGACAAAACACCAATCTCTCTAAAGTAGGTATATTAATCACCATTATCTTGGCACATTTATTTTAGCATGAAACCGTTGGACATCCAAGAAACTCTGCAGTCATTTAAAACTGGTGCACTGCTACAAAAACATCCCCCCAGTAGCAAACGCAGTCCCCCACCCTTCCAGCCTCCTGGGGAAGTGCGTGATGTCTAGTATGGCCAGTCCGTACTTGTATTGGCTACCTGTTAGAGAGCATTGGCAGCGTAGCCTTGAAGGCTTCTCGGTCTCCTGCTGACATGTTACATATCATAACAGAGCAATGAGCATGCAACACAATACAAAAAGAAATGTAAAACTCAAACTACACAACACAACACAAGATTTGAATCACATTTTTTTCTGTTATATCAAACTTACTCACCACTTTAGGCTGTCTTATGTCTCACTTTTATGATGCAGTCACATTTGCTAATGTAAGAAGCATTGGCAAAAACCAAAAGCCTTATGTGTGACACTGATGGGTGTAGACACTCAAGTCATCAAGGCATCATATATGCACTCTGTCACTCATCTTTGCACTCATGCGTCCATTCATTGATCCACTGACTCATCTTTCCATCCGCGCTCTAACATAACCACAAAAAAACAAACACAAACTCAACAACGTATGGAAGATAAATCAAAAGAATAAAAGTAAAAAAAAGAAAACATGCAGCCGTCAAAACACAATGGGCATAAGTTTGCTCTAACAAAACTAAAAACATCAGTGGTAGTCCATCTTGCAAAGTTATTATAAATAGTCCATCACTGTTTTCAAATTCAAGCATTGCTGCCACATTTAGAATCTCGGAATGGTAAAACAATCATACGCTATGGACAACAGCATTCCAATATGATTGCCTGGTTTACAAGAAGTAGCCAAATGGAATGTGGTGCACTGCAGAAGAAATGAGCAGCAAGCAACTATTACACTGCCTGGAGAGCTGTAGTACCTCTTAAAGAAAATACTAACGTAAAAAGTGGAGAAACAAAAAATGAAAAGAGAACTATAAGAGATGAAAGTTCAAAACTAAAAGACTAGTCATCCAGCCTTTATACTGAAGCACACTCACTTTCTGGTTGATGAACAATCGTGATCATAAAATGCCATCATTCACTGGGTAAAAAACCCACTGACTGATGCAGAGTGAACCATTACTCAATGCAGTTCACTGTCATGGCTGGAATGGTGTATGGACAAGATATTGAAGAAATAATATTGCTTACACAAAATATTGTGTAAACAATATCCAGGACAAAAATATTGTAAAGGTAAGTTTCAATAGGTAAGCAAAGTTTTACCATACTTAGCCTCCTATATATCTTCAACAACATAGATGAGGACTTAAGAATATTAAGTCTAGACTTAGCTGTTTTCACTTACTTTCTCAATATTTTGGTCCTCAATGTATTAGACACAATATGCTGTTGATATGATTTTATTGACCTTGATATTCTGTCAGACAACCGGACTGAAGCAGAGTGTAAATGACACTCAGGCAGACCAATGCCAGAACAGAGTTCACCCAAAGGTTTCTATGTATCCATTTGGAAATATATATACATATATGGATGTAGGCATTATTTAATGATTTTGTTTTATTATAAGATCCTAGCAGACATTTAAGAGATTTTAGTACAACTCTTCTCCCATGAGGTTTTGAAGTGCAAATCATCTCCTCTGGGTTACTCTCTATGTCCTACCCTCTTCATTGTCTATGTCCTCTACCTTGCAGACATTATTCATTCTTTTGGGCTCACTTTGGTATCCTAAATGGATGACACCCAATTGGTCATCTCTTTAACCCCAGAACAGCATTCAAAAGCAGCCCACTTAAAGCCATGGCTCACAGCAGTGAGTCCAATTGGTGGTTAAATGTTAACAGTGGAAAAACGGAGGTCATAGTAATAGGAAACAATTCCAATTACTGGACCCCTGGGTGCTGGCCGGATAACCTTGGACCACAGCTGGAGCCTAAAACAGTCATCAAAGATTTAGGTATCAGGCTTGATTACAAGCTGTCATTTGAAGCCCAGACAAGGAATCTGACTGCAGGATGTGATGGGATTTCAAGAACTATTAGAAAGGTACAGTGAATCTTGTCAAATACTACCCAGAGAAACTTAGTTGAGGGTTTAATAACATCCCGCCCTGACTATGGAAATGTACTATAGCTAGGTATTTCTCAATCAGCACTAAGAAGACTGTTGATTGTTGGAAATGCTGCAGCTCGCCTATTGCTGAGGTTGCTGAACCATCAGTGTTAGACCTGCCAGTCTTAGGGTCGTATTCCAGCAAACCTTTTGCCTACTTATCTCCAATTTTTGCTGAAATTTGGTTTTGTTGGCCTTAGGACTCTTTCACTCAACCACTGCTAACCAGTGTGTTCACTCCCCTGAACATGGTCTGATTGCCAAATACCTAAATAGCATATTTAATTTACTTATAAGACCCTTGTAGAATGCTATACCGTATACCAAGGGCCTTTAAATCAAATACCACCAGTAGGCATGCAGCACGTGCCACCCACTTATGTAACACCTTAAAACATGCCTTAGACCTGTCATTGCAGATGGAATGCAGTTCTTAACTGTCATTTTGACTTGCCATTTAAACCCCCTTGCCAAGCTTTAAATTCCCCTTTTATTACAAAAGTCACCCCTAACTAGGCTATAGGTTGCCCGTAGTGAAGGGTGCTGTGTAATTAAATGGTTGGACATGTACTTTTAAATATTACATGTCTTGGTCGTGAAAAAGTCCTAAATTCATTTTTCTGTGCTGTAAGGCCTACCCATTCCATAGGATAACATTGATTATTTCTCATTATATTTAATCAGCTGAAATTTCTAATTGGGACCAGATAGATATATTATGTTTCATTACAATTTTGGAAATGCTACTTTTAGAAAGTTGCCATTTTCGTGTCCTTAGCCATTTGTGCCTGCTGCCTGTCTTGGGTCACATGACTGGGTGTAGCTAACACACTTGCAAATTCCTCCCAGTCACACAATAGAGGGATTAGGGGTGCCTGGATTGGCCATCTGCTGGCAGGATGGGGCGGGGGCAAAAGCTGAGCACAGCCCTACTTACACCTGAACGGACTGTGTTCTGCCTTCACACAAAGGGCCTAATGACCCAGTAATGTCACTGCTGCCAACTTGAAGCCAGGGCAGGGCAGTTAGGAAATTCCATGCACTGAAGGAATCTTTCCAGAAGCTTCTCCCAACTTCCGCAATAAGGACACTAGGGTATAACAATAGAACCTTCAGACACACTCTTCAGTCCACTACTGGACCTGAGGACAAACTCTTAGAAGACTGCCTGCTATTGTGACATGCTGTGCACTCTGCCACACTTCTGCTGCTGTATCTGGAAGGACTACTTTGCTGCTTGGTGCCTGCCTTGAACCCTCAGAAGACAGCCCTGCTGTTGAGCCCTGCATCTCCACCTTCACCCAGGATTGCCAGAAGTGACTCCAAGGGCTAGTTTGCTGGCCTCCAGCTCAGAGCCATAGTGACATAAAAGTCTCCTACCACCTTGAACCCACACCTGGACCCAGCCTGAGTGAGACCTGAACCCCCAAGAGGTGTTCCACCAGTCCTGGGTACTTGCTGTGGTGCTAAAGATGCCCTAATGGCCAGTTCCCAAAACTGAGGACAAAATTTGGCTACACAGCACTCTGAGAACCAGGAGGAGACGGGACAACCTGGTCACCTAACGGCGTAGGTGCATCACCAGTCAGACTGACTTTGCATCTTCTCCCGCTATGCTGTTCTCTGCAGCAGCAAATCTGTTTCCGCGGTCCTTCTCCAAAGGGGTATCCAACCTCGTGGAACTGTCTTTCGCTACAGCCCTCTGCTTCATCCAGCTGAAGTTTTTCGACCACCATTTTGGCAAATAAGCCTGAATGTAGAAATCTTCACCACGGCTTCGACGCAAGGCCATCTGATGACAAAGGTTTCTCCTTCGACACCTTCTAAAGCTTTGTCCCGCTGAACTTTACCTTTTGAGGAATTTTGCTTCAAGAATTTTTCCAAGTCAAAGGTAAGCGCTGACCAGGCCCAAATACACTTCTTGTATCCAAACAGTACTCCATCGCAGTCGGCCTTAACTTTCGACTATGACCCGGTCTGGCACAACTAGATGTCCACGGCTGTTGCTTTGATCTTTTAGGTGCTAGTTTTTACTAAACACATAAAAAATGTATATCTTTGGTTCCACTGACTGGATTTGTGTTGTTTTGGTGTAAAATACTTTATTTAAATGTACTCTATGTTCCTAATTTGATTTGGAATTGTTCTTGTGTTGTGTTTTCACTTTATTACTGTTTGTGTGCTGCACAAATACTTTACACATTGCCTCTATGTTAAGCATGACTGCTTTTTGTGACAAGTTACCCAGGATTGAGCACAAGTTAATTTAGTGATTTTTTGTGATTCACCCTTCAAGGGATTGTGGCTATTGCTTGACCAGGGCTCACACACCTCAGTCAACCAGCAACCCAATGTTCTCACAATCAGTCTGTGTCAAATTCTCTGGTCAATCTCCACTAGCTTCCTATTAAACAAAGGATTACATTTAAAGCATTATACTTTGCTTATCAGGCCTTTAACAATAAGTGTCTGAATATGTTACTTCATCTGGTTCAAACTTACATACCTACAAGGCCTTTCAGTCCATCAGTCACCCATTTACAAGTGATTTCCACATTTCATACAAAACAGAAGTGGGGCCCAGTCCTTTACTCACCTTGCGTTCAAATTGTGCAACCTCCTTTCTCCCATGACACAAGGCCTCTCTTGAAAAACTCACCTTTAGGAAGTCCCTTGACACCTGGCTGGTTGAGTATTTGTGTTACAGTGTTGTCTGGCTTCTTTCTACTTAGTGTGGGAGGCCCTTTGTGGGTAGCCATGCACATTACAAATAACAACAGATAGATTGATAGATAGATAGATAGATAGATAGATAGATAGATAGATAGATAGATAGATAGATAGATAGATAGATAGATAGATAGATAGAAAGATGAACAAATACCAAAATAATTCCCTAAAACGCCATTTTGTGTAACAAAATACCTATCTGTAGTCTTTAATACAGAGAAATAACAATCCACCCTTAAATGTCTGTTGATTTTAACATATGCTTATCACAATCTATATGTTAAGCCTAATGTGTTTATCATAACATTTAATCATAAACAAATCGGACCTATTACAACCGAAATATTATTTCCAAGTGAACAAATCAGTTCTGTTTCTTTTATAAATGGCTTATCACCATAACCAACTGAGGCTTCTTTTACTGAGCATACAATTTCCCAAAAGGTAAAAATCAGGCATACACTCATAAAATTACACAGTATACATTACAGTTGGCAAAGCAAAAAATATTGTCTCTCCTAAAAGGGCCAAACAAGGATTCTTGCAAATCTTGCATACTCATGGGTTGTCAAAGGGGGTAAGCAGCACCAAACTGCTTGTCTACTATGGAGAGTTTACACATATGTTTTTGTCCAGTTGCCAACACAATTTAGAATCTTTTATGAGGTTAGAGTTCAACATTTGCTCCTATAAACTTTCCCCCTTCTTTGCCAGCTGCACACATAATATGTAAGAAGCTTTAATCTTTACACACTTGGCCCATAAATAAGTAGGATCTACCCTCACATCAAGCAAATAATGTGTCATATGTACCTTATGATTTTTACAATCCCTTTATTAACAGGTTTGCATGCTGTCCTTAGTAGTTGTAATGAACTCATTACACTCCAACCAAGGATCAGAAATAGTTTACTCCTGAATAACTAAGGACCACCATATGTATGAACGCATTTTCCCGTAGACATAGAATGGGTAAAACCCGTTGATACATCTGGCCCTAAATCTTCTGTATATCCATGCAAAATAGATGAAGTCTGTTTTAGAATGTTTGTTTCCACCTTTTAGGGTACTCACATTGAGGTCTGTATTTGAGAAGCACAATTCACTCTTCAGTTTCTTAATCCCTTACTGATATCTACAATCATACCAGAGATTGACATCTGAGGGTCTGCATGGAGTTAAGTCTGAAACATAGTTATCTGTGGCAGGTGATCACTATCAGAGTGCAGATCAATAGTATAATCAATCACCAAATCAGCATGCAAACAATCAGTTAATGTATGGTTGAAATTATTGTTCTTACCTAATGGATTTAGGTGGTCATTACAACCCTGGCGGACGGTGTTAAAGCTGCGGTAATACCACAAACAGGCCGGCGGACAAAAAAATGGAATTATGACCCTGGCGGAAACCGCCAACAAAGACAGCCACTTTAACCCATCGCCCGCCAGGGCGGTACAGACAAACAGCGCGGCGGTCACCGCCAACAGACAGGTGGAAGACAATGTACCGCCCACACTATCACAACACACCAATCCGCCACCTTTTCCGGGGCGGATTCACCGTGGATAAAAACACGGCGGAAACAGCTTTTGCAATGGGAAAACGCTCACCTCAACACATCCCAAGAGGAACGAGGACTCCATGGACCCGGAACTACAAATCTTACCTGCCCTTGCATTCCTGCTCATCTACGACCAACAGCGACGTAGGCGCAGAACATACCGGTGAGTACTGCACCTACGACACGAGGGAGGGGGGAGGCAAAAGTTACGGGGACACCCACCAAACACCCCCACCTTCGCATATTACAACATACACACCAATGCAGTCACAAAAATCACAGTAACAACCCACAACCCCCCCGGAAGAATGCAATGACAAAGCGAACAGCGCCCAAACTTTGTATTTAGCCAATATACAACTCATTAAAAAATATACGGATATATATCACCAAATCTGCCAAAAATAAATATACAAAACAAGAAGTAGTGCAGATATGTACATAACAATGTCCGTGCACCAACAGTCCAAAAATGCATGGGCGACGCCCACAATAGATACCTGACCAAAATCCGAGAGAACACTGCCGGGGCATCAGATAGAAACACTACAGGCACCTCAGGGGGAAAGGAAGGAGGGGCACCTCAGCCACATGATGCAAAGCCAGATCCACGACGGGGCTCCATGTCCATTGATGTATCCTGGGGAGTGCAAAGCCACAGTCTCTCAAGTCTCTACAGTGGGTGGGTTGCCCACTGTGCCATCCTGGGGAGTGCAAAGCCACAGTCTCTCAAGTCACTACAGTGGGTGGTTTGCCCACTGTGCCATCCTGGGGAGTGCAAAGCCACAGTCTCTCAAGTCTCTACAGTGGGTGGTTTGCCCACTGTGCCATCCTGAAGAGAGCAAAGCCACAGTCTCTCAAGTCTCTACAGTGGGTGGGTTGCCAACTGTGCCATCCTGGGGAGTGCAAAGCCACAGTCTCTCAGGTAGATGCAGGTCTCCACTGGTTCTGGAGGGGGACTGGTGCCCAGACTGGATGAGTCTCCCCGTGGAAGTACCTGTCCTGTCACTGTCCCAGCTGCACATGGGAGAACGATGCCTGATGTGCCGGACTATTCATACCTACACGGTCTTTGCCCTGTTCAGCGGTCTTGACCATGGCGGTCTTGGCCTTGTTCAGCGGTGCTTTGCCATGGCTGCCTATGGACTGTTCAGCGGTGCTTTGCCATGGCGGTCTTTGCCCTGTTCAGCGGTCTTCACCATGGCGGTCTTGGCCTTGTTCAGCGGTGCTTTGCCATGGCAGTCTTTGGCCTGTTCAGCTGTGCTTTGCCATGGCGGTCTTTGCCCTGTTCAGCGGTCTTCACCATGGCAGTCTTGGCCTTGTTCAGCGGTGCTTTGCCATTGCAGTCTTTGGCCTGTTCAGCGGTGCTTTGCCATGGCGGTCTTTGCCCTGTTCAGCGGTCTTCACCATGGCGGTCTTGGCCTTGTTCAGCGGTGCTTTGCCATGGCTGCCTATGGACTGTTCAGCGGTGCTTTGCCATGGCGGCCTATGGACTGTTCAGCGGTGCTTTGCCATGGCGGCCTATGGACTGTTCAGCGGTGCTTTGCCATGGCTGCCTATGGACTGTTCAGCGGTGCTTTGCCATGGCGGTCTTTGCCCTGTTCAGCGGTCCTCACCATGGCGGTCTTGGCCTTGTTCAGCGGTGCTCTGCCATGGCTTCCTATGGACTGTTCAGCGGTAGCCTAAGATGGCGGTTCAGATACTGACATTGGTGTGTGGCATGACGTTCCATCATTGCCCAGTGGGGCTGTGAGATTCTGGACCCTCCTGGGCTGTGACTCCGGCGTTTGCGGTGGTCTCCTGACCAGTAACGATACTTCAGCCCTCCTGGGCTATGACTGTTGCGGTGGTCTCCTGACCAGTAACGATACTTGAGCCCTCCTGGGCTATGACTCTGGCGGTGGTCTCCTGACCAGTAACAATACTTGAGCCCTCCTGGGCTATGACTCTGGCGGTGGTCTCCTGACCAGTAACGACGGTGCAGGCGGTTGTGTCTGGACCGCCGGAAATCATGGCGCACTTCTCCGCCGTGACACTCACAACAGGTTGGGGAGACTTCCTCAGGACCTTCCCCACCTTCTTTTGAGTTACAGATGACTCACAAATCGCCTTGGATCCCATTTCACTGTTTGTACCACCAGGAGTCTTGACACGGTCCCGTCATCCAATCTCCAATTTCGGAGCCTTCACAGGGGGTGGGCTGACAGTGCCTTGGCTCCGGGTCCTACTGCCTGCCCTGGTGGACGGGGCACTCCAAAAACCTGGAACACGCACCACTGGTACTGGAGGCATTTTGGCTGAGGCGCTACGACGGGACTGATGAATTGGGGGGGGGGGGGCAAAAAGGTCAATTTGACATAGGGACAGTTTCTGACGTACACTGGGATGGGTAGTTGGAGGGGCTCTGGGAGTGGAGGAAGAGGAGGTGGTTGTAGGAGGTGTCACTTTAGGTGTTTTGGGTGCAGGTACTGGAGGCTGTCGTGAGGTGGATGGATGTTGGGTGAGTGATTGCCGGCGTTTGGGTACTTTGGGAGGGGGCGTCACAGACACACTGGGAGAGGACACAGGGGACGTGTATATGGCAGTGGAGGTGGTGACTGCAGGTGAGCGGCTTGTGGTGCTGGGTGTCCTGGTGCGAGTCCTAGTGCCTGTAGATGTGGTGCATGCAGGTGTGTGTGTAGACGAGACTGGGAGGGAGGAGGGAAAAGAGGAGGAGGGGGACACAGTGGAGACAGTGGATGTTGCTGTGTCTGTATGGGTCTGATGCTTGTTTGAGTGCTTGTGGTGAGTGTGGTGCCTATGTTTGCTTGAGCTACTTTTGGGTGTTGACTTGTATGCATGCTGGTCTGTAGGTGTGCTTGGGATGGGCTGGGGTACAGGGGATTGGGTCTGGGTGGAGGAAGTTGGAGGGGGGAGGCTGGAAACAGGGACAATGGCTGCCATCAGTGCTGAGGCCAGAGATTGCAGGGTTCGCTGAAGGACAGCCTGACCAGAATGAATGCCTTCCAGGAATGCATTACCGTGTTTCAACTCTCGTTCTACACCCTGGATGGCATTCACAATGGTAGACTGCCCAACAGTGAGTGACCTGAGGAGGTCAATGGCCTCCTCACTGAGGGCAGCAGGGGTGACAGGGGCAGGGCCTGAGGTGCCTGGGGCGAAGGTGATGCCCACCCTCCTGGGTGAGCAGGCACGGGGCGAACGCTGAGGGGCTGCTGGGAGGGCGGTGCTGGTAGGGGAGGTGGCGGCTGTACCTGTAGAAGTGGGGCGCACAGATGGTGCCGCCACCACAGGGGAGCTCCCATCGGGGGACGAGTCCGTATCGCTGTTTGGTGATCCTGTGGCCGACGTGAAGCTCCCCTCGCCCTCCGTCCCACTGGTGAAATCAGAGTCTGTGGTGTGGCCCTCCATGGCCATGTGGGATGCAGCTCCCTCGTGCTCCGGTGCCACTGTACCTCCGCCTGATGATGCTGATGTACAGAAGGACAGGGAGAGCAGAAAAAGGGTGGAGACAGAAGAAAGAGAGTTTTAGTGCATGGCATATCGCTACTGTTCTCTGCACATGCAATTCCTGGGAAATGGCCTACATGGCAATGGTAGACATCTGCCCACATGGATGGCAAAGGGGCAACTATACATCAATTTGCCTTTTTTTTGGAGCTGGGGTAGAGTGCCACATGGCCTACATAACGGAGGGGCCTTGCCTACCTAACTCGCCCTGGCCCACCACCCCCACCCAGACAGCTCCACAGCACGCAAAGTCCATTGCATGAGGTTGAAACTCACCCCCTTGTGTCTGCTGTGATGTCCTTAAGCACCCATCCAACTCCGGGTAGGCCACCGCCAGGATCCGGAACATCAGGGGGGTCATGGTGCGACTCGCACCCCTCCCACGTTGGGAGGCCATCCCCAGCTGAGCCTCCGCCGTCTTCTTGCTGCAGCGGCGAATGTCCTCCCATCTCTTACGGCAGTGGGTGCCCCGTCTCTGGTGGGCCCCCAGGGTCCGGACCTCCTTGGCGATGGCATGCCAAATGTCCCTCTTCTGGTGGGCGCTGACCTATATGACATGCACAAGGAAAGAGTAACAGTCATTACCTACTGCACCGTCATTGTAATTGGCCCCCTCCCAACTCTATCCCTGTGGCCCATTCATCCCCATGCATGACTGTTCTATGTACTCTGCCCCCTTCCCTCATCCACCCAGCCCTCTCCACCCAGGCCTAGCCCATACAACGTGCTCCCTGTGTACTAACCTGTTGGTCTGGAGGACCGTAGAGTAGCGTGTACTGGGGGAGGACCCCATCCACAAGTTTCTCCAACTCCTGTGCAGTGAAGGCAGGGGCCCTTTCCCCAGACGCAGCAGCCATCGTCGCTTCCAGACCGAGGTCACAGCAGCACTAGCAGTGTAGGTCCTCTCCTGTCGAAGGTCAGGTATCTAGTGACTGAACAGATAGAAAATGGTGGTGACGTCCGCGGCGGTGACGTCCGCGTCGGTGCGCATCATCACCGCCAGCGCACCTGTTCATTGGCTCCTGGGACCCATAGGGTCCAATGTTAACCAATGCAGCATTGCGCCGCGCTCTACGACCGCCTACCGCGACGGTGTGCAACGCCAGCGCAGTTACCCCACAATTCCATTGTCCCATTTTAGAGGTCAGGCAGCCGCCATTTCAGGGTCCCACATGGCTTAATTTACTACTGCGTCACACATACCGAGGCCTACACTCAAAACCTTTCCCGGATGGGTTAATTGTCTGGTGTAGTCTTGTGTATGACTGTGGGTACATACCTGGAGGAATGCTGACAGTTTTTTCGCTGTTGTCCTTCTCAGGCACCGTCAGTTGGGACATATTGGTAGATGGCGGAATCCGCCGGTGTACCGACCGCTGGTGGACCTGTTGACAATGGAAGAGCGACATGTCATTGTGACCTACCGGTTTGACCGTGCCACAATCCGGGAACTATGTACCCAGTTGGAGTCTGACCTGATGTCACCAATCCGCCATCCGACTGGAATACCCCCTGACGTGCAGGTGCTGTCAGTGCTCCATTTCTTAGCAAGTGGGTCTTTTCAGACAACAGTGGCCATGGCATCAGGGATGTCCCAGCCTATGTTTTCCAACGTCTTGTCCAGAGTGTTGGCTGCCCTGCTGAAACACGTAAGGAGATACATCATTTTCCCTGAGGTGGCGGATTTGCCTACAGTGAAAGGTGACTTCTATGCCCTTGGACATATCCCCAACGTCATAGGTGCCATTGATGGGACCCATGTAGCTCTGGTCCCCCCGCAGGAATGAACAGGTGTACAGGAACCGGAAGAGTTATCATTCGATGAATGTCCAGATGGTCTGTTTGGCCGACCAGTACATTTCGCAGGTAAATGCTATGTTCCCTGGCTCAGTGCATGACGCCTACATCCTGCGGAATAGCAGCATCCCTGATATGATGGGTGAACTCCAGAGGCACCGTGTATGGCTACTGGGGGACTCTGGTTGCCCCAACCTGTCCTGGCTACTGACCCCAGTGAGGAATCCCAGGGCAGAGGAACGCTACAATGAGGCCCATGGGCGGACTAGGAGGGTAATCGAGCGGACCTTCGGCCTCCTGAAGGCCAGGTTCAGGTGCCTCCATATGACAGGTGGGTCCCTATTCTACTCACCGAAGAAGGTGTGCGACATCATCATCGCCTGCTCCATGCTCCATGACTTGGCATTGCGACGCCAGGTGCCTTTTCTGCTGGAGGATGATCCAGATGACGGTGTTGTTGCAGCGGGGGAGCCTGGGGAGCCTGTGGACAGTGATGAGGATGAAGCTGATGAAGATGAAAACGACAACAGGGAGTCAGTCTGTGACCGGGTGTTCCCGGCACAGAGAGCCGCAAGTGACGTATCGGACGATGCCAATACGTCGCTTCCGCGTCTCCCCATTACCAGGGAAACGCGGCGAGAGCGAGGCAGGCAGGACGCCGTTGCCTGGGAAACCAGGACGGTTTTCCGGGTCGACGGAAGAAAAGGGGAAGACGCGCCGCGACGGGGGCAGAACGAGGAGGAGAACGAGGAGCAGAACGAGGAGGAGAACGAGGAGCAGAACGAGGAGGAGAACGAGGAGCAGAACGAGGAGCAGAAGGAGGACGGGAGGAGAAAGGAGATCGAGGAGCAGAAGGAGGTTGGAAGGAGAGAGGAGCGCGAGTGGAAGAAGGAGGACGGGAGGAGAAAGGAGCGCGAGGAGCAGAAGGAGGTCGGGAGAAGAGAGGAGCGCGAGTGGAAGAAGGAGGACGGGAGGAGAGAGGAGCGCCAGAGCCTGGAGGAAGGAGACACACAGGAGGACCACTACGACGCCAGCCACGACCCTGGGGGGTCGTGGCTAAGCAAGGTACGGTCCTTGTGGACACAGAAAAGAGGCATAAGTAAAAAGGGGACTGGGGAGGGGGTATAGAGGAGGGGTTGGAAGGGAGGACTAGAAAGGGGCACCGCGACCAGCACATCTGTGACACTTATTCCTCACTAAAATTAGATGTGGTCACGTCATTCCCCCAACTCCTCACTGGCACCAACCCCCTCCTTTTTGTGTTTACCTTTTCCCCAGTCAGCGATAGTCGAGAGAGAAAAAACCCCGGTTATAGACCCAATACTTACCTCAGCGTTTTTTCCTTCTGTTTCTGGTATCTTCCTGGATTCACCTGAGTGGGCAAGGCCGTACTTCAACCTGGAAGAGACAACAAGATCAACATAAGAAATCACCAATCTGGGAAAAGATAAAGAACATGGACAGAATTACGGGAAAATCCAATCGTACCTTTGTTAAAAACACTTTTCACCATATAACTTAGAATAAACCACTTACCAAAATAATAACAACGCCTCTCCGTTGTCTTTATACTGTTCGATCTGTCACAGTGGTGTCAGAAGTGGGATCAATCCTGTTGGACCCCTTCCCGACAGTCGAACAGTATACACAATGAGTGACAACCCCTCGTTGGAAGACATGATAAAACAATTGGCCGAAGGCCAGCGACATCTGCAGTTGGTGTGGGAGGCACACCAGCGAGAAGCAAAAGAGGACAGGGAAGCCTTACAGTCGGCTTTGAAAAGTCAGGCAACAATCCTAGCGAATAATCAACTGGTCCACGAGACGGCCATGAAAAAGTTAACCAAGACTATTGCTAGTAGTAAGGTTCACCCCAATGTACCCAGTTCTGTGTTGCAGAAATATCAAGACGGTGAAGACCCCGAAGCCTTTTTCACCAATTTTGAGAGAGTGGCTTCATCAGCCCAATGGCCTGAGGATAGATGGGGTCAGTATGTCGCCCCCCTACTTACGGGAATATTACAAGCAGCGTATCAAGCAGCAAACCCGGGCGGAACCACGCCATACCAAGAGATAAAGATTAGTATCTTAGAACGTGTGGGACATGACACTGAATACTATAGGGTCAAATTCAGGAAAATCAAATGGGGACCGAATGAGGATCCCCGAACCTTTTATTATCGAGTAAAAGATTTGGCGTTGAAATGGTTGGGTCCTTCCGGGAATAGTAGGGAGGAAGTGATCCAAACGATCGTTCTCGAACAATATCTGGAGGCCCTGCCCACGGCCACAAAACACTGGATCCGTCAACATCCAAAGGTGAATACTGACATGGCGATCGAATTAGCATGTGCCTATCATCGCTCGGCGGATATAAAAGTGTACCACCCCGACCCAGCCTAAAACCGGGACCTTCCAACCCTAAAAGCACTCCAAGAGCCCTTTCCGATGAACCAGTTCCTCGCAGAATAATCGACCATCCACCGATAGCCGGACCCCAATGTTACAACTGTGGGGAATGGGGACACATTGCCCGTATGTGCCCGAGGAAACAGGATAGTAGTGAGCCAATGGAGATAGGAGTTACTAGGCGACGGGTACTGTGTACCGGAAAAGGTAACCAGAAATTTAAACAGACCCTGAACGTCAATGGACGAGCGGTATGGGCTCTTATTGATTCAGGGTGTAGCCAATCTGTAGTGAGGAAAGATATAGTAAACGTGGTAGATAAAGAAGCAGAGCGATGGGTGAATATTTGCTGTATTCACAGAGATAAAGAGCAATACCCCTTACATGAAATAACGGTGGAATGGGGAACGTACCGGGATGTCCTACCTATGGGAATAATGACAGACCTGATCGAGGAGTGTATCATCGGAACTGATTATGAACATTTTCAAGAGATCCTGGATTATGTTAGACAACCCAAACTGACACAGGACTGGTGGAAAGAAGCTCCCTTTTCTGACAGTGTTATAGAATGCCCCATAACACGTAGGAAATTGTCACGTAGAGAAAAACGAGTAGAAAGAGCGAATCACCTAGGAAAAGAGGTACCAGGACAAAGCCCAGGTCTTATTGCCGAAATACATGAGGCCCCTGTCAGTTTTTCCCAGCAACAAAGAGAAGATCCTTCTCTCGCCCAAGCTTGGAAGTCAGCAAAAGAGGAGGAAACCGAGGAGGTGGGTCCCTACTTCCTCATTAAGAAAAACCTCTTATACAGGATAACCACTACTAGTACAGGGGAACAGAAACAACAATTATTGGTACCCGAACATTATAGAGATCAGGTCCTAACTCTGGCTCATTGTCAACCAGGTGGGGGTCATTATGGGAGGGAAAAAACAGAAGAATATCTCCTCCGACGGTTCTATTGGCCGGGGGTTTTCGCCCACATACGCAAATATTGTTCCCAATGTCCCAGGTGCCAACTTACTGAACCAGGTAGACCTAAGAAAGCCCCTCTAATGCCCCTACCCATCATAGACATTCCCTTCAGTAGGATAGGGATGGACCTAATTGGGCCTGTAGTGCCATCAACGAAAGGTCACACGTATATCCTAGTCATGGTTGATTATGCCACCCGATACCCCGAGGCCGTTCCTTTAAAAAGTATAACAACCAAAACGGTTGCCCAAGCAATGATAAACATCTTCTCTCGAGTTGGGTTTCCACATGAACTACTCACCGACCAGGGGACCCCCTTTATGTCTACCCTCATGAAGCAGGTGTGTAAGACATTAGGTATTTCCCAAATTCGAACTTCGGTATACCATCCCCAGACGGATGGACTGGTGGAACGGTATAACCGAACAATAAAAACCTTACTGAGAAAAGTAGTAGAAGACTCAGGGAGAGACTGGGATCAAAAATTACCATTAGTGCTATACGCTATACGAACCCATGAACAGGCCTCTACAGGCCACAGCCCTTTTGAGCTCGTGTTCGGAAGACAGCCTCGATCCCTTTTAGATATGGCCATTGAAACATGGGAAGAAGAGGCAGAAGAAGGAGGAAGACCCCTACTAGAATATGCCCACAATTTACGGTCTCAGCTACAAGGTTTATGGGAAACAGTCAGAGTAAATATGGAACGAGCTCAACAAACTCAAAAACAGTATTATGACCGAGGGAGTAAGTTAAGGGTTTTACAACCAGGAGATCAGGTGTTAATAATGCGTCCCACTTCTGAACAAAAACTGATCGCCAAATGGCAGGGTCCCTATAAGGTACTACGAGCTGTTTCTCCTGTCACGTACCTGATTGAAATCTCGAGCACTCCTCAGAAAACCCAGATTTATCATATAAATCTCCTAAAAAAATGGGAAGAACCAAACAACTCGGACACTTCCGGAGTAATGGCTAGATTCCTATCTCCTAGCAACAACTTAAATATCGAGTTCTGTCCAACCGAACACAACGATGAGGAGGGGCTACCCGCAGTAAAAGAAACCTTAACGAGATCAGAGAAGGAACAGGTATATAGCTTACTAGAGCACTTCCGAAAGTTCTTTTCAGTAATGCCAGGTAAAACCACCTTGATAACCCATAAAATAAGAACTACACCAGGTAAAATAGTTAGGTTACGGCCGTATCGTATCCCCGAGGCAAGGAAACAGATTATGGAGACCGAAATACAGAAAATGCTAGAACTAGGAGTGATAGAGCCTTCGACTAGTCCCTGGTGCTCCCCAGTTGTTCTGGTGCCAAAACCTGATGGTACTATTAGATTCTGTATTGACTTCCGGAAGCTTAACGAACATTCAATGTTTGACACATATCCCATACCCAGAGTAGATGACGTCCTAGAAAAACTAGGAAAAGCAAAATATATGTCCACCTTAGATTTGACAAAAGGGTATTGGCAGATTCCCTTAGCCCCAGAGGATAAAGAGAAAACAGCTTTTGCCACTCAGTCCGGTCTTTATCAGTTCACCGTGCTACCATTCGGTCTCCATGGAGCGCCAGCTACGTTCCAACGGTTAATGGATAGACTCTTAAACCCATTTCAGTCCTTTGCAGCAGCTTACCTAGATGATGTAGTTATCTTTAGTGAAACCTGGAACGAGCATCTAAAACATTTACAACAGATATTCCACACTCTCACCAACGCTGGGTTAACTGCCAACCCCAAAAAGTGCGTTATAGGAAAACCCGACATATCATACTTAGGATACAAAATCAGTCAAGGGAGCCTACAACCTCAAACAAAAAAAGTAGATGCCATTCTAAATGCACCTAATCCTACAACCAAGAAAGATTTGCGCTCGTTCCTAGGGTTGGTAGGCTACTATCGAAGGTTCATACCCGAATATTCCACCCTTGCCGCCCCTCTCACAGATCTTTTGTCTAAATCCCATCCTAATCGGTTAGCACCTTTTTCGCATCAACAGAAAGCTAGCTTTGAGCAACTGAAGTCCTATCTGACCAGAGACCCAATACTCCGGTGCCCGGATTTTTTGAAACCTTTTCATTTATACACGGATGCCTCTGATGTAGGTTTGGGGGGGGGTACTGGCCCAACCCGATGAGGAAGGTAGGGATCACCCGGTAGTATATGTCAGTAGAAAACTGTTTCCCCGGGAAAAGCACTATCCAGCCATCGAAAAGGAATGTTTGGCCATTAAATGGGCCGTGGATACATTACAGTATTACCTTTTGGGTCGACCGTTTTTACTTTTTACGGATCATGCTTCCCTCACTTGGTTATCCGCTCATAAGGATACCAATTCCCGGATTTTAAGATGGTTCCTTGAACTACAACCATTTTCCTTTCAGGTCCGTCACATACCTGGACCCCAACAGGCCCCGGCTGATTTTTGGTCTCGGTTCCCGGACTCTACTGCGGTCCTCGAACAAGACCGTTCATGGGGAGAGGTGTGTGACCGGGTGTTCCCGGCACAGAGAGCCGCAAGTGACGTATCGGACGATGCCGATACGTCGCTTCCGCGTCTCCCCGTTACCAGGGAAACGTGGCGAGAGCGAGGCAGGCAGGACGCCGTTGCCTGGGAAACCAGGACGGTTTTCCGGGTCGACGGAAGAAAAGGGGAAGACGCGCCGCGACGGGGGCAGAACGAGGAGGAGAACGAGGAGCAGAACGAGGAGGAGAACGAGGAGCAGAACGAGGAGGAGAACGAGGAGCAGAACGAGGAGCAGAAGGAGGACGGGAGGAGAAAGGAGAGCGAGGAGCAGAAGGAGGTCGGAAGGAGAGAGGAGCGCGAGTGGAAGAAGGAGGACGGGAGGAGAAAGGAGCGCGAGGAGCAGAAGGAGGTCGGGAGAAGAGAGGAGCGCGAGTGGAAGAAGGAGGACGGGAGGAGAGAGGAGCGCCAGAGCCTGGAGGAAGGAGACACACAGGAGGATCACTACGACGCCAGCCACGACCCTGTAGGGTCGTGGCTAAGCAAGGTACGGTCCTTGTGGACACAGAAAAGAGGCATAAGTAAAAAGGGGACTGGGGAGGGGGTATAGAGGAGGGGTGGGAAGGGAGGACTAGAAAGGGGTACCGCGACCAGCACATCTGTGACACTTATTCCTCACTAAAATTAGATGTGGTCACGTCATTCCCCCAACTCCTCACTGGCACCAACCCCCTCCTTTTTGTGTTTACCTTTTCCCCAGTCAGCGATAGTCGAGAGAGAAAAAACCCCGGTTATAGACCCAATACTTACCTCAGCGTTTTTTCCTTCTGTTTCCGGTATCTTCCTGGATTCACCTGAGTGGGCAAGGCCGTACTTCAACCTGGAAGAGACAACAAGATCAACATAAGAAATCACCAATCTGGGAAAAGATTAAGAACAAGGACAGAATTACGTGAAAATCCAATCGTACCTTTGTTAAAAACACTTTTCACCATATAACTTAGAATAAACCACTTACCAAAATAATAACAACGCCTCTCCGTTGTCTTTATACTGTTCGATCTGTCACACAGTCATACAGCAATATTATCAATGAGACACAGGTGAGTACAATTTCATGTTTCACATTATATCACATCACACACGTCTACCTCTATCCTGTACCTACATTTCACTCCCTATTTGTTAACTGAGTTGTCCCCTTCCATTTCAGTTTCACTAATGTGTTGACCTGCGTGTCAACAGCTTGCACCCTTGAAAGGCTTGTGATGTGTGACATAGGTATGTTGACCTTCCAATGGCTAACCTTTTTTAACACTGTAATTGACAATACAAAGTTCACAATCATTGACTGACTCCAATATTATTGAGGTTTCAAGGGTGTTTATTTAAGTGCATAAAAATGTTGGGGAGTTGTGAAATGGGGAGAGGTCATGGTGGAATAATGTCCATGGCAGAGTCCATTCTATTAGTCTCACAGGTACATTGCACATCTGGCCATTGGAAGTGGAGCTGGGGCAGTTCCAATCTGGACAGGGTAACAAAGTGGGACAGTGGGGGGACAATCAAGGTAGTCTTATTTCCTGGCGGGGGTCTTGCCATCTTGCTGTGTCCTGTTCCCGGATCTCAGGGCCCACTTGCGTGGTGGTTGTCCGTCTGCAGGGGGTGGGGTGCTGGTGTGGTGGTCCTGTGGCCGGGCCTCCTGTCCACTAGCGCCGGCGGAGGTGGTGGGCAGTTCGTCGTCCTGGCTAGTGTCAGGGGCCCCTTGGAGTGCCACGGTGTCCCTCAAAGTCTTTTGAATGTCCGTCAGCACCCCTACGATGGTGCCCAGGGCAGAGCCGATGGTCCTGAGCTCCTCCCTGAACCCCAAATACTGCTCCTCCTGCAGGCGCAGGGTCTCCTGCAACTTGTCCAGGACCGTTGCCATCATCTCCTGGGAGTGGTGGTATGCTCCCATGATGGAGGATAGGGCCTCGTGGAGAGTGGGTTCCCTGGCCTGTCCTCCCTCTGTCGCACATCAGCCCTCCCAGTTCCCCTGTGTTCCTGTGCCTCCGTCCCCTGGACCGTGTGCCCACTACCACTGTCCCCAGGTCCCTGTTGTTGATGGGGTGGTGGGTTAGCCTGGGTGCCCTGTAGTGGTGGACACACCGCTGATTGACCTGTCCTGGGTAGGGAGGTATGGGTCCGCTGGGTGGGTGCTGTGCTGGTGTTCCCAGAGGGTGGCAGTTCGGTGTTGGCCTGTGGCTGGGCAAGGGGAACCGACTGTCCTGAGGCCCACGATGGTCAGGGCTGGTCATCAAGATCCAGTAGGGCAGAGCTGCTGTCGTCACTGTGGGCCTCTTCTGGGGGTGGAGTGGTGTTGTCTGGACCCTCTGGTGTGGTGACGGTCCTTCGGGTTCCTGCAGGGGTATGAGAACATGATTATTGCATGTGTGTGTTTCATGGTGTGCTATGGATGGGTGTGTGTGAACCCCAGTGCAGGCATTCCTGTGTGGGGGCTTGTGTGGTGATGGTTGGGGGGTGTTGTGGGTCTGTGCAGTGGGCATGCTTTAGTGATGGGTGTCCATGCTTAGTTGTGTCATGCAGGTCTTGGGGCTGGGATGGGTGTTTGGTGTTATGGGTAGATTAGTGAGGAGTTAGGGTGATAGGGGAGGGTGTGAGGGTTGGGGTGTGTGATAGCATGCAGGTAGGGTGGGGGATATGATAGTGAAGATTAGACTTACCAGTGTCCGTTCCTCCGACGACTCCTCCGAGGCCCTCAGGATGCAAGATGGACAAGACTTGCTCCGCCCATGTTGTTAGTTGTGGGGGAGGAGGTGGGGGTCCGCCGCCAGTCCGCTGTACCGCGATGTGGTGCCTGGATATCGTTGAACGCACCTTCCCCCGTAGGTCGTTCCACCTCTTCCTGATGTCCTCCCTATTTCTTGGGTGCTGTCCCACAGCTTTGACCCTGTCGACTATTCTTTGCCATAGCTCCATCTTCCTGGCTATGGATGTGTACTGTACCTGTGCGCCAAATAGCTGTGGCTCTACCCTGATGATTTCCTCCACCATGACCCTGAGCTCCTCCTCAGAGAAGCGGGGGTGTCTTTGGCGTGACATGGGGTGGTGTGTGTGATGTGTGGGGTGGTGTATGTGTTGATGAGTGTGGTGGGTGTAGTGGTATGTGGTGTTTTGTGCGTGGATGTTGTGTGGGTGATGGTGTAGTGTGCTTCTGTGTGATGGTGTTATCTATTCTGTGCTGTCTCTCTCTGGCCTTCGTCTCTAATTTGTGGTCGTAGGGGTTTGTGGGTGATGTGAGTGTGTGTTTTATATTGTATTGGATGTGTGGGAGTGGTGTGTGTATGTGTATCAGGTGTGTGTATTTTGAATTGTCCAATGTGGCGGTGTTTTGGAGATGTGTGTGTATTTTGAGCGCGGCGGTGTGTACCGCCAATGGCATACCGCGGTTGAAAGACCGCCACGTGGATTCGTGGGTCGTAATAGCATGGGCGTGTTTCTGTTGGCGTGGAGGTGGAGGATTTGTTTCCGCATATTTATCGCTGACCTTTGGTGTGGCGGACTTGTGTGGGTGTCTGAATTTCGGCGGATTCCGTGATGTGTGTCATAATAGCTGTGGCGGTCTCCCACCGCCGCCGCGGTGTATTGGCGGTCTTCGGCACGGCGGTAAGCGCCTTTTACCGTCAATGTTGTAATGACCCCCTTAATGTGTAAAATAAGCGGGTAAATCCCTTGTATATCTTCCCTTACCTGTAAACTGTGGTAACCTTTCAGTTTACTGATTAGAACTGGATCACAATATAAGTAAGAAGCTATTTTGAATGGTTTCACTTATGCCATTAGATGATTACATCTCAATCATAATGCTGTGGTCAGAAGTGGAAACAGAATCAGAATCACGGAGCCCCGGAAGCAGTAGGAGTTCCAATTCTCGAACACCAGCAATGTGCAGCATCCTCGGTGCCCTTGGAGATCGGGACTAGGAATGGGAGACTGGAGCCTTGATGGAGCCCTGTGATCGGCTCTCAGGCTGACTTCCAGCCCACCCGGTCCACGGGTATCAGCTTGGCACAGCGCAGCTCCAGTCCCCGTGGTGTGGCTCCAGCCCCTGGCTTCCCTCTCGCTCTGTGCTTCTGCAGTGTTGGGAGCTTGGCCCAGCTCCTCCTCTCCCTCACAGCACCTCTGACCTACCACCTGAGCTGCTCAGTGGTACCAGAGACCCAGTTAGTGGGGCAGGAGGTTTAGGGGGGCTGATGGCTCATCTTCTTGACATCTTCCTGCTGCCTCACATGCCCTGCTCTGTCTGGCTTCCCTGCAGACCTTCCATCTACAGGAGCCACTAGCATGAGGCAGGGAGCTGGGCAGTGTGCCATGGAGCCAGGGAGGCAGTGTAGTGACCACAACTACACTGCAGCTATGCTGCAGAAGCACTGTTGGCCACCCAGGGCCGCTGAACCGCGAGCCCTGGCTGCTTCCTCAGGCTCTTGAACTCCTCCTGCCAGCATCTCCCTACATTTCCTACACCAGGACCTTTCTCTTATGCCCCTGCACAGAGTCTCAAACTTGCCAAGCTGGGTCAGTGTTTTGCTTAGTCGCACCTTGATCATTTCTACATATGGAACATCCGATCAACCTCAGGAACCATTTTACCCCTACTGACTGCCTTTCTGAATGCCTTGGAAATCTGCAGCTAGCTGATTAGGAACTCTGATCACTTAGTGGAGATCCTTCAGCAGATTCCACAAGCCAGGGGCCAGCAACATGCATGTGTAGTGACTGTAGGCAGTCACTGCGAAGGGTGTGCCCTGGGCCATCGCAGAAGCGGACCAGTTAGGCTCGGTGCACCTTGTGGGGGCCTAGTGAGCCTCATTTGCCTTGACCACAAGCCAGGCAGTGGTAGCAGGCAAGTGTAGTGACTGTAGGCAGTTACTGTGAAGGGTGTGCCCTGAGCCATTGTAGAAGTGGCCCAGATAGACTGGATGCAGTTTGCAGGGGCCTGGTGAGCCTCACTTGCCTTGACCACTAGTCCTCCCTCCCCCACCCCTACATACACACTGACTCAAGCTGGTTAGGAGAGGCTGTGTAGTGCTGTGTCGAGGGGACATACACAGCTCTTGCACACTTTATATCATCTTGCAACAGGAGAACTGAACTAAACGGAATAGGCCCAATGATACAACAAGTCCAACAATACGACTCACAAGAATCACAAGAAAGCAACAGAAGAAAGGAAACCATGCGGTCAGGAAAAGCAAGAAAATCTCCTCCCAACAAAACTGCAGCAGGGAAGAGTAAGAAGAAACTCCAAGAATCAGCAGATCACCTCAAACCTCAGACAGCCCATCACGCATCGAAAAAGAAGTGGACAAGGAAGTAGCAAGTCCCAGTGTTAGTGACAACTCAGAACAAGCAAAGAAACACTGTTATGCTGATCTGCAGCCAAAAATCGACATGAAGTTCTCCTTTCTGAAAACACCGGTTCAGCCATTTACTCAAGTAACAGCAATATTCACGGCCTGCAGCCATCTATACAACCTTCAATTTCCACTATCTACACTATGAGCAGTTCAGCTCAGCAAAATCCCACCACAAAGGAAGAAGTCATAAGACCAAGACAAAGTAGAACTGGAGCCACAATCAAATCCCTATTGTCTAGGTGGCCATATATGTGCAAACTATCCAAGCAGAGATCCATGCAGCACCTGAGCAGGACCTTAAGGATCAGGTGATGGTCCCCCTCCAACAAAACAAGAACTGCTAAAATGTCTCAGCCCTTAGCGAAACCGCAGTGGCACTGACCACGATCCCCAAACAGGAGAGTCTGTTGCCCATAGGTACACAAGACACAACCTCACTTACAGACTTTGCCTCGCAAGCAACCTCATTGATCTGTGAAAATCAAGTTCACCAATCGTCAGTGCTCTCATGGGGTCCAAAGTCAGTGGAAGTTTTGACAGCAGAGGACGATGAGATACTATCATATCCAGGCACACAACAATGGGAGACTATGCTGACTGCATACTCTCAAGACTCCCCTCCAGTCCACGGAGCCACTCCTGGTATAGAACTCTGCTCAACAACCCATAAGAAAGTTAAGAGCATCGACGTGAGCCCAATTAAAGGGGCTACACCAACAGGATTGGATACCTGCTCAAACTCTAGGGAATTATACACCGATGGTGCATGGGCATCTTAACTAAAAACCATGCAGAAGCTCTTTAAATATCAAACTGATAAAATGAATGTTCAACTAACACAACTTAACACACTGACAGTGTTTGTGGCATGAATAAATGGGAGCTTAGGGGACCTCAAATCTCTTCTCATGCAGGCACAACTTGATTTGGCTAGTGCACAGGCCAATTGCACATGTACCCCAATTATAGACAAACTATCCACACTACCTTCCATGCTCAGCAATCTGTGTGCCTCCATAAAACTGGGGGTTACCATTAACCCTCCCATCAAAAAGTTGGGACCCCAGCTCAGGACTCTTCGGGAAACTATTTACACACAGTGTGGGGCCATGGAGTAAGGGACCAGATTCAGGAAATATGGTCTGACCTGACGCCATCTACAGCGGAGGCACCAGCTACCCTTGTTCTGGCGGCTCGCAATGCCCAACCTCTCTGAAACATACAACCACCTGGCAGCCCTGCGGACAGAAAAATTAACAGTAAAACAAATGCCAAGCAAAGACAGACTCAAAGGATAAAAGGACGCAAGAAGCAATCTCCAGGAAACAGCAGGGATATCGCTCTCATCTTTAACCTTACAACTGGCCCTAAACCTGGCCCCCCCAGCAACAGAGTCCTGCCACGAAGTAACAACTCCACTGATTTCAGGGTTAAAAGGGAATACCAATTTAAGAAAATCCCCTAACAAGGATCTAATGGTCAACACAGAGCAGACCCACATGAATGCAGCTATCGATCGGGGAGGGAGGCGACTAATACAGATCCTGTCCCTGTACCTCTCGTAACTACAGCACAGGAGGCCTGTCTGCATGGCCCATCTGGATAGAACAAGCACCCACCGGAAGTGAGCTGGGAGAAGGGGTGGCTCCCCTCAACATCAATACGACTATAGTCATGACTGCACTGACTGCACTAGTCACACTGTCAGAGGAATGAGTGGGTAATATCGGTAATATCGCTACAGTTAACACTTCGCAGGCCACGCACACTAGAGTGACCCCTTCCTAAGGAGACTACAATCCACTTGCAAGCCAGAACTCACCGGACCTCAAAGCCACATCCCTGCAGGAATCCTCACAACTCAACCCTTCTCTCCCTAAGGGAAGATCTCAGAACATGACTTGTACACAAACCAGACCTAAACAAGATACACAAGTGGGTGCCTGCTGGCATGAGCAAACCAACCACTGCGACCAGAACATGGGTGGAGTACTTAATCAATCATTACAAAACTTGGAGATGCCTTCTGAGTACCTAGACACCAATATACTAATATTACGACCACACTACAAATCAAAGGCACAAGTGACATCCTGAACAGGTCCAACACTCTCCGGCTGTTATTACATATTCCAGACACTGTTGGCCTGTGCACAATGGACCTCCCGGCTGTAGAGTTCATTCACAAGGACGGATCATCTGCACATGAAGTGAGTAAGATCACGTGGAGGTCAAGCCTAATGGCCCAAACAATCATTGTGGAAAGTCATCTTTGAGCATTGGGGTATAAGCATCACCAAGTACCACGAAGTTGGGTATCTGCTCCCTCGACTAGCGGTTGGCCCCAATATCAAACCAGAGCCTCTGATCAAACAAACTTGTTCCATACTCAAGAACACCCTGGGATGCTCACCAATTAAATTAAGATCCCTGACAATTAGCACCTCTGATGATCACCAGAGCTGCCCAATATCAATACCAACAGATCTTATTCACCTTAACAATGACCTAAGGTGGATCTCTAGAATGATGAACAATCGTAATGGGACCCGGTGACGAACACTAGATAAGAGAAGGGGCCTCTCACCAACTAAGGACATTCTTCATCTCTGCTCATGGAACGTGAACGGCCTCCTTGCTAAAACCTCGGATCCAGACTTCCTTCAGTTCATTAGTACCTTTGACATCATATTGATTCAGGAGACATGGCTAGATGAACATTTCCACCTGCAGGGCTATATGTGTTTTTTTACACCAGCAACTAGTAAGACAAGGCATGGTCATCTGCAGGGCGGCCTTGCCACATATGTCTCCCTATCTATGTCAGCCAAAGCTACCTCCCTTGCCTCTGACCTTCTTTTCATCAACACTGTCACAATTACTACAACTGAGAATAGGACCACAGCAGAGATAGTCATTGTAAATATTTACATCCACCCTAAGCTTAAATCCAAAGACCCCACTCAGATGGTGGGTCAGTTTGAGAACTACATAAGCAGTGGAGAAATAGTCAAAACTGCAAATATCATTGTCTCAGGTGACTTCAACCTGCACCTACTCGGAACCTCCACGGACGAAGCTGCAGTGGCTCTTTCTACCATCTGGGGAATTCCAATGTAAGGGCATAATAAGCACGGGTGACCCACAACAACAAGTAGGGTGCTACTTAAAGGCCTGGAACAATTACAACTAAGAGGCCTGAATTGAAGCTTCTGAGATGACTCCCCACCAGCCGAGACGACTCCCCACCAGCCGCCTCATACTTCTCAACAAATATCTCTACAACAATTGACTACTCTTATGTCTCCCTGCCATTGTTTGAACAAGTTGCCATGTATCACCTAGGGGACAGGGGTGAGAGAGACCACAGCCCATAGGAGCTAGTCCTTTCACTGAAAATCCCCAAACTGGAAAGAACAATAGTCCCCTTTGATACTTCCTACACCACAAACTACAAATCGGTTAAATGTGCTCAATCAAACATAGAGCTCTTATCCACTGCAGCAATGGACCTAAGCCACAAGCAGCAGTGAGGTGGTGAAGTGGGAACTACTTACCACTAAGCTACGTAATAAGTTTGTGGAACCCACTTACACCTGTCCACCTACAGTTCTCTCAGCGATAACACACATATTGCATGAACAAGGGGCCAAGCTATGAGAACTCAAAAGGAAAATCAGCTCCATCATAAGATATCTCTGAAGCAGGCCTGGTAACCTAGACCTGCTAGGAGCTTCAAGGTACCAAAAATGGACACTAAATAAGCTTAAGTCAATCAACAGGACATGTGAAAAAGACCACTGGGCCAAGCAATATATGGTTTCAAAGAGTAAAAACAACGCATGTTTCTGGCACACAATATAAAAACTCTCGCGCCCCGCACACTGAGGCATTACACTGCACATACAGGAAGATGTCTGGGCACAATATCTTGGTGATCACTTTAACTGCCATGATGCAACCCCATGTCTCCCTTGAAATGCCTACACAAAGTCAGACAAGTATAGGAGCTTCCTGTCTGCATATGTGCCCAAAGGAGTCATCACTTGTTATAACTGCAGCAACTGCCTGAATAATTGATCAGATAGCCAAGGGCAGGAGGGAAGGAACGCCAGGACCAAATGGCATCCCCCATGCAGTCTTTAAGCACAACAGAACTTTCTGGGGAACAATTTTAGAACCCCTCTATTCAGAAATTGGCCTTACTGGCACTATCCAACTGACCTGGAAGGGATCCATAATCTCAACCATCTTCAAAAACGGGGACAGATCACTCCCAAAAAACTATTGTTTAATTGCCCTAATAGATAACAAAGCAAAGTACTTTGCAGGACTCCTGCTAGAGCACCTGTCTGCATGGATTGCCAAAAAAAGAATAATCGCCTACACTCAAACCGGGATCTCAAAAGTAACTGGCACCATAACAAATATCATGACTATTGCACTTCTTATTGACAAAGCAAAGGCACAGAAACAGCAGCTCCATCTATGTTTCACCAATTTTAGGGCTGCCTTTGATCATGCGGAGAGGAATATGCTTTGGAGGCATTCCCCAACTGCTTTTAGACCTGATAATAGCTCTCCACACGGACACCTGGACACAGATCGAACTGGGTACAGGCACGCATCTCTCGAGGAGGATACTCACCACCAAAGGTCTGAAGCAGGGCTGCATCCTGGCCACCACACTTTTTAATCTGCACTTAGCAGATCTGGTGGGGGTTCTTGCCCTCATAAACTTACATGCTCTGAAAATCAGGGATCAGATGCTACTGTGCCTCATGTACGCGGACGACCTTGTGTTGGTAAACCATACCAAGATAGGGCTCCAGTGACTGATAAATGCCACCCAGCTGTACTCGGATGCCAACATCTTGTCTGTAAACTTTGAAAAAAAAAACTTACAATGGCAATTAGTAGTAAGGAGAAGTCCCCTCAGGTGTGGTACAGGGGCAAGAAACAGCTCCCGCCAGCACACAAATTTAAATACCTCAGGGTCATCATTGACAAGTCTGGTATTTTTGCGCACCAAATAGGTAACTTTATGGGGAAAGGCTTGGCCCTAGCAGTATCTTTAAAAAGACTGAAAGCAGAATTGAATGGCCTATCATTCACACCCTCCTACAGGTAATGAAAGCTAAGCTCCTGCCCACAATAACTTATGGGAGCAAAATACAAAGAAGAGGAGACCTGCAAGCTCTAGACCACACAGTATGTAAAGTTTATCAAATTATCTTCAACCTTCCGAAATACATCTCTCCCCTCCAAATTAAACTGGAGCTCGGTCTGTTGTGTAGCCATTTTAGCTATAGTTTTATACACGTTATGTTTAGCAAACTAGGCCTGCCACAGTGCACTTTTACCTAGATATATTTGAATCAGCTTCGTTTTTATTATTTTAACAATAGCCACATTTGCTGTCTTATTTTCTTTTCTTTATCAAGCTGTTCTTCGCCTAGGCCAGCACTGCATTCTTAAACAAGACATTTCATTCACTCTGTGCTTTTCTCAAGGCTGCAGTAAGATAGGTTGCCGGCAAAAGTGGTACGCTTTGTCTCTAATGTTCACAGAAACATACACACTCTTATGTGGGAATCTTTTCTTGGAACAACAGCTGGTTTATCATAAAAACACTACTTTGACCCATGTACGTTAGTGGGAGATTCCAGCCAGATGACTACAACTGTATGCTGATTTCTGAGTGCTTTGCTGCAGCTGCTTATGTAGACTACAGGCCTCTTGCTCAGGTATGAGGGATGATGTCTTCCCAGGGGAACCTGAAGGGCAGAATTAGAGCTGAACATGCTGTGCTCTAACATAGTCTAGGTAGGAACTATTCTAAAAAAACATAGTGACAATATGGTAGCATTATTTTTATGTTTCACTCTCCTTGTCACAATTTTAATCCTGTCATGCTTCTTCGTCCTGGTTATTACAATTAATGCTTTATTATCTATGATGCAGTTACTTCAATAAAACCTTATTGAACTATATTCTGCCACTGATTGTCCTTGCATACGTGAGACTAAAGTAACTGAGTAAAACAGATGGTATCTGAGTGACCACGATTTCCCTGAGGAGTCATTTGTGTCATGCTCTCGGTTGCCCAATCATCCTTGCTCTTGGGTGGAGATGAGGCACTGCTAGTTAGCCGGAACAAAACCAAGATTAGGCCGACAGGTGTAATCTGTAGTGGGTTCAGACTCAGTCCCCCGCAGTACAAGTGATTCTGCCATCCAAATCCAGTAGTCTCCTTAGGATAATGAGAGCCTACGTGACAGGTCTATTGAATCAGTCTCTGGCATGATGAGGTGCATACATAAACTTCTGGATTGAAGTCCACCTATGGCAGGAGCTTCAGCGCAAGAGCGCCTCACCTGCCAGAGTCTACCTAGAAGATTCATTAAGGAGGACATGGCTCACTAATCTATACGGGACTCCAACTTCGCACAATGTCTTTGAAAAAGCAGTCTGGAGGTCAATTAGGCTCCAGTCCTCGAGGACAAAGCAGCCTTTTCAAGGAGGTCCCATATCTGGATGACTCTGAACACCTATATGGCTCTGGGCCCTCAAGCATATCAGCCTCTGCTTTTCAAAGCACACCAAAGAGCAGTTTTTAAGGCTCCGACTGGGGTTTTTACCATGCGCATTAAGCACACCCCCCTGGTTAAGAGATTTGGCAAATACTACCTGTTGTTTGTGTGGCACTGGCATAGAAGATCTTCAACATCTGCTTTGCACCTGTGAATAAATTGCACTTGAAAGGAAAACTCTATTAAAAAATCGATTTAATGAAAAAGGGGCCTACGAACAGGGAGGCGAGCTGTGCTGGCATGTTTAGCTCCAGGGGACCTACAGTCGGACTGGCGACTGGTTAAATTTTGAACCCTGGTAACAAAAACGCCGCAGGGGCTAACATGACAATATCGTACGGCAACCTGCTCTATTAACTTTTCCAAGTTTTCACATGAACCCTCTATAGGGCTCTTATGTCACCAGTTGCTTGCTGTTACATCAAAAAGGTATGTTAGCAGATGGAGAGTTTCCAAAATTAACCTGCCAGCAAAAGATAATGGTGGTCATTACAACCCTGGCGGTCGGTGTTAAAGCGGCGGTAAAACCGCCAACAGGCCGGCGGTAAAAAAAATGGAATCACGACCGTGGCGGAAACCGCCAACATAGACAGCCACTTTAACACTCCGACCGCTACGGCGGTATAAACAAACACCGCGGCGGTAACCGCCAACAGACAGGCGGAAGACAATGTACCGCCCACAGTATCATGAGAGGCCAATACGCCACCTTTTCCGGGGCGGATTCACCACCAACAAAAACACGGCGGAAACAGGACTTGGAAGGGAAAACGCTCACCTCTACACACCCCACGAGGAACCAGGACGCCATGAAACCGGAACTCCAGATACTCCCTGCCTTTGTCTTCCTGCTCCTCTACCAGGAGCACGAACGCCGGCGGCGAAGACCACAGTGAGTACTGCACCTATGACACAGGGGAGAGGGGAGGGAAAAGAGAGTGACACACACATACGCAACATGCAAAACCCCCAATCCCACCCTCACCCACTACAACACACACACTAATACATCATGATACATTACAGTTACACCCCCCAACCCCTCCGGAAGAATGCAAAGACAAAAGGAAATGATTTGAACGTTTGTAATCTATTAAAATCCAGTATTCAAAAATATATATACACTATAAACAAATATATACACCAAGAATACAAGTCCAGGTATTGCACCATTAAAGTCTGTGGACCACTGGGCCCAAAATGCATGGGCGAGGCCCACACTCAATACCCGATCAAAACGGAGAGAACACTGCAGGGGCATCAGATAGAAATACAACAGGCACCTCAGGGGGAAGGGAAGGGAGGGCACCTCAGCTGGATGAGTGCAAGACGCTAAATCCACGAGGGGGCTCCATGCCCACTGCTGTATCCTGAGGAGTGCAAAGCCACAGTCTCACAAGTCTTTTCAGTAGGTGGTTTGCCCACTGCTCTATCCTGGGGAGTGCAAAGCCACAGTCTCACAAGTCTCTCCAGTGGGTGGGTTGCCCACTGCTTAATCCTGGGGAGTGCAAAGCCACAGTCTCACAAGTCTCTCAAGTGGGTGGTTTGCCCACTGCTTTATCCTGGGGAGTGCAAAGCCACAGTCTCACAAGTCTCTCAAGCGGGTGGTTTGCCCACTGCTGTATCCTGGGGAGTGCAAAGCCACAATCTCACAAGTCTCTCCAGTGGGTGGTTTGCCCACTGCTGTACCCCGGGGGAGTGCAAAGCCACAGTCTCACAAGTCATTTCAGTGGGTGGTTTGCCCACTGCTGTATCCTGGGGAGTGCAAAGCCACAGTCTCACAAGTCTTTTCAGTGGGTGGTTTGCCCACTGCTCTATCCTGGGGATTGCAAAGCCACAGTCTCTCAAGTGGAACAGTCTCCACTGGCTCTGGAGGGGGCTTTGTGCCCAGAGTGCTTCATCCTGCCAAGGACTGAGGTAGTGGATGTAAATCTCCTCTGGTTCTGGAGGGGGCTTTGTGCCCAGAGTGCTTCATCCTGCCAAGGACTGAGGTAGTGGTTGCCTTTCTCCACTGGTTCTGGAGGGGGCTTTGTGCCCAGAGTGCTTCCTCCTGACAAGGACTGAGGTAGTGGATGTAAATATCCACTGGTTCTGGAGGGGGTTTTGTGCCCAGAGTGCTTCATCCTGCTCATGGCGGCCTCAGTAGCATCGGAGCTTTCGGCGCTCATTGGCCTGTGGTGCTTGCGACGGCGGTGTCCTTGGCAGTGGTGCTTGTGGTGGCGGTGTCCTTGGCAGTGGTGCTGGTGGCGGCGGTGTCCTGTGAAACGGTGCTTGTGGCGGCGGTGTCCTTGGCAGCGGTGTTGGTGGCGGCGGTGTGTCCTGTGAATCGGTGCTTATGGCGGCGGTGTCCTTGGCAGAGGTGCTGGTGGCGGCGGTGTCCTTGGCAGCGGTGCTTGTGGCGGCGGTGTCCTTGGCAGCGGTACTGGTGGTGGTCTTTTCCGCCGTGCAGGTTTGTGGTGACTTGCTTATCTTTCTGTGCCCCTTCCCCACCTTGGATGGTGGCGCAGCTGTCTTGCCACTCCCAACTGTACTCCTGGGAGAGCCTTTGGTGGCAGATGTTTTGCCTTTCTACCGCCGGGCAGTGGCCAACTTTTTATGCTTCTGAGGTGGGGGACAGTCCGTGGTCTGGCTCCTTGGCACACTGGCTGCCCTGCTGCATGGCGCACTCCAGAAGCTGGTTTCTGCTGGCACCACTGTTCCCGCTGATGTGGTGACTGAGGTGCTGGGTTGGGCCCTGGAAAGGCGGGCCCTAGGGGACTGAAGGGGTGGGTGAGTTAAGGGGAAGAGGTCAAGGTTGGACAGGAAAAGTTTTTGGGACACACTGGGAAGGGTAGATGGAGGGGGTTTGGGAGTGGAGGAAGAGGTAGTGGTTGTAGGAGGTGTACGTTTGCTGACTTTGGGTCAAGGTGCATCGGCTGGAGGCTGTCGTGAGGTGAATGGCTGTTGGGTGGGTGTGTGGCTGCGTTTGTGTACCTTAGGAGGTGGGCTCACAGACACACTGGGAGAGGACACAGGGGATGTGTGAATGGTAGTGGGGGTGGTGAGTGCTTGTGAGCGGGGTGTGGTGATGGGTGTGCTGCTGATGGACTTAGTGGCTGAAGATGTAGTGCATGCAGGTGTGAGTGGAGACGAGACAGGGAGGGAGAAGGGAGACGAGGAGGAGGGGGACACAGTGGAGGCAGTGGATGTTGGTATGTCTGCATGGGTATGATGCTTGTGTGAGTGCATGTGGGATGTGTGGTGCTTATGTTTGCCAGAGCTTCCCTTGTGTGTTGAGGTGTGTGCATGCTGGTCTGAGGGTGTGCTTGGGATAGGCTGAGGTACAGGTGTTTGGGTCTTGGTGGAGGAAGATGGAGGGGGGAGGCTGGACACAGGGACAATGGCTGCCATCAGTGCTGAGGCCAGAGTCTGAAAAGACCTCTGTTGGGCTGCCTGACCAGAATGAATGCCCTCCAGGTATGCATTGGTCTGTTGCAACTGCCTCTCTACAACCTGGATGGCATTCAAAATGGTAGACTGCCCAACAGTGAGGGACCTGAGGAGGTCAATGGCCTCCTCACTGAGGGCAGCAGGGCTGACAGGGGAAGGGGCTGAGGTGCCTGGGGCGAAGGAGATGCCCACCCTGAGTGGCTGCTGGGGCTGCTGGGAGGGCGGTGCTGGTAGGGGTGGTGGCGGCTCTACCTGTAGATGCGGGGGCACAGAGGGGCCCGCCACCGCAAGGGAGCTCCCATCAGAGGAGGAGTCTGTGTCGCTGGTCTCAGCTCCTGTCCCCGCCGTGGAGCGCCCCTCGTCCCACTGGTGGCTTCAGACTTCGTTGTGTCGCCCTCCAGGGCCATGTGGGATGCAGCTCCCTCCTGCTCCGGTGCCACTGCTCCTCCACCTGATGATGCTAATGCACACAAGAACAGGGAGACCACAAAAAGGGGGGGGAGACAGAAGAAAGACATGTTGAGTGCATGCAATACCGCTACCGTTAACGGACACTACAGACACAGAAGCCCCCTGCACTATGCTGTGCACTTTGAGTTCCCTAATTAATCACAGGGAAATGGGGTACAAGGCCTATGCCGATTGCTGCACACATGGAAGTCACAGGAGCCTGACTAGGTGTAGTTGGCTCTGAACACAGGTGGGGTGGGGTGCCACATGGCCTGCCTTATGAAGGGACCTTGCCTACTAAACTCGCCCTGGCCTAGGGGAACCTACAGCCCACCTCCCCCACCCAGACACCTCCAATGCGCGCAGAATCAGCTGAATGAAAGTGTACACACCCCCTTGTGAACATCAGGAGGGTCATGGTGCGACAGGCACCCCTCCCACGCTGGGAGGCCATCCCCAGCTGGGCCTCCGCCGCCTTCTTGCTCCAGTGGCGAATGTCCTCCCATCTTTTCCGGCAGTGGCTGCTCCGTCTGTGTTAGACCCCCAGGGTCCAGACTTCCTTGGCGATGGCACGCCAAATATCCTTCTTCTGGTGGGCGCTGACCTACAGGAATAGTACAGGGGAAAAGGAGAAGATATAACCGCCCGCACCGTCACAGTCATTGGCCCGCATCCCTACCCTTGCCATGACGCACATGCACTCACCTTCGTTTCATGCACGCCTCATACTCCCCCCCCATCTTCCATCCACACCACTCCACACAGGCATTGCACATTCAGCATGCTCACAGTGTACTTACCTGTTTGTCTGGAGGACCGTAGAGTAGCGTGTACTGGGGGAGGACCCCATCCATTAGTTTCTCCAACTCCTCTGTGCTGAAGGCAGGGGCCCTTTCCCCAGACACATGAGCCATTGTCTCTTCCAGACTGAGGTCACAGCAGCACTTGCAGTGTAGGTCCTCTCCTGTCGAAGATCAGGTATCAAGTGAGTGAACGGAGAGAAAATGGCGGTCACGTCCGCGGCGGTGCGTACCGTCACCACTGGCTTACATCGTCATTGGCTCCTGGGACCCATAGGGTCCAATGTTAACCAATGCAGGATTGCCCCGCGGTCTTCGGCCACCTACCGCGATGGTGTACAACGCCAGCGCTGTTACCTCATATCCCCTTGTCCCACATTACAGGTCAGGCAGCCGCCATTTCAGGGGGCCACATGGCATTAATTTTAAATGCGTCACACATATCTAGGCCTTGCATACACACTAATACAGGCACATAGCGGATTTAAATGAATGTGGAATAAAGTTGTGTTTTCGTACCTCAGTGTTGGCTGACTCTCTGCTGGCTGTTCTCCTCCATAGAGCACGCCCGCTGGGGCAGGTGAGGAGATGGCGGCATCCTCCGGTGTACAGACCGCTGGTGGTCTTGTCGACAATGGAGGAGCGACATGTAATTGTCACATACAGACTGGACCGTGCCACAATCCATGAACTGTGTGCCCAGTTGGAGCCAGACCTGATGTCAGCTATCCGCCATTCTACAGGAATCCCCCCTCTAGTGCAGCTCCTGTCAGTACTCCATTATGGGTCTTTTCAAACTACATATAAAATATATCCTGCCTATAAACATTACGATATTTCTATCCACTATATATATTCATAAAGATTTCTTTTAAATCTTTATGAATATATATAGTGGATATTTTATACATGGATATAATCAGTGCGCAAGAGAAGTAATTAGAAACCTGAGGTCAGAAAGATAGCGAGCACATATACGATCATTAGGTAAAGGCAACCGCAAGAATGAGGATAAGTCCGCTTTCTATTTCTATTGACACGGACACAGACGATTCTGTGATCCGTTGTTTATTGTTATGACTAACTGCATAATTTAAATAAGACTGCGTCGGGTGAACTCGGTTTGGAGAAATAAACCAGTCAGCCGGCGCACTCGCGGTTGACAGGAATCGTACATAGGTAAGATATGAGCCTGAATGGTGAATCTTTATGTTAGTTTATGGAGATAACGTGGGATTTGAGAATAGTTGTTGATTTTGATCTTATTATGACAGATATTATTGGAAACGAAGTCGGAGGTACACAACACACAGTACATGTGAAAATATCACATGGAGTTAGGTGAGCTTTACAAACAAAAGTGACTATTACAATGTACATTTGTAGAAAGATTAAAGACACAATGACCAGAGATATATTTTCTTATTTATTTTTAGCCACAATTTATGCTCATTGAAGTTGACAAAAGGTACTGTAGTAGAAACACAACATTAGGTGAAGGTATTTTCGTCATAAATTAATTTGCTTGAATGCAGGTGTGATGTGTAATCTTAAGTACTATGTGAGGTGTAATCAGGATATAGATTATATTTTCTATTTGAAATGGACACTTGAGAATATATGAACATGCTCGACTCGAGTAATACTCTGTCATAGAATTTAACTTAATTCATTTTGATTATAGCCAATTGAGTACTTGCATTGGATTTTAATATTTGTCACTTTAATTTGTGCTATTTGAACCATCACTGTTTGGGATTGTACATAATAGATATGAATGGATGATTTGCACAGCTCCCACTATATGACACAGAGTCACGGGTGTAATATTAACAATGGGTTATGGTGTGTAATGTATATGCTGACTTTTGATATATCATTTTTGGGTACATTATTTTGGAAGGTCCTGAGGAAGTCCAGGGGCACTCCCCGGATGAAACACGTGTTGACGGACAAGTAAAAGAGTGATGAGGACGGACAAGCAAGAGAAGCCTTCCCACTCTACTCCATTCCACTATGTTATTGTACTCTATGCCACTCAACTGTACGCCACTCTATGACACTCCACTCTTTACTATTTCACCCTATGCCACTCCACTCTATGCTATTCTATTCTCCCCACTCCACTCTATACCATTCCACTGTATGCCACTCAAATCTATGTCACTCCATTCTTTGCCACTTCACCATATGCCACTCCACTCTACCCTACCCTACTCTACTCTATGCCACTCCACTCTACTTGGTTCCACTATATGCTATTCCACTCTACACCACTCCACTCAATGCCACTTCACTCTACGCACTCTGCATAACTCCATTGTATGCCACTCAACTCTAAGCTATTCCACTGAAAGCCACTCGACTCTACACCAGTGTCTGCCATTCCACTCAACTCCACTATATGCTGCTGTACGCCAATCCACTGTAGGCCATTCCACTCGATACCACTACACTCTACTTCATTCCAGTTTACAGCACTGAACTCTACACCACACCACTGTACGCCCCTCAAATCTACACTATTCCACTCTATGCCACTCCATGACACTCTACTGTATGCCACTCCATTGTACATCACTTCACTCCAAGCCACTCCACTCTATACTATCCCACTCTAAGCCACTTGACTCCACACCATTCTGTGTCCCTCCACTCTATGCTATTTCATCCTATGCCACTCCACACCACTACATTCTACACTGTTCCATTTTATGCCACTTGACTGTAGGCTACTATACACCATTCCACAGGACCGTGTATGCTATTGACTCTATGCCACTGCATTCTACGCTATCCTATTGTACATCACTCAACTGCATGGTATTTCACTTTAAGCCACTCCACGCTATGTCATTCATCTCTATGCCACTCCACTCTATGTTACTTCACCCTATGCTATTCAACTTTATGCCACTCCAGTCTATGCCACCCCACTCTACGACATTCTGCTCTACACCACTCCACTAACTGCTACTCCATTGTACGCCAGTCCACTCTACAGAACACCACTCCACACCATAATTTTACTATATGCCACTTGACTCTACCCCACTGTGTGCCACTCCACTCTATGATAGTCTACTGTACACCACTCCACTTTACACCACTCCACTGTACATCACTCCACCCCACTGTACGGAACTCCACTGTACACCACTGCTTTCTGCATTACACCATTCTACTCCACTCGACTGTTCATCACTGTATACTCCTCAATTGTACGCTATTCCAGTGTACACCACTCTACTCTATTCCAATCTATGCCACTCAACTGTACGCCAATCTATACCACTCCACTCTATGCTATTTTACTCTATGCCACTCCACGCCACTCCACGCTATGCTATTCTATTCTACACCACTCCACTCAATTTTTGCCACTCCACTCTACTTCACTTCCCTCCATGCCACTCCTCTCTATGCCACTCCGCTCTATGCTTTTCCACTGTATGCCATTCCACTCTACGCCACTCCACAATAGGCCACTCAACTCATACCACTCCACTCTATGCCATTCTACTGTATGCCACTCCAGTTTATGCCACTCTTCTGTACACCAGTCAACTCTATGCCACTCCACACTACTCAACTCCACTTTAGGCCCGCCACTCTACCCTATTCCACTATAAGCTGCTTGACTTTATGCCACTGTATGCCACTCCACTCCACTGTACGCCATTCCAGTCTATGCCACTTCACTCTTCACCACTCAACTCTCAACCACTGTAGTTTATGGCACTCCACTCAATGGTGTTGCAGTCTACACCACTCCACTCTACTCCACTGTACACTACTTCACTGTATACCACTCCACTCTACACCACTCCACTGTATGCTATTCTACAATATGTTGCTCCATTTTAGGCCACTCTACTGTATGTGACTCCACTCTGCACAACTCCACTCTTTGCCACTCAACTCTATGCCACTCTGCATCACTCCACCTTACACCATGCCACTTGACTGTATACCATTCCACTCAACTCAACGCTACTCTACTCTACGCTATTCTAATGTAAGGCACTCTGCTTTGCAGCACTCCACTGTATGCCACTCCACTCTACTCTATGCCACTCCACTCTCCGATATTCCAATGTATTCCACTTCATTCTATGCCACCCCACACTATGCCATTCCCATATCTTCTATTCCACTGTATGCCTCTTTATTCAAAGCCACTCTACACTACTCCACTTAACAAAACTCCACTTGAAGACAATACACTCTACAATTAAATACCTTTCTTATTAAAAAATAAAAATGTAATGAAAAATACAAAGATTAATACTTATTTATTTTTTCTTTACAAACCAAACTTAAAATAGACAAACATTAAAAATACTAAATTTATTGTTAAATTTACAATTTACACACCACCTCCAAATTACTATAACTGATGCACCTCCACATACAGTGTTGTCACTCACTAACTGCACTACATTAAGTATAACTCAGCACTCTACCATGCACAATGTTTTCATAAATGATGTCATTTCAGATGGCTTAAGTATTATGAATGCTATGATTCCACATGTTATAAGTGATGTACTATGAAAAGATATAAGCAATGTATCACAAAGGAGTGAGTTAGTTAATCTTCATAAAAATGGTACTGAGGACCGTGTATGCTCCTTTCGTCAGAAAGGGGATTGTTACACATGTTAAGCATCAAGAACTAAGAAAGGGGAAGACCTGCAGTTTTGTTTCAGATCTCACTGACATATTTGGGAAATAATTCAAATAGGTGTGAGAGCTGTGTGTGAACTGTAACAAAATGGTACCACTAAAAAAATGTATGTTTCCTAAACGTATAAGTAGTGGGGCCAAGAGCTAAGGACTAAGATATGCTTAAGGTATTGTACTGTTGTTATTGACACATTACAATAGCCATATTTAGGACAGTTGTAGACAAATTCACAAATGACAGATGGCAGTGCTGTTTACAGAGCAATGTAGGCACCCTGTTCACACCTGATTGCTAGGGAGATCAATCTGAGACTTAACTCAAGAAAGCACAATGCCAATCAACTCATATTTGTAATGGCAATGATCATTAGTATAGGACATTAATACAGATAGCTATGGATATCAATTTAAGGCCATGATTGTTACACTATTGTTACAACTCAGCATACCAGCTGAGGAAACGTACACTACTGTGGAACGCTCTGTAGCTACGTAAAGTCACTTTCAGATTTTGCATTCCAATGTGATCAATGAAATATGTAGCAGTGTTCTCTGCGAGCCACTTACCTGAATTCTAGGCGTTCCAATAGGGCGATGACAATTCCCCAATCCCACTGAGGACTAACGTGACCGCGATGAAGAATACATTGATCTCTCGCAAGTCCTCAAGGGGAAGGGGGTTTTGGGAAGAGAAAAAGAGAAAATACCAGCTTCTGCTTCATGGACTGCAGAATTGGACCGCTGGACCTTGGACTGCGTGCTCTGTTGGGCGTCAAGACTTCTGATTTCTCAAAATACTGGGTTCTTAGTTTTTAGAATTCTGGCCTGCAGAAGAATTACTTCATTAATACATTGAACCTGCATAAACTATTGTAAAATTATACATTGTGGACACATTGTGCATACGTTTCTATAAGGCTGAACAAGTCTCTTCCTCTTTTTACAATACTTTCAGAGTCTCTAAAGCAATGTCCAAACACAAAAAAAATCAACTTGACTAAAGGGCTTCTTTGTGTTCTGGCGTAATCTCTTGCCAATAATAGTTTTGATCAATTTGCTCGATTTCCAATCTCCTAATTCTCAGGGGAGTGATTGTTACAGGAAATACGTCTTTCCTTAATGACTGTTTAGCAGTATCTTGGATTCCCACCCAAACGATAAATCATGCTACTTCCTATTTATTTAAAAGACAGAGCTCCGTTTTGTTTAATTTAAACAATTAATCTTTCTCTACCTTGAAATTAAATTACTTGCTTGAAAATTTCATAAGAACCCGAACTGGGTTTTTTCACCTTTCTTATTTTCTCTCTTTTACAGGAAATACAGGATCATCGGCAAAAGATGGAAGAGGAGAGCCGGGACTCTGCAGGAAGCTCACGAAGGGCGAGGATTGCTGGAACTCACCTGGAGGCTGCCCGGAGGACGAGAATTGCTAGAACTTGACTGGAAGCTGATAGTAGAGCGTGGAACACTGGAAGTCGACTGGAGGCAGGCTGGAGAACAAGAAACTTGACCTGCACTGAAACGCAACAGAAGGCAGGCTGGAGGACAAGGAACTTGACTTGACTGGAAACAGGTGAGCAGAGCAATAGGTATGCTCAGACTCACAAGCATCCTTAAATAATCAAATGTGCACGTGTGCCTTTTGGCAGTTGATTGCTTGTTAAGGAAATGAGCAATTATCCTCCTGATTGTGGCACTTGTTCAATACAGATAACATTGTGAAGAGCACAAGTTTTGGCAGTTACAGTTGGAGCAGTTGGAAAGGCAGTTGGTTGCTTGTTAAGGAAATGAGCAATTATCCTCCTGATTGTGGCACATGTTCAATGCAGATCACTTTATGAAGAGCACATGTTTTGGCAGCTACAGTTGTAGCAGGTGGAATGAAGTGTGCATAATCAACAAGCATTGGTTATAATAAATGAGACATTTAACAATCATTGGTTATTGCAAACGTGATATTCAGGATGTAATGAATATACCCAAAGAAGTTTGAATGTTGCAAGCAACAGCATCTTACTGTAATCGAGCTCTTGGATGTGCTAGTGTACCCACAACAAGCAGGCACCAACAATGTTGCAATTATTGCACCCATCGTTGTCTTATGCTGCATGTTGTGTAAAATGGGAATCATATGCCACATACCCCTCACAGTAGAGCACTGACTTGTTTCTAACATTACTGATGATGTTGATGCAGATGTTTGTGGTGTGCAGAGTGACAAGATCAGAACAATGCACATCAATTTCACTGTACCAGGCCTAGATTGACCTATGCATGATTTGTAAGTGTTATTGTCTGGATGACTGAAGGGGTGTGCTTGGACTCTGCTTGGTTGGTGAATGTCAGACGATGCTGTTCTGGCAGGAGCTGTAGTGCTTTTTGTAAGGCTGTCATCCAGCAACACATGGGTGCTTACTCCAAGGTTTTCACTTGGCAGGGTATTTCAAGAGCTGGACAGGTGAACTTTAGATCATTCCTGAGCTACTGGCGAATACTACCCAAGGGTTGTTTGGTTCCCCATCATCTGACTGCAACGGAGTAAAGTAGTCTTGAACTTTTTAGCCATATTATGCAATAGATGCCAGAAGTGGATTTTAAATGGATAGCCATGTGATGTCTTCCTTGTTGTCCACTGAAGCAGTGGGTGCATCTGGTACCTGGCAGCATTTACCTTCTTCCACAGTGGGTTCTGGCACACTAGAAGTGAGCAGCAGGATAATCCTGTATATGGAATTGAGCAGATCATTCTTAATGGGAACAGACTAGTCAAGATTGTGGGCAGATGTTCATTTCATTGGGTAGCATGAGATGCATCCCCAGTGCTTACCATAATGCCATTCTAGGGAATGAAAGAAACCGCACTTAGCCTCATTCAGTCAGTGATTTGAGAGGCCATACCCTGGTTCTACTTTCAACACCTATTGTACTTGATGAGACATCACTAGGGCATCAGGAAAAATGAGCCCTGCATTACAGATAATATGTCAGATACGGGCCTCTGCGAAGGGTCTGAGTGATCTTAATTGGGGAGGGGTGGAACTCACATATTTTGACTTTGTGGAATTCCACTGGGTTATATAAAAACTCTGCATGTTTACATGGAATGCTGCCACCAGATAGAAAATTTGAAAATATGCAGATTATGGTGCTTGCACTGTAATTTAACAAATCTGAGCAAACAGAACCATACGCTGAACAAGAGCACAGGCCATTCAAGTTGATGTTGTTGCTGCTCAAGTGGAAAATCTAATCTGACTGCGATTGTTCACAACTGCCACAGACTGCCCACTTTAGAAAATTTTGCTCACCAGTTCACATTTCTGGAGCCACGCAGGAAAAATTCCACCACGAGGCACTTGGTGGAATTCTGCCAGAACTTTATTTTACAAGAGTAATGTAGAGCCACCAAATACTGCCATTTCCATTGGCAGAATGAAACAGTCTTAATCTGCCTAAAAGAGATCCCAAGATTCATCTAGAACATATTTATGTAATTCCCCAATTTCTTTGTGGCACTAAGTGTTGGACTATTGGGAGGGTCCAATTTTCTTGGTCTAGGTAGAACTAAGTGGAGGTATTCATGATTAAGTTTATTGACAATGACCTTTCACCCGAGGGACACACCAACACGCAACACAGACTCCACAGAGCACTCTTTATCTTCCAGTTTGATAACAACTTTCTCCTGTATACAAAGCCAGGTTTGGCCACACCGGTATCACCTATTTGGAAAGGGAACTATGGCCCTCATTAGGTTTCTGGCGGTCTTAAGACTGCTAGACCCGTGGTGGCGGTCTCACAACTGAAGGGCCCCCAGTGAAGACCGACAAATTACGAGTTTGGTAGTTTGGCTTAAGCTCCGCCCATCCCGCCGCTTATCTGAGGTCTGCCGTACTGGAGGTGAGCACCTCTGGCCTGGTGGATGCCGTAATATGGCTAGCGGTATTACGAGGCAGAAGACCGCCAGCATTTTTCTGGCGGTTGCACCAACAGAAAAAGCTGGCGGTCTTGTATCCCAGAGACAGGAATCTGCATTCCTGTCACCGGGCTACTCCCACACACACATCCACATACCGGCACACATGCACCCACATACTCCCACACACAAACAAACACACCCCCACTCACCCACGCACTCGCCTCATACACCACCATTCACACTAACATACATACACAAACACCGCACTCATTCACTCCCCCTCCAGCGCATTTATACATTCACACCCTCTCCAGCGCATACATGCATTCATCTCCCCTCCAGCGCATACATACATTCACACCCCTCCACCCCTACAGCGCATACATACATTCACACCCCGCACCGCATACACGCACTCACCCGCTCTCCCTGTCCACTGACACACGCGCACCCTCTCTTCCAGAGTTCACTCATACAAAAACATAAACCCCCCTCTCCGTCCACACACACAAACACTCACCCCTCCCCGTCCATGTACATACACGCACTCACCCCTTCCATCGGCTCAATCACACTCATGCACTCAATCGCTCACACCCGCACACACACACTCACCCTTCCCCATCCACAAACACTCACACACAATCCACTTACACACATGCAACCCCCACCTCAATCCACAAACACTCACATATCCCTCTCACCCCGTCCACAAACAATCACTCACACACGCAGACATGCACCCACAAATACCCCTCCTCCCCCCGCTTTCACAACATTCACACATGCACTGACACACGCACACACACACCCCCCTCCTTTGTCGGCCGATCCACTTACCTCGTCCTTTGAGGAGGTCGTCCGGGAGGCGACGGGTCCCGACGCTTTCACCGCCGGCAGCGCCCCGCCATCAGGACACCGCCACACTGTATTATGTGTCATAATACGGGGTCCTTTTGCCGTTGCGGCGCTGGCGGCGGAACTACCTTTTTACCGCCAGCACGACTGGTGTCAGAATTCTGTCAATTTTGGGTGGAATTCCGATATCAGTCATAATAGGGCTGTCTAAGACCACCAGCACTGGCGGTTTTTTGGTGCCCGCGGCTTCGGTGGTCTATGAAAAGACCACCGAAGTTGTAATGAGAGCCTATGACTTATTCCATAGTCCTTACACCAGTCAGGATGGAACTGAAGATTCCTTTCTGAGCAAGATGGTTTCCGGGTAAACGGTTGCTGGCCCCTCCCCCGGACGCTGCACGGATAAACGCCAGACCACAGTGAGAGCGGAGTCGGCGTTTACTCTGGGTCGAGCTGTGCTTCATGTTTCCCATGGCTTCCCCCCTGCTGTTCTCACTATCAGGCCGGTTTCAGGACGTTTCTGCGTTACGGAGGAACCAGCGCACACTGAATGGGACGTGTGTTAGCGCCAGCTGGCGGCATACTCCTCTTTGAACTCTCCCTGCATTGTATAATGGTAACTTTCAGCACAATACACGGTGGCACAGACTAAGAAGGTAAGGGTATTTAAATGCAGATTGGTCCTAAAGGAATGCCCGAGGGGGCAAGGTCAACCCCTGTATGGGTATTTAGTGGAGTGCTGAAAGGCGCTTGTGAACTGTTAAAAAGAGAAGTTGGGTATTGGCAAAAGACAATCCGAAGGATTGGTGAATCAATTGGAGCCTGGCCTTGGTTTATGGTGACAGAAATGGTGCCAAAAAACATACAGAATACGGTAGACAAAACAGAGGGCGCACGCCCAACGTCCATGGCAAAAGAAGGTAGTGACGGCCGCTTGGCTGGGAAGCGGCTTACTGGAGAACCAACTAAGATAGGCTGCAATGTCAGTGCTGGGGCAGTGACTGCGAAAGACGGTAAGGACCTGTCTAGAGGAGTCCAGCCTGATAATAAGGCAAGAGACAGAACTCAGAACAAAATACAGCCAATTGTAACTAATTTTCTGACCTGTGGGGACTAGGAGAGTGGCACAGTGAATCCTTTCCTCCTTTCTAAGAATCTCCCAACTACCATGGAGGAGGCCCTGGAGGGGGCAAGCCATGGGGAGGAGGGCTTATGTGCTGGCAATGGGCTTACTGAGAGCAGCCTGGACGCTAATAGATCACAAGCTTGCGGGTAGGGGCAAGTAGATGAAACTAAGAATCTGAAACGACAGACGAAGCAGTCTGAAAGCCCCACTGCGCTTAATAGCATACAAGAGCAAGAAGAAAGGGTAAACAACACACCCGCAATTTTGTTAAAGAGTGCCCTGAATCTCGTTGTAGAAAAGGGACAGAGAGGGAGAAGGAAAGAACTTTAGCGGGGAGGATGTGGTCAAAGACTGGACATTTGAGACCAGAAAGGTGGAGAAAGACGGGAAGAATATCGACTGGTCTAACGGTGGAGGAGACAAATTTTATTCACTAACGGAAGATTCAGAAGCAGTCAGGAGTGGATATAATCTGAGTGAAGAGGATGGGAGTGTTTCATCGGAGGCTGAGAGCTTATCTTCAGCAGTGGGACCTACGGTGAGGCCGCAGCAGCGGCACCGCAAGCATATAAAGTTCAGAGCAGGTTCGGTTGGTGTTGTAGATTCACCGGAAGGGTGTGCTGCAATGCACAAGTGGGATTTCTAGGGAATTAGATTGTCACAACATGAGAAAGATCCCAAGGGCCCCAAAGATATGGTTCTGACTACCAATTTAACCGCGGGTGAAAACTGCCCGAGTGAGCAGATAAATAATATGGCTAGTACAGATACAAAAATGCTACATTTGATATATGGCACTGTAAGGGAACTGCAAACAGAGACACGGGCAGAGAGCCAAAGAGCGGGAATGCCACCAAGCCACTACAGGTCACAGTTCGTAAGATAGCTAAATCCTGTGCTGAAATTGAAGAGAAGTGAAATACTGTTGAGAGTAGAACCTCAGTGGTAGAGGTAGAAGTTGAGGCTCTGAAGGAGCATGTGGAGACTCAAGGTGGACAATTAACAGAAGTCATGTGGAAATTGGAAGACATTGAGAACCGGCAGAGAAGAAATAATCTACGTTTCTTGGGGATAGAGGAAGGGGCAGATGGAAATTATATTAGAGCATTCATGATCAAGCTGTTACGAAATGCTTTTCCAGAGCTTGTAAATTAGGATTGGGAGGTGGAAATTCAAAGAGCCCATAGATTCCCTTTGGGTAGGCGAGGGGGAGATCGTAACTGGGGGGTGTGGAGGGGAGTAGAAGGTTTGGGAGTGGGGGGATTGGGGGAGATATAAAGAAAAAAGGAAAAGAAAGAGGAGATGGGATGCTTAAGACTAAAGGAGATAAAAGAAAGAGGGATGTTCAATCTGCAAAAAAAGGCAGAGGGATGGCACCTGAGATGTAAAGATGGATATAAAGATGGAATAAAGAAAATGGCAAAATGGGCATATCTGTCGATAAGGAAATTTAAGGGGTAAATGACTAGATTGCGAATTGCATCAATTAATATTTGTGGATTAAACAATCCCCGGAAAAGGCAAAAAATTGCTGAAGACTTGAAAACTCTCATGGCAGATATATATTGTTTACAGAAGAGGCATGTAGAATACAGTAATAGAGGGATTTTGGGTTCATTAGGTATGAGGACAGTAGACTGCACTGAACAGAATGTCAAGACTAAGGGGGTGGAGATTTTAGATGGGAGTAACAGGTTGAAATTCACAAGGCAGATAGCAGACAGAAATGGAAGATGGGCGGCCGTAGAGTGTCATTATAGTAAGGGATGTTTTACCTTGTGTTTTACATACAGTGCAGTAGTGGATTATCCAGCCCTGATGGATTATCTGTCAGTGGAATTAGACGAATGGCCCTCTCCTTATGTTCTCTGTGGAGATTTGAACTTTAATGGCTCTTGGGATTGGTTAATTTATTTGTTCAATACCACCCCTAAGAGGTATCATGGTCGTAAACCCCAGGTATATAAGGCTTTGTCTAGCTTGCAGAAAGAGATAGGGCTGGTGGACGCTTGGGTAAAGCTCTGTGCACCGGACTCTAGTTATACATATTACTCTGCTCCCCATGCAAAGCTGGCTAAACTAGATTGTTTTTTAATATACCCCGAATTATTAGCAGGGGCTGGCATAGAATTATATCCACGGTTTATGGCAGACCACAACCCATTAATATTGGAAGTCGACCTGGAAGGCTTCTAATATAAGAAGAGGAAGTGGACTTTTGGAAGAGGGCTTCTCAATGATTCAGAATATTTCAGTTATATGAAAAACTGGATAAAGGAATTTTTGGAAATTAATCAGGGGACTGCCCCGCTGGAGACTGTTTGCGACAACTTAAAAGCTGGGATACAGGGGGAAACTTTGAGCTTTAGCTTCAGAAGATAGAAGTATGTTCAAGCTCTGATTAAAGAGGCATATTTAAAGCTTAGAGTAGCAGAAAACCAGCTGATCTCAGTTATTGAGAAGGGGGAGAAACGAACAACGCCCTGGAGCAGATTACTATTGCAAAGGCAGCAATGAATGAAATCTCAGTGAAAAAAATAGCGGAAAAATATCTCGCCAATCACTCTGAAAGTTATGAATATAGCGAGAGGTCTGGTTGTCTCTTGGCAGTATGCGCACGCCACAAGGCGGCGGCCAGGGTCATTAGGGAAATTAAAGATCAGCAAGGACGAATCATGGTAGATACTGACGGGATTAGAGAGGTGTTTCGGAGGTATTATGCCAAGCTTTATAAACCGGCCCCCTCTCTAGTAGAAGAAGCAATGCTCGGGTTCTTAAGTACCATTAAGACCAGCAAACTCCCAGAAAAAGAGCAGGGGGCTCTGGGGGAACGAATTTGTACAGGGGAGTTGGAAGAGGCAATACGGGGACTCTCTTTGGGAAAAGCTGCCGGTCCTGACACAATCCCTCTAGAATTTTGTAAATGCTTTAGAGTACTATTGCTACCCTTGATGATGGAATCATTTACCCGGGTGCAAAATGGTAATATAGCCCCTTCATCTTGGGCTTTGGACGATATAGTAGTGTTCTTGAAGAAGGGGAAGACACCGCAGAATCCGGGCTCATATCGACCAATCACATTGATAAATAGTGATGTTACAATTTACTCTAATATTTTTGCAGCTCGGCTTTCTACGCTCAATGAGAAGCTAGTAGTACCAAACCAGCATGGGTTTATCCCGGAAAAGACACCACTGATCACATTAGAAGGGTCATTACGCTTTTTGATGTGACAGAGGTGGCAGAAGAGCCTATGGCAGTTGTGCTGTTTGATGAGGAGAAGGCTTTTGACAGGGTGAACTGGGATTACCGTTGGCAGATATTGGAAGTCTATTGTCTCGGGGGAAATTTCTCTCGGCAATCAAAGCCATTTATAAATCTCCTGTTGCATGGATACAGTTAATGGGAGGGCAATCTGATTGTATTCAAATTGGGCAAGGCACTAGGCAGGGATGTCCATGCTCTCCACTGCTGTTCGGAACATGTTCCCCTGCTTGGACAGCTAGAAGGAAATTCTGTTATTTCGCCAGTTCACAGGTTTGGATGGGACACGAAGGTTCTGGCCTATGCTGACGATATAGCCGGCATAACCGCCCAGATGTAGCATTGAGAGAAATAGAGAAGGAGACGAGCACATTTGGGAAGTTCTCCGGGTATTTATTAAATAAAGAGAAAACTCAGCTATTGGTGAATAAACATGTGAGTACACAGGATACTCATAGGGTGGACCATGCTGTGTATTGAGGTATTGATATTGTCCAGAGGGTGGAAGAGATAGTTAGTATAAATCTGGACCCGATTTTGGGAAAAGCTAAGCAGTAGTTTAACAGGTGGAATAATCTGCATATGTCTATAATGGGGAGATGCAATATGGTCAAAATGATTTTTCTCCCCAAGTTGTTGTATCTCTTTCGGGAAATACCACTGTTTTTTGAAAAATTTCGGTTTAGGGAGATGGATCAGTTGGTAATGAGATTCATATGGGCATATGGTAAGTGCAGAAAGGCGAGCAAATTTATGTCTCTACCCGGAGAGAAGGGGGGGTGGTCTCTCCCGAACCTGAAACTGTATCAGATGGCAGCGGCTTTTCAATATATGCGCCTATTGTTGGTGGGAAACATGGCAAGACAGGGGCAGAATACTGCCCAAATATTTATGAAGTGCTGACTGGTCTGATAGCTAATTGGGGATTGTTGGCCTTCATGGAACCCAGTTATTACAAGAAAGTACGGTTCAAGGTACTGGAAGCTGCTTATAAATGCTGGCGACCGTGGCGGAAAACGGCTGGACTTGGGAGGTTTAATTGCTATACGTTAATAGATAATAATCCTTCCCTGCCCGCGATATTTAAAGATTATCATTTTGCTAAATGGGCCCTTCTGGGGGTACGAAGTCTTGGAGATTTCTACGAGGAGTCCGGGCTCAGGTCATTTGAGGATCTCCGGGAACAGTTCGGACTGGAGCGGAGGGATTTTTTAAAGTACTTGCAGATAAGAGATTTTTTTAGCAAAAAGTTTGGGGGGAACAGGGTTTTGGAAAGAATCTTCTTTTGGAGAATATAATAGAAAAGACTTGTGTATCAATAAGATCTATATATTCAATGCTCATGTCTGAACATTCTAACGATCTTGAGAAATACAGCAAGAAGTGGGATAGTAATCTTAATAAGGGCAGTATCAAGTTCTACGAATCCCTGGAGCTTGGATATACTATGTTTTTGTCTTCAGCATTACAGGCACAGCATTATAAGACATTGTATGATTTATATTATGGGCCTGATTCTAACTTTGGAGGACGGTGTTAAACCGTCCCAAAAGTGGCGGATATACCACCTACCGTATTACGAGTCCATTATATCCTATGGAACTCGTAATACGGTAGGTGGTATATCCGCCACTTTTGGGACGGTTTAACACCGTCCTCCAAAGTTAGAATCAGGCCCTATATCCCAGCTCAAATAGCTAAATGGGGAAGGTTGGAGGGAACCCACTGTCCGGCATGTGGAGTATTCAGAGCAGATATCATACATATGTTTGACACTTGTGGGAAACTGACATTGTTGAAAGAAAATGTCCAGCAGGTGCTAAAGTGGGTGGTAGGATATGATGTAGAGCTTTCCCCTGACATTGTGGTTTTAGGGATTTTAGAGAAAGGGGGGAAATGCATTGGGCTTTTATATTTGTGGCAATGGCGGCGTACCGGTTATGCATATCATCTGCATGGCTAGATCCATGGCCCCCCTCTTGTCAGCAGTGGCTGGGTAAATTGTTATTTATCTATCATCTGGAGGTCGCCCTGTATGAGCGCAAGGGGAGGCGGGCAAGAAGTAAGGGGCAGGCGTTGTGGGGGCTCTTTGGAGAATGGGTTCGGACACGTTCGTGGCTTATTAGAAAAAATATGTAAGGTAGATCTGAATTGCTATGAACTGGAATATGTTCTTTTTTTCTTCACTAGTTGAATTCTCTGCTCTGTATTGTTTTTGTAATGAATTTTCTTTCTTTTCCGAATGAAAAAAAAAAGGAACTGAAGATTCCTAATGCTGCTCTGGGTTTAGGGCTCTCATTTGGACTTTCTAGTACATTTTGGACAGATGATAACACTATAGTGTTGGGAGTTCATTTGTTATGTCATTTATGATATACAACAGTAGTTCTTAGTCTTTTGGCTACCTTGACCCCCAATGAATCATATTGGAAGCCGGAGGTTGGTATGTTGGAGCTTCTCCAAATCAAGTGTTATTTTTAAAATGCAAAGTGATAGCATTTCACTTTGTCTTTCTTGCTCCTAAGTCATGCCCTCTGTTTGTCGGCACATACTATTGCTGTTTCAGTTGAGGCTACCAATAGTCCATACTAGGTTCCATTTGCTGTACTTGCGCTGCTCCCACAAATGAAGATAATGATCCCAACTTAATTTTTAGCTTTCTATTTTAAATTTCTTGACATCTACAAAGGTTTTAGAACTTTCTAGCTATACTTTATTAATCAGCTAAGATTGTTTAATTTTATGGACACCACAGACCCCCTAAATAGGTGTTGCGAGCTCCTAGGGGTCCTCCGACCACAGGTTAAAAACCATTTGTCTAGAATATCTATATGCAAAGTGCCTAACAATCATGAGGTCAAATTATCTGTGTCTAGGAATTGCTTGTAGTAGAAGTAGTAGAATTGGGGTGCAGCAGGACTGTGCTTTAATTATGCTTTATACTGGGTATGTCTTCAGGTAAGATTTACGAATAATATGTTCTGGTTATTACATTGACTTGAGTCTGCTTTTGTGAATGTGTTAGGTGCTGTTACTTGGTGAACAGCAAGTCGTAGCCAGGAGTATATTTTTGGGGGCGCATGGCCCCAACACATGAAAACTCAAAGGGATAGTTTTGGGAGGAGGATTTCTATTTTCGAACATTTTTGAAAACGTGCTGCAATATTAGAGAGATTTTCAAAGCATACGTCGGGGCACATTTTTTTTAATGATGGTGTTCTACCCACCCTCCCCCGACAGGCTTTTGTGGCAAAACGTGTGCCAACTAGTGCTTTTTAAAGCATGCAAATAGAACATAGTTAAAAGATAACTCTGCAGGGGGTAAGAAGTATATCCCCCGGTGAGATTTTGTCAAAAGCTTTAGTAAATTTCGAATCTCAAAATACATTGAACCAGTAACGTTGGTCTGTAGCTGTTACAGCTCAAGTACAATAATACACTGATTTGGGGATTATTTTAGATTACTTTTCTTTTAGAACGTGATTATAAATGTGGAATAAAATGAGAAAGATGGAAGGGATTAAACGATAGTTGATTCACTGTTGGATGTTTTCCAATTATGTGGTCAAATACCTTGCAAATTGTGCATTTTAAAGCATTGGGGCAAAAATAACACTGTAAAATTGGTTAGTATTAGCAGCATCAGTTCTATAGACGATTTCAAATGTAATAAAAATGTATGCACCAGTAACATGTCTATGCCACCCCTCCATAACAAGTGCTCCATTGTGCACTGCTGGGTCGCAGAAGAAGTCAGGGAATTGCTGGACTGGGGAAGAGAATCATGAACAGCAGGAGCCAGTGACAAAGACATGCAAAAGAAGGAAAGTGCAGACAAACAGGCTTTGTCACGGCAGCACACAAGTTGAGAGATCTCATCTGGATCATGCTGTTCTGGAGATCACTTCATCATAAACAGATCATGCTAATGTTGCTGTCATACATAGAGACAAAGCCTGCCATTAAAAGGACGGGATCTGGCCATCACTATCTATAACTAGTCTAATCTAATCTTGCTTGCTGCTCCTCGTAGTGACTTACCTCTAAAGAATAAGAAACACAACCAGACCGCAAGGCCAGTGAACCACTTTGAATTCGATTAAATTGTACCCCTGAACCATTAAGGGTGCCCATGTTCTGGAAGTGCTATGGGACCATACAGGTGGTAGGAAGCGGTACACAAATGCACAAAATATATCATAACTCCTTGGAAGGGACAGTGGAGCATTCTCTTTAATGCAGTGATGCATGGCAGATCTTCCTTATTATAACCACAAGGAGCAGTCAATCGTAAGATGGCAGTCTTGAGTAGAGCAGTACAAAAATGCAAACATTAGAACTAAAAATGTTAGAGATGGGCTCTCAACTATCTAGACAAGGACATTTTCGCCGATTCTGTATATCTTTCACTCTCAAAGTGGCCACATGAGCTGGAGTTTTCTCAAGGCAGATTTTCAGTTCCTTTTGTGCTCTATGGGAGGCCCTGAGTAGTCATAGTTAAATATAGCTGCCTGCAACGAATTCATTAGTACAAATGACATCTAGATTATCATGGCCAACTAAGGAATGAATAAAGAAGAACATTTCAGTTATTGGAGTGACTGAAACTCCTGATTCTAAAACGTTTCATAATGATTGTTAGTTGTATAGTTGTTTCTATTACCAAATGTAATGGCACTCTACTTGACAACTTCGAGAAGATAAAAGGTTAAGGGGCATATTTAAGAGCCCTTGGCGCCACCTTAGCGCTGCCATAGTGTTATTTTGTGGCGCTAAGGCGGCGCTAAAGTGGCTTTTCTGCTGCACTATATTAACAATGTGGCGCAATACATGCATTGTGCTACTTTCTAACCCCTTGCAGCACATTATGCCTGCGCCAGGTATAGTGGATGCAAGGGGGGCATTCTGATGCTAGGAGGTCCCGCAAAAAAAGCGCAGTGAAATCTGCAAGAGTTCACTGCGCCATTTGTGGCATCATTTTTAATGCCTGCTCAGAGCAGGCATTAAAATGATGCTCCCATAATAACCCATGGGCCTCCTTGCACTTTGCTGCACTACCGTCAAAAGTTTTGACACTAATGTAGAAAAGCACCACAATAGGGTCAAACATTTTGACACTATTGTGCTAACAACCGCCATGTGCATCGTGTCATAAATATGGCACAACCATAGTGCAAGAAAAGTGGCACATCATAGCTGATGTGCCACTTTTTCTTAAATATGGCCTATGCTTGCCCTCTCAGGAATTCAGACCCTGAAGTGAACGTCAAAGCAGACTGAAAGTGGCAGAGAAATACCTACTTCCAATTCCTTAGCATGCTAAATTCAAGAGAAGAAAGCTTGTCTTTCCATTCCAGCAAACAATTAATCAAGAGTTTTGTTCTGTATCATGCACTTGCAAAAGGTGGTCGTAATGCCTTCCTTCCCTGAAGGACACAGAGCAAAGAAAGTAGATGCGCTTGAGAAAGCAGGAGAAACCTTCAGTAGATAATGGCAGGTTAAGCTAAAACAGAGCTAAATCCCCAAAATACCCCTACAACAGAGCAAGCTAGGAGAAGAGCATTAAATCAACCTGAAATCATATGAGCTCCTAAAACAAACCAAATGCAGGGGCCCTGATATTGGGGCCCCTGAAGATCCAAAAGCCTAAAAGAGGCAAAAGCTAAGTTAGGAAAGAACTGTAGCCAAGCGGAAAGTACTATTTTTAAAAACTGCAACCTCCCTTTGATGGATTGAGGTCACTGGATTAGTACTATATAGGCACGTCAAACTATCAGAAAGCCAATAACTTGGAGTGGCACTCTTATGACCTAGGTGAACAGGCTGCTAATATTCAGACCTAGAATAGTCAACCAGGTCTGTGGACACAGAGAGCCTCAAACCTTATATCTGTTTACAAATCGTATGGCGTGGAATAGGATCAGGTTATATAAGGTCTTGTAGAAAGTAACAGTTTGCAATGAGTATAACTGGTAATGTGTGAATCTGGAGATGGATCTACTATATCAATTCAGAATGGGTTATATCCATTAAAGACCAATAAAATGAATCTTCGATATGCTGTTTACAAAAGCAGCAGATTCAGGCACTCTGTGGCCCTTGTGGGTGTAGGAAAGTTCTAAATGGCAGCCTGGACGTCGGCCTACTACAGTGAAGTCATGAGGGCTGATATCTGGAAGGTTAATGGGCACTTGTGATCATATGTTCTGCTTATCATATGCTCTTAATTTATCTCTTCGTCAAATCTACAACTGAAAATGTAACGCTCGGATGACATGGATACCTCTCATCACATGATCAGAAAGCCTGCTCCTACTCTTTTAGAGACCTTGCAGTGCTGATAAAGAGTTGTAGCCTCACTCTACCCAGCTCTTTAAAGTGCCTCTACTGGAACCCAATGAACCATGAAGAGTGTAAAAACGTATAGAAATTGGTTACCATGCTCTGTCGTGGTGTGAGCCCTTAGCACAAACACATTTTTACTTTCTTTCCAGCTCCCAAACCAGAGATGTCAAGCCGTCCCACATCAGCCAAGCTCGTCTAGTTGTGTTCTTTTCATTTGCAGTTTAAGCCCTGGATAAATGAAAAAGAAACCTATGAGAAAACTGAGAAACAAAACAGTCAATTTGCTCATGCATAGAGAAAGACAAGTGTTCTGTCTACCTCTTGTAACCTTAATTCCAAGCAGCAGTACTTATGACTATGGAAACAAGGGTAATCAGAATCTCAATGAACAGTGTGAAGAGCTGAACAGCAACCTAAGAACATCATGATTAGCACATAAGTTAAGCAGCCTTGTGCTCTTCTCCTTAGCATGCATTGATACTGACATCCTTGTATATATAAGGCCCTATTCACAAAAGTCAATTTATGGTCGTAAAAATACATTTACAAATGGATTTGTCTTTTTGTACCTTTCAGGAATTCACAAAGGCGTTCATAGCATGTTTACACCCATTTATGAGGGCAAAAGTATCTTCATCAATCCGACTTAAAGGATGAGAAATAGTCGTTCTCTAACATGGTTTGAAATAGAGCTATGGGAATACCTCAAAACATGTACATTTTTTTGCATTCCCTAACTCAGTTAGATGTGCATTCCCTGATTTGGTGGGGTTGTAGCAGAGAACAATTAATATGCATTTGTACAGGGGAACCTATTCCCACTGTACAAAGTTCTCCACGTTTGGAAAACTCCTAACAGCGGCCATTGAAGCCCGCTGGATTGGTCTTGTGACCTTCCCACGAGTACACCTGGCAACCTGCGCCTGCTGCAGCTGTTCAGGCATGCTGCTGGGAATGTTGATGAAAGGCTAAAATTAGGAAATGTACTCAAGGGGGAGATCTTTTCTCGTACTTTACCTACTTATTACTGAGTAGGACCTCAATGCGCAAAGAACCAGACTACAAGTCTGAAAAAAGAATGTAAAAGTCTGGACTAGACAAGCTACTTATTCCTGACATTTGGCAACTTGCCCACTCACACTGACTTCCCTGGGTTGGTTTTAGTGGCATCTGTGCCTCAGGTACAGGCCACTTTAGTAAGCTGATACTGCTCTATTGGTTTTAATGCTGTCCTTGAATAGTTTGGTGCGCCCTGAAAGAAACATGTGTTTGTTATGCCTGGTCTGTTTTAGAAAGGATTTGAATCTGGGCATGACACTTTAGAATTATATACAATAAGAGCAATGAGAGGGAGGAATCTGTTCTACATTATATGATGTTCAATCTGGAGTTCCACTTCAATTGAGAAGTACAAGTCAGATGGTCCTACTGTGACATAAAGAAATACATCAGTTGCACTGACCATGTGAGCAAAGGTTTATTTTTTACAGGGAGCTAAAATAGTAGACAAAAGAAAATAAGGAGAGTTGTAGCAAGGTCTTCTATGTCAAGTTGCATTTGAGCTAAATAACCTCCAACCAACCGCGCCCTGCTTATGACCACAGACAGCACTCAATGTTGCTGATGACGTTTTCAGTTTCTGCTGGCTCTAACCTCGCCCTCGGAATATGTGCAGCCAACAGTCCAGGCCAGGCCTGAGCCTCATTGTAATTGTGAAGGCGCCAGCTAGCAGTGTAGAATAGGTGCACGGATAGAGCTGGAGTTGAGGCTGCTGCACCTGCGCAGTCGGTGCAGGTTGCATAGATGCCAAGCTTCATATGGCTCATGTGTGACATTTCGAAGGTTTCAGTGTATTTATGAGTGACATTCTACTGGCAGATGTGTGACACTTCGAGTGACTCATTCTTACGAGTACAATCAAGCACGGAAGTCACTATAAAGTGATTATTATCACATATGACCTCCTTCTAAGCAATGTACAACTCTGTACACGTCTTGGAACAGCTGCAAAACCACTAAAATATAAGGACACTCATAAAGAGGGAGAGAAAAGGGTGCCTGTTTCGCGACCTTCATTTCAAGCACAATACCAAAACATTGTTTCTTTCAAGGAAGGTTGGCACAGTTAAAAACAATCTGAGTGTTGAAAGCTAATTTTTTATCATTCAGATACTAGTCCTCCTCGAACAATGCAAAGGCTTCACAGTCAGCCTTCTATTCGCCAAAAGTTGTTTCCAGAATAGTAGGATGTATTTCTTTCTTTCTTTCTTTATTTCCTTCTTTCTTTCTTTCTTTCAAGTTTTATATAGCACAAAATTGACCTGAATGTATCAGAGCACTTTACAGGGTTTGCATAGCAACATATACAGGGGATACGTAGGAGGAAAAAAGTACTAGGCAAACAAGGCAATACTGTATAATAGATGGTGTCGTGGATGGACGGCAGACTTCGGAGGTAGCGAATGTAGGTTATTTCAGAGGTAGGGACGTTCCGGCTCTACGATGGTGGAAAAAAAACGTATACCGAAGGAAGTTGATTTTAAGAGGGAGGGTTCAGGTAGTTGTTGAGAAGAATTAATTCAATTTTTTTTTCCTGAAGAGTGAGAACCATTGTTTGTCTCATAGCTCCTCTGGAAGAGCATTCCGAATTCTAGTCGCATTTCCAGTGAAAGAAAGGAAGACTGATTTTTAGGTCGAGCGTTAGCGTTCGGCCTGCTGTATACTAAAGTATACAATAGAGTGAGTTCCAACGTTCTGATTTGTTAGTTGCAGTGTCTTTCAAAAATCCTTGCTTGCTAGTGGTCAGTTTGCCTCTTTGTCCTGCCTTTTTTCACTTTGGGAGCAGCACAAAGTACTGTGTAATTACGCTTTGTCCCGTTTATCTCTTCTGAAGGGGACTTTTTCTTTCAGTATTGGCCTGTTTGCCTTGCACTGTGGGTGCTTGTTCAGTCCCTCCTCCACACCAGCTCCCTCTGTAAACATAAACCAACAACAGAGGGGGACTTTTCCAGAGCCAGCTCGCTCTCGCCCTCGCTCTCTTTCTCTTGTTATTTTCAGTCTGTCTGGCAATAAAAGTCCAGTCAGTAATTTACAACGCTCTGAGCTCTAATTTGAGCAAACACAAGACTATTGCATTCCAAATGCATGTTGGTTCTTAAGATCTGGTCACACTACCTCAAACCTACCCACTGTTGAAAAACGTGCTTTCTTTTCTCACTCCGGGCTTCCGTGGCTCTGTTCTTTCACACTTTGTCCCGCTGCCCCCTGCCCCCACTGGAATCCTGATGGATTGTTTTAGTTTTTTTTGTTTTGACATCCTGTGTTCTCAGAGCGATCGCTCTCTAGGGTCTGCCTGGGCTTTTATGGAGACAGCATTGTAGCTGAATCAGTCACTTAACAGTTCCCGTCGCAAGCTTCAAAAATCTGTTTGCTATGTTTACAGCTCGTGAGCAGAGCTGAAAGTGTGCGTTCTCACTTAGCTCGGGGCGGGGAAGGCTTTGTGGGGAAGCACAGTTCTCATCACAGTGCCTTGGGGCGAGGGGCGGAGAAGACCCAAAGAGGCTTTGCGAAAGGGTGTGAAGAGCACCCTCTCCTCTGTACTGTGGGACACCCACTCCTCTCCGGCCAGAGGGCTTCCTCTGGGCATTCCCATTCAAATGCCGCTCCTCCCTCGCCACCAGACACCGGGAGATGGGTCTTTCACAACCTGGCCTGCTGTGGGTACAGCTGGGCTGCGGAGCGTCGGGCTTACCCGTGACTGCATTGTGTGCTGCTGGCAGTGAGCGCACGGAGACCATGGCTGTGTGCTGCTCAAGCTCTGGAGGGGTACTGTGGGCCAGATACCGCTGAGATGAGTAGTACAGTGTTTTGTTTTGTTATACCGCTTGCTTATAACGCAAATGTGTGCAGGTTTATGACAGTGTGACGCCAAGGGTGACCCAGGCATAGACGTCTGAGTTGTGTTGCTAGTGGGTCACAATGATGCTCAGTATCTAATTTTGTGTGTTGTGATAGTAGTGAGATGGTGTGATTTGTATGTATCCATTTTTAGGTTTAGGTGTTTTGTAGAGCGCTTTCGGTTATTTAAGAGGTCTTATTGTACAGTTTTAGGGACGCAGATAATTATACGAGTGTTTTGTTAGTTCCTCACACGTGACGTATTAGTGTTGCACAGTGACAGAGGGTGAGATACACATCATTCTTTGTTAGTGTGTTATGGTGATGCAATGTGACGTACCCACAGTTTGTATTTTGCGGTTATGAAAAGCAAGATGCATATGACATTTTCTTTTTGTGTAGCTAGTAGCACCAGTTGAAAAAATTACATTTTTTTTGTCAATAGATCTACGACAAAGGTTTAACTGCCTGTTGATTCTTCTGTGTGATAATGCGTCATGTTACAGAGTAAGATGTCTGCATGATTGTGTGGTGTGATAGTGTGTCAAGTTAAAAAGGACGAGGTGCCAGTGTGACACTCGTATTACAGTGACACCAAAACAAACTGTTGGATCAGTACATGTTGCAGTGAACTAAAGAGCTAGACTGATATATTTGTGTGTCCCAGGCATGTTTTGGTGGTGTTGATTCAAGTCTGTAATTTGACAATTACACGCTTTGGTGTGTGACAACAGATAAGAAAGATGAGTGAGTCTCAGATAGTTTGGTATGTCACAGTGGCGGTGTTTGAGATTTTACGTTAGTTTAGAAGGAAATCATAGGCTTAAGGCTTTAAGGATTGTGTAATTGGGGGAAAATATCTTCTGGCTCAATGCTGGAGACATAATAGCTCTGTAACTTGAGAGGTAATTCTACTAAACATTGTCACAAAACGTTAGTGCCAAACATCACAAAAGAGTCTTATTATTTTCGGGTTCTGAGACCTTAAGCAGCTTAAAATAATGTAAAAGACAAATTTATAGTCTGCATGACAGGCCTCCAAAGCATTCTCACCACTAAAAGAACATTTTCTCAAACAGTGGCTTCTACATTAAGGGGGTCAATACAACATTGGTGGTAAAAGGCGCTTACCGCCGTGCAGAAGACCGCAATACCCCGCCGCCGCCGCGGCATTCCGCCACAGCTATTATGACACACATCTTGGAATCCGCCGAAAATCAGACACCCACACAACACCGCCACACCAAAGGTCAGTGATAAACTGGCGGAAACAAATCCTCCACCTCCACGCCAACAGAAACACGCCCATGCTATTACGACCCACGAATCCACGCGGCGGTCTTTCAACCGCGGTATTCCATTGGCGGTACACACCGCTGCGCTCAAAATACACACACATCTCCAAAACACCGCCAAATTGGACAATTCAAAATACACACTCCTGATACACATACACACACCACACCCACACACACAATACAATATAAAACACACACCCACATCACCCACAAACCCCTACGACCAAAAATCAGAGACGAAGGCGACAGAGAGAGAGCACAGAATAGACAACCCCACCACACAGAGGCACACAACACCATCACCCACACAACATCCACGCACAAAACACCACACACCACTACACTCACCACAACCATCACCACATACACCACCCCACACATCACCCACACCACCCCATGGCACGCCAAAGACACCCCCGCTTCTCCGAGGAGGAGCTCAGGGTCATGGTGGAGGAAATCGTACGGGTAGAGCCACAGCTATTTGGCTCACAGGTACAGCACACATCCATAACCAGGAAGATGGAGTTATGGCGCAGAATAGTGGACAGGGTGAACGCCGTGGGACAGCACCCAAGAAATCGGGAGGACATCAGGAAGAGGTGGAACGACCTACGGGGGAAGGTGCATTCAACGGCCTCCAGGCACAACATCGCGGCACAGCGGACTGGCGGCGGACCCCCACCTCCTCCCCCACAACTAACAACATGGGAGGAGCAAGTCTTGACCATCTTGCATCCTGAGGGCCTCGCAGGAGTCGGTGGAGGATGGGACACTGGTAAGTCAAATCTTAACTATCATATCCCCCACCCTACCTGCATTCTATCACACACCCCCTCCCTCACCCCCTCCCCTATCACTACAACTCCTCACTAATGTACCCATGACACCAACACCCCATCCCAACACCAAGCCCTGCATGACACAACTAAGCATGGACACCCAGCACCACAAGCCGCTCACCTGCACTCACCACCTCCACTGCCATTTACACGTCCCCTGTGTCCTCTCGCAATGTGTCTGTGACGCCCCCTCCCAAAGTACCCAAACGCCGGCAATCACTCACCCAACATCCATCCACCTCACAACAGCCTCCAGTACCTGCACCTGCACCTGCACCCAAAACAGCTAAAGTGACACCTCCTACAACCACCTCCTCTTCCTCCACCCCCAGACCCCCTCCAGCTACCCATCCCAGTGTTCGTCAGAAACTGTCCCTCTGTAAAGTTGACCTTTTTGCCCCCACCCCCTCTCTCCAATTCATCAGTCCCATCGTAGCGCCTCAGCCAAAAAGCCTCCAATACCAGTGGTGCCTGTTCAAGGTTTTTGGAGTGCACCGTCCACCAGGGCAGGCAGTAGGACCCGGAGCCAAGGCACTGGCAGCCCACCCCCTGTAAAGGCTCTAAAATTGGAGAGTGGACGACGGGACCGTGTTAAGACTCCTGGTGGGAAAACAACTGACATGGGTTCCAAGGGGATTGGAGAGTCAGCTGTGACTCCACCAAAGGTGGGGAAGGGCCAGAGGAAGTCTCCCCAGCCTGTTGTCAGTGTCACGGCGGAGAAGTGCGCCATCATTTCCGGCGGTCGAGACACAACCGCCAGCACCGTTGTTACTGGTCCAGAGACCACCGCCAGAGTCACAGCCTAGGAGGGCCCAAGTATCGTCACTGGTCAGGTGATCACCGCCGGAGTCAGTGCCCTGGAGGGCCCCGGCTGCCACAGCCCCGCTGGGCAATGATGAAATGTCATGCCACACACCAATGTCCTTATCAGAACCGCCATGTCAAAGCACCGCTGAACAGGGCAAAGACCGCCATGGCAAAGCACCGCTGAACAGGGCAAAGACCGCCATGGCAAAGCACTGCTGAACAGTCCTGAACCGCCATGGCAAAGCACCGCTGAACAGGGCAAAGACCGCCATGGCAAAGCACCGCTGAACAGGGCAATGCACCGGGTAGGAATGAATGGACCGCCACATCAGGCATCCTTATCCCATGTGCAGCTGGGACAGTGACAGGACACGACCTTTCACGGGGAGACTCATCCAGTCTGGGCACCAGTCCCCCCCAAGACCAGTAGAGACCTGCATCAACTTGAGAGACTGTGGCTTTGCACTCCCCAGGATGGCACAGTGGGCAAACCACCCACTGTACAGACTTGAGAGACTGTGGCTTTGCACTCCCCAGGATGGCACAGTGGGCAACCCACCCACTGTATAGACTTGAGAGACTGTGGCTTAGCACTCCCTAGGATGGCATGAATGGGCATGGAGCCCTGTCATGGATCTGGCTTTGCAGTCATCCGGCTGAGGTGCCCCCCCTTCCCTTCCCCCTGAGGTGCCTTTAGTATTTCTATCTGATGCCCCGGCAGTGTTCTCTCCGATTGTGGTCAGGTATCGTTTGTGTGCCTCGCCCATGCATTTTTGGACTGTTGGTGCACGGACATTGTTATGTACATATCTGCACTACTTCTCGTCTTGTATATAATTATGACTGATTTTCAAATATATATCTGTATATTTTTGTATGACATGTATATTGGCACATTACATTGTTTGACCGATTTTCGCTTTGTGTATTCATTCTTCCGGGGGGATTGTGGGTTGTTACTGTGAGTTTTTGTGAATGCATTGGTGTGTATGTTTTAATATGCGAGGGTGGGGGTGAGGTTGTTTGGTGTGTGTCCCCCTAACTTTTGCCTCCCCCATGTCGTAGGTGCAGTACTCACCGTTGTCTGCAGCGCCTACGTAGCTGTTGGTCGTAGAGGAGCAGAAAGACAAGGGCAGGGAGTATTTGGACTTCCGGCTCCATGGATTCCTCGTGGGATATGTTAAGGTGAGCGTTTTCCCATAGCAAAAGCTGTTTCCGCCGTGTTTTTATCCACGGTGAATCCGCCCCGGAAAAGGTGGCGGATTGGCGGGTTGTAATACTGTTGGCGGTACATTGTCTTCCGCCTGTCTGTTGGCGGTGACCGCCGCGCTGCTTGTCTGTACCGCCGTGGCGGGCGAAGTGTTAAAGTGGCTGTCTTTGTTGGCGGTTTCCGCCAGGGTCATAATTCCCTTTTTTTGTCCGCCGGCCTGTTTGCGGTGTTTCCGCTGCTTTAACACCGTCCGCCAGGGTTGTAATGACCCCCTAAGTCACCTAATAACGTCACAAATACATGCAAGGCATTCTTTGGAAATGACTCCTTCTTAGGTCGAGCCTAGGCAGTGTGCATGCAATGTTTTTCTACATGCTGTAATCTACTTCTGTGGGCTTTCATCACACCTATCTCACACCCATCACTTTCATTCATTCCTTGGCCTGCCTTTCAAAATTCCCCTGATTCCGTAGGTAAATGCTTTATGTGTGTCACCTTGAGGCTGATTTGTTACCGTCTAGAAGACCGACTCTGTTACATGTATTATTGCACAATCACCCATATACCTCAGTGTGGCACGCTACTTTTTTCTTTTTAGGTCAAGTGCGCAAGCGCTCTGGCCTGCCTATCTGTGGGCTTTTAACCACGTCCACTGCACGCCTATCACTATTTCATGGGGTTGCCTTTCAAAAATCCTTTGTTATCATTGGTAAATGCTTTACATTTGTCCCTCCTTGGGGGAGTTTTGTTACTTCGTTGGCCATCAACCCTGTTACATGGATAATTGCATGTTTGATGAAATGTTTGACTGTGATCAACATTTTTTTCCTTTTGAGTCTCTCCTGCACACTCAGGCTCATGACGGCTGTGGCGCTTTGAATCGGATTGGTTATGTCAACTGTTTTACTTTTCATTTTCAATTTATGTGGAAGAAAAGTCCAATTAGGATTTTACAATGCTAGTAGCGTTCTAACTCTATCAAACACGAGACCCATTGCATTGGAAATGCTTGTTCTTTCTTGAATTTGGTCGGAATCAAAAGTAAGGTATTTCAGCTTTGCAAAGGCCTCTTTTGGACAGCTTTTGATAGCTTGTTTGCGAGGTATGTAGGTTTTTCAGTATAGAGAGCTTTATGGGTTATGCAGACCGTTTTGAAAATGCTTCTTACTTTTATTGGTAGCCAACTGAGTTCCTTTAGTGTGGGAGTGATGTGCTCATACTTGTTCTCCACGAGAGGGGTCTTTCTGCTGCGCTGAGCGTGGATTTCATCAGGATAAAGTGTCTTTTTGGAGTACCAGTGATCATTGCAATCCCGTAGTCCAGCTTGGGGAGAACTAGGGACTGACTGTACTACAGTCTTTGGGTCTTCAGAAAGGATGAAGAGTTTGATTTTGTTTTGTGTTTCAGCATGTAGAGGGCACTTTTTGCTGAGGCGTTGATATGTTCTTTCATGCTCAGGTTTTTGTCACACATGATCCAAAGTGATTTAACAGAGATGGAGATAGATAGCTTAAAGTTTAAAGCAGTAAGGATGTCAAGCCAGTTCTGGACAGGATAAGACTTTCATTTTGGCTGGATGAGGAGGACTTTGGTTTTGTTGGGATTAAGTTTTAAATGGTTGTTGGTCAGCTAAGACTGTATCATGGAGAGAGTGTTGTTTAGGTGCTGGATGGCTTTGGATGCAGAGATTTTAATGTAGAGTTGGGTGTCATCATCACAGAGACGGTATCGATTCTGTTGTGTTTCAGTATTGTTGGACAAGGTTCCTTATATAGGTTAAATAAGGTAGGGGACAGGATTGATCCTTGGGGAACTCCTTGTGGGATTGATGCTGTGAGGTGGAGCTGTTTCGTTTGATTAGGTGAGATTGTTGGTTTAGGTATGATGCAAACCATTGAAGGACCTTACCATTGATGTCTGCATGTTGTGAGAGTATTTGGGAGTATGTTTTGTCTGATTGTATCAGAGGCTTCTGAGAACTCAGAGATTACCTCCTCCACTCAGAGATGGACTGACATGTGGTTTTTGCCCAGCCTGAGGCAGCCTCTAAGTGCTGCTGTCTTCAGTTCAGCTCCTCTTTTAAAGTCATGGGCTGATAGTTTCATCCTCTTGCGCCAGGGAACTGGCCGTGGACTGGGTGAGAAAGCACTGCTGCAGCAGCACTCACTGCCCTCGACTCTGGATTTCTTCCCACTGTACTAGCTTTAGTAGTAGTCACCACATGCACAAAGGCTGGCACTTTTTAGCTCGATAGCCTCTGAGACCGCAGGTCGGATGCAGCCCGATTTGTGAGCAGATTACGACTCCATTCTTTCTTCCTGTCTGGCTTATGTGGGGAACTGATTTTTTGCACCGTCAGCCCGGACCTCCCCAAAGTAGAGAGCACTGTGAGGGGTTACACGGGACCAGGCACCAGAGAGACTTTTGGCCTGGCACTGCAGGGAAAACATCCTGTCAGGCCAACCCTCTCCAAAGTAGAGACTGTGAGGGGTAGCACGGGACCAGGCACCAGAGAGGCTTGTCTGTAGTCCTGAGTGATGGCAGGTGGGCATTGAAAAAACAAATCTGCACCCCCCTTGTGTCTTCACCAGCCATTAGTGGGTAGCAGTGCCTTTGCTGGAAGGCGCTTCCAGAGATTAATCATGTGCGGTGCTCTAGCAGACCCATGCAGCCATGTGGACGGATGGCCTGCTCGAAAGATTCAGGGCCAGGCCAGGCGGGGCTCAGCTTGATTACTCTGCAGCCCAGACCCACCTTTACATCGCAGTGTATAGCAACGAAACACAGACTGCCAGTGCGGTTCTCAAATACATAAATGCTCACTTTGAGCCAAACAGAGCTGACAAATTGAACTTCTGAACTGCCAGGTAGTCATCAATGTAACAACATGGCATGTCACATGGTGGGGCTGCCAGGCTGAGTGAGTCTTAGCTTGTCACCTGTTTAGCCAGCCTGACTAAAGCAGAGGAAGCACGATGTGTGGTGCCAATTCCATTCAGTACTCACTATTGCTAAGTTTCTTTTGAGTAAGGTGCCATATGAAGGCTCAGCGTAGTGGCACCACAGTGTGTACTCTGATAGAAGTGCACGAATCGAGCTGCTAATACAGCTGCACATACATCATGGCTTGTGCCTTGCAGCGCTTATGGTGTTAGGTGGCACTAGAGCTGCATGACTAAAGTATTTTAGTGCAGTAATGCGGACCATCACACTAAAATGCATTAGTCTAACCCCTGATGTATGCTACTTGGCAGGGCTGAGGGTGGTATGTGACTGAACACTAAGGCGATGAGGCATTACGAATTTGCTTGGTAATCCAGGTTTTCCACCATCTGTCCTGGCTTATTTCAGTAAATTTAGCCCATATGTACCAGTTTTCATAGAGGGCCGACTGAACACAGGAAAAGGCAAGTTTTCTTGTGTTCCACTGCAGTATTTCTTAGCAGCACTTTATAGAAGGCAATTTAATTAACACAGGTAATGTTGTGTTTGAAAAGTTGCATTTAATTACCCTTATTGTCTCCTCATCTGTGTTTTCTGTGTTGGAGAACATTGCCAATGAAGTCATTCTGTGCATCTCGGTCAAAGCAAAATGTAATCCTATCCCTATGTTTGTGGAAAGTACTGGTTTGGGATTTTGAAAAACTGGACACCTTACTGCACAGTAAGCCTGGGCAGCTTGACATAACTCATTTTACCATGCGCCCTGTCTTGGCCCCTCTTGCTGGCCTCCTACTCTCACAATGTCAGAGGCAGGAAGAGCATGAGTTCAGTTATGCCCCCGGACCTGCTATAGTACACATAACCAATCAATCACTGACATTAACTGCACACTGAAGCAGCTGCAAACATGCACAGAAGTGCACAACTCATCCATTAGAACTGAAAGAACATAAAAGCCTATGATTTGCAGGGACCAGACCAAACTATAGAACGGCCAGCCCAGTCATTCAACCTCTACTATGTTCCTGGTGAACATTCTATGACCAGCCACATTTGCAGTGTCTGTGATGTCATCACAGAATGTTGAGGCTGATGTTAACTGGAAGGTGTGTGTGTGAAACAGCGATAGAAGTGCATTAAAAGGAGTATAGGAACTGTAATGCTGCATGCAATTGGATGGGATCAGTGAGTGTGGTGCAGGGTCAAAGATGTGGCTAGAAAACAAAACATTCTGTAACTTTGGTATTTCATCGTCAGGTAGCTATATATAAAATAATGCACAGCTTAAATGAAAAATATATGTAAACAGTGGCTACTCAGTGGATATGCACCATCGTACGTCATGAGACCTCTGTTAGTTAATGCACTGCAGAGGTCTGTGTGTAACCAGACAGCCACAGAATTAAATCTTGGTTGGTGCAGTGGAGAATAGTGACTTGTGTATTTTTAGTGCTACTAGGTCACAGCCTGTGACGGATTGCACTGTGAATATGTAAGTCATTATTTTAAACTTGCCTTACACACAGCATAAGATAGAGTGTAATAAAATGTGCATAATGTGTGCTTCCTAAGTAAAGATTTGAGTAATAACCAGGCTATACGTAATGCAAGCTTTTTACAATACTGTCCCTTCAACACCTCATCAGGGGTAGTAAGCACAATGCAAATACAAATAAGCGCACGCACTTCACAGCTCATTTGTTAATTTTTTGCACTACCACTCAAAAAGAATAAACCTTTGTCATCACAAAGCTTCAGGTGATTTGATCAATTAAAGCTAGTACCGGCTACCAAATATCCTCCACATTTGCAGATTACCCTCTACATTTACAGATTAACTTGTAGCACAAATTTTCATTTCTTTCAGGAAAGAAGGCACCCTGGCAGGAAGGCTTGTTTAGCTGTCTGCCTGGCTTCGGTTTCACAGCACAGGAGACTCACCGAATGACATTTCAGCTGAAGCATTTAAACTATTGGAATGAACCATTCCAGGAAGGTTGTCTTTTCACAAAAAGTAGGGAAACGTTTTTTTATAAATCAAAAAAGTAGGGGCACATTGTGGCCCTCTGATCCCACCCACTTCGACCTCTGGTATGAAACAGTGAGTGTGAGAGGTTGGAGCTGATCTGGGCAACTAGAGGCTGCTCCTCATCAGCTCTCCTAAAGACCCTTTATTCAGGTGGTCCCAAGGTAGATTCTTCATTTTAGAAATCTTCCTGGGACTTCTCTCGTGTTGGGTCCTAGATGTCGGAATTTTGACATCAATTTGGTTCAACCAAACCTTTAATATTTTGCTGTGCTTGAGAGGTGGACTCAGTGATCAAAGAATCACAGATGAACCATCAGTGTCCCAAGTTAAGTGGCATTACCAGAAGGTGTAATGCTGACTGATGAGCAAGCAGGTAGGAGTAGATGTCAGAAGGAATGACTGAATGAATGTAGTATCAGTGCAATAGTGTACTGGGTAAAGAGGGGGAAAGAAAATTGTAAAGATCATGCAGAACACAGAAGTAAGGTTTTCTAATTCACCAGAAGACAAACTGTTTGGTTCCTAGGAAATAAAAGTGTGTATTGTCAGTCTGTAATGCTATTTAACCACCGGCTCCATCTTGACCACTTTGTGTTTAGCTTAGCTTCAAATGCCGTCACATTAGTGGCACAGGTATTTTTCCGCGCACAGCTTGTGAATGTGCTTTCGCTCTTTCTCACCAAGGACGGGAACATAACATGTAGGAGTACAGGAAATAAGGATGTACCAGGCTGAGAATGTTTATGGTTAAGCAGGCTACAGCTCAGTCTTGGAAGTGCACCTTGAGATTTGGCCAGACTCTAACATGCTCTTTCAACATTGACCTGGTATGGCCAGCATTTAAACAACAACTTACCCGATGGGAGGGGGGTTTCTAGAACCTTCCTCTTAAAGTTTTTTAAAGTATATAAGGTGTGGAAGCTTGACGGCTGCAAAGTAGCAGCTCATCTGAGAAGGGACACCTTGCTCAGAAAATAATCCCATTGCGGTCGTCCTCCCTCTTTTTGGTTGTCCGGGTCCCACGACCTGAAGTTGGCAGATAAAGGGATAATGTTGTGTCAAGCCCCATGGTGATGCATTTTTAATTCTTATTTTTAGCTTTGCGTTGTGCATGCATAAATACGTAGTCTATATATATATATATATATATATATATATATATCATATCCATTGTGGAAGTATTCTCTGTTTCTGTAATCATCATTATTGTACTGCTGTGATCATTTTTAGAATTGCACGTGTGTTACTGCCTTTGAAATAAAAGCTCATGTTATTCTTTCCGTGTTTGAAACTTCGGAAGTGCCTTAATAATTACTCAGACTAAGAGGGCTGCATTTTTTGCATTCCTTTCACTGCGTTCTCTCTCAGTCTGAAGCAGAACACAACCACCTTTAGAAAGAATTATTAAAGGAAATAGCATCCCTAACCCTGCGAAGAACGAGTCTGTATTGCTGAAAGTGGCAAATGAAAGCAGTATAATTAAAGGCTCTACCACATTATTAACCATATGAAAATCAATATATTAAAATGTTAATCTGTGTGTTAATGTGTGGCAGCATACTGGTATCATTAGGCCTATAACTGAAGTATAATCAATGCAATACTTATATCATAGCAGAAACAATAATAAAGAGTTCTAACACTTAGCCTGACTGTGAGTAGGCCCTAAAAATGACCAATCTCTTTTAAAACTCATTCTCATATTTATAATGCAATGTTCTTCTAAAACTATTATCATGTTTTCTTTCAATTTCAGGTGTCCAATCTACTGCATTAGTTACAATAGCCTTTTGTTTATGTTGAGAAACTGTTTAGTTAGGAAGCACTTATTGAAACTTGTCCGTGGGCAGTTAGCGCATGGGGATGTGAGGGAGGCTCCTGTACCAAGCTGACCAGCCATTGATACTTTCCAAAGTCAAGTAGTTGTGGGCTTCATTATTTGGTGATAGGAAAGTGGGGAGTCTCCCTGCTCCTGGAAGATAATGTGTTCTCATTAGCCCGTGCCGAAGGAGTTGGTAGGAGAAGCTTCTTGAACCTTCCATTTCTTATTAGTTCTATGTTTTTTAGTTTAGTTTAGCAGAGTGGTTCCCATTCTGCGGTCCAGAGACACCTGGGGGTTCGCAAAGCCTCCTTAGGGAGTCCATTACTGCTTAGAAAACTAACTATTATTTGCACATTAATAAAGTGTTTTTGAATAATGTGGCTAAATGTGCAACTGAAAATTTTAAAACATTTTTGACAAAATGGCAAGGAATTTGAAATTGGAGCCTAAAAATGGAATTAATATCCTCAAATTGATTTATGGAAGCAGTGCAGGTATATCAAACAGAATATAGTATAGATGATGTGTGGCTTCAATTGAATTCAGATATGCTCCAACCTTTCCATTAACATATATTTTTTATTTCATTTTACTTGTTTGCAAGTTAAATAAAATGTGTTATCATTTGTGCATGTGTTTGATGGAATGCCTGTTACTGTATTTTTTCTGTATTGTTTTGCAGTTCAAATTATCGACAATGCATAGGCCTGGTTACCTGGCTTCCAATATTGTCTCAGTGGGGTGTCCTCAGATTCCAATATTGATTTGGGGGTGGGGTCCCCGGGTTCCAGTAATGATAAAATGGTGGTCCACAGTAGTCAAAAGGTTTGGAACCATTGGTTTAGCACATCTGGACCTGGCTTCGTTGAGGGAAGACCTTTTCTGAACTCTGCTGATTTTCCTTACCCATGGCGTTGAACTTCATGTTTGAACACATGCCTGTAGGAAGCTGGGCTGGTGTGTGGTGGGTAAATTGAATGCAAAAACAGGACCCCCCACATAGATAAGTGGAATGTGTAGAGGGGAGCTGGCAGTACTAGAAAACCACAGAGGTAGGTAACACAGTACCCTCCAGCGACCAGGAAAGCAGGAGTAAATCACTGGATTTTCCCCAAACCACCCAAAAGGAGGAACAAGAAGAAAATAAGACACCAAGAAAAGACTGCAAGAAACCAGCAGTGGATTCCTGAAGAAGAAGACCTGTGGAGAGAGGGTACCAAGTCCAAAAGTCACAGTGGAGTCCAGGAGATGTAGAAGCTGCTTCCCACTCAGCTGTACTTGCAGGAGTTGGTAGACGGCGAGGAAGAACAGGTCAGTACTGCGGCCCTGGAACTAGAGAAGAGTTCCTGATGGATGGATGCAGAACATGTCCCACGCTGGAGTGAAGATTGCAGATCAGTGTCGGTGCAGGAATTGGACCAACAGGCCTTGGCAAAGGCAAATTTGTTGTTAGTGGAAAAGTAGTGCTGCCGGGGATCAGCAAGGCCCAGGAGGACTAAACCCAGGAGGCGGAGTCACAGGGGACCCTCAGTGTCACAGAAAGTCCACAGGATCAGAGACAGCCCTCACAGGAGCCCCACAGGACGGGGACACAGAAGATGCAGAAGGAGCCCATGCAACACTACAGAAAGGGATCCCACGCTGCAGGAGAACCACGTAGAGGGCTGAGCATTACAGGAAGGAGTGCTGGGGACTGGAGCTACACGTCACCTGAATAAGCAGCTGCGAGAGACGTGGTGCATGGGGGTGCTGTCCTGCATGGGAAGGCAAGGGCTTACCTCCACCAAAGCTGGATAGCTGGTAGAGAGGACCAAGAGGACTTCTCAAGACCACCACCCGTGATGCAGGATCCACACAGCTCAGAATGAGAGGAGATCCTTGCAGCCAGTCATTGTTGCAGCAGGTGCCTGCGGATGCAGGGGAGTGAGTGACTCCTTCACTTCAAGGGAGCGTCCTTCTTCTTGTGCAGGCTGAAGAGTTTCTGTCTTCGGAGGATGCACAGCCAAGCAATTATTACAAAGCTGGCAGGAGCCGTGGAAACAAAGTTGCAAAAGAGTGTTCCTCGTGGATTGTAGCGTTTTTGGTTCCTGAAGGGTCCAGTTCCAGTGGCCAGAAGTTGAAATGGAGGTTGCAGAGGAATCCCGCTGGATTCTTGCAAGCCGAATCTGAGGACCCACCCAAGAGAGAGACCTTAAATAGCCCTGAAAGGGGGATTGATTATGTAGCCAGGCAAGCACCTGTCAGGAGAGGGCTCAGACATCACCTACCTGTCCAGGCAACTCAGATGTTCCCAGAGTTCCCTGCCAACCTTGGAAACAAGATGGCAGTACCCAGGTACCCTCTGGAGGAGCTCTGAGTACCATCCCTGGGGTGGTGATGGACAGGGGAGTTGTCACTTCCCTTTCCATTTTCCAGTTTCAAGCCAGAGCAGAGACTGGGGGTCCCTGAACGGGTGTGGACTGGTTTATGCATGGAGAGCACCAAATGTGCCCTTCAAAGCATATCAGTGGCTTGGGGAGGCTACCCCTCCCAAGCAAGTCACACATATTTCCAAAGGTAGAGGGTGTTACCTCCCTCCCTCAAAGGAAATCCTTTGTTCTGCCTTCCTGGGCTTGATCAGAGCAAGCAGCAGGAGGGCAGAAACCTGTCGGAGGGGTGGCACCAGCTTGGGCTGCTCGGAAAACCCTGTAAGACTGGTGGTAGTAATGCTGGGGGACCTCTAAGGAGCCCCCAGAGTGCATGGAATCATACATCCAACACTTGCAACAGCATTGGGGTTTGATTCCAACATGTTTGATACCAAACATGCCCAGGTTCGGAGTTACCATTATGTAGGTGAACATAGGTAGTGACCTATATCCAGTACACGCGTAAAATGCCATCTCCGCACTCACAAAGTCCAGGAAAATGGATCTGGAGTTTGTGGGGGCACCTCTGCTAATGCATGCCTCACACACAGGTACCTGGACCCTGCCCTCTGGGCTGAGAGGGCCTACCATAGGGGTGACTTATAGTGACCTGGTGCAGTGACCTGTAGTGAAAAGTAGTGCATGCACCCGTTCCACGCAGACTGCAAAGGCAGGCCTGCAGAACCCTTTGCATGGGCTCCCTATAGGTGGCAGAATAACTGCTGATGCCCATACAGATCCCCTGGAAAACCAATGCCTAGGGTACCTAGGTACCATATACTAGGGACTTACCTGGGGACACCAGTATTCCAAGTTAGAAGGGAGAGAGCATAATCACTGGGGTCCTCGTTAGCAGGATCCCAGTGAACACAGTTAAACATGCTGACAACAGGCAGAAAATAGGGGTAACCATGCTAAGAAAGAGGGCACTTTCTTAAAGTGCCTATTTCCTTCGAACTTTAATTTTGTTAGACAGATGCTAACACCTTCCTCCATTAGACAAATGCTATCACCTTCCTCTGAGAATTTCCCCTTGCCACTTTCAATTACTTATTTAGCTTAGGGAAGTTCCTTTATGGAACCTATTTTCTGTTTTGTACTCTGTACATCATTTTATTTTGCATTTTCTTTTGCATAATATACAAATTTACACTGCATGAACGAAGGAATATATATGCCAATTGGATAAATTGATCAACTGATTGATTGATTTATAACTGACTAACTTTGTTATTAAAAACATCATGGCTTGGACACTAGCCTTTCTGTTGTTTCTGAGAAGCCAGGTTGGTTTCATTGTAATGAAAGTTTTATGCTGGTGCAAGCTCCTTTCATAGTTTTTCAGTTGATAATCAAAGGTTCAAACAACCAGAGCTTTAGGCCACAAGAACACAGGAAAGTGTGCTGATCAATTGTTAGCAACAAGGAAGGTTTGTCACTGAAGCACCAGGAGGCAGAAATATTCTAGAAAAGATCCAGAACTTATCCAAGTCCAGCCCATGTCCCTAAAGTCCATGGGTCAATTTGGTGTATTGGAGGTGTTTTGGCAGTTTTGAAGGTGGTTGTGGTGTTCACAATGTAAGTATAAGCATGGCTATGTGTCACAAACTGTGTGTGTGTGAAGCTTGTGGTGTCTGCTGACACTGGGTGTATTGTCTACTTTAAGTATGAGAGGGCAGCAAAGCTGGACGGAAGAGCTAATGTGCTTCTTTATGTACATAGCTTGTTTATGTAAATGCATATGTGCTTGTTGTTGAGAAGCTGAAGTTGTTATTGGACTCATCACAGTCCAAGATCCCGGGAGAGATAATAGGTGCATTGTGATTTAGCTTCTCTGTTAAGGTTTGTGGTGTCTTTCCATGCGGTACCATCAGCTGCACACTTGAGATAGGGGACTCTAACTGGCTATTCTGAGTGTGTGTGATGCTTGTTCAGCCCTTCTTAGGAATTAATAGCATTTTAATTATGGGTTGCACTTTTCATATTTATTCTTTGCAAGATATTTTAACATAAACATCATCTCTCTTCTATCTTCCCAGGAGGAGGTCTGTTTGCCGTTCCCTCGAGAGAAGCACAGTAAGTAATAATAAGTATTTGATTCTCCTTCTTAGTTTGATACTAGCACCATAAACACCATGAATGTGCACTGAACCTCAAAGGGATGGAATGGGGGGAAAAGAAAGGTTTCTTTCCCTTTGAGATATGGGAGAAAAAAGAAGAGTATAAAGAAACATATATGTTGTCCCAGTAGTGTAGTAAGGCTTATACTCAGCCTCTTTCCCGACATGCAAGACAGAGCTCCCCCCTCCTCCTCGTAATTTCTCTTTGTTAGAACTACTGGGGTGGTTGGATGGACGCAAACGTCTTTTTCCAGTCACCACACCCGGTCACACACCTGACGGAGCCACTATCCTCCTGAAGCGTGGCAGGAAGATGCAGCTCCACAGCAAACGACCTCCTGAGTCGTCTCCTGGTCTGCTTCAGGTTGCTTCCTTTTCGTTGTCTCCTGCTCTGGGTCACAGCGAAGGGGGAGGTTCCTACTATCGTCTTCAACTCCAGTCGACCCACAAACATGTCTGTTCTTCTTCCTGTCACTCAGCAGTGTTCTCTCCAGGCTCTGCCTCCAGTTGCCCCTTCGAGGACACCGCCTCCAAGTCTGGCCCCTCTTTTCTTCCTGATGCCAGGGTCAGTACCTGGAACTTATCCTCCAACCGCTCCTCCTCTATGGAATGTAAACTTCACTTAAAGAGGTGGTATTTATCCTGCAGCGGAGAAGAGGGACATATTGAGATCTCGTTCTCCTGGTGATTGGGTAGTCTCTGACACATCCCCCAAGGATTTTCCCAATCAGGGAAAAGAGGATAGCAAGAGAGAAAGTCAGCATTGCCCTGCTCCTTGCCTTTCCGATGCAGTACCTCAAAACTAAAAGGTTGTAATGCCAAAATCCAATGAAATATTCTATTGTTCTGTCTTTTGTTCCTATGTAGCCAGGTCAAGGGCGCATGGTCTGTATAGAGAAGAAAATGCCTCCCTTCCAGGTAGTATCGTCGTTTCTCCACAGCCCACTTCAGGGCAAGGCCTTCCTTCTCAATAGTGGAGTACTTCTGCTCCCAACGAAACGACTTATGACTAATGAATTCAATGGGATGTTCGTCTCCTTTCTCATCTTTCTGAGATAATACAGCCCCTATTCCTACATGTGAAGCGTCTGTCTGCACTAGGAATGGTTTGTCAAAGCTAGGGGACAACAGAACAGGTTTCGTAGTGAGAGCTTTCTTTAGATGGTCAAAGGCCTCTCTTGCTATTGCTGGGGGATGGTCAAAAACCTGTGGTCGAACTATGACTTTTTCAGAAGGTCTGTTAAGGGAGCCGATATCTTGGAATACCACTGTATAAAACGCTGATACTATCCAATCAATCCTAAGAATGCTCTCACGGCCTTCTTATTAGTAGGGAGTGTCGAGGATTGCCTTAGCCTTTTTGTTTTGTGTCTTTATACCTCTGTCCCCTAGTAAATAACCTAAGTAATTGGCTTTACTGTATGCAAATCTGGACTTCATTGGTGTTAATATGCAGATGGGCATTTTGTAGCTCAGAAAGAATTAGAGATAGGTGGTGTAAATGATCTTCCTAGGTTTCGCTGAACACAACTATATCATCCAAATAGGCAGTGGAGTATGCCTCATGATTATGCAGAACAGTATTCATTAGTCTTTGAAAGGTTGTGGAAGCACTGTGTAGGCCAAAGAGAAGGACAGTAAATTAGTACAGACCAGATGGAGTGGCAAAGGCATTTTTTCTTGCTCCTGAGGGCTCAATGGCACCTGCCAATACCCTTTGGTTGAATCAATGATGGTAATGAACTAAGCTTCCCCTAGTTTCTTGATTAGCTCGTCCACCCTCGGTAAAGGGTCCCCATCCATTTTAGCTACCTTGCTGATGGCTTAAAAGTCAATGTAGAATCTCATACTGCCATCAGCTTTTGAAACAAGAACGATGAGAGAACACCAGTAGATGGTACTATAACTCCCATTCGTAACATGTTGTTGATTTCTGTTTGGAGTGGCTTACGGCGTGCTTCAGGGATTCTACAGGGTTCTTGTCTGATAATCACTCCATCTGGGGTAGGGATGGTATGTTTGGTTAGGTGGGGCTTTCCAGGGCGGTCAGAAAAAATTGCTTGTGAAGACTTTAAGGGTTTTGATTAGGTGTATCCTCATTTTGGGGGTCAAGACTTCATTGATGTTGGTTTCTCCAAGAGTGTTGGAGGCAGGTAAGCTACACACATTTTTTGTCACGGTCTGCATGTCTCTTACCACCATAGGCTGAAGAACTTGAAGGAACACTGGTCTTTTACTGGTTCTGGACTGTCCAAGATAGGCACAACCCTTTTTAGTAGCCATGGTGCTGCAGACTGGAAAGGACGCCAAGGCAGACCGTACCCTCCAGAAGGAGTCCCAGAGGGAAAACCCCAAAATTGGGAAAAAACCTCTACCACAGGAACTCCTAATAAAGAGGAAAAAGCAATGAGAAAAGGGAAAAAGCAGGAGCACGGAAAAAAACTGAAAATAGGAGCAAGGATCACCACCAAAACGGGAGTGTTTGCAACGCAAGGAAGAAAGGAACTGCAGTGCTTATATACCAGAAAACAGGAAGTGACACAACAGGAAGAAATTACAACACCATCTTGGATTGGGAAAGACCATATAGAAATGAATAGGGAAAAAAGGAAAAGGAAAAGGAAAAAGAAAAAGGCATGCTGGGAAGAAGAACAGCAAGGAAGAAGACAATATGGAAACCAAGAAGAAAGAAGAAACTAAGAAAGAAGAAAAAGAAGAGGAAAGGCCTAAGGCGGTGAGAAGAGGGAAAATCAGGGAGGCTGGCAGGGGCTGCGGCACAACCGAGAGCACGAAATGTGGCTCTTGGGCTGTACTGCGCCGATAGAGAGATGCTGCGTTAGTTAGCGGCGACACATTTTTAGGGGGTGTCCTAACCATTTTTTAAGAGGTTGATATGGTATATTTGTGTTTTTTTGGAGACAGTTGCTATCTGTAGGTCTCCTTCCCAACCTTTCCGACTATTCTAAAAAGACCTTGGGCCAGATGTAGCAAAGGTTTTTACCCATTCTGTGTCTATGGGATAAAAAGTGTTCGTACATATGGCCCCTTGCCACTCGCTTTTCAGTTTGTTAGCGGATGAAGGGAAGAGTACTAGGACCCATTCCCCTACATCATAGGTCCTCCATTTCTTTCCTTTTTCATATATACATTTGTGTTTTTTGTTGCCTTTTTTCCAAGTTCTCCTGGGCGAATGCCTGTAGTTTTCCCAGGCAGAACTTTAACTGGGTGGCATATTCTAGAAGAGACTCAGCATGCTCAATGTCATCATTCTTCCATGCCTCTTTCATAATTTTCAAAATGGTATGTGGCTGTCCTCTGAACTCAAAGGACGAGAACCTCAGACCACTTTGTTTTTGACTCCATAGAACAAAGAGGGTCAAGGGAAGCAACTGATCCTAGTTGTTCCCATCTTCAGACAAAAGTTTTTGTTAGGGATAACTTCAGGGAGCTGTTATATCTCTCCACTAGGCCATCTGTTTGTGGCTGATAAACTGATGTTCTTAATTATTTTATACCCAGTTGTCGACAAACTTGTCTCATTAGGTTGGAGACAAAAAGGGTACCCTGGACTGTAAGTATTTCCTGTGGGAACCCCATCTGGGAGAATATTTCCAACAGATGTTGAGCTATGTTTTTTGTATTAACGGTCCTTAAGGGAATGGCTTCCAGGTATCTGGTCGTGTAATCAACTAAAACTAATACATATTGATACCCAAAGGGTGTACAAAGAAGGGGACCGATCAGTCCTTTCCAATTCTTTTAAAGAGTTTCCCTCTTATGGGCATGAGTTGTAATGGTACCTGTGGGGGTAGGAATGGGTTCTTTTTTCTGGTAGATCTCACACTGTTGGCAATAGCGTTCGATGTCAGTGTAAACACCAGGCCAATAAAAGCATTTTAGGATAGAATTTCCAGTCTTCTCTGTCCCTTTGTCTTTGTGTCCAGCCAGCAAGCGTGAATGAGCAAAAATCCGACCTGTTCTCAGAAGTCCAAAAGGACTAGGAGTTGTGGCTCATCCTGAGGTCCTGCTACTCTATATAGTAGCCCTTTCTTGATAACAAAATGGGGAAAAGGTGGGTCTGTTTTTCCTTGGGTCTCCTCTGCGGCTTGCCAAGCGTTTTGTAATGTGTTGTCATTCACTTGATGTGAATGGAGGCCTCTTTTTGCATGGTTAGCCCCCACATTTTGCCTGATGTTGATGTGTCCTAGAAGATGTAGTGCCCAGGGCCCCTGCTAACCAGGCTCCATGGCCCACAGATCATTCCCTAAATCTGTTGTAATGCCTGGCACAATTAGATACACTATTACATATCACTGTAAGACCCTAGTAAATGGGTACCCCTGTACCCAGGACATGGGATAGTATGAGTAGGCCCCTGAGGGTGGCAGCACTGATTGTGCCACCCTCTAGGGCCCTGCACCCAGATGCACTAAGCACTGCCAGTGCAGGCTGAGTGTACTGGAGCAAACCTAAAAAGACAAACTCGACATGGCACACTCCCTGTGTGTCCTGTCCACCCTACAATGCCTATGATACGGGTAAGTCACCCCTCTGGTAGGCCTTACAGTCCTAAGGCAGGTTGCACCATACTATATGTGAGGGCTGTAGGAGGCTGGCCTGGCCTATAGTGGGTATCCTGTGGTACTTACACCCTGTGCCAGGTCCAGTTATCTCTTATTAGTAGAATAGAGGTGTTTCTAGCAGCTTAGGCTGATAGAAGGTAGCTATGGCAAAGCAGCTTAGGCTGAGCTAGGAGACATGCAAAGCTCCTACTATACCACTTATATCATATGCACAATATCATAAGAAAACACAATACACAGAGTTACTAAAAATGAAGGTACTTTATTTTTATGACAATATGCCACAAGTGTCTCAGTGAGTACCCTCAGTAAGAAGGTAAGTAATATACACAAGTTATATGTACACAAACCCAAAACAGGTAAGAGTCAGAAAAGAAATGCAAAACAGTGTAGAATTACAATAGGTTGCAATAGGTGAACATAGGTCTAGGGGCAACACAAACCATAGACTCCAAAAGTGGAATGCGAATCACGAATGGACCCCAGACCTATGGGAGCTTGTAGAGGGTCGCTGGGACTGTAAGAAAACAGTCAGGGTGTCCAAGATACCCCACCCCAAGATCCTGAAAAGTAGGAGTAAAGTACACCTACTACCCCAAAAGGACACAATAGTCGTGATAGGGGGATTCTGCAAGAACAAAAAACACCAGCAAGGCACTGAAGGTAGATTCCTGGACCTGAGGACCTGCAAGGCAAGGGGACCAAGTCCAAGAGTCACAATAGTGTCCAGGGGGGCAGGAGCCCAGGAAACCCTGGATGAAGGTGTAAGGAAGCTGCCTCCGGAAGGAAGAAGCTTGGAGTTCTGCAACAACGAAGAGGACTAGGAACTTCTCCTTTGGAAGGAAGATGTCCCACGTCGCGATGAAGGTTGCAGAAGTGTTCCCACACAGAAATACCGCAAACAAGCCTTGCTAGCTGCAAGGGTTGCGGTAGAGGTTTTTGGGTGCTGCTGGGGACCAGGAAGGACCAGAATGTCGCCCCTTGGAGGAGGAGACAGAGGGGGCAGTCAGCAACTCAGAGAGCCCCCACAGAAGCAGGCAGCACCCACAGAAGTACCCAAACAGGCACTTGGAAGATTTGTGAACCGGAGCTGGCTCAGAGTCACAAAGGAGGGTCCCACGATGCCAGAGGCCATCTCAGAGGGATGAGCACTGCAGGACGGAGTGCTGGGACCCAGGCTAGGCTGTGCATGAAGGAAATCCTGGAAGAGTTCACAGGAGCCGGAGCAGCTGCAAATCACGCAGTACACAGGTTTGCAGTCTAGCGTGGGAAGGCAAGGACTTACCTCCACCAAACTTGGACTGAAGTATCACTGGACTGTGGGAGTCACCTGGATAGAGTTCCTGTGTTCCAGGGACCACGCTAGTCAGGATGAGAGGGGACCCAGAGGACCGGTGATGCAGTCTTTTGGTGCCTGCGTTAGCAGGGGGAAGATTCCGTCGACCCACAGGAGATTTCTTCTTGGCTTCCAGTGCAGGGTGAAGGCAGGTGACCCCCAGAGCATGCACCACCAGGAAACAGTCGAGAAAGCCGGCAGGATGAGGCGCTACAATGTTGCTGGTAGTCGTCTTGCTACTTTGTTGTGGTTTGCAGGCGTCGTGGAGCAGTCAGTGGTCGATCCTTGGTAGAAGTTAAAGAGGGAGATGCAGAGGAACTCTGGTGAGCTCTTGCATTCGTTATCTGAAGAATTCCCCAGAGGAGAGACCCTAAATAGCCAGAAAAGGAGGTTTGGCTACCAAGAAAGGAGGATTGGCTACCAAGAGAGGTAAGAGCCCATCAGAGGGGGTCTCTGACATCACCTGCTGGCACTGGCCACTCAGAGCAGTCCAGTGTGCCCCCAACACCTCTGTTTCCAAGATGGCAGAGGTCTGGGACACACTGGAGGAGCTCTGGGCACCTCCCCTGGGAGGTACTGGTCAGGGGAGTGGTCACTCCCCTTTCCTTTGTCCAGTTTCATGCCAGAGCAGGGCTGGGGGATCCCTGAACCAGTGTAGACTGGCTTATGCAGGGATGGGCACCAACTGTGCCCATCAAAGCATTTCCAGAGGCTAGGGAAGGCTACTCCTCCCCAGCCCTTCACATCTATTTCCAAAGGGAGAGGGTGTATCACCCTCTCTCAGAGGAAATCCTTTGTTCTGCCTTCCTGGGCCAGGGATGCCTGGACCCCAGGAGGGCAGAATCCTGTCTGAGGGGTTTGGCAGCAGCAGCAGCTGCAGTGGACACCCGGGAAAGGCAGTTTGGCATTACCGGGGTTCTGTGCTAGAGACCCGGAGGATCATGGAATTGTCCACCCAATACCAGAATGGTATTGGGGTGACAACTCCATGATCTTAGACATGTTACATGGCCATGTTCGAAGTTACCATTGTGACGCTATACATAGTTAGTGACCTATGTATAGTGCACGCGTGTAATGGTGTCCCCGCACTCATAATTTGCCCTGAACGATGTGGGGGCACCTTGGCTAGTGCCAGGGTGTCCACACACTAAGTAATTTAGCACCCAACCTTCACTAAGTGAAGGTTAGACATATAGGTGACTTATAAGTTACTTATGTGCAGTGAAAAATGGCTGTGTAATAACGTGGACGTTATTTCACTCAGGCTGCAGTGGCAGGCCTGTGTAAGAATTGTCTGAGCTCTCTATGGGTGGCAAAAGAAATGCTGCAGCCCATAGGGATCTCCTGGAACCCCAATATCCTGGGTACCTCAGTACCACATACAAGGGAATTATATGGGTGTACCAGTGTGCCAATGAGAATTGGTAAATTTAGTCACTAGCCTGCAGTGAGAAATTTAGAAAGCAAAGAGAGCATAAACACTGAGGTTCTGGTTAGCAGAGCCTCAGTGATACAGTTAGGCACCACACAGGGAACACATATAGGCCACAAACATATGAGCACTGGGGTCCTGGCTAGCAGGATCACAGTGACACATAACAAACACACTGACAACATAGGGTTCTCACTATGAGCACTGGGCCCTGGCTAGCAGGATCCCAGTGAGACAGTGAAAACACCCTGACATATACTTACAAACAGGCCAAAAGTGGAGGTAACAAGGCTAGAAAGAGGCTGCCTTCCTACAAGGGTATAATTACATGAGCAATATGCCCCCACTGTGTCCTTGCCAAACCTGGGACACAGTGAGTGAACAGAGCAGCCATTTTAAGTGCATGTACTGGACACTGGTCAAACACGAGTTCCCCAGCTACATGATGGCCACTCTGTACCCTGGGTTGTTTGGTATCAAACAGCTCAGGATGGTAAATCCAAACTGGTACCAGTATTGGATTTAACCCCAAAAGTACTCAGGGATCACCTTAGAAGTGCCCCCTGCAAAAGCTAACATAACTGGCATAGTTGCTGACTGGTTCCATCCAGCTTGCCACTTCCAGACTGCCAATATACAAACCTGGGGGAGAGCCATGGCTCTCTGGTTTGTAAAACAATGCCCTTCATGGGTGGAGGAGATAACCACCCCTCCCTGAGGAATGTGCACTCTTCTGGCAGTGAGCTTTAAAGGGCTACCACCCTTGAAGCTTGAGCCCCCAGGCCTGCTGCTAGCAGCAGATGGCTTCCCCCTTTATTACCCCCACTTTTGGCAGGAGCAAAGGCGGGAAACCACACAAAGGGTAGGAGGAGGGATCTCACGGAGCATGCACCACTCCAAGGGGCTTGCAGTCTAAGCGGAGCCCCGTATTTCATTTTCCTCCATGTTGGATGACAGGAAAATGACCCTTCCCACAGGAAGTGGTCGCTGTAGTGGGTGAAGCCACCAAACGGTAAGTGTCCCATTGGACACTACAGGTACCCACTAAAATGCCCAATAAGTTCAGTATTTAGAGGGCTCCCCTAGACCAAGAAATTAGATTAATCTGGAAGAAAATAAGACAGCACCAAAGAACCCGACAGGACAAGAACAGAGGACCTGCTGCACCAGAAGAAGCTCCAAGCCCCCTGCTTGCGGCACCAGAGTCCTGACAATCACTGCTGCGGAGGAACTGACCGCTAGACCAACCTCAAAGGACCTTAAGGACCTCAGGCATTGCAAATAGCCCAAGATCCTCATCCTGAGTGGAGGCACCACTCAAGAAACCAAAGGAACCTGAAAGGAACCTGCAAACCAGTGAGGGTCACTTCACCGACCGGTTGATATCTCTGCAACCGGAAGTCACAGCCAGGCCAAACGACACACCAATGACAGCTCAGACATGGCCTGCAAGTGTGCCAACCTTGGTGGCACAGCACCCTCTCGTGGCCGAGTTGTGCTAATACCCCAGGAACTGGCCAGTGCATGTTGGACAATCCCAAAAGCAGCTCACCCAGAGCTGCAGCTAGACCAGGAGCAAGCCCCCATCGAAGGACTTCAGTGACACCCTGGCCCTCCCACCAAAGTCCCCACAACATCCTGCAAAGCTCACAGAAGAAGACTTACCTCCAGCTCCAAAGGGTCCCTTTACGCACAGCATCCAAGTCCTTTAAATCGTCCTGCACCTGGCTGCCCTGAGCCTTGCATCACGGGATCTGCTATGTGTCCCGGTTCCTCAACCCCTTGCAACCTCAACTGCCCAAGGGGACCCCAAGGCACCATCTGTAAATCTGCAAACCAGCTCCTTTTCCAAGTGGCCCCTCCAGGTGACCATGTGCCTGTGCCAAGAGGTTTTCCAATGCTGCTCCTGCCGGAACTGGGAGCTGCTTGTGGCTCTCCAGCTGGCACAGTGTGCCCACCAACTACTTCGACCACCCTGCAAAAGAAGAGACTGGTAACTCAACTGTACGATTTTTAATGCATTTTTAAAGGTGACTGTCCATTGATTCCTATGGTGCGTAATTACACACAGAAAGACTAACTTTATTAAAACTTTGAAAAGTCATATCTCAAAAAGTACTTAATGTATCTTAAAGATCTTGGTCTTAAGATGTATATAAAGGTCTGAATTATTTTTATAAATTCTGTTCTTGAGTTATTCATTGAGTGTGTGTGGTGCATGATTGGATTTGTGAGTACAACAAATACTTAGCACATCTCCTGGATTAGCCTAACTGCTCGACCAGCTACCATAAAAATTGGAGCATTAGGAGGTCTAATTTTTACCTATGGAAACCAATGTGTGGTTGCCTGGATCCCCTGCACAGTGTGCCTATTTTTGCAAATTACATAGAGGGCCAGCCTCCTACACTTGGGCAAAGCGGACAGTCTGTCTAGGATCCATGGTTCTGGTTGAAGATAGGCTGCCTGTTTTCTTTCTGTACATTCTGGATTTACTCTGACCTGGTCAAGTCTTTGCTCCAATAGTTCTAGGGAACAAGGATTATCTGTCCCTAGGATCAGGACTTTGGGTAGGGAGGACATAACTCGCATCTCGACCCCATAGGTTTGCCCACTAGGGCTGGTCAGGTCTAGGCGTGCCAGTGGATAAATCTTGGTATCCCCATGTACACAGCCTATGGCTACTGTTCGGTTAGTAAGAACTTGTGAGGGAAGGACTAGGTTTGTTCTAATAACAGACTGCCTACACCCTGAGTCTAAAAGGGAAAAGACCCACTTATGATTGACTAGCACACTCACGTAGTATATGTGCCCGGTTTCTTGGGTATATAAGATGGAACGGGGAGCATAACTGACATCCATTGGTTGTTGTTCTTCTTCTTGCTTTTTCAGCCTCTTCTTACAAAATCTAGCTATGTGGCCCCATTCCTCACATTCAAAACATTGCGGTCCAGTGGCTGGATGTTGTTCGGATTTGGTCATTCTTATTTTTGGGACTTCAGGTATAGGTTTGGTTGAGGTCTTTTGGGTAGCTCTTGATTGTATAGAGGTTACAGATTTTTTCATTTTTTCCCATTCAATTTATGTACCCCGGTAATGAACCAGTGCAAAGGTTGTGGCGATATCCAAGGCTTGTTCTTTTGTGAGTCTGGGATATTGTTTAAGCCACCTTTGGGTTGATAGGGTACGGCCTCTAGATATTATTCTAAATATATCTTTCTCATGATCTCCTGATCTCCATGATCTTTTAGTTAAAAAAAAGGATTTTTGGGGTATCGCCTGGTAGTCCTTGTTCTCTCCTGAACTTTAACCTTTAAGTCTTACAGTCCACACCTAATTGGTCAAGTATCACCTTCTTGATAGCGGCATAAGCAGATGTCCCATCCACATTGGTGACCTGATAAGCCGCTTGAGCATCGGACGTCAAGAGTGAAGCCAGATAAAACTGCCATTTCTCCATAAGCCAAGCACTGACCCTAGCAGCCCGTTCAAAATTCAGGAAGAAAGCAATAGGGTCTTCCCCGGACATGAATTTTTGTAGTGGCATAATAGGAGAGGGATTGTTCCTGCTCTAGCCTGTTATAGTCCCGACATCATTTGTCCTTGGCTCTCAGCTATCTTGGTTATATTCTCCCCTTGGGAACGAATAGCATTTGTGAAGACCATTCTGTCTATTTTTGCTTGGGCCATGTGTTTTTCTAGCGCCCATTCCAACCGTCTCTGTCCTTCCTGTAGCTGTTGTTCAACGTTTTCCATTCAGTAACAGATGGCGAATCCAACTCCCTTCATGGTTAGCCACTTGTGATGCTTGTGCAGCGCTTCTTAGGAATTAATCGCACTCTAATTAGGGATTGTACTTTTCATATTTATTCTTCTCAAGATATTTCAACATAAGCATCAGATGAAGAGTAAGGCTTGTTCTTTTTCATCTCTCTTCTATGTTCCAAGGAGGAGAACCATTCCGCTGTTCCCTTGAGAGAAGCACAGTAAGTAATAATAAGTATTTGATTCTCCTTCTTAGTTTGATACCATCATCGTAAACACCATGAATGTGCACTGAAACTCAAAGGGCTGGAATGAGGGGGAAAAGAAAGGTTTATTTCCCTTTTAGATATGGGAGGAAAAAGAAGAATATAAAGAAACGTATATCTTTTCCCAATAGGGTAGTAAGGCTTATACTCAGCCTCATCCCCGACATGCAAGACAGAGGCCCCTCCACCTCCTGATTTCTCTTTGTTAGAACTACTCGGGCGGTCGGATAGCTGCAGGAGTCTTTCCCAGTCCCCGCACCTGGCCACATACCTGACGGAGCCACGCTCCCCCTGAAGCATGCCAGGAAGATGCATATCCATGGCAAACAGCCTCCTGAGTCGTCTCCTGGTCTGCTTCTGGTTGCTTCCTTTTTGTCGTCTCCTGCTCTGGGTCACAGTGAAGGGGGAGGTTCCCACTGTCGTCTTCAACTCCAGTCGACCCACGAACATGTCTGAGCGTCTGTTCTTCTTCCTGTCGCTCTGCACTGTTCTCTCCTGGTTCCGCCTCTGGTTGCCACTGTGAAGACGTCTTCTCCAAGTCTTGCCCCTCTTTTCTTCCTGATGCCAGGGTCAGTACCCGGAAGTTACCCTGTAGTCGCTCCTCCTCTTTGGAATGTATACTTCCATTAAAGGGATGATATTAGTCGTGCAGGGGAGAAGAGGAACGTATTGAGATCTCATTCTCCCTGTGATTGGACAGTCTCTGACAGTGTGCTAATAGGAACTGGTGTTGGTAGATCATGTTGCGCAGAGAAGCTGTATTAGTCAGGATGATTTCCCATGGGTCAAGCTTTCACTTGTGTGTGTGATAACAATGGTAGCGTTATTCTAGGTTTACCCCCTTCAGTTAATTATAATTTTGAATTTGTTTAGTGGAACAGATAAGAATTATTTGTTGTTTGTGGTTGCTCTGGTGACTTTGTAAAGTATTGCAGGGTGCTGCAACTTGTGTCATCAGGTGCCAGGCTGGAATTGATTGGTTGATATGAGTACTGCGCGGACATTGGTCATTGCTTCATCAGGTGCCACACTATGAAAGGCTTGCATAGAATATGCTGTGTTGCGATTGGATACTGATATTGCTACATACTGCTTTGTAATTTGCTGATACCTGTAAGTTCTTCAAAAAACACATTATTATTTACTCCCTTTTGTCATAAACCACTGCAAAATGAAATGTTTAGGGTGGTGAGAGATTTTGTGAGAGGTGATGTAAAAGTTCTTGTCAATGAGAGCAAGGAAGCTCCTTTGGAAGGTACACCAGATCATTACATGGGCATAATTGTCTGGCTCCACATGTGCATTTCACTTAACAAAGAAAGGGCCTTGAAATTTGCCTGACATGGTACCTTTAATCTGAATATAACTGAGAATTTTACACAAATGTTATATGATATGAAGCCTCCACCTAGACCTGCATAGTATGAATGCTTGGGAGTGTGTTGCATATGCCAAAGGTAAGGAGAAGTATCAAAACAGAGCTGAAAGGACAGTCATTAGTTGGATGGATGCTAAGTGGGATGCTGAGCAGGTGCGGAGAAGAAACATGGTTTAGTGAGTTAAAATGTACCCAGTACTGATGAATGACAAGTACCGGGAGTGAAGGATTAAAACCTCCAGTTGAACTTAGCACCAATAGTGACTTTAGTGATAGGTTTCCGAAGGACTTTCTGTCCTCCTGTCCACCCCATTCAATGCAGTCCAACCTTCTTGTGGCGGTCCCTTAGGTAATGGTAATGAAGCAACCTAATCCGTTAGTCCTGTTCAGTCCAAGCAGAAGGGCCAACGGCAACTGTCCCAGTTGAGACCTCCGTGACTCAGGTGGCCCCCATTGTGATGTCCCAGTCATGACTATCACAAAATACATATCCTTGTGAAACTCATTTACAATCAATTTAAATATAATAGCAGAAAAATCTTGCTACTGGTTAACTCATGCAAAAAATTCTTAAATGAAGATGAAAATCATCTGTCTGGAATCTTTAAAAAAAAACTCCACTGACTCCAGTGTCAACACATATGTGAAAAGCGAGTTTTAATGCTTTGAAAGCTACATCAACATATAATGGTGAATCATTTTTATAAGCATACTTAGGAAAATAAACAAAGAGTGAAAGTTGAAACAAGTGATCCCTGAGTGAGAAAAGAGACACTACACCATAAAGCAATACAAAATCGCTTATAGTTCTGTGATCTTTGGTGTATCTCACAAAGACAGCCTCTTATCAAGTTATGAAGCATGCTTGTCAATACATTGATGATTCAAAACATAATCGAAAAGGTCTTGTCCGATTAGCATGTTGACAGGGTATCGACCCTCAAGCTGGTATCCAGGGTCTCATCAGGACAAAAAAATGACCTGGGAAATGGTGAAAGGTTGGAATTATTAAAGAAAGCTTCAGCTGGATGTCGAAAATTGGTATCACTGTCTGACCCAGAGTGGTGCTTTTGTCACCTTAATTTAAGAGCTAGGTAGACTGGCAGCATCTTCCCACAGTGGGGAATGCTGTATTTTCTTAATTCTGAAGTCTGGATGCAAGTCCCAATCTTGGCAGCCCGAGACATGCCAATTCCAGTAGTGACTGACCCTATCATAACAGCTCAGATTACCACTATCCCCATTGTGACTGCCCTACCTGCAATAGCCCTGGTTCGTGTAGTTTCAGGTTCAACAGCCGGGGTGCCTGTTACCACTACTGTCTCTGCTACCTAAAATTCACAAATAGTTGTATGGAACCCCAACCTGTTAGTAGGAGCATTTACCATAGAACCCTCTTCGTGTCCACAACCCTGATTACTCTAAATGCTATTGGGCTTTTGGAACTAGGAGCACAGCCCAGGAGGGAAGGAATTTCTACAGGGAGTGGAAAAACAGAGTATGTTAAAGATAGTCAACTAACTCGAGGAGCCCTAAGGCTACTAGATGTTACTAGACGGATTGTGGAATAGGATGAACTCATTAAGGGAAATTTGGATGCAAGCTATCTAGATGGGTACCATGAAGAGGAGCAACAGTCTTAAAGTAAGGAAATGACTTGATGAGCTGTGAAGAAACATAAAGAAATATCAGAATTAGCAAATAAATACAATATTAATTTATCTAAGATCCACACCTTACAGAACATTTTTAGGACACATGCAGTTGATGAAACATTCACTAATATGAGGTTGAAAGTACATGTTAGTGCAGAGGTTGTGAGTATACAAAAGTGGAGCATTCTAGATAAAATAAAGGAAAGGTGGATTTAGAAGGAATTGAAGAGGAAAATGAAGGCGGGCATGGGGGACAAGGATCCAACCTCTCAGAATGATACTGATACAAGTGCCTTCTCTTTAAGGGATGTGCATAAAGAGGTACATGTGTATATGCCCTAGAGGTGAAGTGATTGTGCCACATTTACAAATGAGTTCTCAAAGTTGAGGAGAATCCTGACTTGTGGTACACATAGTTGAGTGGTTTGTGAAGATCTCAAAGGTGCTGTGGGAAGTTCTGAACAGTTTTTACAACATCGTGGTTCCCAGTAATGTGTACTGAATGTAAAGCGGTGGTGCAGTGGCCAAATGCAGAACCTCAGGGAGTGGCTCAGATGAATGTGCCATCTGCTTTGGTGATGCACTAGTGATTAATTTCTTGATGGCTACTACATACTTCAGAATGTCCCACATATGGGTAACGTTGTTGTTGGTGGAGTGCAGGGAGTTGATATCAAGGCAGAGGACAGATAATGAATAATGAGGATGGTGTTTCACACGGTAGAAGTTGCAATGTCCGGATTGATCTGGACAGAGAATAGATGTGATAACATTGAGGCAGTCTAATCCATGTCATTAGCGCAACAAGTTGGGCCAATCAAAGAGGGAATGTAGTCTGAACCTGTGAGATAGTAGCCTCTTTCTAGCATGGTTACCCCAACTTTCGGCCTGTTTGTGAGTGTGTGTTAGTGTGATTTTACTTTGTCATTGGGATCCTACTATTTAGGACCGCAGTGCTCAGAGATAAAAACCTATATGTCAGTATGTTTTTGCCTGTCTCACTGGCACCCTGCTAGCCAGGACCCCAGTGCTCATAGTTTGTGGCCTAATGTGTATGCCTGTGTAGTGCCTAACTGTACCACTGAGGCTCTGCTAATCAGAATCTCAGTGCGTATGCTCTTTCTGCTTTTAAATTTGTCACTCTAGGCCAGTGACTACATTTACTAATTTAAATTGGCATACTGGACCCCCCTTTTAAGTCCCTAGTATATGGTACCTAGGTACCCAGGGCATTGGGGTTCCAGGAGATCCATATGGGCTGCAGCATTTCTTTTGCCACCCATAGGGAGCTCAAACAAACTCTTACACAGGACTGCCATTGCAGCCTGCGTGAAATAGTGCACACACTATTTCACAACCATTTTCACTGCACTTAAGTAACTTATGAGTCACCTATATGTCTAACCTTCACGTGCTGAAGGTTAGGTGCAAAGTTACTAAGTGTGAGGGCACCCTTTCAGTAGCAAAGGTGCCCCCACATAGTTCAGGGCCATTTCCCTGGACTTTGTGAGTGCGAGGACACCATTACATACGTGGACTACATATAGGTCAATACCTATATGTAGCTTCACAGTGATAACTCCGAATATGGCCATGTAACATGTCTAAGATCATGGAATTGTCCCCCCATTCCAAATGTGGTATTGGGGAGCCAATTCCATGCATCTTGGGGGCTCCACCATGGACCCCCAGTACTGCCAAACCAGCTCTCTGAAGCTTGCACTGCAGCTACAGCTGCTGCCACCTTACAGACAGGGTTCTGACGTCCTTGGGTCTGGGCAGCCCAGTCCCAGGAAGGCAGAAAAAAGCATTTCCTCTGAGAGCAAGGTGTTACACTCTTTCCCTTTGGAAACAGGTGTGACAGGCTAGGAAGGGGTAGCCTCCCCCAGCCTCTGAAAATGCTTTGAAGGGCACAGATGGTGCCCTCCTTGCATAAACCAGTCTACACCGGTTCAGGGACCCCTTCTCCCCTGCTCTGGTGGGAAACTGGACAAAGGAAAGAGGAGTGACCACTCCCATGTCGATCACCACCCCAGGGGCGGTGCCCAGAGTTCCTCCGGTGTGTCCCAGATTTCAGCCATGTTGCTTTGCAAGGTGTGGGGGCACTCTAGAGGGCTCTGAGTGGCCAATGCCAGCAGGTGATGTCAGAGACCTCTCCTGATAGGTCCATACCTGATAAGGTAGCCAATCCCCCTCTCAGGGTTATTTAGGGTGTCTCCTGTGGGTTCTATTCAGATTCTGCTTGCAAGTTTCCTTCAGGATTCCTCTGCAACAACTTCAGATTCTTCTCACCTCGGACCAACCGCAGCTTGCTCCAAGAAACAATGTAACTGCAACAAAGTGTCTACAAGAGACACTTTTCTTCAGCAACTTCAGCTCCAAGTGAGCAACTGCAACAGTTTCCATGGTGTGCATGCTCTGTGGACTTCCTGTCTTCATCCTGCACCAGAAGGACCGAAGAAATCTCCTGTGGAGAGACGGAGTCACTCACCTGTTCCAAGTAGGCACCTTCCAAGGCAACGACCGGTACCCTGGGACTCCTCTCACGGCGACGAGCATACTCCTAAGGACACAGAGGGTGGGCATCATCAATGTAGACTGTCCTGAGGTTCTGCTGATGCAATTTGGAGGAGGTAAGACCTTGCCTTCCCTGAGAACAACAGTACCCCTGTGTATCATGTCTTCTTCGTCTCCTGAGGCCTCTGTGCACTCTTTGCAAAATTCCTTCATGCACAGCCTGGCCCAGGTCCCCAGCACTCCACCCTGCAACGCTCAACTAGCTGAGTTGTTCTCCGGCGGCGTGGGATCTTCTTTTGTTGTGCTGCATCAACTGCGTTTTGCACCTCCTTTGAACAGAGATCCTGCAGCTTCTGGGGGTTCTGGCTGGCATCTTGAGGGCTCTCTAAAGTGATGAGAGGCCCCTCTTCCTCCTCTCATAGAGTTTAGGCCCCCAGGTCCCTCCTGGGTCCATCCAATGCCATTTTGATGAAAAACACACTTTTGTCGTAGCCAAGGCTTGTTGGCGCCTTCCAACACGAAATCTCATCTGCAACGATTTTCACACCGTGGGACATCTTTTGCATGATGCAGAAACCTGCTGGCATCTTCTTAGGGTGCATTTCTGCAGTCTTCTACTAACCAGGGACTCTTCTTTTGCACCCTCTTCTGGGTTGGCAGGGGCACCTATCCTTCCTGGAACTTCTTTTGACTTCTGGACTTGGTCCCCTTCCTTTGCAGGTCTTCAGGTCCAATAATCCAGCAGTTAATATTTGCAGACTTGGTTGGCTGCTGCAGTATCCCAAAAGGTGTAATGTGTCCTAAGGAAATTTGCAGTACTTTACTCCTGCTTTTCTGGGCTCTAGGTTGGCGTAATTTACTTACCTTTACTGTATTCTTACTCTACCAGAGATTCTACCCACACTACACTTGTCTAGGGGGGAATTCGTGATTAGCATTCCACTTTTTAAGTATATGGTTTGTGTTGCCCCAAAACCTATTTTCTCCCTTTGCATTCCATAGGATTTCCTACTGTTTGCATTCTTCTCTGACAATTTACTTGTCTCATTTTGGTGTCAGGTGTATATATTGTATATAATACTTACCTCCAGAAGGAGTACTGTCTCTAAGATATTTTTGGTACTGTGTCACCCAAATAAATACCTTTATGTTTGGTAACACTGAGTATTGTCTTTACTTAAGTACTGTGTAACGATAAGTGGTATTGCATGAGCTTTGCATGTCTCCTAGTTCAGCCTAAGCTGCTCTGCTATAGCTACCTCTATCAGCCTAAGCTGCTAGAGCACCTCTACATTCACTAACAAGGGATATCTGGACCTGGTGTAAGGTGTAAGTACACAAGGTACCCGCTACAAACCAGCCCAGCCTCCTACAGAACCCTAATAGAATATCTGGTGACGGTCGAATGCAAGGTGTTAATCCAATGCAGATGCAGAGACCTCCTAACCTCAATAAGTCACAAGCCCAACCACACAGGTTCTCAGAGCCCCAATGGCTCTGCAGAACATGGGAAACCCAAGGTTCAATGCAAAGTAGGTCCCAAAAGCTCATTTCAACCCCTTTGACAATCAAGGCAGTTTCTAACAGTTCCCAGTCTTCTATGCTTCTGGTGTCTATTGGTTTGATCAATCACATTGACGGTGTCTGAGGGGGGAGGAATATTGAATACTTGGTGAAGTCTTGGAGGCAGACTAAAGTAGTTCGTTTGTTGAAGGTTAGGTGAAAGGACAATATGGCCCTCTTTATGACATCTGCAGTTTTTTCCCAAGACTGTCAATGCCACAGGTGCCAGGAGACTGCCGGGTAAAAATCCAGCAGTAGCCATGCTAGCGGGTGAGGCGCCTGGGTGGTGCTACCACCTGCACCGCCCCGCCAGAAGGACACCGCCAGCCATATTATGGCCATTAATATGGCCTGGCAGTGTCCTGCTGGCAAGGCGCTGCCGGCGGTAGCAGCGCCCCTTCCCTGCCGATCGACCTCCTTGCTGGACTAGGTAAATCGCGTGTCCAACAGGGGCGGGGGGTATTGTGTGTGGTGTGTGTTTGAATGTGTGCGTGCATGTGTGAATGTTGCAGTGAATGTGTGTCTGCATGTCAATGTGTATGCATGTGAGCATGTAAGTATGGATGCGTGCCTAAATGCGTGTGAGTATGTGTGAGTGAATGCGTGTATGGATGAGTGTGAGTGAATGGGTGTATGGAAGTGGAATTGATGGGTGTATGCATGGTGTGTGTGGGTCTGTGTGTGCATGTATGCGGGGAAGGGTTAGAGGTGGGGTGCAGTGACTGTAGGGGGAGGGGGATGCAGGGACTGTGGGGGTGGGGTGGGGGCACTATGTGTGGGGGGGTGGTAGCGGTCAAGTGCTTGCTGGGGGTGGGTGTGGGAGCAGTCTACCGGTGATAGGTAAGGAATTCCCTGTCACCGGTAGCCCCACCACCATGGTTTTAGTGGCAGTGCTACCGCCACAGAAACCATGGCAGAAGGCCTGCTCATAATGTCACAGGTGGTCTTCTGTGGACAGCCGGGTCGGAGATTAACATCTCCGGGCCAGCGGTTCATACCGCCATGGCGGTACAAGTGGAGATGTGACGGGTTGGCAGAGGCAAACCTGCCACACTCATAATGTGACGGTATTCACCGCCAACCAGTTAGCGTGATACTGCCACAATAACCATGGCGGTCAAAAGACAGCCAGGGTCATAATGAGGGCCTATGTCCTTTTTGATTGACACTGGTGCTACTAGAGCCACTGTTAGATAACAGAAGCCTCAGACCTACACCTCTCAGAAAAACAGATCCAAGTTGTGGGCGTTGTTAGACCTGGCATCTTTTGGCATGTTTCCCCCTGTTTTGCCTTCTTACCTCCAGTTTTTATGGTATGCTGGACTATGTTTTTACTGGTTTATTGTCTCTACGCACTTTACCACTGCTGATCAGTGCTAAAGTGCAAGTGCTCCCTGTGTAAATTGTATTGGTGATTGGTTTAACCATGATTGGCATATTTGATTTACTGGTAAGACCCTAGTAAAGTGCATCAGAGGTGCCAGGGCCTATAAATCAAATGCTACTAGTGGGCCTGCAGCACTGATTGTGCCACCTATATGAGTATCACTGTAAACATGCCTCAGACCTGCCACTGCAATGTCTGTGCAGTTTTGCATTGTGAATTTGACCTGCCAAGTGTACCCACTTGCCAGGCTCAAACTTTCCCTTTTACTACATGTAAGTCACCTCGAAGGTAGGCCCTAGCTAGCCCCATGGGCAGAGTGCAGTGTATTTAAAAGGTAGGACATGCACTGGTGTGGTGTATTTTACATGTCCTGATAGTGGAATACTGCCAAATTCGGATTTCACCACTGCAAGGCTTATCTCTACCATCGTTTAACATGGGAACTGCTTTTAAATATATTTTGAGTGCAGTTTCCTATTGGGAGCAGATGGAAACTTCGAATTTGGGGTCTCTGAACTCACAATTTAAAAATACATCTTTTGGTAGAGTTGGTTTTTAGTTAGTCTGCTTGAAAATGCCACTTTTAGAAAGTGGGCATTTTCTTGCTTAACCATTCCGTGCCTCTGCTGGCCTGTGGAAACCACGTCTGGGTCATACTGACAGTTGGGCTGTTTGTGAATTCCCTCTAGACAGTGACACAAAGGGAGCTGATGTGTGTCCTGCATATCCTGATGAGCCTTCCTGGGTTAGATTGGGGAGGGAGGAGCCGACACCTCCACCTGAAAGGTCTGTGCCTGTCCTTACACAATGCATTCTCCAACCCCCCTGGAGTGTGTCTGGTGCCAGGTCTGGGCAAGGCCGGATCTTGTGAACAACAGAGACTTTCCCTTGAAGTTTGCCTACTTCAAAGGCAGAAATGAGTATAAGTAGTGGACCCAAACCCCCAGACTTTTAGAACACTTCTGGATGAAGAGGAACCTCTGCCAAGGAGAAGAGCTGAAGGGCTGGAGGAGGAGTACTGCCCCTTTGCTGTAAGTGCTTTGTTGGGATGGCCACTTCACTGCAGCCCTGCAGGACACTGTCGCCGAGCTGCTGCCTACACCGGAAACTGTGGGCACTGTACGTCTCATCGTCCCGCTTCACACTGCAGCCCCGATGCCATCAGCGCCAGCGCCCCTGACTTTGTCATCAGCCTGGAGTTCGATCTGCAACGCGTATGACTTCAAGGTCCCGACAACCCATACGTCGACCTCTGGAACTTATGCATGCCGACTCCTGCCCATGCCACCGACTCTGCACTCCAGATCTCATTGTGATGATCACAACGCCCTACATTTCCAAGGCACTGTTTGCAGGTCTTCCCAACAATGTAGCTAGCCCGCAACCCATCTGTCGGTCTGAACTGTTGGATTTGTTGTTCATGATGCCGTGATAGCCCAAGACGGTGCTCCCAATTTCAAGGATCGGTATTTTTAAGAAATTCTTGCAAAATTCATATCTTACTGTATGTTGGATTTTTCTCAGTTTGGTCTTGTTTTACACAGATAAATATTGCCTATTTTTCTAAAACTGGTGTGGTGTCCGTTTGTAGTGTTTTTCACTGTATTAGTGTGCAAAGGCTTTACACATTACTTCTGACATAAGCCTGACTGCTCGTGCCAAGCTACCAAGGGGGTGAGCAGGGGTTATCTGGGCTGGGTATCTCCCTGACTAGAGTGAGGGTCCCTACTTGGACAGGGTATAAAGTGACTGCCAACTAGAGGCCCCGTTTCTAACAGTGTTGCAAACAAATAGTCTGTAAATCCTGTGTCATAAGAGGTCCCAATAAGGATAGGTTCTTTTGAAGAAGACCATCAGTTTGTGGTATGATTCAAGTCTGATTAACTTATTAAGCTGGTACATATTATGCAAGTTTAATTGCATTATTTACTGTACACCTGGCGGTGTTGAATGTCAGACTCATAATGAAGATCTGGATTTCAAATTAGTTAAACAACAAACGGCTATCGGGTTGTTTCCCATTGTAACTGTAGGTGATTTGACTCCTCATCTGAAGAATATTCTCAGGCACATATATTGGACTTATAGACAATGTAAAACCTGTTCAGCTCACTAAGAAATGAAATTCACAATACTCACGAACACCCCAATATAATCTCTCACGATAGATGATAGCTGGAATTGCCCCAGTGATTAAGTCCATGATACAGCAAGAGATTCTTGAAAAAGACTTTGGGGAGGCTCTGTAATTCACTTATTATGGGCCTGCAAAGGCCTAGCAGCAGGTACTGCATAATGCAGAAAGGTCAATAATATTGCTGTACCATGTTGTCCTCTGGTACCGAATCCTGCCATGATACTGTTCCAGATCCCCTGTGAGGTAGAATGGTTTGGTGTTGTTGATTTATGTCCATCCCACTGCACAAAGAGTCAGTTTCTATTTGTGTTCCAATTCCAGACCAGAATTCTGGCATGGTGCTGAGTTCCCCAAGGGTATACTGAGAGTCCCTTGATTTTCAACCAGACATTGAAAAGGAATCTGGAGGCCTTGAAGCTACCATGTAACTCAGCCCTTGCACACTACATAGATTACCTGGTAGTGGTGTCAATGTCACAAGAGGTATGTAAGCAAGACAAAATTGCCTTACTGAATCATCTGGCTGAAAACGATCATACAGTGTTCCCAAGTAAATAGTTTCTGGAGGAAGTTCTGTATCTGGGACATCACATTGAGAAGGGAGCAACAAAGTTGTCACAAACAAGGATCTCTGCCATTCTGGCATATTGAAAATGAACCTTCCTAATACTCAGGAAGGCGTTAGGATGGGAATGGTGGACTAGTGTTGTCAGTGGATACCTAACTTTCCCCTAGTGGCAAAACCACAACAGGGGTTGGCACACAAGGATGTGTGTCATTTGATACCATGGGGCAGTGACAGCCTGGAACCTATCCCACGATATATTGCTCACGTATTACACTAGCTATCAGATGCATTGCATGCTGGTCCTGGTCTTGTTGTCTGCTGGTTTCTGTCACCTTGATGCATGATTGCACATCTATATGCCACCACCATATGTCTCTTTCCCCTCTTGTCTGGGGTTATCGCTAGAGCGAATCAAATATTATTGAGATACTTCTAGCAATATGCTCTGCGGTCTATATGGAATAAGTAATCGATAGGCACAATATGACACTGTAATTTTTTGTTCTCACTGAGTGCCTCTTTTAAGCTCAGCTAATGGTCTCACCGTTTTCAAAATGGGAATTGGTTACCTGTTCTACCAGGCAATTCACTTTGCAAACCAATTCTCCTTCATTCTACAGCCTTGAGAACGCCCCAGGTTTTCAACCATGCAAGGGTCGAAACACTTGTTGGCTGCCTCTTTTCAAATAATTAAAAAGAATTTGGATGAACAATATGACTATGATCAATGTTTTGAATGTTCTTGCACATTTGAATTGAGGCAGTTGCCTTAACGCATCATCCAAGAGTATTCCAAATATTCAACTTTAGGTGGTTTCACCTATTCTGTCACAGTATATGTTTTTGAGGAACAAGTGGTCCAAACCTCACTTGGTGACCCACTGCCCACATCAAATACAGGCATTGTGTGACAGAAGGGCAGTGCTGGACCCTTTGGAGCACTTGTCTGTGCTATGCCAAGGCTTGAGGAATGCCAGAATACAGTATAGAATTTATCTTGTACTTCAATGAGAGGAATGTTTGTGCTGTCTCAGTGCTTCTACAAATGCATGGCAGTTTTAGAAGGCCAGGGGCCAGCATCAAACAAAGCCAGAGCATTGTTATGGGATATCCTCTTAAGTAGGGGGGCTCCTCATTTGAACAAAGTCACAACACCTGACTAGCAGCCGGCTCACAAGTTATGAATAAGTTGGTGACAGATAATATTACTTTATGCAGGTTTTGTAGCTTGAATTCTGCCACGTTGTTTCCATTCCCAGAAAATTAACTTGATGGGGGTGAAAGGTTGAGCACAAATGTCTAGATGTATCTGAACTGTGCACTACGCCAAGACTTGATATTAAAGATGAACCCCTTACAGAGCCTGAGTATGTATTGTTTGTGGAAGGCTCTTGCTTAACAGATGATGGGGGAAATTTGAGAGCTTTGTATATCGTTTGCACTTTAGAAGGTATAGTGGTAGCCTCCTGGCTACATGATGGAACCTCCACTCAGGTGGCTGAATTGGTTGCTCCTACTAGAGCTTTCTGTATTTCAGAGTAATCAAACTTAAAATCTTCAATGACAGGCTTTGGTGTCATAAATGACTTAGGATATTTGTGGTCACAAATAGGGTTTATGACATCTTCTAAGACACAAATATGAAACAGGAATTATGTCATGAAGTTGTTGGAAGCACTGCAAATGCCTTTGGCAACTGTAGTTGTAAAATGTACACACACAGGAGCTGCAATGCTTATGTTATCGCAGGGAACCAATATGCTGATGAGGTTGCTCAGCAAAGGCAGCAAAGGCTCATAGGCCCTGTGCAATTAACAGAGAATAGTCAGATGAATATGAGAGTGACGCCAACTTCAATTGGTTGCTGACTTGCTGATATGTGGGTGGAAGTCAAGAGATTTCAGGAAGAAGCACCAGACATGGATCAACAGGGTTGGATTATAGCAGGTCGTGAAGATTGAAGACAAGATTTGGGTTTCAGTAGATGAGAGTTCTGTGTTGCCAGATAGTTTGTTGTCACCTATGATGAGATATTTTTATGATCCCGCATATATAGGGAGGGAAAGGATGTTAAAGTTGTTCCGACAGAGTTGGTTTAACCCCTGTTTTAGAGAGATGGCTGAGAATCTTTTCCATTGTTGTGTCACCTGCCAACAGCTAAATGTAGGGAGGAGAAATCCAGTAACACTGAGTCACAGAGGGAGACTGTTGGACTTTTTGCCTTACGCAGGGTCATCCCCAGTCTTTTTGCCTCCTTCCTCCTGGTTTTTCTGACCTCTCACTGTTGGCTCTAGGACTCTGAGCACTTTATCACTGCTGACTAGTGCTAAAGTGCAGGTGGTCTCCCATCTAAAGTTGGTATGATTGGCTTATACCTAATTGGCATATTTAATTTACCTATATGTCCCTTGTACAGTGGTATCTCTATACCCAGGGCCTGTAAATTAAATACTACTAGTGGGCCTGCAGCGCTGCTTGCGCCACCCACTGAAGTAGACTTTCAAACCTGTCTCAGGCCTGCTAGTGCAGGGCCTGTGTGCGCAGTTTTCTGCCACAGGGACCTGGCATCTAAAGTTACTTGCCAGGCCCAGAACTCCCCTTTTACTACATGTAAGTCACCCCTAAGGTACGCCCTAGCTAGCCCTATGGGCAGGGTGCCATGTATGTAGAAAGGCAGGACATGTGCCATATTGCATGGCCTGTTCTGGTAGTGACAAACAGCCTAACTTGGTGTCTCACTGCTGTGAGTGCTGCCTTCTCATAGGATTGCATTAGAAATGCCCTGCCGTATGTGTAAGGGGTATTGTCTGATTTATGAGGGGTAGCGTAGGCATGTTTGGTATGGTTGTGATGGTGATAATAAATGCTGCTTACTGGTGTGGGTGTATTTTTTATTACTATCACAGAAATGCCACTTCTAGAAAGTGCGCATTTATCTGTGCTTATGACTCTGGTGTTTTGCAGCTTGACTCCAATCCACGTCTGGGCAGAGTGACAGTTGGGGCTTTGTGCATACTTTTCAGACAGCCTGTACACAGGGAGGGTGGAGGTGTCACAGAGGTGCGTCTGCATACTGAATAGTCTTCCTGGGCTGAGAGAAGGGAGAGGCGGGGCACACCTACATTTGTAAAGGCTGTGCCCTGGCCTCACAGAATAGGGTCGTTAACCCCCCACTGATGTTTGGAGCCTGTGCTGAAAGGAGAGAGGGGGCACTCCCAGAACCAGTTGTAACTGGCTGGAACCTCCTCTCCCTACCATTGTAAAACACTGTAAGAACTGACTATAAGTACAGGGGAATTTTCCCCACAATTTGGAGACATTTTGAACTTACCTGGAACTGGACACAGATTACTGGAAGGACTCACCAGGGACTGTCATGGACTGCTGCTGCTGTGCTGACCTGTGACCTGCTTGGTCACTGAGAAGGACTTGCCACTAGCCTGCACCCTCTTTGCGCTGGCCTGTTGTTGGGCCCCCCTCCACCTGTGGACCTGCTCCTTAGGGCCTGCTCCCCAGGGGCAGGGTGCTGTGGCCCCTGGCCCCTGTAGCCATCCTCAGCACGGGGAGTGCTTCACTTCTTTATCAAAAGTGGCGCTTCTAAGCGCTGCCCCCTGTTGTGTCTTTGCGCTTGGAAAAGCGCTCTACTACAGGGATACATCACGGCCGCAACCCGGGCTCCATTTTATGCAAAAGCGCTTTTAAAAGCGCATCGTGGTGGTAGAGATTCACCGCTGCAGCCCGGGTTTCCTCACTACTTAAGCACGTCGGAGACACGCTGGTTTTGGTGCCCTCGGGGCAGGAGGAAGAGCCGACAGAAGTAACTTGGAGCAAGTGTGCTCCTAGCGGTGCCCCCGGGGCGAGGATCGCTCTGAGGAGCACCCCCGGGGCACCAGAAGACCCTGACTTAAGTGCCTGCACCGCCGCAGCCCAGGGAAAGAAAACGAAGTTGCCTGCCGGCCGGGCAGGATTCCCAGGGCGCGGCCGGGGCCGTTGTGAGCCTCCGGCAGGCTCAGTACTCACTCCAGGAGGAGCGCATCGAGGGACCGAGGTTCGCTGTGCCCCTGCTCTCCTCTTGTAGTGTAGCCCACGGATAGGCGGGGAAACCTCATCTGAGGTTCCCCACGCCGCCGGGCTGCCGCATCCTTCTTTTGGGGCATTGTGTTGTTTCCCCCCGCATTGGAGGGCCGGTGTAGGCCCAGGGGGGAACCCCTAGAGATCACGGGCCTCAGGAGGGACCCGTTGCAAATTGGAGGGGGTGCGTGCCGCCCCCCTCTTGTCCCTAAAGTCTTGGGTGACCTTGGCCCCCCACGGGAGGGCCAGTGGAGGCCGAGGGGGGCCCACAGTGATCACGGATCCCAGGAGGGGCCCATCAGGAATAGTGAGAGGGTGTGTGCTGCCCCTCTTGGTCCCAAATGCTCACAGGAGGCCCCCGTTTTGCACAGAGGAGCGCCGGGGGCCCCAATTATCGTTCTATAGGCACGGGAGGTGCCTTCATCAAACCAGGTACCCCTAAAAGGATCCATATATATAATCTAAAGTTCTGACTAAAGACTTTGTGAATTATTATATATTGCCTACCTGTTTTATGATGTTTTTGTGTGCATATGCAAATGTTCCTTTTATGGACATGCTTGCTAATATGTTTTTCTAACTTGCCATATGTTTTCTAATGTTCCTACTATGGGCATTTTATGATATTCTTATGACTAGTGCTGTGCTGTGATGTAATAACGTGTTTCCTGACTACTGCTTATGTTGCAGAATACCGAGTAACCTGTGTGTTATGTGTGACTACTGCTAATTTGCAGAGTAACTAATGTGTAACGTTCTGACAACTGGTAAGGTAGCAGGATAGTACTGATATGTGATGTTTGGTCTGATAATTGCGTTGTGTACAATACAGTATATTTTCATATAATCTGGTGTTTCCTTTGTGGTGGGGATATTGCGTCACATGTGTTGTGTGTGTTGTGCAAACACTTTACACATTGCCTCCGGGTTAAGCCTGACTGCTCATGCAAAGCTACCAAGGGGGTGAGCAGGGGTTATCTTGGACGTGTAACTCCCTTGCACTGACTAGAGTGGGTAAGTTCTGCCTGGCTGAGGTGCATACCCTAGCCAACCAGAAACCCCATTTCTAACAGAGACCAAAAGTCCCCTTTAACAGAATGCAATTGGATTTTATTGAGGTGCCCATTTGCAATGGTCTGCGACATGCCCTGGTTGTGGTGTGTATCTTCTCCCGTTGGGTAGAAGCTTACCCCATCAGAATAAGTGATGTCTCAATGTAGCTAAGTTTTTACTGCAAGAGTTAATACCCCAATTCAGACTTCCAGTACTTGTTGAGTTAGAATGTGGAATCCATTTCAATAATAATGTTCTGAGAATGCTGAGTGTAGCCTTACAAGTTGAGCAGTAACTGCACTTTAGCAATTGACCTGAAGTGCACAGAGTCGTCAAACAGGTAAATGGGACTTTGAAATACTGCTTGGCTAAAGTGTGTATCACATAGATAATTAGGATAGTCAAGCCACTGGATTTCCTGCTAGTGCTAAGTGTATTAACAGTGCTTCACAAATCATGGGAGATATTTTTGGCATTATTATTCTTTCTGTACGTGTTGTTTTGAACGATTTAAAGATTTGAAAGCTTTCTACACTAGTCGGCAATCTGGCTACCAATATTTCTGGAGCTGTAGACATTAGGACTATGGTTTCACAAAACCAGCTTGCTTTAGGTATTTTACTCGCAAAAGAGGATGGAGTTTGAGGGATGCTAAAAGCTCAGCAATGCTGTACTTCCATCCGAGACAAGAATAAGGAGATCAGAAAATATATGAAAAATATCATTGGAGTGTCAAGAGAATTGAAGGACCTGGAAGTGACAGGTGGCTGGGAGGCAAATGGGAAGGGTTTCCACTGTAGGTAATTGACTTAGGGCCTGATTTAGATCTTGGCAGATGGAATACTCCATCACAAACAGGACAGATATCCGCTGTATTTCAATCTCCTTAGGATATAATGGGATGGTATTGCCGCGGACGGGATATCCATCACGTTTATGGAGGAGTAATCCCCTCCGCTAAGATCTAAGTCAGGCCCCTAATAATATTGGTAGTGGCCTTTTGAGTGCTATATTATAGTCAATATTGGTTGTTGGTGTTTGTATGATTTGTCGATTTGCTATGGTGAAGGGATTTAGATAGATGAGGACCACTTGAGGGATATGGTACTAAGAAGAAGAGAGAAGAGATTGAGTTGGAGGAAAAGTATACTAAGGCTTAGGATGAGATGAGGACATTGGACAACTCTAAGTGTAAGGCATAGCAGACAACATGATTATGAATTGGTCATGGAATGTTGATTTGTCTTGTGTGATGACTATTCTAGCCATGAGAGAGGGGGACTGAAGTACCCTATTACTAACCATTTATTAATTATTATACCAATATGTTAGTCTGTGTGTGAATGATATCATTAAGATACATTCACTTAATCAAAGTACAATTAATGCATTACCTATGATATATCTGACACCATAATCACGATTTCTAACCCTTAGGACAACTGTGAGTATTCCTTAAGCTTGACCAAACTCTTTTAAAAGTCTTTCTCATATTTTGAATGCAATGTTCTTCTCAAACTGTTCTCAGGCTTTCTTTCAATTTTTCAAATTTCAGGAGTCCTAGAGTTTTCTCATGCCGGGAAACTGTTCAATTAGGGAGCACTCATTGAAACTTAGTCATGGGCATGCAGTGTGTGGGGATGCAGACCTGCTAACTCACACACGATATTGGCTCCCATCACACAGTCACCCAGTGAGGAGCCAATATCACACTGTGGCAGGGAAAACGAGCTGCAAACCACTGTAAACAGCGGTTTTCAACTCGTTTTCTGAGGCATTAACAACTTATGTCCATTAATGGGTTTGAAAACACCCCAGGGCATCGGCAACAGCCTCAGCAGCTTTTTATTTTTTTAGAGGAGAGGGTTTGGAGGCAGGGTGGGGGAAAAAGTGCCTCTTAGTTGCTTCTCGGCACAAGGCCATGCCCCGTCAAAGGCCCCCGCCAATGGCCTTGTGTGTGGAAGGTCACACTGTGAGATTTTCGTACAAGTTTGCAAGTTTACTGCACAAAAACAATTCTTTCTCCATCTGGTCTGGGATGGGAGAGAGCCTCCTGTAACAAGCTGATGAGACCATCAATACTTTCCAAGGTTGTGCCGCTGTGGGATTCTTTGTTCGGGGGTGGTGGGCATGGCTCCTGTGTTTACTAAGACAGGAGCCATGTCCATGGGGGTTGTGCACCAGAAAATGGTGCTTCACTGCTTGGAGGCAATTTTTCTGCCTCTGAACAGTGTAGCGCCATAATTCAGCGCACAAGTCCCGGTTTGCCCTGCGCCACTCCAGCCCTGTTAGGGTCCTTTATAAGGACACTGACAGGGCATGAAGGCCGGCTAGCGCCATTCCATAAATACGGCGCCCGGCCGGCATCTTGGAATGTCGCTAGCCGTTGCTATACTTTTTCACGCAAAACTGCACTATCGCAGTTTTGCATGAAAAAGTATAAATCTTCCCCTTGGTGGGCAAAGCTTCCAGAGCCTTCCATTTCGTGTTAATTGTGTGTTACTTAGTACAGTTTTGCAGATCTTGATCTGACTTCACTGAAGGAAGACCTTTCCTGAACTCTGCGGATTTCCCATACCTGTGGCACTGAGCTTCATGCTTGAACATCTGTTTTCTCCTGAATCCTAGTTTGGGTCGACAGATTCTTACACCTTCCTCTTAGAATTTCCCCATACCACTTTTGATTCCTTATTTAGCTTAGAGAAGTACCTATTTGGAACCTATTTCCTGTTTGGTTCTCTGTACATCATGTTTTGCATCTTCTTTTTAATAATATACAAATTTAGATTGCATGACCTAATGAATATATATGCTTATTGGATAAATTGATATACTGATTGATTTGTAACTTTGACTAACGTTTGTTAAAGAAACCTTCAGGTTTTTGTGGAACCAAATTGGTTTGGGAAATTTTATGCTGATGCTAGCTTCTTTCGTACGCTTCTAGCCTTTAATCAAAGGTCCATACGACAAGTGGAACAACTTGATAGATGACTACACCAGAGTTTTAAGGTACATGAGAGTTCACTGAATTAAAAACATTGTGAAAGTGTACTATTTCCGCACGAGAAATATTGTTTGTTCCATGATTAGGGTGACCAGATTTTGAATCTACAACTTTATTGTCAACCGAGTGGCACAGAACTATAGCCCTCATCAACCTGGAATCAAAAAGAGGCACTAAGAAAATGTAAAAAAAATTAGGATACACTTTAAATAAATTGCTTTCTTATAAAAACTGCTAACTAGCCCTGCTATGCAACAAACAAAAACACGCATCCTGTTTTCAGTCCACTCTTTCCAAAAACTGGAACACGAGCCTAATTTGCCTAAACCTGTTGGGACATCTTGTGAAAAATAAGGAACTCTCCCGGAAACAAACGGGACGATTGTTCACCCTTTCCATGATGCCGGTACGAGCAGGGTCCGTAGAAATCGCTAAAAACGCTTCCACTTCAAAAAGTCACCAAATCTTTTGACTGCAAATTACTTACACCGTACAGTTTTCAAAAATGCAAAGATGCTCAAATCTCAAAACAGTTCCATAAAATTTCAGATGTGTATTCCAGACTTCTATTCCATCTTCCAGCAGCAAATACGTCAAGCCAGTATTGCACAACATCTTTTCCCAGCCGACACGTGTTTCTGGCTTGGCATAGGGTCGCACGGGGTAACTTGAAAAATACGCCATACCATAAAAATAAGCCTCTTCTAAACAGCAACATGAGTTTCCTATTGCAGAATACTATTGCGACACAATGAAAGATAGAACAGTCTCTAGCACCATCTACTGGATGAAAAATTAGTATACTTCTCTGTCACCCTCCTGATATTCATTGATGTCCTATTAATAACACACTTTAATTTCCTCAACTTTGCTTTCAAGTTTTTCCAAAACCTGTTCAACTGTAGCAAAGCTCATATTCTTATTCTCGATAGCTCTTGCATGTTCTGAAATTCGTAATTTCAAACTTCTAATTGTACTTCCAATATATTGTTTGACGCAAGGGCAACCATAATGGATGCTACACATTCTATAGGTGAGCATACTTCGTATCCTTAGATTTGTTTTTCTTATTTCCAAAAATACTTGGTGGAGCTTTATGCTTATTTACACATTTTGCAACCTACACAAACATAAACAACGTTATGTCCTTCCAATTGTAGATGACTTTTCGAAATCATTATCACAGTGCGTATTTTCGATTTGGTACTTTTTAGATGCTATCGAATAATATTTTGGGACATACAGTATTCTATCTCGAATGCGCATTACCAATATGTATTAATATACCATTACTGATACTTCCCAAGTATCTTTGTTATTATAGTCCAAAATTAAGCATGTGTGTGATTTTGATTTAAATCCCTTGATGTAAATGAAGGTTCAAATAACTTCTCCCTATTCAGAGATCAACTCTATTTAGGGTAGCTCTTAATTTTTTAAGTTTATAACCTCGTTTTCTCAATCCCTCCATCATTTTTTTTTTCTTCCAGAATTTCCTGATACGAACTACACAGGTAGAAACTATGCTGGAGGTAGCGTTTTTTTATATGGATGTATGTTTCAATTTTTCCATTCACCGTCTTTATCGTTGTGTCCAAAACCCCATTTTTTTCTTTGCTTTCAAGCGAAGTTTGACAAATATTGTAGGTATTTGCATTTAAGAAATCAGAAATGCATTCAACGGCGTCTGCAAACCATTCGATATTAAGAATATGTTGTCTACAAGACGTAAACATACACACAAGGTTCATGAAATCATATTGGTTTTCTGTCATGCATAATTTTCTTCTCACCAACATGTCATCAAGTTAGCTAGGAACGGCGCAAAGCGACATCCAATAGCAACTCCACAGCTTTGAAGAAAACATACTTTGTCAAAAACAAAATAATTGTGACACCAGATTGTTCTGTAAAGCTCACAGATATCCTTCAAGAAAATAATCTACTTCACGAAGACAATCTTTGTGTCTAATTGATGTGTAAACTGATTTTACATCCATTGTCACTGCCCACATGCTACCTTCTCAGTCGACATCATACAGGCGCTTAAAACAATCAGTCAACAAATGGTAAGACGAACTCATCTGTAAAAGTAGATTTTCTTTCACTTACATTTCAAATTCTTGATATAAATGCTTTCAGCGACGAGGTCTAATGTCCTTGTGAATTTTACGTAGTACATAAAATGTTTTCACTTTTTAGTATTCAAAAAGAAACCATATTGCTCCCGTGGCAAAACTTTGTCGTACCACGACTGCAGAAGTTTAATCACGTCATTAATATAGTCAGAAGTGGGTCGCTCATAAACCTTTGATATATTTCTTTATTCTATAATGTTTAATCACCTCATTTGTATAGTTATCGACAAAAGGTGACTAGCTTGCCTCCTCTATCAGCACTTTTTTATAATGATAGATTTATCTTTCGGAATATTAGAAATTATCTGTTGTCCACGTTTGTTCACTTTTTTATTCATTAAATTGTATCTTTGTAGATCAATAATTTATTTTCACAGTCTGACATTGCACTTTGCCTCCTAAACTTGATAAAAACTGTGATCATTTTCGCATTCAATCTTCGTGTTAGTAATATGTCAACGTTTAATCGTATGTAACTATGTTTACAAATCATTTGCGTCTGTTTATAGACATAAATATCTATACACCGTCTTGTGAAAGCTCATTAAGCACTATCTTCTGTTCAGGCACATACAGTACTTTCTCAGTTTTAATGTGCTGCCTGCAGATTCCAGAACTTTCCATCACAGAATGTGAGTAAAATGTATTTTTTTCATCCAAAGTTTCAGATGTGCAAGGGATTCTGGGTAAAAAAAAACTTTTGGGATCCACGCAAATCACCCACCCTGGATTCCCCTAGATTTCTAGTCTTCAAATATGCGCAGGTGAGCTAGGTTTCCCCAGGTGCTGATTGAGCTACAGCCCAAAATTCACAGCTACTTACTTTGCAAAAACAAAAGGGTCAGTTTTGAGTGAAAATTGTGATGTATCCATGTTGTGTTCTGGGCTTAGTGTCCCGGGCACTGAGTCTACCCAAACAAGTGACGTACCATTTTTAACAAGAGATGGAAGGAAATGCTGGGTGGAGGACGTTTGTGGTTCCCCACAGAATGCAGAACTTTCCATCACAGAAATAAGAGGAAAATGAGTTTTTTAGTCAAGGTTTGAGGTGTGCAAGGGATTTTGAGTAAGAAAATACTTTGAGAGCCATTAAAGTCACCCCACTCTGGATTCCCTCAAGTATCTAGTGTTCAAGAATGTGCAAATTTGTTAGGGTTCCCTGGATGCCGGCTAAGCTAGGGCCCAAAATCCACAGCAACCCACTTTGCAAAAAAGGGCCAGTTCTCAGTGAGAAAATATAATGTTTCCATGTTGCATTTTGAGCCATTTCCTGCTGCAGGCAATAGGCCTACCCACACAAGTGAGGTACCATTTTTCGGAAAACATGGAAGAATGCGGGGTAGAAGGGTGTTTGAGGCTTCCTGCAGACTCCAGACCTTTCCATTACAGAAATATGAGGAAGATGTGTTTTTTTTATTTTTTTTATTTAAGGTTTGAGGTTTGCAAGGGATTCTGGGTAAAGAAAAACGTGGTGATAGCCATGCAAGTCAACCCACCCTGGATTACCCCAGGTGACTAGTTTTATAAAATGTAGACGTTTGAAAGATTTCTCTAGGTTCCAACTGAGCTAGGGTCTAAAATCCACAGCTACCCACATTGGAAAAAAGAATCAGTTTTCAGTCGAAAAATGTGATGTGTCCATGTAGTGTTTTGGTCTGTTTCCTTTCGCTAGGCCTACCCACACAAGTGAGATACCGTTTGTATTGGAAGACATGTTGTGGTATAGATTAGCAGAACATTTGTTATTACCAATTGGAATTCACTGCAAGTGTGCCTTCCAAATGTAAGCCAGTGTGTTAGAAAGAAGACATTACTAAAAATACCCTCTAAATCATATCCTATTAAGGGTCCCCACAAATTCAGAGGTGTACAAATAACTACTGCTTCTAAACTCCATACCCTTGGGCTATTCAGAATTTCTTAGGCTTCTTCATACACATTTTTCAGTTTCACTTCATCATGTGAAATAGTCTATACTCAGTACACAGTGAAAAACCACTGTGCGGCACAGCTCAGTTCTTGTCTCTGGGTACCTTGGGTTCTTATAGAACCTATAAACCCCATATAACCCTGCAATCAGAAGGGTCTAGTGAACGTAATGCCATATTTCTTTTGTAAATCAGCCATTGTGGCAAAAAGTTAGTGATAAAAACGTAGTGAGAAATGCCCATATTTCCCTACTCATTTTCAATCTTTTTTTTTATTTCAACAGTTAGTTTGAGAAACCCTTGAGAGATCTACATGTATATATCTACATATATAACCCTTTGCTGAATTTTCGAATTGTGTCTACTTTGCAGAAAAGTATAGCTTTCCTGGGTCATTCTTAAGTTTCACACTGGTTTTTACCACAGACGGAAGTAGGTTGAGGGCACAAAATTTAGATAAAATGGGCTATTTCTTTGAAAAATGCCAAAACTGTGGTAAAAAAACAGTTTTTTTCAACTCTGCCTGTTCCTGAAAGCTGGAAATGGGCTGACTTTAGCACAGCAAGCCATTTCTTGATGCCATTTTAGGGAAAAAAATGTTTTATCTGGAGCAGTTTGTTCCTATTTTTCCCCCAAAACTCAAAATGTAGTTATATTTTGCTATTTGCTTGTCCGCTTCCAGGGGAATCCACAAATGCTGGGTACCTTTAGAACCCCAGGCTGTTGGAAAAAAAGACACAAATTTGGTATGGATACCTTAAGTGGAAAATATTTCTGGAGCTCTGTTGTGTCGACCATAGAAGAGAGAATGCTCTGTTCTCATGGAAGATGAGATTTATTGTCCAACAGGAAAATCAGCACTCTGTATCTCCAACTGTTCGCTTCAGACCAGCAGTGCAACTAACAGCCTGGAACTCCCAGCCAGCAACACCATGGCAATGGAATCCCTACCCAAACATTCTAACCACAAATAAGATAAAGAAAGAAAAGACAACTCCGACTATAACACATCTCACTATACTCAATAAAAAAAACTACACAACACCAGCACACAACCAGAACAAAGATGACAAACTACAGAGAGCAAAAATACTTCCTGAATCGGGAAATACCTTATGACTAAAACTCATGTGAGAATGTAATCATTTAATTATTTTGGTATACACGCCCTTCTTTTGCTCCTGGCTCGATCACAATCAACCCTTGGTGACATTTATACATCAGGGCCTGCATCAATCACAACCTGTGAACAACTGCTTCATTCTCCCATTACATGTACAAGCATTGTCCCAGATGCCCCAGGCCACACACCTCTGCTTACCTCCAAATCACCACCTTCAAGACAACCATGACCCACCTTGGTAGTTGACCTCCTTGTAAAAAACTCACCCACGCTGAAACCTACCTGTTGGATCACCTGATCAGCATTACCCACTTCATGCTTACATCGCATCTTGGCCACACTCTTTTTGCTACACCATTTCCCTCTTTTCACTTGTACAGAATTTGTGGACATTTTGATGACCGTTGTTAGACTTGGCATCATTGGCATGGTCTCCCCTAACCTTTTGCCTCTACTTCCCAGGTTGTTTCTGTATGCTGGATTCTGTTTTTGCTGTTTCTGTTTGCTTTGGACACTTTTCTACTACTGACCAGTGCTAAAGTGTAAGTGATCCCTGTATAAATTATATGTGTACATTGGCTTATCAATGATTGGCATATTGGATTTACTAGTAAGTCCCTAGTAAAGTGCACTAGAAGTGCCCAGGGCTTGTAAATCAAAAGCTACTAGTGGGCCTGCAGCACTGGTTGTGCCACCCACATTAGTAGCCCTGTAAACATGGCTCAGACCTGCCACTGCAGTGTCTGTGTGTGCAGTTTTAAACTGCCAATTCGAATTGGCAAGTGTCCCCACTGCTAGGCCCAAACCTTCCTGTTAGAGCTGACAGCCTTAGGGTGGTCACTCCTAACTTTTTTCCTGCCTCCCTCCACTTTTTAGAGACTGTTTTTGCTGGTTTCTAGACTCTGCACACTTTACCACTGCTAACTAGTGCTAAAGTGCATATGCTCTCTCCCTTTAAACATGGTAACATTGGATCATACCCCATTTGACTATCTAATTTACTTATAAGTCCCTGGTAGAGTGCACTATATGTGCCCAGGGCTTGTAGATTAAATGCTACTAGTGGGCCTGCAGCACTGATTGTGCCACCCACTTAAGTAGCCCCTTAAACTTGTCTCAGGCCTGCCATTGCATGGCCTGTGTGTGCAATTCGACTTGGCATTTAAAAGTACTTGCCAAGCCTAAAACGTCCCTTTTTCTACATATAAGTCACCCCTAAGGTATGCCCTAAGTAACCCATAGGGCAGGGTGCTGTGTAGGCAAAAGGCAGGACATGTACCTGTGTAGTTTACATGTCCTGGTAGTGTAAAACTCCTAAATTTGTTTTTACACTGATGTGAGGCCTGATCCCTTCATAGGCTAACATCAGGGCTACCCTCATACATTGTTTGAGTGGTAGCTGCTGATCTGAAAAGAGTAGGAAGGTCATATTTAGTATGGCCAGAATGGTGACACAAAATCCTGCTGACTGGCGAAGTTGGATTTAACATTACTGTTTCAGAAATGCCACTTTTAGAAAGTGAGCATTTCTCTGCACTTAAATCTTTCAGTGCCTTACAATCCACGTCTGGCTGGGTTTAGTTGACAGCTCCCTTGTGTATTTACTCAGACACACCAAAAACACAGGATACTCAGCCTCACTTGCATACATCTGCATTTTGAATGGTTCTTCCTGGGCTGGGAGAGTAGAGGGCCTGACACTTGCATGTCAAAGGACAGTAGCCTGCCCGCACACAAAGGACTGCCACACCCCCTACTGGGACCCTGGCCAACAGGATTGAATGGAAAGGGGACCTTGTGCACTTCTAAGCCACTCTTTGAAGTCTTCCCCACTTCAAAGGCGCATTTGGGTATTTAAACAGGGCCTCTGCCCCTACCAACTCAGACACTTCCTGGAGAAGAAACTTGAACCAGAACGTGCATCCTGCCAAGAAGAACTGTGTGGCTGCTCAAAGGACTCACTGTGTGGTGTAATTTTGTGGTGCTATATGGTGTTATTGTATGACTTATTGCACAAATACTTTACACATTGCCTTCTAAGTTAAGCCTGACTGATCAGTGCCAAGCTACAAGAGGGTGGGCACAATGGATTGTGTGGGACTTATCCTGACTAAAGTGAGGGTTCTTGCTTGGACTGGGGGTAACCTGACTGCCAACCAAAGACTCCATTTCTAACACTTCCCTTTTTATACATGTAAGGCGCCCCTAAGGTAGGCCCTAGGTAGCCCCATGGGCAGGGTGCAGTGTATGTTAAAGGTGGGACATGTACTTATGTGTCTTACATGTCCTGACAGTGAAATACTGCTAACTTCAGTTTTCACTGTTACAAAACCTGTCTCTCTCATAGGTTAACATGAGGGCTGCCTTTAAATATTATTAAAGTGCAAATTCCCTTTGGGAGCAGATAGACATATGAAGTTTGGAGTCTCTGAACTCACAATTTAAAAATACATCTTTTAGTGTAGTTTTTGGATTCTGTGTTGGAAAATGCCACTTGTAGAAAGTAGGCATTTTCTTGCTTAAACCATTCTGTGACTCTGCTTGTTTGTGGATTCCCTGTCTGGGTCAGTTTGACAGTTTGGCTGTTTGCACCTCTCCTCTACACAGTGACACAAAGGGAGATGGGGAGTAGCCTGCATGTCCTAATGGGCCATGTGAGCTGTGGGGAGGGGAGGAGTGGTCACTTACACCTGAAAGGGCTGTGCTTGCCCTCACACAATGACGTCTCCAACCCCCTGGTGTGTGTCTGGGGCCTGGCCTGGGCAAGGCAGGATCTTGAAAACAACAGAGACTTCTCTTTGAAGTAGGCCTACTTCAAAGGCAGAAATGGGGTATAAGAAGAGCACTCAAAACCCCTGAAAATCAGATTACTTCTGTAACCAAGAGGAACCTCTGCCAAGGAGACGAGCTGGAAGCTGGAGGATGAGTACAGCCCCTTTGCCTATGACTGTGCTTTTCTGAGTTGGCCTGCAGTAGCTGCTTCTGCCTGAGAGAGGACAAAGACTGACTTTTGTGTGACTTCCCACTGTTGAAGAATCTCCAAGGGCTTGAACTGAGCTTGCCTCCTGTTGTTGAGGTCTCAGGGACATCAAAGACTTCTCTCTGCCAGCACTTGGGCTTTCTGCTGAGAGTCCTGCCTGCCAAGTGTTGCTCTAACCTGTCTCTGGGCCCTTGAAAGGTGCAGCTAGTGGAAAAGGAAAGAAATCCACGCAAAGACCGCAGTGCGGGGAAACTTTTGACGCACCACCCCCCCTCGCAGCTGAAAAACGACACGCCGCCAGCCTCACAGCTAACTTCGACACTCCACCTCCATAGCGGCTGGAAGATGGCTGCAACGCGGCTGGAGAAACAACGTGCAACACCTGCAGCGGCTGCGGTTAATGTTGCAAGCACCCACGCAAGTCGGTTTCTGGACACGCAACATCACTGGGCACGGAAAATCAAAGCAAAGCCTGCCCGGACACGAGGAGCCTGTCCGGATTGATGCATCGTTCTCTTGCGGGAGAGAAGAAACAACGCACATCGACCCGACCAGAGGAGGAACGTCGCACAGTGTCACTTACGAGTGAGAAACTGACGCATCGCTGGCCTTTTTCGATGCACACTCGCCCGTGCGGCTTTAATTTGACACTACACAGGTAGTTTTGCGCACTAACAACTTTCTCACTGTTTTCTAAAGGATTTAAGATTCTTATTATTTTTTAAATTCATGTCTTGACCTGTGTATATTGGATTTTTGTCATTTTGGTCTTGTTTTGTTTTGATAAATATTATCTGTTATTCTAAACCTGTGTTGTGTCATTTTGTAGTGGGTTCACTGGGATACTGTGTGTGTTGGTACGAATACTTGACATATTGCTTCTGAAGTTAAGCCTACCTGCTCGTGCCAAGCTACCAAGGGGGTGAGTAGAGGTTAACTGAGGGTGATTCTCCCTTACCCTGACTAGAGTGTGGGTCCTTGCATGGACATGGGGTAACCTGACTGCAACCAAAAGACCTAATTTCTAACAACTGTTCTCTTGGGATAAAATGTACAGACTTCTTCTCACCTAAAGGCCTCCTTGCTCTGCCAAACTAAAATCAGACATCCTCTCTTTATTCAGGTCATCGTACCTCTTCCAGCTTTCTCTTGAGTCTTTTCAACTTGTACCTTAGTCTGATCAAGTCTTGGAATGCTTCCATCCGAGTTAGTCTCATTCAGGGCCCAACCTGGTGATAATTTGTTTGTGGAGTTTTTTCTTCCACACAACATCACTAAAGGAGCCACCCTTTTGTAGAGTGGGGAATAATATGATAGCACCAGATCCTGTCAGCCACCACCTCTTGAGTATCTTTTCCAGCTCTACACGCCATTTGGATGGTTTCCTTAATATACAGTTCAACCTTTCAACCATTCTGTTATCTAGCAGGCTATAAAGAGCAAACGTGAGGTGTTTGACACCCAGCTTCTTCAAGAATCCTGCATCTGCTGAGAGAGAGATTGAACCCCATAGCTGGTAACCAAGAATCCTGGAACCCCTGCAGCGTGAAATAGGTCTTTGAGAAAGGCAATAACATTGTGCGTGTTAGGATCCCTCATGAACTTATAAGGAATCCACTGTAAATAATAATCAACTGGTACTAATACAAATCTCTTACCTGCTTTCATTGCAGCAAATAGACCAATAAAGTCCATGCCCAGTTTTCTCTCTAGGGTTGTCTGAAAACTCAACTGAGCTCAGCGGTACATTGTGTGTGCCTAAATATTTATACACCGATTGGCATTCCTCACCTCTACTCACATACGCATCAACTTAAACAGCCATGGCAGGCCACCAATAGTACAGTCTCAGCCTTTTCTTAGTACCTGTGACTCCTCGAAGGAGTAGCCCACCCTCAGCACTCAATTCATTCTTAACCTTAAAATAGTGCCTCAACTCCTCAGCGATCACTGCTTCCCTTGGCCAACCTAGACAAATAACCCTCCTGAGCTGGTTTTGACAGTTGTCGTTTTCCACACATCTTTCCGGGAGCATGATAACATCTTCTGACACCATCACTCTATCCACCTGTCCAATCACACATTCTTTTAATCAAGCAGTTCACCCTCCCATGCAGGACTCATCGGGCAGCTCGACAGAAAATCAGCTCTACAGTTTTTTCAATATGTTTCACTTTAACAATGAATTTGTACACTTTGGTTAGCAGACAGACGTACCTTGGACTGGCACTTGCTAGACCTTTGTCATTAAAGAGATTGACTAGGGGCTTTTCATCCATGACTAAAGTGAACTCTCTTCACCACAAATATGTCACAAAATGATGCACACACCAGTCGCACACCAATGCCTACCTTTCTATCGTGCTGTAATTCTTCTCAGCCACAGCCACAAACAACCTCCTGGAGGCAAACGCTACTGTATTTTCTTTACCATACACCAGCTGACTCAACATAGCCCCAATCCACAGAGTGCTCGTATCCACCCTGACTATGGAAGGAACATCATCAAAAATGAGTTGAAGGGCTGGTGCACTGATGATGAGAGTTTTCAACATGTCAAATGCATCACTTTATTCCTGCTACCACACATACTTCACTCCACTCCTTAATAGTTTTCCCAAAAGTTCTGTTTATATCGCAAAGTTCTCAATAACTCTTGAATAGTATTTCACACAAGCCCAAGAATGATCTTAGCTGGTGCTTTTCTATAAGAAAGGGACCATCCTTGATGGCTCTGATAAGGTCTTCCTTGGGTGTAAGCCCTTATGCTGATATCTTGTGCCCTAAGTCCCCCACCTCCTCCACCATAAACTTGCACTTTTCTTTTTTCAGAGTAATTCCATGGGCATTCAGTTTACCCAGAATCCTATTAAGTTTCTGTAGATGGAGCTGGTAAGACTCAGACCAAATCAAAATGACACCCCCTCTTTCGTCAAAGAGGAGCTGGAACATTATTTTCTGAAACACTGACGCCACAGAGGTTAGGCCAAACAGCATGCGCATCAGCCTACCTTTGATGCTGAGGTGTATATTGCAAATCTTGTGTATATCAGAAATAGCATTGGGTTTAAGGATGATTTTATGTTCAAACCCTCTCACCACAAATAACCTGTCTTCCAAAATGGACTTGTGTCTATCCCGGACCTCTGATACTGAGGTCATTTCAACATCCACCTTCTCCACCCATGTGATAGGATGAGGCGTTCCAGATCTAAGAACCATTCCAAATGTGTCTTGGTCCCTCATCCCAAGATAATGTACCCTCTCCTCACTGCATATACTGTGTTGTTGGATGTTGTGTCCTTGTACATGATGTTCTTGCAGAAGTACCCCATTATATCAATTTCTTGACCATCAAATGCCACAGTGCGGATGTCCGGTGGACATAAACGTAGTTTTTCCACTCCTGTTCATGCAACTTCTCTGATATTATGGTGATAGGTGATTAAGAATCTCCTGTGACTTTCAATTTCACTTCACAAATTCAAATCTCACATACGGGGTCTCCCGTTTTTTCCAAAATTTCTCCCTCAAACAACATTGGTGACATCTTGCTCACCAAGAGAACCAACCTTTTTTCCTACTGATTCTCCCACTTTATCAACTGACTCCTTTTGATTATCCACGTAACCAACTTTTTGCAGGTTTTTGAACACTCGTGCAAAATGTCCTGTTTTTTTGCACTTCAAACACACTTTGCCCACTGCAAGACAGTTACTTGAATTGGTAATTTGGCTCTTGGAACCACACCCAAAACAAACCACTGATGAATTTGAGGGGCCCTTGTTGGGTTTTTTAATCCCCAATGAAGACTTGCCTCTCAAGACTACAGCATTTATATTCTCTGCATCACTTTGTTTCTGTCTACTGAGTTCTTCAGATGCACGCATCAACCTATCAATGCCTCTTGTGATTTCTAGTGTTACATCTAGAGTTGGGTTTCTGCAACAAAGATCCTGTCCGTGGATTCTATTACCAAAGCAATTAACCACTAGCTGGTCTATCAGGTATTGGTCGATAGGACCCATGAATTTGCCCGTGGCTGCGAAAATCCTGAGTTTTGTTAAATAGCATTTGATGGTTTTATGTGAAAGCTGCTTCGTGGTGAAAAACCTGTGTTTTTCAACAATTATACTAGGTTAATCTTTGAAATGGTGTTCCAGTCTCTTTACAGCCTCAGTGAATACATCCCACTCAAATGAAGAAGGAGTCGTTATTTGGGTCAATAGTCAAGAATCCTTTCGCCCTCGGTTACTAAACAATTGTGAAGAAGGTCTTTCTTTTTTCTGCATTGAAATTCACTCGCTACCACTGGTGCCATTTTATTCTTGGAGAACCAGGTGCCGGTGAGAATAAGATAGGGAGATTTGCACTTTGCATATTTAAAAAGAAAACAGTCTTTCACTTCCAAATAATTAGTGATAGTAATGATTGACAAGGAAAAGCAACATGTGAAATGAGGCTGTTACACTGTTACTAGCATAAGCTGAATCTCAAGCCAATCAGGGAGAAGAGACCAGTGGCCAATCATGTGGGAGAACAGATCAGCCAATATTCCTGGAGAAGAGAATGAGCAATGGAAGCATGAGAGGTGGAGCTTTAGATGTGGAGAACGAAGGTGAGTTTAATAAGAAAGTGCAGCTGCAGGTGTGACGACAGAGCTGTACCATCAATATTCTCAAGCGAGAAATGCTTGCATGCAGTGCCGCTTGATCAGAAATTACCGCTACAGGCGTGACAGCAAGTGCTCGAATACAGGCACATTAGGCTCTCAGTTCGAGCGAGCAGCACAAGTTGCATCACATTAGGCATTTGGCACTCTATTTGTGAGGCTGAGTGTTCTATGCCTCTCATGTGGTGCATGCAAGTCTGTTTTCATGCGCATGGGGCTGAGTTCTATGGCTAGCACTGGTGTGAGCAGGGCCATAATTCATAAATAAATACTGTGCAGAGAAAAAGAATATCTATCTAAAGTGGTCTGTTTCATAAGCGCTCACCTTAGCCTGGCGAAAATAGAGTCTTTGTTCTGAAGAAGACTATGAGAATCACAAAGAAAAGGAATTTGAGGTGAGAAGACCCATGGATAGTCAAGGGATGTGCTGGTTTCCGAAATTATGTTGTGTCAACCATAGAAGAGAGAAAGCTCTGTTCTTACAGAAGATGAGATTTATTGTTCAAAGAAAAATCAGCACTCCATATCTCCGACTGCTCACTCCAGACCAGCAGTGCAACTAACAGTTTGGAACTCCCAGCCAGTTACAGCATAGCAATAGAGGCCCAAACATTATAACAAAAAATAAGAACAAGAAAGAAAATACGACTCAGGGCCACATGTAAAAAGCATTTTTCTAGTCGTTCAAATCAGCCCGTTTGCAACTAGAAAAATGCTTTTTGGGATGTACAATGCCCAAATTGCGATTCGGTAACTGTTACTGAATCACAATTTGGATTTTGCGATTCGGTATCAGGTAGGGACCATGGGCCAGATGTAGGAACAGAAAATTTTGCGAGTTGCAAATTGCGAGTCAGACCGACTCGAAATTTGCAACTCGCAAAATTGTATGCAGAAAGGTGTCTCAGACACCTTCTGCGACTCGCTATGGGGTCGCAAAGTCCCACCTCATGAATATTAAAGAGGTGGGTTGCAATTTGCGACCCCATAGCGAGTCCATGCACTCACAGGGATGGTGGCCTGCTGGAGACAGCAGACCTCCATGTCTGTGACTGCTTTTTTAATGAAGCAGTTTTTTTTTTCTTTTTGCAGCCCGTTTTCCTTAAATGAAAACGAGTTGCAAAAAGAAAAAACTTCCGAAACCATTTGGTTTCGTTTTTTTCAGAGCAGGCAGTGGTCCATAGGACCACTGCCTGCTCTGAAAAAATATTATTTTCGGCATTCACAAAGGGGAAGGCGTCCCATGGGGACCCCTTCCCTTTTGCAAATGTGTTACCACCAGTGTGACACTGGTGGTAACTGCTAGTTGGTTTGCGACCACATTCGCGGTCACAAAGTAACTCAGCATGAGTTCTTCAGATGCAAGCATCAACCTATCAATGCCTCTTGTGATTTCTAGTGTTACATCTAGAGTTGGGTTTCTGCAACAAAGATCCTGTCCGTGGATTCTATTACAAAGCAATTAACCACTAGCTGGTCTATCAGGTATTGGTCGATAGGACCCATGAATTTGCCCGTGGCTGCGAAAATCCTGAGTTTTGTTAAATAGCATTTGATGGTTTTATGTGAAAGCTGCTTCCTGGTGAAAAACCTGTGTTTTTCAACAATTATACTCGGTTAATCTTTGAAATGGTGTTCCAGTCTCTTTACAGCCTCAGTGAATACATCCCACTCAAATGAAGAAGGAGGCGTTATTTGGGTCAATAGTCAAGAATCCTTTCGCCCTCGGTTACTAAACAATTGTGAAGAAGGTCTTTCTTTTTTCTGCATTGAAATTCACTCGCTACCACTGGTGCCATTTTATTCTTGGAGAACCAGGTGCCGGTGAGAATAAGATAGGGAGATTTGCACTTTGCATATTTAAAAATAAAACAGTCTTTCACTTCCAAATAATTAGTGATAGTAATGATTGACAAGGAAAAGCAACATGTGAAATGAGGCTGTTACACTGTTACTAGCATAAGCTGAATCTCAAGCCAATCAGGGAGAAGAGACCAGTGGCCAATCATGTGGGAGAACAGATCAGCCAATATTCCTGGAGAAGAGAATGAGCAATGGAAGCATGAGAGGTGGAGCTTTAGATGTTGAGAACGAAGGTGAGTTTAATAAGAAAGTGCAGCTGCAGGTGTGACGACAGAGCTGTACCATCAATATTCTCAAGCGAGAAATGCTTGCATGCAGTGCCGCTTGATCAGAAATTACCGCTACAGGCGTGACAGCAAGTGCTCGAATACAGGCACATTAGGCTCTCAGTTCGAGCGAGCAGCACAAGTTGCATCGCATTAGGCATTTGGCACTCTGTTTGTGAGGCTGAGTGTTCTATGCCTCTCATGTGGTGCATGCAAGTCTGTTTTCATGCGCATGGGGCTGAGTTCTATGGCTAGCACTGGTGTGAGCAGGGCCATAATTCATAAATAAATACTGTGCAGAGAAAAAGAATATCTATCTAAAGTGGTCTGTTTCATAAGCGCTCACCTTAGCCTGGCGAAAATAGAGTCTTTGTTCTGAAGAAGACTATGAGAATCACAAAGAAAAGGAATTTGAGGTGAGAAGACCCATGGATAGTCAAGGGATGTGCTGGTTTCCGAAATTATGTTGTGTCAACCATAGAAGAGAGAAAGCTCTGTTCTTACAGAAGATGAGATTTATTGTTCAAAGAAAAATCAGCACTCCATATCTCCGACTGCTCACTCCAGACCAGCAGTGCAACTAACAGTCTGGAACTCCCAGCCAGTTACAGCATAGCAATAGAGGCCCAAACATTATAACAAAAAATAAGAACAAGAAAGAAAATACGACTCAGGGCCACATGTAAAAAGCATTTTTCTAGTCGTTCAAATCAGCCCGTTTGCAACTAGAAAAATGCTTTTTGGGATGTACAATGCCCAAATTGCGATTCGGTAACTGTTACTGAATCACAATTTGTATTTTGCGATTCGGTATCAGGTAGGGACCATGGGCCAGATGTAGGAACAGAAAATTTTGCGAGTTGCAAATTGCGAGTCAGACCAACTCGCAAAATTGTATGCAGAAAGGTGTCTCAGACACCTTCTGCGACTCGCTATGGGGTCGCAAAGACCCACCTCATGAATATTAATGAGGTGGGTTGCAATTTGCGACCCCATAGCGAGTCCATGCACTCACAGGGATGGTGGCCTGCTGGAGACGGCAGACCTCCATGTCTGTGACTGCTTTTTTAATGAAGCAGTTTTTTTTTTCTTTTTGCAGCCCGTTTTCCTTAAATGAAAACGAGTTGCAAAAAGAAAAAACTTCCGAAACCATTTGGTTTCGTTTTTTTCAGAGCAGGCAGTGGTCCATAGGACCACTGCCTGCTCTGAAAAAATATTATTTTCGGCATTCACAAAGGGGAAGGCGTCCCATGGGGACCCCTTCCCTTTTGCAAATGTGTTACCACCAGTGTGACACTGGTGGTAACTGCTAGTTGGTTTGCGACCACATTCGCGGTCACAAAGTAACTCAGCATGAGTTCTTCAGATGCAAGCATCAACCTATCAATGCCTCTTGTGATTTCTAGTGTTACATCTAGAGTTGGGTTTCTGCAACAAAGATCCTGTCCGTGGATTCTATTACCAAAGCAATTAACCACTAGCTGGTCTATCAGGTATTGGTCGATAGGACCCATGAATTTGCCCGTGGCTGCGAAAATCCTGAGTTTTGTTAAATAGCATTTGATGGTTTTATGTGAAAGCTGCTTCCTGGTGAAAAACCTGTGTTTTTCAACAATTATACTCGGTTAATCTTTGAAATGGTGTTCCAGTCTCTTTACAGCCTCAGTGAATACATCCCACTCAAATGAAGAAGGAGGCGTTATTTGGGTCAATAGTCAAGAATCCTTTCGCTCTCGGTTACTAAACAATTGTGAAGAAGGTCTTTCTTTTTTCTGCATTGAAATTCACTCGCTACCACTGGTGCCATTTTATTCTTGGAGAACCAGGTGCCGGTGAGAATAAGATAGGGAGATTTGCACTTTGCATATTTAAAAATACAACAGTCTTTCACTTCCAAATAATTAGTGATAGTAATGACTGACAAGGAAAAGCAACATGTGAAATGAGGCTGTTACACTGTTACTAGCATAAGCTGAATCTCAAGCCAATCAGGGAGAAGAGACCAGTGGCCAATCATGTGGGAGAACAGATCAGCCAATATTCCTGGAGAAGAGAATGAGCAATGGAAGCATGAGAGGTGGAGCTTTAGATGTGGAGAACGAAGGTGAGTTTAATAAGAAAGTGCAGCTGCAGGTGTGACGACAGAGCTGTACCATCAATATTCTCAAGCGAGAAATGCTTGCATGCAGTGCCGCTTGATCAGAAATTACCGCTACAGGCGTGACAGCAAGTGCTCGAATACAGGCACATTAGGTTCTCAGTTCGAGCGAGCAGCACAAGTTGCATCGCATTAGGCATTTGGCACTCTATTTGTGAGGCTGAGTGTTCTATGCCTCTCATGTGGTGCATGCAAGTCTGATTTCATGCGCATGGGGCTGAGTTCTATGGCTAGCACTGGTGTGAGCAGGGCCATAATTCATAAATAAATACTGTGCAGAGAAAAAGAATATCTATCTAAAGTGGTCTGTTTCATAAGCGCTCACCTTAGCCTGGCGAAAATAGAGTCTTTGTTCTGAAGAAGACTATGAGAATCACAAAGAAAAGGAATTTGAGGTGAGAAGACCCATGGATAGTCAAGGGATGTGCTGGTTTCCGAAATTATGTTGTGTCAACCATAGAAGAGAGAAAGCTCTGTTCTTACAGAAGATGAGATTTATTGTTCAAAGAAAAATCAGCACTCCATATCTCCGACTGCTCACTCCAGACCAGCAGTGCAACTAACAGTCTGGAACTCCCAGCCAGTTACAGCATAGCAATAGAGGCCCAAACATTATAACAAAAAATAAGAACAAGAAAGAAAATACGACTCAGGGCCACATGTAAAAAGCATTTTTCTAGTCGTTCAAATCAGCCCGTTTGCAACTAGAAAAATGCTTTTTGGGATGTACAATGCCCAAATTGCGATTCGGTAACTGTTACTGAATCACAATTTGGATTTTGCGATTCGGTATCAGGTAGGGACCATGGGCCAGATGTAGGAACAGAAAATTTTGCGAGTTGCAAATTGCGAGTCAGACCGACTCGAAATTTGCAACTCGCAAAATTGTATGCAGAAAGGTGTCTCAGACACCTTCTGCGACTCGCTATGGGGTCGCAAAGACCCACCTCATGAATATTAATGAGGTGGGTTGCAAATTGCGACCCCATAGCGAGTCCATGCACTCACAGGGATGGTGGCCTGCTGGAGACAGCAGACCTCCATGTCTGTGACTGCTTTTTTAATGAAGCAGTTTTTTTTTTCTTTTTGCAGCCCGTTTTCCTTAAATGAAAACGAGTTGCAAAAAGAAAAAACTTCCGAAACCATTTGGTTTCGTTTTTTTCAGAGCAGGCAGTGGTCCATAGGACCACTGCCTGCTCTGAAAAAATATTATTTTCGGCATTCACAAAGGGGAAGGCGTCCCATGGGAACACCCCTTCCCTTTTGCAAATGTGTTACCACCAGTGTGACACTGGTGGTAACTGCTAGTTGGTTTGCGACCACATTCGCGGTCACAAAGTAACTCAGCATGAGTTCTTCAGATGGAAGCATCAACCTATCAATGCCTCTTGTGATTTCTAGTGTTACATCTAGAGTTGGGTTTCTGCAACAAAGATCCTGTCCGTGGATTCTATTACCAAAGCAATTAACCACTAGCTGGTCTATCAGGTATTGGTCGATAGGACCCATGAATTTGCCCGTGGCTGCGAAAATCCTGAGTTTTGTTAAATAGCATTTAATGGTTTTATGTGAAAGCTGCTTCCTGGTGAAAAACCTGTGTTTTTCAACAATTATACTCGGTTAATCTTTGAAATGGTGTTCCAGTCTCTTTACAGCCTCAGTGAATACATCCCACTCAAATGAAGAAGGAGGCGTTATTTGGGTCAATAGTCAAGAATCCTTTCGCCCTCGGTTACTAAACAATTGTGAAGAAGGTCTTTCTTTTTTCTGCATTGAAATTCACTCGCTACCACTGGTGCCAATTTATTCTTGGAGAACCAGGTGCCGGTGAGAATAAGATAGGGAGATTTGCACTTTGCATATTTAAAAATAAAACAGTCTTTCACTTCCAAATAATTAGTGATAGTAATGATTGACAAGGAAAAGCAACATGTGAAATGAGGCTGTTACACTGTTACTAGCATAAGCTGAATCTCAAGCCAATCAGGGAGAAGAGACCAGTGGCCAATCATGTGGGAGAACAGATCAGCCAATATTCCTAGAGAAGAGAATGAGCAATGGAAGCATGAGAGGTGGAGCTTTAGATGTGGAGAACGAAGGTGAGTTTAATAAGAAAGTGCAGCTGCAGGTGTGACGACAGAGCTGTACCATCAATATTCTCAAGCGAGAAATGCTTGCATGCAGTGCCGCTTGATCAGAAATTACCGCTACAGGCGTGACAGCAAGTGCTCGAATACAGGCACATTAGGCTCTCAGTTCGAGCGAGCAGCACAAGTTGCATCGCATTAGGCATTTGGCACTCTGTTTGTGAGGCTGAGTGTTCTATGCCTCTCATGTGGTGCATGCAAGTCTGTTTTCATGCGCATGGGGCTGAGTTCTATGGCTAGCACTGGTGTGAGCAGGGCCATAATTCATAAATAAATACTGTGCAGAGAAAAAGAATATCTATCTAAAGTGGTCTGTTTCATAAGCGCTCACCTTAGCCTGGCGAAAATAGAGTCTTTGTTCTGAAGAAGACTATGAGAATCACAAAGAAAAGGAATTTGAGGTGAGAAGACCCATGGATAGTCAAGGGATGTGCTGGTTTCCGAAATTATGTTGTGTCAACCATAGAAGAGAGAAAGCTCTGTTCTTACAGAAGATGAGATTTATTGTTCAAAGAAAAATCTGCACTCCATATCTCCGACTGCTCACTCCAGACCAGCAGTGCAACTAACACTCTGGAACTCCCAGCCAGTTACAGCATAGCAATAGAGGCCCAAACATTATAACAAAAAATAAGAACAAGAAAGAAAATACGACTCAGGGCCACATGTAAAAAGCATTTTTCTAGTCGTTCAAATCAGCCCGTTTGCAACTAGAAAAATGCTTTTTGGGATGTACAATGCCCAAATTGCGATTCGGTAACTGTTACTGAATCACAATTTGGATTTTGCGATTCGGTATCAGGTAGGGACCATGGGCCAGATGTAGGAACAGAAAATTTTGCGAGTTGCAAATTGCGAGTCAGACCGACTCGCAATTTGCAACTCGCAAAATTGTATGCAGAAAGGTGTCTCAGACACCTTCTGCGACTCGCTATGGGGTCGCAAAGACCCACCTCATGAATATTAATGAGGTGGGTTGCAATTTGCGACCCCATAGCGAGTCCATGCACTCACAGGGATGGTGGCCTGCTGGAGACAGCAGACCTCCATGTCTGTGACTGCTTTTTTAACGAAGCAGTTTTTTTTTCTTTTTGCAGCCCGTTTTCCTTAAATGAAAACGAGTTGCAACAAGAAAAAACTTCTGAAACCATTTGGTTTCGTTTTTTTCAGAGCAGGCAGTGGTCCATAGGACCACTGCCTGCTCTGAAAAAATATTATTTTCGGCATTCACAAAGGGGAAGGCGTCCCATGGGGACCCCTTCCCTTTTGCAAATGTGTTACCACCAGTGTGACACTGGTGGTAACTGCTAGTTGGTTTGCGACCACATTCGCGGTCACAAAGTAACTCAGCATGAGTTCTTCAGATGCAAGCATCAACCTATCAATGCCTCTTGTGATTTCTAGTGTTACATCTAGAGTTGGGTTTCTGCAACAAAGATCCTGTCCGTGGATTCTATTACCAAAGCAATTAACCACTAGCTGGTCTATCAGGTATTGGTCGATAGGACCCATGAATTTGCCCGTGGCTGCGAAAATCCTGAGTTTTGTTAAATAGCATTTGATGGTTTTATGTGAAAGCTGCTTCCTGGTGAAAAACCTGTGTTTTTCAACAATTATACTCGGTTAATCTTTGAAATGGTGTTCCAGTCTCTTTACAGCCTCAGTGAATACATCCCACTCAAATGAAGAAGGAGGCGTTATTTGGGTCAATAGTCAAGAATCCTTTCGCCCTCGGTTACTAAACAATTGTGAAGAAGGTCTTTCTTTTTTCTGCATTGAAATTCACTCGCTACCACTGGTGCCATTTTATTCTTGGAGAACCAGGTGCCGGTGAGAATAAGATAGGGAGATTTGCACTTTGCATATTTAAAAATAAAACAGTCTTTCACTTCCAAATAATTAGTGATAGTAATGACTGACAAGGAAAAGCAACATGTGAAATGAGGCTGTTACACTGTTACTAGCATAAGCTGAATCTCAAGCCAATCAGGGAGAAGAGACCAGTGGCCAATCATGTGGGAGAACAGATCAGCCAATATTCCTGGAGAAGAGAATGAGCAATGGAAGCATGAGAGGTGGAGCTTTAGATGTGGAGAACGAAGGTGAGTTTAATAAGAAAGTGCAGCTGCAGGTGTGACGACAGAGCTGTACCATCAATATTCTCAAGCGAGAAATGCTTGCATGCAGTGCCGCTTGATCAGAAATTACCGCTACAGGCGTGACAGCAAGTGCTCGAATACAGGCACATTAGGCTCTCAGTTCGAGCGAGCAGCACAAGTTGCATCGCATTAGGCATTTGGCACTCTATTTGTGAGGCTGAGTGTTCTATGCCTCTCATGTGGTGCATGCAAGTCTGTTTTCATGCGCATGGGGCTGAGTTCTATGGCTAGCACTGGTGTGAGCAGGGCCATAATTCATAAATAAATACTGTGCAGAGAAAAAGAATATCTATCTAAAGTGGTCTGTTTCATAAGCGCTCACCTTAGCCTGGCGAAAATAGAGTCTTTGTTCTGAAGAAGACTATGAGAATCACAAAGAAAAGGAATTTGAGGTGAGAAGACCCATGGATAGTCAAGGGATGTGCTGGTTTCCGAAATTATGTTGTGTCAACCATAGAAGAGAGAAAGCTCTGTTCTTACAGAAGATGAGATTTATTGTTCAAAGAAAAATCAGCACTCCATATCTCCGACTGCTCACTCCAGACCAGCAGTGCAACTAACAGTCTGGAACTCCCAGCCAGTTACAGCATAGCAATAGAGGCCCAAACATTATAACAAAAAATAAGAACAAATAAATAAATAAATAAATAAAAAATAAGAACAAGAAAGAAAATACGACTCAGGGCCACATGTAAAAAGCGTTTTTCTAGTCGTTCAAATCAGCCCGTTTGCAACTAGAAAAATGCTTTTTGGGATGTACAATGCCCAAATTGCGATTCGGTAACTGTTACTGAATCACAATTTGGGACCACTGCCTGCTCTGAAAAAATATTATTTTCGGCATTCACAAAGGGGAAGGCGTCCCATGGGAACACCCCTTCCTATTTGCGAGTCGCATCCTCAAATTGAGAGGATGAGCGTTTTTCACAGTTTGCGACATGCAAAAGGCTTCCTACATCTGGCCCTAAGTCCTAAGGTGGAGAAGTGTGGCTCAATGGTTAGAGCGGCAGACCCTGAAGCAGAGATCTGGCTCAAGACCAGGGTTCAAGTCCCGCTTCGGCAGGTCTTGGGCTCAATTCCCCTTGACCAGATAATTCTTGCCTCGGTGCCTAATCTAATTCATGGGTCCCACTCTGCAACTCTGGGCAATAGCTTGCTTAATCTCCACAACGGCCCCAACAGCGCTTGGATGCCTGGCTTCACCCTGGGGGTGCTCAGGAGTGGGCGCCTCACAGGGAAAAGCCAGGAGGGGTTCCATAGCGGTATGAGTACAGCGCCTTGAGACCCTAACGGGTGAGTAGTGCGCTATACAAATGCTAATTTACATTTTTTTCCTAATACTAAATCTGAATGGTAGGTACAATTGTTTTGTGACTGAATGCGGTCACAAAACAATTGCAGTTATCACTAATTTCAAATTGATGATAACCGATTTGCAAATGGGAAGGGGCCCCAAGGCACCCTTCTGACTTGTGAATGTTTTTTAAGAGCAGGCAGTGAGCCCCCGGAACACTGCCTAAAAAAATGAAACTGAAAGTTTCATATTTTTCTTTTTAAACGCACCTTGTTTTCCTTTAAGGAAAAGGGTCTGTGTTTAAAAAAAAAAAAGATTGCTTTATTGAAAAGCAATCACAAACATGGTGGTCTGCTGACCCCAGCAGGCCCCCATCCCTGTAATTTTTGCGATTCCAACTGGGTCGCAAATTGTGACCTACCTCTATTAATAATGAAGTAGGTCTATTAGCAACCCACCGGGAATCGGAAAAGAAACTCAATGGAGTTTCTTACCTTTGGAATTAAGATTTCCTTATTGCGATTTGCATGGAATCGCAATTAGGAAATCACAGTTCCAAATGTTAGTACATGTGGCCCTCAACCAGAAAAAGCCCTGAGGGCAAACTACCCCAAATAGCCAAAAAAAGAGCTCAGCACAGGGGGACAAAGAAGTCCCAGAAGTTACGGGGTGAATGAGAATGGTAAAATTATTGCCCTAGCCCAGCGTAATGGAATTTTTCCTCCCTATAGCTGGAAAATGTATTTGTGCTTGTAGCCTTAAAGCATCCAATGAGATTCCTTATGTTTCATTCACTTTTCTAATTATTATTTTTGTTGTTGTTGTGGTTTTGATGTTGTTATTATTATTATTATTATTGTTATTGCTATTTTAGCAGTAGTAGTATATCCCCTTTAGGATTAGTGTTAGAGTGGATAGAATGGGCTCTAACTGAGCAGAATGTTTCCTATTCACCACGTGGGTATCTACATTTATGTCTAAAGTCAATATTTTACATAAATGTTCTCAAAAACTTTTATTTAGGAGCCCCCGTCTATTAGTTCTTTAATCGAATCTGCACACCCTTCCAGAGGAAAATGGAATGGGTAAACTATTCTCTTAGCATAGTCATATTTTTTGGGAGTAATTTTATTCTTCATGCTGTTTGGATTTCATTGTATATTGTTCCATTTCGTTAGTACATCAAACAAACTTGTGGGAGAATCTGATTTGATACGACAGTGCCAAAAACGTTGGATCATGGAGCTGTCAGTTTGAATGAGAGAAGCTGGCTGCCCTTAAATTATTTACAATGGTAGGTGTTAAAATGAGTCTTCAACAAAAAAAGGGGGGAAGGGACCGGGAGATTAAGTGGTCCAGTGTACAGTCTCCCAACAGTAGTGAATAAATACAGAATACACTGTTCCAAAAAAGGCTGTCAATCCTAGAAGACCAGTAGTCTCAGGAGCAAGAGCCCTCAAGCATCACAATGGATGACTAGCATCATCATCGGGAAATGCTCCTCTCCAGGCCGGCACTGCAATGCCTGGTGGGCACCCCGATAAGGGGGCTCTAAACCGTGCTACTCTGATAGTGACTGGTAAGTTCAACTATACAGACCAAGATGCTTATAATAAGTCACCAGTACACAAGAGAGAGGAAAAAGGGTGTTAAAATTGGTTATTCATCATGCCATTTACATCATAATTTTAATCAGTTGAACACGGATGAAGACCAAGATTAAAATCAAAAATAGAAAGTGAAAATTGAGATATAATGCTCAATGACTTTCAAACAACAAATGAATACGAGAGGACACTAGGTATTATAGGGCCTCTAAACTCGGGTCTCCCCTGCAGTGCCGGCCTGGCGAGGAGCATTTCCCGATGATGATGCTAGTCATCCATTGTGATGCTTGAGGGCTCTTGCTCCTGAGACTACTGGTCTTCTAGGTGTTAAAATGATACTTTCTAAGATTCCAAAATGTAAAGGACACTGGCGGTAATGATTTGAAAGATGTTATGTCTACTGGAAGATTTGCGGAAAAACTGCTCCTAGATTAATTTGTTTGTTGAAGTAAACATAAACAATGTACCTATGACCAACTTAGGCCAACGTGTTCCACCAAGTGTCTATTTTACATCACACTGACTTTTCAAGTAGACACAAAGGCCCTCATTATGACATTAGCGGTAAGTCCCGCTTACCGCCATGCCGACTGCACCAACATACCGCCGCTGCGGCGGTTTACCGCTACCCATATTATGACACACACATAGCAATCTGTCACTATACAGGCACACATATGTCCGCCAGCCCAAAGGTCAGTGATAAACTGATGGTAGCAAAACCCACACCGTTATGCCAACAGAACTATGCCCACAGCATTATGACCCACGAATCACCACAGCGGACATTCAACCGCAGTAAACCATTGGCGGTACACACCGCCGTGCTCAAAATACACACATACATACAAAACAACACCACATTGGACAATTCAAACTTCACACACCTGACACACGTACACACACCACACCCACACCACTATAAAACACACACCCACACTACCCACAGCCCTTTACGACTAACAAAAATGTCCACTAGAGAGAGATACAGCAAGAGCACCCACACAACCAGAGCCACAGAACACCATCACCATACAGCATCCAGGCATCTCACAGCACACACCCCAGCACATCACCCCACACACCCTCACACACACCACTCACACTACACCCATGGCACCACAAAGACACCCCAGGTTCTCAGAGGAGGAGCTGAGGGTCATGATGGAGGAAATCATCCGGGTAGAGCCACAGCTATTTGGATTACAGGTGCAGCAGACATCCATCGCTAGGAAGATGGAGCTATGGCGGAGAATCGTGGGACTGCACCCCAGAACAAGGGATGACATCAGGAAGAGATGGGGGAATGTGCGTTCCGTGGTAGCAAGACACCAGATAGCAGTACAGAGGACTGGCGGTGGACCCCTACATCCTCCCCCACACCTAACAACATGGTAGGAGCAAGTCTTGGCAATACTGCAACCTGAGGGCCTGGCAGGAGTAGCAGGAGGACTGGACTCTGGTGAGTCAAATCTCTATTACTATCACCCCCCCCCCACCTGCATGCCATCACAAAACCCTACCCCTACCCTAA